>NW_025421305.1:0-2400000 GCF_011764305.1 Mustela putorius furo
CTCTACAGTCTCCATGGTTTGTCCCCCCCTCCAATTTCCCCCAACTCCTTCTCCTTCTCCTTCTTCCAATGTCCTCTGTTTTATATCCTTTCCTTCCGTATATGGTACACAATTAAGATGAAACCATATGAATAATTTGGCTCTCTCCTCCTCTCTCTCTCTGGCTTGATTGATTCACTCAGCATAATCTCCCTCCAGTCCTCGCCCTGTTGATACACAAGTTGGGTATTTCATCCTTATACTAAAAGAATGGACGGCCTCACTATTCCCTTGTATATAATCCTTTCTTTCTCAATTTGTGTGTATGTTGAAGGACCCATCGTGCGTTCACTTCTACAGATTTGACCCACCGGTGGCCCATTGCTGCTTATGCACATTGGGGGTACAGCTGGGCCCTTGATGGTTCCCTACCAATCTGTAATCTTGGGGGTAAATAGGACACTGGTTGCAGTGGTCAATAATGGTAGCTTGTATTTTTAATTCTTGAAGGGAAGCTCACACTGTTTTCCAAAGGTGGCTACACCAACTTGAATGCCCTCCACCACCAACAGTGTAAGATTTTTCCCCTTTCTCTTCACAATCCTTTTCAACACTTGTTGTTTACCCTGTTCTTCTCTGCTTTGGGTTTGGCCAATTTTCTACTGGTGCTAGGTGTAATCTCGGCTGTGTGTTTTGATTGAATATATCCCTTATGGCAATGCATATATGAACCATCTTGTCCATGTGTCTGTTAGCCATTTTGTATGATCTTCTTTGGAAAGTGTCTTGTATTCTGCTCATTTTTTGATGTGATTATCTGATTTTGTGTGTGTTTTGAAGTTTGAGGAGTGCCACTTATTTTTAAAATCTTGGATCAGCTCAGCAATCACCCCTTTGATTCTGTAGTGTCATTTGCAAATATCTTCTCTCACCCCCGTGCATTGGGTCGCCTCTTTGTTTTGTTGACTGTTGTCCCTTCTGTGCAGAAGCTTTGTATCCTTGATGAAGTTCCAAAAGCCTTCATTTTCCAACACGCCTTTTGCTTTTGTTTGCTTTGGCCATCTTGGCCAGACATGTCTTGAAAGAAGTTTCTTTCTGTGGCTCGTGTCAAACGATGTTAACTGCCTATGTTCTCCTCATAGGATTTTGATAGATTCCTGCCTCATGTTGACACGCGTCTTTTTAACCCTCCATGTTTGAGTGTATTCTTTGTATATGGTGTAAGAGAATGTGTCACAGTTACCACAAGTTTTTTTCTTCTACAGATAACTGTCCAAATTTCCCAGCCAACCATTTATTGAAAGACTGTCCTTTTTTCCAATCCACTGGATATTTTTTTTTTTTTCCGTTTTTCCCATCCCTGCTTTTGTCGAAGACCCCCGAATTGACACCATAGAGTTGCCCACAGGTCCATATCTGGGCTCTCACACATCAACTATCTGTTCCACTGGTCTATGTGTCTGTTCTGTTTTTTTGCCAATGGCCATGCTGTCGTTGGTGATGACAGCAATTCATAGTAAAGCTTGAAAATAATCGGCAATGCAATGCCCCCAGTTTTTGTTTATCTTTTTATCTTTTCAACATTTCCCTTAGCAATTCTAGGGTCTCTTCTGGTTTCATACAACATTTTAAGATTGTTGTGTTCACAATCAGCACTTTGAAAAATGCTGGTAGAATTTTGATCGGGATGGCATTGAAAGTATAGGGTTTGCTCTAGGCAGTACAGACATTTTAAAACAATGACATTTTTATTTCTTATGTCTTCTTCTTTTATCAATCCCGACCAACTTTCAAAATCAAAATTTACTTCCTTAATAAAACCAAAGCTTTTTTCAATGTCCTGTTTTCAGAAGCAAAAGCTAGTCACTTACACTTCCTTATAGTACAGCTAAGAGTTGTATATATTCTTGTGAAGAGAAACAGTGGTAGTTTTAGATCTTGGTATTAGGCTAAGTTTTACAGTTTTCTAAACAATTTGTTGGATTTAAAGTATGTCAACCCCCTAGTGTCTTATATACATGCATTTATTTTTATCGCCTTTGGTCCTGAAACAAATAAGTTTAATTAATTCCAAATTGCTTAACAGGCTTTTATAATAAATACTTTCTACGACGGAGAGTGTCGGGAGCCACGTGCACGGAGGCCTACTCTAAGAGCTTAAGGGACTGAATATGATTGGCTTTTCATTTAGGGTCCACTCTCCACTCTCGCGGGGAGGTGGCATGAGCACTGCATTTTTGATTGGTTAACACTGCCTGTATAAAAACGCATGCGCTTGAGGTGGGTAAAGGGGGGTGGAGAAGAAGAAAAAAGGCGAATTAAGAAGAGGGTTCGCCGCTACGTGAGTCTCTCCGAGTCGTTCTTGCGTGCGTAGAGAGACAGGTGGTGCCAAAAACCAACCCGGGATGTCTCATCATGATAGACGCACGGAGTCGGCGACGATTAGGTAAGGAGTGGACCTATTTCTGTCCCTAGTTGAGCGACATGCGCGGAAAAGTTCCTAGGATAAGGACGAGAGTAAAAGCTTTTCCGGGATGGGAAACGAGATGGGGCTGCATAATAAAATGTTGGGCCGGTAACTGACTGTTATTTAAGCAAATGGGACCTCCTTTGAAAAATAAGAAGGCTCGCTATATTTTTTCTAAAGAAATGGGTTCCCCCACAAACCGCTCCGTGGTTCTTAGAGGAGGGGATTGCCTAATATTCCCCCAGTGGGAATATTCTGTAGGGGAGGAACCTCAGGTCGCGACCCTGCGCTAAACGAACGCCCTGGAACTCTCGCTGTTTGGGTCCTGTAGTGAAGTTCGTTTGTTACTATCGCGCGTTCCCCGACGAAGTCCCATACGCAAGGCGTTCCAATTCTCTCTACAAGGGACCGCGCCATGAAGATCTTAGAGACACAGCGTAAAAGATGATTCTTTCATTTCAAAGGATCCCTTGAGATAATCCCGTTTTCTGAAACGTGAAAGTCTCAAGGAAGGAAAGCTCGGGACGAGGAAAATCGGCCCATTCCGTGGTTATAAGAGAAAAGTGACGGCCGGGGTTCCACTCCAATGATCGGAGAGTTGAAGAACTGAAAGAGAGATCAGTGCCACAAAAAACGGAGGGGAGGAACTAAAAAAGGTCTATGGCGCAGCTCAAAATATGCAGGGGATAGTTAATGGGCGCAGCTGGAATTAAAAGTGAAAGAGGAGGAGCCATGTGTGACAGTTACAACCAAGGAAGTGTGTAGATAAGATATACTTAGATCTTATTCCACCGCGCCCAGCCCCAACAGCGCCACCACGTTACGAGGGGCCTCGCTCCATATAAACCTTAAGGCTGCGCCAAGGCCTGCTATTGTGCTGAGCTGCACCGGCACAGAATTGGAGAGAAGTCATAGAGGGGCCAGAAAAAGGGGATGTGTTTCCCCGTCATGGAAGATCAACGTCAGCACAAAGGATTATCATCAGCCCCTAGAATTTTAAACTCGTAAGAAGCACCTAAAAGGACATGCAGTTTAGAGTATGTATGTCGTAATGGGCCTCAGGCTGCTTTTACGGTTTTCTTTGGTTAAACGCTAGGGTAGGCCTTTACCTCACTCCTGAAGACTGGAGTAACTTGGCTAGAGCAGTTTTATCTGGTGGGCAATATTTTAGAATGGAAGATTCAGAATCAGGGACAATTGCCAGACATGGCGCGAAGAAAGAAATGCAGCAGCAGGTAACCCACAGTGGAACCTAGACATGTTAACAGGTGCGGGACAATATTTTGGGTCACAGGGCACAAAAGTAATATCCGCCAGGGGTATATCACCAGATAGCAACCGCAGCTTTGAGGGCGTGGAAGACGTTAAGGGGTGCTGGAGATTTGCAAGGACAGTTTATCCAAAGTGCTACAAGGGCCGAATGAGCCCTATGCAGATTTTGTGGACAGGTTTGATACAAACAGCTGGTAGGATTGTGTTTGGGGACGTAGACCAGGCTATGCCCCTAGTTTAATAACAATTGGCTTTTGAAAATGCCAATAAATGGTGCCGAGAAGCCATTAGACCCTGGAAAGCGAAAGACTTGTCAGCGTATATAAAGGTCTGCAGGGATATCACAGGACCTCTAGTTCAGGGCCAGGTCATGGGCTGCTGCTTTTGCACAAGCGTTGCAAGGTGCAAATGGGCTAGGACCAAAGGGTGTTCTTCTTATGTGGGCAAGAAGGTCATATGAAAAAGGACTGCCCACAGCGCAACAGCCAGGCACGAGGAGGAAGACAGAGTCAAACCAGTCCAATTTGTGAAGGTGGAAGAGAGGCGCATCCAAATAAAGGTTATGGAGGACCGAAACCACAGCTATGCCCCAGATGTAGAAAGGGGAATCACTGGGCTAGCGATTGCCGCTCAGTCACTGATATGGATGGAAATCGGCTGCCACCAAATAATTGGGGGAGTTCAAAAAAAACGGGAAGCAGGGCCCTTTCCCCCCAGGGCACGAACCAAATGTACGGGGCGGGTCATGGCGCTGCGCGCAGAAGGCGAGACAGATGTTTCCCCCTACGGACCCAGAAGAGCCACCACAGGCTCAGCAGGACTTGACCTGCGTGCCACCACCCGAATGGTCTTAACCCCTGAAATGGGTGTGCAGGCGGTGCCCTCGGATTTCCATGGGGGCCCGCCAGAGGGTACTGTGGGATTACTTCTGTGTAGAAGTTCCACCACTCTTAGAGGTCTCGTTATCCACCCAGGGGTTATTGACCCAGATTTTTCAGGGGAAGTAAAAATTTTAGTTTCCTCTCCAAGAGGCATCACCATTATCAACCCTGGGGATAGGACTGCTCAACTCCTAATCCTGCCCAGCCACCATGACAGATATAAGTCTATGGGAAGGTTGCGAGATGGAGGGCTTGGATCAACAGGAAATGATTTGATGTGTCTGACTATGGATATGAGCAACATGGGCCCATGACAGTCTTAAAAATAGAGAAGGAAAAACCCTTCTGGGGGCTGTTAGATACAGGGGCAGACAAAAGTATTATACATTTAGCTGATTGGCCAAAACAATGGCCCCTTGTCAAGGCCAATCAAACATTAAGAGGACTAGGAATTGCTCACAGCCCAGATGTCAGCGCAGCATCTTTAGATTGGGAAGATGATAAGGGTCATAAAGGAGTCTTTCAGCCATATGTTTGTTCTCTCCCTGTAACCCTTTGGGGACGAGATGTGTTAGAGCAAATGAATATAGTATTAACTACTGAGAATCATTATAGTGAAAATGCAAGAAACATGATGAAAGCCATGGGATATGTTCCAGGCCGAGGTCTCGGGCCCAAGGGACAAGGGACCCCTAACCCAACACCCATGGGAGGTCAGGGTTTTCCCCAGCGGCCACTGAGGCAATAAAAATAGATTGGAAGGAAAGTACTCAACGGTGGGTGCCTCAGTGGCCGTTAACTACAGAAAAACTGAGGGCTGCTAGACAACTAGTTAGAGAGCAAGTTGAGGCAGGGCATTTACATGAATCAAGATCCCCATGGAACACCCCTATATTTGTGGGTAAAGAAAAAAGTCAGGCAAATGGAGATTATTACATGATCTAAGACAGATAAACGATCAGATGCAAATAATGGGGCCTGTTCAGCTAGGCCTCCCCGTTGTTACTGCCCTGCCCAGAGATTGGCCTTCTATTGTTATAGATATTAAAGATTGCTTTTTCTCTATCCCGATCCATCCGGACGACATGAAGAGGTTTGCTTTTACCTTGCCAGCTGTTAAATCATTCCGAGCCTGACCAACGGTATGAATGGACAGTGCTCCCTCAGGGTATGGCTAATAGTCCCACTATGTGTCAGCTCTATGTGGGCAAGGCTCTTTTGCCAGTACGGAATAAGTTCTCAGATGTTTGCTGCTACCATTATATGGATGATATTCTAATCTGTCATAGCAATACATTGGTTCTCACCTCAGCATTCACCTTTCTGCAGCAACAGTTAGCGATGTGTGGGGCTAATTGTTGCTTCTGAGAAAATACAAACAGCAAATTTAAAGGACTATCTGGGCCTACAACTCACTGACTCCACAGTAAAGCCTCAAAAGGTTCAAATTCGCAGAGATCATTTAAAGACCTTAAATGATTTCCAAAAACTCCTGGGGGATATCAATTGGATTCGTCCCTATCTGAAACTGACAAATGCAGAATTAAAACCATTATTTGATATTTTGCCAGGAGACTCCAAATTAGACTCTCCACGGGCGCTCACGCCCGAGGCTATAAAGGCACTACAATTGGTTGAGGAAAGATTTGGCTTCGACTACAGCAGATAGGTGCGATCTAGACAAACCAATTTATGCAGTTGTTGTACCATCCCCAGATTCGCCCACAGGAGTACTATGGCAAGTTGGGCCTCTTCAGTGGGTGTATTTACATAATAGTCTTTCCCGAATCATCACCCCTTATCCCGTTGCTGTGGCAATAACGGCAGGCAAAGTTATCAAGATTGGCATACGAGTTCTCGGGAAGCTACCCGACTCATGCATAGTCCCCTATGACAAGAGCCAGCTATCCACCCTTGTGAACACTATAGATGAGTGGTCCATCCTGGCGACATCCTATCCCATACCGTTTTGACAATCATTATCCATCACATCCATTGATTGAGTTCTGTAAAGTATACATCTTATCTGGCCAAAAATTTGCAAATCAGAGCCCTTGGCCAATGCCATCACTATATTCACTGATGCCAGTAAGAAAGGAACAGGCGCTTATGTGGTTGAGGGAAAAGTCATAACAGCGGTAGTACCAGGTGAATCGGCACAGCGAACAGAACTATTAATCATTATGCTGGTTCTACAAAGGTTTCACAATCAAAACATCAAGATATATTCAGATAGTAAGTATGCAGTACTAGCCGTTAGGCAGATAGAGACAGCAATTTTTTCAGCAAGCCAATCACCTATCACCTCCCTACTAAAAAAACCTCCAAGAAACGGTGCTGGCAAGGCCAGCCCCCTTTTATATTGGGCATGTAAGGGCTCATTCTGAGCTACCTGGACCAGTAGCATCTGGAAATAGAATAGCTGATAATAATGCAAGGTTTGAATTCTGTGGAGCAATAGAAGAAGCAAAAAGATTATCACAGGAAATGGCATGTGAATTCATTAACGCTCAATCTAAAAAACAAGATTCAATATATCAAGAGCAGAGGCCCGTGACATTGTAAAAGTTTTGTGGCAACTGTTGTGTTCATCTTCCGACGCCTTCCTTGGGTGTAAACCCTAAAGGCCTTATGCCCAACCATATTTTGGCAAATGGATGTAACTCATGTGCCCTCGTTTGGTCAACAACAATACTTACACCTTACCATTGATACTTGCTCCGGAATCACCATGGCTACCCCTTTAAGGGGTGAAAATATAAAAAATGTAATGAGCCACTGCCTACGCAGCTTTGCGTGCTGGGGAATACCTAAAAGTCTGAAAAACAGATAATGCCCCAGCCTATACCTCAAATACCTTTAAAAATTTTCTAGCATGCTATAATATCCAACACAGCACTGACATACCATATAATCCCCTAGGTCAAGGAATTGTAGAACGAGCACACCTAACATGGAAAACTACCCTACAAAAAATAAAAAAAGGGGGAATAGGGGAGAGCTACTCAACACCTAATGACCTCACAAACCTTGTAAATTTTATTTTAAATTTTTTAACGCTAGATCAAGATGGTCTCTCTGCAGCAGAGCGACACTGGGGGCAACAAAAGCATATGCAAGCAATGGTAAAATGGAAAGATATACTTACGGGCCTATGGAAAGGCCCAGACGCGGTGCTTCGATGGCACCGAGGATCTCTTTGTGTTTTCCCACAGGATGCGCCATCACCCATCTGGGTGCCAGAGAGGCTCACGAAATTGGTGGTCATGGAGCCCATGGATCCTGTGGATGACGTCATCTAGTCTCTCTTGTGAACCCCGACAACCTCCCGGTGCTGCTTCGACATAAACGAGACTTTGGAATAACAGCAGCCATTATTGCAGCTATCGCAGCATCCGCCGCCGCTGCTACTGCTGCCGCGGTAGCGTTGACAACCTTGGTACAGACAGCCGCCACGCTCAACAACGTCACAGGAATGGTCGCTGAAGCATTGGCTACGCAAGAACAAATTAACGGACATTTGCATGCTGGGATCCTTATTGTAAATCAAAGAGTTGATCTAGTACAGGAACAAATAGATGTCTTAGAATCTATAATCTCAACGGATGTATACATAATATGGCGGGACTTTGTGTTACTCCTGTAGCTTACAATAACTTGTCAGTAGCGGCCAATCTGTCTTGACAATTGGGAAGAATGCTTAATGGTACCTGGAACCGTCAATTTCAAAATTTAACTAGGCAATTACAGGCTCAAATTATATCCATATATTCTACCAAAGTAACTATTGCACCTGTTAGTGAGTGGAAAAAAATGTTACAGCAATCTGTTTCGTTCCTCAAACAGTGGGCCGGACTTGGTGCCATGGCTGTTCTCTTAATCACAGCTAACGTACTAATGTTACGTTGGGTGTGTGGCCATGTCCGTCGCAATCAACGACAATAACACCTCATGGTTCAAGCCATGATGGCTCTTGAAGCTGGTACCTCCCCCCAGATATGGCTAAGCATGCTAGATCAGTAGTCAAAGACGGGTAAGACTGATCCCACACCATAGCAACCTAAGACAGGGGCTCTTCGACCAGGGAGAGTACCCGATGACGGGTAAGCATGTGTGCTGAGGATTGGCAACCTAAGACAGGCACGATCTCAGCCATTATAAATAAATAAAAAAGGGGGAGATGTCGGGAGCCAGTGCAGGAGGCCTACTCTAAGAGCCGTAAGGGACTGAATATGATTGGCTGTTCATTTAGGTCCACTCTCACGGGAGGTGCATGAGCACTGCATTTTGATTGGTTAACACTGCCTGTATAAAAACGCATGCGCCGAGGGTAAAGGGGGAGAAGAAGAAAAAAGCGATTAAAGAAGAAGGTTCGCCGCTACGTGAGTCTCCGAGTCGTTCTTGCGGGCCGAGAGCGACAGAGAGTATATCATGTTCAGTGCAGCAGTGTTAACACTGATACATATTATTATGAGATAAAAATTAAAATTAAAATATCCTTAAGAGCAAAATCTTCATAAGTATTAGAAATAAAACAGAATGATTAGACAACAAAAACTGTTTGATTAATTTAAGTTATCCTTAATTACTCCAATATTTTTATGAAGATACATGTTTTAAATTTTTTTGTTGTATTAAAAAATGCATGGCCATAAAATTTACCCTCTTAATCATTTCTACGTATATAGTTCAATGTTGTTAAGTATATTCATAGTATTGTACAACCAATCTTTAAAACCTTTTCATTTTGCAAAACTGAAGCTTTATACTCATTAAACAAATACCTATACTCCTCTCCCAAATACAAAAAATATATTAAGAAGATATTTAAAATACAACATAGTGGCAATGGTTCTTGCCCATACAGGAACCATTTTGCCTTTCTTTTTTCCAATAGAATCCAAATTTAATTCAAGTAGTCTCTGCATTGCCAACTTCAGGGTGAGCGTAAATCAATAATAAAATCCCTATTTCTGGGGCACCTGGGTGGCTCAGTTGGTTGAATGGCTGCCTTGAGCTCCAGTCATGATCCAGGGTTCTGGGATAGAGCCCCATATCGAGCCCCATATCAGGCTTCCTGCTCAGTACGGAGTATGCTCTCTCCCTCTCCCTCTGACACTCCCCCTGCTTGTGCTCTCTCTCTGTCAAATAAATAAATAAAATCTTTTAAAAATCCCCATTTCTAATGACTGTCTCAGGAGTCTAAACTTAGGACAATCACCATATGACCTTCTCCTGTTAATCATTATTGCTCTTCAGGAGTCAGCGTGCATATTAAATTTACTAACCAGTCTATGAGGAAGAACTTAAATGCAAAGTTGGAAGTACAAGTAGTTGGAAGATACAATTTTCTTTCTCTCTTCAAATAACCTTAAAGAAACAGGTTGCTTTAATTGTTACTAAAAACCACATTACAACTGATCAAGACAGCCTTTGTAGCCCCCAGTTTAACTAAACTTTAAACAGGTTTCTGCCTGACTAAGTAGGCCTTGACTTCCCTTTCCTATGAGATTTACCTTAGAAAAGTTATAAATCTTTTTTTTTTTTTTTTTTTTTTTGCCCTTTTGAGATATAGATCTTTTCAAAAAGACTTGCCAGGTTTTGCAACCCAGGGCTGTCTTTTTTCAAGGATTTAAAGCCATCTCCTTAAAATGTAAATCATCAGGGAAGATAGAACCCCTCCCTCCCAATTCTATGGGTGAGTAGGAGCCTACCTTCTGCAGTCTCTTTGCTCCAAATAGTTTCAGAAGGTATAAGATAGCTTGATTTTCTCCGATTAACCATTAGCCAGTTAAGAAGGCCTATGATACACCCCCACCCTAGCTCTAAAAAATCCTCCTGGTTTTCACCATAGTTGAGTTAGACTCAGTGCTGACCACTATCTCTTATTGCAATAGCTTTATTATTATCATTTATTGAAGTATAATTAACATATAGTGTTATATTAGTTTCAGGTGTACAATATAACGATTCAACATTTTTTATACAACTTAGTATTCATCATGATAAATGTATTCTTAATCTATTTTACCCATCCATGCCTTCCAGTTTCCCATCTAGAAACTACCACTGTTTTCTCTGCATATAAGGGTCTGGGATTTCATTCATTTGCTTGTCTCTTTTTTCTTTGTTTGTTTTGTTTCTTAAATTCCATATTTGAGTGAAATCATATAGTATTTATCTTTCTCTGACTTACCTTACTTAACATTACACTTGCTATGTCCACCCAATAGTTTTGAATAAGATCTTCAATGTCTGTTTGACTTTGTCTAGTGCAAATTTTGCTTTGACATAATCATGAAGTTTGTCAGCCTGAGGATAAAAATACTGACGTAAGGGACAGAGTGCAGAGAAAAAAATCAAGGAGGAGTAGAACCACAGCCCCAGTAATGTCTGTCTAGAATTCACCTTGTGTTTAGGCCTTCTGTCATGGGAGATAGTAAGTGTCAAAAATGTTTAAGTCAACTTGACTGAGAATCTTGTAGACATTTACAGCCATTCACAATCTTGTATTTTAATATAAGATAATAAATATTAAATTATTGTTGACTCATAACAAACAGTAACTAAAGTCAGAAGGTGAAGTAATTCTTACTTGTCCTCACTGCTAAATTTAGACTGGCTAAAGATTAAAGCTGTGAAAATTATAGTGAAATATTTTATCAAAGTTGAAAAATTTTCTCCCAGTAAAGATAGAATTTTTTTCCAAAAAGAATATAAGTTAATCGAGTTTAAATATATTCATTTTATTGTGCTCAGTTCTTAGGGCAGCATCCAAAGCCTCTGAACAACGAATAAATGTGAATTGATCAAATGACCATTCCCCTATACCTCATACATAGTAATTTTATCTAAGTCCTATTAAAACCAGAAGAGATCATTAAAAAAGTATATTTTCTTAATACTTTTAGATGATTACAGCACATTTTATAGGCATTGAATGAATGCCTTCTCTATCTACTTTGCAAAAAGAAAACCTTACAAATTAGCAGTCACAGGGGAATACAGATTCATTCACTGCTGTTATTTTTTTGTCTCTCAGTGAAAAGGAATCAGGTATAATACAGAATTACACAGTCAAATACACGAAATGGCTTAGTGCCTATGCAACGTACTTATGCAAAACTCTCAGCTTAAAGGGGATCAATAGTAAACTGTCAAATTGCTACACTGCAAGCAACTCAGCAAGAAGCTTGGCAATGAAGAAATAGAAGACTCTATGGCTATACATACCTCTCCTTTTGCTGCCAGCATGGCAGACATGCTGCCTGTAGCCCATTGGTCTTGTGTAGTCAATTGGATGACACAGAATGCTATCAGAGAATCCTCATTCCTGTGTTCTGATAACTGTCTGGCAAAGTCTACCCCTTTCTCTCAGGTGTTGTACTCCACTGCAGGTGACAGAAACTTCCTTGAGAGAATCCAACTTCTGGAAGAAAAAAGAGTCAACTTCAGCTGTTGAACCATAGCACAGAGTCAACAAGAGCTTTGTCACAACTTTTAAATATTCATGAATCTCCAATAGTTGGAGGCAATGGGGAGACTAAGCTGGCCAGGAGAGGAATGCTGTCCCTGTGTTAATGTGATAAGAAATGGTATGAAAGACTTATGGTATTAAGCATTTCAGCCGTATCATATTAGCACTGTATCATAGACCACACACTTTTCTCCAGCACAATACAGAAATCATTATTATGTTAAGACAAGCACCACATTCAAGAAGAAACTGTTTTAGACACTGTCAGAACTGAAGTCAGAATAACAGGAAAGGATTTCAAGGATTCTCAGTCCCGATGGCCTCACTATACAAATGGGTAAACCAAGTAAACCCTGGGACACAGTTTTTAGTCCACTGAAGCTGCTATAATGTAATATCACATATGGGCACCTGGGTGGCTCAGTCGGGTAAGTGTCTACCTACAGTTCAGGTCATGATCTCTGGGGCCCTGAGGTCCTGGGATAGCAGCCCTGCTCAGCCAGGGGTCTGCTTCTCCCTCTCTTTCTTTCCCCCTCCTCCCCTGCCCCTGCATGTGAGCATATTCTCCCTCTCTCTCTTAAATAAATAAATAAATGGAAATACCGTATAGACAAGGTGGCTTAAATAACAAAAAAAAATTTTCTTATGGTTCTGGAGGCTGGAAGTCAGAGATTAAGGTGCCAACATGGTCAGTTCCCTTCACAGACTTTCCTTGATGTCACATACTGAGGGAGATCCCGTATCTCCTTCTCTTTATATGGACACTGATCCTATCATGATGGCCCCACTCTCAAGGCCTAATCCAAACCTAATTACCTCCCAAGCCCTCCCCGCCTCCAAATACCATCAACATATGAATTTAGGGGGAGAAACAAACATTCAGTCTGTAGCAGACACTGAGACCTGCCTTAGGACACTGCCTCAGATATTCTGAAAATTGGTCAAATAGAATTTCCACTGCAAGATGACTCAATACCTGTTATTCAAAAGGGGTTAAAAAGAAGGGAAAGAAACACAATTACCAGGGGAGCCATACAAATTTAATCTTTTCAGTCATATGATTCAACTCTATCCTACCCAGCTCTTTGAATGCACCTGAGCCATCCACTTTCCCATCTTTCATTTATATCTCTCCCCTCTATTCTATAAAACTTTTCTTCCTTTAATTCCCATCATCCCATTCAACTACATCCCTAATGCAATTCTTTTCACTGTCAAATGCTACAAAATATTCTACATTCATATATCCACTACCACATTCTTATCTGCTCCTCGGTGTATGCTCACTGCAGTCTGGTTTCCATCCTGCTCATTCCTCAAAAGTAGAACTGAGTAAAATCTCATATTAGGGGATTGCAAATGTTATGTAAACTTCTATTATCCAATCCTCATAATGACAGATTTTATATGTTGCTCAATTTGCCCCCTCCAAAGCAAACTGAGGACTGTTTTACATTTCAGAGATGATTAAGCTGATACTGAAATATTAAGTAACTTGTCCATCATTGCTCAGCTTGTCTAACTATACAAATCATGGCTGCCTCTCATCTTTGTCTTATAATTCCTTTGTAAACTTCTTACCTCCAAGTTACATTTTAAAAAATACTTTTCCATAAATTCCCCAAGATTTAATTGATTCCTCATTCTAAAAAACACCAACTTGCTCTTACTACCCACTAAATCCAATGGCCTCGTTTTCAATCTTGATTTCATTTTCTAATTAATTTCCACTTGATTAATTTCTGGCTTTGGGCATTATCAACTCTAAATCTCTTCTGATACAGAGGGGCACTTAAGAGTGTGAGCTGTACTTAGAAAGAACAGTTTTTCATCTTCATCTCTAACAATTAGTGGATATGTGTGGCATTAAGCAATTTTAACTGTTCTCTGCTTCATTCAACTTATTTTTAAAATTAGGAATATAACATATTGCTTAAAGGACTGTGGGAAGGATGGCATGAAATAAAGTGTGTAAAGGGCTCAGTACAGTGTCTAACACCTAAGGACTCTATTAAGAGTACCCTTTATTCCCTACTGAAATGATTACTTCTTTTTGTCAGACCTACCAATATGATTTCTCTTTCTCAGCCTCTTACAGCAGCCTCTTGATTATTATATAATCCAGATTTCTGCCTTTGACTCTCTCATTTCCCTAAGCATTATCCCAAGATGTTTTTAAGCAGTCCATGGTTCTCCTGCCACTTTTAAGCTGATTTTTTATAAATATAATTACATCTCTAAGTCTCACCTCTCCCCAGAAATTGCATTTCTAAGTACTCTTGTTTGTCATTCTTTCTCAAATAAGGAATATGAAAACCTAACAAGTTTAATGAATTATTTTTCACCTTTCCCATAAAATATGCTCCCAGTTATCAAAGAAAGAAATCACAGTCATCCAGAATTTTCTCAATTCTTTGACAATTACCATCCAAATATATTAATATGGAGGGCACACTCCTCATATCTTGGTTTTCCTCTCTATTAATATATCCCCACCACTCCACTTTATGGCCTCCAAATGTCACAGTCACGGGGCAAACTTCCTCTCCCTGAAATGTTTTGCTTTAGTACTCCTGACCATCTTTGATCATGCTGTTTGCTCTACTTCTTTTCCTGTCTAGTAAATTCCTTTTGTTATATTCTTAACTTTTAAATGGAAGCACATAAAAGAAATCCCCATTAAGTCTTAGGGAATTAATGGGGATTTCTTTTATGTGCTTCCATTAACACTTTACAAGTGCTCTTCATGTAACAGAATATTAAAATCATTTGACCCCTCTACTTTCCAGCTGTCTCAATATTATTCACTTTGTATACAACTAGATCTTGAAATTCTTTGATATTAATTCATTGAATATTAATTTACCCTCTGATAATAATTTTTCCCTCTGAGGAAAAAAAAAAAACAGTTAATTCCTACATAAAAATTTTTACAGTTTCCAGAAAAAAAATTTAGCAAAAAGTTGGGATTCAATTTATAAAAGTACACATGGCTATAATTACTATTTAATGTTTACAATGCATAATACTTGATACAAGCAAAAGAATATGTCACATACAAATAAATTCTGAATAAAAATGATGAATTAACCCACCACTGAACTTAACTAGATCAAACCCCATGATTTTTCAATCTTTGTTGTTCCTTTTTCTATGCCATCCCCTGCTTTGCTCTCAGATATAACTACTAGTCTGGATTGTATATTCATAATTCTCTTCTGTAAAAAAAAAAGAAAGTACAGTTCTTTTACATATGTAAATAACCTTAAACAGTCCTAAATTGTTCCCTAAGGCAGGAGGATCAACTGATCTACCACTAAGAGACCATCAGTGCATGAATATTCCTACTGACTCTTATGTTTACCCACACTTGGTTTGGTCAGACATCTTAATTTTGACCCATTTAGCAAGTATAAACATACCATCTCAATGAAGTCTTACTTTTAATTTCTCTAATTACTAATAAAGCTAATTCTATTTCTTTATTGCCCTTTGATTAAAATGAGAACTTGTATTGAGTCTTGCTACCCAATGTGAGTTTCCAATACAGGACTATGACCTTAGCATAATATAATGGGATTAGTTGGTCAAATAACTCCAAAATCTATGTGAATTTAAGGATCAGTTGTCTTTTAACTAGTGGAATATAAGGAAAAAGTTATCAATTCATAAAAAAAAGTTATTCTATATTTCACTGTTATCTAATGTTTAAATTGTAAAATGTGTTACAGAGACTCTGAGTCAGAATTTTTAAGTAATGAAATTTAGAGAATCTAATCCAACACATTCTTAAATAAATAATGAAACTGAGACACTGAAGAAAGTTGATAATCTGGTTAAGATCATAGGAATGCTGAGAGAGAATTAAAGTCTATATCTTGTTCCCATTAATTCAAGATTCTATGACATCCTACAGGATTCTACACCAGCCAAAACTGTGACTGGTTTATAGAAGACTCAAAGAAAAGAAGACTAGAAATCTGTGAGCAGGTAGAAACAAATTTCAGTATGTTATTAACATTTTTAGATCTTTTTTAGCTATTGTTATATGTTAATTGTTGACTGATAAGACCAGAAAGACTTCCTCCTGTCCTGTGTTGTTTTGGAACAACACAAATAATTTCCCTGGAGGAATGTAGTATAAGAGATACTGAAATAAATATTACAAAAATCAAACTTTGAACTACCATTAAAAATGCTTTGATATAAAAAAGTAAAAGCTTGTAATTACAGTTTATTTTTGAAGTTAAAAGCTACTTTATGTAATTGTTCGTGTCATAATCTCATACACCTTGTAAGAAGGGTCTTGGAGATGACTAAAATTGTATTGAAGGATTATGTGGAATAAAGAGGAATATGTAATATGCAATATCCTTATGTGGAAAAAGAAGGTGAAAGGCCCATTGAGCCTTCTAAAATCACAACTAAATTCATTACAATGTCAAGCTAATCAGGGTCTAATTCACTATATGCTGATATAAGGTTACTTGTGCATTGCCTCAATGTTGTTGCTTCATTTATGAAACTTAAGAAATTTATAGTAGGTGTCTTCACCTATAATTACAACAGATCATAATATCCACAATTGGAAATTTATCAGAACTGTAATTCAATGAAAAATAAAAGTGAAATATGTACCAATGTGAGATAGCTGTAAATAGAATTCACTCGTTCTACCTTGTGATTAGTGAGACATTTATGGCATGACCTTCACCTTTCTGAGCCTACTTTTTCCTATATATAAAGTGAGAGGTTTTTAACATGAATTGGGCCCTAAAGCATCTAAATGTGTGTAAATCTAATAGATAATTCTAACGTTAAAAAATGTACAAGACAACGACGTCTGAGTTTAACTATATTTATTCTATTTGCATTGTTAGAGGGTTTTATTATATTCTTAATATATGGTATTATATCACTGTCAATGATCTCAAATTTTTTCTGACAGAGTAATAAAATAATTAGAAGGAGTTACAATTTAATCCAAATCAAAAGAAAGACACCAATCTCTAAACACAAAAAATCAGGACCTTCAATATCCTAAATTCTTTATTTCATTGTTGCACATACTTTTTCTAGCAGGCCCATACAAATCTGTAACCTTATGTACACCTAAATTCCTTTGACAATAAAATGTCTTTCTTTCCCCAGTAAGTACTTCTTAGAATGAGTTTAACACATCAGGGAGCACTTTTATCCATTCCCACAAGAAATTCAGCATCTTCTTCAAGACTTTATGATCCTCATATTATTTGCTGTTGAACAGGCAATACCAAGAAGATATTCTGAAATCTAATGTGTGTTTAGTTTTTTGTTTTCCTTGACTAGACTAGAGGTATGGATAGGAAAATCAAATCTCAGCATTTATAGCTTTTATAGCGTCTATGTAAATTATAATAAAGGAAATCTGAAATTCATCTACTATTTACTTAGGATAGGAGGCAGAGTTTGCCTGGGCTCAGAGTTATTAAATATTGTTTTCTTTATAGACTGAGAAAAAAAGAATTTCAATAGTCCCAGGATATGGGTAGACTGTCCTGAATGCTTTGTCCTCCATCTTGACTAGTAGCCTTACAAAATAACAGATATATTTTGAAATTTAAGAATCTGAAGAGAATGAGCAATCAAGGTACGTAAACCAGGCAGGCATTGGAACAGTCTCAGTTATCGCTGTTTGTTGTAAATATCATATATATTTATATGTTAATTATATATGATACTTGCATGCAAATTCAAATACATATAATATTTATTGGGAACATGCTCAACAGCTGTAGTCATTATGGAGGTATATTAGATAAGAGTAAATCTATGAATATTTAAGAAGCCATTTCTTTATTGTTTTTTAAAGCAAAGGATTTTGGAATAAATGATTCCAAAACAAGTCAGTAAGTATATAATTTGGAGCAAGAATGGAGGTCATAAAATGACATCAGGTGTCATCAGATATAAATGATAGTGAGGTGTTAAAAGTATAGGGTCTGCTTTTTAGGAGTCAAGATGGTGGAGGAGTAGCAGACTGACATGATTTCAGGTTGTAGGTGTTCAGCTAGATAGTCATCAAACCATTCCCAACACCTACAAACCTAACAGGTGATCAAAGAGGAGAAGAGCAGCAATTCGAGAAACAAAATTGACCACTTTCTGAAAGGTAGGACGTGGGGAGAAGTGAATCTAAAACAACGGGAAGATAGACTATGGGGGGAAGGGATGGCTCCCGGCAAGTGGTAGAGCTGTGGAGCCCGAAATCCAAAGTTTTAGAAGTCTACTTCACTGACGGACAATGCTCCAGAGGCTAAGCAGGGGGTGGGGCCCTCACAGGGACACTGTAGTCTCAGGCCCTCACAGGGACACTGTATTCTCAGGCCCTGCAGGGTAACAGAAGGATTGGGAGTGCCTGTGTGTAGCAGAGCTCGCAGGTATCAGAGCAGGGAAGTTGACTACATAGACAGAGCTGAGGCCTTTGCTCTCAGCTTGGATTTACCTTTAACTATGATCCACGGCACAGTTGTACCACTGCTCTTTGAGCAGGTACCCCACAAGTGGCAGATACAGGGAGACCCAACTTCCTTCACTGGAAGAACAGCAGGGCAGGACTCTGCTGGGTTTGGAGACTCCAAAAGGGGCTGTGTGCCAGAGACTGAAATGCTCGATCACAGGCTGGGTGAGCTAGGCACACAGCTGGAGACCAAGGAGACAGGAGTGATTGACGGATTTGCTCTGAGGGCATACTGAGGAGTGGGGCCTTGAGCTCTCGACTCCTCCAGGCCAGAGATTGGGAGGCCACCATTTTCATTTCCATTCTCCAGAGCTTTACAGAAAGTGTTCAGGGAAAAAAAGTTCCCAAGAGCAAACCCAAGCATATTTCTTAGCCTAGCCCCTAGCAAGGCTGGTGGGATTCTACCTCAGGCAAAGACATTTGAGAATCACTGCAATAGGCCCCTCCCCCAGACGATCAGCAAGAACATCCAGCTAACTGATCAAGGAGAACAGCAGAATTCCAGAGCTAGGAGAAAGCAAAGCATGGAATTCATGGCTTTCTCCCCAGGATTCTTTAGTCTTGTAAAGTTAATTAATTTTAAAAATTTTTTTCTTATTCTAATTTTTTAACTTCTCCTCTTTCCTCCAGTTTATCTTAACAAATATTTTCTTAAAAAAAATTCTTTAAAACCTTCACTATTATAGTCATATTTTATCCTTGATTGTATCTAACTTTATTTTTTGCATATATATAGGTTTTTATATTCTAAAAAATTTTGGGATACAATTTCTTCTAATAGATCAAAATATACATTAAATCTGGCACAGGACTTTGTTCTAGTCTCCAGCCTGAGCAAATTCTCTCCACTTTTTTTTCCCTTCTTTTTCCAACCAACTTATCTTATCAATTCATTTTTTAGAATTTTTTAAAATTTTCATCTTTACAGTCATATTCCATGCATTCATCATGTTTACACTTATTTTTTGTATATATATATATGTTTTTCTTTCTTTAAAATGTTGGGAAGTCGATTCTTCTAAGAGACCAAAATACACCCAAAATCAAGTGGGTGGCTCTGTTCTAGTCACCAGTCTAATATATATGTATATTTTTTAAAATTTATTTTTTATTCCCTTAATCCCCTTTCTTCTCCTTCCAATTTGGGGTCTCTTCAGTCTCTTTTGGTTAATACATATTTTTCTGGGGTCTTTGCCATCCTTTTAGTATTTTATTCTTTCGTTTCTTATCTGGATAAAACAACAAGGTGGAAAAACTCAGCACAAAAAAAAAAAAAAAAAAAAAAAAAAAAAAAAAAAAAAAGAGACAGTACTGAAGGCTAGGGACCTAATCAATACAGACATTGGTAATATGTCCAGATCTAGAGTTCAGAATGATGATTCCCAAGGTGCTAGCTGGGCTCCAAAAAGGCATGGAAGATATTCGAGAAACCCTGTCTGGAGAAATAAAAGCCCTTTCTGGAGAAATAAAAGGACTAAAATCTAACCAAGATGAAATTTAAAAAGCTATTAATGAGGTACAATAAAAAATGGAGGCTCCGGGGCTTCTGGGTGGCTCAGTGGGTTAAGCCTCTGACTTGATCTCAGGTCATGATCTCGGGGTCCTGGGATCGAGCCCTGCATCAGGCTGTCTGCTCAGCGGGGAACCTGCTTCCTCCTCCTCTCTCTCTGCCTGCCTCTCTGCCTATTTGTGATCTCTCTCTGTCAAATAAATAAATAAAATCTTTTAAAAAAATGGAGGCTCTTACTGCCAGGATAAATGAGACAGAACACAGAATTAGTGATATAGAAGACCAAATTATGTAGAATATTATGTAGCTTCTTTAAGCTGAGCAACAGAGAGACAAATAACTACTGGACCATGAGGGAAGAATCTGAGAGATAAGTGATACCAGAAGATGAAACAATATTAGAATAATTGGGATTCCAGAAGAAGAGAGAGGAGAGCAGATGGTACATTGGAATGAATTACAGTAGAAAAGTCCCTAATATGGCAAAGGGAACAAGCATTAAAATCCAGGAAGTGCAAAGAACACCCCTCAAAATCAATAAAAATTGGTCCCACACCCCGTCATCTAATGGGAAAGCTTACAAGTCTTAGTGACAAAGAAAAAATCCTGAAAGCAGGGCAGGACAAGAAGTCTGTAACATGCAATGTCAAAAATATTAGATTGGCAGCAGACTTATCCACAGAGACCAGGCAGGCCAGAAAGAAGTGGCATGATATATTCAGAACACTAAATAAATAAAAAAACATGCAGCCAATAATATATCCAGCTTGGCTATCATTGAAAATAGAAGGAGAGATAAAAAGCTTCCAGGAGGGGCACCTGGGTGGCTCCGTGGGTTAAAGCCTCTGCCTTCAGCTCAGGTCATAATCCCAGGGTCCTGGGATCAAGGCCCACATTGGGCTCTCTGCTCAGTGGGGACCCTGCTTCCTCCTCCTCTCTCTCTGCCTGCTTCTCTGCCTACTTGTGATCTCTGTCAAATAAATGAATAAAATCTTAAATAAATAAATAAATAAAAGCTTCCAGGACAAACAAAAACTGAAAGAATTTGTGAACACCAAATGGCCCTACAGATAATTTCTTACAGGAAACTTTGAAAGGGGTCCTGTAAGTAAAGAGAGAGCCTAAAAGTAGTAGACCAGAAAGGAACAGAGACAATATACATTAACAATCACTTTACAGGTAATATAATGGCACTAAATTCATATCATTCAATGCTTACCCTGAATGTAAATGGGCTAAATTCCCCCAATCAAAAGACACAGAGTATCAGAATGGATAAAAAAACAAAACCCATCAAATATGCTGTCTAGAAGAAACTCACTTTAGATCCAAAGGCACATCCAGACTTAAAGTGAGGGGGTAGAAAAAACCATTTACCATGCTAATGGACATCAAAAGAAAGCTGGGATGGCAATCCTTATATCAGATCAACTAGATTTTAAGCCACAGACTATAATAAGAGATGAGGAAGGACGCTATGTCAGAATCAAAAGGTCTGTCCAACAAGAAGATCTAACAGTTTTAAATATCTATGCCCCTGACATGGGAGCAGCCAACTATATAAACCAATTAATGACAAAAATCAAAGAAACACATCAACAATAATACAACAATAGTAGGGGACTTTAATATCCCACACTGAAATGGACAGATCATCCAAGCAAAACATCAACAAGGAAATAAAGGCCTTAAATGACACACTGGACCAGACAGACATCACAGATATATTCAGAACAGTCCATCCCAAAAACCAACAGAATACACATTCTTATCTGGTACACATGGAAAATGTTCTAGAATAGATCACATCCTGGGTCACAAATCAGGTCTCAACTGGTACCAAAAGATTGGGATCATTCCCTGCATATTTTCAGACCACAATGTTTTGAAACTAGAACTCAATCACAAGAGGAAGGTAGGAAAAAATTCAAATACACAGAAGCTAAAGAGCATCCTACTAAAGAATGAATGGGTCAAGCAGAAAATTAAAGAGGAATTGAAAAGATTCATGGAAACACATGAAAATGAACACACAACTGCTCAAAATCAGTGGGATACAGCAAAGGCAGTCCTGAGAGGAAAGTATATAGCGATACAAGCCTTTCTCAAGAAACTTGAAAGGTCTCAACTATACAACCTAACCTTTCACGTAAAGGAGCTGGAGTAAGAACAGCAAAGAAAGCCCAAACCCAGCGGAAGATAAATCACAAGGATCAGAGCAGAAATCAATGAAATAGAAACCAAACCAACAACAACAACAGCAAAAAACCAGTAGAACAAATAAACGAAAGTAGGAGCTGGTTCTTTGAAGAAATTAATAAGGTCGATAAAACCCTGGCCAGAATTACCAAAAAAGAAAAGAGAAATAAAATCAAGAATGAAAGAGGAGAAATCACAACCAACACCAAAGAAATACAAACAATTATAAGAACATATTATGAGCAACAATACGCCAGCAAATTTGACAATCTGGAAGAAATGGATACATTCTTAGAGAGAGATAAACTACCAAAACTGAACCAGGAAGAAATAGAAAACCTGAACTACCCAAAACTAGTATGGATATTGAAGCAATCATCAAAAATCTCCCAACAAACAAGAGCCCAGGGCCAGACGGCTTCCTGGGGGAATTTTACCAAAAATTTAAAGAAGAATTAATACTTATTCTCCTAAAACTTTTCCAAAAAATAGAAATGGAAGGAAAACTTCTAAACTCATTTTATGATGCCAGCATTACTTTGAGCCCAAAACCAAACAAAGACCCCCATCAAAAAGGAGAATTACAGACCAATATCCTTGATGAACACAGATGTGAAAATTCTCACTAAAATAATAGCCAATAGGATCCAAAGTACATTAAAAGGATTATTCACCACAATCAAGTGGGATTTTATTCTAGGCCTGCAAGATTGGTTCAACATCTATAAATCAATCAATGTGAAACAATATATGAATAAAAGAAAGAACAAGAACCATATGATACTCTCAATAGATGCTGAAAAAGCATTTGACAAAATACAGCATCCTTTCCTGACCAAAACTCTTCAAAGTATAGGGATAGAGGGTACATACCTCTATATCATCAAAGCCATCTATGAAAAACCCACAGCAAATATCATTCTCAATGGAGAAAAACTGAGAGCTTTTCCCCTAAGGTCAGGAACACAGCATGGAGGTCCATTATTACCACTGCTATTCAACATAGTACTAGAAATCCTAGCCTCAGCAATCAGACAACAAAAAGAAAATAATGCATCCAAATCTGCAAAGAAGAAGTCAAACTATCACTCTTTGCAGATGATAGGATACTTTATGTGGAAAACCCAAAGGAATCTACTCCAAAACTGCTAGTACTTGTACAGGAATTCAGTAAAGTGTCAGGATATAAAATCAATGCACAGAAATCAGTTACATTTCTATACACCAACAACAAGACAGAAGAAAGAGAAATTAAGGAGGCGATCCTATTTACAATTGCACCCCAAACCAAAGACACCTAGGAGTAAACCTAACCAAAGAATCTGTACTCAGAAAACTATAAAGTACTCATGAAAGAAATTGAGGAAGACACAAAGAAATAGAAAAACAATCCATACTCATGGATTGGAAGAACAAATATTGTGAAAATGTCTATGGTACCTAAAGCAATCTATATTTTTAATGCAATCCCTATCAAAATACCATCAATGCTTTTCAAAGAAATGGAACAAATAATCCTAAAATTTATAGGGAACCAGAAAGACCTCAAATAGCCAGAGGAATGTTGAATAAGAAAGACAAAGTTCATGGCTTCACAATTCCACACTTCAAGCTCTATTACAAAGTGTCATCATCAAGACACATAGATCAATGAAAAGGAATAGAGAGCCCAGAAATAGACCCTCAACTTTATGGCCAACTAAAATTCGACAAAGCAGGAAAGAATGTCCAATGGAAACAAGACAGTCTCTTCAAAAAATGGTGTTGGGAAAATAGGACAGCCACATGCAGAATGAAACTGGACCATTTCCTTACACCACACACAAAAACAGACTCCAAATGGATGAAAGACCTCATCGTGAGACAGGAATCCATCAAAATTCTTGAGCAAAACACAAGCAGCAACCTCTTCGACCTCAGATGCAGCAACTTCTTCCTAGGATCATTGTCTAAGGCGAGAGGAACAAGGGGAAAAATGAACTATTGGGACTTCAGCAAGATCAAAAGCTTTTTCACAGCAAGGGAACAGGCAACCAAACCAAAATACAACTGACAGAATGGGAGAAAATATTTGTAAATGACATATCAGATAAAGGGCTAGTATCCAAATTCCATAAAGAACTTATCAAACTCAACACCCAAAGAACAAATTATCCAGTCAAGAAATGGGCAGAGGGGGGCACCTGGGTGACTCAGTGGGTTAAGCCTCTGCCTTTGGCTCAGGTCATGATCTCAGGGTCCTGGGATCGAGCCCCACATTGGGCTCTCTCCTCGGCGGGGAGCATTCTTCCCCCTCTCCCTCTGCCTGCCTCTCTGCCTACTTGTGATCTCTCTCTATCAAATAAATAAATAAAATCTTTAAAAAAATTAAAAAAAAAGAAGAAATGGGCAGAGTATATGAATAGACATTTCTGCAAAGAAGACATCCAGATGGCCAACAGACACATGAAAAAGTGCTTCACATCACTAGCATCAGGGAAATACAAATCAAAACCACAATGAGATACCACCTCACACCAGTCAGCATGGCTAAAATTAACAAGTCAGGAAACGACTTATGCTGGCGAGGATGCAGAGAAAGGGGAACCCTCCTCCACTGTTGGCGGGAATGCAAGCTGGTGCAGCCACTCTGGAAAACAGCATGGAGGTTCCTCAAAAAGTTGAAAATAGAGCTACTCTATGACCCAGCAATTGCACTATTGGGTATTTACCCTAAAGATACAAATGTAGTGATCCAAAGGGGCACATGCACCCGAATGTTTATAGAAGCCATGTCCACAATAGGTTGTGTATATATATACAATGGAATACTATGCAGCCATCAAAAGAAATGAAATCTTGCCATTTGCAATGACCTGGATGAAACTAGAGGGTATTATGCTAAGCGAAATAAGTCAATCCGAGAAAGACAATTATATGATTGCCCTGATATGAGGAATTTGAGAAGCAGAGTGGGGCATTTGTGGGGTAGGGAAGGAAAAAAAATGAAAGAAGATGGGATAGGGAGGGGAGAAAAACCGTAAGAGACATTTAATCTCACAAAACAAACTGAGGGTTGCTGGGGGGGCGGGTATTAAGAGGGTTGTTGGGTTATGGACATTGGGGAGGTTATGTGCTATGGTGAGTGCTGTGAGTGTCTAAGACTGATGATTCGTAGACATGTACCCCTGGGACAAATAATACATTATATGTTAATTTAAAAGAAAAAAGAATACAGGGTCTGAAACCAGTCCGTCTGGATTTAAATCCCAGTTCCACTATTTATCAGTTATTGGGCTTTGGAAAGGTTACTTAAACTTTTTAAAAAAATTATTCTAAGGGTTTAAATGTGATTCTCCTCTCCTTCCTGAGCACAAGAGAGGACTATATTTCTCCAACTCTTACAGATGAGAAAGAGATATGTTGAGTTCTGGCCAATGGCCTATGAGTGGAAAAGATACAAGCATAGTGGGGCAGAGATCAGCATGAGTTCTCCATGTTTTCTCCTTCCCAAAACAGTGTCCCTCAAAGTTAAGAAATGGATGTAAGGGGGCACCTGGGTGGCTCAGTCATTAAGCATCTGCCTTTAGCTCAGATACTGATCCTAGGGTTCTCAGATCGAGCCCCACCTCAGGCTTCCTGCTCAGCGGGAAGCCTGCTTCTTTCTCTGCAGTGAAATACTGCTTGTATTCCCTCTCTTGCCCTCTCACTCTCTCTCTCTCTCTCTCTGTTAAATAAATAAATAAATAAATAAATAAATGATAAAATCTTAAAAAAAAAAGAAATGGGATGGAGGGGTCATAAGCAGTGGAAATTCCATCAACGTGGTCCTGAGTGACAGTGCATGGAGACCAATAGTAGACATGTAATATAAGCAAGAAATAAATATGGGTTGTGTGAAGCTGCTGAGAGCTTGGGATTAATCTGTTACTGCAGCATAACCTTGCCTAATATGGCTAACATAGTCACTGTGTCTCAGTTCCTCATCTGTATCTGGAATAATAACAATATCTAATTAGTTTTATGGTCATCAGGAAGACTTTATTAAGCATAAGATCAATATATGCTTTTTTTGTTTTGTTTTGTTTTTTAAAAATATTTTATTTATTTACTTGAGAGAGAACGAGAACACAAGTTAGGGGGTGAGGAGGGTTAGAGGGAGAAGGAGTAGACTCCCTGCTGAGTAGGGAACCCAATGTGAGGCTCTATCCCAAGACCTTGATGGAGAGCATGACCTGAGCCAAAGGCAGACACTTAACTGACTGAGCCGCCCTGGTGCCCCGATCAGTACAGTTTTTAAATTCCTATCAATAGTAATATTTTATATATATCTTCACTTATTAGATTTTAAATTATAGAATATAATTATACCTGTCATAAAGTCCAGATTTAGCCAGCAGTGAATTCACATTTGTGCAATGCCTATCATCTCAAATTAAAAATAAAGTATCAAATTCTGCTGTAATAGAAAATAGCTCTACTAGGATATATAATACTTTTGTAATGTGAAATATCCCAGTTACTGACTTACTAATAATAACCTTGGTTTTTAGAAACAATACATTTTTTCTATTATATAGTGGACTATAAGCCAGATAAAATGGAGAAGTAGGGGAAGGTAGAAAGAAACAGTAGTGAAGACTAACAGACATGGCAGTACAAAAGATTACAGCAGGATTCTTCTGTAATGCTCTGGTAATAGCTTTATCTGTCAAGATTTGGGATTGAAGACTACTTGAACCCTAAAAGTGAAAAAAGAACTTTTTTTTTTGACTATAGAAATTTAAGCTCTTTATAGACACACTTTTCATTAATATGCACGACATCAGAAAAAAGGGTTATTTTCTGTACTTTGCAGATAAGAAATATATACCATAGACCACAAGAGGAATAAAAGAAAATCACTCCTTACCCAAAGGCTTTTACTCTATTGGGGCAGCAACTCTTAAGTTTTCATTTTCATTCAGTTGATCATTTACCACTCTCCCTCATGTTTTAAACTAGAGCCCCAAATGAAAAGAACAGTGTATCATAGCCAAGAAAAAAAAGAAAACATTTTCCCTGGAGGAGCAAAGTGTCTTTACATTATTGTCATTTTGCTGAACTCTAGGTAAGAATTTATTGACCAAAGAAAGGAACAAATGGATTAGCAGATCTCACAGGACCAAATGTCTCTGGATGCTAGGAGGTCCCATCCAGCAGAGATGAAAATAAGAATATGACACTTCCTATATTGAATCTGGAAGGAAAGAATTTCATATTCCTTTAATAAACAGAGTTAGCCACATTACACTTTAACTCTGGTAAAGGAATATTAATTATACCGTGTATGCTCACATTAGAGTACTACATAATACATATTATAATCAAAGTACATTAATGTTAATACATATTATATTCATTAAAATTAAATAAATAGTGCTATGCAAGTACTACATAAATAGGCAGAGTCTCCTGTGTTTAGAAATTTATTATCTGTGTTGCTAGTGAAACTTAAAGACATTTAAAAATATCTAATAAATAATTAAAATCTAAGAGATTAAGTGCTTTCAGCCATTTAAAAATTATTAGTTGAACATTAACCTTTTGCCCAGTCTGTATGAACCATGATATATACAGAGCTTGTTATTTAATTGGGGAACTACAAGTCAAGACAGAGCAAATAATTTAAAAATGTACCAAATATCTGAAAGAAAATAATGGCCCCGTGACTCCTATTGTATAATGAACTCTATAAAGCAATAAGAAAAACTACCAATTTCTGCCGAAAATGAAAAACATAAAAGAAATTTTCCATTTTCCCAAATTATTACTATTCCAATCAAAACAATAATACATGTTATTTGGAACTCTCATATTGGAAATATATATATATATATATATATATATATATATATATATTCTCTAGTAGTGATATCAATAGACAAATGATTACCTTCATATACTACAAGTGCTACTACAAACTACCAAAAAAATTCTTGAGATATATTTACTGAAACATACCAGAAAACCTTAAATTTTATATCCTATTTAAAATGCATATCCAGGGATGCTGGGTGGCTCAGTTAGTTAAGTGCCTGAATTCAGCTCAGGTCATGATCCCAGGGTCCTGGGACTGATTCCTACTCCAGGCTCTAAGAGCCAGCTTCTCTCTTTGCCTGAAGCTCTCCCTGCTTGTACTCTTTCTTTCTGACAAATAAATAAATAAAATCTTTTTAAAAAAAAACAAAAGAGATATCCAATATGTAGTAATATACTAAATAATAATTTTTTGCAAATTTTTTGTGGTAAAGAATGCTTCATTGAAAAGATATTTATACGAAATATTGAAATAAATAAAATGTGTATATACACATGGCAAACCTATATGAGTAAATTCTATTCTGTCCAGGCCCCTGGGTGGCTCAGTGGGTTAAGCCTCTGCCTTCGGCTCAGGTTATGATCTCAGAGTCCTGGGATTGAGCCCCTCATCAGGCTCTCTGCTCAGCAGGGAGCCTGCTTCCCCTTCTCTCTCTCTGTCTGCCTCTGCCTACTTGTGATTTCTGTCTGTCAAATAAATAAATAAAACCTTTGGGGCACCTGGGTGGTTCAGTGGGTTAATGCCTCTTCCTTCAGCTTGGGTTATGATCCCAGGGTCCTGGGATCGAGCCCCACATCAGGCTCTCTGCTCAGCAGGGAGCCTGCTTCCCCTGCCCCCTCACTCTGCCTGCCTCTCTGCCTACTTGTGATCTCTGTCTGTCAAATAAATAAAGTCTTTTAAAAATATTCTATTCTCTCTAAAAATGATATAGAAGAATGTGTGGAGATACGCAAAATGGTCATAACTTATTCTAATAATCTAATTATAATAAATCTCAAAGGAATCAAGACTGATGTGGATGAAGGCACAAAAGAGTAGAATGAAAAAGGTCCCATGCACTGGACTGTGGAGAATATGCATGTTTTGAAAAAGCAAAGCAAACAATATAGGACTTCCTAACCGAAGAAAAAGGTATATAGCAATAGTGATAATTATGTGGTGCGGGAAAATAGAAGAACCATGGTCTAATCTGAGTGAAAATGAAGGATGGGAAGGAGAGGGAAAGGAGCGAATGGAGCTACAATTTTCACAGCTAGCATTGACTGGACCTTTCTCTGTGCCAGGGACCGTGACATGCTTTAAACACATCCCCTCATTTAAATACGTACCACTGGTAGGTAAGTACTCTCAATCCTGTTTTACCAAAGAACAGGGGTGTTGGGGAGGCAAGTTCTGGAGGCACACTGCCTCATTTCCAATCTCAGCTCCTCCACCACTGGCTGAGTACTCTGGGGCAAGTTATGAAGCCTCTTTATACCTCCTATTAAAACAGTGACTGTTCATAGTCCCTAGTTTATAGGACTGGCATGAAGATTAGATTCTTTAAGATGGGTAATGCTCCTGTGACAGTGCCTGGCAAATGACGACTGTGGAAAATTTTCAACCATTTTTATCAAATGGAAAATCTGAGTCTTCAAAAAGAATTGTTAAACTCAAGGGTACACAAAGATACAAATGCAGTGATCTGAAGGGGCACGTGCACCCCAATGTTTATAGCAACAACTTCCATAACAGCTAAACTATGGAAAGATCCCAGATGTCCATCTACAGATGAAAGGATAAAGAAAATGTGGTATAGATATACCATAGAATATTATGCAGTCATCAAAAAAAACCCCAAATCTTGCCATTTGCAAGGACATGGATGAAAGTAGACGGTATTATGCTAAGCAAAATAAGTCAATCAGATAAAGACAATTATCATATGATCTCACTGATATGAGGAATTTTAGAAATGAGACATAGGATCATAGTGAAAGGGAGGGAAAATGGAACAAGACAAAACCAGAGAGGGAGACAAACCATAAGAGACTTTTAATCTCAGGAAACAAACAGGTTTTCTGGAGTGGAGGAGGATGGGAGAGATGGGGTGGCTAGGTGATAGACGCTGGAGAGGGTATATACTAAGGTGAGCACTGTGAATTGTGTAAGACTCATGAATCACAGACCTGTAGCCCTGAAACAAACAATATATTATATGTTAATAAAAAAATAGCAAAGAAAAAAAAATTCAAGGCTACACCATGGGTAACTTGGAGAACAGAGTATTGAAGCCAGGTCCATCTGATTGCAAAGAGGCTCAAAGGCACAATGTGGTCCCCTTTTCCCTACAAAGACTACAGTGAAATGCCCTTCCATACCTCCACCTTAAGGAAAAAAAACACCCTCTCACCGATCACACAATCCCAGCAGAAGCATGGAACTGCTCACTTAAGAAAGTACAATGGTTCCTCAGGCTTCTTGTCATACCCTAAGATATTTATGTTTGTTTGTTTGTTTGTTTGTTTAAGATTTTATTTATTTAACAGAAAAGAGAGAGATCACAAGTAGGCGGAGAGGCAGGCAGAGAGAGAGAGAGAGAGAGAGAGAGAGCAAGAGAGGAGGAAGCAGGCTCCCTGCTGAGCAGAGAGCCTGATGTGGGACTCAATCCCAGGACCCTGAGATCATGACCTGAACTGAAGGCAGAGGCTTAATCCACTGAGTCACCCAGGCGCCCCAGTTGGTTTATTTTTTTAAAGCATGTGTTCATCAGCAGAGAGAACAACCAACTTTGGAAACAATAAAGGGAACATCCCAGAGGAAGTACAGATCAAATTACTGAGCCATGACCTGGAACTGAAGCCAAATGGCCGTGAGTATCCCATTCTCATTGGCTGCACCATCCTAGACTCAGCCTGCTATGAATAAACATTTGATTCACTTTATGGTTGGATTCTCCTAGTTCTTTTGCTTCCCACTTAGATCTGTCTTCAGAAAAGAATGCACTGACCATGCCACAGAAGTAAGAAAATCTTTGTAACAGTTATATTTTCAATTGTACATCGAAGTTTCTACACCAATCTTATAAATATGGCTCATTTAAGTTTGCCTTATATTTCATTATCTAAATCACAGTATTTTAGAGTGAAAATTGGTATTATTGATACCCTGAGCCAGTAGGCTGAAACAGACTTAGGAAATTGGAACATATAGTCAGACTGGGTCAATATGAGTTAAGTCTGAGATTTTAAAATACTGTCTCCCCTCCTTCCCCAAATTAGATTTTTCAACTTGTACAACTGTATAGTCTAGTATCATAGAGTGCCTGAATTAAGGTTATGCTTGGAAGGTTTTTAATATGGCTGTGTGGGGGTTCCTAAACCAGCTCAGTTCAGTAGAGCATGCAACTCTTGATCTCGGGGTTGTAAGTTCAAGCCCCACATTGTATATAGAGGTTACTTAAAAATAAAAGAAAAACTCTTTAAATGTGGCTTTAAGCTATAAGGTCCCCATTGTTAACTTGGAAACAGTTATTTCTATTTGATAGGGCTATTGTGAGAATTTATGTACAACACACACACATATGTACACATGTAAGTATGTGTCTCTATATGTGAATATACATATATGTAGATACAGTTGACCCTTAAACAACATGGGTTTGAACTGCATAGGTCTACATATATGCAGATTTTTAAAATATAGTATAGTATAAATGTATTTTTTTTCCTTATGGTTCCCTTAATGACATTTTATTTTCTCGAGCTTACTTTATTATAAGAATACAGGATGTAATACTTACACAAAATGTGTGTTAATTGATTTTTTTATGCTTATTGGGAAGGTCATTAGCAGTTAAGTTTTGGGGGAGTCAAAAGTTGTATATGAATTTTCAACTGCCTGGAGGGTCAGCCCCCAACCCCTGTGTTGATCCAGGGTCAACTGTATATCTTAGTCCCATGAATGTTCAAAACGTGGTAGCTGTTATTATATCCTCAGGACTCTAATTCAACTCTCTGGGGCCTCTTGGGAGGCAGACTGCTGATTTTTCTCAGGCAACAGTGCTCAGTAATGCTATGTGATTTCGTCAAACTTCTGTATCTGCTATGTTTCAACAGTCAGTTCTGTATGTATTGATAGGGTGAAAACAAAACTAGGCACCTCAGTTCTGCCCTCTCTCAACAAATGGCAAGAGTACTTATTGGCTTCATGATATTTATGAACTATTTTCAGTAATTAGTATGTTTATAAGCATGGATATTTCTGTTCTGTGCTAGAAGCACAGCCTCATGTTAACATTATTTGACCAAGAACAGGCCACTTTGAATAAGAAGGAGCAAGTGTTCTTAAGGGAAGAGCTTAGATGTCAACCTGGGAGAAAGGCATTTTCACCAGCAGATGACTTCTGGTAACAGGAAAAGTTTTTTGATGTATAGAATTTAGGGGCATTGGGTAGCCTAAATATAGAAAGAGATGACTAGAATTATAATGGAAGGGCTTTCCGGTGAGTGATTAGAAGGAAACAGAATCTTTGGAGAAATTTAATAGTTACATGGTGAGAAGAGGAAATCCACACAAAGTCAATCTAGGTCAGAGGTATTAGCTATAAAACATACTTAAGTGTAGTGTAACAGAGTCAGGAGAAGTGGACCATGAACAGGTGAAGTCAACGAGAGCAGGCTGTAAATACATGAAGCAACGACAATAAAAAGAGTCTAGCATCTTCTGTGTTGTCTCTGTCATCCTTCAGTATCTGAAAATGTCTAAGGAGTAGGTAGTCTACTTGCCAAAATCTATTGGAGGGAAAAAGATAAAGGTGACTCAAGATAGCTAACATTTTTTTGACTAACCTAAGTGGAAGTGAAAACCTGTTTTTTTACTAAATAAATAATAAATAAATAAATAAAAGTTCACTCCTGCTTTGATTACTACTGAGAAGTTAACAGTAGGCTGTGGTTTCACACCTCAGAGAACCAGACTGGCAGTGATCCAGAGTCCAAGGATCTGTTCACGTCTAGCCTAGAAGAGATTGCCTTATCTATGGACAGATATGTGGAGATGGCACCTGGAATCAATCTTGATCCAGAAATACTACAGAAATGCCAGAATATTTATGCTCACATCCAGCAAGTCGGTCTTAGGTTTCTCAGCTTTATGACTAGTATATGTTGTATGTCAAATGCCTTTTACAATCATTACTTAATCGTTTAACAAGTTCTGACAGAGCTCTAATAGATTTGGGTGTTTTCTTTTTTTTTTAAATCTATTGGAATATGGAAGTGGCAATTTTTGTTTGTTTGTTTCAAGAAAACATGTCATATATTTCCTCACTTAGAATAAAAAAATTGCTTCTATAGAAAATACATGTCATGCTTATGGCACATTCGAGGCATTTTTAATCCTTTCCATTTAGAGAAAAATACTGCAGAAAAAGTTTGCTTCCCACACAAATCAATCTTTTTTTTTTCTTTTTATGCTTTGTTTTCTTTCTAGCTTTCTTTTCTCCTTTATGAGAACAAAATCAAAATTCTGCATTAGGACAAATATTATCTAGTAATAGTCACCTTATCTACATTGGTCTTACTTTAAATTCTAAAGACACAAAAATATTTATTTATTTATTTATTTATTATTTTTTAAGATTTTATTTATTTATCAGAGAGAGAGAGAGGGAGAGAACAAGCACAGGCAGACAGAATGGCAGGCAGAGGGAGAAGGAGAAGCAGGCTCCCCGGCGAGCAAGGAGCCCGATGTGGGACTCGATCCCAGGACGCTGGGATCATGACCTGAGCCAAAGGCAGCTGCTTAACCAACTGAGCCACCCAGGCGTCCCAAGACACAAAAATATTTAAAATAAATTAATAACACAATTTTGTCATTAAAAACTAATTACTAGGGGCACCTGAGTGGCTTAGTGTTTAAGCCTCTGCCTTCCGCTCAGGTCATGATCTCAGGGTCTTTGGATCAAGCCCGGCATCAGGTTCTCTGCTCAGCAGGGAGCCTGCTTCCCCCCCCCTCTCTCTGCCTGCCTCTCTGACTACTTGTGATCTCTGTAAAATAAATAAATAAAATCTTTTAAAAAAATCTAATTATTATTAGTGATGCTTCACTAAAATCTAGTTAACAAAGAATTTACTTATCCATTAAGAAGAAAAAAACTATATTTATTAATATTGTACTTAAAGTTGATACCAACTTGATCATATTTAAATATCTATAATTAAGAATTGGGTAGCCTTTAAGATATTTATGATTTCATCATGCAGAAGAATATTACTTTTACCTAAATGTCTTATTGGTATATAACTCCAAACCATTAATGAAAATTCATTTTTAAAATCAACTTCCTTTTCTTGACAATCCAAATAAAGAAAGAAGAAAATGTGTTATTTCAAAAACATGACATTTACATTTTGTCAATAATTGTTCAATTTTTCTACAAGTTTGGTATTTTTTAATAATTCTGTTGCTAGCACATTCTATGCAATGCTTATAATGTACATGTATTCAATATTCAATACATGTGCTTATTTCAGTGGATATATAGGAGAAAGATTCACCAACATTACAATAAACTACCTCAAATTTTTCTTGTTCAGTCCTAGCTTGGCCACTTCCCAGCTGTGCAACCTCAGGCAACCTACTTACCCTCTGGAATTCTCAGATTCTTTATCTTTAAAACGGGGTCATCATTAACTTGCGGGGTCCTTGTGAAGATCAGAGCTAAGGCTCCCCGTGCATCGGGCAGAAGTTCCATACTCCGTAATTGGTAGACGTTAGCAGTAAATGAAACTGAGGTCAGCACTCTCTTCCCTTTTCCTAAAACGATATCCAGCAAGAAGCAGCTAGTGATCAGAGTTCCACCCCGTGAAAATGTTGACTTTTTACGTCACTGAAAGAGCCTTTCGTTGACCCTGCAATACCAGCTCAGGGCTTTCATACACCCCACACAGTGAGATCAGAAGAGCCACGCAGGTTTTAACAATCCTACCTTAGCGTCAAAGAATCAGATAAAAAGAGATGTTATAAAGCCAGGCAAAAGATCTGTGGATCCGTGTAAAAACACCATCTGAGAACAAATTTTCATGAAGCTTTTCCAAATGTTACACTCCAGCTTGGGAGTGAAGAATTGGTATCCGAGGGACACGGGGGCTGGGATCAGTGCCCTACAATAAAACATAAAATGATTTCTTTCCTTCAATGGATTTGTTTTGCCCCTGACCTAATTTCTATGCTAATTTACAGGGCTTGTGATTACTTTATCCTCTCACAGCCCATACCTCTCCCTTCTTTCAAGTCTCTCAGGGTCTGACTCCAGGAAGTAAGGCACATGTGTCATCAATAAACTGCATTCACTTAACTGTTCATTATTCAGCGGCTGATCCACTTTGTGGATTTTCCACGCCTTTCATTTTGTCTCCTCCTCAATCCTACTACCTTTCTTTTGATGATTTCACTGCTCATTATCACCTCTACCAGAAGTGAGAAGAAAGAATGTGAAATTTAAATGAGTTGGAAATGACTTTCAAAATTTATTTTGAGGATCAGGAAAGAAAGTTGAAAATGTGAGCTAAAATTAGGCCTGGGGTTTCTGATGATTTGCCCAGCTATACATATCCCTGTTCAAGTGAGGCTAATTACGTCCTGAAAATAAAAGAACTATTCTACCCTACCTAACTGTTCTACTCTACTCTACCCTTCCTACTGGAATATGCAGAGAAAAAGGAGAAACATAAGATGTGTTTACACAGTTTTCTAAAACAAAAAGACCGTACTAGTTAGTATAGCCTAAAGTCACACATATTGCACAATTTAGTATTCAATGTTTTAGAATACAAGTTTGTATTATAGTAAATTATCTTAATTGTGTCCTTTTGTGCACGTAGTATAAATAGTATATTTACTTACTAAAGCAACTGTAAAGCTGTTTTAGCAAAAGAACCAATATGCTAATTTGCTATTAGCCTTACAATCTCTGAATTGTGTAGGGAAAGTGCAATGTAAGCTTTTTTCCAAGTTTGATATACTTGAATAACAATTTTACCTAAATTACAGCCCCCCCCCCCCCAACACACACAACTTTCCCTCAGTTTCTCTCCCAGGGGTTTTAGTTATCCACGGGCAACTGGAGTCTAGAAGCAGATGACCCTCCTGACATATATCAGAAGGTCAATAGTAGCCTAATGTTAGTCACGTTTGCCCCGCCCCGCTTCATTCCACCCCCCCCCACCTCATCTCATCATGTCTGCATTTTATCATCTCACACCATCACAAGAATGGTGAGTATACAGTACAGTAAGATGTTTTTGAGAGAGCAAGGCCGCGTTCCCATAACTTTTATTACAGTATGTTGTTAAAATTGTTCTACTTTCTTGTTAGTTTTTTGTTCATCTCTTCTTGTACCTAACTGATAAATTAAGCTTTCTCATAGTTATGTATGTATAGAAGAAACAGCCTTCAGTGCAACATGGGGTTTCAGGGCATCCCCTAAAGGTCTTGGAACATCTGCCCTACGAAAGAGGGGGAGCTCCTCCATGACTGTTTCTTAAGTATATTTGTAAATTGGAAAAATAAAATAATATAAAGTAACTAACTGGTACTTAGGGCAACTTTTAAGATCAAGGCTTTTGGAAGTCATAGATGATGAGAAAGCAACTGCTCTTTTTCTAAGTTATTCTCTAATATTAGAGCCAATCCCGAGGCCAAGATCTACTATTCCAAGAAATAGGAATACTTTTAAGATTTGAATTAGTTATGCAGCACTTCTCTTGCTCTCAACTAATATACAAAAATGAGGGTTAATGAGGCGATCCATAAAACTACTTAGAACTTTTCAGGGCTTTCATGTACATACAATACATCTATACACATAATATATTCTCGGCCCACAAGTCATAAGAAGAATAAAGCTGGCCAAACACAGAGGAGGGTGTGTTTCTGTATATATACCTGTTTATGTGTAATTGACTAATGAAGTTTTTTACTTCAAAAAGGCATCATATAGCAAATCTATGCCTCCAATGTTTCTCCTGCTACAGGTGAGTGATAAACATTTGTTGGCTTGAAATACATTTAAATGTATATAAGCCCTAGATCCATCCATTCAGGTGAGAAGACGGTGTTATGGTGTATGGAGTAGAAAGAACATGTGCTTTGGGGGCCACGGTTCAGGGCCAAAGATACTGACAAGCCTGCAATTTATAGCTGAGAAATTAAAATAATAATACTTACCTTATAAAACTGTTATGAAGAGTAAGCAAATAAACATGTAAAGCACCTAGTAGCATGTTCAAAACATAACTGATAATAAATGGTTGATTTTATTATTTTTTGAGTGTTGTATTAATTTTATAAAAGTGATAATCTCTCAGTCTTGATTGTTGGATAAGAAAAAGAATGTGTGTGTATGCATTCGTTATGTATATGTATTATGTAATGTATATAAATATATAATTTATATTATAAAAGAATATGTTTTCGGAGCACGTGGGTGGCTCAGTGGGTTAAGCCTCTGCCTTCGGCTCAAGTTATGATCTCAGGGTCCTGGGATGGAGATTCGCATCAGGCTCTCTGCTCAGCAGGGAGTCTGCTTCACGCCTCTCTCTCTGCCTGCCTCTCTACCTACTTGTGATCTCTCTCTCTCTGTCAAATAAATAGATACAATTTTTTAAAAAAAGAATATATTAAAAAAATATGTTGTATATAAAACATTTAATTATGTATTTATTATTTTATATTATACTATATATTGTATTCCTAAATTTTATGATTTACACTTACATATATATAATATATATCCTAAATATACACACATACATGTGAGTCATCCAAAAGGATCATTAATTTCATATATTAACAAGTAAAAATGGAGTTATCTTAAAATAAGGTCATATGCTAAATTTATACTTATTTACACCTTTCAATTACTTAAAACATTTATAGAACTACAGTTCAAAATAAGTTTAGCTATCTGTGTATTCATATTGATTACATGAAACTTGTGGATACCATACTGTTACTGAAAAACTTTAAATGGCTCAGTTATAAAAGTTACCTGGAAAACACACAGTACTTCAAATATTTTTAAAATTTTAGGGTATGTTTGATAAATGGACAAAGTTTGAAGATGGTATCCTGATGAACACTTATAAGCATGCTTATACTTTATAAAGAGGTAAGACTACAAGGAGAGGAAACTTGCAGTAAATGAAAATTATTATTAACTTTCGGTGATCTCAGGCAGTAAATACTTACCAAAGTAACCTGTGTATCATTATTTAGTGTCTATTAATGACAGATATTAGGTAAGCCACTTAATGCATATGAGTCCATGTAGTATGTAGGAGTGTACTTATAGGAAATTTGAAACAGAGAGGTGTGATTACTTACCTAAAGTCACACAGTATCCTAGGAGCAACCCAGGGAATGGAATCCAAATTTCCTGGTTCTGTTCAGTGTACCATCTATTGTATCAAATTGTTTTCCTTGTCTATAGAAAAAATAGGCTTGGGAGGCATATAATCTAACTATTCTTCTAGATCAATTTTTACAAAACACCTGGGAAGCAGGCCCAGAGCAATTGAGACATCTGACTAGTATGTAAGTATTATTTTCAAGGGAGGAATAGCACAGAAGCTCCCCAGATCATCTTTAGAAAGAAATATGTCACACCAGATGGTAGGTCACAGGGCTGCCATCCTCAGGCACAGGAGTTTGGGAATGTTTTCACTGTACCCAGAATGAAGGCACAAGAGAAGAAAGAAGAATATTTGGACTTTTATTTTTTCTGAGGCCTAATTACAGTGTAATCCTGCATGAAACCTCTGCTTAGATCTTCAAAAAGGAAAGAAGCTAACAAGTAGCTCAGTTAAGAGTTTGGATTGCGACATGAAGCTTTTACCTCAAATCATGCCAAGCTCTTCCAATTTTGATGACAAACTTCCATCCAGGGACTTTGCAATCACAGTGCCAGGGGAGTTATTATTGTCACTGTAAACGTTATCTCCAGAATGTTGAACTACTGTGCTTCAACTTACATTATAGTTAATATGGTCATGCTTTCTAGAAAGACTCTAGAAAAATTATTGCTAAATCTATGTATTCTAGAATATATAGATTAGATTTCTTGCCTACATAATGAAGGGAAGGAGAAGTACTAACCTTTTCCATAGAGATCAGCTGGATGATATGGTCAGAACACCAAAACTCCACTGGGGTGTGGTTTGGGGGACACTTGAAAATGGTGCATCTGTGCCGAAAGTATCCACTGCAAAGTAGAGAAAGAAAGAGCTTATGAGTCCAGGGGAAACCAAAGATAGTCAACAAAATAATTACAAAGAGGTGATGTCACTTCAACTGGATTATCTTCATAAATGACAGCTCTAGTGTACTGTCATTGTAAACAAAGAACAAATTAAGTTAAGAGAGTCCTATATTTCCACCAAAATAAAAGGTGAGTGATTTTAACCTTTAACCCCTATGAGAGAGGGCGTCAACTGTGAGGGGGATACACAGTCTATCACGGTTGCTTTCTGGGTAGACATAAAAGTTATTCAGACTGGGGGGGGGGTCCAGCCTGCATGTACTCTCACTGCCGATGTTTTGCCTGCTTCTGTCCATGTATCCCAAACTTCCAGAAGCTATGGGTATTGTGCGAAGACATAAACACATTTCAGAAGCAGCTTGGTACTGATTAAGAGTCAGACGTGTCTCAACTACAGATCCCTCAGTAAATATTTACCAATTATGGTAAAAGTTCATCTGTAGGGCAGAATTAGCAGCTGAAGAAAAGACATATCCTAATTCCCTGACTGTGCTTTGTTTATCAGCAGTATAATGGCTTCACACCCACGTGTACATGTTCCTCTGCGTGTTCACCTCTTCATCAGAACTCCGATTTCATTCTAAAGAGCTTAAAGGAGCTAAGTTTATAAATCAGATCCATATCATACGCCAGATATATACCACAGGGAATTTTGTGTACTCCATGTATGGTCCCATTTGCACAGTAAGTAACTGTTCCACACACCAGGTGTTTTGATGTAGTGTGTTGTCAATATTTAGGACTCCATGTCTCTACAATTAGTAGAAATGAAGAGAAAATAGGAAGGAGCAAAACAATTAGTTCAGCCAACCAATTTAGATTCTAGTCAGTATAGGGCAGAATAGGAACATTAAGGTGGGTTCTTATGGAAAGCACAGGATGTCAGATCTTTCTGTGACCCAAGAGGAAGATTTTTCTATTAGGGCTCAGTCACTAAATATGCAGTGGGGAGGACTTTATGCTCAGGGCAGTGCAGAGTCTATCTGGAAACCCAGTGATGAAGAGAACTATCTACTCAGGGAAAGGCCCGTGGTCTTTTCCGTTATTTCTACAGCACCCTGAAGATCAAAAAGCGTTTCACAGACTTATAGCATTGGATTCTCTCACCAGCCCTGATTCTATAAATGAAGATACAGGTCACATGACTATTTAGTGTGAGAATCAGAGGAAATATCCAAGCATTTTTGCACCACATCCCTCCAGGACTCCTTTCTAGAGGAAAGCTTTCCAGTAAGCATTCCAAGAGAAAGAAAAAAAGCGACCTTTTGAAAAGTAACCATTTTTTTTTTTAACCTAAGCTTCAGTGAGTGAAAAAAGAAAATGCCCCCCTTTGAGAATTACGTTAAAATTGCCCACAGGCAGAACTACTTGTGTTAGTTACCACACAATTGTTTCCACTTTCCCCCTGGGCTCTTTCCCTTGGCCAGAAGCCACAACTGCCTCTTAAGTAAGACCACAGGGCAGACACCCAGAGACCCTTGCGCTTACAACTAGGAACCTAGCAGAAGCCTGCCACCACCAACAGCGAAGATTCAAAAATTAGAGCATGTCAGAACCCTCACCGAATTCATCTATTTGCTCTCCCGGCTCAAACCACCTTAAAAAGAGTTTGAAGTTCCTTCCCTCCGCAGAGAAGAGTGGATTTCCTTTCTCTGTGCACACACTGCTGGAAGCAAGTCTCTCCGAAGCACTGGTGGTAAAAGCAAGCGTTTGGGGATCGCGCCTGTGGCTGCCCTGTAGCGCCGACCTCCTCTCCCTCTCTATTCAGATATACGTGCAGGCTTATTTATTTATTCTAATCTCCCCCCCCCGCGCTCGCAACCTGTGGACTGGAGTTCTGACTGGTGCGGCGAGGAGGGAGGCTGGTGGGCACGCGCTCCAGTGCCCGACCGGGTGGCACCTCGTCGCAGTCTTCAGAGGCAAGTCCCCCGCTCCGGCTCCTCTGGCGGGGTCTGGACTTAGCTGCGTCCGGGGAAGGAAACCATGACCGTGCCCTTCTGCCCCGCGCCTTGCTGCCCCCCGCCAGTACCTCGCGTCCTTAATTAACGAGCCAGTGACTATTGGCTGAAGTTCCCCCAGCGATTTGCATGAACAGAGAGGGAGTGTCTTCTGCCGCCCTCCCGACAGGAGCGCGCTGACTGCAGCCTCCCCGGGAATGCGCGGCCGAGGGAATGCGCGCAGCTCGCGGGCCCTGGCAGTGAGCTGGCGCCCGGCGATCTGGCACCCGCGCCTGGATATGGGGCGTCTCAGTCGTCCCAGGAGCAGCACCAGCCACAGAAACCTGCCGGTAAGGCTTGGGGTCCGGGAGTCCTGCAGCCCCGACAAGTTGCAGTCCGGTGAGGCAGTTCCTACTCTTGATGGGTTTTCAAACCTTTCCCTTAATCCAAACTTTACGGGAAGGTTGAGGGGGAGGGGAAGGGAGTTTAGCATAAGGTGTCTTCCTTTTAGCAAGAAATAGGCACGTCTTCTGGTCGGGAAAGTAAGTTTCTGAAATAGGAATGTAGGCAGATGGGGGGGGGGGCTCGATCCGCTTGAGATACTGGGGTGCGGAGATTTCTCTGCTGCTGTCGGCACCTGCTAGGACTGTCCGCTGTAATTGGCAAATTGTTTTTGCATAAGCATTTTCTGCGTTTACTTCTTTTTCCTTAGGGGAGGGAGACTAGGGAGGGCTTGTTAGGAGGTGGAGATTCAGATCCTTTCGATTTGACCCTGGATGAGAGCTAAAATGAAAATTACTTCTCTGACCTAAAGTGTTTATTTAATGGGGGGGGGGCGCTAGATCCGAAGAGAAAGTGTCACTGTGTTTTTGCACATAATAATTATTGTTATTGGTATTGTTGGTGGTGGTGTTCTCATAATAAGGGATGTGACACATTTCGCGTTCCGGAGACCTTAGTGGTAGAAACATTTCAATGGGAAATAAATGATGAATTGCCCATCATCGCTCAGTCCTCTTTCCACTACCAACCTCTCTCCATAACCTACACGGGTGGTTTCCCTGCGGCGTTGCGCAGTCCCTGAGTTGAGTGCTCTCCACTCTGGCGTGTGTTTCCAGGAATGTTTTATGGCTGGGGATTCCGATTATTAATTGAATAAGGGCGCCGTTGGGGAGCTGGGGAAAAGAGGGGGAGGTAGATAGTGAACAGAAAAAATTAAGTTTTGGCGACAGTGTTGCTCCATAGATCTCTTCTTTGCAGCAAGTTTTCCTCTTCATCCCTCTCCGACTGGAGGGTTTGCCTTTGGTAATGGGGATGGGGGCAAATATGACCTTGTGGCCCTGATTTCTGACTCCAGTCTCCGTGTTTCCGCGTGTGTGTAACGAGCCTTCTCCCCTCCCCCTCCCCTTTCAGCATTTGTTTCTGTTTTTCCTCTTCGTTCGTGGGACCCTTCAAACTGCCTCGCGAGTTACAGCCGGGCCACGGAGCTTCTGTACAGCCTGAACGAGGGACTGCCCGCGGGGGGTGCTCATCGGCAGCCTGGCGGAGGACCTGCGGCTGGTGCCCCGCGCTGCCGGGAGGCAGGACCAGCTGTCGCAGCTGCCGGAGCGCCCCGTGGCTGAGCGGAACCCCCCTCTCTCCTTCAGCCTGGCTTCCCGGGGACTGAGTGGTCAGTACGTGACCCTAGAGACAACCGCTCCGGGGAGCTGCACACTTCGGCCCCCAGGGAGATCGACAGGGAGGCCCTGTGTCTTGAAGGAGGTGGAGGAGCAGCCTGGGGCGGCAGTATTTCCATCTCCTCCTCCCCTTCCTCTGACTCTTGTCTTTTGCTTTTGGATGTGCTGGTCCTGCCTCAGGAATACTTTAGGTTTGTGAAGGTGAAAATCGCTATCCGGGACATCAATGACAATGCCCCACAGTTCCCCGTTTTCCCAAATCTCGGTTTGGGTTCCAGAAAATGCACCTATAAACACTCGGCTCGCCATAGAGCATCCTGCCATGGACCCAGATGTAGGCACGAACGGAGTGCAGACCTACCGCTTACTGGACTACCACCGCATGTTCACGCTGGATGTGGAGGAGAATGAGAATGGGGAGCGCACCCCTTACCTAATTGTCATGGGACAAAAAAAGAGGAGAACAAAAAAAAAAATGCTGGATAGGGAGACCCAGGACCAGTATGTGAGCATCATCATAGCAGAGGATGGCGGGTCTCCACCACTGCTGGGCAGCGCCACTCTCACCATCGGCATAACTGACATTAATGACAATTGCCCTCTCTTCACAGACTCACAGATCAATGTCACTGTGTTTGGGAATGCTACAGTGGGCACACCGGTTGCAGCTGTTCAGGCTGTGGATAGAGACTTGGGAACCAATGCTCAGATCACCTACGCTTATAGCCAGAAAGTTCCGCAAGCATCCAAGGATTTATTCCATCTGGACGAAACTACCGGAGTCATTAAAACTTTTCAGTAAGATTGGGGGAAGTGTTCTGCAAATGCACAAGCTCACCATCCTTGCTAATGGGCCAGGCTGCATCCCTGCTGTGACCACGGCACTGGTGACCATCATCAAAGTCATTTTCAGACCACCTGAAATTGTTCCTCGTTATATAGCCAATGAGGTAGATGGTATTGTTTACCTGAAAGAACTGGAGCCCATTAACACTCCAATTGCATTCTTCACCATAAGAGATCCAGAAGATAAATACAAGGTGAACTGCTACCTGGACGGTGAAGGACCATTTAGGTTATCACCCTACAAACCATACAATAATGAATATTTGCTGGAAACCACAAAACTGATGGATTATGAGCTACAGCAGTTCTATGAAATAGCTGTGGTGGCCTGGAACTCAGAGGGATTTCATGTCAAAAAAATTATTAAAGTGCAACTTTTAGATGACAATGACAATGCTCCTATTTTCCTGCAACCCTTGCTGGAACTAACGATTGAAGAAAATAATGCGCCCAATGCCTTTTTGACAAAGCTGTACGCGACGGATGCGGACAGTGGAGAGAGAGGCCAAGTTTCCTATTTCCTGGGACCTGATGCCCCCTCATATTTTTCCTTAGACAGTGTCACAGGAATTCTGACAGTTTCCACTCAGCTGGACCGAGAAGAGAAAGAAAGGTATAGGTACACAGTCAGAGCTGTTGACTCTGGGAAGCCACCCAGAGAATCAGTTGCCACTGTGGCTCTCACCGTGCTGGATAAAAATGACAACAGCCCTAGGTTCATCAACAAGGACTTCAGCTTTTTTGTGCCAGAAAACTTCCCAGGATATGGTGAAATTGGGGTAATTAGTGTCACAGATGCTGATGCTGGACGAAATGGTTGGGTAGCCCTCTCGGTGGTGAACCAGAGTGATATTTTTGTCATAGACACAGGAAAGGGCATGTTGAGAGCTAAAGTCTCTTTGGACAGAGAGCAGCAAAGCTCCTATACTTTGTGGGTCGAAGCTGTTGATGGGGGTGAGCCTGCCCTCTCTTCGACTGCAAAAATCACAATTCTCCTTCTAGATATCAATGACAACCCTCCTCTGGTTTTATTTCCTCAGTCCAACATGTCCTACCTGTTGGTACTGCCTTCTACTCTCCCCGGCTCCCCAGTTACAGAGGTCTATGCTGTTGACAAAGACACGGGCATGAACGCGCTGTCATAGCTTACAGCATCATAGGAAGAAGAGGTCCTAGGCCTGAGTCCTTTAGGATTGACCCTAAAACTGGCAATATTACTTTGGAAGAGGCATTGCTGCAGACAGACTATGGACTTCATCGTTTACTGGTGAAAGTGAGCGACCATGGTTACCCAGAACCTCTCCATTCCACAGTCATGGTGAACTTATTTGTCAATGACACTGTCAGTAATGAGAGCTACATTGAGAGTCTTCTAAGAAAGGAACCAGAAATCAACATAGAGGAGAAAGAACCACAGATCTCAATAGAACCAACTCATCGGAAAGTTGAGTCTGTGTCCTGTGTGCCCACTCTAGTTGCTCTCTCTGTAATAAGCTTGGGTTCTCTCACACTTGTAACAGGGATGGGCATATACATCTGCTTAAGGAGAGGGAAAAAAAAAAGCATCACAGGGAAGATGAAAATTTGGAAGTACAAATTCCACTCAAAGGAAAAATTGACTTGCATATGAGAGAGAGAGGAAACCAATGGCTATTTCTAATATTTGATATTTCATTGTGGAATAGCACAGAGATGTAGCTGACTCTGGGTAGTTTCCATCACCTAAACAAGAGTGTGTAGATGACAGTTCCAATGAAGGACGACTAATTTATAACTTGTACTATATTGTAAATAAGCTGTTTACAGGTTTTTAAACTTAAAATCAGAGGTTATAAAATGTGTACAGCATTTTTTAATGAAAATTAGTACTAACAGCTATAGAACTGTTATAAAAAAGCTTGGACATGGTTTACAGCTTTCATTCACCAAGCAGAATGATAGAACCTGAGAATAAGGTAAGAAAATGGTACATTGCATCTTTTTTGTCTAAAAAGTCCTTTAACCACAAGAGGGCATCAGTTGCTCCTTTGCAGGGAACTGTTTTGCGGTATTGTACAGGACAGTTGTTGTACATGAAATTAACGAAAGAGTATATTTTAAATATATTGTTTTTAACATTTAAGAGATATGAAATTGAAATAAATTGAATTTCACTGCACTTCAATGTATGATAAGAAAGAAAAGAAATTCATTTGTAAACAGAATGTTTATTACCTCACAAGTACATCATGTATAGTTTGAAAGAGAAGGTGTTACAAAGAAGCGCAATTTCTTTTTAGCAAGGGTGAAAACGTGGCCGTGTGTGTTAGAGTTGACCTGCTGAAGAGTATTTCGCTCTCCATGTACTCAAATGGCTTTCTGTTCCCTTTACCACTGCGCTTGCTATTATTACAGGGGAAATGTGTATATTCTCCCTTACAGACATTGTAACTGGAAATTGTGTCCAAGGAAAACAGCCAGGAGCAAAGACCTGTTTCAATCCTTAGTTGCTTCGTAGGTGTTTATGACATTTTGATGCTCTGACAACTTGTCGGTAGTACTTCATAGTTGGGTTAAATATTAGGTTTTTATGTGCTTGAATTCATTTATCACCTGAGAAAATAAAAATCATATTAAAGCGGAGTTATTCTAGAAGCTAGTGTACACTACCGGTTGTTTTAGTTGGGCCCTTTATATAAAAGTTATACTTATCTTTTTGTTGTTTGGGTTTGTTGGCTACCGTTTCTGGCTTCCTTTCTTTGGCTTTGGATTAGGTCCAAGAGTTTATTTGTAAGCCCAGCAGCAGATTTCTTTGATAACTTAGCTTTTACTGAATCCTTTGCAATGAAGCAAGCTGGTTCCTTAGTGATTGATCTCTTTTATTTCATTGTGTTGAGCTGGGAATTTTATTTTCTATGAGAGCTATAGCAAAATATCTGTGTAAACAAGGAATGTGTTAGCTTAAGCTGGATCACTCTACTTTTTTGGCCTCATGTGTCTGTACTGTACCAAACGTGTTTATATGTCTGCAAATTAAAGGTATATATTTTCATAATTTCTTTCTCATTTTTACCATTTTATATTTGAACATGGGCTTGTTCTTTCACTGAAGTGCCTGCTACTGGCATTTGTTTGCTTTTAGAAGTAAATGTGGGCAAAGTAAATATGCTATTTGCTAAAGTTTATATTAAACTAATTCATTACTCAATTAAACATTGGGTAAATCATTGAATGTGTGTGTAGATATATATATAGATATATATCTAATATATTTATTATATGTAAATAATAGAGAGTATGCCTAGATGTTTGACAGGCATTTGGATGAAAATTTATTCCCACGCGTGTGCACATGCATATTAATTTTTGGCTTTGTATCAACTATACACATTCATTTTACTACATACTTCTGACAAATCTCTTGTTAGCTGTGTTACAATAGCTTTCAATATGTTTTAAAAATACATTGCAAAAAAAAATTGAATACAAACACCCAGGACCTTTCAAATTTGTATTAACCCATTTTTCTTATTTTCTTCAGTTTGACAATTTGAATAAATAAAATAAGAGTCAGAAACAGTACTGTTTGTTACAAAAAGGAAATATATTCTTATTGGAAATTTCTTTTGTATGAGAGGCACCTGAGCTAAGAAACTAAGATCATTTAGCCCTCAAAACTTTTCATTCATAATTAATGTATAGCAATGGAGGAAACCATACTCTAGTTATTTTCATATCTTCTTCTTTCTCTTTTTAAAAGAAAGGAACTACATCTGAAATACGTAGCACCACAAATTTAAAAAACACCCTAAGGGCAGTGATTTCACCATGAGTATAAGTAACAAAATATTCTGTTTATTTCTAAATTTGAAGAAAGTTCATGTGCTTGGAGGTATAGGCTTCATCTCTAGCATGAGAAATGCCTGTAACGTTAGTAAAAAGGCGTATTTCTGAACAACCTCTTGTGCCAGGATTTCCTTTCCAAAAACATCTCATTCACATTAAAAGCATTTATAACAAGGAAAGTTTAAGTAAATTAAGCTCAAAGATAAAAGCCCCTTTTTACTAACACCTTGTGCTAGAACAGTTGCCAAAATGTATGCTAATCATGTCAATGTTGTTAGTTGAGTTGGCACAAAAATAAATGTTCCATTCATTAAAAACCCCAATAACCATTTAACAGTTTGAGAACCAGTGAATCCTCTTTGCCCAATTTAATGAAGAAGAGATTGCTCTGATCTTTGCACTGCCAAAGCCATTCTCATACTACAGAGAAAATTGTTCATTAATTTGAATTGGGAAATTTAAAAGCAACATAGCAATTTCAGCTACAGGGGAAAAAAACAATTTACGTTACTTGAGTCTTCAGAGTAGATTCCCTGACCCTATTAAAGAAAAAAAAAAAGTTGTCTTGGCAGTTATGCTTCTATCAATAACGGTTAAAAAGGAAAAAATATATATTCTTCTTTGAAAACAATTTTATGTAGTACAAGTGTAATGAAAATGACATTCAAATCCTTTGTGTTTTGGGGTGTTCTTCATGAATTTTATGAAAACAACGGAAATAATCTTGTTATGGAAAAATCACTGGCACAATATTAGGGATGGTATAAAGTTGACTTGATTCCAGTAAGATACCTCATAAGGATTCCAATTTGTGCTCCCAGAAAATGTCTCAATTAACAATTATAAAAGGAGGAACTATGCAATCTTCTCCTGAGTCAATGGACACTCGTTCTAATCTCTTGTTGGAGAAGTGAAGAGTGTGGGGTCTTGAACTTTGACAGACCATGAAGAATGTAAGGGAAGACAGTATGGAACATATGGTGTTTTTCAACTCAACATTGGGCAATCTCAGTTCACAGGGGCCAGAGACAGATACCTGAGAATTTTCTCCCCTCTAAGGTAGATTGCTCACTTCAAAAAAACAGTCAATTGCTGCAAAATACCATTTGGCTGACTTGTGCAATCTCTGCTTACCCATGTGCTTTCACAGTATGAATTATAAATAAATCTTTATTAAAAGGTAGAAATGACAGTCATACAAATAGACTCAAAGCAAGAAAAAAATTTTGAAAATTGATAATTTCTCAAAAAAAGAAGACTCCTATAATGTCTTTTATAGTTGTCTTTATATCTGATAAGAAAAGATCATATTTATTTTTCAGATCAATATATACATACATGCATACAGTCTAAAATAATTTTTAAATGTCATTGTACATAACTGCTTTTAAAATAGTAGCATTTTTTTTTCTCTGATAAACCCCTAAATTGGGAATGTATTCCTTTAAGGGTATCGAACAAAATTGGATGAACTTTAAGCCTTAAACCCACTAGTGTCAAGAATTTAAATACTGGGATCATTAAAACAAACAAACATTCATTCATTCATTCCATTCGTATTTATTTTAGTACTCTTAATTACCAGGGATTTAACTGAGAGCAAGACAGAGTATTTGACTCTTGATGACTTTATTTTTTTCAAAGATTTTATTTATTTATTTGACAGAGAGAGTATATAGCAAGAGAGGGAACACAAGTAGGGGAAGTGGGAGAGGGAGAAGCAGGCTTCCCGCTGAGCAAGGAGCCTGATGTGGGGCTCAATCCCAGGATGCTGGGATCATGACCTGAGCCAAAGACAGATGCTCAACCAATTGAGCCACCAAGGCACAACCCCCCCCCACCCCCATGACTTTAGATTATGGTGTAGAAGGCCAATAAGAAGACCTATCAATCTCAAAACACTGCATGGGGAAAATGCCTACTCCCAGGATGTCAAGAGAACAGGACCTAACCCAATCTTAGAAAGTATTGGAGAAAGCTTCCCAAAGGGGCCGATTTCTAACTGGGGCCTTCTCAAAGAATCATAATTGTGGCTGAGGGGATGCAGAGAATGAACAATGAGCTTGGAGCTGTAGGTGTACTTCAGATAATGAAGGGACTCATTGTCATACTTGGAGGTTCCAATTTTATCCCAGGGAATGTGTGTTTTAAAAAGATCATTTGGGGCATGTATGAAGCTTCTGTTGAAAAAGATTCTAGAGACCACAGCTGGTAGTAGTGATAATTCAAGGGAAAGGTTGGGCCTTAAACAAGGGAATATGAATGAGATATATTTCAGTATGGAATACAGCAGGTAAATAAGTTATAGCTGACAAAGCTATACACTAAAGCTATAAACTTGTGAGACCAATAGAAATTAAAAATCCACATGTGAGAAGCCAGAAAATTCACGATTTTCATAATTGGCTTTCGAGGCTATTTTACAAATTTGCTAAGGATAGGGAACTCATTTACTAAACATTAAATAAGCAATGAGAGCACTGGAGCCATAACCCTCTTTCTAATCTTGGGTTTTATGACACAGATGGAAATATAAAGGGCACTAATTTACCCAGTTTATTTCGTATTTATGACTGTCTATTCTATTCAATTTAACAAACATTATTGTGTGTCCATGTGGTAGATATTCCAACATGAAGTTGACCTCATGAAGAATATTTTGTCCATTTGCAATATTTTGCTTGTAGTTGCCCTAAACATCTCCACAGGCAGAAGAGTCATACTAAAATTTTAAGAAAAAAGGCAACAAAATATCAAATGGACAAATCAATAAGATGCAAATATAATTTCAAATGTTGTGTGCATATCAAGAAACAGTGATATGTCTGTTGCAGGCAATTCTGAACAAGATCCAAGAACTAGGGGCAGGTGAAATGGGTAATTACAGTCAAGAAGTACATAGGTCTTGAGGTTTAACATCACTTTTGGATGAAAGAAGTCATTTAACGTATCTTATACCTCAGTTTATCCTGTGTGAATGAATAATTTACTAGTATCTAATACTCACTGGTGGAAGTTTCCAATCTAGGCTAAATAAATGTATAGAAGATATAAAAACAGTATTGTATGCAGTCCTAGCTTCAAGAAAAGTTATTTGTCCTCTCTTTGAAAAAATTGCCCCTCCAAAGATCTCATCCACGTGGAAATGATGAATTTGTTCTATCTCCTCGTAACATTTTGCAAATCAAATAAGTTAATTCATGCAAAGTATTTCACACAAGTATAGTACTCCTATTACTATTGTTTTTGGAATTAACTAGCATGTCATGAAATTATCTTAGCAGTTTTTTACTCATTCTTCATTCAAATTCATTGAATCAATATCTTTATTACACAATAAAAATCCATAAAGTTGATGCTGTTTTACATTAAAGGCCCATATAGTCAAAGCAATCTAATGAGCTTATTCACTTCTTGAGTCCTTTGACTTTTTCCCTCCTTTTACAATGAATTCGTATGTCCTTTCTCATTTGGAAATCTCATGAGGGACAGGACTTTGATTTAACTTGTCAGACCACGATACTTTAGAGATAATGTAGTCCAACCCTCTCATTTTTTCAGTTGAACAAACTAAGCTATAGAATACCTAGGAAAAAACTTGACAATATAAGGGGTTAGAAGATAAAACAGGAATCATGAACGAAAAAAATATTCAAGATCTTACTAAAAACAAAATCCAACTTTTCCTTCAAATATTTCCCTTAAAACATATATTTCCTCTTATCTTCATAAGAAAGTTAACCAGTGTTATACTTACAAAGACAATAGCAAAAATTAACATAAAAAACCTCTGAGATGAAATCTCAGCTAAAAATGAGGTCAATCAAAACTAATTTATTCATTTGAATTATTGAGATTCATGTATTTTCCCTGCATGCACTGGGAGAAAAAAACCCACAATTTCAAAGATAAAGCTTAAAGGTAAAGAAAAAGATAACTTGGGGTGCCTGGGTGGCTCAGTGGGTTAAAGCCTCTGCCTTCGGCTCAGGTCATGGTCCCAGAGTCCTAGGATCGAGCCCCGCATCGGGCTCTCTGCTCAGCGGAGAGCCTGCTTCCTCCTCTTTCTCTCTGCCTGCTGCTCTGCCTATTTGTAATCTCTGCCTGTCAAATAAATAAATAAAATCTTTAAAAAAAAAGATAACTTATTATTTTATTATTCTCTTATATTAAAAACAAAAATATAGAAAATATACAATTAGGTATTTTTTTATTTTATAATTTTTTAAAGATTTTATTTATTTGAGAGAGAGAAAATGAGTGAGAGAGAGAGCGAGCACGGGATGTGGGGGCAGAGGGAGAAGCAGACTCCCCGCTGAGCAGGGAGCCTAATAGATGCTGAGCTCTGATCCCAGAATCCTATAAGCCAAAGGCAGATGCTTAACTGACTGAGCCACCCAGGTGCCTCTACAATTTGACAGATATGGTAATTGCAAGAAAATAGTAAGAAAACATAAAACTTTAAAAGATTAGAGGAATCGAGTCAAGATGGCGGAGAAGTAGCAAGCTGAGACTGCTTCAGCTAGCCGGAGATCAGCTAGATAGCTTATCTAAAGATTGCAAACACCTGAAAATCCATCGGCAGATCGAAGAGAAGAAGAACAGCAATTCTGGAAACAGAAAAACAACCACTTTCTGAAAGGTAGGACTGGCGGAGAAGTGAATCCAAAGCGACGGGAAGATAGACCCCGGGGGGAGGGGCCGGCTCCCGGCAAGCAGCGGAGCAACCGCGCACAAAATCAGGACTTTTAAAAGTCTGTTCCGCTGAGGGACATCGCTCCAGAGGCTAAACCGGGGCGAAGCCCACGCGGGGTCAGCGTGGCCTCAGGTCCCGCAGGGTCACAGAAGGATCGGGGGTGTCTGAGTGTCGCAGAGCTTGCGGGTATTGGAACGGGAAAGCCGGCTACAGAGACAGAGCCGACAGTAAGCTCGCAGCTCGGTGTTACCTTGAACCGGTCGCAGGCTCGGTGAGCTCGGAGCGCGGCCGGAGGTCAGGCAGACGGGAGTAACTGGGCGCTGTTCTCTGAGGGCACACTGAGGAGTGGGGCCCTGGGCTCTCGGCTCCTCCGGCCCGAGACCAGGAGGCCGCCATTTGTATTCCCGTCCTCTGGAACTCTACGGAAAGCGCTCAGGGAACAAAAGCTCCTGAAAGCAAACCTGAGCGGATTACTCACCCCGGCCCCGGGTAAGGGCGGTGTAATTCCACCTGGGGCAAAGACACTTGAGAATCACTACAACAGGCCCCTCCCCCAGAAGATCAACAAGAAATCCAGCCGAGACCAAGTTCACCTACCAAGAAGTGCGGTTTCAATACCAAGGAGAGCAGCAGAATTCCAGAGGAGGAGAAAGCCAAGCACGGAACTCATGGCTTTTTTCCTGTGATTTTTTTTAGTCTTGCAGTTAATTTAATTTTTTCTTTTTCATTTTTTTTTTTCTCGCCTTCGGGTAAAATTTTTTTTTAACTGTTACCTTTTTCTTTTTTAACGATTTTTTACTAGTTTATCTAATATATATATATTTTTTTTTACATTTTTCTTAGGTGTTTTCTTTTTTTAAAAATTCTTTCTTTTCTTTTCTTTTCTTTTCTTTTCTTTTCTTTTTTTTTTTTTTTTTTTTTCTTTCTTCCTTTTTGAACCTCTTTTTTATCCCCTTTCTCCCCACTCACACGATTTTGGATCTCTTCTAATTTTGGTTAAAGCATATTTTCCGGGGGTTGTTGCCACCCTTTTAGTATTTTACTTGCCACTTCATTTACTCTTATCTGGACAAAATGACAAGACGTAAAAATTCAACACAAAAAAAAGAACAAGAGGCAGTACCGAAGGCTAGGGACCTAATCAATACAGACATCGGTAATATGTCAGATCTAGAGTTCAGAATGACAATTCTCAAGGTTCTAGCTGGGCTCGAAAAAGGCATGGAAGATATTAGAGAAACCCTCTCGAGAGATATAAAAGCCCTTTCTGGAGAAATAAAAGAACTAAAATCTAACCAAGGTGAAATCAAAAAAGCTATTAATGAGGTGCAATCAAAAATGGAGGCTCTAACTGCTAGGATAAATGAGGCAGAAGAAAGAATTAGTGATATAGAAGACCAAATGACAGAGAATAAAGAAGCTGAGCAAAAGAGGGACAAACAGCTACTGGACCACGAGGGAGAGAATTCGAGAGATAAGTGACACCATAAGACGAAACAACATTAGAATAATTGGGATTCCAGAAGAAGAAGAAAGTGAGAGGGGAGCAGAAGGTATACTGGAGAGAATTATTGGGGAGAATTTCCCCAATATGGCAAAGGGAACGAGCATCAAAATTCAGGAAGTTCAGAGAATGCCCCTCAAAATCAATAAGAATAGGCCCACACCCCGTCACCTAATAGTAAAATTTACAAGTCTCAATGACAAAGAGAAAATCCTGAAAGCAGCCCGGGAAAAAGAAGTCTGTAACATACAATGGTAAAAATATTAGATTGGCAGCTGACTTATCCACAGAGACCTGGCAGGCCAGAAAGAGCTGGCATGATATTTTCAGAGCACTAAATGAGAAAAAACATGCAGCCAAGAATACTATATCCAGCTAGGCTATCATTGAAAATAGAAGGAGAGATTAAAAGCTTCCAGGACAAACAACAACTGAAAGAATTTGCAAATACCAAACCAGCTCTACAGGAAATATTGAAAGGGGTCCTCTAAGCAAAGAGAGAGCCTACAAGTGGTAGATCAGAAAGGAACAGAGACCATATACAGTAACAGTCACCTTACAGGCAATACAATGGCACTAAATTCATATCTCTCAATAGTTACCCTGAATGTGAATGGGCTAAATGCCCCTGTCAAAAGACACAGGGTATCAGAATGGATAAAAAAACAAAACCCATCTATATGTTGCCTCCAAGAAACACATTTTAAGCCCGAAGACACCTCCAGATTTAAAGTGAGGGGGTGGAAAAGAATTTACCATGCTAATGGACATCAGAAGAAAGCAGGAGTGGCAATCCTTATATCAGATCAATTAGATTTTAAGCCAAAGACTATAATAAGAGATGAGGAAGGACACTATATCATACTCAAAGGGTCTGTCCAACAAGAAGATTTAACAATTTTAAATATCTATGCCCCCAATATGGGAGCAGCCAACTATATAAACCAATTAATAACAAAATCAAAGAAACACATCAACAAAAATACAATAATAGTAGGGGACTTTAATACTCCCCTCACTGAAATGGACAGGTCATCCAAGCAAAAGATCAGCAAGGAAATAAAGGCCTTAAATGACACACTGGACCAGATGGACATCACAGATATATTCAGAATATTTCATCCCAAAGCAACAGAATACACATTCTTCTCTAGTGCACATGGAACATTCTCCAGAATAGATCACATCCTCGGTCCTAAATCAGGGACTCAACCGGTATCAAAAGATTGGAATCATTCCCTGCATATTTTCAGACCACAATGCTCTAAAGCTAGAACTCAACCACAAAAGGAAGTTTGGAAAGAACCCAAATACATGGAGACTAAACAGTATCCTTCTAAAGAATGAATGGGTCAACCGGGAAATTAAAGAAGAATTGAAAAAAATCATGGAAACAAATGATAATGAAAATACAACGGTTCAAAATCTGTGGGACACACAAAAGGCAGTCCTGAGAGGAAAATATATAGCGGTACAAGCCTTTCTCAAGAAACAAGAAAGGTCTCAGGTACACAACCTAACCCTACACCTAAAGGAGCTGGAGAAAGAACAAGAAAGAAACCCTAAGCCCAGCAGGAGAAGAGAAATCATAAAGATCAGAGCAGAAATCAATGAAATAGAAACAAAAAAAACAATAGAACAAATCAACGAAACTAGGAGCTGGTTCTTTGAAAGAATTAATAAAATTGATAAACCCCTGGCCCGACTTATCAAAAAGAAAAAGAGAAAGGACCCAAATAAATAAAATCATGAATGAAAGAGGAGAGATCACAACGAACACCAAAGAAATACAAACTATTATAAGAACATACTATGAGCAACTCTACGGCAATAAATTTGACAATCTGGAAGAAATGGATGCATTCCTAGAAACATATAAACTACCACAACTGAACCAGGAAGAAATAGAAAGCCTGAACAGACCCATAACCAGTAAGGAGATTGAAACAGTCATTAAAAATCTCCAAACAAACAAAAGCCCAGGGCCAGACGGCTTCCCGGGGGAATTCTACCAAACATTTAAAGAAGAACTAATTCCTATTCTCCTGAAACTGTTCCAAAAAATAGAAATGGAAGGAAAACTTCCAAACTCATTTTATGAGGCCAGCATCACATTGATCCCAAAACCAGACAAGGATCCCACCAAAAAAGAGAGCTATAGACCGATATCTTTGATGAACACAGATGCGAAAATACTCAACAAAATACTAGCCAATAGGATTCAACAGTACATTAAAAAGATTATTCACCACGACCAAGTGGGGATTTATTCCAGGGCTGCAAGGTTGGTTCAACATCCGCAAATCAGTCAATGTGATACAACACATCAATAAAAGAAAGAACAAGAACCATATGATACTCTCAATAGATGCTGAAAAAGCATTTGACAAAGTACAGCATCCCTTCCTGATCAAAACTCTTCAAAGTGTAGGGATAGAGGGCACATACCTCAATATCATCAAAGCCATCTATGAAAAACCCACCGCAAATATCATTCTCAATGGAGAAAAACTGAAAGCTTTTCCGCTAAGGTCAGGAACACGGCAGGGATGTCCATTATCACCACTGCTATTCAACATAGTACTAGAGGTCCTAGCCTCAGCAATCAGACAACAAAAGGAAATTAAAGGCATCCAAATCGGCAAAGAAGAAGTCAAATTATCACTCTTCGCAGATGATATGATACTATATGTGGAAAACCCAAAAGACTCCACTCCAAAACTGCTAGAACTTATACAGGAATTCAGTAAAGTGTCAGGATATAAAATCAATGCACAGAAATCAGTTGCATTTCTCTACACCAACAGCAAGACAGAAGAAAGAGATATTAAGGAGTCAATCCCATTTACAATTGCATCCAAAACCATAAGATACCTAGGAATAAACCTAACCAAAGAGACACAGAATCTATACTCAGAAAACTATAAAGCACTCATGAAAGAAATTGAGGAAGACACAAAGAAATGGAAAAATGTTCCATGCTCCTGGATTGGAAGAATAAATATTGTGAAAATGTCTATGCTACCTAAAGCAATCTACACATTTAATGCAATTCCTATCAAAGTACCATCCATCTTTTTCAAAGAAATGGAACAAATAATTCTAAAATTTATATGGAACCAGAAAAGACCTCGAATAGCCAAAGGGATATTGAAAAAGAAAGCCAACGTTGGTGGCATCACAATTCCGGACTTCAAGCTCTATTACAAAGCTGTCATCATCAAGACAGCATGGTACTGGCACAAAAACAGACACATAGATCAATGGAACAGAATAGAGAGCCCAGAAATAGACCCTCAAATCTATGGTCAACTAATCTTCGACAAAGCAGGAAAGAATGTCCAATGGAAAAAAGACAGCCTCTTCAATAAATGGTGCTGGGAAAATTGGACAGCCACATGCAGAAAAATGAAATTGGACCATTTCCTTACACCACACACAAAAATAGACTCAAAATGGATGAAGGACCTCAATGTACGAAAGGAATCCATCAAAATCCTTGAGGAGAACATGGGCAGCAACCTCTTCGACCTCTGCCGCAGCAACATCTTCCTAGGAACAACGCAAAAGGCAAGGGAAGCAAGGGAAAAAAAATGAACTATTGGGATTTCATCAAGATCAAAAGCTTTTGCACAGCAAAGGAAACAGTTAACAAAATCAAAAGACAACTGACAGAATGGGAGAAGATATTTGCAAACGACATCAGATAAAGGACTAGTGTCCAGAATCTATAAAGAACTTAGCAAACTCAACACCCAAAGAACAAATAATCCAATCAAGAAATGGGCAGAAGACATGAACAGACATTTCTGCAAAGAAGACATCCAGATGGCGAACAGACACATGAAAAAAGTGCTCCATATCACTCGGCATCAGGGAAATACAAATCAAAACCACAATGAGATATCACCTCACACCAGTCAGAATGGCTAAAATCAACAAGTCAGGAAATGACAGATGCTGGCGAGGATGCGGAGAAAGGGGAACCCTCCTACACTGTTGGTGGGAATGCAAGCTGGTGCAGCCACTCTGGAAAACAGCATGGAGGTTCCTCAAAATGTTGAAAATAGAACTGCCCTATGACCCAGCAATTGCACTATTGGGTATTTACCCTAAAGATACAAATGTAGTGGTCCAAAGGGACACATGCACCCGAATGTTTTATAGCAGCAATGTCCACAATAGCCAAACTATGGAAAGAACCTAGATGTCCATCAACAGATGAATGGATCAAGAAGATGTGGTATATATACACAATGGAATACTATGCAGCCATCAAAAGAAATGAAATCTTGCCATTTGCAACAACATGGATGGAACTAGAGCGTATCATGCTTAGCGAAATAAGTCAAGCAGAGAAAGACAACTATCATATGATCTCCCTGATATGAGGAAGTGGTGATGCAACATGGAGGCTTAAGTGGGTAGAAGAAGAATAAATGAAACAAGATGGGATTGGGAGGGAGACAAACCATAAGTGACTCTTGATCTCACAAAACAAACTGAGGTTGCCGGGGGGACGGGGTTTGGGAGAAGGGGGTGGGATTATGGACATTGGGGAGGGTATGTGATTTGGTGAGTGCTGTGAAGTGTGTAAGCCTGGTGATTCACAGACCTGTACCCCAGGGGATAAAAATATATGTTATAAAAAATAAAAAATTTAAAAAAAAAAAAAAAAAAAAACAAAAACTTTAAAAGATTAGAGAATAGGGGAGAATAATCAAGGACAATTTTATGAACCCTACAGAAATACAGAAGGAATAAACTTGATTTAAAATGTAGGAATAACTATTTACTTGTGCAAAATTCATGTTTATATTATAGAAAATATAAGTCCAAGTGTGGATGAAAGGATGTGATTGATTTAACAGTGAATTGCGTCACCTTTGTGGCTCAGTCAGTTAAGCATCGGACTCTTGATTTTGGCTCAGGTCATGCTCTCAGGGATGTGAGATCAAGCCCCACACTGGTCTCTGCACTGGGCATGGAGCCTGCTTGGGATTCTCTCTCTCTTTCTCCCCCTTTCTAGAAAATAAAAAGCAAAAACAACAACAACAACAACAACAACAACAACAAAACCCCCTCCAAAACAAAAAACAACAACAAAAACACCAGAAAGAAAATAAAGATGACCAGGCTTACCTATTTTGTAAGGTAAATGAAGATAAGCCCAGAATGACTGAATGTTAGGAACTCACTAAATCACAAACTTCACTACCTCAAAGGAACTTTGGATTATTGTCCTTCTTACAGATTTGGGTACAATATCCTGAATCCTCAACAAAGTTAAAAACTATTATCATTAACTATTTATTTACTAAACACCTTTGCTAAACATATCGGCCAATGCTTATTACAAGCAAGATATTGTGCTAGTCACAAGGTAAGTCTTCTTCCATCCCCAAAAAGGTTACTCCCCAGCTGGGGAAAACCTAATGGGAACTACTCAAATATAGAAATGAGTATGTTGCTTCCTCTATCAGCTCATCACCTATGCCTCTCACCTGCGTACCTCTACCAGAGAGACAAAGGTCATGACAGCAAATCAGGGTGTTACCCAGAGATATGCAGTATATCAATAGCTAATAAGAAGAATATAAAAATTATTGGGGGAATATCATCTTTGTAATGTAAATGAATTAATGAATAGAAATTGTTCTCTGTGGGTAGAATGGGTAAATTTAAAGAATTTTATAACATATTTCTTTCATTCAATTTGAAAATTGGAATTCCCTATAACTCTCAAAGGAAACTTTCACTTAAAAAATTAAAGAAATAAATGCAATAGAAAAATAAAAAAGAAAGAAATGCAACAGGCACTGTAAACCAGTTACTCCCCCTAGAAAGATCATAAATTTTAGATTTCAGAATAATTAAAATGTAACTATGATATTCATTGACTCTACATATGTACAAGCAACCTGCCACACTATGTTTCACAAATAGCACTGATTTCTATTTTGCAAATACACTTTAAATCATTTCAAATTCATAGTTTTGTGTTAATAAGTTTTCTTAAGGTGCTTTCTTGGCAATGTGAAGCTTTGATTTAATAGGAATATAAAATGCACACTGGGAATTGTTATGTAAATCTTTCACATATTACTATGTAACACTATTTTTTTTCAAAGTTATGAGATCTGGTGAAATGTATGATGAGAGAACATTTTAATGTTAATATATAAAAATTACTGCATACACATTTTGAATTCTCCATCTTATTATGAAGAAAAAATACTCCAGAGAAGGAAACTCTAGAAAATTCATGGGAAAAAATTATATTTTAAAGGTACAGTGGGATGGGCAGAGAAAGAAAAATTTAAGTGAATAATAATTTTAAAATTTTAAAAAAATTAAATTATATTAAAGTTTTTTTTTTCTCTTTTGAAAAGCAGCATTCACCGTCCTCCTCACCATACTCCCCACACCCCTGACTGCCTTATTAATTTGGGAAATCAGTTTCCTTCACATTTTATAGTTAAATTATAAGATCCTAAACGTTTTCAGAGTCTAAATGAATGTGAGTAATGCTAACCATAAAACAGGTGCTAAAAAAACACTATTGCTTTGAGACAGCTTTCAATTTATGATCCTTCATTTTTTGACAGTAAAAATTCCATTTTATTTACAGGATTTTTTTTTTTTTTTTTGTAAATAGCAGTTAACATTCACTGCAAGGAGAGGGATTTCAATAACAGGTATTTAGCTTATCTTTAAAATACTTACACTGAATCATCTGAGCATTCAAATTTAGCAAAGCCAACTGTCCTGCCTATGTCTGATTTCTCCATCTAGTCCACAAAAGACTTTATCCTTCAAAAAGCACTATAGAACCTACCATTTTCCCCATCTCATTTATGAATGTGGTTAGCAATTTAAAGCACAGATTTCTGTGAAGAATAACTAAGTATAAGTTGCCTTGTAAGATTCTTTGAAATAAGACATTGAATACAACTTAAGTGGGTCGAATTCATTTCTTTTTTGTGCTTTATGCCTGACTCAGGACACACAGTTTGAAGTGCCATGTTATATCAGTATTCTCTGTCAAACCATTGGGTGGTGATTGTCAATTAACTCAACTGGAGATGATTTCTAAAAGACCTTAGTGGTGAAGGTACATATTAGAAAAGACAGGTAAGGGGCACCTGGGTGGCTCAGTGGGTTAAAGCCTCTGCTTTCAGCTCAGGTCATGATCCTGGGGTCCTGGGATTGAGCCCCACATTGGGCTCTCTGCTCAGCAGGGAGTCTGTTTTCCTCCCTCTCTGCCTACTTGTGATCTCTGTCAAATAAATTAAAAAAAAAAAAAGAAAGAAAGAAAAAGAAAAGACAGGTAAAATATCTAGGAAAACTTATAAAATATCTGTCTCATTGAACTAGGAGGAAACTTCAGACAGCAATGTTTTCTTCACCTTTGAGCTTCCTTGATCATACTCAACCATTCTGTCAGTGTTTCCTAACAGAAGCTCAACATTCTCAGAATCCCTCTGTTAGTCTATCTGGAAGAAGAATGATGCCCCAAAGATACCATGCCTTCTTTGTGCGTGGGATCTATGGATATGTTCTTTAACACGGCAAAAGGGGACTCACAAATGTAATTGACATTATGGATCTTAGAACTGGGGGGATAGACAGACTTAAGGAAATAAGACTCCTAAGTCACAGTCAACGAGATCACGGGGAGGGGCTTCAGCCCTGTAACCACATGGAACTGAATTCACAAACAACCTGACTGAGCTTGGAAGTGGACATCTGAGGAGCTTCCAGAAAGCCACAGAGCCCTGCTAACACCTCCATGTCTGCATTACAAAGCACCACACAGAGGACTGATTGAGTCACTCTGTATTGGGACTTCTGACTAGAGGAAGGGGAGTTAATAAATGGGTGTTACTCCAAGCTGTTAATTTGGTGGTAATTTGTTAAAGCAGTAATAGAAACTATGACAGTATCCTGAAAAACATATTACAGATCCACTAAGGGCATGAATCTTAGTTTAGCTGAATGATTATAACAAAATCTGGTTGTATTTTGGGCAATTTTTACAACAGATGTTTGAATTTTTCTTTACAGGAGTGTTAAGTACATACCTAATTGTGCTTTCCCAAGTAAAGAAAAAAAAATAATCAATATAAATATATATGGAAAATAAAATCATGTGTTACAAACGTACAGTGTTCTAGTCAGCGAATCCCTGCCAGTTAGATTCTGTGTTCATTTTACTTTTACTAAGTCACAGAAATAAACAGAAAACCAGAGGTGTTTTTATTACCATAAAGGATTTTCTCGGTTGACTAGAGCTGGAATGAACAGTGCTGAATTGTTGAATTCATCTCAGACCCAGTTTGGGATGAGATGAATTGAATGGCTGATATTTGTCACTGAGATACACTGTGGGTGGATGTGTTATGATTGCATATGTAAAAGGTTGCTCTGATTTAAAAAAAAAAAAGATGCATGTTAAAATGTATCTTTCTTTTGTTATTGCAGAAAAAAGAGCCTTCCTAATGGATGAGTCTCTCTAATCAATGGATCGTTTGAAGTGATTTGGAATCTTTAATTCTTTGAAAACAAGCACTTTGGGAGTTTTTTTTTTTTTTTTAAATACATTCTTATTCTCCTTTTCTACCAACTTGACTTCCTATTCAAAAGCTGTTTACCTCTATACAATAAATTCACAGAAGATGAAGTTCATTAGAATCATTGATTAAGTATGCACGGACTTTTATTGAACATTATTATTGGCATAGCCAATATGTAATAGTCCAATAGAATTTTATTATAGAATACATTTTGTACTGGTAGAATAATATCATTTTGCAAGAACTGTCAAATATTTTGGATTCCTATCAGGACTCCTATGACTGAAAGGTTAAAATTCAAAGTCACGTTATTCCTCATTTGGCAAAAAGACAGGTCCCTTTCTTAAACATATACATTTCTCTTCCATTTTGTATGTCAGCCATTTTTTATGAGAGTAGGATTTTTGTTCTAAATTCTAATCTAAGAAAAAAATTGGGAACACTAGTTCAAGTGTGTTTGAAATTCAAACATTAAAAAATTTTAAAATAAAAACATATTCCAAGAATAGAATTTTCACGTAGTTAAGGAAAAAAAAATTAAGGAGAAAGAATTGGAGAGACAAGGGATCTTATGTGATAAGCTAGAAGACATTTTTATAAGAAATTGGGGTGATCACTCTTGGGGCCAAATAACTCATTTCTAGAAGTTGCTCGATTCTAAGCTCTACTTCTACAAAAGGTACAGGTCTTTTCTACCATCAGCTGTCTAACCACCCACTAGGTTGTGGAACAATTTGTAGTCAGGTTATTAACTTATAAAATACATTTAGAATAGGCAGAAACTACAGAACTGAAGTTCATGTAGGTGAAAAGCCTGGTCTTCTCTTCTCTTCTGGAGACTTGGCCATTTGGTAAACATCAGTAAGCAAACCATGTGTCCTGAACACCTTCAAGGAGATCAGCACCTGCAGATCTAGGTCCTAGCAGTTCCTGCTCAGGCTTGGGTGCGGAATCTCTTCCCTGAAAGCTTTCCCCTAAGTTGTCCTTGTCAGAGAATGCTGATATGCCTCCACTGTCCTGAATGGGTTGTGAAGTAACCACTGCCCAGTAAAGGGCTAGTGGCTAGCTCCAGAGATCTTCCAGCCCTGATAAGGTGAGAATTATTGATTAGAGCCTTGACCCTCAGTGTGTGCAGCTCAGACCAGCAGTAAAAACATCTGGCTAGTCCTGGGGCATGAAGAACCTAGGCCCACCCAGGCTCTATGAAACCAGAATCTGTATTTAATAAGAACCCCAGTTGATTTGCATGTACATGAAAGGTTGATAAAAATGGGTTTGGATCATTGGCTCTCAAGCTTGCCTGCATGCTGAAATAACCCAGGGAGTTAAAACAAAGATACAACAACAACAACAAAACAGCAACCTGATACCTGGGTCTCACCCACCAACTTTCTGATTGAATGGGTTTGGGGTATAGGATAGGAATCAAGATTTTTTTTAAAGGTCTCTAGGTGACCTGAATGTGAAACAAAGTTTGAGAATCACCAGGTGTGAGTCCCGTGATTCCTGTAATTTGCCAATTTTATTTGAACTCTACTATTCAGCCTATTTGGGATTTACTTCATCACTGGCATCCTCTCCGAAGCTGCTATTAAAAAAAGATGCAATTTCCAACACTCCCTAAAGACTGAACCTATAAATTTGCATGAATCAGGTCTTTTTGTTTTGTTTTGTTTTTTTCTTCCCTCATCAGAATGTTGTCATCATCATCATCAAAAGCAGGCAAAGTAGCTAGAATGGTAACTCATATGTCTGGAGATTTTGGTCTAGGACAGTTACTAGAATGTAAACCTGATGCGCATAGCAACTTTGTCTTAAAAATAAAAAGCTGTCATTCTAGGACCTAAATAATGTCTTCTACCCACGAGAGAGTTACACAAATATTTGTGGAAAGAATGAAAGCAAGAATGGCAGGCGGTCCTTACACATAAATTGGAATAATTATGGACTTCAGAAGAAAACTGTCATATCTTGACTTTAAAAGGCAACTGAGCAGAGGCTTGGAGTTAAGCCTGGGAGTGCATACACAGATCGTATGTTCCGGCTCATGCAAAAGCGAGGGAGTGGGTAACAGAAGTCTCACATATGGCCACTGGGGCAACGAAAGAAATGTAGTTATTCAGGAGGCTGTCTTTTCTAGGATCCCATTTCAACTACCAATATGAGAGGTATTTAGTAAGGAAGAAGAGTAAGAGAAAAATATAGAAAATCTATTTTAAGCATGAAAATCTGAGGGCGACCAAACCAGAATTACTATCAATTTTAATTATTAGGAATGAAGGAGGTGCTGATGACAAGCTCCCTATTCATCCTCTTGTTTCGTATGACTGGAAAGAAATAGAAAAATACTGTCGAGCTCCAGAAAGTAAATAAGGACCAGCAGCATTTGACAAGGTACAGAAAATAAGCATTTACTAATCCTGGATCTTCCAACTACCAGTGTTAAAACCTTAAGGACATTTTGTAAGTACCTATGAGCCCCACGGTCCTCAAAGCATCCACACAGGAAGATGACTTTTGAGTTGTTCTGAGGACTGGAAATAATGCACGTAAGTGCGGAACACTAGATCTTGAACACAGTTCAAAAATTAGTTCCTTTTTTACTTCCCCTTGCCCACGCTGCCTTATTTAAAGTACTATACCTCAAGGGTATAGAAATTTCCAAGGCCAATTTTTTGTATCCTCAGGGCTTAGCCCTAAATATCTGATGAAATGGACAAATAATTTTAAAAAGTGGTGTGTTTCATTCTGAGTTTCAGTTGCTTTGAATGGGGGGGCGGGTGGGAAGGAAGCCCATGGAGATATGTGAAAAGTAATTCATAAATTAATTTACTAAGAACTCTCATTAAGCATCTAAGATGTGGCACGTACAGAGATATTATCCAAACATGCTATCAGAGCTCTTCTTTGGAGCTCAGAGTTTAGTTAAGGACATTGAAAAATAAAATTGCAATTTAATGAGATAAATGTCTTAATAGGGAATGCATAAAAGCCAGGAGAATCAATTGAAGCATTTGGCCTACAGTATTTTGTATGCAGCTGGTTTCAGTTTCAAAATTATTAATAATCTCCAGGCTGAATACATTTTCAGCGAGTGTCCATGTACATTGTTATAGCAGAACAAGCAGGAAAGGCAAGCTGAAAGATTTGGGGAGTTGGCTAGAGAGGCATCATCTGCTTCTTAGTTTACAAGACTTTTCTTTCTTTTTCCTGCCTCCTGCTTCCTAATTACATCCAAATGGTTCTCTCATTTGTTTTCCTGGCCCTTCCATCTGAGACATGGTGCCAGTAATATATGCCATCTTCATTTGGCTCCTTTCTCTCTAATCTGTGCTGCTAACCTATTGTTTTTGTAAAAATGTTGGATTTGTCAATTCCTTCTCACCCCTGTCATACTGCTTTAGGTAGACACACTGACATATTTATGATGAAAAATTAAGTCACCAGATAGTAAATGTGCTAAGACAACCATCTCTTTCACCCTTTACCAACCAAACCATAAATGGACACACTAAGATAACTACAGACAGATCCTGCTTTGTGAAAATACACATAGAGAAATTCTCTTCTAACATAATTGCATTAGCATATTGACAATTACAAAGCTACATAATTTCAAGGAGTCTGTGCTGCTGGAAAATTTAAATAAGTAGATTGCGGATGCAAGTAAAAACTGGGAATTGTTTTCTGGAAGTCTATTGGCCAAATTGTTTTCTAGAAGGCAAATTGGCTAATGTATTAGAATACATTCTAATAATTTAGAATGTATGCATACATTCTAAATTGTGCATTATCTTCCCCTTTGCACTTCGCTTCTAAAAAGATAACCAAAGAAAATAGCTTCAAACTTGCATGTATGACCATATTTTTTATCACAGAGTTTAACAGTGATGAAAATACCCTATATTTACATCAATATATAATTGGTTAGATTATGACATAAACATTGTAAAGACAATAATTGTCTGAATTGTCACAAATGCCATAGCAATTTTTTGTCTTCCTATGTTATCTGTAAAATTATTAGAGTCATCTTGTTTTTCTCACACATGAATTTATCACACTCCTGACAATGATTCCCCATTCATCTAGAACAGAATTTCTTAATCTGGTATGTGTATAACTGAAATATGTGTAGACAATAAAAAATAAGGTGGGACAGGCCAGTAGGGGACACATTATCAAGCAATCTGCATTCACGCACAGGATAGTAGTCATAAAATGAATCCATACTTTGTGACCCAGGAATATGGGAATATGGCACTGCTGGTAGCTATTTTGATTTCTCTGTGGTAAGAGCCTATGTGAGGATCAGGCTAACACAGAAGGGAAAAGAGGGAGAGGGAGGGGAGAAAGGAAAGGGAGAGAAAGACAGGAGAGGGAAACAGAACAAAGAACTGATGGCATCTTTTAAGTCCTCCCATCCATCTGTGCTTGAAACCAGCCACTCTGGAGACTTTCCAGTGTGTGAACAATAAACCCACTCTGCTGATTTTAGTCCTCCAAACTATTTTGAATTGTCACCCTGGTAATTATATTTTTTAAAGCCTTGACTAATAATTTATTGGGACAACTAGTTGTAGTTGTGTTCTCTAAACACATCAGGATATCTATGTTTCTGCATTTTGTACATGCTGGTCCCTCTGCTTAGATGCCTTTCCTCTTTATCCATCTGAAAAACATCTGCAATCCATTAAGTCTTAGCTCAAGTGCAATTTCTTTAGACAAGACTACTCTGGAGAGCTTACTTTCTTCTGCTTTTCAGGGCCTTTCACACAGACCAATGCCATAGTGATGCACTGAAAATTCTTGTGGGTTGTATCTATTCTTCTGAATGATTTTCTTATCACCAAAATATAAGTTTCTCCATGGAAAGAGATTTATAAAGAAAAAGAGAAAAGATTGGAATTGTTTCCCCCATCAGATTAGAAATCCTTCAAAATTTGTTTTTTTAAGCCCAAACTAGTTTCTCACAATGGGTGAGATTTTACTCTTTCACTGTTCTGGGTTGTTTTTTTTTTTTTTAGATTTTTTGCTTGAGTCAATTTACATTACTTAGTCTGTCTCTAACATGTTCAGTGTCTTTATGTTTGCTCAGAAATTCATGAGGCAAAACTATTCTCATTAGCTTCCCCTTTTCCCAGAAATTTCTGGATCATCTAAATTATTAATAACTTCAGATGCTGTGGCATCTGCTATCAATGTAGGCCATGGAAATATAGGATAATAAGTAAAAAATAAATTGTAAATATCCATGGAATAATGAATATGAGAATATAATTGATTCACCTTATTTTATTATCACAAAATAGAGGATCGTGAATCAGAATCCCTTGATTCAAGCTCAACTTTTGCCAGCTGTAGTTATGTTTGTGATGTTGACCAAATTAGAGTTCAGAGTGTCAGTTTCTTATTCAGAAAATGTAGATAATACTATGAGATTGAAATAATACTAAAAGAACATCGGGCAGGTGAAAATAATTTGTATATTTTAAAATGCTAGATTTGGTTTAGCAGCAAAGAGGTCACTGTGGCCTTGACAAGAGGAGTTTCGGTGCATGGTGTGAGGGAAGGCAAAACTGCAGTAGAATTCAGAGTCGTCAAAAAATAGGAACAGACAATTCCCTTTTGGAAATGTGGCTTTGAGAGAGAGGGAGGAAATATGAGGCAAAGTTGAAGAGTGGTATATGGTTGAAGGAATTTTTCTTTCTTCCTGTCTCCTGGAAAAATATTGGATGCAGTGGAATTAATATGAAGGGAGATAAAGAAGGAGAAAATAAAGAAGAATCAATAGCTCAGGTTGAAGATAATTCAGGCACAGAGCATGTTATCCAAAGAAGAGGTAAAGGTCAGAGATGGATGATATTATAGAATAGGTGAAATTATAAGTTGGTTGAAGGAACTTAAAGGAGTAATTACCTATTCTCTCTGTGAGGGACAAAGAAGTAGAAAGATGAAATCATCTGTTGAGAATTAAGGGGAGATGGTAGAGCTAGAAATTTGTGGAGAGTGGAGGATGTTTGAAATAACTGCTTTTGGAAAAGGAAAAGGAGCTAATTATGGAAAAGGACAGTGATGGATGCTTTAAAACATGAATTGGCATGATTTTGTGATCTTCTATATCACTCTTCATGCACACAGATGCCAGCAGGGAGAAAAGGGACCTATGAATCTCAACCTAGATAGATTTTCTGAGACAGTAGTAATGAAAAGAAAATGGGGCAGAGGAGATGAAGATACTAGAAGATACTAGAGTGGTTGAAGTAGACATAACACTAAACTTGAGAAAGACAAACAATTCTGATGAGAGAGCTGAGTTGGAGAAAGCAGAGGACACCATAGGTTAGGAATACATAATCAGGTGGAGGAATTGAGTTATTTAAGTTAAGAGTAGGTTAGAAGGTTATGGTCAGACAAAACAATATATTTCTTATTTTAGAAGTGGACTCTTAATCTCACAAAACAAACTGAGGGTTGCTGGGGGGAGGGGGTTTGGGAGAAGGGGGTGGTATTATGGACATTGGGGAGGGTATGTGCTTTGGTGAGTGCTGTGAAGTGTGTAAACCTGGTGATTCACAGACCTGTACCACTGGGGATAAAAATACATGTTTATAAAAAATAAAAAATTATATTAAAAAAAAAAAGAACGAAAAAATAAATTAAAAAAAAAAAAAAAAAAGAAGTGGAGCAGTTCTGGCCAAATGCCTGGTCCAAAGTGTGCCCGGGGGAGGGGGAGGGGAAGCAGAGGCTTACATCTTGTAGGTAAGAGGGTCACTGTATAGAAGGCAATGAAATACTACACTGGTGCCTAGATCAACTACCTGGATGATAAAGTAACCCAGAGAGTGTCAGGAGTTAATGAAATAGGGATGACTGCAAGGAATATGCTATATCTTCTATGAATAAGTGGGAAAGACAATGAACTTTGGGGTTGTCAGTGACCAAGAAAATTATAGCAGAATATAAATGTATCCAGGGCGCCTGGGTGGCTCAGTGGGCTCAGGTCATGATCTCAGGGTCCTGGGATCGAGTCCCGCATCAGGCTCTCTGCTCAGCGGGGAGCCTGCTTCCCCCTCTCTCTCTCTGCCTGCCTCTCTGTCTACTGTGATCTCTCTCTGTCAAATAAATAAATAAAATCTTTAAAAAAAAAAAAAAATAAATAAATAAATAAATAAATAAATAAAGTCTTTAAAAAAAAAGAATATAAATGCATCCTTCTAAAACACTGTTTGTGACATGAAACAGAAAGCTTTGGGTTTTTTCCCCCCACTGTTCCTTAGCATTTATTTATTTACTCACTGTACCCACAGAAAAATCACAGGTCTTATGACTTCTCTGATGAATCCTAAATTATTTTTTAATTAAAAATTTTTAAAAAACCCACCTTTTATCAACTCTAAATATCAAAACACTATTTCCACCCTAAATCCATTTTCATTCACCTTCTCATTCTCAAGATTTCTATACCCCTAAATTGAATGGCCATTTAAAGTAACGTGACTGGTTTTATTTAAATTATTTGAAAATTCTCACTTTTGTTATCACAGTTTGAAAAGTGATGTCAATTATATCTCATTAGATTAGTGTCCTCTTTAAAATTCCATCCTATAAATGCTCTCTATTTTTGTGTTTTTTAAAATGACTTACTTATTTTAGAGAGACAGAAGGAGAGAGCATGCAAGCGGTGGGGGGCGGGGCAAAGAGAAAGCAGGCACCCTGCTGAGTGGGAGGCCTGAAGCAGACCTCAAACCCAGGACCCCGAGATCATGACCTGAAACAAAACTGAGTCAACATTCCACTGACTGAGCCACCCAGGCACTCCAATGCCCTGAATTTTTTTGGGAATGTCCATAAGAGGAGTTCCTATAGGAAATTGGGGTGATGAAAGTTATTACCAGGTTCATAAAGAGGATACAAGGCATCCCTTGACCCTGAGCCACATGAAGTATGGGGAATTAGAGAATTAAGGGCATTAGAGAAGTAGCATTATCTAGAAAAAGCCATGTTTCTGATTAGTTCAGAAAATGAAAGAAAAAATTAGAGAATGAAGATGTTAACTGAGTGTGACAGAATACTAATCTAAGACATAAATTGTAGAATCTTTGTTCTGCTACCCATGATCACTGAAATTCAGAGTGTAGGAGCCAGGGTCACCACTCTTAACAGTGAATAGTTGGATTCACGTCAGGAAGAAAAGACACGACATTTTCCGCTTCCAGGAACAAAAGCTTAAGATTCAGATGTGAGGAAGAAAGCCCATATCTAGAAAGCTAGAAAACTCAGGATGTGTAAAGAAAAAAAAAAAGTTGGGGGGAAGAAAGGCTAATGTGTTAGAAGTAATTTGTGCATATGACAGAGGATAGGTGGGTGAGAGATGGTGGGTGAGTGATGGTGGGAAATCACTGCCTCCACCTCCCAGTCTGGAACCCTGCAAGTTGGAGTCCAAGAGTAAGGATAACCTGTGCTTCTAAATCTGAGTTCAGCCTGCCATGAGATGATTTCCCCAGGATAGCCTGGACCACCCCCCCACTGGAAATTTTATGAAGCTATAGCTCATATATTATTGGGTCGTTAGCAGCAGAAGGCGAAATAGAAATGGAATAATATAATTTCTTCAGCTCACCATTCTTATGCCCAAGCATAAGACCTCAGCTTTATTTTATATCCTGAAGAATCTAGAGAGTCCTATGTCCACAATGACACTTCTAGCAAGAGGTGTGCCTAGCAGGACTTAAAATTTAATTAACCTCATTATGGAAGGCTAAGGAGAAGACCTCAGAAGTACATTTAAATCTTAAAATGATTGAATTATAAACCCATATTAAACAGAAATAACAAATTTGACTGAATTCACTTTGAATTGGCAAGATTAAGTTTTCCATTACTGAGTGGAATGAGGTTTAAAATAGAAGTTAAATTGAGATATAGAAAAATATGGTTGCATTTTTATACATGATACACATATAAACAGTAAAATATGTACCTGCTACAAACACAATAGAGTTTGGGTCAAACAAGTTAAAAAACTAGGGGACAGATGGAGTGGGAAACCGGCTCAAAAGAAAGGACAATATGAGTTGAACAGAGGACTGAAGAGGGATGCATCTGTAATATAGACCATGCAAATACAAAATGGTGGGTTTAGGATGAACAAAAAATTACTCCTGGTGGTCCCATAGAGAATAGAAGGTGGGAATTTGGGAGAAGAAGATACTCGAGACACTTAGGGTTTACTTGAAGATAAGTTACATGAGGGATCAGAATCTGTGAATATTTATATTCTAGTCTTGAAAGGTGCTGATCATGGTTTGGCTGAGTTCAAGAGTTTTAAGCAAGCAGACCAAGGCTCAAGACCATGGGTATTTCTTTGAAAGCTCTCCATAAGGATTGCAGAACTGATAGTAAAGGTCGCATTATCATAGCTCATGAATTCTAAGAGGCAAAATTTTGTACATGTATCATCTCCAAAATAGAGATGGATTTTACACTTCGAGTTGGCATTGTTCTTGCTGTCTTAGCAGTACATGTTATAATCTATGATACCTAAGTTCCAATAAAATACAATAAGTATTACAAAAGATTTTAATAGAAGAAACTACAGTTTCATATGTGGTTCCCTCTTGACTGGAATGCAAAAGTGATTAAATCTTGGCTCTCGTACCCAAATCGTCTATAATCTAGTAAGAAGACAAGTGAATGGAATGTGTTTGCAAAAGGCTACTGTGGCTTGGAATTCAGCTCTAGGTCAGTTAATTTACTCATGCACAAGACCTTGACAGCAATGAGACCTTACATTTAATAAATAGAATAATATATGGCTCAATCTTAACTTTGTTTTATTATGAGCACTATATTTCACCTAAAATATTAAAAGTTAGCATCAAGTGACAAAATAATGTTATATATTTTCACATTTCATATTACAAACTCTCATATGAATATGTAATGATAAAATGTAATTTAATAATTACTTTTATATTTTAAGTTATCACTTGGATTATGATCATTTTTTAAAAAGATTTTATTTATTTATTTGAGAGAGAATGAATGAGAGAGAGCATGAGAGGAGAAGGTCAGAGGGAGAAGCAGACTCCCCAAGGAGCTGGGAGCCTGATGCAGGACTCAATCCTGGAAGTCCGGGATCATGACCTGAGCCAAAGGCAGTCGCTCAAGCAACTGAGCCACCAGGCGCCTGATAATGATCTTTTTATTATAATTTTTTAAATCCAGAATTTTATCCCTTTTTCAAAAGATTGTGTTTCTCTCCTCTTAACAGAAAAAAAGCACTTAGAATTTGCAGACATTCTCATCAGGTAATGTTAGGTGCCTGAATATAACGGTCTTTCACAATTTAGGACTTTTGATAACTCAGGGGTAAGCTGCTTTGCATTTAGAGCTTTTCTCTTCAACTAGAAAAACTAAGCTAATGTTTAATGCCTTTACATTAAAAATTTTAAAAACTCACTTTACCTTAGTTTTTACATTTATTTTATGTCTTCTTTTTTTGCAGTTATTTTAATAGTTTTTTTAACAGTTATTTTTGAAAAGTGATTGGTCCCATTTACAAACTTAAAAGACATTAAATTTTAATACAATATGAGATCGTTTTCTTTTATAATGTTAAAAAATAATCTCACACTACCAATCTAGTTTCTTTTGAAAAGTTAATTTTGAGTACTAGCAAATGTATTTCAGCACTTTTTTTTTCAAATTTTTACTTAAATTCTAGTTAGTTAATATATAGTATAATATTGGCTTCAGGAATAGAATTTAACAATTTATCACTTACTTATAACACCCAGTGTTCATTTCTAGTGCCCTTCTTAATACTCACCACCCATCTAACCCATACTACCACCACTTCCCCTCCAGCAACCCTCAGTTTTTTCTCTATAGTTAAGAGTTTCTTATGGTTTGCTTCTCTCTCGTGGTTTCCTCTTCCTTAGGTTCATCTGTTTTGTTTCTTAAATCCCACATATGAGTGAAATCATATGGTATTTGTCTTTCTCTGACTTATTTTGTTTAGAATACACTCTAGCTCCATTCATGTCATTGCAAATGGCAAGATTTCATTCTTTTTTGATAGTTGAGTAATTTCATACACACATACACACACACACACACACACACACACACCATTTCTTTTTTATCCATTCATCACTTTATGGGCATTTGGGTTCTTTCCACAATTAGGCTATTGTTGATAGTGCTACTATAAACATTGGAGTGCCTGTGCCCCTTCCAATCAGTATATTTTGTATTCATTGGGTATATACCTAAAAATACTATTGTTGGATCATAGTATGGTTCCATTTTTAACTTTTGACTAATGTCCATACTGTTTTCCAGAATGACTACACCAGTTTGCATTCCCACCAACAGTACAAGAGGGTTTCCCTTTCTCCATATCCTGACTAACATCTGCTGCTTCCTGTGTTATTAATTTTACAATTCTGACAGGTATGAGGTGGTATCTCATCATCATATTTAAAAACACTATTGATACTCATTTCTGATTTTTCTTGAATATGGTGTTGAATTATTTTCAGGCACATTAATTAGGATTCTTCACTTACATTAATAAGTGAAATTGAACACAATGGAAATTAATTTCTTCTTTCATTTATTTTTGTTTTCTTCTTCATTCATCACATTCTTTAAAAACTTTCACAATGCAGGGAGAAACTAAAATCATGAAATGAAACACTTCCATGCATTTCATCCTTTGGAACAGTTAAGCAGAACTGAGCTTAGAAAGGCTGAGTGGAGAGGCAACTGGTGGCTCAGTGGGTTAAGTGTCTGACTCTTGATTTTGGCTCAGGTCATCCTCTCAGTCAGGGTCATGAGACTGAGCCCCACATCAGGCTCTGCACTCAGTGGGGAGTCTGTTTAAGATTCTTTCCTCTGCTCCCGCCCCTGCTTTCTCTTTTAAATTAAAAAATATATATATTAAAAAAGAAAGAAAGAAATAAAAGATCGAGTGGAAGCATCTGACACCACCATTCAAGCAGCAGTCTCAAGAATGTTTGGTCAAGTCAGCCATCGAGGAGTCCTGGCGGCCATATGTTTGCCAGAAACCAGTTTGCCTTAGTATCCCAAAGTCACTGTCCTAGAGCAGCCTGTGGGAGGTACAGCCATGGCACAAACATGGGGATGGATTTCAAAGTACAGCACCTAGAACCCTTGGTCAATTATATTCTCTGTAGTAGCAGAATACCAGGTACATTCTCATGACAACTATAAACACTTTTAAAAAGTACTCTATACATCTCATCTGTAAAATAGAGTAAAAATATCTTCTTACCTGGTTTGTTTTCAGGCACAATGCATGAATTAAAAAAAAAATCTGACACAAGATAAGGGCTATAAAAAGTTTTAAAATGAAATTAAATTGAAATGTGCAAACCATTCCTAAGAATACTCTCTAGATAGTGTATTTACAAGTGCAATGTAGTCTTCATTCAAATGAAGAAAAGAACTCACAGTGTTTTCTGTTTTTAAGTTTAAATCTATTTTGAAGGAAGGCAGCGTCTCCAAATCTCCAGAGACCTGGTTGCCACATGTGTTTTATCAGCAGGATGTTTTTTTTTTGTAGGATATGCTTTCTGTTGCTCGTGTTTTCTGGAGAAAATCTATGCTTGTTCAGTATTACAGCAACATGGAAAGTAGGCTGCATTCTTTGAAAGATGGATGTGATTCTCTAACAAAATTTTTCTCAGATCTTTGGTGTGGATTAAAAGGGAATGTTATATAGAAGACACACACACACACACTCTCTCTCTCTCTCTCTCTCTCTCTCTTTCTCTCTCCCTCTCTCCCTCTCTCTCCTCACACACAGGAAGATGTCCCAGCAGTGGTAGGTGACCAATTGGAAGATCCGGCTTCTGTTTGAGCCAGGAATAGAGGTAGGACAGATACACAGTGTCCTGATGGCTCTGTGCCACAAATGGGCCCAGTTGTGTCTCTTGACAGACCAGGAATTTGTCCTTAGCACCACTAGGGTCTGTCCAGAACCTGTCACTCTCTGTGTAATTGAATTAGAAAATACTAAAGTAATTGTGCATTTTAAAAAATGTCTCTTAAATAGCATATAGTGCACACTACCTACAATCACTTGAGTTCGCCTTTTCATGAGTATTAATATTTCTTTCACAAAAGATCACTTGAAATGCATCTATAACTGCATCAATTAAATACATGACATGAAATCTATATTAAAACAATGCCCTTTTTACCTTTTTAATCCATCAAAATAAACCATTTTTCTAATTTTACATGAAATAGAACTTTTTATTATATATTATAGATGACTTTTTATTAAACTATTATTATAATGATGTTTAATATTTAATAACATCACTTTAGAAATCTGGCTTTGAATTATTTTAATGTCAGTCACCCTTGATCTTTGAGGTAGCTGGTCATTTACTTTAACTTTTAATAGGAGCACATGCCATTGGACTTGGGAAAAGAGATAGGAGGCTGAAGGTTTATATAATAAATACAATCTAAGGCAAGGGTTTACCTGGCATTTTCAATATAAAAATTTGAGCTTATTGGGGTGTCTGGGTGTCTCAGTTGGTTAAGTGTCTGCCTACAGCTCAGGTCATGATCCCAGGGTCCTGGGATTGAGCCCTGCATCAGACTCCCTGCTCATGGGGAGACTGTTTTTTTTTCCCTCTCCTCCCCACCTGTGCTCTCTCTCATTATCTCTGTCTCTGTCTCTGTCTCTCTCACTCAAATAAATAAAATCTTTTTTTAAAAATTGAGCTAATTTTCCTAAAAAAAAGAAAAGTGAAGAATTTTCAAAGAGGCACTAATTTCTACTCAAAGTAAGAAATCATTTTGTTCTATCAAGAAGTTCTTCAGTTATGTTTATAACCTCACAGTAAAATAACTGGGCTTTTTTGTAATATTTTGATGACAGAATATTTTTCTTCTTTTTTTAAAATATTTTCTTTATTTATTTGACAGACAGAGATCACAAGTGGGCAGAGAGGCAGACAGAGAGAGAGGAGGAAGCAGGTTCCCTGCTGAGCAGAGATTACCCGCCCCCCTGCGGGGCTCCTTCCCAGGACCCTGGGATCATGACCTGAGCCGAAGGCAGAGACTTTAACCCACTGAGTCACCCGGGCGACCCTAGAATATTTTTATTCTCTGAGATATACATTTTTAAAATTTTTCACATTGGGCTTACCCATAATAGATATAGAGCAAACATTCTGGAATATTATCTACCAGTAGTTAGATCTTGTTCTCTTCTAGCAGGTATATGGAACTGTACTCAGCAGATCATTTATAATAATCTATCTTCTATCTCTTTAAATAATGTTTGATATTTTACTCTTCGGACATTTTTATAATAACTTCTGAAATTGACATTTCAGTTTCATTCCTCCCTATTTGGTATTTCTTAATCCTTAGAATGGCTTAAAGAAATTCTATGTCAATTTCAGAACAAACACATACTGGCTTTTTTTCCAGGTCTACTGAGATATAATTGACTTACTGTGCAAGCTAAAGGTATACAATGTGATGATCTGATATGTGCATATATCATGAAATGATTATCATAATAGAAGTAATTAACATCCCTCACCTCACTTAATTACCTTTGTGTGTGTGTGTGTGTGTGTCTGTGTGGTGGGAATATTTAAGATCTACTTTTACTTATCAGCTTTGGAATATATAATACAATATTGTTAACTATAGTCATCATACAGTACAGTAGATTCCCAGAAGTAATTCATCTTATAACTGGAAGTTTAAACACTTAGACCAACATCTCCCTACATCCCCCAACACCTAGTCCCTTTGAACCACCAAACTATAATCTATTTCTACAGTGTGGGATCTTTCAGATTCCATGTATAAATGGTTTTATACAGCATCTGACTTTCTCTGTCTGACATAGTTCACCTAGCATAATGTCCTCAAGGTCCATACATGTTGAAGCAAAGACAAGATTTCCATCTTTTTATGACTAAATATTTCAATGTATACTACACACACACATAACATACACACACACACCACACTTTCTTTATCCATCCATTGATGGACACTCAAATTATTTCCATGGTTGGCTATTGTGAATAATGCTGCCATACATATGGTGATGCAGATTCTCTCTTCAACGTAAGTAATCTCATTTCCTACAGATGCATACCCAGAAGTGGGATTGCTAAGAACAGATGGTAATTCTATATTATTTTTTAAAGGAACATCAATATTGTTTTCATAGTGGTAGCACTAATTTACATTCCCACCATCAGTGCACCAGGGTTCCTTTTTCACCACCTCCTCACCAAAATTTGTTATCTCTTGTCTTTGACAACAGCCATTCTGACAGATGTGAAGGGATAGCTCACTGTGGTTTGGATTTGTTTTTCTCAGATAGTTGGTGATTTTGAGTGTCTTTTCAGGTACCTGTTGGGCATTTGTATGTCTTCTTTTGAAAAATGTCTGTTTAGATCCTCTGCCCATATTTTAATCGGGTTATTTGTGGTTGTTTTTTTTTTTCTATTGAGTTTTATGAGTTCCTTATGCATTTTGCATACTAACTACTTGTCATATTTATGGTTTGGCAATACTTTCTCCCATTCCTTTGGTTGTCTTTTTATTCTGTTAATAATATCCCTTGCTGTGTGGAAGACTTTTAGTTTAATGTAGTCCCACTTTTTAAATTTTCTGTTTTGTTTGTACTTTTGGTGTCATTTAAAAGACATTGTTGCTAAGACTGCTATGGAATTATTCCCTATGTTTGTTTGTGTTTTTTCCCCCTGGGATTTTTGTAGTTTCATGGCTTATATTTGTATCTTTAATCCATATCAAGTTAACTTTTGTGACTGGTAGAAGACAGGGGTTCAGTTTCATTTTTATTTATGTGCATATCCAATAATCTCACTACCCTTACTGAAGAAACTATCCTGTTCTCACTGAGTATTCTTGGCTCCTTTGCCAAATGTTAGTTGATACGAGGATTTCTGAGTTCTTGATTCTGTTCTATTCATCTACGTGTCTGTTTAAATTAGAGTGCCATACTGTTTTGACTGCTACTGCTTTGTAATATATTTTAAAATATGAAATGCTATGCCTCCAGCTTTGTTCTTCATTCTCAGGATGGTTTAGCTATTTGGAATCCTTGTGCTTACATAAAATTTTAGGATTGTTTCTATCTCTGTAAATTTCACCATTAAAATTTTGATAGGGATTTTGTTGAATCTATAGATTACTTTGAGTGGTAGAGAAAATTTAGAAATAGTCATTCTTCCAATCCATGAACATAGAGTACCTTTTATCTTAATTGTTTTTCTATAATTCTTCATAATGTCTTATTCTTTTTTTAGTATAATCTTCTACTTCCTTGGTTGTATTTATTTCTAAGTCTTTTATTGATTTTGATGCTATTGTGAATAGCACTGTTTATTTTTCTTTCAGATAGTTTGTTGTTGATGTATAGAAATGTAAGTGATTTTTCTATCTTGATGGCTTCCTGCAACTTCCTTGAACTCATTTTTTAGTTCTGAGAGTGTCTTGGTGGACTCCTAAGGAGTCCTATATATATATATATATATATATATATATATATATATATATTACAGGTGAGAGATTGGAATTCTTCTCTAGCACAATATGCTTTAGCTGGATGGACAATGTTCTATTTAAGATCAGAAGAGGATCACTCCTGGAGCCCTATTACATTTTTTCTTCCCTGTTATAGTACTTTACTATACAATAGACTATATATTTGCTGGTGTATTTATCAAATACTTTGCCAAAGTACAGGAAATATTATTAAATGGATATCTCTTGCATCAACTCTACACAAATAGGGAAGATAAAGTATTTTTTTTTATTTGACAGAGATCACAAGTAGGCAGAGAGGCAGGCAGAGAGAGAGAGAGGCGGAAGCAGGCCCGATGTGTGGCTTGATCTCAGGATCCTGGGCCGAAGGCAGAGGTTTTAATCCACTGAGCCATCCAGGCGCCCCAAGATAAAGTATTTTTGTAAGGAATACTTTTTATATTTTTTGTATTAAAATTAATATAGGTGCCATACATAATTTTATATGATCTAACTGGAAATAGGAAGAACTTGAAGAATAAAAAATACAAGACACCTTATCAAAGTCTTTAACCCACTGAGCTACCCAGGCGCCCCGACACCTTATCAAAGTCTTGAGACTTCTGCAATGAGGTAGCTTCTGAATATGATCACCTATGTAACCTTCCATCTGAAGTGCTGAGACATATATAGAAAAAGGATCAAAGTGCATAACTCTGAAAACTAAATGTGAAGGACAACCTAATGCCAAAATATGGGATGCTTAGCCAATAAACACAAGGCATACAGAGCTGAATTGAAAGCAAATAATGAAGGAATCTATACCATGGAAAAACCAGTTTAGGGCAACTTAAAGGAAGGCTATCTAAAATTTATTAGCAAGATATTGTAGAGTTTTATAATATTTATCCCTGAACTCAAGCAACCACAGTTTATCCCATTGAAGAATATGGGCAGCTATTCCTCTATGCCCAAATGGCAACTGCTCTTCCACTATAAAGTGAGTTTAGTCAGAGTACTACTCCCTCACAGCCAATATCTCACCACCTTTCTACTTTCTTTCATAAAGAACAACCTGAAGAAAGTCTATATACTCAGTTCTCGTTTTGTCCCTTGCTTCATCTAGGAAGCCCCTTGCATTCCCTATCTAACATAAGATCTTAGCATGACCTGACACTTGTTGGACATGTCCTCTTTTTGGAAATTTCTTTCTTGATTTCTATGACAGCATGCTTTCAGATATATTAGTAACTTCCTGATCACTCTTTATTAACTAACACTAACCATTGCTTTTATTTATTTTTATTTTTTTTTCCCCTGATAGGTTGCATGTTAAATCTTGAGGAAAATGAAACTAAGGTTAGGCAGCTATCTTAATGTTAACACCATGCTATTTAGTTGACTCAGTGTTAAACACCATCTTTTTAAACACTTGGTTTTCCTCCTTCATTGTATGATATAGTCATTAACTTATTTCTTTCAACCACATGATCTAGGGACGAGAGACTGAATTTTTAAAAGAAAGCAAATAAGTAAGAAAAATAATGAAGAAACTATCCTGAGATGGATAATAAGCGTGAGAAAAGGAGGTAAGGGATGAGCAAAATCCAAAAGGTTAAAAAGACTGAGAATGAAGAGAAATACTGGGGAAGGAACTGTTGTGCTGACACATGAGTTAAAATAAAGAGCAGTGAGGAGATGTTATGAGTGCTCCATTTAGAATGTGTAGAAAATGGAAAAGTCCTAAGGCCTTACAGCCCAAAGCAACTGGCCTGAATGCGTCTGTGGAAATAATGAAAGTGAGGTGATATGGGAAGAGAATGGCATAAGATTAAAAAAGGAATGGAGTGGCTGGACAAACAAGATACAAGCAAGTCATGTTAAGACTTCAGTTCTTATTACAAACATGGTAAGAAGCAATAGGAAGTATTTAAGCAAAGAATTAATGAATGTGATGTCATTAACTACGCTAGAAGAGAGAACTTGTGGAACATTTGGAGTGTTGAAGATGTTGAAGGTGTTGACGTGTTTTGAGTATGTTGACATGAGCATGCCTTTTAGACAACTAAGTAAACAAGGTAAGTCTACAATCAGCTTTGAATCTTAAGGAAGAGATCAGGATTATATATAAATACAATTTACATTTAAATAATTTTTCAGTCTATGGTAAATAAATGAACTTATTTTTTAAACAAGTAGATAGAAAAGGGAAACCTAAGACCAAACCCTTGGGGTTCATCAATACATCAAGGCCTAAATGAAAAAGAGGAGCTGGCAAGAAAACCAATATGAATGGCATTTCCCTGAAGTGGAAAAAAAAAACCATAAATGAGTGGAAAATGGTATTCTGAAAACTAAGTGTTAACAGTATTCCAAGACAAAATGGATAAACAACTTCGTTGGAAGTTGCTGAGATGGTGACCACTGGATTAGCAAACTGAAATATTTTGGGCCATGAAAAGAACAGCTTAAGTGGAGTGGTAAAGATGAAAACTTAATTGGGATAAATTATAAAGATAATGGGTATATGAACAAAAACAAGTTTTAAAAACTCTGTTTATTGCTGGTTCTCCAGAGACTGCATTCCAATGGCAGAAAAAAAATTAAGGGAAAAACATTGAAAAATAGTCTGAAAGAAGTAACAGATACAAATTTTAGATATAGAAAAGAAGTTGAAAAGTGGTAAGTGAATGAGCAGATCTGGTAAAATTGAAAATTCAGCTGACCATGGGGAAAAACTCAAACAGTACATTACTGGATGGTACCAGGTGTTTTTGAAAGTGGTTGAACAGGTTGGATTGAATACAGAGATATTGGTTGAAGCTAATATATAAAAGGCAAATAGGTCCCTAAATTTCCCCTCCCTCTTTGCTCAGATGGAGGACTGCTACTCCAACACAGAAGCCTTGAAGAGTACTTTGCAGTGGTTGCACCAGAGGGCTTAAGAAATATGGAGTATATGCTACACTAAGAACAGAGGCACTGAAATCAGGGAGATTAGGTAAAAGTACATTCTGAATGTTAGTATCCCAAGCTCCCTTTCCCCACTTGACACCCAGAGCACCAGAATTAGGCTTAATATTATCATGGTGGTATGGACTAGGATGGTAGCAGCACAGGAAACAGAAAGTCATCTGCAAAACTTACTAAGAGAAGTCAAGAAGGATTCCACAGGTTTGGATCTAAACACAAAGAAGTCTAAACTCTCCAGTGGCTGAGAGAAGGTAGAGCACAGAGGAAGATAAAGGTTTTGGAGGTGTGTGGAATAAGGAGTTGAGCACTGGAAATGAAGTTTTAGATATTGAACTGGCAGCTGGAACAGACAGCTCTAGAGTTTAAGACAAACACTAAGCTAGAGATTCACATGGAATTCATTAGTATGTGGAGAATATTAAATGCCATGAGACTGGTTGTGATTACCTAGGAATCAGTACATATAGAATTCCATAGATGAAATCTAGAATGCTAATACAGAGATCTCAGGGTGGGAAGAAGAAACCACAAAAAAACCCAGAGGAGGCAATACGACATGGGATCGAGGATAGAAAACAAGGGGTGCATTTTTACTGCTCTTGAGTCTTTCTTTTCTTTCTTTCTTTCTTTCTTTCTTTCTTTCTTTCTTTCTTTCTTTCTTTTTATTTTCAAGAAATAAGAGAACAGAGACTGAAAATGAGGACTTTAGAGGTAGTGTTGTTGGGAGAAGAGATGACATGTGATAGTCCTGCAATGGAATTTATTAATGAAATTATTAAAATATAACTCCCATACCATAAAGTCCACTATTTAAAGTGTACAGTTCGATCATTTTCTAGTATGTGGAGAGAAATTTACAAACAGCTTCACAAGCAATTTTAGAACACTGTCATCACCTCACAAAGAAACCCACACCCATTTCACCCCCTCCCTCCTCTGGCCCACAATTTTATATGGGATTGTTTTCATACTCTCATGTTGATACTGTTTACTAGCAGTGTATAGAGTGTAATTGACTTTGCATATTGATTTGTGAGCTTGCAATATGGTTGAACTCATATTTTAGTTCTTACCTGTAAGAAAAATTTAAAAGTTAGTTTACAAGAAAATAAAATAAGACTGTTGGTCTCTACTGAACACTCAAAGAAGATTTTAGAATCTTGCATTTAGAGATAAAAGGTAAAGTGTTTTACTCCGTTTGAGTTCAGTTGCCTGTGTAGGAAGTATTATAAAACTGTGCTAAATTTTTGACAGTTAGATGAAGTGAACAATGAAAACTACAAAAAAAAAAGTCTGAAGTCAATTTGAAAAACCTCATGATAGCAAAACCACAAAGAATTTTTTAAAACCGCTTTTCTCTCAAAACTACTTGAGCAAATTTCTGTGAATGGTAATTCAAGCCCAAATAGAATAATCATTTTCCTTTTATGTCTGTAATGTCCTTGAGAATAAAACCCAAACATTTATCACTAATTGTCAACATCTTACAAAGTGTTCACCTGTCAGCAGGAATTCTATAAATGTATATTTAATGAATAATGAATGAATGAATTGTTAGTTTGTCATGATAAATTAAGGAAAATTGTACTTGAATGCACTTACTGCTTGAATGATATAATTAAGTATTATTCATTTAAATAGTTGAGCACTGGTTCTCAACACCGTCTGAACAATAGAATCACCTGAGGAAGTATTTTTAAAATGCCAGTGCACAAGCCCTTCCCTTAGAGTTTTTGATGCAAATAATCTGGGTGGGACCTATGTTCTGGAGTTCTTTTAAAAACTCCCAGGGTTATTCTAATATGGAGCAAAGGTTGAGGGCCACCGATCATTAGCTTCTGTCAAATCTAATGACTTCCATTAAAGTGTAATTAATATTGACATTAAAAACTATTTTTATCCGAGATAGTCATCATATTTAGGTCTGTACAAGTATACAATTTATTCTACAAGAATGAAAGCTGTATGATGGACACAATGTAATGCCTGACATATATACTAGGCAATTGGTGCATTTTGTTTACCTAGAACCTTCTCTTCCTGTTTGCTCTGCTTTAATAATCTGCATTTAAATGTCCTAATCACTGTAAAAGTGTTTTATATGCTAATTATAAATATACCATCCTAGGATATGGCTTTTCTTTGTGCGCCTTTCTTTCAAAATGCTATATAGTAATATAAGGATCTTATTCCCAAATGAGTGTTAACTTTGGGGCATGAAGATTCCTTTGAGAATGTGAAGAAACCATGAACTCTAGAAAATGGTGCTTCTGCTTCCTGAGGTCCAGCCCATTTATAAATCCCCCACAAAATCCATGGACCCTCATTAAGGAATTCTATACTGGAAGAAATGTTTAAGTTATTATAGAGTCAATAAGACCATCCTCTAAATTCTCAACATCTTATATAAATAGTAAATAGATTTCCATAGTGATATTAAATTTTAATTGCAAAAGGATACTTTGTGATTTCATTACTGTGCTTGGCAAAGTTCTCACCAAGACACTCGGGGTTAGCTATCAGTATTCTCATTGAAGAGGAGGGGACAAGTAGAAAATGTCTGGGTCATGCCTGGAGCAATCCAGATGTCCCTAACTGCTCTCTCACTCCCATACAAATCTCTAAAATACTGCCTTTGGAATCTAAAATGCAACATGAACAGTACAAGCCACCATCTATCAGGGTTATTTAAAAAAAAAAAAACTCCACGAAATTTGAAAAACATCTGATGTTGGTAGATTCCTTTTGTGAATTATTGGTTAATCACTAAACTGGAAATGACATAAATATTTTTCATCCTACTCCAACTACTTCTAGTTTTAGCAGAATCCTCTATGATTACCACACTAAATGACTATTTCTTGGCTTGTCTTTAAATCTTTTCTATTCTTGCTGGATCTAATTTAAGTTAAAAACCCATGGGCTATATAAAACCTTAAAACTGTGCTGACATTTCTATAATCACACACACAGAGAAGCAGCGATTACCTTCTTTTATGGAATTAGATCAAAAAGTAGCAATACCTCTTGCTTCATTCATACTACATTACTGCAATGTTATTACATTTTTCCTCCTGTTGGAACACTATTTGTAATTTTTATATCACTTTGACAGCCCTGTCAGAATTCCCTTTGAGGAAAGGGAGGACAGATTAGAGAGTAAGAGAAACAAGTAACAAGATGACTTCTCATTTCTCCTTGTCTTTCCTAAGACTAGTTTTATTATAAAATTTTGACAAACTCAATATGACAGGAAAACTCTCATGAAGTGAATCCACCAATCACATTACCATTGTTTTACAATGGCCCAGAATATCATGACGCTCGAGGAGGACTAGAGCATGCATCTGTTTATGTATATCCAATTCCCTTCTGATGGCTATAATCATGTATAATAATTCATATGTTAATCTCCTTATCACAGGTTTTCTTCTCACTTTACCAAACCTAGTGAAGGAAATAAATTTGCTGCACATACAAAAGTTATGAATTCCTCAGATTAGGTTTAATTACTCTGTAGTTTTAGAGAAAAATCTGTCCTGATTTCATCCAGATGAACACTGTCTATAAATATAAACAGTGCCCCATTGTACAGCTCTGGGAACGAAAGCTTTAATGAGTGAGGAAAGACCTATGGTGGGTCATATACATCAAATAGCATCCCATAAATAGGTTATAAAATTGTGAAATGCTTTTTCTTAATCTTCCAAAATAAATCTTAACCTCAACCATATTAAAATATCATTCTTTGTCACATATATCCAAGTGAAATGTGTTGCTACAGATAAATGGACGAGCAGATGCTTTTATATTTTTATGTTCCACATAGAACATAGAAAGTATTATATTTTATGTAACCAAAAATCCAACTGTTTCTTATAGAATATATCATAAAATATCATTAATGTGCAAAAAGGAGAAAAAAGATATCCTAAAGAATTTCAGTTTCAATAGAACAATGCTAGAAAAGATATAGGTTATTATTATTATTATTATTTTAATAAAATCTACTATAGGGATGCCTGGGTAGCTCAGTCAGTTAAGTGTCTGCCTTTGGCTGGTGTCATGGTCCCAGGGTCCTGGGATTGGGTCCCACAACGGGCTTTCTGCTCAGCGGGGAACCTGCTTTTCCTCTCTCTATGTACCTCCTCTAGCCTGTACTCTCTCCCTGTTACTCACTCTCTGTCTCTCAAATAAATAAAATTAAAAAAAAAAAAGATCATATGATAGTTGTATTTCTCTGGAGGGGGGTTGAGAAAAGGGGATGGGATTATGGACATTGGGGAGGGTATGTGCTTTGGTGAGTGCTGTGAAGTGTGTAAACCTGGTGATTCACAGACCTGTACCCCTGGGGATAAAAATATATGTTTATAAAAAATAAAAAATTAAAAAAAAAGATACTGTAACTAAATAACATCCATTTTAACAAAAGTTTAATGGGTGTTTACTATGTGACAACCACTTTTCATCTAAGTAAGATATAAGCCTAGAGAAAGTATGTTATTCTTAAGGTCACAGATTTGGTAGGTAGAATAAAGAAGAGAAATCCTAATATGGCTATGTCTCCCACTGTAGCTGCAGCCAAGGTCCTTTATCATTGCTAATGCTACTTATTTAGAAAGGAGTTAAGTATTCAAGTCCCCAACTCTATGCATGTGTTAGTGAGACATACAATAAACTAACATTTTTATGCCTCCTATCCTATGTCTTAATTATGTCACCTGTGAAGTGGAGATAATTCCTTTCTGTACTTCAACAATTTAAAAGGGGTTTCATAAAGACTGAAACAACTTATTACAAAGAAAAGACATTAAAAGATAATATATTTTAGTCACCATGCTATTAAAATAAATTCCCATGATATTAAAGGCTTACTTTTCAGTAATGATAGACTAAAATTGGATCAAGTACTCTGCTGAAAAAATATTTTTAAGTTCTCATATGTTTACAAAAACTTAAAAGACATCATAAGGTAAGAGCTGATAAGAATTGAAAAGGAGAAAGAAAAGAAATTGGAGCCCTCCACTGAAGCAAGAGACAACTGAGAAGCTGAGATATTGAGAGATAATTTAATGGACTAGGGTACTCGGGGGTACAGAGGTGTAATCAAATGACTCCTTAAAGGGTCCTTGATGAATGTCCTTGCTTTGGCTGAACTAACAAAGGACTGAAATTTAGGCATAAATCTGAGCAAGAAATGGCAGGCTACCACTAAGACTTCAACTCAGCTTTTAACTAACTCAATACATGAAACTGGTTGCTGAGATTCTGGATGGTTGCTTTCTATGGCTGACTGGCAGAAACAATCATAAATCCTTCTTAGAAGAATAATATCAGCAAGGCATACAAATACTTCTATAAACAATATTGCAAATTCAATGTCTAACACACTAAAATAATCTAAAATTCAAGTAAATGAAACAAATTAACACAACCCAGGGAAACAACAGAAAATAGAAACAGACCTGTGGGCACTACAGATACTGGAGTTACTAGCAAAAGACTTTAAAAACCCCCCTGCAAAACCTATTTCAAACAGAATATAATTGAAAAATTCCATCCAATATAATATTTGGTTTTATAAATGGAACATTTACTTCAGTGTACCATTTTATTAAGTGATTTATCATTGCTTTACCTATGCTTTTTTCTCATCTTCCTTGTATCCTTTAAGAATGAATGTGTGCATTTGTTTTATTTTTCTTTTTATTAGCTTGAAAATTAAATTTTCCCTAAATATTATAATATACCTCTCTCTGTCTATATTAAACACAATATTTTTTCAATTTTTGTTTTTCTAAATATATCTTTGTTTTTCTGAATATATATATAATTATACACACACACACACACACCAATTCACTTGAAAGTGAATTTTAAAGAATATTTTTCAGTTGGAAGAGAAAAGAAAAAATAAAACAATGACATTTACACAATCATTTCCAAAAATAGCAAGACAGCACAGATGAGGCAAAGACAAATCACTTAATAAATTAGGAGATTTAAATTGAAATAAGTGAGTAATAATATTATATATAAATCATCTAAATGCTTCCTTTATAAGATAAGATTATCAACTGGATAAAACATAAAAGCTCAATTATATTTTACTTATAAAAGACGTACTTAAACACAATTATTCAGGATGGAAAACAAAGAATAGAAAGATACATTCCATAGAAAATCTAAAAAAAGTAACTCTGATGTTGCTGTTAATTTCAGAGTAGACTATAAAGCAAAACTATGACTAAGGAAAGACAGACAGTTCACTGTTATAAAAGGTTCAATTCAGCAATCAAATGTAGGAATTTAAAGTTTAGAATGATGTAGCTTCAAAGTATATAACCATTGACAAACTTACCAGGAATATATGATCTTGGTGGGAAATTTTAACATACTTATTTCCAATGACTGGTAGTATGTATGCAGAAACATACATATAAGAATATAGCCAACAGTGCTAGTAAATGTGTAATTACTGGCTTTCAAGAATAAAAGCCCTGGCTTATAGTGTTTTCTAATTTTTGTGTCATTGGTTCTCCTACCATCACAGATTTTAAGCCCTTTAGATCTGTCATTATCCCCAAGGTTAGAAAAGACAGGCACATTAGGCTCAGGAAAGTTGGTTTGAGCTTTTCAAACCACTTGATACAATATACTGAACAAAAAGATTAGTACGTTGATCTTATAAGAATGTGCATGTAGGCTATTTCCCCTACTATTAACTTTAATACACATTTTTCTACATAGAGATCACTTATTATATGACTTCCCTATTCTTGGCAATTAAAGTGAAGAGAGGGAAATGATACAAAGTATTTCTATGATCACAACTAAGCTAGAAGTGAATGAGAAAAGATTATGAGGAAATCTCAAGGTGTTTGCAAACTTTAACTCATTGATTAAAGAAAAAGTCATGATTTGGTAATTTTTTTTAAAGATTTGATTTATTTGACAGAGAGAGATCACAAGTAGGCAGAGAGGCAGGCAGAGAGAGAGAGAGAGAGAGGGAAGCAGGCTCCCTGCTGAGCAGAGAGCCCGATGTGGGGCTTGATCCCAGGACCCTGAGATCATGACCTGAGCTGAAGGCAGAGGCTTAACCCACTGAGCCACCCAGGCACCCATTATTTAATTTTTTTAAAGTACTTTAAGTGTATGTTAATGAAAATAGCACATATCAAAATTTGTGGGGTATAAATCAGAGGAATATATACCATTAAATGTATATATTAAAAATGAGAATGTTGATAATCAATAAGCCAAGTGTGAATAAGAAGTCAATATATGAAAGACATACTCAATTAAATATTATAATAAATATATAACAAAGATAAAATGGGGAACGAATAAAATAGGAAAAAGAAATAAAGGAAAATCAACAAAACTGAAGTAAAAGCACTAACAAGTTGGGGGTAAAACTGATCAAGGAGAAAAATGGGTAAGTGATTTGAAGCTCACATATGATGAATTGGATAGATCATATTGTTTTACAAAATTTCACACTCTTCTTTGTTCCACTAATAAAAGATTCACCATGAAAATTGCTTTGGCCAATGAAATACTAGTAAAAATGACATATACCACTTCTGAATAAAATCTTTCATCCACAGGGTAACTTATCAGGTTCTCCTTTCCATTTGGCATGAGACAATCAATGTTCATAAAGAGCTTCTTCAACAGCTCAGGTCCCAGAGCGTAAAACCTATGGAGGAGAGTCACAGCCAACCCAAGATGACCAAACACCACATATGAAAAATAGACTTTTGTTATTGTAAATCACTAACTTTTCTTCTTTTTTTTTTTTTCCTTTTTTTTTTATTCATCATGCTTATTTTTTCTTTTCTTTTATTAAACAACAGCATAATTTACAATAAATTTACAGTTATGAAGATTATCCAGTTGGAAAATATTCAGAGAAATGCTAACTAGAATCACGAGATAATACTAAGCCATCACCCAGATGTGTAATTTTTAAAAATTACAATATGGAAGAATCTCATAATATTAAGCCAAACCAAAAAATAATATATAGTAAATGATTATCATCATGTTAAATAAAGAAAAAGGAAGCAGGATAAACTGAAGTAGATTGTTTATATACTTCTTTAAACTATAAATAAAAGCAAGGAAGTGATGATAGATCCAGAGGTCTACTCATTTCTAGTTCCCCTCAAACTCTATGATACCTAAGTTGAAAAACCCAATTGAATAATCTTGGAGGAAACTGTTAGATTATTAAAAGGCAATAAGTCCATCTCCAGAAAGCAAATTTTTAACATATTGCATAAATAGAAAGACTAAAGAAATTTCAACAGTAATTGAAATGAATTAAAATGAATTTCAGTTGTAAAAAGATAAAGTAATTGAGACTTTGCAATTTTGTTACTATTCTTGGCAATGCTCTTACCTAGGCAGTCAGGTTAGGTATTACTCACATTAAATAGGAGAGGATAGATAAAAATATTTGGGTCATGCCCAGGGCAATCCAGATGGCCCTAATTGTTGTGGCTCTTTTACAAGGTCTCTAAATATTGTCTTGGGAATCTGAAATGTATCACAGTAATCACTAACCTAGAAATAATAAAGGTAATGCCTGACACATAGTAAGTGATCAATACCTTTTATTTTTTCTAGATCCTCTTCCTCCTGCTTGCTACATTTTTATAGTGTGCAGTACCTGGTATTATACATGAAATTAAAACTAAGTGGTTCTGAGATGGGGCTTTTTTTCACACTCCTTTCTTTCAATAACTCACTATAGTATCATAATGATTACACTTCCAGAAAATGTTATTTAACTTTTGGGGGATATAGATCCCTTTGAGAACAAGAAGCCATGGCCTCTCTCTTCCAGATAATTTTGTAATACATTAATGGTAATAAAAGTCAATATGGTGTTTAGTTTTGAGAATCATGATTAGGAAATGACATGATACAGGTTCTGGGGTACTGCCCTCACAAAAAAAAAAAATGGAAAAAAAAAAACTAAAATGAGAGAGAAAAATTAAAATGAAAAAGTCTTATTTCTTAAGGTATGAAGATAAGGAGAATTTCTATTACTTCCTACCTATTAAGAAAAGAGCATAAAAATATGAATTACCTGGGAGACCACAGAGACAAATAGCATGGTCTGTACTTCTATGAGTCATCAGGCCCCAGGAAACCCCCAAAGAGGCCACATATCTTTGGCTTGTTTATACTTACAGACTTTCTCTTAAGTACAAACCTATAATTAACTTCCCCCTAGCATCCTACTGTGGGAGAACATAACTGGGCCTGTGGAAATGAAATCTCAAATGAAATATGAAAATAGTGAGTTTGTAAGCACTCTGTAACTAGAATATATAGCCCTGCAATGGCAAAAATTCAGGATGTGTACATTAGGTTCAAGCAACATGGGTTACCACTGTGCCTCAGTTCCTACTAAAAAGTACTGTCAGTGAGTAACTTCCTTTTAAACTATTTCTGACTCTTCATCCATAGTTCAGACCAAACTTTTGGAGTATCTGCCAGAGGAAGAAGTGGGGACCAGGTTGTGGCATCCATCAAGGACCCTGATACTCATGTTTCATATGGAAACATTTGGAGAACTGCAATGATAATTTATAAATTTAGTAAAAGTTGCTTGAGTGAGTTGAAGTAACCTCACCAGTCATTACAACTAGACTATTTTGTATTCAGACTCACAAGTCTTCACACAATTACAAAAGAAACAGAAAAGACTCATTCATTAAAATAAACAATCAAATAAATAATAAAAGTAAAAATATCAAAATCAATAATAAAAATAAAAACAAAAACAAACTACACATATGAAAGAGCATAAACAAACTATTATGTAAAAGTTTACAAACTTACATTGAAGACTTGAAATATAGATGACATTAGTTTAGCAAAAGACAGAGCATAAAACTAAATAAAAACTGAAAAGTACATTTTAAATACTATGACAAAGTTTTTGTTACTTATGACAAACTTTTTAAATACTTATATAAAGTTTCATGAAACATGATTCAGATGGTTTCAGGCAAACAGATAGTATTTTGGTTCATTTTCTTATCAGGCTTATTGTATTTAACCTTTTAAAACTCTTTGAAGATATTCTCAATGGGACTAAAACAAAAGATCTGTTTGGTATTAAGCTAATCTGAGCAAATATTCTTTTGAAACTCTCAACGCTATCAATAATGAAATAGTGTGAGGTGTTAAGCCATGAGGCAGAAAGTACTTCTTGTTAGATTAAACGGTGTCAGAATAAAAAGACCGAGGTTGAAATTATGTCTTCACATCTATTGGCTGTGTTATCCTGGGAAAATAACTTAATATTTTTGAACTTCACTTTCTCTCCAAATGGAAATGATGCATTTCAAATGATGAAAAATGTACCATTATTGTCTGTACCACTCAGAAAATACAGCTATTTTATTTGTAAGATGCCATCAAATACAAGATCCATGGTTATATCAGAGATGATAAAAATTTTAAATTGCAAAATCAATAAAATATCATAAATCAAATGAGGCATGGATACAAAATGAGGCAATATATGCTAAAATGGTTTATAAATTAAATCAATAGGATATTAATTCTATATCTACAATCTAGTATTTCAATATACACTACAATAAGTTATTCCCTAGTTTGCTTCCTATATGGACATTATGTCTCTCCAAAGAAATCATAACTCATTTCAGAGCATATAATTTTTGGTACTGCTATAATGCCTAGCATAAATTTGCAAAAGTGAGGTACCATTTGTTCACTTTTAGATATTGTCAGAAAAAGTCAAAATGACTGATATTTTCCTAAATTTACTATTTGAATATCTTATGTAAATAAGAAACTCAAAAATTGCTACCCAATTAGACGTTCAATTGAGGCATTATGAATGAACAGTCAATATGTTACACAGCTAATATGTATTTCTTATATTTGTTTTAGGAGACTTACATTGTACATTTTACTGTTGGAAAATAATTCTCCCTGGGCTTCTAATATTTCTGTTCATCTAGCAAACTGAAGCACTGACTACTTTTTGATCCATATTGTCTTTTTAAGGATGTTTGTATAATGGAAAGTATGAAAGACCAGGCTTACTTCAAACCTTCCAACATAGAGGCGCACTTGTGACTCAGTTGGTTAAACAGCTACCTTTGCCTCAGGTCATGATCTCGCCCTCTGGGATCCAGCCCCATGTCAGGCTCCCTGCTCAGTAGGGAGTCTGCTTTTTCCTCTCCTATTGTGCTCTCTCTCTCTCTCTCCCTCCTTTCTATCTCTCAAGTAAAAAACAAAATCTTAAAAAACAAAATTAAACAAAAACAACTCCAAAACCTTCCAACATAGAGCTAACACCTCTCTGGAGCCAAAGTAACTTATGGTTACTGTTTAGTGTAATAATAAAGATAAGGTCTTCCTCCTCCTAGGACAGAGTAGGCATACTTCAGGTCCTCTAAGTTAAGGGTTCCTCTCCTATAATCAAATTACTGTATGCACATGTATCTGATTCTCTTCAGTGTTTCTGTCTGAAGACTAGAGTTTTGGGAAATGGTATAAAATGATGACACTCTGTCTTGCTATTGCTATGAACAATAAATTGTGCTTCATCTCTGACCCAGGAGTCTTGTGTCTTCTATCACCATCCATGAAACTATAGCAGGCTAATTTGTTAGCTTGCAAGTAGGATAAAATATTTAGATTTTCACAGTTGTTGAAATTTTAATTCTTTTTTTAACAATGAATTTGATATGGTTTATGATAATGCCTTACACAATAATTTTTGTTCAGGATTCTTCTTTCTACAGTAATCAAAATCTTTTTCTCAAATGATATGAAAATATAATCTTAATAAAAAAGAAATTTTCACCCATATTAGTCAATTAAAATCATAGTTTAGGAAGATATGGCTCTAAATAGATGTTTGAAAGATTTCACTCATAAAATTTTCTAAGAGGTTCTGACATTCTTTTTATAATAATAACAATTTAATTATGCCTGCAAAAATGGATTATTCTAAAGGAAGTCTAAGAATCCATTCTAGGTCTGGGAAAATATGAATTTGAGATGAGACAATCACTGATATTCCAAAACACTAAGGTAGAAAAAATATCAACAATAGGAATAGCATGGCAGCCTAGAATTAGCACATATTCTTCTGTTGTCTGTTCTTATAACAGATACAAAAATTATCATTACATTTCACCTACAGACTCTGAAAATTATCACTTCAGGGAAACTGACCAATGAAAACTGTTAAAGGTAGCTCAGGTACTTTTTAAACCTTCATTGTTATAATCTATTTTATCACTTCATTGTATTTAACCTTATTTTTGAATATATATAGGTTTTTTTCTAAAAAATTTTAGGATACAATTTTTTCCTAATAGATAAAAATATACCATAGGCTAGCACATGGCTTTGTTCTAATCTCCAGCCTGAGCACATTCCCTCTTCCTCTTCTTCTTCTTCTTCTTTTCTGTTTCTTTTTCCAACCAACTTATCTTATCAATTCCTTTTTTATAATTTTTTAAAATTTTCATCTTTACACTCATATTCTAGCCCTTCATCGTGTTTAACATTATTTTTGTAAATATATAAGTATTTCTTTTTTTAAAATTTTGTGAGGTAGTTTTTACTAAGACTAGAATACACCCAAAATCAAGTGGGTGTCTCTGTTCTATTCACCAGCCTAATATATATATTTTATATATATATATAACATATATTAATAAATAATAATAAATATAATAAAATTATATAAAATAAATATAATTGAAATTATGCATGTATATCATATATTATATATAATTATATATACTTATATTTATTATAATAATATAATATAATTATATTATAGTATTATAATATAATATAATGATACTATAATATAATTATAATTTATATATAATTTATAATTATATATAAATAATTATATAAAAATATATGATATACATGCATAATTTTTAAAATGATCTTACCCTTTCTTCTCCCCCCAATTTGGGGTCCCATCTGATTAGGTTAGTGTACACTTTTCTGGGGTCTTTGCCATCCTTTTAGTATTTTATTCTCTTGTTCATATATTCTTATCTGGATAAAATGGCAAGATGGAAAAACTCACCACAGAAAAAAAAGGACAAGAGGCAGTACTTGATGCTAGGGACTTAATCAATATGGACATGGTAATGTGCCAGAAATAGAGCTTAGAATGACGATCCTTGGTGCTTGTTGGGCTCAAAAAAGGCATGGAAGATATTAGAGAAATCCTATCTGAAGAAATAAAAGCTCTTTCTGGAGAAATAAAAGAACTAAAATCTAACCAAGCTTAAATCAAAAAACGGTATTAATGAGGTGTAGAAAAAATGGAGGCTCTTACTGCTAGGATAAATGATATAGAAGACAGAATTAGTGATAAAGAAGACTAAGTGATGGGGAATAAAGAAGCTGAACAAAATAGAAAAAACTACTGGACCATGAGAGGAGAATTTAAGAGATAAGGATACCATAAGACAAAACAATATTGAAATAATCTGGATTCCAAAAGAAGAAGAGAGAGGGGTGCAGAAGGTACATTGGAGTGAATTATAGTAGAGAATTTCCCTAATATGGCAAATGGAACAAGCATCAAAATCCAGGAGGAACAGAGAACCCCCCTCAAAATCAATAAAAAATGGGTCCACACCCTATCATCTAATAATAAAACTTACAAGTCTTAGTGACAAAGAGAAAATCCTGAAAGCAGCTAGGGACAAGAAGACTGTAACATACAATGGTAGAAATATTAGATCGGCAGCAGACTTATCCACAGAGACCTCGTAAACCTGAAAGAACTGGTATGATATATTCAGAGCACTAAATAGGAAAAATATTCAGCCAAGAATACTATATCCAGCTAGGCTATCGTTGAAAATGGAGAAGTAAAAAGCTTCCAGGACAAACAAAAATTAAAAGAATTGGCAAACACCAAATGAGTCATACAGGAAATACAGGGGTATTCTAAGCAAAGAGAGAGCCTAAAAGTAGTAGACCAGAAAGGAACAGAGAAAATATACAGTAACAATCACCTTATAGGCAATACAATGGCACTAAATTCATATCTTCCAATATTTACCCTGAATGTAAATGGGCTAAATGCCCCAATCTAAAGGCAAAGGGTATCCAATGGATAAAAAACCAAAACCCATCAATATGCTGTCTACAAGAAACTCATTTTAGACCCAAGAAACCTCTAGATTCAATGTGAGGGGGTGGAAAACCATTTACCATGCTAATGGACATCAAAAGAAAGCTGGGGTGGCAATCCTTATTTCAGATCAATTAGATTTTAAGCAAAGACTACAATAAGAGATGAGAAAGACACTATATCATACTCAAAGGGTCTGTCCAACAAGAAGATCTAACAATTTTAAATATCTATGCCCCTAACATGGGAGCAGCCAACTACAAAGAAATGGGCAGAAGACATGAAAAGACACACTTTCAATGAAGACATACAAATGTCTAACAAACACATGAAAAAATGTTCATCATCATTAGCCATCAGGGAGATTCAAATCAAACCCCCATTGAGATACCACCTTACATCAGTTAGAATGGCCAAAATTAACAAGATAGTAAATAACATGTATTGGAGAGGATGTGTAGAAAGGGACGCTCTCTTACACTTTTGATGGGAATGCAAGTTCATAGAGCCACATTGGAAAACAGTGTGGGGATTCCTTAATAAATTAAAAATAGAGCTTCCCTATGACCCTGCAATTGCATTACTGGGTATTTACCCCAGGGATACAGATGGAGTGAGAAGAAAGGCCAACTGTACTCTAATGCAATGGCCATAGTCACCAAACTGTGGAAAAAAACAAAATGTTCTTCAATGGACAAATTGATAAGGAAGATATGGTCCATATATACAATGGAGTATTATGTCTCCATCAGAAAGGATGAATACCCAACTTTTGTATAATTCTGGACAGGACTGGAAGAGATTATGCTGAGTGAATTAAGTCAGGTAGAGAGAGTCAATTATCATATGGTTTCACATATTTGTGGAGCATAAGGAATAACATTGAGGACATGGGGAGATGGAGAAAAGAAGGGAGTTGGGGGAAATTGGAGGGGAGATGAACCATGATAGACTGTGGATTCTGAGAAATAAACTGAGGATTTTGGAGGGGAGAAGGGTAGGTGGTTGGGTGAGCTTGGTGGTGGTTATTATGGAGGGCACAGATAGCATGGAGCACTGGGTGTGGTGCATAAACAATGAATTCTGGAACACTGAAAAGAAATTTTAAAAATAAAATAAAATAAAGCAATAACAAAATCAAAGAAACACACTGAAAATGATACTGTAATACTAGGGGACTTCAACACCCTCCTCACTGAAATGGACAGATTATCTAAGCAAAAGATCAACAAGGAAATAAAGACCTTAAATGACACACTGAACCAGATGGACATCACAGATATATTCAGAACACTCCATCCCAAACCAACAGAATACACATTTTTCTCCAGTGCACATGGAATATTCTCCAGATTAGATCACATCCTGGGTCTCAAACCAGGTCTCAACTGGTACCAAAAGATTTGGATCATTCCCTACATATTTCAGACCACAATGTTCTGAAGCTAGAATTTAATCACAAGAGGAAAGTTGGAAAAAACTCAAATACAGGGAGGCTAAAGAGCATCCTACTAAAGAATGAATGGGTCGAGCAGGAAATTAAAGAAGAATTGAAAAATTCATGGAAACAAATGAAAATGAAAACACAACAGCTTAAAATCTGGGGGACACATCAAAGGCGGTCCTGAGAGAAAAGTATATAGTGATACAAGTCTTTCTCAAGAAACAAGGTCTCAAGTATACAACCTGACCTTACACCTAAAGGAGCTGGAGAAAGAACAACAAAGAAAGCCTAAACCCAGCAAGAGAAGGGAAATCATAAAGACCAGAGCAGAAATCAATGAAATAGAAACCAAAAGAATAGTAGAACAAATCAATGAAACTAGGAGCTGGTACTTTGAAAGGATTAATAAGGTTGATAAACCCCTGAACAGACTTATCAAAAATAAAAGAGAAAGGACTCAAATTAATAAAATCATGAATGAAAGAGGAAAGATCACAAACAACACAAAGAAATACAAAAAATTATAAGAACATATTATGAGCAACTATATGCCAGCAAATTTGACAATCTGGAAGAAATGGATGCATTCCTAGAGACATATAAACTACCACAACTGAACCAGGAAGAAATAGAAAACCTGAAAAGACCCATAACCAATAAGGAGATTGAAGCAGTCTTCAAAAATCTCCCAGCAAACAAGAGCCTAGGGCCAGACGGCTTCCCAGAGAAATTCTACCAAATATTTAAAGAAGAATTCCTATTCTCCTGAAATTGTCCAAAAAATAGAAATGGAAGGAAAACTTCCAAACTCATTTTATGAGGCCAGAATTACCTTGATCCCCAAACCTGACAAAGACCCCACCAAAAAGGAGAATTACAGACCAATATCCTTGATGAACATGGATATGAAAATTCTTACTGAAATTCAAACCAATAGGATCCAAGAGTACATCAAAAGGATTATTCACCACGACCAAGTGGGATTTATTGCAGGGCTGCAAGGTTGGTTCAACATCCGCAAATTAATCAATGTGATACACTACATTAATAAAAGAAAAAACAAGAACCATATGATACTCTCAATAGATGCTAAAAAAGCATTTGACAAAAGATAGCATCCTTTCTTGATCAAAACTCTTCAAAGTATAGGGATAGAGGGTACTTACCTCAATATCATCAAAGCCATCTATAAAAAACCCACAGCAAATATCATTCTCAATGGGGAAAAACTGAGAGCCTTTCCCTCTAAGGTCAGGAACATGGCTGAGATGTTCACTATTACCACTGCTATTCAACATAGTACTAGAAGTCTTAGCCTCAGCAATCAGACAACAAAACGAAATAAAAGACACCTGAATCAGTAAAGAAGAAGTCAAGCTATCACTCTTTGCAGATGATAGGAAACTTTATGTGGAAAACCCAAAGGACTCCACCCCTAAAGTGCTAGAAAACTCATACAGGAATTCAGTAAAGTGTAAGGATACAAAATTAATGCACAGAAATCAGTTGCATTGCTATACACCAACAGCAAGACAGAAGAAAGAGAAATTAAGGAGTTAATCCCATTTACAATCATTCCCAAAACCGTAAGATACCTAGGAATAAACCTAACCAAAGAGGCAAAGAATCTGTACTCAGAAATCTATAAAGTACTCATAAAGGAATTGAGGAAGACACAAAGAAATGGAAAAATGTTCCATGCTCATGGATTGGAAGAACAAATATTGTGAAAATGTCTATGCTACCTAAAGCAATCTACACATTTAATACAACCCCTATCAAAATACCATAAGGTTTTTTCACAGGAATGGAACAAATAATCCCAAAATTTATATGGAACCAGAAAAGACCCTCAAATAGCCAGAGGAATGTTGGAAAAGAAATCCAAGTCTGGTGGCATCACAATTCCAGACTTCAAGCTTTATTACAAAGCTGTCATCATCAAGACAGTATGGTACTGGCACAAAAACAGACACATAGATCAAGAGAACAGAAGAGAGCCCAGAAATAGACCCTCAACTCTATAAACAACTGATCTTTGACAAAGCAGGAAAGAATGTCCAATGGAAAAAAGACAGCCTCTTCAATAAATGGTCTTGGGAAAATTATATAGCTACATGCAGAAGAATGAAACTTCACCATTTATTTACCCTACACACAAAAATAGACTCCAAATGGATGAAAGACCTCAATGTGAAATAGGAATCCATCAAAATCCTTGAGGAGAACATAGGTAGCAATCTTCTCCTAGAAACATCACCAAAGGCAAGGGAAGCAAAAGCAAAAATGAGCTATTGGGACTTCATCAAGATCAAAAGCTTTTGCACAGCAAAGGAAACAGTCAACCAAACCCAAAGACAACTGACAGGATGGGAGAAGGTATTCACAAATGACAGATCAGATAAAGAGCCAGTATCCAAAATCTATAAAGAACTTCTCAAACTCAACACCCAAAGAACAAATAATCCAATCAAGAAATGGGTAGAAGACATGAACAGATATTTTTGCAAAGAAGACATCCAGATGGCCAACAGACACATGAAAAAGTACTCCATGTCACTCAGCATCAGGGAAATACAAATCAAAACCACAATGAGATACCACCTCACACCAGTCACAATGGCTAAAATTAACAAGTCAGGAAATGACAGATGTCCACTGTTGATGGGAATGCAAGCTGGTGCAGCCACTCTGGAAAACAGCATGGAGGTTCCTCAAAAAGTTGAAAATAGAGCTCCCCTATGACCCAGTAATCACACTACTAGGTATTGACTCTAAAGATACAAATGTAGTGGTCCAAAGGGGCACATGCACCTTAATGTTTATAGCAGCAATTTCCACAATAGCCAAACTATGGTAAGAACCTAGATGTCCATGAACGGATGAATGGATGTATAATGGAATACTATGCAGTCATCCACAGAAATGAAATCTTGCCATTTACAATGATGTGGATGGAACTAGAGGGTACTATGCTGAGCAAAATAAGTCAATCAGAGAAAGACAGTTATCATTTGATCTCCCTGATATGAGGAATTTGAGAGGCAGAGTGGGGGTTTGCGGAGGTAGGGAAGGGAAAAATGAACAAGATGGGATGGGGAGGGAGACAAATCATAAGAGACTCTTAATCTTAGAAAACAAACTGAGGGGCGCCTGGGTGGCTCAGTGGGTTAAGCCGCTGCCTTCGGCTCAGGTCATGATCTCAGGGTCCTGGGATCGAGTTCCGCATCGGGCTCTCTGCTCAGCAGGGAGTCTGCTTCTTCCTCTCTCTCTCTCTCTGCCTGCCTCTCTGCCTACTTGTGATCTCTTTCTGTCAAATAAATAAATAAAATCTTTAAAACAAAACAAAACAAAACCTGAGGGTTCCTGGGGGTTGAGGGGGTGGAGAGGGTGGTTGGGTTATGGACATTCGGGAGGGTATGTCATATGGTTAAGTGCTGTGAAGTGTATAACCCTGATGATTCACAGACCTGTACCCCTGGGGCATATAATATATGTTAATAAATATAATTAATACAAAAAAAGGAAAGAAAAAAAGGAAGAAAAAACAATGATTGCCACAGATGAATCTTTCTTCTTATTTTGAAAATTTTCCAGTTCTTATTTGATTGAGAATATATGCTCCATCAGATAGATGGGGTATTTTAGTATCAAGTTATCCCAGAAGGAAAGATTTCACAGTGAATCTTGATGTTCCAAACTAGTCTGAAGACTTGGTAGTTATGGAATTTATGTGATCAAATTGTGGCTAGAATGAATAAAACTAAAATAAAATTAAAACTTCTTTCTAGACCACAAACAATGTTGAAATCAATAGCCCAAGACTACTAAAGATGATCAAGTTATTTCCCTTGTGGTTTCATTATCTATTGTCTATCTATTTATCTACCTATCTGTCCATTTCTCCCTGTATATTCCCATACTTCCACATACCCACACATATAAACACACATTTATTAAGTAGTACAATCTTTGGAAAATATGGACTAACACCTTATTGGAGAGAAAATTTTAGAAGCTGACTGGTCACATGGAAAGCAATCAAATAAAAGCAAAAATGTAACTCATATATTTAATAGACTTCTCTCTTGGGCCATGAATTAAATTTTCTACTTTAGCAACTGATAAAGAATTTATTACTTCATTTAAAATCAACAGCTACATTTTTTTTTATCCTGGTGTTGTTCATGTTCCTTTATTGGAAAATATATCCTATCTAATTCAATCTGAAAATTTCAAGTTATTTGTCAATAGGCCCATTTGTAATAAACATTACAGCCTGACATATATGAAAAGTCCTTACTATTATCTGTCAATGTTATCTGTACTTTCTGGTACACCCAAGATTAAAAGAAACAACATAACCATGTGAAATTAATTAAATGTAATTATGCCTTATCACAATCATGGTCTGTTGCCCTAAGAAACACATCTAATATATTTTTTCTTTTGCTTTAAATGTAAGTCAACTTGGTTGTGAAATGTCTATCTTTAAAATTTCATAACTAGGGGCACCTGGGTGGCTCAGTGTGTTAAAGCTTCTGCCTTCGGCTCAGGTCATGATCCCAGGATCCTGGGATGGAGCCCCACATCAGGCTCTCTGCTCAGCAGGGAGCCTGCTTCCCCCTCTCTCTCTGCCTGCCTCTCTGCCTACTTGTGATCTCTGTCTGTCAAATAAATAAATAAAATCTTTAAAAAAGTTTCATAACTCTAACTATTAAATGCACACGCAACTTCTCTTAACTCTTAGAGAATTTATTGTCATTTCCTTGCTAACACATACTAACAATCACTCCTGCAAACCTGAGTAGGAATGCCTTGTATGCTATAACCTATTGGCAAATTTTCTCAAAGTAACAGATTTATACCACTGAAGGTGGCTGGGGAATAACTGGTATAAAAAAGACCATTTCCCCCTTATTTTTAGAGAGCTCAGAAAAGCCTAACTAAATCTAGAGAGATCATGGCTGAGTTGTAAAACCTTACTTCCTCACCACAGTGGAAACTAATAGAGAAGAATGAATACTCAGTTTTTGATTAGCTAACCAAAGTATATTTCCAGATTATGGAGAGGTGCACAGAAGTTAAAGAATGAGGAAACTGCAGGGGTGCCTGGGTGGCTCAGTGGGTTAAGCCTCTGCCTTCAGCTCAGATCATGGTCTCAGCCTGCTTCCCCTTCTCTCTCTGCCTAACTCTCTGCCTACTTGTGATCTCTCTCTCTGTGTCAAGTAAATAAATAAAATCTAAAAAAAAAAAAAAGAATGTGGAAGCTGCAGACTACTCTGGGGCATGAATAATACTATAGTGATAATCAAGATATGTCTATGCTTATAAAGTTAAAATCTTATGATTCTAGTATCACAGTTTGGAACTGCTTACAACTGAATCAAATATAAATTAACATTTTGGTGCCTCCAAACTGTCCTGTTTTTCTCTCCTTCTATTCTCCAACATATATTTTATACAGGCTTTACACCACTAGCTGTTTTTATTTTATCATTTCCCAAGCTATAAAAATTTCATAGAATGTGGATATTCACAAGTCTATATAATGCCTCAAGCCAAAACATAAAATACCTTTATCTTTTTATGGCAGTTAAGTTCATCTAAAGGAATTTGTTTTATTGTACTATATTTTTGGCTAAGAATTTCCCATCTCCATTAATTCATGTCTTTAAAAGTACCTAAAATTTATAGATCAAAACCACAAGAGAAAATAAACAAATAAAACCTAAACCAAATCTTTATTGTGATGGTTGCTGTTGGTTTCTAATGTATGAAAAATGAAAGGTACAGAAACCATTACTTTCTTGTCCTTATATGTCCAATCACAATTTAAAAATGTATAATTTTAAATTATTAAGTATTACTTTTTATAATCTTTGAATAGACAAAAAGCAGATTTTTATGATAAGGAGAATTATTATATATATATATATTTTTTAAGTCCATTTGGAAAGTACTACTGTTTCCTTCAGCAAAGTATATGCCACACATTCAAAAAAAATTCATCCCTTTCTCATAGCAGCAAATAATGGAATAAAATCTCTCAGCTGTCACTTACAGCTTTTGATAAAAATCCCCAATGATCCTCTGAGAAAAATACTGTTTTTCTAGATTTGGTCACCATATCCTTGTATATACTAGATTTTTTTTTTTTTTTTTACCAAAAGCAGTTAAATATTAAGTGGATATTGATTATAACCAGAAATATGTTGCTATGGAACATTTACTTTATTATTATTATCAATTTTCCTTTTTTTTTTAAGTTATAAGCAGAGTCAATGTTGCCGATCATTCATTTTGCTATTCAAGTAGTCAACAAGAAGGCTCCTGGTCTTTTAAGCTGCCAATTTAAATTGAACGAAATGATGCGTAGTCTAAATCACATACATTCTTATTAAAGTGGAAAAGATAGGATATAAAACAGGTAAGTCAAAATAAATACGGATGCTGAAATTCTCATTTCACCTAAGGAAAACTTATAAATTGAGCTTATGAGATTTGAAATTGCGCATGGTTTATAGTAAATAACCACTAATGTCTCTTCCAAATATAAGATTCTATGACTTATAACATAGATACACATATGAAGAATGTAATCCATTTTATCCCCACTGCAACTAGCATGTGTATATGGTAGTAAACCACAAGGGGAGACATTTGCAATCTTCAACTTTCAATGAACTATATGCATAAGCTTTAGCTTATTACCCCTGGTTGGTAGAGAAGGTTCCCTTGATTCACCCTTTTAATTTCCATGCTGCTGAAGTCACCATTACTCTCAATTCCTTTAAGCTCCATTCACTCCCTGACTCAGCTCCAAAACCAGGCTGGGTTGGGGAGTTTAATACTCAAGATTCAAAGACATTCAAAGGATCAATATGGAATTCTTGCCATCAAACTGTATCTTACACGTAATAGAGATCCAAAACTGTTACTTATATTTCTGTTAAATATGGCAGGAAATAGGCTTTTACTTGGGAATCCTAGAACCCTCTGTGGGTGGAAAAAAAGGTACTGTGAATTTTTAGTACCTAACAGATACATGTAGGATAAAATTCATAATTAAAATGTAGACTCTGGTCCTCACTTTGGCAGCACATATACTAAAATGTAGACTCTCATGAAGAGCTAAATATTTGACAAAATCATCTATCATCATGAAATATAATTAGTCATAATAGTTTGATTAAATGTACATATAAAAATGATTATTTCCTATAAATATATACCATTGTTATTTGCACAACCTTGTCCTTGTCTCAGTGTTAGTGGAAAACTGCACTTTGAGCAATTTAGAACAGTTACTAGAAGACATGAACAGACACTTCTGTACTGGTTACCAGTCTTCCCACAATCTTGTATAATAGGATTAGAAAATAGATCCACTGGCTAAATACCTATTGTGTGCCTGGTGCTTAACGCAGTTTATTTGTAATGTTCACAACATTTTGCAAATGAAAAAGAGAACCAGAGAGATTAATTGGCTCTCACAACATTAATGAGGTTTTAATCCACCAATAACACCCAAACTGGGGGGCTTTACAATATAACACTATACTTTAGCTTTATACTCTCACTACAAAACAATAAACTAAGTAAGTAGACTATTGTAACTGTACATTACAGATGGGGAAGTCAAAATAGACACGTACACTAATATGCCTACAGTCACACATAAGACAAAAGCAGAATATAAATATATTAGGTTAACAATTTCTTTCAATGAAATACTGTATAAATTTTAATTCTGGATGTTTACATTGTCCCTAGTTTTAAATTTTGCCTTGCTAAGATTTTTTTGTTCTTCAAAGTTATATGTTAGTTATTTTTCTTCATAGATTAGATAGACTATTTTAAACAAATAATGAACAATCTTCAACAAAAAAAAAACAAACACTCAAGTTACAAAAATAATAACTCTCATTTGCTTAAAACAGTCTACTAAGTGGTCTCTAGGTAAATACTTGAAAGAGCAAATTCACACACCTGTACCCCTGGGGATAAAAATATATGTTTATAAAAAATAAAAAATTAATTAAAAAAAATTTAAGTAACTTGAATTTAAATAAAATGGTCACTTAATGTCTTCATGTCTTCATATACATACTGTCTTGACTACAGAATTATGCATTTATTATAAGAAATTTAAAATACATATATACATAAAGCTCACAAATGAATATGATGATTTTTATAAGATGTGACTATAAGTTTTTCTTCTGATGCCTTGAAATAAGTGCTGCTTTTGCATACGTGTTTTGTAGGTATTTTCAGTGCCATCAGCATGACAATACATGTTCCTATGTTTGCTTTATTGTACCTTATTATGTCAATGATATATAAGAATTCATTCAAATTTAAATCATTAATAATTGTCATGCCACACGGCAGTCCACATACAGACTTCCAAACCAAGAATAAATTAATTGATACATGAGTTATATTCTTTTTTAGAGATTGCTCTCTGGCAGATGGATTAATATTACCTTATCTCATAACAAAGCATTCTGAAAACTAGTATAGATAAAATTACATTGCATTATTAATTGTGTAGACAGCCCAAGGTTCATAATGATTCTGAGCTGCTCACATTTCTGAAAGCACTTTATTCTTCTAGCCATGGCATTGCCAGAAACAATTACTAAGTCAAGAAATGAGAAGGTAAAGTTACATGGAACTGAAATCATAATTAGTCTCTGACCTGGTTTTGATACCAATTAAGTTCTACTTTTCTATTTTCCTTTAAATAATGCAGATGTGCCTTTCTCTTCTTTTCATAAATATGTTTTAATATTTACCATTAAATGACGTCCTATACCACATGGCTGTAATCCAGGGGCATCACTAATGAGAACTTAATAGTTCTTATCACTTTGCCATTAGGCAGTTCCAATGTCAACAGCCACAGGGGTTAAACAGATACAAATAAATTGTCCCTTTGCCTTCTCTTTCCACAGAATGCACTGAAGCAATTCATTTTACCCTGGGGGTTTGATAAGCAGGAGAATTCCAATTTGTATCTTCACTGACAGCCCCCAAGGTTACATTACAGCAAAAGTTGTAAAATGCACAGGATCACTGTGATCTTGACAAATAATAGATATTAGCCAGAATTTGAAGTTCAAAAAAAGAAATCACTGAAAGTGGCCTTTGAAGAAAATTTGGTAAGCAGGTTCATGGGATATGATTCCTGCTCAGTAAAATTCAAGAATTTTTAAATATCAGCGTAGCATCTTGAAAAAGCTCCTCCATTGGCCTAAAATCAGGATCTATAGTTTGACTATGCTCCTCAAGTTGTTCTATAGCCTCAAACTTAAAAAGAGGCAGCAGAGGAGTAATGGCAAGAGATTGTCCCTGACTTCAGTCCCCCTTACAAGAAAACCAACAAACAACTTTCCACAGACAAAACACCATTGTGAAAATCCCAGAACCTGGGTATGAGGATGAAGCATTCCCCAAAAACACAAAGACTGAGAAGGAGCATATTTAAGGAGTAAGAGGAGCAGCTTTGTTTTGACTGCATCATGTCATCTCGGGATGGCATAGGGCTACACCAAGAGGGCCTTTTTTTTTTTTTTTAAGATTTTATTTATTTATTTGAGAGAGAGACAGTGAGAGAGACATGAGAGGGGAGAAGGTCAGAAGGAGAAGCAGACTACCCGTGGAGCTGGGGCTCTATCCCAGGATTCTGCCATCATGACCTGAGCTGAAGGCAGCCCCATAACCAGCTGAGCCACCCAGGTGCCCCCAAGAGAGGGCCTACTCTTAAGCCTACTCTTTCTCCAATGGGAAAAAGAGCACTGATGGTGGATATGTGCATTGCAGTATTGCATATTTTTTAAGAGGTCCACACAGGTCTTACCTCATAGGGACCACAGGTGGAACTATGGAGCTCAAACACTGGGTATCTGCTAGAAACAGAAAAAGGTAGAGCTTACAAACACTGCTCAGATCTTTGCTACCTAAATTCTTGCTTGCAGCAGCACCCAAGCAGAAATCTCAGCCAGTGGCTCTACCCATCTGCAGAACTGAGCCAGTGGCCATGTCTGGCTATGGAGCTTGGTTGATAGTTCCACCTGATTTGGATTTCCAAGTAAAGGGTCACACTGGCCATGGAGACTATTCTATGTCCTCACCAAGACAGGAGAGCAAAATTAGCATCCTCACTCAATTTCTAAGCATAGCTTCCAGTCCCACCCCACTGGGATGTCTGGCCACAAATGCCTATTATCTGTGCATACCAAGGAGCCTGAATATGGACCCTGAGTCTTAGAGCCCAGTCTATAGTACTGTTTTGCCACAGAGCCCAGTCTAAAACTTCATCTAGCAGAATTGTCCACCCTAATTGCTGCCAGATTTCTGAACACAGCTTATAGCCTCACCCAGGCAGGGAGCCAAGCCAAGATCCTACCCAAATATGGAGCATATTCTGAAGCTTTCTCCAAAAGTAAAGTCTGGACACTCACCCACCCTAAACACAGAGCAGTTTCTAGTTATACCCAACTGTGGGATACAGCTGAAAGCTCCACTTGATGAGAGAGCCCGACCATGACTGGCCACAAAAGGTCCAATGCCCAATACTGAAACACAGCCAATGTCCTCTGTGAAGCTTAGCCTGCAGCCCCACTCAACTTCAGAGCAGAGCCTGCAGCCCTGCCTGACTGCAGAGCAGAGTCAAAGGAAGTGTCTGACCCCAAAGCACAGCCCATGCCCTTCCCAAACACAGAGTTCAGCCAGGAGCACTATCCATTTGGTGAACAAAACCTGAGGCCCCTGTGACCAGAAACAATGAAGGAGCACAGCCCATAGCTTGTTCAATTGCAGATTCCACCAATAGTATTTCCTTGCCAGGGAACACAGCCTATGGCCACACCTGACCAGAAATGACTGTAGATATAGCTAGTGACCTCACTTGACTATGGAACATACCTTGCAGGCCTGGCCTATCAGAGGGACAATACAGTGGCTGCCCTGCCTACCCATGGACACTACCAGTTGACCCATTCAGTACTCCAAGCTAAACTGACCGGTGAAGGTCTTCCCCTGACAAAGAAAACCTGTAAAGTCTGAACAACTTACTCAAATGCACAGATACCAACTACAGGAATTCAAAGATTACAAAGGATGGGATAAACTTTACACCAGCAACAGACACTATTAAACTTCAATAACTGACTGTGAAGAAATGGGGATCTATGAACTGTCTGACAAATACAAATAATCCTTTTAAATAATGTCAGCAAACTAGAACACAGACAACTAAATGAAGTGAGGAAAAATGCTTGATGAAAATAAGAAGTTCAAAAAAGATATAGAAACCAAAAGGAAAAAAAACAACAACAAAAACAAAAACCAGAAATCCTAGAACTAAAGATAAGACTAATCTGCAGTCAAATGCTCTACCACTGAGCTATACCCTCAAGATAAGATAATCTGAAGAAATCAGTAATGAGCTTCTACATCAACACAACCAAACAGAAGAAAGAATCAATGAACTAGAAGACAAATCATTTGAAATTATTCAGTGAAGAAAAAAGAATGGCTACAAGAAAAAAGAATGAAATAGAATGAAGAAAGACTATGGGATGTATGGACAGAACTGAAAGTAACAATATACTCGTTATAAGAATCCTGAAAGAAAAAGAGGAGGAGCAAGGACAGAAAGTCTATTTAAAGCAGTAATGACTAGACATCGCCAAAAACTGGGGAAGAGAAATAAACATCCGTATTCTTGAGGTCCAATAGAATCCAAGTAGGTTGAATCAGAAAAGGGTTACAATGAGACACATCATAATTAAATTGTCAAAAGTTAAGGACAAAGACAGAATTTTGAAACCAGCAAGAGAAAAACAACTTATCACATACAAGAGAATCCCCATAAGACTATAAGTGGATTTCTCAGCAGAAGTGTTACAGGACAGGAAATATTGGAATGATATATTCAATATACTGAAAGAAAAAAGCCATCATTTAAGAATGCTATGCTTTCAAAATGGTTCTTAAGAAATGAAGAGACACAAAGGCTTTCCCAGGAAAACAAAAAATAAAGGGAGTTCTTCAGAACTAGAGAAATATCTCACAAGAAATGCTAAAGAGCAAACTTCAAGTTGAAATGAGAGAATGCTAATTAATGTTGCTCTCTCTTTTAGACATACCCCCCCCACACACACACTTTCTCAAATAAGTAAATAAAATCTGCAAAACTAAACTAAATTAAACTAAACTAAACTAAAATAAAAATGTTTACAGGAGACACGAGATGTCAACATATAATTATCAGGAAGCTAAAACAACTGTAAATATTTATTCACCTAACATAAAGCCGCTAAATATATAAAGCAAATCTAACAGAACCAAAAGGATAAATACACAGCAGTGTAATAATAAATGGAGCTTTAATATTCCATTATCAACAATGGATAGATCATCCAGACAGAAAATCAATACAGCAAAAGCAACATTTTATAATATATACCAAATTGACCTAATAGACATATAAACTATATAATAGACTTAACATTGCATCCAACGACAGAAGAAATAGACATTCTTCTAAATAACACACATTTTCCAACACTGATCATATATTTGGCCACAAACCAAATTTCAACAAGTTCAAGAAGATAGAAGCTATGGCAAGTATTTTTTCCAAACACAATGGTATAAAACTGGAAATCAGTAATAGAAGGAACATTAGAAAATTCACAAATCTGTGGAAATTAAACAACACATGCCTTAACACACTTCTGAATAATAATGGTTCAAAGAAGAAATCAAGTGGGTTATCAAAAATATATTGGGACAAGACTTCTGAGGAAGACAGTGGAATAGCACCTGACTCCATCAATATGCCTAGATGATACTCACATTAGGTATTAAGGGCTTAAATATCAGACCTGAAGCCATAAAAATCCTAGGACAGAGCACAGGCAGTAATTTCTCTCACACTGGCCATAGCAACATTTTTCTAGATACATCTCCTGAGGCAAGGAAAACAAAAGCAAAAACAAACTATTGGGAGTATATCAAAATGAAAAAGTTTTGGACAGCAAATGGAAGTAGAAACAGTCAACAAAATTAAAAGACAAATTACTGAATGAGAGAAGCTATTTCCAAATGACATATGTAGTAAAGGGTTAAAATATGAAATATATAAAGAACTTAGAGAACTCAACACCAGAAAAACAAGTAATCCGATTAAAAAATAAGCAGAAGACATGAACAGATACTTCTTCAAAGACATATAGATGGCCAATAGACACCTGCAAAGATGCTCAACATCACTCATCACAAGGGAAATGTGAATTAAAACTACAATGAAATATTAGTTTACAATGTAAGAATAGCTAAAATGAAAAACATAAAAAATAAGTGTTGGTGAGGATATGGAGAAAAAGGGATGCTCAGGTACTGTTGGTAGGAATGCAAATAGCCACTGTGAAAAACAATATGGACATTCCTGAAAAAAATTAAAAATAGAACTATCATATGATCCTGTAATTACATTATGGAGTATTTACCCAAAGATGATGAAAACATTAATTCAAAAAGATATGTGCACCCCTGTTTATTGTACCATTATTTATAAAAACCAAATTATGGAAGCAGCCCAAGGGGTCATTGATATACAAATGGATAAAGCAAAAGCGGTATATGTGTGTATACACACACACACACACACTATATATTGTATATCTACAGTGGACTATTACTCACCATACATAAGAATGAATGAAATATTGCCATTTGCAACAACATGGATAGATCTAGAGGGTATAATACTGAGTGAAATTAGTCAGTCAGAGAAAGACAAATACCATATGATTTCATTCATATGTGGAATTTAAGAAACAAAACAAACAAAGAAAAAAGAGACAATCAAGAAAAACTCACCCTTAACTATAGGGACTGATGGTAACCAGAAGGGTGGGCAAAATATTTAAAAGGGATTAAGAGAAAAATTATCTTGATGAGCATTGTGTAATGATGTATCAAATTGTTGAATCACTATATTGTACTCCAGAAACTAATATAACACTGTATGTCAATTATACTGGAATTAAATTTTTAAACTAAAAAAAGTTTATATATATATATATTATATAGAGTCAAATAAAAATAGTAACACAACATACCAAAAGTTATGGAATGTAGCAAAAGCAATTCTAAGAGGAAAACTTACAGCTAAATGTATTCATCAAGAATAAAGAACAATCTCAAATAAACAACCAAACTTTATACCTCAAGTAACTAGAAAAAGAAGAACAAGCTAAGCCCAATGTTAGCAGAAGAAAGGAAACAATAAAGATTAGAGTAGAAATAAATAAAATTGAGAATAGGAAAACAGTAGAAAATATTTTAAAAACTAAGTGTTGGCTCTTTAAATGATAAATGATAAACTTCAGGTAGACTTACAAGAAATTTTGATAGAGGACTCAAATCAATAGATTTATAAGTTAAAGAAGAGCCATTAAGAGAGATTTCCCAGAACTACAAAGGACAATAAGAGACTATGATGAACATTATACACCAACAAATTGGACAACTTAGCAAAAATGATGAAGTTTTAGAAACACACAACTGACCAAGACTGAATCATAAAGAAATAGAAAACCTGAACAGAGCATTAATGATAACATAATCGAATTAGTAATCAACAAGCCAACAAAGAAAGCCCAGGATGAGAAGATTTCACTGGTGAATTCTATAGAGTAGACTGGCGGTTGAGAAAGTGGGTGAAAATTGCATGTAGCCCAATGGTTATAATGTGTAGTTATAATATAAATACGTTCTGGGAATATTGTTAGTACCCCATGGTGGCTATAATTAACAATATTGTATTAACTTGAAAGTTGCTAAGAGAGTAAATCTGAAGAGTTACTAGGACACCCACAAGCAAAATAACTATGTGAGGTGTTGGATATGTTAACCTATCTTATTTTGTTAATAATTTCTCAATATAAGCATAAGTCAAATCATCACATTGTAAACATTAAACATACACATTGTTATATGTTAGTAATCTCAATAAAACTTGAAAGTCAGGGGTGCCTGGGTGGCTCAGTGGGTTAAGCCTCGACCTTTGGCTCAGGTCATGATCCCAGGGTCCTGGGATCAAGCCCTGCCTCAGGCTCTCTGCTTGGCAGGGAGCATGCTTCCCCTTCTCTCTCTCTCTCTCTCTCTCTCTCTCTCTCTGCCTGCTTCTCTGCTTACTTGTGATCTCTGCTGTCAAATAAATAAACAAAATACTAAAAAAAAAACCCTTGAAAATCAAAAAAAGCAATGAAATAAATACTTAATACCAAAAATAAAGTCAACAGAAGTATCAGAATGCTTGGTTGTGATGAGGCATTCCTGCTAATTCTAAAATCTGCATAACTCTAAGCACATTTTTCTTCATCATGAAATAAGATGTCAAAATTAGTCATTTCTTTAAGTAGAGTGAGATGGGGCACCAGGGTGGCTCAGGTGGTTAAGCATCTGCTTTGGGCTCAGTTCATGATCCCAGGATCCTGGGATGGAGTCCCAGGTCAGGCTCCCTGCTCAGCAGGGAGTCTGCTTCTCCCTCTCCCTTTGTCTTTTCACCCCATCCCCTCTCACTCGCTCTCTCTCTCTCCCTCAAATAAATAAATAAATAGTCTTAAATTTTTTTTTTTTAAAGTAGAGTGAGATACAAGAGACGGAAGAAAACAGTTTCAAATGTCTTCTAAACTATGTGCTTGTTAACTATCAAAATCAAAAAACATTAAGTAAAATTTCTGCTCAATAGTTTTCCAAAGTATAGCTTTCATTAGTACAAGCACATTTTGAGAGAAATAGGTACAGTTTTCTATTTTGTAATAAAAGTCAACATAATTCAGAAATTGTTCATAGTCTATGTGGCTCAGTCAGCTGAGTGGCCGATTCTTGATTTTGGCTCAGGTAATGATCTCAAGGTCATGAGACTGAGCCCTGCCTCAGGCTCCACACTGGGTGTAGAGCCTGCTTGGGATTCTTTCGCCCTCTGCCCCTGCCCCCACCCACTAGTATGAATTCTCTCCCTCCCTCATAAATAAGTATAAATACTTTATAAATATATTTATAAATATATTTATATATTTATAAATCCTTTTATAAATAAGTATAAACCTAAAACACTATCAAATTTAATTGTGTGTGTGTAATGTGTACATATATAACATCATAGCAAATCATCTTTCTCCCATTACCCCATTAATTAATCCAGACAACCAGGAGTAATAGCTTCCATTCCTATCAATGCATGGAATATGTATGTGAATCCATTTGTTTGTACTTTTTTCATGAACATTTATATATACAGGGGGCTTTGCAGGTCAAAGTAATATCAAACAAGATGTCAAGAGTCTAGGTAGATAAAGAAATATAATTAATAAACTATTTCAGCTGAGCTGGAAGGAGACAATGCCTTGTGATCAAGAGAGGCTAAATAATTGGCTTTTCAGCTGAAGAAATGCTAACATCACATCATCAATGACATAAAAATACTGATCAGTTTCCACCATGTTTTGAGTAGCATTCGGTCAAAGAAATAATTATAAATGCATCTACTTGCTATAAGGAAAATAGCTGAAGGGAAGAAAAAAATCAGCTAAAATTTCCCTATTTAACATTTTAAAAAGAATTTCCTATTCAGCTCTTTAAAAGCCTAGACAGTTACAAGATGATAGCTTAAAATATTATAGCAAAAAATCAAGGCAAAATAAATGGTTATGAAAGTATTATCAGCAGTTAGACCCCAAAATCTGACCTTTACTGCCCACCTGCTTGTACTCACCACCTTGATACTTTAATTTTGAGTCCACAAAACAATGGGCACAGACATAATGATCTCTCAGATTCTCAGACTTCTCATCTTCCCCAAGGATTAAAAGTAAAGATAAATACAATGATATTTTTAATTCAGTATCTCGACCTTTGTTTTAATTTTACATCTTAGAAAACAGTTTTCTACTGATACTCAGTTTTATTGTTAGTGTAATAAGACTAATATTAGAGCCTAACAAGCATGTAAAATGACATCAGATTTTTTAAATAAAGATTTTATTTATTTATTTGACAGAAAGAGAGACAGTGAGAGAGGGATCACAAGTAGGGAGAGTAGGAGAGGGAGAAGCACGCTCATCACTGAGCAAGGAGTCCAATATGGGACTCCATCCCAGGACCCTGAGATCATGACCTGAGCTGAAGGCAGACACCCAATGATGAAGCCATCCAGGAGTCCCTCTACTTTCTTTTTATCTTTGTATTTAAGACACCCATTCTAAATGTCTAAAACCAGGTCTCTAAATTTAATTTCAGTTCACAGCATAGTTTTAAACATATGTTTATTTAAATTAGGCTTGTACATTGTCATTCTGTTTTGGTCATAATTCTATCAGATTCCCTCAAAAGCCATATAAAGTAAGAAAAACATTAGCCATCAATTCCCAGAGTGAAGTAGTTTCTCTGAGAGAAAAGCTCAAAGCAATTCAGCATTGCTGAATCAGTCAATTGCAATGACTGATTGCAGTCAGCTATCAAAACAGCTGTTATGTCAGAGTCGAAAGGGTGGCAGCCCATGCTGATCACATTAGAGATAAAGGTCAGACTATGTATTATCAGAGCCACTTGTGTATCTGGTACTAATGCCATTGTCACTATCATTCATGAAAATGGAAAAAAAAATAGCATTCAGTTGCAAATGCCACAGAAATGGCATTATCAAGGGAAAAAAAATTGAAGGAATAATTCTGTGTGTGCATTTAAAACAATGAATATAGTGGGGCACCTGTCTGGTGCAGGCAGTTGAATGTTCAACTCTTGGTTTTGGCTCAGGACCTGATCTTGGGGTTGTGGGATCAAAGCCCTGCATCAGGCTGTTTGGTACTCTTACTCTCTCTCCAGCCCCACCTCTGCTCTCCCTCTTTCTCTCTCTAAAATAAATAAAAAGGAAATCTTAAAAAAATAAAACAATGAACATACCATAAATCATGTCTAATAAACATGGGGGGATCTTAAAAATTCATTTTCAACAAGTATGTTGGCTTGTTATAAACCTAGCATTAAACATGAATCCATGTTTTCAGATTGCAAAAAATAAAACAAAACTCTTACTAAATCACAAGGCATGTCAGTCAATGATTAGTCTTTGGAACAGAAGTTAGATTTGCCCTGTCATTGTCATTAGCTTTAATAGCCATAAAACAATTATGATATATATATATACAATCATCTTTGTTGAGAGTTATAAAACTATACTCAGAGAATTACCACTTTTCATCCTCATAAGAGAGCTGTAAAAAGGATTTAAATTTTATATTTTGGGGATGCCTGGGTGGCTTTGTCAATTAAATATCTGCCTTCAGCTCAGGTCAAGATCCCAGAACCCTGAGATCAAGTCCCGCATTGGGCTCCCTGCTCAGGAGGGAGCCTGCTTCTGCCTCTGCCTGCTGCTCCCTCTGCTCCTGCTCTCTCTCTCTCTCTCTCCCCAACTCATGCTCTTTCTGACAAATAGATAAAATCTTAAAATAAAAATGAATGAATAAGTAAATTTGATAATCTTTATGCAAGATAAGAGTTTTCTACTTAATTGTAGCACTAATACAGGGGCACCCAGGTGGCTCAGTCATTAAGCATCTGCCTTCAGCTCAGGTCATGATCCCAGAGTCCTGGGATTGAGCCCACATTGGGCTCCCTGCTGGGAGGGAAGCCTACTTCTCCTTCTCCCACTCCCACTCCCTCTGCTTGTGTTCCCTCTGTTTATGTCTCTCTCTGCCAAATAAATAAAAATCTTAAAAGAATAGTAGTGCTAATACAAAATTCTGAAAAGCATTCCAGATTAAAGTTTCCTTTCTTGTTCTATCTTCAGATCATAATATTCTGAGGATTAGATCTTACAATATACAATAACTCATGCTCTATGAGCGTTGGGTAACAAAAAACTTTCTACCAGTCTATCAGATTACTGTAGGTCTTATGAGCAAGGCTCTGACTACCCTGTATTCAAGGATGTTTGTATAGTGAATCAGCTTAGAAGACAGAGTTGGAGAGTGCTTTCCTCTGGAACAAAGGGCAGGTATGAAAGATTCTGAGTCCCAGTACTCATTTCCCCTCATTCATCTCACTGAGTATACAAGTGTCATCTAACACCCTTCACATAGCCCTGCGAAAATGGGACTCAGGAAACATGCAAAAGTACTAGTAATTTGGCTACTGCTATAGCTGTGAGCAACAAACTGCTTTGTTCCTATGAGTGAAAAACTACCCTTTTTCTCTGAGGCACAAGTCTTATATATTTTACCAGCATCCATGAAACTGTAGCAAGTTAACTTGTTAACTTGAAAGTAGGCAGAATCTCATGCCATTCACAGATCTTTGCAGAAAGGGATGCTGAATTGATTAGTAATTGATTCTCTTAAGTATTGTGGCAATCTGATCCATCTAATAATTCTTTTTTTTAAGTCATAGAAATTTATAGCACAAAATTAAGTTAACCTTCACAAACAATTATTTTCATCTTCAAGGTATGGATCTTTTGAAGAAATAGAATGCCTGACTCTATTCAGCTATCATGGGAAACATGGGCTCCACCTTGCCAAAGGATTCCTACAAGACTTCACCTAAATTGGAATGGGTTTGGATATTGTGCAGACAAAAAGAAATTGATGGGTACAATATAAGAAAATGGGGGGGGGGAGTAAACTACAGTTAAAAAAAAATAGTCCACCAAATAGGTCTATGAATTCTAGTACTTTATGAACAATTTATGTAAGACGAAAGTTTTACTACTCCTTATAAGTTTACATGATATAATGCATCCAACTTATTTGATTTTTTAAAAGATTTTATTTATTTATTTGACAGAGAGAGAGAGTACACAAGCAGGGGGAAGGGAGAGTAGGAGAGAGAGAAACAGACACCTCACTGAACAGGAAGCCCATAGCAGGGCTTGATCCCAAGAACCTGAGATCATGACATATGTTGCAGGCAGTCACTTAACTGACTGAGTCACCCAGGAGCCAATATATTTGTATATCCAATATATTTGTACATTGTGATACTTCTTTATGTTTTCAGTCTTTTTACTATGTCTGCTTTGTTTCTCCTCCTTGGGCTTAATTAGTTGCATTTCATTTTCAAGTACTCATTACTGTAAGAATAAATATACTTAATGTTTCCTAAATTCCTCAAAAATAAACATATAAATATCTGAATATATAGCAGTCTAGCTATCCAACCCCCAAATCAGATATTCATCCAGCTATCTAATGTATGAAAGCAGCCTTTAAAATCAAGTTTAAGGGCGCCTGGGTGGCTCAGTGGGTTAAGCCGCTGCCTTCGGCTCAGGTCATGATCTCAGGGTCCTGGGATCGAAGCCCACATCGGGCTCTCTGCTCAGTGGGGAGCCTGCTTCCTCCTCTCTCTCTGCCTGCCTCTCTGCCTGCTTGTGATCTCTCTCTGTCAAATAAATAAATAAAAATCTTAAAAAAAAAAAATAAAAAATAAAATCAAATTTAATCAAATTATATTATACTGAACACTCTAAAGAAGATGACTAAAATAAATTATCTAGGTAATTAGGAAAAATTTTTCCAGAAAAAAAAATCTGTAATTTTGCTGCCTTTACCTTGCTTTATCCTATAACCTGATTGATATTTTGTAACCTTTTTAAATAAATAAATAATTTATTCTATTTATTTTGCCAGAGAGAGAAATCACAAATAGACAGAGAGGCAGGCAGAGAGAGGGGGTGGGAAGCAGGCTTCCTGCTGAGCATTGAGCCTGATGTGGAGCTCAAGCCCAGGACCCTGAGATCATGACTTGAGCCAAAGGCAGAGGCTTAACCCACTGAGCCACCCACAGGACCTGGTATTTTATAATCTTAAACTGCACTAAATGTTACTTGGTGTAACACTTTGGTCTACTGGGATTTATAAATCCCTTCCTTATCAGTTATCATTGTGTACCTCTCTAATATATGTAACACAATATATGACTCACTTGTAGGTCATGAAAACACTCTGTAACTCATCTTTTATCATAGTAAAAATAAGGTCTAAGTTCAAACATCAGGAAAACCACAAGCAAATATTAATTAAATGTTTACCTTATAATTAAAGAATATAGGTTTCACCACCATTTGTAAAGTCTTTACAATTAATCAGGTGATAAGTTATATTGCTTATGCTTAAGTAATTATGATAAATTATTGTCAGAACAATGATTAAAATAAATGGGTATCTCTTACTTTTCCTTCTTGCACCTTTAAGTTAATTAAGGTTTTGATTGCTTTCCTGAAAGAGAAGGTTTAGACTATAATAACTACACAGACCACCAACATTTAAGACAGAATTTCTGGGACACCTGGGTGGCTAAGTTGGTTGGGCAGCTAGCTGCTTTCAGCTCAAGTCATGATCCCAGGGTCCTGGGATTGAGTCCTGCATTGGGCTCCTTGCTCAGCTGGAAGCCTGCTTCTCCCTCTGCCTGCTCTCCTGCTGCTTGTGCTCTCTCTCTCTGACAAATGCATAAAATCTTAAAAAAAAAAAAAAAAGAATTTCTGATTTCAGGTCAAAAGTTTCTTGAAATGGCACTGTCCCAATATTATTTCTATTTCTCTCTGTGAATAATACCTGAATGGTGTGACCACCATTAAAAACTACTGTACTGAATGATGTGTTAAATCTCAGCAAAAATGTTGGAGGAAAGTAGTAAAAAAAAAGTAAGGGACCCAATTCCCCCACTAATCATATACTTTGTAAGCTGCTCCTTTGTAAGTGGGTAAATGAAAATAGAGAGGCATAGCACGCCTTGAGTGGTAAGTACTATAACAAAAGTACATATAAAGGTCAATCAACCTTTATATGCACTAAATTAACATGGAGTAATTAGCTGTTAGCATAGGGAAAAAAAAAAAAAAAAAAAAAGGAAAGTCCAGGCAGTGAGAACAGCTGAAGCAGGAATGCAAGAGCATGGCTGTTTAGTGAAAGACCCTCGATCCGCATCCAAGAAGCAGACACCAAGCCTCCACTGGATGCAAGTTGCAAGAGGTTTATTGGTTACACAGGCGCCTGCAGACGCATCAGCCTTTGTGGACTGAGCGCGCCGGGCTAGGTTGGGGAGCAGATTATATAGGGTAAGGGTTGGGGTGGCGGGAAGCGGTCTTACAGAAGCAGGTATGCATGGTTAGAGGAGTCTGATTGATTAATTTGAATCAAGCATGATTGGCGTTGGGGTCAGGGCGTTCTGGTGGTTCCTTGGGTCAGCACTCTGGAAAGTCCCAGTTACATTTTACTTTTCATTTGTCTTTTCTATTGACAGACCGGGTGATCACAGATATCCTGTTTGTGCAGAATATGTGTTGCCATGGCTATGGGAATAATAGGTTTCTTAAATAAGCCTTTAGCAAAGGGAGAGGGGTCTTTCATTCCCCCCTTTTTGTTAATCATGGATAGAATCCTATATCCATTCGCTTTGTTCATGAAGTCAGTCAGTTTGAGATCTGGTCTGTTTAATTAGTTGATATTGCTGTGTCAGTACCATTGTCTGGATTACTGATAAGCGATCTTTTACAAACTGTACAAGTTTATTTAAAATACAAGGGCTGATTGAAAATTGGGTTATTGATAAGATAACTTCTTTGTTGTAATCTCAAGGACATTTGCAAACCAAGGGAGGCTCCTGTCTTGCAGGATTGTGATCTCAGCAAGTCAACTATTTATCATTTTATGGTAGTCAGGGGTGCCTGAGGAATGCTACACATATGGAGGGGAGTGGGTGAAGAGGGGATGTAAGGTGCCAGCTTTTGCTTTGTCCTCAGCCAGCCTCCTGCTCCTTCATTCCCCCCTGAACAATCTTTTTTTTTTTTTTTTAAGATTTTATTTATTTATTTGACAGAGAGAGATAACAGGTAGGTAGAGAGGCTGGCAGAGAGAGAGAGAGAGAAAGAGGGAAGCAGGCTCCCTGCTGAGCAGAGAGCCCAATGTGGGACTCGATCCCAGGACCCTGAGATCATGACCTGAGCAGAAGGCAGCGGCTTAACCCACTGAGCCCCCCAGGCATCCCCCCCCCAACAATCTTGACCCTTAAATTTTAAAGGTGGTTGAAGGTGGAAGGTCTCACCTTCTATAACTTCTTCATGCTGAATAGGGGCGTAGAGCTGTCCCTACCTACTGGGGTCAATATTGATCAGGGTAGGAATGTATAAGGGAGTTTCGAAAGGTGGAGGTAGTTGAATCCAGCGCTGACAGTGAAGAGGTGTCCTTGCGCACGACAAGGATCGTCTGTCGTGGTGTAGTCATTGTAGCAATGGAGTCTCAGCACCAAGTAGAGAAACACGGAACAAAGCAACATATTAAGGTTAATAAGGCAATAAGAATGAGAAGCCCGAAAAGGAGATTCGGCCATAGTCCTCCTTCAAACCAGGAATTTAACCATTTACTGAGGGAGAGAGAAGGATCTTGTAGGCCTTAATTTGGGTATTCATATCTTTTATTAGTCCTGTGACATTTTTGTGATAGTCTGGGATGTACACACAACATTCTGTCTTGATAATTGCACATGTGCTACCCTGGGCTGCTGTCAGGACATCTAAGGCCATCCTATTTTGTAGGACTGCCTTGTGTATCTGTGACACTTCGGTATTAAGCTGGGAGATGCTATTTAGTGAATCATTGAGTGCCTTTGTAGTATATTTATGACTTCTATATGCCACATGACATCCCCTCGTCCCGCAGATGGAACAAAAATGGATGCTAAGTGATCATATCATTTAAAAACAGATCATGTCCATCTTTGTTTCAAGTTGGGGAGATTAGCTGGAGTTGTAATGGTTTTAGTAATGTGCCCATGAATCCAGGAAAATCCCCTTTCCTTCCAAATAGCTCCATGGGCATGTGGTACCAGGAAGGCATATTTGGAGTCAGTATAAATGTTAATTCTTAGGCTTTGGCAATTGCAAAGTGCTAGTGAGCATTATGGCACACCTAACTTTTCTTCTTCTTTCTATGAAAACTATTTTCATCAGAAAACCAACTGTCATTCGTAATTTTAACAGGGGCATCTTAAACCTGGCCATATAGAATAAGCTAGATTAATAACCTCTGAACATTTTTGCTCTATAGAGAAAGAAGTACAGTGGTCAGGTTTAGGCATACAGGTAACTAGGTTTAAAGATGACAAATTTTAAGTTTTATTTCTGTCATCTCTGTTAGTGTAGCCCAGTATTTAATAAGTCGGCCTCCATCATCCATTGGTGGCCTTTGGCTACTAAGATAAATCTGGACCTGATGTGATATTATTACAGTTAGGGACTGTCCCATAGTGAGCTTTGAGGCTCTTTTATGAGGGCTGTTTTAGGTTTTGCTAAAGCATCTGTTTGCAATTGCACCTCAACGGAGGTGGCCTCTAGATAAATATGACTAAGGGATGAAACCAATAAGAAGACCTTTGAGTGGTCCAACCTTAACAATATCCTGATTATAGAGGATCATTGTCAAGTGGGAGAAGAGTGCGGTATGCTGGCTTTTAGGCAATTTCATTATTCCAGTTGTTTAATCATGTGCCGTGGGGTCTGCTAATATCCCCACAAAATAATAAGATTGACTAAAGAAGCTATTGTACAACTTCTCTGAAGTTTGCCTCAAATTGTTTAGCTTAGGTAAACAAACATCTAAAGACAATCAAATCTAGAATTTAATATCCATAAAGGTGTGTTATTAAAACAGAATTTTTCTCTCTAAAATAACCCTCATTTACAGAGATAGCCAAATCAGGACTAATTCACTTGTGAAACAAGTTCAGTTTTAACAAACTTGGCCTATTATTTACATAAGCTCAGCAAGAACAATGAGTGTGATCAATAGATCTTTTAGCATCTGCTTTGATGGAACTTTTAATAAGGAATCTCTAGGTTGAACTTTTAGTAGCCTCTCCGGGCCAGAAGCCAAGCCCTGTACTGGCCATCAGGCATGCCTGCAATACCTGTTGATTTGGGCGAATTCCTCTTCTGAGACTGCACCTACCAAGGAGTGACATTCTTTACTCACCTAGTGAGGCTGCTGGGAACTCTGTAAGCAAGGTATCAGGCCAACAGTCCCAAGGGGCTTTATGGCTCCAGGTTTTATAAAGTCAACCTTAGTTCCTTTAAACTGTCTGATCATATCCAAGTCTTTTCAAATATGACATTCCAGTCAAAGCCTTGGTAAAATAACCCGTGTTTTCAATTCTTTCCTGTTACAAGGAGAACAGATTCTTATTGGACTTATGCAAATGACTGATTGCTATGGAAGAATGCTTATTTACTGAGACCTTTTGGTTTTAGAGGGTTCAGATAGAGAGAAAAGCTTGAATGCTTTGAGCTCTTTTATAAATGAGCACTTTTACATCTCTATAAGTTACAGATAACTAGGAGGAAGTATCCCTAGTCTGGAAGAGCAAACATTAGAGAGAACCAGCAATGTTTAAAGTAAGACAAAACATTAAGATATATAACATTATAATTTTTTAGTTTATTTAGTCCCGTGTTACCAAATCTGGTGAATGAGGCTTTAGTCAGTTTTGGAAATCCTTACCCATTTCAGTTTTAGGATTTTTAAGTAGATCAAAAATCTGTATTTGTCCTGAAAGTCCTTTATAGGAATCTCCTTGAAGATAAAACTCATTTTTCAAGAGAATTAAAACAATTATAAATGACAAAAACTCAGTATGGATATGGTTAAAGCTAAAGAGACACAGGAGTTTATAATTTAGCTGCAAGGAAATCAGGTTATTTTTGTGATACATAACATTTCCATAATTACAGTATCAAGCAATGATCTCTCAAAACATTAAAACTTTAGGAAGTGCGTAGAATCTCTAGAATAGTTATAGTATTTTCCCAAATGTAATCCAAGGTTTATTATTGGTTCAGTAGTATTTCATGAGCAACTTCATATATCAAGGAAAACCCTGAGTTAAAGAGATTTTACAATTTAAATCTTGTCAACATTTGCTAAGATCTTAGAAAGTTTTGAAGCACATGCCTAAATATCATTAGGGATGTTAAACACCTGATAAAACAAAACATAGAAACTGGTTTTCCTGGGCAGGCAAAGAGAAAATCACTTACATTTTCATAGCAGGAGATCAATTAATCTAAGAAAACTTTGTCCTTTGAACAGAGAATTTCAGTCTTGTACCTTTAAAACCCATTTATTTAGTCTATCTTAGTTCGTCCTGACCATCTATAACTTTCCTTTGCATTCAGGTTTTGTCCCAAGCCATTTCCTTTTGAACAATCATCTCATTTAGGATAAAATTACCTTCAACAAAATGTATTCCCATTTTTAAAAAAAATTTTTTTACATATTTCCTATTTCCCTACATACAGAGTTTCCCTTATTTCCATTAGTCTCAGTTATACTAAGCAGAACTTTGTATTCTTAGAAACACCTTTAGTTATTAACTAATTGTGAACTGTTACAACAGAATTCTTCAGGTGGCAAATTTATGAATCAGTTAAGTGGCAAACAAGTTTACCAACAAATTTAAATACTCTTAGTTTCTTTGCAGTAAGAAATCAAAAGCACAAACCTACAACCAGTAATTAACGACTTAGCATTTTATCCTGCTTGGTTAAGACCTAGATGTTCATAATTCAATTCCATTTGTCATCCAAGCAAAACTTTAAAGCTTTTAGATTATCAAAGACTTTGAAAGCTACTTCAGCAATTACCCATTAGAACTTTGAGACAGACAATTAACCATCAGTTTAGTTATTTCTTCGCTAACAAATTTTAATAAATAACATGAGTTTATTTGACCTTCAGTAAACTTCGAAGTTTTATATTTACTGCTGATAACTTAAAAGACAGGTCTTATCTTAATTAAACTAACAAACTTAACTTAGTTCCAACACTGATTTACGTTCCATCTGGACCCACTCCACTTTGAATGTTTACCTGAGACATGGTTGGGAAGATCTGGAGTGTGGGGGGCTGTTAGGTCCAGGGGGTGCTCTTCTTGTTCCTTGACAGTGAAGAGAGAAGGAGCTGTGGTGCATGATCTAGAGGCCAGTCATGCAGGATGCACACACATTGGTACAGAAACACGTAAGGGGGAAACAGAAGAAACAAAGCGCCGCCAGGAGGCAGAGAAAAGATTCCCGGTTTTAGAGCTCATAAGGCCCAACAGAGGAGCAGACATCATGCTTTCCCATTAGCCAGGGGGGAGGGATTAGGCAGTCTAAGTCTGGCCAGAGAACACAGGGAAACCTCCCTGAAACAAAGAGTTTCGGCAGCTGCTTGGGAATATTCCCTATAGTCTCTGTCCCGAGTCAGACCAACCCCAGTTGGCTCCAGTTATAGCCATTAACACAGGAAGTGAGTGAGGGAGAAGCCCCCACATCTATTAGGAGAAACAGAGAGAAATAAAGCCAGAGTCCCCTTTGCTAGGGATGGCCCAGCAACCTGGGATTACTAGAAGAAGGTTTATTTATGTAATTATCATCCAATATGTCAGGAGGAAATTTACTAGCTGACTCATTGAATCTGGTTTTAGTACCTAATACCTATCTCTTATATTCCCTCCTGATATGTACGATGTTGCAGACAAGGGGAGGGGGATCTTTCAGGTGCTTTCCTGCTCGCGTCCCTCACGGGAACTTAGGAGCGTCTTAGCTAAGGTCTATCCGTATAAACCCCAGACCAGGCTCCTCCATGGAGTAGATGACCGTTATGCTGTATGATGCTCCGCGAGACTCAGGGTGCAGCCCACTCAGACTCCGTAGCTGAAGGCAGTGGAGCCACACAAACATTCATACAGTCAGGCATTCCTCAGATTCAAACAGGTTAGACACCCTCCCTTAAACAAAATGTAACCTTTATAACCAGTATAAGGAACATATAACTATATTTAAAGACATAACATGTAGACATTAATAGAACAATTTAGACATAGGAGACACAAACAGATATCGCTGCGCAGCCCTAGACTTGATGGCCCAAGATTTTGGACCTTCCTAGACTTAATGGCCCAAGATTATGGACCTTCCTAGACCCCCGAGGCGTCCCCCGGGGTGGCAGGGGAGAAGTCTGAGTTCGTCAACTCCTTCTCATGCTGCCCCTAGATACCTAGATATGGAAGAACATAAAAACAGACAAACAGAGAGACAGAGACACAGATGCTGGCCAGCTTACCTCCCGGTGGGGATTGGCCGGGGTCTTGGGTGGGATTCCAAGAGATCTCAGTGGGACCTCCAAATGAAAGACCCTCGATCCGCACCCAAGAAGCAGACACCAAGAAAACTTATATCTTATACAGTCATATCCTCAAAACCCAGGTTAAGACACAGCAGATCAGCATTTTTTTACAGTTTGGTAAGAGTAGGGTTTGCAGTAGAAGCTACAGATAAGGGCTTAAAGACAAAGGATTATATCTTAAGTAGAAATCAGTAAGGTAGGCTTTCAGATGGAGGAAGGTCATGGGGAAATGATTGAAAATTCAGTATATGGGATTGAAACAATTGTTATCCATATGGAAAATAAAATAAAATTGGATCTTTGCCTTACAGCCCAGAAAATTCCCGGTGGATTAAAGACTTAAATGTCCTAAGGAAAAATATTTTTTAAATATAAAAGAAATATAAGACAATATCTTTAATCTCCAGTTAAGAATGATTTCTCAAATAAAAAGTAAAATATATGAACAGTAAAAGGTCAATAAATTTTGTTGCATTGAAATTTTAATTCAAAATTTATTAATTATTTTTATTAACATATAATGTAATATTTGCCCCAGGGATACAGGTTTCTGAATCGTCAGGATTACATACTTCATAGCACTCACGATTTCTCATACCCTCCCCAATTCAAATTTTAATTGTTACTCAAAAATCAGGTAAATGCATTTTTTAATAAAGTGACAGACAGTCTGGGGGAAGCCAACCAACCTACTTAGAGTTAATAGATTACATAAGTAACCCCTCAAATTAATATGAAAACAAAAGGCATTGCAGCTAGCAAAAGGAATAATAGATAGCAGAGTAGTTCTCAAAAGGGGAGGCCAAAGTAATAAATGAACATATCATAAAAAGTTTAATTTCACTATTAATTGATAAAATAAAAATTAAACCAACAATGAGAGACTTCAGATCAGCAAAAATGCAAATTTCCAATAACATTCAACACTGACCAGAAATAGAGAAAAGGGAACACTTAGCCATTCCCTGTGAGAACATAGGAAGTACAAATATCTTAGAGAGCTATTAGACAATATTGCATAATGTTGATGTGGTATGCAGAATAATGACCTCAAAAATGTCAGTGTCCTAAACCTAGTAACCTGTAAATATATCAGGTTACATGCAAAAGGGGATTAAGGTGGCAGATCAAATTAAGGTTACTGATCACCTGACCTTAAAACAGGGAGATTATCCTGATTACCTAACTGGACCCAATGTAATAGTGTAAGTCCTTAAATATGGACCTTTCCCAGCTCTGGTTAGAGGGAAATGTGACTATGGAAGTAGTCACATAAATAAATGCGAGATAAAATGAGAGGGCTTCAACTCTTCATCTCTGGCTTTGAAGATGGAAGAATGAAGTCACGAGCCAAAGAATAGGGATAGCCTCTAAATCCAAGGAAAAAAAAAAAGAAAGAAAGAAATAAAAAGAGTCTCCCATAGCTCCAGCAAGAAATGCAGCCTTGATGAAACACTGATTTAAGCTCAGTGAAACTGTCAGACCTAGAGTCTATAGAACTACAAGATAATAAATATATGTTGCTTTAAGCCACGCAGTCTATGATAATTTGTTACAGCATTCATAAAAACAAATAGAGTAGGAGAGGTATGTACCATATTAGCCAGCAATTCTACTTCTAAATATAAGCTCTTGGGAAACTCTTGTACTTTTGTACAATCAGATAGGAATACAGCTGTTCATTGCTATATATGTATTTTTTTTAATAGAGAAAACTGGAAACAACCTAAGTGTTATCAATAGGGGAATGGATATAGTCACACAGGTTATGTTCTATAATGGTTAAAATAAACCAACTGTATCTTTACAATTCAACATAAATAAATTTCAAAAACATTGAAGGTAAAAGCAATTTGCAGAAAAATACACATGGCATAATACCATTTATATAAAATATAAAAACACACAAAACAATATCATTACATTATTTTTGAATACATACACATGGTGAATTTTTAAAAACTTGGCTAAGAGAGATACTCACAAGTTGCAGGGTGGTGATTTATTCTAAGATGCAAAAGAGGTAATGGAATGGAGTGTCTGCAGAGAGAGATGTTATATAAAGAAGGCTTAAGCAATTGTGTCCAAAGAATTATAAAATGCCAATAAAATATTCAAAACAAATGAAACAACATGTGAACACTTAAAAAGAAAATTATGGGCCCAAAATGGAGTCACTCACATCAAGGCCCCATGGCAGTAAAGCAAGATTTAATTGCTAATCTAACTATAGTCTCAGCCTCCCCAGGAATGTAACTGTTAAACAGCCAATCTGGAAATTCCTAGTTAACACTAGAAGATAAACCCTGATTGTTCCTTTAGTTCCCTTCAGGAGAGTTAGGAGTTGGCCTGAAGTAGTACATTCCTTGCTAATAAATTCCTTTCTCCACTACTTCTCTGCCTTTGAAAACCTTCCATACTGTTCAGTGCCTTGGAGCACAACTCTACCTGCTAGATGGGATGCTGCCCAATTCAGAAATCATTGACTAAAGCCAATTAGATCTTCAAATTTATTGGCTGAATTTTGGTTTTTAAAAACATTCACTTAATACTGACAGTAGTTGTACTGGGTTTTACTTTTTTTTTTTAATTTCAGTTGTTATATATTAATTTTTTATTTCAGATTTTAGGTTTTTTTTATGGTATACATATTTCAAAATAAAGAGAGCAAAGGGAAATAAATGGAAGCTCTGAATTGAATTATAGCTCTGATAATTACTATGATTTTAGGAACGGGATTAAAGAAATGATATATTTGATGTTGACCATGAATTCAATGAAGATTTAAGAAAACAGGCATTTAATCAGACAATTAGAATTGCAATTTGGGAGACACAGATTCAAGCATAAACCTGAACTGTGTCCCCAGAAAGACAAAGAGGAGAGCAGAATTACATAGGCAAAAGGCTATGATTGTAGTTCCCACTCATGTTCCCCATGCAAAACAGGAATTGAAACTAGGCTAACTGGGATTGGTTGAGTTGATATGTAAATGAGGTACTGAAACTTGTGAAATCAAACTGGCTGCCAAGAATGGGGATGATTAAGTCCAGGCTGGGGGCTTGCAGCTGACTGAAAGGTTTTTTTAAAAAGTTCAAGCTTCCTTGCTCCTGTGAGAATGTCCATAAATTCCTCCTCCTATATGGTCTCAAAAACCCTATTTTAAAAAGAGAATGCTTTAGGTTTACTTGCTGGGTCCATTTTGAAATCATTCAGATTATGCAATGATATATATGAGTGCTTACAAATGTAAAGAATAGTAACTAATTTTGATAAGAATCTAGGACTGGGAGGAGTAGGAGCTGTAGGTAATGTCAGGTCCCAGGAGTTCAGCTAGATAGTTATCAAAGCATTCTGAACAGCTACAAACTCAACAGGAGAGAGAAGAGAAGAAGAGCAGCAATTCTAGAAACAGAAGATCAATCACTTTCTAGAAGGTAGGACATGTAGAGAAGTGAATTCAAAGTGATGGGAAGATAATCTGTGGGGGGAAGGGCCAGTTCCCGGCAAGTGAGAGAGCAGTGGAGCCCAAAATCGGAACTTTCAGAAGTCAGTTCCACTGAGGGACATCACTCCAGAGGCTAAGCAGGGGTGGAGTCCTTGTGGGGACAGTGTGGTCTTAGGGCCCGTGGAGTCACACAAAGACCAGGGATGTCTGAGTGTGACAGAAATCCCAGGTATCAGAGTGGGGAAGCCAGCTCCAGAGACAGAGCCAAGAAGTGTGCTCTCAGTTCAGTGTTACCTTGAACTGTGATATGAGGCACAGTCGGGCCTCTGCTGTTTGTGCAGGAACCCAACGAGCAGCAGATCCAGAGAGACTCACCTTCCTCCTCTAGGAGGAGTGGCACGGGAGAACACTGGAGGAATTTGCTGGGTTTGGAGACTCCAAACAGGGCTGTGGACCAGAGACAGACAACACTTGGTCACAGGCCAGATGAGCACAGTGTGCAGCTGGAGACCAGGGCGATGGGAGGGATTGATTGCTTTTCATGATGGTGCAGTGAGAAGTGGGGCCCTGAGCTCTCTGCAATTCTGGGCTGGAGATTGGGAGGCTGCCATCTTCATTCCCGTCCTCCAAAGCTCTATGGAAAGCATTCAGGGGAAAAAAAGCTCCTGAGACCAAAACCAAGCAGATTACTTAGCCTAGTCCCTGACAAGGGTGGCGCAATTCTGCCTTAGGCAAAGACATTTGAGAGTCACTGCAACAGGACCCTCCTCCAGAAGATCAGCAAGAACATCCAGCCAATACCAAGTTCACTCATCAACTAGAACTGCAGAAATCCAGAGCTAGAGGAAAGAAACACATAGAATTCATAGCTTTTTCCCCATGATCCTTTAGTCTTGCAAAGTTAATTTATTTTATTTTTTTCTTATTCTATTTTTTAACTTTACCTCTTTTAACATTTTTTTAACTAGTTTATCTTAACAATACCTTTCTTAAAAAAATGTTTTTAAACCTTCATTGTTATAGTCCTATTTTATCCCTTCATTGTATTTAACCTTATTTTTTGTAAACATGTAGGTTATTTTTCTTTACATTTTTGGGACACAATTTCTTCTAATAGATCAAAATATACCCTAAATCTAGCACATGGTATTGTTCTAGTATCCAACATGATCACATTCTTTCCTCTTTTTTCCTTTTTCTTATCTTTTTTCAACCAACTTCTTATCTTAACAATTTCTTTTTTAGAATCTTATAAAATTTTCATTTTTACAGTCATATCCCATCCCTTCATTGTGTATGCCCTGGTTTTTGTGTATATATAAGATTTTCTTTCTTTACAATTTTGGAAGATGATTTCTTTTAGCAAACCAAAATACACCAAAAATCAAGTGCGTGGGTCTATTCTATTCACCAGTCAAATATATGTATGTATATATGCTCATGCATACACACACACACACACACACATATGTGTGTGTGTGTGTGTGTGTGTGTGTGTGTATTTTTCCTTTCCCCATATCGTCTACCCTTGGTTTTGGGTCTCTTCTGATTTGGTTATGTATATTGTTCTGGGGCCATTGCTACCCATTTAGTATTTTGTTCCCTCATTCACCTATTCTTATCTGGATAAAATGACAAGATGGAAAAACTCACAACAACAACAACAACAAAAAAAAACAAGAGGCAGTACCAATTGATTAGTGACCTAATCAATATGGACATTAACAATATGTCAGAACTACAGTTCAGAATGATGGTTATCAAGGTGCTAGCTCGGCTCGAAAAAAGCATACAAGATATTAGAGAGTCCTTTTCTGGAGAAATAAAATCAATTTCTGGAGAAATAAAAGAACTAAAATCTAACCAAGTTAAAATAAAAAAAGCTATTAGGTCCAATCAAAATGGAGGCTCTTACTGCTAGGACAAAGGAGGCAGAAGAGAGAATTCGTGATATAGAAGACCAAATGATGGAGACTAAAGAAGCTGAGAAAAAGAGAGACAAACAACTAATGGACCACAAGGGGAGAATTCAAGAGATAAGTAATACCATAAGATGTAACAATATTAGAATAATAGGGATCCCAGAAAAAGAAAAAAGAGAGACAGGGCAGAAGGTATATTAGAGCAAATTATAATAGAGAATTTCTATAATTTGGTACAGGCAACATGCATCAAAATAAGGAGGCACAGGAAAACCACCCTCCAAATCAATAAAAATAGGTCCTCACCTTATCATCTAATAGTAAAATTTATGAGTCTTATGACAAAGAGAAAAGCCTGAAAGCAGCTCAGGACAACAGGTCCGTAACATACAATGGTAGAAATATTAGATTGGCAGCAGACTTATCCACATAACTGGCAGGCCAGAAAAATATATTCAGAGCATTAAACAAACAAACAAAAAAAATTATGCAGCCAAGAATACTATATCCAGTTAGACCAGATATAGGAGAGAGAAAAAGATTTCAGGACAAACAAAAATTAAAAGAATATGCAAACACGAAACTGGCCATATAGGAAATATTGAAAGGGACCCTCTGAGAAAGAGAGAGCTAAAAATAACAGACCAAAAAGGAACAGAGACAATATACTTTAACAGTCACCTTACAGGCAATACAATGGCACTAAATTCATATCTCTCAATAGTAACCTTGAATGTAATGGGCTAAATGCCCCAATCAAAGACACAGGGTATCAGAATGGATTAAAAAAAAACAAACAAACAAACAAAACAACAACAACAACAACAAAAAACAAACAATACCCATCAATTTGCTGTCTACAAGAAACTCATTTTAGATCCAAAGACACCTCCATATTTAAAGTGAGGGGGTGGAAAACAATTTACCATGCTAATGGACATCAAAAGAAAGCTGGGGTGGCAATCCTTATATCAGATCAATTAGATTTTAAGCAAAGACTATAATAAGAGATGAGGAAGGATACTATATCATACTCAAAGGGTCTGTCCAACAAGATCTAACAATTTTAAATATCTATGCCCCTAACATGGGAGCAGCTAACTATATAAACCAATTATTAACAAAATCAAAGAAACACATTGACAATAATACAATAATAGTAGGGGACTTTAACACTCCCCTCACTGAAATGGACAAATCATCTAAGTAAAAGGTCAATAAGAAAATAAAGGCTTTAAATGACACAGTAGACCATATGGACATCACAGATACATTTAGAACATTCCATTCCAAAGCAACAGGATACACATTCTTTAGAGCACATGGAACATTCTCCAGAATAGATCTCATCCTGGGTCTCAAATCAGGTCTCAACTGATACCAAAAGACTGGGATCATTCTCTGCATATTTTCAGACCATAATGCTTTGAAACTAGAACTCAATCACAAGAGGAAAGTTGGAAAAATGTCAAATACATGGAGGTTAAAGAGCATCCTACTAAAGAATGAATGGGTCAAGCAGGAAATTAAAGCAGGACTCAAAAAATTCATGGAAACAAATGAAAATGAAAACACAACTGCTCAAAATCTGTGGGACACAGAAAAGGCAGTCCTGAGTGGAAAGTATATAGCGATATAAGCTTTTCCAAGAAACAAGAAAGTTCTCAAGTATACAACCTAACCTTAAATCTAAAGGAGCTGGAGAAAGAACAGCAAAGAAAGCCTAAACCCAGCAGAAGAAGAGAAATAAAGATCAGAGCAGAAATCAATGAAATAGAAATCAAAAGAATATTAGAACAAATCAATGAAACTAGGAGTGTTTCTTTGAAAAATTAGTAAGATTCATAAACCCTTGGCCTAGCTTATCAAAATGAAGAGAGAAAGGACCCAAATTAATAAAATCACGAATGAAAGAGCAGAGATCATGAATAACACCAAAGAAATACAAACGATTATAAGAACATATGAGCAACTATATGCCAGCAAATTTGACAATCTGGAAGAAATGAATGCATTCCTAGACATACAACTATCAAAACAGAACCAGGAAGAAATAGGAAACCTGAACAGACCCATAACCAGGAAGGAAATTGAAACAGTAAGAAGAGTCCAGGGCCAGATGGCTTTCCAGGGGAATTCTAATATCTATTCTCCTAAAACTGCTCCAAAAAATCGAAATGGAGGGAGACAAACCATAAGTGACTCTTAATCTCACAAAACAAACTGAGGGTTGCCGGGGGGAGGGGGTTTGGGAGAAGGGGGTGGGATTATGGACATTGGGGAGGGTATGTGATTTTGGTGAGTGCTGTGAAGTGTGTAAACCTGGTGATTCACAGACCTGTACCCCTGGGGATAAAAATATATGTTTAAAAAATAAAAAATTTTTAAAAAAAAAAAAAAAAAAAAAAAAAAAAAAAAAAAAAAAAAAAAAAAAAAAAAAAAAAAAAAAAAAAAAAAAAAAAAAAAAAAAAACAAAAAATCGAAATGGAAGGAAAACTTCTAAACTCATTTTATGAGGCCAGAATTATCTTGATCCCCAAAGCAGACAAAGACCCAATCAAAAAGGAGAATTATAGACCAACATCCTTGATGAACATGGATGAAAAAATTCTTAGCAAAATACTAGTCAATAGGATCTAACAGTACATCAAAAGGATTATTCACCAAGACCAAATGGGATTTATCCCTGGGCTGCAAGGTTGGTACAACATCCGCAAATCAATCAATGCAATACAATACATTAATAATAATAATAAAAGAACAAGAACCCTATGATACTCTCAGTAGATGCTGTAAAAGCATTTGACAAAAGACAGCATTCTTTCTTGATCAAAACTCTTCAAAGTGCAGGGATAAAGGGTACATACCTCAATATCATCAAATCCATCTATGAAAAACCCATGGCAAATATCATTCTCAATGGAGAAAAACTGAGAGCTTTCACCCTAAGGTCAGGAACATGGCAGAGATGTCCACTATCACAACTGCTATTCAACATAGTACTAGAAGTCCTAGCTTCAGCAATCAGACAACAAAAAGAAATAAAAGACATCTGAATCAGTAAAGAAATCAAGCTCTCACTCTCTGCAGATGATAGGATACTTTATGTGGAAAGCCCAAAGGACTCCACTCCAAAACTGCTAGAACTCATACAGTAATTCACTAAAGTGTCAGGATATAAAATCAAAGCAAAGAAATTAGTTGCATTTCTATACATCCACAGCAAGACAGAAGAAAGAGAATTTAAAGAGTCAATCTCATTTACAATTGCTCTCAAAAACGTAAGATACCAAGGAATAAAACTAACTAAAGAAGCAAAGAATCTATACTCAGAAAACTAGAAAGTACTCATGAAAGAAATGGAGGAAGACACAAAGTAGTGGAAAAACACTCCATACTCATGGATTGGGAGAACAAATATTGTGAAAATGTCTATGCTACCTAAAGCAATCTACATGTTCAATGCAATCGCTATTAAAATGTCATCAATTTTGTTCAAAGAAATAGAACAAATAATCCCCAAATTTATATGGAACCTTACAGGACCTCAAATAGCCAGAGGAATGTTGAAAAAGAAAGCCAAAGTTGGTGGCATCACAATTCCAGGTGTCAAGCCCTATTAAAGCACTGTAATAATCAAGAGAGTATGGTACTGACACAAAAATAGACACATAGATCAATGGAACAGAATAGAGAGGCCAGAAATAGACCCTCAACTCTATGGTCAACTAATCTTTGACAAAGCAGGAGAGAATGTCCAATGGAAAAAAGACAGTCTCTTCAACAAATGGTGTTGGGAAATTTGGACAGCCACATGCAGATGAATGAAACTGGACCATTTCCTTACACTACACACAAAAATAGTCTCCAAATGGATCAAAGATCTCAATGTGAGACAAGAATCCATCAAAATCCTTGAGAATAACACAGGCAGCAACCTCTTCGACCTCAGCTAAAGCAACTTCTTCCTAGGAACATCGCCAAAGGTAAGGGAAGCAAGGGCACAAATAAACTATTGGGACTTCATCAAAATCAAAAGCTTCTGAACAGCAAAGGAAACAGCCAGGGAACCCAAAAGACAACTGACAGAATGGGAGAAGATATTTGCAAATGATATATCAGTTAAGGGGCTAGTATCCAAAATGTATAAAGAACTTCTCAACCTCAACACCCAAAGAACAAATAATCCAATCCAGAAATGGGCAGAAGACATGAACAGACATTTCTGTAAAGAAGACATTCAGATGGCCAATAGACACACGAAAAAGTGTTCCACATCACTTGGTATCAGGGAAATACAAATCAAAACCACAATGAGATACCACCTCATACCAGTCAAAATGGCTAAAATGAACAAGTCAGGAAATGACAGATATTGGCAAGGATTTGGAGAAAGTGACATCTTCTACAGTGTTGGTGGGAATGCAAGCTGGTGCAGCACTCTGGAAAACCAGATGGAGGTTCCTCAAAAAGTTTAAAATAGAGCTACCCTATGATCCAGCAATCACACTACTGGGTCTTTACCCTAAAGATACAGAAGTACTGATCTGAAGGGGTACCTGAACCCGAATATTTATAGCAGCAATGTCCACAAAAGCCAAAGTATGGATAGAATCTAGATGTCCATCAACAGATGGATAGATAAAGATGTGATATTTATATACAATGGAATACTAAGAAGCCATCAAAAGACATAAAATCTTGCCATTTTCAACAATAGATGAACTAGAGGGTAGATATGGATAGAACTAGATGGTATTATGCCAAGCAAAATAAGTCAATCAGAGAAAGACAATTATCATATAATACCTCTGATATGAGGAATTTGAGAGGCAGGGCATTGGTCATGCGGGATAGGGAGGAAAAAATGAAACAAGATGGGATCGGGAGGGAGACAAACCAAAGAGACTTTTAATCTCACAAAACAAACTGAGGGTTTCCGAGGGGTAGAGGGGAGAGATACAGTGGCTGGGTTATGGACATTGGGGTGGGTATGTGCTACGGTGAATGCTCTGAAATGTTTATACATAAACCTGTACACCTGGGGAAAATAATACATTATATGTTAATTTAAAAATTCTTAAAAAAAAAAAAAAAAAGAATCTAGGACTGATGTGCCAGGAACTGGGCTGAGTGCTTTACATGTATTGCTTCATTTAACCACATAACAACCACCATGTGGAATGAATCAGGTTCTATTATTACTATCTTCTTTATAACTAGAAAATCAAAAAATACCCTAAGAAAGTTGAGCATTTTGCCTAAGATCATATACATTGGTGAAGGGCAAAACTAGGATTCAGTAACCCCAATGAATGTAAACGACAGGACAATGTGGTCTGAATCACTATGTGAACCTTTGGGCACCTCAAAGTAAGAAGATAATGTCTCTGTGTATAGTTCAAAACCCTTCCCTGTAACTTATGATGCATTTCAGTATCTCAATTTTCCAGGTAATTTAATGAGGCAAACTTCCAGTAAAGTTTGCAAGAATCTTAATTGTACAAATACATGTGAGTATAAAGTATCTGGCAAAATTTCTCACCCATAATAGGCTTTTTCTTTACTCCCGGTTCTTCTGCTCTGTTTCTCTACCTGGCATGTCCTATAAGCAAGACTCTTAGAGTTGAACCCAGTTGATATAAAGAGGTGTGCTGCTGTTTTGTGCTGGTATCAGCTCAATGATAGAGATGTTATCAGCTAGAAATGCTTGGGGGCACTCACCTGAGCCAGGCAAGCTCCTTGCATACTTCTCCTCTTTCAAAACCAATGTTTTGACTAGACCAGCCCTTATGGCTTAGTATGATTGTAAGATGCCCTAAGAAGTAACATTCATTATATCAGGAAACTTTGAAAGACAGGGTTTATTATCACTTGTTAAGTTCTGGAGCGAACACAGCCTGCCTGGGGCCAGTGAGGTCACAGGTAAAGAGAGTGCTGGCTTTGATTGGGGTGGGCTGGAGGATAGATAGAGTTTCTCAGGTTCAATTTTTACTGGTGAACTTAAAACATAAGAGTGGGAATTAAAGCAATGACACAAAACAAAACATAACAAAACAAAACTAACCCAGGTCAAAAAGTCAGTTATTAAGTCAACCAGTTATCTCTAAAATAAAGGAGACGTCTGGGGTGGACCTACCTGGCTTTTCCCTAGTCTTTGGCTGGCAATGTGTTGTTGATTCAAGACACCAGTCTTTGTGTATGGGGTAAGAGAATGGTCGAGTTTCATTCTTCTACACATAGCTGTCCAGTTTTCCCAGCACCATTTATTGAAGGGACTGCCTTTTTTTCACTGTTTTTTTTTTTTTTCTTGCTTTGTTAAAGATTATTTGACCATAGAGTTGAGGGTCCATATCTGGGCTCTCTACTCTGTTCCACTGGTCTATGTGTCTGTTTTTGTGCCAGTACCATGCTGTCTTGGTAATCACAGCTTTGTAGTAAAGCTTGAAATCAGGCAACGTGATGCCCCCAGTTTTGTTTTTCTTTTTCAACATTTCCTTAGCAATTTGGAGTCTCTTCTGGTTCCATACAAATTTTAGGATTGTTTGTTTCTGCTCTTTGAAAATACTGGTGAAATTTTTATCAGGATGGCATTGAAAGTATAGATAGCTCTAGGCCATATAGACATTTTAATAATGTTTATTCTTCTGATCCATAAGCATGGAATGCTTGTCCACCTTTTTGTATCTTTTTCATTTTCTTTCATGAGTTTTTTGTAGTTCCTCAAGTCAAGATCTTTTACCTCTTTGGTGCTATAGTAAATGGAATCAATTCTCTAATTTCCCTTTCTATATTTTCATTGTTAGTGTATAAGAAAGCAAGGGTCTTGTTTGTATGATTTCTATACATTGATTTTGTATCCTGCCACATTACTGAATTGCTGTATGAGTTCTAGTTGTTTGGGGGTGGAGTCTTTTGGGTTTTCCATTTAAAGTATCATGTCATCTGCAAAGAGAGAGAATTTGACTTCTTCTTTGCTAATTTGAATAGCTTTTATTTCTTTTTTTGTCTGATTGCTGTTGCTAGGACTTCTATTACTATGCTGAGTAACAGTAGCGAGAATGGCCATCCTTGTCATGTTCCTGATCTCAAAGGGAAGGCTGTCAGCTTTTCCCCATTGAGGATGATATTCACTGAGGGCTTTTCATAGATAGAGTTTATGAAGTTGAGGAATGTCCCCTCTATCCCTATACTTTGAGTCGTTTTAATCAGGAATGGATGCTGTATCCTGTCAAATGCTTTTACTGCATCAATTGAGAGGACCATGTGGTTCTTCTCTCTTCTCTTATTGATTTGCGAATGTTGAGCCACCCTTGCATCCCATGGATAAATCCCACCTGGTCATGATGGATAATAGTTTTAATGTACTGTTGGATCCTATTAGCTAGGATCTTGTTGAGAATCTTGGCATCCATATTCATCAGAGATATTGGTCTGAAATTCTCCTTTTTGGTAGGGTCTTTGCTTGGTTTGGGGATCAGGGTAATGCTGGCTTCATAAAAAGAGTTTCATAGTAAGAGTTTTCCTTATGTTTCTATTTTTGGAAATGAGAAATGGTTAAAAGACCTCAACGTGAGGCAGGAATCTATTAAAATCCTAGAAGAGAACATAGGCAGTAACCTCTGACATCAGCCACAGCAATGTCTTTTAAGACACATCTCCAAAGGCAAAGGAAACAAAAGTGAAAATGAACTTTGGGGACTTCATCAAGATCAAAGCTTCTGCACAGTAAAGGAAATAGTCAACAAAACAATGAAGCAACACACGCAATGGGAGAAGATATTTGCAAACAACACTACAGACAAAGGGCTGATATCCAAGATCTATAAAGAATTCCTCAAACTCAACACACACAAAACAGATAATCATGTCAAGAATGGGCAGAAGAAATGAACAGACACTTCTCCAAAGAAGACATACAAATGTTAACAGACACATGAAAAAAATGTTCATCATTGCGGAGAAAGGGGAACACTCCTACACTGTTGGTGGGAATGCAAGCTGGTGCAACCACTCTGGAAAACAGCATGGAGGTTCCTCAAAAAGTTGAAAATAGAACTACCCTATGACCCAGCAATTGCACTACTGGGTATTTACCCTAAAGATACAAACATAGTGATCCGAAGAGGCACGTGCACCTGAATGTTTATAGCATAATGTCCACAATAGCCAAACTATGGAAAGAACCTAGATGTCCACCAACAGATGAATGGATAAAGAAGAGGTGGTATACACACACACACACACACACACACACACACACACACACACACACAGGAATACTATTCAGCCATCAAAAGAAATGAAATCTTGCCATTTGCGATGATGTGGATGGAACTAGAGGGTATTATGCTTAGCAAAATAAGTCAATTGGAGAAAGACAACTATCATATGATCTCCCTGATATGAGGAAGTGGAGATGCAAATGGGGGCTTTGGGGGTAGGAAAAGAATAAATGAAACAAGATGGGATCGGGAGGGAGACAAACCGTAAGAGACTCTTAATCTCGCAAAACAAACTGAGGGTTGCTGGGGGGAGGGGGTGTGGTTGGGTTATGGACATTGGGGAGGGTATGTGCTATGATGAGTGCTCTGAAGTGTGTAAACCTGGCAATTCACAGACCTGTACCCCTGGGGCTAATAATATATTATATGTTTATAAAAAAATTTAAAAAATTATAAAAAAAATGTTTATCATCATTAGCCATCAGGGAGATTCAAATCAAACCCCCATTGAGATACTACCTTACACCAGTTAGAATGGCCAAAATTAACAAGATGGTAAAAATTAAGTTTTAGAGAGGATGTGGAGAAAGGGGAACCCTCTTACACTATTGGTGAGAATGCAAGTTGGTGCAGCTGCTTTGGAAAACAGTGTGGGGATTCCTTAAGAAATTAAAAACAGAGCTTCCCTATGACCCTGCAACTGCACTACTGGGTATTTACCCCAAAAATACAGATGTAGTGAAAAGAAGGGCCATCTGTACCCCAAAGTTCATAGCAGCAATGGCCACAGTCATCAAACTGTGGAAAGGGCCAAGATGTCCTTCAACAGACAAATGGATAAAGATATGGTCCATATATACAATGAGTATTATGTCTCCATCAGAAAGGATGAATACCCAACTTTTGTGTCAACATGCATGAGACGAGAAGAGATTATGCTGAGTGAAATAAGCCAAGGAGAGTCAATTATCATAAGGTTTCACTTACTTGTGGAGCATAAGGAATAATACAGCAGACATTGGAAGATGGAGAGAAGTGAGTTGGGAGAAATCGGAGGGGGAGAAAAACCATGAGAAACTGTGGACTCTTTGAAACAAATTGAGGGTTGGAGGGGAGAGGTGTGGGGGGATGGGTGATCCTGGTGGTGGGTACTATGGAGGGCACGTATTACATGTAGCACTGAGTGTGGTGCATAAACAATGAATTCTGGAACACTGAAAAAAAATTATTTAAATTAAAAAAAGAAGATACCAGACTTTGAGGTTTCTGCCTCGGCAATCAAAAACCCAATTCAGGCACTTGCAGTACAATTAAAACAAAACAAAACAAAACAAAAAAACACCAAAACTGTCAGGCACTTACACTACAGCTGTCCTGTCCTTTCTTTCTCTAATTAAAACAAACAAACAAAACTGCTTACATCATAATTTCCTAATAGGGATAAAGAAATAAAATGTGGTTAATAATAAATTTGCTAAGTATACATGAAAATTCTGAGACCATCCCCCCTCCAGTTTTAGTAAGTATTGCTTTTCTGTAATACTAAAATGAAGCATTTGTATACCCCAAATTGCCAATAATTGCTCTCCTACCTAGGGAAAAAACCGGCAGGTTTTTCCTAAATTGAAAATTAATAATGAAGAAAAATGTGGCTGTCCATAGTTTCGGCATCAATACCTTTACATTATATATGCACTAATATATTTATAATATATCAATACAGTTGCAATTTTTCATGAAAATAAGATAACTAAAAGTTATAGTTTAATAATGAGTTATATAGGCAGAAAGATTTCACAACTGTGATTACTGGAAAAGAAGAGAAACTAGACTTTAAATAAATTATATACACAAACTACTTATATTAATAACTCTGCAAATTAAACGTGGGACCAGACTGAGCAGTACATATTTAGGACATTATAAAACAGAATATTGCAACTGTACTGTCTTTCTGAAGATTAACAGTTGAAATGATTTGCATTATTCCAAGCAAAGTAAAAACACTTGGAAGATTATACTGTAAAATGCTTAAAGTTATTACTGTCATCATTAAATTTACGGTTTGATGAAAGGAAGCTTTACTTGGCCTTCGTTTACCCACACCAGTCTTTTAAAGATTTTGGTTTTATTTATCTGACAGAGAGTGAGAGACAATGAGAGAGGGAACACAAGGAGGGGGTAGTGGGAGAGGGAGAAGCAGGCTCCCCGCTGAGCAAGAAGCCCCATGTAGGGCTCGATCCCAGGACCCTGAGATCGTGACCAGAGCTGAAGGCAGAGGCTTAGCTGACTGAGCCACCCAGGCGCCCACCATCTTTTATATTACATTTTTTGAGCTGAAGTCTTCGGACACACATAACAGAAACAACTAGTTTAATTTCAACAAAAACTGCTCTTCCAAATACTAATTTTTTAAAAATGCTGTTGGTATTTGTTCGTATCTTGATATCCAACTTATGCTGACAAAAAAATCTTGCTTCTTCATAGTTCATTCCTTTCAGGAGGATAAGTAAGGAGGAGCCTAATAATAACTCTAAAAATGACATTTTTTCTGACTAACAGGAACAAAATGGCCAAGCTGATACAGGTGGAACAGATTCCAAACTGGAGACATGGTATTCAAATGACACAGACTGACAATTTCTCACTTTGGCACTTCTGTGCTGTGTTTTGATTTTTCCTACTCCACTGCCTTCTCTTTCTTGTCATAAGTAAAATCACATGGCAAGTCACATTCTGAAATGAATATAAAAATACTGAAAATGAGAGCCAATATCACTAGGACAGACTCAAGATAGCAGTGAGTCCAAACTTTCTTTTTTGACTTTGGATAATAGAAAATGCTCAGATTTTCTTCAGACCTTCATCCCAAAGGAATGTCTAATTTTAAATTTTTGTAAATTCTGATTTAATCCTTAACAAACCATGATCTACTTTATTTTACGGAGGTTCTGTAATAGAACAGCAGTTTATTCTCCTCAGAAGTGAAGGCATGTGAATGTATACCCTAACAGATCTACTTGGCTAAATTAAGAAGATTCCTGTCCGCTGCCTAATTCAATGTCTGAGATGATAATAGGATGAACATCCAATTCAACACTGACAACAATTCAAAGCATTTTTCAATCCCTGCTGTTCATTGTCTTCACTATCCAGCATTGGGTGCACAATGAAAATATGGCCATTGTAATTAAAAATAGGAGTAAGGCTGGGAATAATCTGAGGTTTTGATCCAGGAAGAAAAAAATATGTAATACTTAATCCGAGTTTTTGATTTTTTTTTATGTTTTTGTGTGTGTGTGTGTTGGGGGGATTTGTTGTTTGTTTGTTTTCTTGTTTTGTTTTGTTTTGGATTTTACAACACTACCATATACTTTATAAGAATACAATTTGTAAGAACTAAAAACTTGGTGGTAGCTGGATCTATCCAACCTCTGAAACACTTAGCTCTGCTTCTGGTGCTATACCAAAAACAATGCTATTCTTCTGACCCTAGTTTGTGATAATTTAAAACATAAGCATAGTAATCATCATGTGAAAGTAGAGGAGTTCATTTAAAAAAAAGTCAGGGGGCAACTAGGTGGCTCAGTGGGTTAAAGCCGCTGCCTTCAGCTCAGGTCATGATCAGAAGGGAACCTTGCTTCCTCCTCTCTCTCTGTCTGCCTCTCTGCCTACTTGTGATCTCTGTCTGTCAAATAAGTAAATTAAAAAATCTTAAAAAAAAAAAAAAAAAGTCAGGAAGCCCTGAAGGGTGCGCTCTGATGCAGGTCCCCCCACTCTGGAAATTGCATAACCAGCAGGAAGAAGGAAAAGTATTCTGACAAGGGAGGACATTTTGTACACAGGAATTTTATCTCCCGTTTTTCAGAAAAGGAAGAACCCTTCCTGCCCCAGGAACTGCACACCAACTACCAACAAATTATTAGCCATAACCCAGAACTCTTGCTCTTCAATAAACTTTTGTTCAAGACAACCCTCTCCATTTTCCTCCTAAAATCTAATTAAAGTTGACCTTCCCTTTGTCTCTTCACATTTGTCTATGGTACACCATAGCTTCCTTGTCCAGAACTGCAATTCCTCTGCTATTCCTGAATGAACTCATTTTTTTTTTTTTTACTTAAATAAAATTGCTCTTTGCTCTGTTTAAAGTTAACAATTAATAACCTCTATAATTTTTACTAGAGGCAGATTAACTGCAAGTGACATTCTGATTCAGATATAGTATCTAATTTCTTGTTGAATCTTGCTAAGTTATTTGCCTTCATAATATATTATGGCAGGGTTCCAAGGGTTAATTATGAGTTGCATAAAAGGCACTTCCTTCAACTCATTTTAATTTATTGTTTCTCAGTAAGCATTTCCCAGGAACCTGACTCACTGAAGTCTTAAGGAAGAGTTACTTTCACTTGCCCCCCTCCCATTCTGCTCTCATCTGATATATATAGTCAACAACAACTAATTTCACAGCTCAGTTATTTAATCCTTGAAAAAAAGACATTTCCTCAAAATTGGATGATAAAAATGAGTTGGGGATGCTGTACTAAAAAAATTCATAGCTTTAAAACCGATATTTATGTAAGCTGTATTTATGAATTCCATCAGTTTAGTGAGACATATACTAATAAATTTTCTCTAAACTCGGCAAGAGAAGATAACTTATAGATTCGTATTTCTAATAATATAACACCAACATATTATTTCAATTATGCACTCAAAGCCTAGAAATGGAAGATTATGATATACAGGATAATAGATGATCATCAAATGACTGTAATACCATAATTCAGAAGATGGCCACAGCACTTGAGTAGTTTATGAACTGCAGCAGGAATCCCCAAGTGCATTCATACCTTCAATGGGAAGCCATTACTGCTACAGAAATGAAAACATTTATTTAAATCTTAACAAATTTCAATACCATACCTGAAACCTCAACACTACACATTTAGCATCTGCCTCATGAGACAAAAGCTTTTATATTCAAAGAATAATTCACTATAGGGTCTTTAGAGCTACATTTTAAAACTTAATTAAGATAAATGTTTGTCGAAACCTATCGAGAGTGATTATTGAGAATGGAGGTGGGGGAAGGAGCCAGAAGAGCAATGACTCACTTTTTCATTGAAGTGGTATGAACTGTTGGATAATCTTATATTTTAATATATTTGTAAGAATACAAAAGGACAACCAGTTGGGTATTTTCTCTGTTACATGATGCTATAAAAGGATGTGCTCAAGAAGACCAAAATATATATTTTTCTAAGATTTTATTTATTTATTTGAGAGAGAGACAGTGAGAGAGAGCATGAGCGAGGAGAAGGTTAGAGGGAGAAGCAGACTCCCCGTGGAGCTGGGAGCCCGATGTGGGACCCGATCCCAGGACTCCGGGATCATGACCTGAGCCGAAGGCAGTCGTCCAACCAACTGAGCCACCCAGGCGTCCCAGACCAAACGATTTTGAACAATATTTAAGCACAGAGACATATTTGGATTTTTTTTTTTTTTTTTTTTTTTTTTTTTTGTATTTTACTATGAGTCCACCATGAACCTTTTTTTTGTAAACCTGTTCGGTGTTAAGGAACTACATCCCTAGTATGTTTAATATCATTATATTTGTTTTTAAACGTGTATATTTATAAATATAAATATACTTATATTTATATTTAGTCTTTATAAACTAGGAAAATATATTTAAAGGTGTCAAATTAATAAAACCTTTAGCAGCACGTAAGTCAGATGTTATACAAACCTACTGTACAGATGAGAAAAATAAACTTGAAGAAGGTGAAGCAATTTGTCCTTGATGGCAAACGAAGATAAAACCCAAAGTTGTCCAGTGATAAAGAATACTCTACTTCGACTGTTTAACTACACCATCTCTGTGGGCTCTGGAGCTCTTCCTTTCCAAAACGCCACTTCATTCTCTCTGCTTACCTATGAATGTACAGCTCCTTATAGGCCAGTGCGCCCTCTACTGGGACTGTAGTCACCCTGCATGCAGCCCACCTTTGCCCTGTATGGTAATGCTGTATGAAAAGCTCAGAAAACTGGGTGTGCTTTGCTACTTACTACTCTGCTAGGAAATTATTCCCCCCCAAAATTTAAAAAACCCCCACAAACAAACAAACAAACAAACAAAAAACCAAAAAAAAAACCCAAAATACATTTTACATTTATATCATATGGTATTAAACATATGAGCTCATAACCATTTGCATGACAATATTTCGCCATATTTCAACCCCTTCATCCATTTCAGTGTTCATTTTAACTAGTGTTCATACATGTGAGAAATGCCACACAGGGGTTCACCCTTAATGGGTTTTGCTATCATTTACTTTTTTAAATTAAAAAAAAAAATAATTTTTTTTTACATTTTTAAATTTCCAGGCTAAAAATTTCTTTTTCTTTTTTTTTTTTTTTAAGATTTTATTTATTTATTTGACAGAAAGAAATCACAAGTAGATGGAGAGGCAGGCAGAGAGAGTGGGAAGCAGGCTGGCAGGGAGCCTGATGCGGGGCTCGATCCCAGGACCCTGAGATCATGATCTGAGCCGAAGGCAGCGGCTCAACCCACTGAGCCACCCAGGCGCCACCCAGACTAAAGATTTCTAACTTATTTAGTGTTAAAATAAATCAAGGAAACCTCATTTAAAATGGTGCTGAGAAACTGAAGGGAGGGCACTTGCCCAAGTACTGCTCTTGATGAGAAGCATACCTCTTGTTCCCCAACAGGAAGAAGCTTACTTTACATATCCCAGCAGGAGGAAGAAAGAATTCCTCCTTACCCAGCAACAGCCCAGCCAATGAGAACTCAGTGAAAAAGCCTCTCAAGCTTCTTCCTTTCCCCTATAAAAGCAATCATCTCTCCTCTTCTCCAGACTTGCCTATGGTTCAGCATAGTTTGCTGGCCCCAAATTGCAATTCCTCCACTCTGCCTGAACGAACTAAGTTCCCTGTTAGAATAGATTGCTCTTTTGTTTTTTAAGGTCAACATTAGTCTCTCCTGATAGGATACACTACCATCACCCCAAGTATGCTATTTTTTTGGCTCTCTAAATCTCCAGGTTCATAAAGTTTTTCTTGAAATGCAGCCCTCAGACACACAATTTTCATTACACAGATGGCCAGCAATTTGGTTCCAAAGATAATTAATATTTCCCTTTCATTCATAACACTCTTTCCAAAAGGGACCAGCATTTCATTGGTATTCATTTAATGTAAACATGGGGACACTTGAATTCTAATATTTTCTAGAATTCAGTTAATAGTTTAGACTCTATAAATACAGTACATATTTTGCTTAAAAAGGCATATTTTGCATTTTTGTGAAATGCAAATGTTTATAACCTCATAAAATCATGTCTTCCCTCAGTTTGACCTCAAAAATGGCATTTTACTTGCAGCAAGTTCAGTGCAAGCCTTTTTTATTTAAAAACCTCTATGTTCATACAAATACCATCCCAAGATTCCAGTTTTTACAATCTCCTATCAACCACACTCTAATTCCATACTATCCAATTCTCTCTTTCTAAATACCCTATATTTTTACTAGTCTGCCATTTCCATCGGCTGTTATTTTTTGCTTCTCAGTTTAGAGAAGAAAACTACCATTCTCCAAGAAACCTTGATAATGCCCTTGCTGTATGAAAGTTTGTCAAACCTTTCCAGTTAAGATTCATAACATAGCTTTATATGAATTATATCCATGTTACTATATCTTAAAATATAATTACTGACACACTATCCTCTAGATATAAAGTAGAATCTCACCAAGTTTGGGGGCAATGTCATACAAACCTTTTATCACCCAGAGACCAGGAAGAATTCTCTTCATATACTAATATTCAACATATATTTGTAGGTTCATTGTTAGTACAAAACACAAGAACTTAAAACTATAATATAATGTTTAAAAAAAAAAACACCCAGTTTCATGGTTTTCTTTCATTATTTATTCAAACCCTCTCTGTGAGGCTCTTTTTTTCCCCTCCTCTCAACTTACTTGAAATCCAGGGTAAATCCTCTAGTCTCTTTAATCCCTAAAACAATCTAACTTAAGTAACTAAAACATCTATTTTGATGTAATAGTTAAAATTTCCAACTCTGTGCAGAGGTAAACCTGCTCCCCTCTTCTGGCTAGAGACTGCTTTAGGCGGGTGCCTGGAATGGGAAGGGAGGTATAGGTGTTCTTCTGTCTCCCATCGCTAACCTATGACTGGGGCCTTCCTAGCTGGAAGTGGTGGGAAGGGCCAGGTAAGTCTTACTTACAATGTACTGTCCTGGTAACTTCGTCATTTTTGGCTTGCTTGGCAGGGGTTTAAAACTGATTTACTTTTTCTTGTAGAGAATCCCTGATTTATCTCCAACTTTTTTTTCTATGCACTACTGAACTGCTCAGATAGGAGCTGACCCAATCCCCCTAGAAGCCCTTAGGCATTCTTTTCCTCACTATAAGTATACGCGCAGGTGAGAGCCAATGCAATGAACGTCTATGTGCTGCTCTTTAAACCAGCCAACTGGTCATACTCTCTTACTCTTTAGATTTCTCAGCTATGAGTCCAGTACAAAACCCCTAAGGACCCTGTACTTCATAGAATACATATCAGGGGAAGGAAATGTTCAGGATTCTCAAAGTTGCATGCTATGGTGTAAATGCTTGTGTCCCTCTGAAGTTGTACGTTGAAACCTAATCCTTAAGATGTTGGTATTAGGAGGTGGAGCCATTAGGAGGCGATTAGGTCATGAGGTCCAATAAATGACAGCCTTCATGAATGAGCTTAGGGCTCAGAGAGACCAGAGAGCTCCTTTGCCCCTCCCACCAAGTGAAGACACAGCAGGAAGAGGGCAAACCGTAATAGGAAAAGGCCTTCACCAGAGCCTGACCAAGATGGCACCCTGATCTTGGATGTTCAGTCTCTAGAAAGAAATGTCTGTTTTTTATAAGCCATGTGGGCTCTGATATTTTGTTACAGCAGCCCAAACAGATTAAGAAATGGTGTCAGAAACAAAAGGTAACTCTTTGATTTTAGGCTGAATCTACTGGCCTTTCTCTACAGAAAGACCTAGAATCACAGACTGTTATAGCTCGAAGATGTGTTAAAATCATCTAGTCGAGAATAGCCTAATTATAGATGAAGAAACTGAAATCTGAACATTAAATGATTTAACGAGTGTTTGATTAACTTAAACTCAACAAACATTACTGAATCCTTTTTTTGCAAGCAATAACAGGAATACAAAAACAAATACAACACAGAACTGACCATGTAGTGGCTAGATGAACTGGTATTACAATCCAGAACTCCTAGGTTCTGTTCCAAAGTCTTATCTGCCACTCCACACTAGGAGAAAAGTTCTCAAGTTTAACACACAGAAGAATTTCCCAGGGAGCTGTTAAAATGCAGATTCCAGAGCTCTGCTGCTGGAGACTCTAATTTAGTGTGCAAGGGCCATGAATCTTCATGTTAACAAGCACCTCAGGTGACTGAAATGCAAATTGTTCTGTCCTAGAATTTAAAAGCACAGCTCTGTTTTAGTGGGGGTCCTGCCCACTAATCTCAAGGACAGAGAGAAGCTGAGCATCTGTGTCATTTGACTCCTGTCTTATCATCACAAATGTTTGTGATGGCTTAACAAATGTGTGCCACCATTGCAAAAATACATGTTTAGGGGCCATTCAGGTGTCTCTGCTTTTCTAAAACTTATATTTTTCTGGGGTTATTTTGGAGTTTTCTGCGGAGTCCGGCAGATCATCCCCTTGTTCTGAGATTTCCTGATGATATTAGTTCTTGAGAATTGTGTTTCAATTTTCTTCTATCTCTCAGTAAACAGAAACTGGCACACCTAGGACCTTTAAAGAAGGCATAGTATATTGGAATGATTACATGTTCATTCTTCCATTTTTGTAACACATGTTTATAAAATATGAAATGATATGAGAGAAATGTTTATAGCAATACTGATTTCTCTTGACATTCCTTTTCTAGCTCATAGTGTGGTAAGATACAGTAAGGCCTAATGTCTTGAGATTAAAGAGGGTCTGATTAAACAGTAAGACTGCCAAGCAGGCACCAGAGGCATGGCAAAACATTTCTCAGATGATAAAATGGTACAATTTGGGTACCAACGTGCCTCTTCTTCAGTCTCACGGGAAGAACTGACCCTTATTTTTAGTTAGTACTTGAACCACTAAGTTTTGTTCCCTCTTCCATGAGAGGCAAGGAGAAAACTGTTCTCTCATTGAGAGTGAGTGGTACATGTATTTTCTGGATTTTCTAAAATATGCACAAGCCACTTACTACTTCTATATTTGTTTTAAAATGCTGTTAATCTGCAATTAGCTTGCCTTTATCCTTAGCATAGGTAAGAGTTTAAAGCCGATCAATTGATACTTAAAATGAGATTAACTTTCCAATAACAGCATTTAATTGAGAAGAGAAAACTAATCAGGTGTCTGACTATATGTTAGTACTTCCTAAAAGAAGGACACTATTTAATTTGGTGATATAATTTCATTACCTTTTTTTTTTAATTTAAAGATTTGTTTATTTATTTATGAGAGAGAGTACTAGTGTGTTGGGGTGGGGGTGGGTAGTGGGCAAAGGGAAAGGGAGAATCTCTAGCAGACTCCCTCTTAGCACAGAGCCCAATGAGGGGCTGAATCCCACAACTCTGAGATCATGACCTGAGCCGAAAATCAAGTCAGACACCTGACTGACTGAACCACCCAAGTGCCCCATAATCTCCTTACTTTTATAAAGAAAATAAACTGTGACACTATGTTCTTGTGTCTGTGCTGTAAACTGGAGTAAATTAAAAAGCAGTATTGAAAGAATCATAATCAAGTATTTTTCTACCTAAAACTGACTTCTCCCAGAACCATTGTCTATACTGTTTTCCCCTTAACATTTGCACCAATCTTTATCGATGACCTCACACGAGCATATACACAGCACATCTTTTGATATTCATTCATTGATGAGCATGATGAAATTATCTATTTTGAATTGCTGCTTGGGCATTTCACAGTTTGACAACCCTGCTCACACCCAGAGTCTAGACCTTTGGAAAAGGATCCCACCTTCGGATCCTTGCTACAAGTTGCCTCTTTGCTTTTCCTGAGGTATGTTTTAAAATAACTGCACAGAGTTGAACTACCTACAAAAAGTTAGTGACCTCTGTCCCAATCACGCCAAACACTGGTAGATGCTGGATACTCAACAAAGACTTCTACTTCTTAGACATTCTCAGATCCAGATCCAGAGGACTGATGCCTAAATAGGTATATTATAATACTGCCTGACAAATGCTATCAGAATTATGAATAGATCTATGAGACGCCCCCCAAAAACAGAGTAACTCACCATTTCTGGAAGAGCTGAAGGAAGCCTTATAGAGATTGTTCTCAAAAGTAACTCCACATTAGCATCGCCTGGGAAGTTCTGGAAACAAATTATTACGCATGCTCCAGCCCAGGCCAATTAAATCAGAGTCTCTGCATGTGGGCCTCAGCGCTGATAAATTTAAAAATCTGTCTAAGTAATTATAATATGCATCTAGTGTTAAGAACCACTTCTTTAAAGGAAATGGCAAATAAACTTAAAATGAAGGATGAGGTACAAATCTATGTATTTAAGAAAGGTCAAGTTAAATTACCTACCGGGAAGTGAGAATATTTTGTTAGTTTTCCCTTTCCAAGTTCTTCATGTTATTTTACTAATTCCCGATTAGTTCATTTGAAATGCAGCAGAATCCTCATATTTCTTGACTTGAATAATTATTTAGGAGTCGTTGTCAGACACATAAAACATTACTTATCGTTTTGAGCATAAAATAGAACTAAAGTGAAAGAGAACAAAAGATTTAGAAAACAGATTTTTCCAATGTCAGGAGGTAAGTACTGTTCTTATGTGTTTATTCAGGATTTAGTTTAAAACATCTGGAACAAACTATCAACATTCCTAACATTCAGTTGACAACAATTCAACAACATTCAGGTGAAACAATTTAAATGCTAGAACATGGTTTATATAGCTAATGTTTCTTATAAATGAAGTTTGATGCTAATGATAAGTAATCATTGGCATCTGCTATATTGAAACCGTTTATTGGTAACATCTCACTCCAAGAGTTCCATGAGACCCCACCCATTTCACAGCTGACCTAATTATTTATCTTCCAGTGCTCACCACATGACCAACTTGCTCAAATAAAAGTTGTTTTCCTCTCCAATAATACTGCTATCTACATTTCAGCCCTTCCAAAATCTGGGTCTAACAAGATCCCACCTGTTCGGCAAGTTCCAGAGGAATACCAGTGGTCATCAACAAGAAGTCAAATGCTTATATTTTGAGTTCTTTTTCTGGGGAGTGGTGGGGAACACAGAGAATCTTATGCAGGCTCCACACTGTGCAGGGCTCCATCTCACTCCCTGAGATCATGGCCTGAGCCAACATCAAGAGTCGGACACTTAACCAACTAAGTCACCCAGGTGCTCCTTATATTTTGAGCTCTTATACTACTTGTTTTTGTAATCAAATGGGATTGTCATATGACTTTTTTTTTTAAGATTTTAAAAATATTTTATTTATGTATTTGACAGGGATCACAAGTAGGCAGAGAGGCAGGCAGAGAGAGAGGAAGGGAAGCAGGCTCCCTGTTGAGCAGAGAGCCCTATGCGGGGCTCAATCCCAGGACCCCGGGATCATGACCTGAGCCAAAGGCAGAGGCTTTAACTCACTGAGCCACCCAGGTGCCCCTGTCATATGACTTCTTATCCTTGTTCCAGATATAATCTCTTTCAGGTGCCAATTTTTGGGGAGAGAGGAAAAAGAATAAGCAAGGGAGCTACAAAGTTTTGAGAGGCTAATATGTGTGGAGATCTGAGCATGTTTGTTACTTCACTAAATCTTAAACTAATACAAATATGAACATATTTTATGGATTAAAAACAACTGAAACGATGAGCAACTTGCTCATGTTCACACAACTAGAAGACGGGAAGAGTCATGTTTCAAATTTTCGATGTCACTGATTGTGAAGTCCATGAACTTTCTACTGTTTCATATTGGAGTGTATTTTGCATAGAATTTAATTCCCATACTTCCTCATCTATTCAAATGAGCTGATTTATTGAACATTCTCAACTCTGTAGTATACAAAATTTAAATTCATTTTTATGAATTTCTTTCCAACCAACTATATTAAACTATGTTATGCCTAATCTTTTTCTTCTTCTTCTTCTTCCTCTTTTTCCTTCTAATACTATCATGAGAAAATCTTGCTGGTTTCAGGTCATTTTTGGGTACTTAACCATACCAATCTAATCCAATTAAGAACTTAAATTACATGTAGTTGCTGACTTTTCCCTTTGCATTGTCTACCTACTAAAAAGACAACCAATGAAGAGCAGGTAGGCTACTACACAAAAAGACAGAGAACATCCAAATGAGGAATGAGATGCCAGTGTCCCTTTCTTGTCTGCACCCCACACAGTACGTCTGCTAGGTACATACATGTAGGGTGAGAGATTTGCCAGTTATCATAAACTCCATCCTCTCTAAGACATCTGCCTCCAGCAATTCCTCTTTTTCTTTTATTTTTTTTTTTATTTTTTTTTTTTTTTTTTTTTTTTCTTTTTTTTTTTTTTTTTTTTTTAAATTTTTTATTTTTATAAACATATATTTTTATCCCCAGGGGTACAGGTCTGTGAATCACCAGGTTTACACACTTCACAGCACTCACCAAATCACATACCCTCCCCAATGTCCATAATCCCACCCCCTTCTCCCAAACCCCCTCCCCCCGGCAACCCTCAGTTTGTTTTGTGAGATTAAGAGTCACTTATGGTTTGTCTCCCTCCCAATCCCATCTTGTTTCATTTATTCTTCTACCCACTTAAGCCTCCATGTTGCATCACCACTTTCTTTTATTTTTTTAAAGATTTTATTTACTTGACAGAAATCACAGGTAGGCAGAGAGGCAGGCGGGGGGCAGTGAGGGGAGGCAGGCTCCCTGCTGAGCAGAGAGCCCGATGCGGGGCTCCATCCCAGGACCCTGGAATCATGACCTGAGCCAAAGACAGAGGCTTTAACCCACTGAGCCACCCAGGCACCCCAGCAATTCCTCTGGTTTATTGTAACTTGCCTGTATAGAGTGCAAGAGAGAGGAAGGCCTGGGACTGAAGAGGTAGCAGGACTACATGGCCACTTTATTTAGAGGCTTGGAGAAAGCTCTTTTCCATCAGAAATGTTTTCAGGTATCAGCTTCTTTCCTTTAAGTAGCCAGTTCTGAGATCTCTACTATCTTCCATGCAATGATATTTACTGAGAGGCAGCTATTCCATATTTTATAATCCCATTATCCTCAAACTGCAGGCACACCAGTGAATGAGACGCTGCATATGGTGTCTTGCACATAGTGAATAATCAATACATATGTATTGAAGAATAGGAACAGACATAAACATAATAATCATGAATAAAGTTGTTGAACTGAGAGATATATTGTTTCATCATATCTATACAAGCTGTATTAGTAGAAAAAAGAAGAAACAGTGTAGGCACTGGATACAGACCCTGGATAAATCAAACACAAATCATATTGCTGCAACCATAGCAAAACCAACTGAAAGAGATACAGGGAAAGATTGATGAAAAGTGTTGAGTAATATGAGGAGGAGGACCAAAGATAATATTTGATGGAAAAGATACAACTGAAAACATTGAAAGTTGGGTAGGAAGTTTTGGGCTTAAGTTGCCTTGAATGCCAGAATTAAACAGGTCATGTCTTTAATTTATTCTGTTATGTGTCCCACATGTGAGAAATGGAAGTCCTGGCCTCTGCCCTGTCCTCTCAAAATACTTCTGGAATTAAGAACAACTTACATGAAACAGTTAGCAAACAAATCACTAAGAACAGCATGGAATGCAGTAACAGTTGAAAAGCTACAGCGTATATGTGCTTCAAGGGAGCAAGGAGGGAATGGCCATGGGGAACCAGAGTAATCAGTAGGATTCTTGGAGGCTTTGAATAGTTCCAGGGGGAACGATGCACACTGGCCTTCATGATTTAGGGTTTCAGTGGGGGCAGACTTTCTAGTGAAAAAGAAAAATATGAGGAAGGGAAAGGCAAGCTGGAGATTTCAGATATGAGAGTGCAGCATGATTTTGAATTCTGCAACATGACTGTACATTTGTACAGCTGGATAAAAGTGAACCTCAGAACTTCTAGAAAGTATGCAACACCAAATTGAAACTCTAAGATATGTTTTCATATCTTTCAGTGTTTACATGTAAAGGGAAAGTAAATCCATTTTCTTATTTTCTCCTTTCTCTTTTTAATTTTTATATCATTCTCTTCTTATTTTTCTTTCCTTACATTTCCCCCCTTATTCATTCATTAAATGCACATGTTCTGTGCAGCTACTATATAACAGGTGCCAGAAATAAAGCAATGAGCAAATAGTTTATATTCTGCTGGAAGGAGTAAAAAATTACTTTTGTCAGTGATAACTCATTTAAAGATAAAGTGAGATAGGATAGAAAATGACCCAAGGTGGAGGCCTTAGCAAAATTTTAAATATGCATAAAGTATTTTTAACAGTAGGCACTATATTATACTGTCTATCTCTAGGACAATTTAATCTGGTATAACTGAAACTTCACATACATTTTTGAAAGAAATATCTTAGGAAGGAAAAGACAATAATCCCTACAAAGGGCTTGTTGTAACTTATTTTGAATTCTATTTTGGTTAAAACCCTTTGGGTTTTGTACCATAACAATATTCAAAGTGGGTGACAGATATCTTCTCTCTAATGTGGGAACAGAGTGATTGTTGTGGTGGGGGGAATAGTAAGTAGACTACTCTGTTTATAAGAGTGCTCCAAGGCAGATCAGTTCTAGGAAAGAGAACATACAGAGGTTGAAAACTGAAAATGGTATTTCCTTAAATAAATTTGGTACAGTGCACCTCTTAGAAAGATTTTGCATGCCCTCAGAAGCACATGTACCCCAACTTAAAAACTTTTTAATTATAATAAAGCATATATAGTAAAGTTACCATTTTAACCATTGTTAAAGGTACACTTCAGAGACATTGAGTACATTTACACTGCTATGCAATCATCACAACCCTACAACTAGATAACTTTCTTCATGGATCATGCTTCCACACCACTGTTCTCAGTATGTACTCCAGAATCTTAATTCCTGTTGTCAAAATATAAGAAATGTGTGGAAAATTCTTCACCCATTCATGCTAGTAAGCTATTTTTACAAATGATTAGATAAAACTTATCTGTAGTCACATTTCAAACCTAAGTTCTCATCTCATGGATTTTCCTTTCTCATTTTGTACCATCTCAGTGGGTACTAAGAATCACTTAATACAGAGCAGATGTTCTGCTCACTCAATACTAAATTATCCATCTATTTTAAAGTTGCGAAGGAGGATTTAAAATATGCTAGTAAAGGAATTTTCTTTCTTTTTAAAAGATTTTATTCTTAAGTAATCTCTACACCCAATGTGGGGCTCAACCCTATAATCCGGAGATCAAGAGTTACATGCTCTACTGACTGAACCAGCCAAATGCCCCAAGGGTTTTTCATAAGGAAGGAAGGAAGGAAGGAAAGAAAAAGCGAGCTAAAACAAGAAAAAATTTCTCCTCTTGTGCACGTTCTAGAATTTTCTTTCCCTTCTTTTTATCTATCCCCTTTTATGTAAAAACACTACTATTTCAGTAAGATCCAGTAAGGCTCAGTCACTTACTGCCAAATTTATGATTCTATAATTATTTTTCATTTATTATTTACAGACTGCCTTCATTATGCACAAAGCTCACAAACAGAAAATGGATATGGTCAGAGTTTTAAATAGCACCAAAGGAATGAGTGGCACTTGAAAAACACTTGACTACTTAATTTATATTAACAATCTGAAATTACAGGGATATGAAATTCAACAAAAATTCTCTAAGCCAGTGTTTCCTTTTTCTCACATTTTGAATAGAGGCAAAGTAAAGTAGACATACTATATAAATACTATATTTACTTAATTTTATGATCCGTTAAAGGTATGACAGGTTTTTGAGAAATAACAGCTTCCCAAACACTATGCTGTTTATGCATACACATACAAAGCGTTCTTTACCATTTTAATAGCACAGCTTTATACACAAAATTATAGATCACTTTTTCTTTTATACTCAGTACTCAAGTCTGACTCAAAGCTTCTTCACACTCAGAATCAATTCTCCTGAACAGTGTTGCCATTAGCAATAATGCACATCATGCCAGGAACATACGGCTATTCACAACCACTATTAGTCATTTTGACTTCTTTACCAATTTTAGAACTCATAATACCATTTTGAAGCATTTTGAAGAGTACAGCATTTTCATAATAGTTTTCTTTTTGGTCAAGTTCATACTTTCCCTTTCTTACATGCTTTTTAAAATTAAGTATATAGCTAGAATTTAAAAGTTTTAAGGAAGTTGTATCAATTGTATTTAAGGCCTGATTGATACTCTTTCACTATACATGCATCAATTATACCATCTTTTCTAGGCTTTGTAACTTCTCAGTCTATTCAGAGTGATTTTGGAAAATCATTTTAACAAGAGTGTGAAAATGTCAAAATGTGTGTGGCTTAGCATTAAGAAAAATTTCCATGATGTCAACCAAGTGCATTCTTTCATAATCTAGCATAGGACAAAGAGCTCAAGGCCTAAGAATAGGAGCCTGATATTATGTCAGATTACGTCTTGGCTGGCTGGGAGGCTTGTCTCGATATGCCTTACCTTCCTGTGTCTAGACCTTTTCCTTTGTCCCTTTTATTGTCACTATAGAACACATGATCCAAAACGGGGGCAGAGGACCTGAATAGACATTTTTCCAAAGAAGACATACAAATGGCCAACAAGGCACATGAAAAGGTATTTAACATTACTAATCATTAAGGAGATGCATGTCAAAACCACAATGAGGTATCACCTCATAATTGTTACAACAGCGGTTATCAGAAAGAGAAGAAATATCCAGGGTAGATGAGGATGTGGAGAAAAGGGAACCCCTGTACACTGCTGGTGGGAATGTAAATTGGTATAGTCACCATGGAAAACAGTATGGCGTTTTTTTTTTTTTTTTTTTTTTAATTAAAAATACTACCATATGACAATTCCACACCTGGGTCCTTATCCAAAATAAAATGAAAACACTAATTTGAAAAGATTTATGCACCTCTATGTTCATTGAATCATTATTTACAATAGCCAAGATATGGAAACAATCCAAGTATCTACTGATGGATGAATGGATAGGAAGATGTGGAATATATATAAGGACACATACCTATTATTCAGCCATAAAAAGAATGGAATCTTGCTGTGACATGAATGCAACTTGTGGTCATTATGCTAAATGAAGTCAGAGAAAGACAAATATCATGAATTCACTCATATGTGGAATCTAAAAATACAAAACAAAATAAACAAATAAATAAAACGAATAAAAAAAGCTCATAGATACAGAGAACAGGTTACCAATTGCCAAAGGAAAAGCAAGGTGGGAGGTAGGCAAAAGGAATGAAGGAAGTTAAAAAGCATAGACTTCCAGTTATAAATAAATCATGGGGATGTAACAGACAGCATGGTGACTCTAGTTAATAATACTATAGTGCATATTTGAAAGTTGCTGAGAGTAAATTTTAAAAGTTTCATCACAAGAAAAATTTTGTAACTATGTATGGTGATGGATAGTAGACTTACTACAGTCATCATTTTGGAGTATATACAAGTTTCAAACCATTATGTTGTACACCTGAAACAAATATAGTATTATATGTCAATTATACCCGATCAAATAAAAAAATGACAACATTCTGGAGATAGGTAGTGGTGATGTTGCACAGCAATGTGAATGTACTTAATGTCACTGAACTATATGCTTAAAAATAATCAAAGTGGTAGCTGGTATGTTATACATATTTTACTATAATAAAAATGTTGAAAATTTTTAAAAATTAAATATTTAGTCATAATAATTAAAAAATTTCAAGAAGTTTCCATGAATTATGGATATAGAAATATGATAATCATGAGCTTGATTGTAAGATATAGATTAAGCTGGGATACTAGATAATAAAAGCATAATGCTATAATCAGAAGCAAGATATCTGAACAGTAGCATCCAAAATTTGAAGGTATTTATAAATTTTTTCTAACAATTTTCCAAATATGCAACAAATTTAATAAAACTTTAATAAGTTTCACTGCATTTAGTAGTAAATGTTTAGAAACATCGTTTTAGTCTTAGTAGAAAACAAAAATCCACATATTATTGAAGTAGTACTTGGTTTTCCTTGAGTGGCTAAAGAATTTTTTTTAATTTACATGGTAAATACGATTACCATTGAACTACATGCATTGCTCAAGAAATATCTGTGGAAAACAAAATGCCAAATATTTGAAGAAGCATTTATGCAAACAAAATACATAGTTGAAAGTATAAACATGTCAATAATGAAACATAATAATCATTAATCTTTTGTGAATTATTGAAGGAAATATGTACATACCATGGAAGATATTTTCTCAAGTAACCATCTAAAGTTAACCACTGGTGTAGTTGCTGCTTTGATTAGGATATTTTTACAGATTCAGGGGTAAGATATCAAATACATTCATTTAACACATCATTCATAAGCCAGTTCTTGTAGCAAAAACATTAAAGCCAGTTGAAGCACATGATGTTATAGATTGTTATTTTTTTTAATATTTTATTTACTTATTTGACAGAGATCACAAGTAGGCAGAGAGGCAGGCAGAGAGAGAGGAGGAAACAGGCTCCGTACTGAGCAGAGAGCCCGACATGGGGCTCGATCCCAGGACCGTGGGATCATGACCTGAGCCGAAGGCAGAGGCTTTAACTCACTGAGCCACCCAGGTCCCCTGTTATAGATTATTTTTAATGTAGCTAAAACTAGGTGAAGAAGACCTTGAAATGTATTAAAATCTTAAAATATATTGTAATGGGTGACATCTTTTGTACCACACAGAATTTCCTGGTTAGCTATGGTAAAAAAAATTTAAAGCCTTTATTTAATTTAAGCATGAGTTACATATTTTTCTTTTACTAAAGAAAAAAAAAGAAAAAAAGTAAATAAAGCCATTATTCAAAATTATTGACATTTCTAATTAATGACAAGTGGTTGGTTCTCTGTTGTATCATACCTAATAAGTATTTTTGAGTAAATAAACACAGTTAAAAGTCTCTATGATACAGATGACCTTCTAGTAATGATTAAGAAAATAATTGTTTTCAAATAATCTCAACTTATGGAGAGAAAATATTAAAAATGGGTATCTGAATTTCTTTTTTAGTTTAGAAAATATGATAATTGCTTGTAAATCTCTTATATCTGGAGTGTAAAGATAAAACAAAAGTGGGGGGTAGAGAGCCATTTTCCCATTTCTAAAGGATTTTTGTTAGGAATAAACAAGTTAATACAATTCTATACGCACTTAATAAGTGATGACAATTATTATTTTATTATCTTTTTTTTAAAGATTTTTATTTATCTACTTGACAGAGATCACAACGAGGCAGAGAGGCAGGCAGAGAGGAGGAAGCAGGCTCCCCGCTGAGCAGAGAGCCCCATGTGGGGCTTGATCCCAGGACCCTGCTGAAATACTTTACCAGAAATTAGAAAACTCATAAATTAATTAGGAAACTTTTTTCATTTTTTGGAGCAATCACTATAGAAATGCTTTATATAATTAATGTGTTTTAAATATATTCTATTTAAAATAATTAAACTTTTAAATAACTTAAAAAAGAACAAGCCTTTTATGAGATTCATAGTTTTCTTCTTAAATCTCTTTCTGAGAAATCATGACATTGCATATTTTACATAGGTGTATAGCATAAACTCACTAAGAGAATGTCAGAAATGATTCTGTAACTATACTTATTTTCTCTTTTGACTTGAATAGGATTTTAAGCCATCTGAGAATCTCTGATCGTGAATATTAAAACTCATTCAATATCTAATTCATGTTTGAGCACTAATAAGCATTATATGATGGCATGAATATTTTTCATAAAATATGAATTTTATGAATTTTGCACTGAAATAAAAAATTCAGGTTAAACTCACTTTGACCTTTGTTATGTTAAAACAGCCAATCATACTTTTGAAAGGGCATAATTTATGTAAGATACTACTTGTTCAAGGCATAACCCATTCTTGATATTGTTAACAACTGTGAACTAAGAAGATGCATTCTCTAAATGATATATGGAGAGGTAATCCATTTTTTTTTAACTTTATTTATTTGTTTGACCGACAGAAATCGCAAGCAAGCAGGGAGGCAGGCACAGAGAGAGGGGAGGCAGGCTCCCTGCCGGGCAGAGAGCCTGATGTGGGGCTCGATTCCAGGACCCTGGGATCATGACCTGAACTGAAGGCAGAGGCTTTAACGCACTGAGCCACCCAGGCGCCCAGAGGTAATCTTTCTAAAGAAGGTACTTGTTTAAGAATATGCCATTAGTTGTATATTGCTTTTTAAATTATAAAATGCCTTCTCATTATTCTTATTTGATATTCACACAATCCTAAGTGAGAATAAATTAATTAAATCAACTTTTTCTTTAAGGGGTCACTAATGTGAAACCTTGTTCTATACACTTTCACCTCCATTAATTCATTTAATATTAATAAAAATTCTGTCATGTGTGTATATTTAGTATGGTAATGACAAGGCCCGGAAATTCTGTTGATAGGTCTCAGAAGATATGACTAGATAGTGGCAAAGTCAAGATTCGTACCCATTTTTTTTTTTTTTTTTTTTTTTTTTACTTAAGAATGTGTTTCGGTTTGAAACAGATATAGCAGATACCATCCTCATTTTATTAATGAGGAGTTGAGATCTAAGCAAAATACATTTTGGCCCCAAATCAAAATAGAATGTAGCTATTTGAAAACTTGAAATCAAGTTGCAGTGCAAAGGTTTTCCCACGGTTCTCTATTGGCTCACCATAACGATGAGCTATGACACACATACAGACATAACCACTGTGAGATGCAGCGGCCAATACATCATGAGCAGATGAGAGAGAAGAACAAGAGAGACTGGAAAGACAGAAAGAAACCAAAACATAAACAATTCATTGCTGCTTCTTCTTTGATGAATTGCCTTTTCCACTCTTACTTGTTTAGACGAAATTAACCACCCATAAATTGAAAATGAACTTACCACCCCCCCCACACACACAGACACACATGTGCATGAATTCCTACACATAATACACAAGCCACACTAACCTGTTATAGGCGAGAGCAAATGCTTCAGAAGTCCTGATGAGCCCCCCTAGACATCCCAACAGCTACTACCTATGTCCCTGTGTCCCTTGAAGACTAAAGCACAGTCTGCTTCTTTAGCTATGAGGCTAAATCTTATCTCTCCATTTCCCTGAAAATTGATATCTATCATCTAAGGATTTAGCCATTTCGAATTCTTCAGTGTATTTCAGTTTGCATGGTCGCATTATATACATTGATATACCCAGAGTAACTAGCAATAGACTACACTTTTCATTTCGAAGTTCACATTTTTTCCTTAACTAAAGACATTTATACTTAAAGAGATTCATTCTTTAATCCCTCATGGAATCGCCTGACCATTCCTTCAGCCCGGATTGTCATGGATATATTCCAAGTTCTCCACTAATGTATTTTTTTTTTTAATTTCTCTTCTCTTAACTTTTCCTAGCTATATTAATTAGAATACTGGTTTTGCTCCTGTAGCAAAGTACAGAATAGTTCTGGCTTTAAAAAAGATACAAATGGAGATTTCTTTCCTATAATAGACTGAGGATAAATAGTGGCTTCGTGGTCAGAAGACCGTATCCTTCCCATGTAGGTGCTGTGACATTCTCAGCGCCTGGTTTTCATCCTGTGGGCTAAGGAGGCTCCTCCAGCTTCTGTCATATATCTGCGTGCAAGGAAGAAGGGGATGCAAAATAAAACTACTCCTCTGGGAGGGTACCATCATCAGGCAGGGTCAGCAGAATGTGCTCTCTCTGCATCCATCTCTTTTTGTATTTAGAAGCACAATTAATTATTTGATACTTATTTTGCTTACAGAAACCTTGCTAAGCCTTCATATTAACTCGATTATTTTCTTCGATTTTTCATATAAGCATGTAATATGGATGACAGTATGTTTTTCTTCAACTTTTTTTTTCTTACCTCCACGTCCATGCTGAGACCTCATCCAGCATAATGTTAAATAGAAGTAGGGTTAGCAGACAATTTCTCTAGTTCCTGACCTCAAAAGGAAAGATTTTAAGTTATCAGTGCAGCAGGTAATTCATAGATATCCTTCATCAGGTTGAGGAGTTTTCTTTGATTTCTTGGATAACCCAAGTTGTTAATTATATAGAGTACTTTTATATATAGCTGCATTCATTCCTCTAGTATTTTAATTTAGGATGTGTATATCTGTGTTCATAAATGTGTTTATTTTTTTAATTTAAATTCAATTAGCCAACATATAGCACATCATTAGTTTCAGCTGTAGTGTTTGATAATTTATCAGTTGCATATAACACCCAGTCATAAATGTGTTTGTTCTGTAATTTTTCATTACGGTACCACTGCCAGATTTTGAAATGCAGTTGTTGCAAGCCTCATAAAAGAAATTCAGGATTATTTTTTCCAAAGTCCCTCCAGTAAAGTTTGGTAAACTTAGATATGCTTTCTTTTTTAATGCTTTGTAGAAGTCTTCATGAAAGTCATTTCCTCTAACTGTATATCTAAGTCTGCAGCATCTCCATTACTTCTGACTTGCTTCTCATTGTCTTCTCTTTTCCACTAGATGAATCTTGCCAGAAGTTTGTCGATTTTCTTTGACTTCTCAAAGAAACAACTTTTGACATTGTTGATCCTCTCTGTTGTTTATTTGTGTTCTATTTTATTAATTTCTATCCTTAATTATCGTATTCCTTCAATTGTGTGTCTCTTGGGGGAAGGTGAATGTTCTTTTGCTAGCATCTTGAGATAGCTATTATAAGCTATGCATTTGAAGCTGAGGATCTTCCTCTATGTTCTTTTTTTACCTACATTCCAAGGCACCATTTTTATCATTCAGACCAAAACATTTTAAAATTTCCATTATGATTTCTTCCATAAACCGTAAGTTATTTAGAAGTATATTTCTTTTTTTTTAGATTTTTACTTTGATATAATTTCAAAAGTATATTAAAATTGTGTGAATGGGATGAAGGACAGTATAAATCTGTTAGCCAGATTCAACAGGTGTTAACTTTTCCCTATTTGTTTATCATCACATGATTCTCTTTCTGTACATGCCTACATCTTCATATATTTTATTTTTTTCTGAACCATTTGCCCTTTGAAATGAAATTGCAGACATGACACAACATTATCCTGAAATACTTCAATATGTGTTTTCCAAGAATAGGGACGTTCTCTTATATAACTACTATACAATCATTATAATCAGGAAATCCAATTTGGATACAATAGTGCTATGTAATTCACATTCAGTACTTGAAATTTGCCACTTATCCCAATGATGTCCTCTACTACATTTCTTTTTTCTCTAGATAATGCACCATATTTAATTGTTTGGAATTAAATTTTTCTTTCTTTCTTTCCTTTTTTTTTTTTTCTAAGCATTAGGTGGTTATTTATTGATTCTTTCTGAGAAAATGTCACAAATGTAAGTAAACTTGTACACAGTTTTATTTTAGAAATCAGCCAAAGGAGATCAAATATTATCCTGTTTTATATAGCTGCAGTGAGTTGTATCAGAGAGAAGGAAAACACAAGTTACCATTGTAGTTTTGTTTAAGGTAATGCCAAGGGATTGTTTTTTTTTGAAATGGCCATTATGTGGGAAGAAACCTAACCAGGACAACACAGACCAAGTGTGATTTCTATATGGTCCTGTTTGATTACTGTTTTATAACTGGACAACATGACCCACTGCTGGGTAATGACATCAGCTTCATGGGTCACAGCTAGTATTTTGTTATAAAATATAATAAAGCAGAAAATATTAGAGGATATAACATGCAATAAGGGAAAATACTCTCCTCAAATTTTTATTTTTATATGTGAGTGTGAGTCAGATTACGGCACAAAATATACTTACTTTGCCTTCACGGCCCTCAGAGGCGAAGAAGCTAGGTTAGATCATCCCAGTCCCAGTAGCATAGCTTATATGACATCCTGAATTTTTCCAAGAAAAAAAAAATATGTAACTTGCATTCCTTTTGGGAGCAAGCATAAAAAAACTTTTTTTCATCTATTTAATGGCTTTTTTCAGTATAGAGATTTTTTAAACTCATAAATTATCAAGAAACAGGTAAAATATTAGGAATGCAATTTCAGTAACCTATACTTGAATTTCAATAAAATATACTGGTTTCCATTGAGATATGAGTAACAACTTTATCTTAAGGGTCCCTTGTAATAAATACTGAAAGGATAATACTGTGGTTGTATTCCTAGAATCTGGAAAGGCACTTCCTGCCCCTGTCACATGCATCATTGTTAGCCTTCTGCCCCACAATAGGATCTTACAGAACCTATCTTCGCTTACGATGCCCAGCTCCTGCTGCTGGTGGCCCATTTGGTTCTGCCTGGACAATGCATGATCTTAGTCGCAGGTGGCTTCCTGATGGCAGTGCTGTTAATCCAATCAGGAAGGCCTGCACACGAGGATGGCCCAATTCTAACAGGCCATCCTCACAGTTGCTGCCACTAGCTGAATTCTCCCCCAGCTCTATGCCCCCAATGAGTTTCCCTCCTGCCCTTTTCCCTAACCTACCAGACCCCACCATCCCACAGCACAATGATAGGAAATAACTCCCTAGGAAGGCCTAGAACTATATTTCTTTATTACCAAATACAGATGGCCCCAACTTATAAAGGTCTGAATTATAATTTTTTGATTTTATGATGGTGTGGAAGGGATACACATTCAGTAGAAACTGTACTTGATAGTGTGAATTTTGATCTTTTCTCAGGCTAGCAGTCAGAGGTAAGATACTTTCTCCTAATGCTCAATAGTCAGCTATGTGATCATGAAGGTCAATGACTGATACGCTCACCACCATTCTGGTGTTCACCGTTACTAAATATTCAAGTTAACAAATTACATGAGATACTCAATACTTTATTATAAAATAGCCTTTGTGTTAGATGATCTTGCCCAACCATAGGCTAATGTGAGTGTTTTGAGCACATTTAAGGTAAGCTAGACTAAGTAATGATGCTTCATAGGTTAGGGGTATTGAATTCAACTTAACGATATTTTCAACTTATGATGGATTTATGGGGTGAGGCATAACCTCATTGTCAGTTGAGGAAGATATGTATATGCATATTTTTATAATTGTCTTTAAACCAATTCTGTAGCTTGAGAGTTCCATGGCCAGGTAGTCCTTGCATACAAGGGTATATAAATCCAAGTGAAAGCCTAACTCTGCCCCAACATTTACAACAATAAGTATGTTTCCCTTTCTTTTTATGGTGTCAGCATCATGGAAAAGTTTCAAGCTCAGTTTAAAGAGATGTCTTTGGGTCCAGGAAGATTTCTACCTACCCCAACAGTCTAGCCCCTGGACTCCACCTAGATGAATCCAAATTCTGAAATCAAGTATACAAAATATGCAAATATGCTGTGGAAAAATAAAAATTGATGCTCTGACATTTTGTCTATCACTCCTGGGTTCAGAAAAGGATTTGCATTGGAGGAAGTCGGAACAAATAAAATAAGCATAATTCTTGTGTGACATTTGTCCCCAAAAGGAAGCAACAAAATGAATGAAAGATCAATGGTATAGAGTTTAGGGAAACATGTCATTTTAAGATCAGAGCGATATAAACTTATTCTTACTTGATATTCTATTTCCAAATCTAATTATTTATTTTAAAGTGTCTGAGTTCAGGATTTGATTTGGTTGGTCATTTGGTATTTGCTGTTGTTTTTAAAGTGACTATCTGTGAAAACATGTTTGTGTGGTCAGTATAACACATCTCAGCAAATCAAATCCAAGAACCATATCTTAATGGTACTAAGTGTACATTATTGAAAAGTTCTTATTTTTCAAAACTTATTTTTGGATTCTAAAGTGGAAAGGTGGAAAACATGAATTTCTAACTTGTATGTTCTAGCCTCCACTAAAATACATAGAATATTTTCACACTTTCCAAGTGTTCCTTTTGTCTTATCAATCTATTACCTCTTTATCTGTCTACATCTACCTATTTACTTGCATATTTACTGTATACGTTAATCAGTGATAAACAATATCTACACATGGAAATTTTTACTTTGGGCACACTAGTTTCTGCTAGGACCACTATGTACTTTCTTCCTTAATGATATTTCAGTCTCCCTCCATGCATTCAAAAAACACTCACTGAAGACTTGTATATTGAAGGTCAGGGACACAAATATGAAGGAAAAAAATTCTCATAAATCAAGAGGGGGAGAATAGTGTTGTGAAAGACACAATCTTGCAAGTAAATATATGTTACTCTGTGTAGTTATTAAGAAAAGATGAAATATAGCAAGTAAAAAAAAAAATAAAAAATTGGAAGTGGGAGAGTGAGATTCTTGTCTCATGGAGTCCAAGAATGAATCTCACCAACAAAGGAGACTGAGTATTGAGATGGAGTTTTATTACGTGAGGATACATAAAAATCTCTCAGGATAGGGGTCCTGACATGGGTTGTCACTGAGGGCTTTTAGGGTTGGTCTTTTACTGAAGGCTAACCAAGTTACTTAAATCCTTTTAACATCTCTATTGATAGCACCATTGAGTAAGGACTAGTGATAACATCTTTAATGGCTTACTTCCTTCTTAGGGTCTGATAATTCTTTGTTGGTCACAAGTAGCTGTTATAATAAGACTATACCTCTGACACCTAGGCAGGGCATCTGGTTTGTTCCCTTATCTCTGGTTTCCTTACACCTCTGCATTTTTGTGATTTTTGTGAGCCTGATCCTTTAGCCCCCTACCTATCTCTCCCAACCTAGCCCAGCCTGTCCCTTACTCAGAAGAATGAACTCTAATTCAGTTTCAAAAAGAAAAGACAAACTCTTGAGTCAGTTTCAAAAAGAGAAAGTTTGGTTGATACAGACTTTGACAGGTGACAGGACCTCAGCAAATGGAAGAAATCTCAAATAGGGCATTCCAGGTCTCTTTTCTGAAATATCTCATGATATATATTTGAAAGAATAAAATCATGTGGATAAAGATTTATACTGGAAGGAAAGAAGGTAAAAAGTTAATATCCTGTATATATGGTGGATATATAAATATAACAAAATATTCTTTTCATTAGATTTTAGGCATATTGATATTTTCAGGAAATAAATTCAAAGAATGGTCTCTATATATCAAACTAAAAGAATAAATGAAGTCACTTCTACAGACCACTGTGGACTCTGAGCCAAGTCTGCTCTTGGATTGGTTCCCAGAGCTGCCATTGATTTCAGTGGGAGTTGCACACACAAATCTCGGCATTGAAACTAGCTGATGGACAGGATGTTATTACAAAGAGCAAATCTGTAAAATGTTTCAAATATCAGTAACAGCCAAAAGGGAAAAAAATGGCAGTTAATCAAATGTCAAAGCAACATCATGTAGAGCCAGTTTTGTTCCTAGAAAAAGTACATGTGGTTCCTTGTGACTGAGTCAAGTTTCTTCATCTCAAGACTAAAATACATGACCTTCTCATTTTGAAAGGAGAGACTTTGACCAAATGGCAAATCAGTTTAATCTGCTTTTTAAAAAATCAAGGAAGAAAACATGCATTTATATGTCTGGGGGGGGGGGAGTAAAACAATGAAAAAGAAAATGAGATGTATAAAAATATATGAAAAAATCTAGCATTTTGATTTAGATGGATATCTACTGTTGAGAAACACAGTCAGAGTGACTCCTTCAAAATTTACATCTGGTTATGTCACCTCCTCTGATGGAACTCTTCAGTGGCCTACCTCTTTTCTTATAAAAGATACAAATGTCTTAACATGAAACTCAAGGCTGTGTGTGGCCTGGCTCCTACCTCACTCTACAGTCTCCTCGCCACTGCACAGGTGCATACCTTGTCCTCCAGCCCACAGCTTGTTTTCCAATCTTATATCCTCTTATATCCAAGGTCCTTTACATAAACAATTTCTCCTCCCTGGAAGGCTCTTTACTTCCCTCTTAACCTAATCCCTATTCTTCCATTGGCTCAGTCATCACTTTTTAAATAAGCAAACCAAGCCAATTTCTATACTATCAAACTCACAGAAACATATTCCTCTATATTTTGCCCTCTTTTCTTAGCCCATGAGCTCCATGTAAAGACCATGTGTATGTTACTAATCATTGTGTCTCCAGTGCATAGCACACTGCCAATACCTTGGGAAAAAGCTCAATAAATATTTGCTAAGTGGGTGAATGAATAAATGAGATATCAGGGCAAATTTTAGTAACAATCACCATAATATTGGTTGAACTACTTTGAAGGCATGAAACAGATAACAATCTTCTCTAAGTGAACTGCCCACAGATCATTAGTGCATCTCTTATTTATAGATGGGAACTCATATACCTTCCCTAATAATTACTATTCCCAATGACAGATCACTGTGGAATATAGAGAGACCACTCTTACATCTCCATTCTGTGTCTACTATTTCCACTGTGAAAATATCACTCAGTACAGAATGACTTGCAGTCATTCCCTACGTGACTTTCTAGAAGCAAATTAAATACATGAAAAAGTTTAAATCTCTGGAACATGTTGTCTTAACTACCTTAATGTGCAAGGGAAAACAGCTTTAATACTCATAAGATCAATTCTCAGATCATGGAGCACTAAAAATAAGCATTGGCAAGGACATTGAGAATGATTCATTAAAACAAACAAAACAAGAATAAATTCTGCAAGAGAGGATTTCAAAATATTCTTGATGCTTATGATTAGCTGAGCATACTGCTGTGTTGGCACAGTGGGGTTGCTTTTAGTGAATCCCAATCCTGGAAAGATTCAGGATGATATTATAAAAATTGTTAGCAGCTTAGTATTAATAAAAAGCTTTTAAACAATGTTCTGCTTAAATGTGTTGTCTTAAAATTGTCAATGGTTAAGAAACGTAAAGTTATTTATTAACGTCAGGAGCCTTGTGTGTCATAAAAGCCTGAGGCCCTGAAGTGTAATTAACAGAACAGAATTAACTCTCCTCATAGGAGGAAAAAAAAAAGAAAGCACAATGGGAGAACAAGAAAAAGTCTAAGAAAAACTGTAATGGACAAATAGTATTAATACCAGAAAGCCCAGAGACAATTAAAAGTGGTGACAACTAACCCTTTAAAACAGTGGCAAGTAAATTGAACCATCTGTTTCCAGAAACAGAAGTTACCCAAAGGTGTTCCAGGCCTCTGAAGAATCACCGGTGAATCAAGTATACACTTTAATGTATCTATGGGCAACCAGAAAATATATAAATAGAGCAGTACATTTTGACATATTATGTCTTCAAAATCACTTATTAATGATGTACCTTTGAAAAGAAGAAGAAATCATCCTCAAACTGTGTCAGAATCAGACATCATGAAGAATGTTATCCGTATGTCAAGCTGTAAAAGAAATCCAGTATTATATAAGAAAATCCATACAACAATAACATATTGAGTTTATATTATAAGCAGATACTTTAAAACTTGTATCTTAGTGGATGCTGAGAGGCTAAGTAATTTACTCAACCATGGTGGCAAAGTTCTTAAATGGTGGCAAACTACTTAAATGGTAGGGAGAACAAATTTTTGAACTGTTATTAGAGGACTTTACAGTCTATGTTTTCAATTCAGTATTTCATAGATACTGTTGAAAAAAAAGAAATGAATGTTCCAGATTCATCCTTGTAGCTGCAAAAAATAATATCTGCAGAATTAAAAGGATGTGATTTTTTTTTTTTTTCTAACAAGGTTACTTCCGTTTGGGACATGGATTTTTTTAGGGGATGAAAAGTGGGTGAAAGCCTCCTCTTCCCTATCTAAGGAAACTCATGATATGCCTAGCTCCAGGAGGCACCTCTTAAATGAGATTAAGCCAATCATTAAAATCCCTTTGCCTTTTTTCTGGATTTCAGCAGTCCAAACATTAGAGAATTATTCCCTGACAAAATGAGTATTATTCATCTATAGGTGGGTGACACAATCAGATATTAGGATAGGACTTTCCCTTCATATTTAGAGGATAGACTTTTGTCCTCTTACTGGGCACGATGAACAAGGGAATTTGTTGCCCTATGACTACTGGCTGTCAAGGTGTGACCATAAATAGTCTTTGTCTAAAGACGAAACTGACATAGGGATGCCAGAGTCAAGAGAGGCCACAGACGGTCTGACACTTGACTATCCTGTTACCGAAGGCTCCCCTAACTCTTGATATGTGGTGATCTTTGAGTGGATTTAAACCAGTTTCCAGAACTAGTAGTTGAGAACTTCCTAAGTGACATAGGTAATATTTGTTTAATCAAATATATGCTGGATTTTAGGATAAGTAACTTCTCTAAGATGTGGCTGTAACATAAACTGCATGGTAAAAAATCTTTTCCCTACCACCATTTTAGTTTACATTCAAGAAAAAGACCTTCAAATAAAAATTATAATATATCTATCATCCCTAACCCAACATAGTATAATGTAGGTACAATATTGTAATTGGAAAAATTATTTGGAAAAAATAGGCATAATGGTATCTTGAGTTACAGAGTAGCAAAATACTACTTCTTTTTTTTCTTAATTTGCCGAAAGGTCAAACTGTATTAGGTCTGGTTAAAAGCCTTCAGTGGAATTTCATTGTACTTATAATATAATAATGCTTTTTTAACCAAGGCTCCTAACTATTCAGTTAATTTGGCCTCAGGTATGAGGAACCACTCTCTTATACGTCAGGTCTTGGTGCAAATGGTGCCTCCTCTGGGAGACCTTACCTTCCCACTCTGTCTAAAACCATCTCGTCCTTCTATTACTAATTACTAATCCATTTACTTCCTTCATAGCTTTTCTCTCTAGCCTGAAAGTTATTTTTTGCTTAATCGTTTCTTTACTTGCTGATGTCCACCTACTCTCAGGAAACTATAAATTCCATCCTGACAGGAAACTGCTTGTCATCCTTGGTATTAAATTCCCAACAAATAGAACAGTGCCTGCCTCACAGTAGGCCATCAAGGAATATATGCTGAATAAAGGAGTGAATGACTCAATGGATGGATGGCTTTGAAATCACAGGTGGCTGGGTTATGGATGTTGGGTAGGGTGTGTGCTATGGTGAGCGCTGTGAATTGTGTAAGACTGGGGATTCACAGATCTGTACCCCTGAAGCAAATAATACGTCATATGTTTATAAACAAAACAAAACAAAAGTGATTTCTCGGTTTGGTTTCAAAGTACTCTTGATAAGAAGTGGAGTGTACTTTTGAATTCCTATAATAAGGAAAGCACTATTCCTTTTTAGTGGTCAGTTGGGTTTAATAAGCCAATCTTAAAACACTTGCATGAGATCTCCTCTCTTAACACTTTATTAATTTTCTAATTTATAATTTAAGTTAGAGAGCCTTCTTTGAGTGATAAAAAATACGTCTTTCGATAGTTGTGACTAGGGAGGGAGGGATCATGCCTCCCAGACTCCTGAAGTGCAGAGCTTCTGAATGGCCTACCCACCTCCTATTTCAACTAAAAAACTGGGTCCCAACAATGTTTCCTTGATGAATAGCTTGGCAATTTCAAAACTGTGAGGTTTTGGGTTTTTTTTTTTTTTTCTGTGTTTATGTGATGTTAAATTACAGTGAAATTCACAAGCATTTAGAAGTTAAAAGACTGCAAGGCCTTTTCTGACTCTCATTTCACAACTACAATTACCCAACCCAAAGTACATGAGAATAACATTGACTCTTCCGTATAATCCTTTTAAATGAAAAAACCTATGTGCTAGTCTATACTCAGTTTTTCCACAACTTGAATTTAGTTGGCAATATAAAATACTTTTTTTCATCACAGATGATAGAACAAACTAATCCTTAAACTGTGATATTCCTGAGTTGAAAATAGGCTTGTTCTCCTATCCTTGGTAAGGACAACTGTTTAACCAGCTGTTTGTCAATACTGTATTAACCATGTCATTTTTTTCTCCCCCCTCATGTATTCTGATGCTTTTTGATATCTGGGGCCTTGCTGACCCGGAGTGATTGTTGCCCATTTAGCCAGCTCCTACAAGAGAGTAAACAAATCATCCAGAAGCACGTTTTTCAAATGCAAACCAACCAAACCAGAGTTCACCCCCCCCCCCCCCAACAACCTCCATTATCAGGCTCTCACACTTGGGCCACATCCATCTGCCCTTACCACTCTGGGACCAGGTGCCAGACACCAACTCCGCTGCTTCCCTGTGTGGACTTTTTTCTTGGCCACTGTGATTTTTGTCTTCTGATCTGTTGCTATTACCAAAGCTAAGTAAGACCTCTTAAAACATGTACATAAGGTATGATTGTATGGCAAGAGTTAAAACAAGGGTTTCTGAAAAGGAAACCATGTTGACATTCTTCCAACAGGTTAAAAAAAAAACAAACTGGAAAGATCCTGAACTTTGGAAACTGAGTGAACAAATATTAAATGTGTAAAATAGATATTATAATAGCTTTTCCTTTTAATGGTGTTCAGAGGTTTTCACAATTTTGTTTTTAATGTGATTTAATTGTTAAATTTGTTAATTTACCTATTATCTAAAGTTGTATCACATCTATTGATTTTGAAGAAACATAATACTTCAAATTCCAAAGAGACTTCAAGTTACTCTTTTACATGTATGTTGTGTACTCCTTTGCCCCCAGCATTGTAGATTTTTTCTGATTCCTCCCTCTGGAGGTAAGGGTGGGTATGACCAGCCCATCCAGGGATAAGGTCAATTGCTCGGTCTTAGAGACTAAAAACAAGTAAGTAGGGCAGAAATATAAACTACGTCCTTGAGAAAGATGAATGTAGTGAGGGTCATCAAGTACCATTAACATCTCCAGTCATCCAGGATTTATCAAAGATTTTTTTAATGCTAAGCATACTGTTAGGCATTAGATACATAAACATAAAAATTATAAAGTCCCAATTTGAATCAGGGTTTGATAAGAGAAGCAGAAACAAATGGGTGATAGAGTAAAAGAGAATCATTATAGGGACTAGACCAAACACAATATGAGAACTAATGGGTCTATACAAGGATGTTGCCTTTTTGTCTAGTATCAGACCTGAAGTCATGATAACTCAGCCTTGCATATAACTTGGAGGAGAATAAGGATGAATTGGAAAGTACAAGAGTAAAATAAAACCTACCAGTTTCACCACATTGAGATGATGCAGGTAGACCAAGTACACAGATCCAAAAGGGGTCCCACAGGACCAGCCAAGAGGATCCCTGGCTATACACAGGAGAAAAATTAAATGCAAGATAGCCGGAAGTGAGAGGAGTTTATTGAAATTATAGAGAGGGTGCAGGTACAGAGAGAGTGTCTGGGAGACTCAGAAAAGAAAGGAGAGAGAATCTCATCTTTGCTCAGGGTGTGAGCTTTTATTTGAGGATTGTGGTCTGGTATGTGTGTCCTCTCAGGTATCCAGAAATCAGTTAGAACAAAAACATAGGACCCAGTATCCTTCGTGGGTGAACTACTCCTTGTAACCAGAGGGTTTTGGCATCTAGATGTCTAACGCTGGTGGTCTGGAATGTGCATATGATGGTTTTGTCTGGTCATTCTCACCTACTCCTTTCTTGGATGTTACCTATCATCCTGAAAGACTCTACAGATATCATTAACTCCTGTCCCTTACAAGGAGGACATGCACTATTTGTTCTATGAAGCATGTCTAAAGTGGGTACAGGTCCTAGCAAGCATAGAACCAGGAAAAGGAGCAAAAAGCAGATTTCAATGGAGTCCTTCAGTTTCCTGCTCTAGAAATTTGATAATGTGAATGACCTACAGGTAAAGCAAGCGTTGTTCATCATGGACTAACCGTGGAACTAAATGCACATCTGGTCTATGGCATCAAGAAGTTGAAAGAGATATTTTGGAAGCTCATAGAGTAGGCCTGGAAACTGTCTCATGCCATTTTCAGGGTTAACAGAACAGAGACATCATGTGTGATCTGCCAGTGTTGGGCACCTTATACCAAACTCAGGGCACAAAAACAGCTTCTTATTCACTTCTTCCTTCCAAATCTTGCAAAATTTCTATTGTGGCCACCTCTAATATGGATCTGCAAAGGGAAGATAAGTTTCAAGGTGGCTATATTGGCATAATAAACACCACAAAAGCTCCCCGCCACCACTTTTCAAGCTGGCCATCAGTATTCACCTCTTTTAATCATACTTAACCTTTCAGGGAAAATAACAGTTAAGTCGTTTTTCCACCTGAAATCATACCAGTATCCATTATACAATCAAAAACATACTAGCTCTTTCTTAAAAAGGATATAAAGTTTCTTTATCCATCTTGGGTGATGTCATTTTCTAGCTGAATCACATTGACCTGATAGTTTAGAACTTAAATACTGAGATATGAGGTTGACACATCTTATGTTAGATTATGGGGGAATAGAAGAGGGGAAACTGAAAATTAATTACTTAATGGGTTTACAAATGGATTCATATCAGAACAGGAAGAAATATTTATAACTATTATAATTCTCTGTTCTTCAACTGCTCATGTGTTCTTAACTGCTATTTATAACTATATTCATCGACTGCACATTCCACATAGCTTTTCTTCTCAGCAATCACTTTGTCCATCCTAATTTTTGGCGTGGTAGAGTGATCCAGACTTTCTTTCCTGAGTGATTGGGTCCATTAGCAGTCCTGCCTGAACAGAGTTGTGGTTTTCACCTGCCTTTTATCATTTGTCCTAGAAGTTCTGAGCAGCCCTCCAGGCAACCATCTCCATTCCACACATATTCCTTCTAACCCCATTATTTGGTAGTAGTTCAATTTCTCCAGGATATTAGTATTATTCCCCACAGCCAGTACAATGGCCCCCTTCTTTGTCCATTGATTCAGTAGCATGAGGAACCCAATTTGGCTAAATGGCAACTTCAACTTCAAATTTAATGCAACCCTTGATGGGACCCCTGGCAGAAGCATTACTCCCTTGTGATCTACGACGCCTAAATCAGAAATGCCCAAATTCACAATTATTGGAAACAAAATTTTTGTTAGCAAATTACTGAGGCATAAAAAAGAGAAATGACTCCGATTTCTATCTTTGATTCCCAGATCTGTGAATACTGGCTAGGAAGAAACAGCACCCCCTGTTAATCACTGATTAAGTGAAACTACTTTGTAAGGAAATTACCCAACCCCTCAAGATATTTCCAAGCAGTGTAGTTATAGTTGAGTCTTCAAAATGTCATTCCACTATTTTCTCAGGACAACTGGTTCAGAATGATAGGACACATAGTAAGATCAGTGAATTCCATGAGCATGGTCTAATTGTCTGAGACATTCTATGATAATTGAGGCATTCTATAAGTACATGAATGGGGCTCTGCCAAAACACTGTAAACAGAGAATAAAAATCTGTATTTACAGCAAGTTCTTATCCAGTTGATACTAATGCACTCTCCCTTCCATGAGGGGGCTGCTTCAGTGTAATCAGCCCACCACCAGGTGGTAGATTGATTCTCCAAGAAGGATGTTTTTCCAGAGTAGATTGGTCACTCACTGGTGGCTGTTGCCAGACAGGAATGTAAGATCTCATTGTTGAATAATATCCCTGCCAACGTGGCCGCTTGCGTTGTGAGGGCACAATCTGACTAATACTGACAAAAATGGTTATCTTGTCCACAAAACTCTGAAAATACCCTTAATTTGAGGTTACCTTTTGGGTGAGTATTTACATGGGTCACCATTATCTTTATATTTATGTTCTCTGCCCATTTGTAAAGATCTTCCCACATACCTTTACTCCAGAACTTATTGCACCAATTTTCCAGACCAGTTGTTTGAAAGACTCTGATCACTCAGCAAAACCATTATTCACTGCCTATAAATAAGTGTTCGTCCATAACTCTGAACATCTCTCATTCTAGACAAAATGAACAGCCATATGCATTGCTCAATAATCTGTACACTTAAAGAATTTCCCTTCACCATGATCCTTCAAGGACACCCTGGAATGGGGTATTTTTGCACTCATCTATTTTCAGGTAATTTCAGCATTATCATAGAGAACCACTTGTCAACCAGATCCTCTTAGTCAAAAGTTCATAGGGAACTCCCTATGAGGTCAAAGAGGCAGATTGAGAGGGAGGAAGAATAGCAGCAGGAGTAGGAGACATAGGTCTCTAAGTCTAATATTCATGCAACTTTTTTATGCCTTCAGGACATAGTTGAACCTGATCTTTTATAAACCAGGTCATTAGCTAATGGAGGGCTGCTGTGCCTATCATTGAACCTCATCGTTTTGTAACTTGGATATATCCTACAGTTTATTATGATTTTGGAGCTTAGTTCAATGGCAGCAAATCCATCCTCATGGATGGTTTACAAAAAGTATCCAACCCAGAGCTCTTCACAAAAGCCTCAGTTCTCCTCACAAACATATTTCTCATCCCCTTCAATGAGAGGAGTGTCCTTCTGATCAACCTGTGAACAGAGTTTGGAATCGGCTAACCAGGCTTTATATGATAAATTTGTTGTGTGAATCCTAATCTCCCCTAAAGATGTGGACCTTTTATATGGTGTGTGTATGTGTGTGTGTGTGTGTGTGTGTGTGTGTGTATAAAACCAGCCAGATTGTAGAATTATAGTATACCATAGAATTATAGTATACCAGCCAGACTGTAGAATTTAAACTTCATTTAGTGGAACACATCTTTGGGTCTAGGTTTTAAAGTCTTATTAAAAGGACAGTCATAGGCTCAAAAGCAAGAAGCAAAGACAAAGTGTAGAAGTAAAAGTTGAAGGGAACAAATTGAGCTAATAATCAGATGATGTCTGCAATTTTGTGTATGTTTTAAAGACAAAGGCCGTGATTATAATTTTTGAATGGATAAACTTTGTAGTTCTTTAATACTCACACAGGATCTCAGAAATACCACAAAAGTTTAAACTTGTTTTAATACACACATGCTTACAACTCCAGCCCCACTTCCCAATAGCCTGCTTCATCGATTCAATCGCAAGTATGAAGCTTCAAAAGGTCCTTGAGGAAATACTAGATTCATTTTTCAACAACTTAGTTAAGTGCACAAGATAAAAGAATGATCACAGGAAGCCTCTTTTCACCACAGGAAAAAGATATAATACATCAATACTATTGACCAGTAGAGACAAGAAAGCCCAGTCTGATTCCACCCTGAGGTTAAAATGAGGAAGTCTCTTCTTTCTCTGGTGCTTTAAATACAACTATACAATAGACAACAAGCCTATTTCTCTGTCTTGACCTACAGGTGCTCTCCACTGCTTCCAGCTCTTGTCTTTCTCTTCTGATCCTGGGCTCCATGTTCTGGTTTTCCACAGCTATATTTGGCTTTGTGTACTTTCTCAGTTGACCTGTTTGTTTTTTCATCTCAGGTAAAAGAGAAACCCCCTGCCATAAACAACAGTTTCAGATATAATAAAGTCCAGTTAATTAACTTCATAAAACTATAATTATAAAGGATAGCAACTAGATATGTGGTAAGATAGAATGGTACAAGAAAACTCTCTGGGTCCATGGGGCAGCTGGGTGGCTCAGTGGGTTAAAGCCTCTGCCTTTGGCTCAGGTCATGATCCCGGAGTCCTGGGATCGAGCCCCACATCGGACTCTCTGCTTAGCGGGAGCCTGCTTCCTCCTCTTTCTCTGCCCACCTCTCTGCCTACTTGTGATCTCTGTCTGTCGAATAAATAATATTAAATAAGTAAAATAAGTAAATAAATAAGTAAATAAGTAAAAATCTTAATAAATAAGTAAATAATAAATAAGTAAAATCTTAAAAAAAAAAAAGAAAGAAAGAAAACTCTCTGGATCCTCTATAGAAATCATTCTTACTTCTAGTGAGACAGTCATGAGAAATCCTTGATTATTCAGTCTAATAAGCAAGGTAAGGAGAGATTATTATAGGCAATTATTTATTACTACATAGCAGTATAATACAGGAATACAGTTCTTTATATGCATGATCAAGGACTATTTCTGGGAAAGAGTCATCTGCTTTGTTAGGCTATTAATTTTTTTAGTTAAGTATACAAAATGTGCAGAACATGCTGTTTTCTCTGGCTATATTGGTGCTACGTATTGTGCACGCAGCTGCCCCTCCTTCATATTATCTATCTGCATATCTCACTAGACATGAGCACTTATTTTTATAAGGGTCACTGTGGATGATGAGAAAATGGTAGAAGGGGTGACTGGACATCCATATTCTACTCAGCTTGTATTTGGAATTGGGTTTGAGTTTCTTGTTCTGGATTTAATTGTTGTATGGTTAGAGGGGTCAGTACCAAATTTTGGCAATATTTCTTTTTCCTAAGTCACTGTGAGATTCTGGAATATACTCAGAAACTAAATAACCTCCCCCAACATTTTTTTTTTTTTAAATAAAAAGACTGTCAAACTCTAGGGGCAAGTAGGTGACCCAATGTGAGGGCTATTCTTCCAGGCCAGCCTAGCACCCAGCATAGCTCTGACTTATGGAGGATCTGTGGCTTTGGGAATAGCAGAAGATAACACCTGTGACAAAGATATTGACTTGTTCTTGTTGAGCACCACTGCTGACAGTGGCAAACCAAATTTCCAGGAATTAGTCTGTAGGGATAAGATATTGACAAAGTAGGTAAGAGCAGTAGAGGAGAAAAATGGGGTTATCACATAGGTACAGAAAATGGTGCACATCTTATTATAGCTTCTTGTCAAATGTTCTCTCAGAAATGTCCCTGAAATGCTAATTTTTTTGTTGGGTTTTACAAAGATCCCAACTATACGAGCAGGTATAGATGGGACCATTAAACTGTAAACAAAAAGCAAAGCTGAGCAAGTCATGGGGATAAAAGGCACAGCACAGAGAATATAGTCAACGATATTGTAACAGTAATGTTGTAATAGAGCTGCATGGTGGTAGTTACACTTGTAGTGAGCATAGAGTAAACTACAGAGATGTCGAATCACTCTGCTATATCCTGAAACAAACGTAACATTGTGTGTCAATAATACTAAATCTTTAAAAAATTAAAAAAAAAACCCCAAGTTTAACTTCATTTGTATGCATAGATTTGAATGTCAGGAATCAAAAAAACAAAACCCCAAAAAACTCTTTCAAAGGAGTGTTAAGTTTATTTGAGGAGGAAGAAAAAGTAGTAGGGACTTTCTTTCTCTTCATATTTATTTTTAAATTTTATTTTTTGTTGTACTCCAGAAACATTTTAATTTTTTATTTAAAAATATACGGTTGGGGGAGCCTGGGTGGCTCAGTTGGTTAGGAGTCTGATTTCAGCTTAGGTCATGATCTCAGGATCCTGGGATCAGAGCCAGGCATCAAGCCCCAAGTCGGGTCTATGCTAAATGGGGAGTCTACTTGCCCCTCTCCCTACTTCTGCTCTCTCTCTCTCTGTCTCTCTACCTCAAGTAAATAAGTTACATCTTTAAAAATTAAATAAAAAATATATTGGGGAACTTGAGTTCATGGAGAAATTTCTTTGTTAAAATTATCTCCACTACACGTGGCTTTAGTAAGAGTTGGAATGTGAACTATTTGAAAATGCATTTTTTAAAACCTTGATGCTTTTAGTTTAGGCAGTTCCAATCAGTTTTGTGTGTTGAATATACTTTTCATTTGATTGCTATGATTGATTTCTATGAACTACATGGTGGCTGAGAGGTTATTTATGGCATTGGCACTGAGACTAAAAAAGTAATAACAGGTTAAAGAAATTAATGGTGTCATATTCATATTTACTACAGATTTCTTCAAGGGTTTTCCTTAGTTTTATTATATATTTTCCAATTAAAAGCCATGACAGAAAAAAATTCTGTCTTAGAGTAGGCATGTTTAATTTGGTCTTATACATATTGAAATCATTTTGAAAGGCAAACCTGTTTAATCAAATAGATTCAACTGTAGCACCAAGTACTAAAGGCAGTAAACTCCTGTATTTATGTACTTTCTGAGTTGGGTTGACTAGGAGGTGAAATGGACTTGGTAGTGAGTACATCTGACTGGGGTCTGCCAGTGACAGCTCTTTGGAAATCCAGAACATGGCTTTGAGTTGGAACAAAATCTTTCACTAAAAAGATGTCCTTCAAATTAGTCTGCTGCCATCACTGTTTTCATTGAAAAGTAAAATTTGTTCATTTTTAAAAAAGAATACCTAATTTTTTCTTTAAATGTGTTTTGCTGATTAGAACATACACCCCTCATAAAAATTTATGTGCGTACATGGAAAACTAACTCCAAGATGTTGCTGTACTTTTGCACATGAGCAGACTGCTGGCAGCTCATCTCCCTGATTATGCAAAGATGGAATTATAGCAAGAATTACTGACAGGCTGGTACATTTGGATTTCCCACTTCAAAAGTGGTGAATTGTTTCCTTTATGTTCTGTGACAAATGACCTACCTAGCTGCTTGGCCATGCAGAGAAGCTCGGAACAAGCACAGAAACTGACAGCACGGCTGATACTGGTGAAGGCTGATTACAAAAAGTAAATGTCTGCTGAAGAGAGATTCTTCTAGTATAATCAGGTAAATATTCTTCGAGTTATAAATGTTCCATGAGCTGATTCTTGAAATTACTACCAAGTGTAGCAATAAGTTTAAAGAACACTCAAATATTGTGTACACTATTTAGAAAAACTTTAGAAATAATATGGTCAGTAATAGCATGTATATATACATATACACGTATATACATATATAATATATATGTAATTACATATATAATACATATATAATATATACATATATAATATATGTATATATTAATACATATATAACATATACATATATAGGCATATGTGTGTGTATGTGTGTAATGACTAAGAACAGCAAATTGAAATGAAAATGTCAACCATGAACTTTCCCCCTCTTTCCATCTTTGATTTAGAAATAAATACAATATTTAGTAATAGATTGTCAGGAGACTTCAATTATTTCCCCAAATTTTACAGTACACTGTTAGGTATATGTGTAGTGAGATATTTATGTAAGGATTGACATTTCTGTTAGACTTCTTGATACCAGAGTCATCTTTCTTCTAGGAAAACATGTCTAGATCTGGGTTTTGAATTTATGGGATATTCTACAAAATAAAAGAAATTGGTAAAGTAGGTTGACAGGACAACAAGGTTAAGAGGTGGATTTTAGGAGAGCAGGGTCTTAAGCACAGTTGCCTTAACAACAGATATAACAAAGCCAAATATGAAGAAGTGTTCACAGCTCGATGTAGAGAGGAAATGAAAACCCAAAAAGTTGCCCTGTGCTCAAAAGAAGTAGAGCTTCCAGAAACATGAGAAAGAATCTTAACGGATTGATTTATTATGACTGAAACCCATCTTATAAATATAAATTTAGCCTCAGCACACACCTAACTATAGAATAGCCATAGGGGAATAAGTTTGTTCTTTTTGTTCAAGGATTTCAGACTGTTTCTATCAATCAGAACTATCTGAAGAAAGCTTACTTAAATTGATTAGATTGCTATTCTCATGCAGGTCAAAGATCCTTTAGATTCTACAGATGTGCAGATAAAATAAGATGTTTGGTTTGACCAGAAATTCTTGGAAAGTCCTAGAGACAACACAGAGTGACAAGAAAAGTTTATCAACTATTCAGGGCTGCTCTATAATACTAGCACCTGTCCTCTGAGGAAACAAGACAAAAATTATTTCTACATAACACAAATGATAAAAAGGCAAGTCCAAAATGGCTAAGCGTTTAAAGTCACAGTTGGTTAGAAACAGGATATGAATTAAGCCTTTTAAATTCCAAGTCAAATATTCCTTCCTTTAGGCCAGAATGACTTGTAAGCTAAAGTCTTTTTCTCATTCCTTTCTCCATTTCTCTCTCCTTCATTTTGATGCCTTCATGTTTTTCCAGTATTTCTGTTAGTGTTCAATTCTCTCTCTTACTGTTTCTCTTTTATGAAAACAAATCTTTGAAATTTTACCTTACTCTCCTAAGCCAATCAGAAATTTAGTTATTTAGGCATTTCAGGATAATTTTATATAATATTCCTTCAGTCAGAAGTTTTTGAATTTGAAATTATATATCTTCACTGGCCCTATGCAAATAAATTGTGGTCTATTGTCTGGATTTATGTCTATATTTCTTGAGCTCTAGTAGTGTAACAGTACTCACTTTTGTAAAAAGGCAAAAGATCTATGCGATCTGAAGAGAAACCAGAGTATTTTCACTTTTGAAATACATATATGAAGTTTTTTTTTTTAATTGCAATTATCTTTAAAAAATTGAAGGTGCTCAGCCTTCTTTAGCCCCAATTATCATACTATCATCTACGTCTGAAAAAGTTCTTGGGATTTCTTCCAATTCAGAAATAAATAGTTTCTCTGGTGAAAGTTCTTTGGAAGCTACTACTCTTCAAAACTATTATGAATTTGGTACAGTGGCTGAGTATTAGCATTTACTAATTAATGCAATTAACTTTCTATTTACAGATATCCTCTGGTGAAGGGCGCAGAGGCTGCCCAATACAACTTTTCCCACCCCAATGCACTTCTCACATGTTTCCTTAAGAAAAAAAAAAAAAAAAAAGACTTATTTATTTATTTTAGAGGGAGTTTGTGTGAGTGGGTGGGAGGGAGAGACGGATACAGAAAATCTCAAGCAGATTCCATGCTGAGTGTGGAGCCCAACTGGGGGTTTGATCCCAAGACTCCTGAGATCATGAAGCCAAGAGTTAGATGCTTAACCAACTGAGCCCCCCCAGGAGACCCAACTCCTCATATGAATCTAACTGAAAATAAATCAAAGGCTTAAGTCAGAAAATCTTGTTTATTTAAACCCTTTCATTTCTCATGTCTGTAGTTTTCAATTTAGAAGGAATCAAACTATGAAAGGAGCTTATTCAAAACTACAAGTTGTGTTTTCCTTGGATACTTGTAAGATTTGATCCTCTTTGCCCTTACATGGCAACTCTGGCCAGTTTAACATGTTATATGCTACTTATCTAAAAAGCATATTATGTTAAGAAAATAGAAGACACATGATAACTCTCTACACTTCAGCTGATGAGTTGCTCAAAAATATTCACACAATGGCCACCTGGGTGGCTCAGTCAATTAAGCATCTGTCTTTGGCTCAGGTCATGATCCCGGGGTCCTGGGATAGAGCCTTGCAACAGGCTTCCAGCTCAGCAGGAAACTTGCTTCTCCCTCTCCTCCCTGCTCGCTCTCTCTCACTACCCTCTAGTCTCTCTCAAGTAAATAAATAAAATCTTTAAAAAGAAATATTCACACAAGTAAGCAGGATGTTAAAACCTAAAGGTTTCTGGTATCCCTATCAAATCACATCTTGTTCTATCTCAGTAAATCACCTCACAATTTACCTCAGAGAAAAAACTGAAAATATCGAATTCTCACTTCTGTCTCAATCAACTCATTTATATTTGTAGCATCATGTCCTCCTTCTCAGCAGTATGAACAAAGTTTTTTCTCTTTTGTTTAAGGCTGTTTCCTATAATACTTCTCTAGATCTATTTTATTCTCTTTTCCTCAGACTTGCTTTTGAAACTATAGCTTTGCTCTCATGCTTTCAATTCTTCAGTTCATAAGTGATGTAAATTCCCTATCACTTTACAATAAGACAAAAACTGCATGAGAAAAACCCTACTGTTTTTACTGTGTGGCAAAAACTGCTGGTTGTCTCAAAGTATTTATTTCTTTTTTTTCTCAACTTGTGAGTGTTTGCCGTTTTATTTTCCTAACGTTATGTTCTTTCTTATTACCTTATCCATTATCAGAGTTTTTATTTCCAATGATAGTCTATTGGTTCCCAAATCTACATATCAGCCAAAGCAACTCTCTTGATCACACCAGTTTATCCTTTGTTTACTGGAATTCTGTATCTGGATATTCTAAAGCTACACCAAATCAGTATGTACATCATAGAATTCATTATCTTTCCACCAAAATTTATTCCTCTTGAGCCTATTATTGCTGACAACATTTACCCAATTACCTAACTCATCCCACACTAAAACTTTACTCTTACTTACCTCTCACATCCAATTGCTCACCAATATTTAAGTTCTAACTTCTTTTATGACTTTCATCTTTCATTTTGATGTGTTTTTTGTTGTTGTTGTTGTTTTTTTTTTTTTTTGTTTTTTTGCCTGAAGCATTTGGAGAATGCAACTTCTGGTCTTATTCTCCTCAAATCCTCCTAATTAAAAAAGAAATAACCAGCAAATTGAATCTAGTAATGTGTAGAGATAATATAATGAATAAATAAAGTAATGGAGTAACATGTAATGAAGTTGTGTTCATATAGGAAAAAAGTTGGTTTCACTCTAGAAAAATCAATGACAGTAATGCACTTCAGTAAAAGATGAAAGAAAAAATTAATATGAATTTCTCAATAGATGCTAAAAAAGAATTAGATAAAATTAGATAAAATTCAAAGTATTTGATAAAACTCAGTATGTACTTATAAGAAAATGTGAACATTCCCAGCTGGCACTATAACTGAAATATCAGAAGGACTCCTACTTTTTTTTAAATCAGTTCAGCTGTTGTGGGTGGCAGGGCACATAGTAAGAATGCTGAACCCCGTTGCCTCACTGCTTTCTCTGTAAGACAGTTTTGTGGTACGAGGAACCTTATGAGGGAATCTGTTTCAGTGAATATGAAATTCAGAACGTTGAGCCATAGTTATTCTGGCAGATGTAGGACAAGTAGAGAAAACAAGTTCATAACCACAGTTAGTGTCTGTTCCAAGGAGAATAAATCACTGTCCCTCCATCACATAATGGGACCAATGAAAGCAATCTTTCACCATCAAGCCTTTGGGTCATCCTTCCTGGATTTGATGCTATAGTGGGCATTCTCCAGTCTTTGTTGTTTTGGTAGTCTTAGCAATAGCAGTAGCCAGATCAGAATCTGGGAGGGAAAACCCAGGTTGCTGAATCCATATATCACCTGCATCCTGATGCTGTAACTGTTTTGCCTAAAAGACTACTGAGCACGCACTAAGGTGAGTGGCACAAGTTGCCTGATAATAAGTGACTTTGTCCACCTGATCACTGATACCATCTTCTGCACTGAAAGCTCTTTGTTGAGCATTTTGTGGATTATAACTATTGTCACAATATGAATGCATTCCAAGAGATCCATGCATATACTTCTGACCTTGAACCACCTCCAATCCTCCAACACTTTTCCTTTTATGTTTGAGAAAATTTGACCAAATTGTTGACTAACGGTCATTAACTGGTTCAGAGTTTTGCTTCTGATTATCTGTCCTTCTGAGCAAAGTTTACATATGGCTTAGAAGGATTTTGTTCCCCCATTGTCCCATGCAGCCACTCTAAATGGGGCTATCATGTTGCTCCTGGCTGTGCCAACAAACCCTGTGTAGACATCTAAAACAAGGCTTGATTATTTTCTCCTTTCGCCAACCTCATATTGATTTGTTAGACTACAGCCAGAGCTGCTGAAAAAATGAAGCCCCAAGTGTCTGAGATTAAAATGTATTTCTCTCAGATATTAGAACAGAGTTAGTAAATAGTTCTGACACCTTCAGGCTGTGGCTTTCATCTCCAGCTCCAAGGCATTTGCTCTAATTCTAATATTCTCTCACAAATGAAAAGGGGGGAATGTACAAAAAGAGCATTTATGAATCTTTTTAAGGACAAGAAGTAGGAGGGTATCCATTATTTCCTGTGACATTACACAGGCAAGAACTTAATTCACATAACTCTTACACAGTTGCAGTGTCTATGTAATTCAGCCTTCAGGTAGACAATCGTGTTCCCAGCTAAAATGGCATCACTATGGAAGGAGGGAGAATGGATAATATGAAACTTCTCACAATTGGCCATGGTATAATTTAAGGGGCCTTATATATTATAACTCAGAAATTCCACTCCATGACATATATCCTTTTGTACACCTGGTTCAGGAAACATTATGATAATTGATACTTACACAGCATTTAATAAACTACTAAACAACTTTATATATTATCTCACTTATTCCCCATGGCAGCCCTATGAAAGAATTAATTTTTCCCCTCTGTCCTGTTGGAAAAATAAGGAATAGAGAGGTTAGTGCATTAAGTAAGAGATAGAGATGGAATATACAGCCTGTATAAGTTATATCATGTAGAGGAACATTCATAAAAGCATTGAGTTGTAACAGCTATAATAAAAAAAATCAAAAAAAAAAAAAAAAAAAGGAAAACAATTTAAATGATCATAGCCGCAGAATGGACAAATAAGTTGTGGTACATTCATATGGTGAAACTTCTTGTCACAATCAAAATCAGTGGCTATTTTCTGCTAGAAGTTGCCTCCGCATGGGGTAATGGAATGAACTACATGCCATAACATGCCACAAAATGGATAACTCTTGGGAAAATATTATTGAAGAAAGAAAAATCAGTTGTAAAAGAATACATATAATATGACTATTTTAACATAAAGTTCAAAATCAATCTAAACAAACTGGAGAAATTAAAGATTCATGTTAAAACTATAAAGTAGAGAAAGTTAACAGATACAAAGTTCTATATAGGTTTGCCTATTGAAGAGAGGGAAGAAAAATGGAAGGTATTTGCAGGATACTTCAAGGCTAACAGATATATATATATATATATATATATATATATATATATAATAGATAGATATCTATCTATCTATATATATATATGTTTTTTAAGGGGGGAGCGGGCAGAGGGAGGAGGAGAATTTAAACCAGCCTCCACGCTCAGCCCAGAGCCTGATGCAGGGCTCTATCCCACAGTCCTGAGATCAGGACCTGAGCTGAAATCAAGACAACTGCCTGAGCCACCCAAGTGCCGCTTGTTGCTATTTCTTACTCTGTGTCTTTTCTCTATGCCTTCTACATGTTTTATATGCTTTTTAATGTATCAGTACATTTAATAAAAACAGTTCTAAGGGGGCACCTGGGTGGCTCAGTGGGTTAGGCCTCTGCCTTCGGCTCGGGTCGTGGTCTCAGGGTCCTGGGATCAAGCCCCGCATGGAGCTCTCTGCTCAGCGGGAAGCCTGCATCCCTCCCTCTCTCTGCCTGACTCTTTGCCTGCTTGTAATCTCTCTCTGTATGTCAAGTAAATAAATAAAATCTTAAAAAAAAAATTCTTAGAAAGTGAAAATAAATCCAATTCACTAAAATTGAAAATTCATCCATAGAATAAAAAATAACCACATAAAGTCCTTTTTACATTTATATAAATTTTGATACTTAATATATATTTTTAAAAATAAATGATTTATAGTATTTTGTAATGGCAGATATTTAGAAACCAAGTAAATCATAACATTGTGACTACACTGCACGTGGGAATGAAGAATGAGAGTCAATGATGACAGACAATTTAAATAACAGGTGATAAATAAGAGAAACAAATGGAAATAATTTAAATGGATAATTGAATGTCAACTGCATTATTTATAAGCTTTATTAAAGGGAATTGTTTACCCAAGCAGAAATTAAAAGAATGTGTTAAACTAAACATGTCATATCACATCTTTGATGCTAACAAGTCTAAATATTAAAACTATTCTGAAGAAATCACTGTATCAAGCTATTGTAAATGAAGTAAAACTTCTTAAACCAGTATGGCAATTTCAAATACCTCACAGGAAGATCATTTATTTTCTCCACTATTTTCTGGCAGAACATATAATTGTAGCACTTCAATGCGTCCAGAAGAAGAAAAGAAGTCTCTTTCTTTGGTTTTAAGCTATCTCCATTGACAAGAATACACCTTTTGTCCACGTGTATTTGCTACAATGGGAGTGAATTATGTACAAGTTCCTTGGGAGGTACCAACACCAAAATAGAGCACAAAAAATAGAGCAGCAAGAATCTGAAAAACCATGATGCATAAATCATTGTCAAGTGGAAAACTGTCTACCATTATTAGTAAAGAGAAAGCACAAAAGAGAAGGAATGGATTAGCTTAAGGAACCCCAAAGCATTTAAGTTAACTGATGGAAAACATCATTTCTTTCAGAGAAGAACTTCAGCACCCCGACATAAGTATCTTCATACAAGAGCACAAGACTTTAGATTAATGAAGAAAGTGAGCAGAGGTGTTAAAAAACTTCCTCTGCTACCTCATCTTGCCTCAGACATATGCCTGTCTATATGTAGCAAGTATATGCAGAGAATATGTGGAGCTTTAATTTGCTGAGCAATAACTAAATGCCAAGCATTTGGCATTGAGTATCTAAAAACCCTTTCAACAGTTTTGCAAGTAAGTATAATCAACTCTTCTCGGTGAGTGGTAAAATGATAGATTTACAAAGTTAAGCAATTCTTCCAAGATCACACAAATAGTAAGTGTGGAATTTCAACCTAGATGTCCCTGACTATAAAATCCATGTTTTTCATGTCACCAGGTTGCTTCATGAAGTTGTCTTAAGGTATGAAAATGATTTTACATTTTTTTCACATTATGGGATGGCCTTGGGATAGAAATGTTTTCTAAAGAAAATTCGTCAGCTGAAAGTATAAAATTGTGTCTACTAACACATGAGTTGTCCAGCCACATGTCATATTTGTATAACATAACTTGTCAGAAACATGTCAAAGGTAATGTTCACACTAAAATTAACATAAGACCTAACATTGGTTTGGAAACTCAGACCTGCTCAAAAACTATTTAATTTAGTAATTTAGGAGTTAAGAGGGAATTAAGGAATAAAGAGTAGGAAGAGTAATAACTAGATAGTAATTAAAATGGGAATCTGATATGACAAAATAGATTTTAGGCACAAGCGTCAATGTTTTATTGAACAAAATAAGAGAAATAAACATATTGAAACTTACATATAAAAATATATCTTCCATAGCATGCCCAAGTAAAAGTAGAAATAAAGGAATAAAGGGGAAATAAAATTATGTTCAGACTAAACTCAAGATCATCAAAGACTTACAGAATTTTTAAGCTGGAAGAGACCAGGGAAATACTCTCCTCTATATTTATCTGCATAATTAAATAGATGAGTAGGTATGATAGAGTTATTTGGCATAGTACGTTGCAGTAAAGTATTCCTTTGAAAATTAAGCACATTTATAGTAAGCATTAAAGGGAAGTCATTTCCCAATGCTCTAAACAATTTAATATTTCCAAGACTTTCTGCTTTCTTTCTACTCTAAAAGAAAACTGCCTCTCTGATCAAAACAAACCAAGTAAACCCTTAAGAATTTATCAAGTGCTTTCACATAGCTATAGATATAACCTATCTGACCTGTATCATAGAAGCTGCTCTAAAATTAACAAGTAATGCCTGCATTTCTTTTTTTTAATATTTTATTTATTTATTGGACAGACAAAGATCACAAGTAGACAGAGAGGCAGGCAGAGAGAGAGGAGGAGGAAGCAGGCTCCCTGCTGAGCAGAGAGCCCGGTGCAGGGCTCGATCCCTGGACCCTGGGACCATGACCTGAGCCCAAGGGAGAAGCTTTAACCCACTGAGCCACCCAGGCGCCCCTGCATTTCTTTTTAAATATGCAGTAGGGACTTTAATGAATGTAAGTAACTTTTAATTTGTTAAAATATACTCCAATGTTCTAAGCTGAATATAATCATTATTTCCCAGATCCTGAAAACATTTATGACTCCAAGACACTAAAAAAGTCATTGTCCATTCCATTTACTTGTCTTGTCTGTGATTCTAACTTGATCATTAAATTATATCCTTTTTCAAGAGATAGGGAATAGCTTACAAGCATAGTCTTTCCAATTAGGAAGAACATGGCTACAAACTTTGGTTTCATCAATTACCTGGTTTCTCAAGTGTTGAACCATAATAAACTAGATTTTAAAAAGCTATAAAATAAGGCTAAAATTAGAACTTACTTTGATGGAGTGAGGAGGGCCCAATAAATAACACATTTTCCTACTAGAACTCTCAATCAGTAGAGAAATGTAGGAAGTTAGCATATAAAAACCAAAATATCTCTCCTATTATCGATGAAACATACCTTCATGACTGTGATTTATGTCTATGAGCAAGTGAATGGACCTCTTTGCATAAATCCACAAGATTAGATAGATTATCATACAAGCCTGACCTTATTATAGTTGTACAGCAATGAACACAGTAGATCACATACTGTGTGCTAGTTGGACCTTACTCCTGAGAAAGAACTCTCTAGCAAAGCATGCTTAACTTTACCAAAGAAGTCACTCCAGCTTCCCTCATAACAAGAGAGTAAAAGAGCAAGAGAGAACAAGAGAATCACAGAAATAGATGTCCCTCCACAAAGAAGATAATGTTAACGGTGGGGAAAAGGTGCCCCTCACACCCACATTTTAAAGAAGTGGAGTTTTAAGTTAGGAAATAAATACAAAGTGCTTAGCCGGATAAATTTTCAACAAATACTAAGTTGCGTAGTGTATTAAGTTGCAGTGTTTTGTACATGACAATATCCTTTATTCTATTTTTCCTCTTAAAATAGAACACATCAACAATGCCTTAATTGGTAAATGGAATAAAATAAGTGTTAAGCCTGTGAACTACAAGGCTATTTGTGTTTTCTGTTTTCAAAATTGGGGGAAATATTTTCCTCATTAGCATTTCCAGACCCCCATCCTCACAAGTAAAGAAAACTTCTATTACTACATACAATATGAGATTTATACAGCAAAGTCTAAAATGCTGATGAGAAAGTGATGAGACAGATACTACTATACCTGTTACACACATACCATTTGTGGGAATTATAATTATTTCTCGAATGCAGCTTACAATACATATGAAGAGCTTTAAAAATTATTTCAAGTATTTTGACTTAATAATTATACTTGGGGAAAAGATCTGTAAAACTAAAAAAATAGGAAAACATGATTATGAACCATAATTTTCATCTCAGGAATATTTCAAATACAAAAAAAAAAAAAAATGAAAAACAAGTTAACTGTTTAAGAATACGAGCATAGATTAAACTTTGCTGGTATCTTTATATGCAGCAGTGAAACTTGATCTAATGAAGAATTTTTTATTAATAGGAAAAATAAGTATAAAATTAAAAAGAAGTTTGTGAAATTATATATCCACTTATCGAATAAAATATATTCTATATTTAGAAAGTGCTAAAGTTTATGTAGAGAGGCAAAAGAACCAGAATGGTAAACACAATACTGAAAGCAAAGAACAGACTTGAAAGACCGACACTGCCTGTCTTCAAAACTTACTATAAGGTTATAGTAATCAAGACAATGTGGTATAAATTAAAAAACCAACAAACAAATCAATGCAACAGAAAAAGAACCCAGGATTAGATACACATACATATAGTGAACTAATCTTTGACAAAAGAGCAAAGGTAATACAATGGAGCAAAGATAGTCTTTTCAACAAATGGTCCTGGAACCAGCGGACATCCACATGTAAAAATTGGAGTCTAAACACAGATTATACTCTTCACAAAAATTAATCAAAATAGATTACACCTAAATGTAAAATGAAAAACACATAAAACTCCTAGAATATAACATAGGGGAAAATTCTAGATGACTTTGGGTGTAACAATTACTTTTTAGATAGAAAAACCAAAGGCAAGTCCATGAAAGAAATACTTGATAAACTGGCCTTTTATTAGAGTCAAAGTCCTCTGCTCTGTGAAAGGCATTGTCAAGAGAATCAGAAGACAAGCAACAGAATGGGAGAGAAAAACTTGGAAAACACATATCTGATAAATGACTTGTTACCAAAAATATACAAAGAACTCTCAAAATTCGACATTGAGAACACATGACCTGATTGAAAAATGGGTAAAGATCGTAACAGTCATCTCATCGAAGAAAATATGCAAATGCAAAATAAGTATCTGAAAAGATACTCAGCATCATATGTCATTAGGGAATTTTAAATTAACACAATAGCATACTACCACACACCTATTAGAATGAAGAAAATCCAAAACACTAATAACCAAATGCTGGTGGGGATGTGTAGCAACAGGAACACTCATTCATTGCTGGTAGGAGTGCAAAATGCTATGGCCACTTTGGAAGACAATTTGGTGGTTTCTTACAAAATTAATCATACTCTTGACATATGTTTCAGTAATCACGCTCCCTAGCTTTTACCTAAAGGAGCTGAAAATTTAACTGCACAAAAAATTTGCACATTGATGTTTATAGAAGCTTTATTCATAATTGCCAGACTTTGGAACCTACTGAGATGTCCTTCAGTATATGAAAAGATAAAGGAACTGTGGTACATTCGGACGCTGGGATATTATTTAGCACTAAAAAGAAATACGCTATTAAGACATGAAAAGACATGGAGGAAACAAACACATATTAATAAGTGAAATTACTAAGCCAATATGAAAAGATAGCATACTATAGGATTTCAATTATATGACATTCTGTAAATGGCAAAAATATGGAAACAACTAAAAGATCAGTGGTTGCCAAGGTGGTGAAAGACAGGGATGAATAGGGGGAGCACAGAGGATTTTTAAAGCAGTGAAACTATTCTGTGTGGTACAATAACAGTGGATACATCATATGTATTTATTAAAATCCATCCATAGAATACCAAGATTGAACCTTAATGTAAACTATGGACTTTTGGGGATAATGATTTTCAATATAGTTTCCTCCATTGTAATAAGCATACCACTTAGGTAAAGGATGCTGTTAGTAGGGGAGGCTGTGCCTATGTTGGAGCAGGGAGTATATGGGAGTTTTCTGTACTTCCACTCAGTTTTGCTGTGAACCTGGAAGTGTTCTAACAAGTAGTCTATTTTTGAAAAATAAAATACTGATTTTAATTTGATATAGCATACCTATTGCTTTATTTTCTTTAAAACTTATAATAAAAACATGCATAGCATGATGTATTCATTTCACTTTTTAAATACATATTTCTACTTGACCTCTAAGCTGCAAAAATAACTTTAGACTCCATCTCAAATTAGTTATTCAGTTTCTGGTAATATTTAGTACCAATTAGTCTTTGATGTTTCAAACTAGAAAAAAAAATCTGTGTTATGAAAATTTTTACCTTTCTGCCACTTTATCTTTCTTTTTTTTTTTTTAAGATTTTATTTATTTACTTGAGAGAGTGAGAGAAAGAGCATGACAGGGGAGAGGGTCAAAGGAAGAAGCAAACTCCCTACTGAGCAGGGAGTCCCATGAGGGACTAGATTCCAGGACTCCAGGATCATGACCTGAGTCAAAGGCAGTTGCTTAACCAACTGGGCAACCCAAGCACCCCATTGACATTTTATCTTTCAAACATTTCCTTAAACAGGAAAATAAGCCATGAGAGCTTTATTGTAATAGTTTAAATTTTAACTTAAACAACACTAAAATCACTAAGACACTATATACAATATCACTTCCCCCCCCTGATATTTTAAATTGATTGTTCTCTCTGTTTTCTCATAAAGGATTATAAAAATCATCCAGAAGTCAATTCTTTCTACCATTTTCTGTTATACAGTTCTTCCATGACATTTTAATATGCATATTGTAATAGTAATTCATTCCCTGGTCTATTTAATGAGATTATTGCTATTGCTTGTTCAATAAGATTAAAACAACATCTACAGAACTGTTGTCCTTTAAAATCCTGCCTACTAACCTCATAACTTGAAGGGGTGGGGAGGTGTGGTGGTGAATATATTTAAATATTTGCAAACTAGAAAGGATGAATCATTCTGGATTATATGCCATATGCTAAGGTCTTTATTTAGTATGCTCAAAAAAGTATTCATTAAAGATAAATACTCTAAGGAACTAGAAAGTTTTTCAGCAGATAAAGTCCTGTCTGCACAATACAGAAAGGCAGTCAGGATGATGTGACATTGATGTTTCTCATACTTGCTTTCTGTCATACTGAAAATATATTCTGATCTGCTTCTTTCTCAAAAAAAAGGGCAACTATACCATTAAAAAATGTATATGATAATGAAACAGCTGTATATATCATATCTTCTACTGTCAAGTGGTGAACAAAATGTTATCTGGAAACAATAGTAAGATTTAAGAAATGGAGTGAAGAAATGTGTTCTATTTCCTGATGTAGCCAAATGTTTCCTGGCAGGATTAGAGACAACTCAATTATTCTTTATTCTTCCATTTATCCATTCATTGAATGCCTAGCATTTGGTAACTCATGGTCTATGTCCCTCAGAATATAGAAAATATGGAGATATGGTACCCAATCTCAAGGGATTCACAATACAGTTATAGAAACAGTAATGCAAAAGTTGTGTAATAAAACATCTAAAACAGATGAGCGTGGACCACAAGGTTTGCACACACACACACACACAAACTCATGAAGGACAAGAGGATTGTGATAAAGGGGAGATAGATATTTAAGACATAGAAAAGGTGGCAAAACATCAGTCAAATGTTCAGGAAGTATAAAATAAATTCACAGAGTTGGAACTAGTGTGGCACAAAAAGGAAAGCTGAGAAATAATGTAGGCAATATATAGATTGTAAAGACATTTATGTGCCAGATTAAGAACCACTCTTTTTTAAAGTTCTCCTTTGATTTCCTGGTTGGTCTGAACATTCTTAAGCAGGGTGGTCTTAAGCTTCCAAGTGTTTGAATTTCTTCCAAACTTTTTCTTGTGGTTGACTTCCAGTTTCAAAGCATTGTGGTCGGAGAATATACAGGAAATAATCTCAGTCTTTTGGTATTGGTTGAGTACTGATTTGTGACCCAATATGTGGTTTATTCTGGAGTAAGTTCCATGTGTGCTCAAGAAGAATGAGTGTTCTGTTGTTTTAGGGTGGAATGCTCTAAATATATCTATGAGGTTCATCTGATCCAATATGTCATTCAATGCTCCTGTTTCTTTATTGGATGAATCTGTCTATTCACTATTGGATGATCTGTCTATTACTGAGAGTGGCATGTAAGGCCCTCTACTATTAATGTATTCATATCAGTATGACTCTATCTTGATTAAGAGTTAGTTGTCTTATGTAGTTGGCTGCTCCCATATTGGTGGCATAAATATTTACAATTGTTAGATCTTCTTGGTGGGAATACAAGTTGGTGCAGCCACTTTGGAAAACAGCATGGAGATTCCTTAAGAATTTAAAAATAGAGCCTACCCTATGACCCTGCAATTGCACTACTGGGTATTTACCCCAAAGACAGAGATGTAGTGAAAAGAAGGGCCATCTGTAGCCCAATGTTCATAGCAGCAAGGCCACAGTTGACACACTGTGGGAAGAACCAAGATGTCCTTCAAAGGATGAATGGATAAAGAAGATATGGTCTATATATACAATGGAGTATTATGAATCCACCAGAAAGGATGAATACCCAACTTTTGTATCAACATGGATGGGACTGGAAGAGATTATGCTGAGTGAAATAAGGCAAGCAAAAGAGTCAAGTATCATATGGTTTCACTTACTTGTGTAGCACAAGGAATAATATGGAAGATATTGGGAGATGGAGAGGAGAAGTGAGTTGAGAGAAATCGGAGGGGGAGACAAACCATGAGAGACTGTGGACTCTTGTCAACCACTAGAGAAACAAACTGAGGGTTTTTTGAGGGGGGGGGGGGGGAGGGGTGACCCCGGTGGCAGGTATTATGGAGGGCATATATTGCATGGAGCACTGGGTGTGGTGCATAAAGAATGAATTTTGGAACACTGAAAAAAAATGAAAGTAAATTAAATTTTAAAAAGAACCATTCTTTTGCACAGCGAAGGAAACCATCAATAAAACAAAAAGGGAAACTACTGAATGGGAGAACATATTTGCAAATCATATACCCAATAAGGGGTTAATAACCAAAACAGATAAAGAACTTACACAACTCAACAGCAAAAAAACCCAAACAATCCAACTAAAAAATGGGCAGAGGACCTGACTAGACATCTTTCCAAAGAAGACATCCAGATAGCCAACAGACACATGAAGAGATGTTCAGCATCACCCATCATCGGGAAATGCAAATCAAAACCACAGTGCCATACACCTGTCTGAATGGCTACAATCAAAAGACCAAAAAAAAAAAAAAAAAAAACCCAAAAAACCCCAAATGTTGACAAGGAAGTGGAGAAAGGGGAACCTTCCTACACTCTTCGTGGGAATGTACATTGGTACAGTCCCTGTGGAAAGTAGTATGGAGGTTCCTCAAGAAGTAAAAATAGAATTACCATATGATCCAGTAATTCCACTGCTGGATATTTACCCAAAGAAAACAAAAACACTAATTTAAAAATATATATGTAACTCCATGTTTATTGCAGCATTATTTATAATAGGAAAGATATAGCAACAACTCAAGTGTCCATTGATAGATGAATAAAGAAATAGGGTGTCTATATAATGGAATAGTACTCACTCATAAAGAAGAATGAGATCTTGCCAATTGCAACAATGTGGATAGACCTTGAAGATATAATGCTAAGTGAGATAAATTAGAGAAAGACAAACACCATACGGTTTCACTCATATGTGGAATTTAAGAAAAAAAATAAATGAACAAACAAAGGGGAAAAAAGGACAAACAACAAAAAAATGGGCTCTTGAGTAGAGAGAACAAGCTGACGGTTGCCAGAGGGGAGGTGAGTGAAATAAGTTAAGGGAATTAAGAGTATATTTGTCTTGATTAGCACTGAGAAATGTATAGAATTGTTGAATAATTATAATGTACACCTGAAACTAGTATAACACTGTATGTTAATCATACGTGAAAAAAAAAAAGAACATTTCTCTAGGCAATGGCTAGTCTGAATGATTTTAAGCAAAGAAAACCTTGTGCTTTTAAATGTATCTATTTAAAGAGATAATATAGGAAACTTGAAAAATGATTTGATAGTGTTCTGAGTCTTTTTAGGATAATTACTGAGTTTTCCAAATTAGCTGGAGAATGATAATGAAAAGTGAAAAGCTAGCCATCAACCCATCTTATGCTTTCTCTTTAAGAGGCTGGTGAACAAGCCTTAAAGGATGCATAACTAAGATGTTGCCTGTACTAACATTGGCAGTTAAGATACAGGACCCCAGTTTTCATATAAGCATTGAATATGTCTTAGTATAATTATGTTTTAAATAGTATATGGGACTATTTATACTAAAAGATTAATATTTGCTGCTTATTTGAAATTCAAATTTAACTGAGCAACCCCACCCAGAACAGTCTTACATAAGGTAAATAATGCTGTTGTTGCCGTGAGAATCCTAGAAGTTCCCCCATTTCTCTCCTTCTCAAGCTAAAGGATAACTGTGAATGTTATGGGAATGAGGAATACCCAGTTAGCATCTAAAAATCTGGAAGATAGTCCCTTGGTGGAAGGATACAGATCTAGATATTTGGACAAGTTTTCAGCTTTCTATAAATGGAGGCAAAGATGGTAACTTCCTTGCTGAAGATCTCTAGACAAAAAGAAGATACATATTCTTATTCCTTCATTATTTGTTCTATATGTGATTGACATATTAAAATACTTTCCAAGAATTTTTATGGATTCTTTATTGATTTATATTTTTTGTAGGCCAAGGCAGTAATAAAATTATGAATATGGAACCAGCCTGCTTTACTTGAAATGCTAGCTCATTCTAACAAGAAACCCAACTTAGAGAACTGTTTTAAGCATTAGTTACTATACATAAAGACCTTACAACAGTGCCAAGAGTCTAGTAAGGACTCAATAATTATTTGCTAATTTATTAAGATATTGGTAAATACATGAACAACTGGGCTATCAGAAAGTGTAGAAACCAAGAAAGCTGAGCGTGAAGCTACCTCTGCTTGGGCAATTCAGTAATGGGAGACAACAAGATTCTGGATTTGCTTAAACAAACATAATAGAGCTTTTGATCACTTGACCTCAAAACTCTTAACTGATATAGAAATATACTTTATTTAATAAGTTTACAAAGTTTAATAAATAATTTAATAAATCCCATTAAAGTAATGGTCAATTGCAAAATAGTTGAAGATGGTATCATTGCTAGCTTAATATTTAACACTAAATTTTTTGTCATCAAATAAAGAATAAATTTGGATAATCATGGGGTAGTCATTTTTAAATAAGGTAAATACTCATTTTAATTAACACATTAAAATTATTAGTGTATATAAAGCTAGTAGCAAAAACAAATCTATGTTATCTTGACCATCAGGAATTTTCCATCTGGGGTTATATCACACATCCAATGTATATATTATACTGGCTCAGATGATACTTTTTCTATAAAAAAAAATTGTGATTACAGAAAGAGGTTTGAAGGGCTGAAAAATCTGTTGTAAGGACGTAGAAAGTACAAGAACATAGTTTCTCTTTTACTCTTTCAAGTAGTTCCCCAAAGAGGCTGCACCAACTTGCATTCCCACCAACAGTGGAAGAGGGTTCCCCTTTCTCCACATCCCCTCCAACACATGTTGTTTCCTGTCTTGCTAATTTTGGCCATTCTAACTGGGGTAAGGTGATATCTCAATGTGGCTTTAATTTGAATCTCCCTGATGGCTAGTGATAATGAACATTTTTTCATGTGCCTGAAAGCCATTTGTATGTCTTCATTGAAGAAGTGTCTGTTCATATTTTCTGCCCATTTTTTGATATGATTATCTGTTTTGTGTGTGTTGAGTTTGAGGAGTTCTTTATAGATCCTGGATATCAACCTTTTGTCTGTACTGTCATTTGCAAATATCTTCTCCCATTCCATGGGTTGCCTCTTTGTTTTCTTAACTATTTCCTTTGCTGTGCAGAAGCTTTTGATCTTGATGAAGTCCCAAAAGTTCATTTTCGCTTTTGTTTCCTTTGCCTTTGGAGACATATCTTGAAAGAAGTTTCTGTGGCTGATATTGAAGAGGTTACTGCCTATGTTCTCCTCTAGGATTCTGATGGATTCCTGTCTCACATTGAGGTCTTTTATCCATTTTGAGTTTATCTTGTGTACAGTGTAAGAGAATGGTCCAGTTTCATTCTTCTACATATAGCTGCCCAGTTTTCCCAACACCATTGAAGAGATTGTCTTTTTTCCACTGTATATTTTTTCCTGTTTTGTCGAACAGTGTGGATATTCCTCAAGAAATTAAAAATAGAACTTCCCTATAACCCTGCAATTGCACTACTGGGTATTTACCCCAAAGATACAGATGTAGTGAAAAGAAGGGCCATCTGTACCCCAATGTTTATAGCAGCAATGGCCATGGTCGCCAAACTGTGGAAAGAACCAAGATGCCCTTCAATGGACGAATGGATAAGGAAGATGTGGTCCATATACACTATGGAGTATTATGCCTCCATCAGAAAGAATGAATACCCAACTTTTGTAGCAACATGGATGGGACTGGAAGAGATTATGCTGAGTGAAATTAGTCAAGTAGAGAGAGTCAATTATCATATGGTTTCACATATTTGTGGAGCATAAGGAATAACATTGAGGACATGGGGAGATGGAGAACAGAAGGGAGTTGCAGGAAATTGGGAGGGGAGGTGAACCATGAGAAACTACGGACTCTGAAAAACAATCTGAGGGTTTTGAAGGGGTGGGGGGTGGGAGGTCGGGGTACCAGGTGGTGAGTATTATAGAGGGCACGGATTTCATGGAACACTGGGTGTGGTGCAAAAATAATGAATACTGTTATGTTGAAAATAAAAAATAAATTAAAAAAAAAAAAGATAAGCCACAGAGAAGCTCCCCCCACACGTAAATAACTTCCCCCATTATCAGCATACCCCACCAGAGTGGTAAACTTATTACAACTGAGGAATCTATATTGACACATTATTATCAACCGAAATCCATACTTTACATTAGAGTTCATCTTGGTGCTGTACATAATACACGTTGAGCAAATCCACCATTACAGTAGCATTGGAGTATTTTCCTGCCCTTACCTTACATTTCTCTGTGCTTACCCTACCCATCCCTCCCACAAAAATAAATAAATAAATAAATAAATAGAATAATAATCAAACAAACAAATAAATAAATAAAGTAGTTCCCTTTAAGTGCACATGTTTGTTTTCCAAGATGTTATAACTTCATTGTAAAAACGGTCAAGAGATTAAAACCCGTATGCTATGAAAGAATCTATTCATGAAAGTGAAGGACATCTATTTGTTCTTTTCTTACCGTCTACCTCCCCTGACCTTAATTGAGAAGTTCATATTTGCATGTCTAAAATGATAAAAACCCATTTCTTCCATTTTATTTAAATGTAATTGGCATGTAACACTGTATTTGTTTCACATGTACAACATAATGATTTGATATTTGTATATATTACAAAAAGATCACCACAATAAGTCTAGTTAACATCCATCAGCATTCATAGTTAACACATTTTTTTCTTCTAATTAAAACTTTTAAGACCTGAGCAACTTTTAAATATGCAACATAATGTCATTAACTATTGTCACCATGCTATAGATTATATCACCATACTTATTTTATAATTGGAAGTTTATACCCTTTGACCCCTTCACCCTTTTAGCCCACCACCCTCCCCACTCCCTCCACCCCTCTCACGCCTACCTACGTCTTATATTTCTCTTGCTTTGCTGCCCAAGGCTTCCAGATAATTGTAATTTTTCTCTAGAAATTTTTCATCTCTGTTGTAAAGCCCTTGAACAACATCAGCATCTTGCACTTACTCAGCTATAACCTTAAAATTCTGGCATCCAACCTGCTCTGTAAAAGCTTTTGCTCATCCTAATAGGTCCTGGAAGAATCACTTACATGAGGTTATCTGTCAGATGCATCTCCTAGGCTTTCATTCTTTCAAAAAAGGAAGAAAAAGAAGAAAAAAGATGGATTTTCCCTATAGTTCTCCTAAGTGTGGCCCAAGTCTTTCAGTTGTCTCCCTAATGAAGAATTGTTAAGCTGAATCACATGTGAGTAACATGGTGATCCTTGTCCTTTTTCCCTAATGAAGAAATATTAAGTTGAGTTAGTAGGCTACCTGTATTAGAACTTTCCCTGATACGAAGTGGCTGTCTTAGCACTGAACTGTGTCTTCTACTAAAGCTAATGTTAATCAATTTAGCATTTTATGCCTTGTCATTGCCCCAAAGCTTCATTCTTTATTGAGATCTTTTTCAACTTTATTGAGATGTAATTAACAAAATTGTAATATATTTAAAGTACACAGTGTGATAACTTCATATAGGTATGAAAGTTAAATGATTCCCATAATTGAGTTAATTAATACATCCATTACCTTACATTTTTACTTTTTCTTTTTTTGGTGAAAACCCTTAAGTTCTATCTCCTAGCAGATTTCAATTACAGAGTATTATATAATTATATATTATCAACTGTAGTCACCATGTTACACATCAGATCCTCGAATTTACTCATATTATAACTGAAGGTTTATACCCTTTTACCAAACTCTCCCAATTTCTCCTAGCCTCTGACAACCACTTTTCTACTTTCTGTTTTTGTAAATATTTCATATATAATAGAAATCATACACTATTTGTCATTGTCCGGTTTATTTCACTTAGCATATTTCTCTCCAGATTTACCTATATTGTCACAAATGACAGGAACACCTTTTTTTTTTTAAAGGCTGAATAATATTCTATTATATATACATAGACAATAGAATAAGTATGGGAATGCATTTATCCAAGGCAACAGTATGTTGTACATAAACACACTGAAGAAAAGGATAAGAAGACACCAGAGGTATAATAGTTTTTATACCTAGATATATTTTATAAGGTTTTTTGTTCTTTTTGATATAATTGTCCTATTTCCTAATTTCCTAATAGTTACTGATTTTTCACTGACATGCAAGTAAGATAAATGTATAAAATTGTGGATCTAATTGTAAAGAGTGCCTTCATGATTAAGTGAGTTTCTGTTACTCTGTTTTGGTGTGCAGAATGCAAAAAGAATTAAAAAATGCATATATATGTAAATATAGAGTATATACATATATGTACATATATAGCATATAGAAAGTGTGTGTATATATATATATATGAGTATATATATATATATATGAGTATATATATAATCACATTTTCTTTACCCATTCATCCATTCATGGACACTTAAGTTATTTCCATATCTTGGCTATTGTGAACAGTGTTCCAATGGACATGGGAATACAGGTTTCTCTTTGACACAATAATTTCATTTCCTTTGGATATATATTCAGAAGGGGGATTGTTAGATCATGTGTTATTTCTACTATTAATTTTTGAGAAATCTGTACATTGTTTTCCATAGTGGCTTTACCAGTTTACATTCTAACCAACAGAGTACAGATGCTCCCATTTCTCCATATTTTTTGTCAGCATTTGTTATTTCTTATCATTGGGATAATAGAAATCCTAACAGGTGTAAGATGATATCTCATTGTGATTTTGATTTGCATTTCCTTGATGATTAATGATGTTGAGCACCTTCTGATGTATCAGTTAGCCATTGTTATGTCCTTTCAAAAATGCCTATTCAGAACCTTTGCTCATTTTATGAGTTATTTGGCTTTTGCTACTGAGTCGTGTAAGTGCCTTGTGTACTTTATATCTCAACCCCTTATTAGATATGTGGTTTGCAAATTTCTTCTCTCATTATATAGGTTGGTTTTTCATTTTGTTCATGTTTTCCTTTGCTGTGGAGAAGCTTTTCAGCTCATTGAAGTCTCACTTACTTTAAAGTTTTCTTGGCTTTGCTTTTGGTGTCAAATCTGAAAAATCATTGACCCATGTTAAGAAAATTACCCTCCATGTTTTCTTGGACTTTCATGTTTTCAGGCCTTACGTTCAAATTTTTAATCCACTTGAAGTTGACTGCTGTGTATGAGGTAAGATACGGATCCAGTTTTTCATTCTTTTGTATGTAATCATCCAGTTTCCCCAACACCATTTATTGACAAGACTATGCTTTCTCCGTTGTATCTTCTTGGCTCCTTTGTAAGAATTACTTGACATATAGGCATGAGTATATTTCTGGGTTTTTTACTCTGTTCCATTGATCTATGTGTCTATTTTTATATCCATACTATACTGTTTTGACTACTATAGTCTTGTAATATAGCTTGAAATCAAGAAGGGTAACATCATTCTTTCTCCAGATTGCTTTGTGTATTCAGGGTCTTCTGGGATTCCACACAAATTTTTGGACTGTTTGGTCTATTTCTGTGAAAAATACCACTGGAATTTTATATGGATTACATTAAATTTCTGATTACTTTTTGTAAAATGAATAATTTCTTGATACATTTTTTCCAATCCATAAACATGGAATATATTTCCATTTATTTGTACCTTCAATTTTTTTTCAATGTCTTAGAGTTTTCAGCGTATGGGTCTTTTACCTCCTTGGTTAAATTTATTCCTAAGTATTTTTTTTCTTTTGATGTTACTGTAAATGGGATTGTTTTCTTAATTTCTATTTCCAATAGTTCACTGTTAGTGTATAGAAATACAAATGATTTTTATAATGATTTTGTATTATTTAATGAATTCAGTTATTAGTTCCAATAGATTTTAGTAAAGTCTTAGCATTTTCTATAAATAATATCATGTCAACTGCAGACAAGGACAATTTTACTTCTTCCTTTCTGCTTTGGATGTCTAATATATATATAAATTATATTATATATAAATTTATTTTTTATATTATATATAATATATATTATATATATATAAATTAGACATCCAAAACAGAAAGGAAAAAGGAAAATATATATAAATAATTATATATATCTATATATATAATTATATAATATAATATAATAACATATAAAATGTAATTATATTATATAAATTTATATTATATAAAAATAAATATATTATATATATAATTTATACATAAATATATATTATATAAAATACAATATATTAATAAATATAATATATAAATACAATATATAATGTATACATAAATATATATTATATATAAAATACAATAAAATAATAAATATATATTATATTTGTTTTTTTCCTAATTGCTCTGGCTAGAACTTCCAGTATTATGTTGATTAAAGCAGTGAGAGTTAGCATCTTTGCTTGTTCCTAATCTTGGAAGAAAAGCTTTCATATTTTCTTTGTTGAGTATGTTACACGCTATAGGCTTGTCATATATGGCTTTTGTTATATTGAGTATATATTCCATCTGTACATAATTTATTGAGAGTTTTTGTCATGAAAGGATTCTGAATTTCTCAAGCACTTCCTCTACATTTATTAAGATGATGATATAGTTTGTAGTCTTCATTTTATTAATGTGCTACATCACACTTATTGATTTGCAGTTGTTGAACTGTACTTGCACCCCTGGAATAAAATCTGATTTGATCATGGTGTAGCTTCTCTATGTATTGATGAACTTGATTTGCTATTATTTTGTTGAGGATTTTGGCATCCATGCTCACCAGGGATATTGGCTTGTAATTTTCTTTTCTTATAGTATCATTCACTGGCTTTGGTATCAGGATAATGCTGGCCTTATAAAATGAGGTTGGAAGTGTCCTCCAATCTTCCTTTGTTTGGAAAAGTTTGAGAATTGGTATTATTTTTTCCTTAAATGTTTGGTATAATTTACTAATAAAGCTACATGGTCCTGGACTTTTCTTTTTGGGAGGTTTTTGATTACTGATTCAATTTCTTTATTGGTAATGAGTCTTTGTGGTTTTCTCTTTTGTCATGAATGATTCAATCTTGGTAGCTTGTGGTATTGTCATATATGTGGTATCAGCTATATGTATGTGTCATATACTGTGTATGTGTTATATACTGTGGATGTGTCATATACTGTGGTACCAGCTGTAATGTATCCTCTTTTGTTTCTGATTTTGTTTATTTGAGTCCTCTCTCTTTTTTCCCTGGTGAGTCTAGCTAAAGGTATCAAATTTTGTTTATCTTTAAAAAAAAAAAACAGCCCATTTCTTAGTTTCATTGCTCTCTTTTATTGTCTTTTTAGGCTCCATTTCAATGATTTCTGCTGATACTTGCTTTTTCCTTCCTTCTACTAACTTTGGTCTTAGTTTATTCTTCTTTTTCTAGTTCCTTAAAGTTAGGTTATTTATCTGAGCTCTTTGTTTTTTCCTAATTTAGGCAATCATGGTATGCCGCATTTCAATTTTACTGTCTCAAAATATTTTATGATTTCCCTTTTGATTTCTTCTTTGACCCACTGGTTGTTCAGAAGCATATTGTTTAATTTCCATATATTTATGAATTTTCCAGTTTTAGTGTCATAATTGATTACTGGTTTCATACCATAGTGGTCAGAGAAGATCTTTGATATGATTTCAGTCTTCTTAAATTGGTTAAGACTGATTTTGTGTGGCCTACCATGATCTATCCTGGACAATCAATGTTCCATGTATACTTGAGAATGTGTATTTTGCTACTGTTGAATAGACTGCTCTGTATCCATCTGTTAGGTCCATTTGATTAACATGTAGTTTAAGTCCAATGTTTCCTTATAGATTTTCTGTCTGGACAATTTAGCCATTGAAAATGAGGTATTGGAATCTGCTGCTTCTATAGTATTGCTGTCTATTTTCCCCTTCAGATCTGTTAATACTTATTTTATATATTTAGGTGTTCTAACATTAGGTGCATATACATTTACAATTATTATATCCTCTTAAAGAACCAAATACTTTGTCATTATGTAACAACCTTCTTTCTCTCTCTCTCAGCTCATTTAAACATAAGTAGCAGCTGTTATTACTAGCTAAATGCTTCCAATGGCACTTACTATTTTACATATTCTTAATAATGCCCAACAAAATAGAAAAGTTGTCAGTATTATCTCTTCTAAACAAAATTTGATATAAAAGTTAAGCACCTATTAAGATAAATTTTTTTTTTTTTTCTATTCTTAAATGCCACACCTACTTTAGTTCACTGCTGTATAAAGGAAACTTGGTCAAAGTAGAATACTCACAGAGCATTATAAAAGCATATTAAATGTAGCAGTAATGACAGTGCCTATAGGATAAATTCTAATGATGACAATATTTTTGTGCAACTAGAAGTAAAAGAAAGGATTCATGATTTATTTATTAAGGAATTATAAATTAGGAAATTCAACTTGGAAATGTGAATCATTTTTCTATTTCTGAAAGAGGTTTCAAGCTCCAAATGTCGAAAGCAACTTTTAATCTTTCCCCTCACAGCTGACATTTCTCCCACATTTTCTTTCCTGGTTAAAGGTACCATCATACACCCACTTCACAAATAATAATCTCATAGATATTCTCTACTCCTTTCTGTTCACATTCCACATTAAATTACTCACCAAGTTCAGCTTACCTTACTTTCTAAATATCTGTACTTACTATCTACCTAAAAAAAAAACAAACAAACAAACAAACAAAAACCTGCCATTACAGTCCAAAACAGAATTACCTATTTCTTATAGTCCTATCTCCTTAACTGGTCCTGCACTTTTGTTCCACTTATGTCCTTAAAGGGTCCCAGAATTGTTTTTCTAAAACAGATAAGCCAATGTTGGTTCTCTGTTCACAAATTCTCAGTGAGGTCTCAAGGCCTCTTATTATACATGTTTTTCTAAATTACTCACACTTGGCTTTAAACTCCACAATAAGATTTTCTAGAGTTTCTACATTTCTTCCACACTTTTTATCATGATTACCACCAAGCTAAAGTGGCAAAGTCCCTACAACTCAGCGACTATTTCACCCATTTATGAATCCATGAAATATATTTTGGTTCAACAGTAATTTTTGTTCGAATTTTTTTTTTTACCTCCTATGAAGGTTTTTAAATTTCACTTCTCTACTCGACTGGCTTTGCTCAAACATTCATGATCTCTACATGACCTTCCAAGTTCGCAGCTTTCTCAAACCCATCTTTCATGCAGCCTCCAGATGGAACCGACCAAAACTCCACTTTCTTAAAATCCTTTAAGCTGGTATTACTTATCTATAGGTTAATGTATGTTCCCTGACATACCACACAACAATCTCTACCAATCACTCCATGCCTCCTTCTGTAGTCTTCTCTACTCCTATTTCCTGTGATCAGTTTCCTTAATCATCTGGTCCTCTTAATCCCCTATTAGTTGTTCACATTCATCTGCTATTTCATGCCTTGTTGTCCATGCAGTTTTCTGTGTCTGGCATTATCTATGACTGCTGTCTTTCCAGTATTTAGCTGCAGAAACATCTTATTTACCTAGTAAAACTCAGCTCAAGACTATATTCTCTAGAAAACCTTTCCCAGAGATCTATCTTCATACCCCTCATCAACCAAAAGGCACCCGCTTTCGGAAACTCGGGGCGTGACTCTATCACTTTATTAACTTCATTTTATTAAAACATCTGTTTATGTTTCTATATCAACCAACAAGTTATATAAATCTTGAGAAGAGGGAAGATGACTTTAAATTTCAAGCAGCACCTAGTACAGTGCTTACTAAAGAGTGGGTGTTTAATAGATATTTCTTGAACAGAAGTAAATCATGGAGCTTAACTTCTTATTTGTATCTCCAAATTTCACACCATGTTCCACTATGTTCCTCAAATTTACAGTGTTTCTTATATTTGCTGTATGATTTGCAGCCTTTCCTGGATTTATTCTTGTCATTTTCTTCACTGTAAATGTAACCTTGTTCTCAACTGTTCTACAAAAATACTACCCAGTTTTTAAGACCTATCTCAAATGCCTTTTATTCCCTAAGGTTTTGTTGATTTCTTCATCTTGATGCCTTTTAACTAAATACCCACAGTGGTCTGTACCTTCTCACCACTTTGACAGCTATGTATTTTAACTTGCTCTTTTCCTACTGCATAGTCTGCTTTATAAGGGCAGATTGTTGTTATTGTCATTTTGTACTACACATTACATGCCATAATTCTTGTTACAAACTAGATGTTTAAAAAATGTTTATTTATTTGAACAAAACATTTCTACTCTCCCTTACAACTTTCTTTAAAATTACAAGGCAGGTAGCAATTTCTGACTTTTCCTTCTTTATCATTTTTTAGATGCGCCATTGATGAAAATAATTACAGTTTGGGAACATAGGTAACTTAGAAACCCTCTTTCAGGTGGGTTTTGTTTGAAAGATAAAATTCAGAGTTGATCTTAACATTTGTATACAATTAAAATAGTAATTTTTTAACAAGTTGTTTCAAAAAATTCCATATTTTTTTCTTAATCCTAGTTTGCTTTAAGAAGCTATAACATCTTTGAGTCTGTAGTGGTATCTATACATTGCTCCTTTACTTACTAGCACTTTCATGATAAAAAATTTTATTCTGAAGGTAGATTTTATAGAAAAAATGGAAATATCTATGATATATGTAATATAATTCCATTTCACCACATCTGGTAAACATTTTTATTAATATAAATATATAATTACTGAATTCTAAATAGGAAAACATATGAAATGGGTTTTCATATATCAATTTATTGCTCTATTGTTAACTATTTGGCTAAAAATTATTATCCAAAATTTTAGTCAAATAAGCAGTTATAATAAAGTTCATATGTTAATATTTTAATACTCCTAAAGAAGTTATTGCAGGGAAATATCAAAAAGAGAGGGAAGCAAACCACAAGAGACTACTAACCACAGGGAAGAAACTGAGGGTTGCTAGAGGGTTAGGCAGGTGATGGGCTAGGTGGATGATAGGTTTTAAGGAGGGCACTTGTGATGAGCACTGGGTGTTAATATGTAAGTGATGAATGATCAAATCCTACTCCTAAAGCCAATATCACACTATGTGTTAATGGAATGTAACTGGAATGTAATCTGGAATGTAACTGGAATGTAAATAAAAACTTAAAACAAAGAATATTTTTGACTAAAGTGGATTGTTCTATCTGATTCTAAGCATTCAAAACCCCATACTTAATTTTGAACTACTACTGACTAGTTGCTCCTTATTTTTAAAAATTTCCTGAGCCTCACTTTACTCATAAAGAGCAGAAAATGTTTGCATAATAAATAGATCATGAGAAGGCACTCTGAAAAATTAAAAGAAAAGAATTAAAAAATTAAAAGAAAAAATACAAATATATAACATTGTTATGAAATCTATTAAGAACTAATTATTTATACATAAACTATTCAATAATTAAATAAGGTTTTACTTTGCATGCATTACACACTAGGATTGCAGTGCATGGCAAACCAATAAAATAATTTAGATGACATACTGTCGGCTGATTTTCTGAGTGAGATTTGATCAAAAGGGCATAGGAAAATTTCCAATAAATTTCCCCCCAAAATCAGCAGAAAAAGTAAAACCCTACAAAAATTATTCATATACAGAAATCAAATAAATGGAAAAGAGATAATCCAGTATCACAAACTAGAAAAACTTAAAATAACATAAATTATTTTTTAAAATGATAGATTTTAAAGGAAAGGTCAGCCTAGCCGGCCTCTTGATGGACTGACAATCCACCCCCCTCAGGAACATGATGAATTGGTAAAAACCATAGATAATAACCCAAATTTTACCAAAAAACTGGGCATTTATCAGACTAAGAAGGGGCAGAATGGCTACACTCTGGGGAGAAAATGGTATAATGGCAAAAAGATGAATGTGCAAATAGTAGGATTTCACACTGAATTAAGAGAATAACAGAAGGAATGGGTTAATGGTCATGGAGATGAACAAATCTCCCAATATGGTAGAGTGAAGAATAGTAAAGGATGTTTATGAGAGTTAGAACAGATACTCTAACATAGATGCTTCACATCTCAGTGGAACCCTCTAAATTCTTTATCTTCACCAAATCGTCAGGATACATGAGTATCCTGGACACAAATAAGTTCTAAGAGTAAAGAAACCAATCTCAGACAGGATGGGAAGAACCTGAGACATCCTAGATCATATCAAAGCAAATTCCAAGCATGGCTACTCATTGTGGGCAAGAAAAAAGAAAACCAAAATATAAGAAGCTGTGCAAATGTAATACAGAAACTCTATGATATTCAAGACTATAATATCAAAAGGCAAAGAAGTATATCTGAACAAATTCTACCTAAAGGAACAGAGGAATTTTCTCAGAATTCACTCATTCTAAAACCCTACAGAATATAAATATGTTTTTGTATTAAGGAAATTAAAATCATCGCTCAAATAAAGGTAAAAAACAAAAGTGAAGACCCAATTAAGATCATTGCACAATAATAAGTATAAAATCAACAATATAAACCAAGAAAACTATAGTACCCATAGAGAAGAATGTCTCTAGATTATCACTCTGAATACAGATTAAAATTAGGATGTAATGAAGTAATCAGAGAGAAGCTAATAGCTATGGATGATGGATAAATATGATCCAAAATAAAGATAACTCATGTCAGAAAAATACAGAAATCAACAAATGTAAGTAGATTTTTTCAATAATTAATGTAGGAAATTTTTTTTTAGAAATAAGGAGGAGAAATAAAAATCTCCAAAACTGGAGTTAGAGTCACACATCATATTTCAGGAAAATTTTTTAGAAATTTTGGTAAAGAATAATGAATGACAACACTGATTTGAAAAGACATATGCACCTATATTTACTGTAGCATTATTTACAATAGCCAAGATATGGAAACAACCCAAGTGTCCACTGATAGATTTTTGGATAAAGAAAATGTCACACACACATGCAATGGAATATTACTCAGCCATAAAAAATGAGCATTTTGCCATTTGCAAACATACATGGACCTAGAGAGTATATGTTAAGTGAAATACGTCAGAAAGAAAACACAAATACCATATGATTTCACCCATATGTAGAATTTAAGAAATAAAACAAACAGGCTCTTAACTAGTTGTCAGAGAGGTGGGTGGTGGGAATGAATGAAATAGACAAAGGGGATTGAGAGGTACAAATTTCCAGTTATAAAATAAGTCACAGAGATGAAAAGTACAAGATAGGAAATAGAGTCAACAATATTGTAATAACATTATCCAGTGACAGAGGGTGACTATACCTATTGTGAGCAATGAGTAATGGATAGAATTATTATATTATTATTATTAGAATATATTATTAGAATTATTATATATTCATATATTGAATTATTATATTATTATTGAATTATTGAATTATTAGGTTGTACAGCTAAAACAAATATACCTGTATTTTATACTTTGGTAAATAGTAAAAATTTAAAAAAAGAATACTGAACATTATACACATACACACACATATATATGTGTGTCTATGGATATATATATGGCAAACATCACCACAGTTAATTTTAGAATGTGTTTATCAGCCACCCCCAACAAAACACCCCATAATCACTAACAGTCAGTCCTCACCTCTTCCCCTACCCCCTATGTATTCTGGACATTTCATACAAAAGTGACCACATGGTATGTGGTGTTTTGTGCCTGGCTTCTATCACTTAGCACAATGTTTTTAAGGTCCATCCATGTTGTAACATGAATCAGTAATTCATTCATTGTGTTGCCAAATAATATTCTATGATAGGAATATGACATATTTTAGTCATCCATTTATTAGGCATTTAGGTTTTTTCTATGTTGGAACTGCCACACACCCCACACACACACACACACACACACACACACACACACACACACTGAAGAGGCAAGCACATATATATGATATATATCCATATATTAAATATGAGTAATGCTGCTGTGAAGATCTATGTCAAGTATTTGCTTGAATACCTGTTTTCAATTATTTTGTGTATGTATCTCAGACTGGAATTGCTGAATCATGTGATAATTCTCTGTTTAACTATTCAAAGAACTAAAGAGTCACCACACTCTTCGCTAGTAACTGTATTATTTTGTATTCCCACTTGCAGTATATGAGAACTTCAATTTTTTAATCTGTTTATAATTGTCTTTTTAAAAAATTTTGGCTATAATAGTGGGTATGAAATGCTCTCTCTTTGTGGTTTTGATGTTCAGTTCCTTCATGATTAATAATATTGAGCATCTTTTCATATACTTGTCATTTGTATATTTTTTTGAAATAGGTTTTATAATTGAACGACTTCAACCTTTTGAACTTGTTTCAAAATTTCTTTTCCTAAACTTGGAGGTATATTTTAAAGAACTAATATTTTTGTTATCATTAGAATTCTGCAATTATTTTCATTGAACCTTAGTTTTTCTGTTATTTATAATGTTAATGTTTTTTGAAGTTGTACCTGAAATGTAGTACACTTTTTGTGACAGCGTATTCATTTCTTTTTGTCTATAAAAAGAAACAGTTCTCTAACGATGGGTGATGGGATTTGGGGGACTTTTAAAATTAAATCTTCAAATCACCTGTACTGCTTGAATTTTTTAAGATAAACACATGTCAATTTTACAAGAGAGTGAGTCTCTTAGAAGAAATAAGAGAGAGGATACAGAAGAGGGAGATGGAAGGGAGGGAGGGAGGGGGCAGGAAGGAAGGAAAGAGAGAGAGAGAGAGACAGAGGGATGGAGGGAATGAGGAAGGAAGGAAGGAAGGAAGGAAGGAAGGGAGGGAGGAAAGAAGGAAAAGAGGAGGGAAGGGAGGGAAAGGAGAGAAAAGACTCAAAGCAAATATGCCAAGAATTTGACAGGGGCTAAATTTTCAATGATGGAAGCATTGATTGTTGTTATTTTCTTCGTAATTTTCTATAATTAAATTTTTTTTTTCATATTGATCCCTGACTCCTAAAACAAAATGTTTCTACCTCAGAGTGACAAGTCAGTTAACTGTACATGAATAAACTTGAGTGTATGGGCAAGTTGAATATAATATATTGTAATCAATAAGTGTTTAGAAACAGCCTTCATGTCACATAGAGTATTACTTAAAAGGAATTATCTCTGAGAGGCAATCCAGTGCCAACTCCCTCATAGCAAAAATGCAGTTATATGAGTTTGTTTTGCAACCTGGCTTTAAAGATCAATGTTGTCTTAGCTCATAGAGATTATCCATAAAAATTATTCATTAAGTGAAATCTCAATTGGACATACGATCAGTAAAAGCCAAGAGAAATAATCCTTTTTTAAAATATTGGAGTTTGAAGGTCCCGGACATGAAAGAACAAGACAAAGATAAATTTAAGTTTCTTTGGCTTTGGGATTCTCAGTAGAGAATGAATAAACAAAGAATAATTTTGCCTTTAATATTATAAATAAATAAAAATGTCTTTAATATATAATTTGTTATTTAAAATAATAATATAAAACTATAAAATATCATATATTCCCATAGTTTATATATTTGAAAAATTTGGAGTATCTTTGTTAAAACATTCTTCTGAAAATATTTTAAAACCTTAGCTTCAATATCAAAGGAGTGACAATCTGAACATTATTCTGAGCATTTACTATTTTTTTAATTATTTATCTCCCATTCTAGATTCACCAGTATCCATGTCTCTGTAAAGAGAACATTTATCTTGTATTTTGTATTACATTAAATTAAAATGCAGAATTTATAGCAAGGATGTTATATATAATCATTTAATGTAAAAGATATTCTTTCTGTTGTTTTATGTAAGTGTTGAATCACTAAACTGTGCATTTGAAACTAATATTACACTAAATGTTAACTAACTGGAATTTAAATAAAAACTAAAGACAAAATGTCTTCTAGATTATTTTGTTTTTCATTTAAGCAGAATGATAATTTACATAATTAGGATAGGTCATTAGTGGAAGTATCTTAAATATTAGAATTTTTAACATGTATCCAAACAACATACTGTCTTATCATTATATGCTGCCTTCATACTATTGGATTTTAACCACAAAAAGTGACACATACTTTCACAGTTTTGGAGTTTTTTTTGCTCTATGCTGACTAAAAATACTAAATATTGAAATACATAACATATATATTATAGATGTTTACAACTGAAAATTTTAGAATATTGACACAATGTAACAAAGGGTGTTCAGAACACAAATCTCCAAAGTGTCAACATCCAAGATTATTTTATTTTTATATTTACTATTTAACTATTATTGTTACAAATACAGAAAAAAGTCCCCCAGAACTATGTCTAGGAGAAGTTGGTCTTAAATGAAAGAGAAGTAACCTCTTACACTAACAGAGGAAAAAAATGTAATGTGTTCAGATGGAGGGTGACAGCTGGTTTGATATCTGGAAGATGAGGTTGATCCTTTCCAATGTCTTCTATTTTATGACAATTATTAATAGGAATGTCATCTGTTGAGGGTAGGAGGCTTGAGGAGGTGGAGGTTAAGGGAATATGAAGAAGCTTTGAAATAGCGCTTGTGGGAGGTGAGAGTAGGTTTCAAACAGTATGAATATAATGAAATGGTTGAGATTTTTAGTTGCTTTTGAGGTCAGTGAGTATTACAGTATTCCAAACTGACCAGCTTCATTCTCCTGAACTTTTTGTCTTGCCAGATGAAGACTAAGATATTAAATAGTTGGGGTTGTCCTTGGTTAGAGGATTGCCATACAGGGAGAATGAAATACTGAAGAGTCAAGAGTGTTTAGGATATGGGCAGGTGTTATTGAAATGATCTACTGTGGATTGCAAACAGCATGAAGAAGAAATAATGTTTACATTTTGGCAGTCCAGAATTATAAAATTGTTTATATTCAAATTGTAAATTTATGCTGGTGTTTTAGTGTTAGAACTAAAATTGATTGTTTTTCCTTCTGGATAAATGTTTTTGTATAATGTTTGTAGTATTATGTTTATTTTCTTTACTGCTAAATATTTTCCAGGATCAATTTCTTACCCCTTTTAACTGTGAGATAAAACTTCAGAATAGTGCGTAAGCTATATATGAACCATTTGGGAATAATTACAAAGTGGGCAAGTGATAGACCAGTGCCTGTTTCTAGAACATTGCCTGATTTTCATTTGTATTCCTGCCTAGTCACCTACTCCTTTTCCTCTTCCCAGATATAACCCAGTATACTGATTTTGTGAGAATGTGTCCTTGAAATTATTTTTTATTTTACCACTTATATGTGACTTCTAAACTACACAGTCTGTCTGATACGTGATAGAAACATACATACTGTATTTGTAGGAAATTTGCTTCTTTTATAATCACTGCAGTTGTAAGATGAATGCAGGTTGTATGTAGCTATAGCTCATTTATTTCACTTATTCTTATTTATTCATTATTCACTTAGATTCCTTTATTGGAAAGGAATTTCCTTAATTAGACTTACTGATTGCATGTCCCATTTGTACCTTTAAAAATTGCAAACAACAGATAGTTTTGGTTTATGTGTGTTATACATTTCAAATTTTTCATATCAGAAATGAAAACTGAGATATTTTACAAGTATCTATTTACTACAATAATTTTTACAAATTTATTATAAAAATCTCATTGCATGGCAATATAAATTACATAATTTCATAAAGTAATTATATTTTGAAAGAGTTAATGAGAAGAATGGCATTGTTTTTAACATTCTGAAATCTCTTTAATGTCTGGGTTAAGAGGAGATTACTGGATCCTACTATCTGCTTTTCCATTTAATCTGTTAGAATAGGCATATAGAAATATATAAAGTATAGATATATATAAAGAAAATCCAGCCTCATACAGGTATGAAAAAGCTACTAACAGAATCTTAGTAGCTTTAAGATAATTGTACCCATTCTTTTTGATACTGCAAAAAACTCAAAACATGTAAGTTTTTCAAGTTTAGTTGCAGTGTGAATCTAACATCATTTTTTTTTACCTCTGAATGTATTGTTACTCATGCATCACTTGGAAACATCACACATCGCTCATTTGGAAAATTCAGTTCTTTATAGTTATAAAGATCTCCCAAGTGCCAACACATTTCATTAAACAATATCAAGAACTCTATTTGTCAATATCACTATCAATCTCATCAGAAGACTTTAAGCAGTAGATAGCTGTCAAACTCCCATTATTGGATACAAGTTCTCTAAAATTCTAACTATCAGGATCAAATTTCATCATTGGCAGCACATACCCAAAGTTGTCTTCCTTGAAGTGATAGGCTCACTTAATTTTAGAGAATATGTGTGCCACCTACTTAATTCTGAAATCCACAATTTGCATCATATTTTACTATTGAACAGAAATGATTTATGCATTCCCTTTTTCTCCCACATGTACTCGGGGTGGGGGGAGGTTTATACATTTTCTTACTGCTCTTTTGAAGACATTCTTAACTGAAATGCTTTTCCTGCAAATGAGTGGCCATGAATAATAGGAGTGCTACTCCAGTTTGTTGCCACTGCCATGTTTTGAGTTAGGGCACCAGGGTTTTATTCACCGTTACTTGCATAGTCATTGCAAATGTCAACACAATGAGAAAAGCAAAATATGTCTTCATGTTATTATGGAAATTATTTTGACCTTGCAGAACCCCTGAAAGTGTCATAAGGACTTTTGGGAGGGCATGAACAAACATTTGGAAACCACTGCAATCTGGTATTCCAAGGTATGAATATATCACAATTTACTTAAACTTTTTATTAAAAATGGGCATTAAATCTTTCTGAATCTGTTTCCCTTGATTCATTTTTTTCTACTTATGATTTTCCTAATTCTTTGTTTGCTTGTTTGCTTCTGAGTTTTTATTTGGATGCCAGATATTGCAAATTTTATCTTGAGAGCTTGAGTTTTTTGTATCCTTTTTTAAAAATGCTTTTGGGCTTCATACTGACATGCAGGTTATTTGGAAGCTGTTGATCTTTTTAAGGCTTGTTTTTAAGATTTGTTAAAGGGTAGCAGAGGAGCCTTTAATTTAAAACTAATTTTGCCCTTCTACTGAGGCAATATTCTTCTCCGTACTCTCCGCATTTATTGGAAGAGTTTTCACTTTGGCTCATAGGGACCTAAATTATTCCTGGATTTGTTTGAGGTCTGGGAATTGTATTCTCTTTTCCTTTTGTATTCTATTTCTTTTTCCTTTTCCTCTTGTTCCTTGCTTGGCCTCAAGTAGCTTCTTCTGCACATGTGCAGATAGTAACCAACAGAAGAACCCACTGTAGCTCTCCACAGCTCTCATTTTGTACGTTGTCTTTTTGTACAGCTTTCTCTTCTCTGTACTCTCCCCTGAAAATTCTAGCTGCCTTCTTGCAGCAGAAACACTCCAAGGATTTTACACATTGGTAAATCCCCTCTCCTACAGTATTGGCAGAACCTGTGACATGTTCCAAACAAATAGAATATGACAAAGACAATGGAATTTCACACCCTAGATTTGACTATGTTACCTATGACTCCATTTTAGCAGACTGGAAAGAGAGATTCTCTTCTCGTCTAGAAGAAGCAATTAGCCATATAAAAACTTTGTACCGACTTTGCCCCATGCCAAGAAGTTGCAAACTGACTCTAGGACTTGGGAGAAGCCTCGAGTCAACAGCCAATAAGTCAGGGCCACAGGGAAATAATTATGCAAGCAACCTGAATGAGCTTGGAAGCACATTCTTCTCCAGGCTAGCAAGAATAGCCAAATTATGGAAAGTGCCCAAATGTCCATTCATTGACCGATGAATGGATAAAGAAGTGGTATATATACATTTATATAAATAGGTATAAATATATGATAGCATGTTACTCAGCCATAATAAAGAATGAAATCTTGCCATTTGCAATGACGTGGACCTAGAGTATTATGCTAAGCAAAATAAGTCAGTCAGAGAGAACAAATACCATATGATTTCATTCATATATGGAATCTAAAAACAAAACAAATGTACATAGAAGGTAAAAAAAGAGCGAGAGATAAACCAAGAAACAGACTCTTAAACTATAGAGAATGAACTGATAATTACTGAAGGGGAGGTGAGTCACTCATGGTGACTCACACCATGAGTCACATGGGTGATGGGTATTAAGGAGGGCACTTGTGATGAGCACCGGATGTTGTATGTAAGTGAAGAATCACTAAATTCTGTATCTGAAATTAATGCTACACTGTATGTTAACTAACGGGAATTTAAATAAAAACTTGTGTAAAAAAGAAATTTATATTTGTGAGTTATGGTAAGAATGGTGTTCATGGGGGAAATTGGAGGGGGAGACAAACCATGAAAGACTGTGGACTCTGAGAAACAAACTGAGGGTTTTGGGTGGGGGGGGGGGGGTGAGCCTGGTGGAGGGCACGTATTGCATGGAGCACTGGGTGTGGTGCATAAACAATGAATTTTGGAACAATGAAAAGAATTTCAAAAAAAAAAAAAAAAAATAGTGTTCATGACAAAAATTACGGGCTATTTGACCTGCAGTGTATGATAGATTAAAGAAATAAGAGAATGAATGGTATAAAATTTCTTGAGTACCTAGCAAATGCCAAATCCTTGACTTTTAGAAACTCACTACTTTGGGACTAACTTGAGAGGTTTCACACATTTTCTTAAGGCCTTACAACTAACGAGAGAAGACTGAATGCAGACTGAAGTCAACTTAGTCTAAAAATTGTGGAAGATAATGCCTGTAAAAGATGAGAAAAGGAAGAATGTAGGTGAAAGAAGAAAAATGTAAAGGAGGGAAATATAATAAAGAGAACGAATATTCAAAGGTTACAGTAATTTTCTCTACATTTAATCTCTCCTTTCAAACAATCTTACCAGTCTAGATTTCTCAACTTTATCACATTACGTTCTACATAATGATTAAATAAAAACATCTTTCATAGTGAAAATTAAAAGGAGAAAGATAGCATAAGGTGACAAAAGGAAAGGCAAATTTATTTTTAAAGGTTAATATCTCATTACAATGTAATTAAAGATACAAGTTCTTGCTTTCAGATGATCATCTCTATGTTGTAGCTATAATTTTGTTAATCTACAGTGTAAAGTTAGATAGCAGATCTGAGTCATATCCATGTGGATACTTCATTAATGATAATGTATTATTATCTGACACACATAAACTATACCCTAGGGACTTGGTAATACAGAAATATTCTAGATACAGAGAGGATAGTAAACTCAAAAGTTATTTTATTTATTTTTTTATTAGTGTTACCAGCTTCCATCACTCATCATAAATGGTATTACTTTTTCTCCATTTATTAATAAATGTTGACAGGATATCTGGCTAGAATAAAAAATTAGAAATATTTTGGCAACATTCTAGAGTTGGCAAAGTACTGGCAGATAAGTAAAAGTCAAGTTCCTAAAATTATGTTTAAACCCATCAAAATTCATTTTTCAAGTAAATATAATTAAAGAAATTCTGACCTTGATTGGTTCCTGACATTTTCTGTTATTGCAGAATAACAGAATGGGAAGTGAACTTAGCCACGTCCCCTTTCCAAAGAAATGATTAACTTTAAAAATTACTATGAAATAGTACTTTAAATGCAATTGAAAAATATATTTTATCTTTAAGCCTCTTTGTGTAAACTCTGAAATTGTGAATTTAATTAGTCATATAATAATACTCTATAAAAGATACACATTGTTGCGGCTATCACCTGTTCCTAATTTAAACTTAAATTGGGTTCAGATTTTACAACATATCCCACTTCTCTTTGCAACTGCAAGCTTTAATGATGCTGATTTTCTTGTTTTATTTAAAAATATGCCTTTATTTCCAGTAGTATATAAGACTAAAGTGAGCTAATTAACTTTAATGGAACCCATTATCAGGAAACAGAAAAGTAGAATATCTAGATAAAACTTGTTGAAAGTTATATGCTCTCTCTCTAATTACAATAACAGTAAAATGCTATAGTTTTCCTAAGCTGGAAATGTGTATGCTACATGAGACAGAGAAAAATTACATTCTCAAACACAGTCAGTTTGAGTATATGTGACTGTACTGATTTATTAATGTAAGCAAAAGCCAATGCAGTGAAAAAAAAAATCATCCTAATCAGTCTTAACAGGGCAAAATCTGCAAGAAAATATACTGAGAAACAATTTTAAACAATATGGGATACTTGTAGAGAGTTGACACTCATAGATTTGCATGCATTTTACATCCAACAAACATAATGATCGGTGATGTTATAAACAAAAAAGAGAGGAGGAAGACACAAACATGGATGAATCACTGACTTAGTAGCAGAGAACTGAAGACAATTAATCTGAACATATCTTTTGGTTATCTGCAAGGGCCCTAAGTAGTTGATTTCAATATCAAACAAGTATGAATGTGACATCATCATGTGCAGCACAAAAATTATCTGTGGCCAGTTGCAAGCAAACTCTGATTGCTCTACACAAGTGTAGTTAACACACACACACACACACACACACACACACACACACAGATAAACCTCAACTGCGGCACATCTTTTCATCAGGTATGATGCAAAGCTTTCATTTGACTTTAGAATTCCCTATTATAACACCACTGTTTACTTAAAGCTAATGAAGTCACCCTCTTTCTGAAGTTTCCTATATATAACAACCATGTCTGTATTTTCCCAGTTGTTCCATCTCACTTATAATAACAGCTTTTTCCTATACTCATCAAAGAGTTCTCTATTCAGTCTTTGGATATTTGATGAATTTTGTGTTGAGCACTGGAGACATTCAGTGATCAGAGTACATGGTAATGTACTCATGAAGTTTGCAGTTGAGTAAGACATTAACAGTAGCCACTTGTTTATTTAACTGTGTAAATGTAATGTAAACGAGGTAAATGGTATGATATGAGTGCATGAAATTAGGGAAAAGTAAACTAATTCTTTAGAGTTCACTAATGCTTTCCTGGGAGTACTAACTGACATTTTATATAAAATGTATCTGGATAAAGGGTATGGGAGGGATATATCAGGATAAGAGAACTTCTTTATTATCTGATGAAACAGCAAAGAACGTCCTCAGAGTACAGCGAGAGGAACAAGTTAAAGGGAGGAAAAACTGTGCCTGAAGAGAGAACTTAGAATAGATTATGGTAAATCGGAATAGCCCACAATTCTGATTCATTCATTTATTCACTTATTCTAAAAAAATTATTGTAAGCTCTACTATGGTATAAGGCATATTATTTTGTTTCCTAGGTAAGGATGATCATATGTAAGGGGAAAGAAGAAATAAATAAAAAGGAGTAAAAAGTATAAGAACATTGTGCAAACTCTTGTGGTACAGGTCACAGTGAGGACACCCAATTCAATGAAGACAGTAAGTTCAGTTCTAATCTAACTCTGGGAAAAAAATGTTCCCAAATGCTCTGTGAGTCTTGCTATCAGCCAAGATACTTCCTGAAAACCAAATAAAATGTTTCTTCTTAATGTTGCAGCTCTAGTCAGTTCCATCCTGTTTTGGAATGTTTTTTCCTCACTTTATGGATATAAGTATATGAATTAAATTATTATAAACCCATAGATAATAATCGCATATGTGAATTTTTGTATATATGTCAGAAGTTTGAAAACATTTTCACTCACAATTTTTAAGAAGGCTTGAAAAATTGAAATGTCTAGGTGGCAGGCTGGGAGAAGCATGGGTATTAGGTAGTTGAGTATGTAAAATTCCAGATTAAAAAGAGGCATTCAGTATGTGTAACTACTATTTTACAGTGGAACAGGCATATGTGTCCCTTATTCCATTTATTCATTTAAAATAATTGGCCTAAGGGTGCCTGGGTGGCTCAGTTGGTTAAGCATCTGCTATCAGCTCAGGTCATGATCCTGGAGTCCCAGGATCAAGTCCCACATTGGGCTCCCTGCTTGGCAGAGAGTCTGCTTCTCCCTCTGGCCCTCCCCCTTCTCATGCACTCTCTCTCTCAAACAAATAAATAAAAATCTAAAAAAAATGTTTAAAATAGTTGGCCTATATAGAATGGCAGGCTAAAGACTTTCTGTCACTGTGCCTAGTGACTCATTTCAAACACAAGAACAGAATTAATATAAAGAAGCATAAAATGAAATTTAATATCTATAGTTTTTTTTTTGCAAATTTCTTTTTAAAAAGTTACAATTCATGATTTAGCCTGTAGGAATTTTTCTATAGTATCATGAGTATTAGTTTTCTTTCAATTCTCTTTATTCCAGAGAAGATATTTTTCCTAGATATATAAAGTACTATTTAAATTCTTCTCCAAAAATACGGTTCAACTGTAAAAGTATCCTCTCTTTTAAAATTATATACAGTATATTGTATATTCTGTAATAAAAATAATCAAATTTCATGTACTGGTTTAATAAACTTCATGTTTCCCTGGGGTTTAATACATTTACTTTATATAGATATAAAGCATATTAATGTTTTTAGTGGTTAATATAGCTTTTATTCATTTTCAATGCTTTTAAACCACTAAAATTTAGTTATATGGGACTTTCATCTCTATTAATCAAATTATAGGAGTGTATAAGTCAGTTTGGGCTACCATAAAAAATTCCATAGACTGGCAACTTAAAAACAGAAATTTACTTTCTCGCAGTTCCAGAGGAAAGGCAGTCCAATACCAGGGTGCCAGAATGGTCATGTTCTAGTTAAAACTCTCTCCCTGGCTTTCTGACCATGCTTTCTTACTATATCCTCAGATGGAAGAGAAAGAGCGATTTGGTGTCTCTTCCTCTTCTTATATAGGTGCTAGCTAATCCATCATGAGGGCTCTACCCACATGACCTCATCTGAACCTGATCATCTCCTAAAGGCCCCACCTCTAAATACCATCACATTGAAGGTTAGAGCTTCAACATATATAATTTGAGGTGAACACAATTCAGTCCATAACATTAAGATTTATATTCAGAACTCCCAAATCTGGGACAAGTATAATATATATATATAACCAATGGGTTAAAAATTTGCCTTCCAATGCCTATCATTTCATCCTGTAGCATCTACACAACGAAAGTAGCAGGGGAAAAAAAGGGTTGCTTACATTAAAATACATAGAAATTCCAATTTTAATCATTCCAAATTTTAATCATTATAATGCCTACATTTGCATACCATTTTATAAATATCAAAGTGCTGTCTAAGATATTGTCTTCTTACATAACTAAAGTGGTACACCTGCTTTAGACCTTTTCATTTTTTCCTCTTAATATTCACATTTCAGAAAGTCTGTTTTTTAGAATTATATGTTGTTTGTGGTTACTTAAAATCCAAAGAAATAAGTAGACAGGTCCTCTACTCTGAATCTTTGCTCTTTCAAAGCTGACATTAATATAACCAGTCACATTAAAGGACATTTTGGGTTGATATGAAAACAGCCAAGCAATCCTCTTACTAAAGATCTCCTACACATAATCCTTTCTCATGTGCAGATGACAAACTGACCTAATGTTCCAATTTTGAGCAGAGGCCTGCTCTTTATGACATACAGGTTAAAATAATAATTTTTACCTAAAATTTCACTCTTTACACAAAGAATTAATCTTTGTCTGTTTCATGGATACTTTATTTGATATATTTCTGTGGAAGCTTAATGAAAGAGTACATGACTGCTTTCACCTTTTTATACCTGAATAATTTAAATATTTATAGACAGAATGAAAATTGACAAATGCAAATCAGCCCTAAACAATATTGTATTTTAGTGATAAGTAGAATGAGTGAATTTTTTGCAGCTGCTCTTCACAGATTCTATAAGCACATCCTTATCAACAAACACCTTATTAGTATAACTTTTTTTATATCAGTGAATTCATACTACAATGATTCTGAGTTGCTGTATGATTTGAAAATTTAGTGATACCTCTGAAAAGAAAGGTCATTTTGGATACTTTTTACCACATTGTGATTCTGAGGGAACTGGGAAATAATGCAATCCAATTAAAGAAATAAAATGATTGGAGCATATATTTAAAAGTCTCTTGTGTGGAAGTATTAATGTAAAGAGAAGAATCAGCATATTTCTTCCATTTATTTTCTAAGAAGGATTAGAGACATAAAGTAGCTGGCTCATTTGAAAGTCATTCAGATTCTTAGAAAATGTATGAATCACACAATTTAATTTACAAAGTCTGAAATGCTGTCATTCTTTTACTTTATAGTGGATAATCCTATTTCTAGATACATAGAACTGCTTAGAGTACATTTTGATTTAATAGTTGAGGAGTAAAAAATTTAGTGACATCAGTTTACTAATTTATTTTTCTAATTAAATTGTCTTTAATCTTTATTGTTTTCAGAAGATCATTACATTAATAAATGGCCATAAATGGGAGATAATCATTAGTATGTTAATTGCAAAGATGAATGAAATCATGTGTCAAAAGCAACAGATTTATACTTCTTGCACATCCAGCACATTTATTAGAAAAAAAATGTAAAAATTATCAAAATGGTCCTTTGCTTTTTAGAAGACTGAAAGTTAGAGATTATTTTGTCATATTTTGTATAGCTAGAAAATTTAGAGTCAAACAGTGAGTTTCCCAATTAAAATAATTATGCAGTTGACCAAGTGACTTCCATTGTCTTACTTCCCTACTCCAGGGCACTAGACACTCTGTTATGCCTGCCCTATTCTTCAAGCATGCTCATTATTCTTAGTTTTTGAGTTCCTTCCAGATGTTGAAAGTCACATAGGAAAGTATATTTATTAAAGAAAGTAATCAAGTCTATGAAATCTTCTTGGCAATCACTGATCTAATCTATCCAGTGTGTGACAAAGGTTTGAATTGAAATTCCAAGAGCCACAGAACTGCCAAACCTAATGTGAATGTTCTTATGTGGTTTTCTATTTATATTTAAAAGATATGAAATTATTTTACATGGAAACAAGAAGGATAGTGTTAAGATAACAGCAAAAGGAATCAGAATAGAATGTGCCAGATTCTGACTCTCAGAATTCTGAGTTTGCGAGATGTGCAGGTCTTGTGACCCCGACCAATGACCATCTTGTCTCTCATGCTGTTTCCTGGCCTGTTACTTGGGGAAGGGAATGCCTACCTCATTAGACCACTATGAGAATCAAATGGGAGAAGCTGTGTTTGCTTATTCTGTGCCATCTAAAAACACAGATGTGTAATGAGAAGATATAAGTTTTATATACTATGAATTTCACTACTGTAAGATAATAAAATTATGATGATACGTAGATCATTTCTTAGATTTTAAAGGCCAAGAAATGTTTTAGATAGGAAGTTACTCTATCTAGTTATTTTGTTATATGTTTCTCTGATATAAATAACCCCAAATTAATTTCTATTATAGAATTGTGGCACAGAAGATTTTTTGTGGCAATAAACAGTCAATCTTGAGTTGCTTTTCAGAAGTATATGTGGCTATAATTGAAAATGTACAACGATTTTTGTTTTTATAGGGCTTATTAGTCTAAATGTATCAACATCAAATGACACTAGCATGAATATAGGCCAAACAAAAATGTATGAGTAGAACATGAATGAAGACGTGTAACAGTTGGTTTTGCAAAACAATGCTAGCAACATTTTCTTTGAACAAAACTGGCTCCATTGCAGGCATTTTTTTCCTTCAAATGCCAGGAAAAATATAGCCTGTTTTACTAGTCCTTATTATCTCTTTAATATTTACGTAATGATCCTCCATGTCTTCTTTAGACATCAATTAAGTGGTGGTATCAAAATATATGAAAATTTTTTCTTTATTTCTATACACAGCCTACAGTATCCCATCCTTGAAAAAGAAGATAGTACTTCGGGCTTCCTTCTAAGGGGAGAGGGGCAAGACAAAAAAGAAAAGAGAAAGTATCTGTTGATTTCTGGGTTTATATCTCCAATAGTTTATACCTATTATGGAGATGATACTGGTTCTATTTGAATCAAAAAAAACACCAGGACAGAGAAATTGTCTTTGAGAAAAAATCATGATGACTAGAAAGAGAAGTGATGAAAAGAGAGAATTAGATGGAGCATTGCATTGCGCTTCCCTGGTTGGATTCCTGGAGACGCATTAGAGATAAGGAGTCAGAGAACAAAGGAGTTTCCATTCTTACCTGCCTGGTTACAGACCCGGTGAGACGATAATTGTGCAGGAGAAGGGAAGGTTAAGTGAAAGCATGAACATGCAGTATGGGGTCACTGACAGTTTACATGTGTCAATGAATACCTAAGGGGAAAAGATTGTCCCCTAACCCAACACATGCATCACCTTGGATCGACATGTGCTCCTAAGATTTAGTTACAACTCCAGGGAAAGGAGGTAAGACAGCACAAAAATGACCAAGATATTTTTCTTTCCTGGTGGAATAGAAATTCAAAGCATAAATTGAGTTCAGCTCTACTTAAAAATGTGTTTGTAATGCCTCTCCTTCCTTCTCTCTATGATAAACTATGAACCTCTTGAAAGTGCAAGCTGCAACTTAATCATTTCATGTTCCATCTTAATAATTTTATATTCCATTTCATCAGTAAAGGGTTGACAAACAGAAAAATGAACAAATACAGATTATAAGTTAGGAGGTAGAAATATTATCTAAATTTTAAACCCTATAGTTAGAACACAGATGAGTTTGCTGATCAGATTTCTATTACATGGTGTTTCATGAACTATGTTATCTGGAAACACCTTAACAGATTTTACTTGTCATTTACCTCCCTTCTATGAGACATTCTAGGAAAGCTATTCTTTTGAACACATAGTCACAATTTCATTACTTGGTTTCCAATAATGCAATGAAAGAAAGTACTGGGTATATCCTAAATCTTCTTCCTGTCAATGCTTTAGAGGAACTGCTGATGAGACTTAGAAAAAACTAAAAATATTTGCATGGGTAAAGAAGAGTGAAAAAATGTATAAAAATATATCTATTATAAATTAAATATAATTTTAGAATTATGGTTTCACTATTAGGCATTGATGAAAGGAGTACTTTAAATTTTTATAATTTAACCATGAGCCTCTAGAAAACCTCAAAGAGAACAAAAGTTTTAGTAATATTTGATGCTTCCTAAAATTCACAGGGTAATTATTAAAACATGTTTTAAACTTAAAATAGCTATCAGGCTTCATATTTTAAGCAGTGTTATAAATTATAATCTGATGTGATTTTTTTTTTTTTTTTTTTTTCTATCTAAACTAAATTATCATCCTATGAGTGATGGAGGCTTTGACCAGAACAATCTCAAATAGCCTGAGATTGTTTTAAAAGATATCTAATTCCCAGTGGCTCACTGTAGCTTCAGTACTACAGTGTAGAAAGTTGTTATCCCCAGAAGAAGTGGGGCTGTGCTGTAACCTTCTGGGACACTTTAACTTGTTCTCCTGTCAGAAGTACTTGACTTTCTTTCCTCTTTAATAGTCTTCATATGTCTAAGAAAAATTGGCCTAATTAAAGCAAAAAGAAAATAAGCAATAGCAGCTCTATTTTCTTAAGGAATAACTGTTACAACTTAAGGAATAACTGTTCTTATTCTATTGTCCTATTTGACCACACCTAATTATGTTAACAATTGTTATTTATACAAATTTAAAAGCAGTTTATAATAATTAAAAGATCTTTAAAATTTTTCTTCTGGGATTCTTTACCTTAGAAAAAGACAGACTGGTACCACATGCAAGATGAGTAAATTAAGTGAAATAAGTTTTCTTTAAAATCATGAGTTACAACACAAGGCTTGAATTGTGATAGCCACAATCAGAGCAATGGCAAAAATCAGATTTTGGAAAAATATAAGGAATTACTACAATTGCAATGTTTCAAATATCTGTTGCTCATTCATGATTCTGTGGAGCTCTGTGAGAGTGATGAAAGACATCACAGACTCAACCCGTAACTTTCTGTGGAAGGTGTGACTATGAAACATCAGTGAAAAGTATGAGAACACAATGACCACTAAATTACCCGATATAGACAATATAATTATTGACTGAGAAAATTTCAATTAATTTGATGTACTTGTAGACAAGATAAGATCTGAGGCAAGCTTTGGATGATGGATGGGCAGGATTAGAAGCAGTGAATGAGAAGTAAAGGACATTGAGGGTGAGGATGATAAACAATGAAAAGGGGTGGTCAGGTTAAGAACACAGCTGATTTAAGATACAGTAAGGTGAGATCAGCTTAGCGCATGGGAAAATGCAGTCAAATTATAGAAGATTTTCCAAACCATGCAAATAACTATTATCTTAAAAGCTAATGACCAGAAAGATGGCAACTACTTCTAAGTTGTTTAATGGCCTGATGGTAATAATGATGATTTTGATGAAGTTGCTAATAGAGCATTTGTACACCTGCTGAGCATAGTCTTGTGGTTTTATATATTCTTATTTAATCCCCACAACATCTTTTAAGGTCAGCAATGTTGCCACACCAATTTTACAAATGATGAAATAGAAGTTCTTTTTGGTTATATAGACTTCAAGAATCAGAATAGAGATTCCATACCAAATGTGTCCTAGTAACTTCAAATAAATGAAAGTCTATTTATTTAAAAAAGTTCTTATTTATTTATTTAAAGTTCTTATTAAAAATACAGATATCAAGACAGCATGGTACTGGCACAAAAACAGACACATAGATCAATGGAACAGAATAGAGAGCCCAGAAATAGACCCTCAAATCTATGGTCAACTAATCTTCGACAAAGCAGGAAAGAATGTCCAATGGAAAAAAGACAGCCTTTTCAATAAATGGTGCTGGGAAAATTGGACAGCCACATGCAGAAAAATGAAATTGGACCATTTCCTTACACCACACACAAAAATAGACTCAAAATGGATGAAGGACCTCAATGTGCGAAAGGAATCCATCAAAATCCTTGAGGAGAACACGGGCAGCAACCTCTTCGACCTCTGCCGCAGCAACATCTTCCTAGGAACAACGCAAAAGGCAAGGGAAGCAAGGGAAAAAATGAACTACTGGGATTTCATCAAGATCAAAAGCTTTTGCACAGCAAAGGAAACAGTTAACAAAATCAAAAGACAACTGACAGAATGGGAGAAGATATTTGCAAACGACATATCAGATAAAGGACTAGTGTCCAGAATCTATAAAGAACTTAGCAAACTCAACACCCAAAGAACAAATAATCCAATCAAGAAATGGGCAGAGGACATGAACAGACATTTCTGCAAAGAAGACATCCAGATGGCGAACAGACACATGAAAAAGTGCTCCATATCACTCGGCATCAGGGAAATACAAATCAAAACCACAATGAGATATCACCTCACACCAGTCAGAATGGCTAAAATCAACAAGTCAGGAAATGACAGATGCTGGCGAGGATGCCGAGAAAGGGGAACCCTCCTACACTGTTGGTGGGAATGCAAGCTGGTGCAGCCACTCTGGAAAACAGCATGGAGGTTTCTCAAAATGTTGAAAATAGAACTGCCCTATGACCCAGCAATTGCACTATTGGGTATTTACCCTAAAGATACAAATGTAGTGATCCAAAGGGACACATGCACCCGAATGTTTATAGCAGCAATGTCCACAATAGCCAAACTATGGAAAGAACCTAGATGTCCATCAACAGATGAATGGATCAAGAAGATGTAGTATATATACACAATGGAATACTATGCAGCCATCAAAAGAAATGAAATCTTGCCATTTGCAACAACACGGATGGAACTAGAGCGTATCATGCTTAGCGAAATAAGTCAAGCAGAGAAAGACAACTATCATATGATCTCCCTGATATGAGGAAGTGGTGATGCAACATGGAGGCTTAAGTGGGTAGAAGAAGAATAAATGAAACAAGATGGGATTGGGAGGGAGACAAACCATAAGTGACTCTTAATCTCACAAAACAAACTGAGGGTTGCCGGGGGGAGGGGGTTTGGGAGAAGGGGGTGGGATTATGGACATTGGGGAGGGTATGTGATTTGGTGAGTGCTGTGAAGTGTGTAAACCTGGTGATTCACAGACCTGTACCCCTGGGGATAAAAATATATGTTTATAAAAAATAAAAAATTAAAAAAAAATACAGACAACCTTGGGTGGTATAGACATATTAACAATAGTTATTCACCCAACCCATGAGTATGACATGTCTTTCCATTTCTTTGTGTCATCTTGAATTTCTTTCATCAGTATTTTATACTTTCCAGAGTACAGGTATTTCACCTCTTGTATAAGTTTATTCCTAGATACTTTATTGCAACTGTAAATGGGGTTGTTTTCTTAGTTTCACTTTCTGCTGCTTCGTTATTAGCGTATAAGAATGTTATAATGTATAAGAACATCATTAGTGTATAAGAATGCTACAGATTTTTGTACAGTTGATTTTATATCCTGCTACCTTACTGAATTCATTTATCACTACCCAAAGCAACCTACATATTTAATGCAATCTTTATCAAAATACTAATAACATTTTTCACAAAACTAGAACAAACAATCCTAAAGTTTGTATGGAACAACAAAAGACCCCAAATAGCTGAAGTAATCTTGAAAAAGAAAAACAAAACTGGAGGTATCACAATTCCATATTTCAAGTTATATTATAAAACAACAGTAACTAAAGAAGTATGATGCTGGCATAAAAAATAGACATACAGAACAATGGAACTGAACAGAAAATCCAGAAATAAATGCAACAAGTATATGGTCAATTAATATTTAACAAAGGAGGTATGACTATGCAATGGGAAAGACAATCTCTTCAATAAACAGTATTGGGAAAACTGGACAGCTACATGTAAAAGAATGAAACTGGATTGCTTTCTTTTACCATAAACAAAAAGAAATTCAAATGGATTAAAGACCTAAATGTCAGACATGAAACCATAAAAATCTTTGTTTTTTGTTTTGTTTTGTTTTGTTTAAAAATTTTATTTATTTGACAGAGATCACAAGTAGGCAGAGAGAGAGGAGGAAGCAGGCTCCCTGCTGAGCAGAGAGCCTGATGTGGGGCTCCATCCCAGGATCCTGGGATCATGACCTGAGCCGAAGGCAGAGGCCCCAACCCCGGTGCCCCACCATAAAAATCTTTGAAAAGACCACAGGCAGTAATAATCTGTCTGACATTGGCTGTAGCAACCTCTTACCAGATATGTGTCCCGAGGCAAAGGAAACAAAAGCAAAAATAAACTATTGGGACTTCATCAAGATAAAAAGCTTCCACACCATGAAGGAAACAATCAACAAAGCTAAAAGAAAACCTACTGAATTTAAGGAGATATTTGCAAATGACATATCCAATAAAAGGTCAGTATCCAAAACATAAAGAACTGATATAACTCAATAGTCAATATACCCAAAACAAATAATCCAATTTAAAAATGGGGAGAAGACATGAACAGACATTTCTCCAAAGAAGACATACAGATGGCCACACATGAAAAGATGCTAATCATCATTGATCATCAGGGAAATGAAAATCAAAACTATCATCCCTGAGGTATCACCTCACACCTATTAGAATGGCTAAAATCAAAACCACAAGAAACAACAAGTATTGATAAGGATGTAAAGAAATAGGGACCTTTGTGCCTTGTTGGTGGGAATGCAAATTGGTGCAGCCATTGTGCGAAAACAGCATGGAGGTTCCTTAAAGAATTAAAAACCAAACCAACCAACCAACCAAAACCCAACTCTATGATTCAGGAATTGCACTACTAGATATATACACCAAAAATTACAAAAAAACTGGGACACCTGGGTGGCTCAGTTGTTAAGTGTCTGCCTTAGGTGAAGGTCATGATCCCAGGGTCCTGGGACTGAGTACCATGTTGGGTTCCCTGCTCAGCGGGAAGCCTGCTTCTCTCTCTCCCACTTCCCCTTCTTGTGTTCCCTTTCTTGCTGTCTCTCTCTGTGTCAATAAATAAATAAGATCTTTTTTAAAAGTTACAAAAAAAAAAAAACTAATTCAAAGGGATGTATGCACCTGTACATTTAATGCAGCATTATTTACAGTAGCCAAATGATGGAAGCAACTCAAGTGTCCATTATAAATGAATGGGTAAAGCAGAGGTGAAATATATATATATATAAAATGAAATACTGAAATATATAATTATATATAATTGAAATAGAAACAATATATTCTATATGTATATAGGATATATTTATAGAATGTATATGTATGCAATATTATATGTAAATATTATATATATAATTATATATTAAATATTTATATAACAAAATATATATACATATAATAAAATATTATTCAGTCATAAAAAGAATGAAATCTTGCCATTTGTAATGATGTAGATGGCGCTATGGAGTATTATGCTAAGTGAAATAAGCAGTCAGAAAAAGAAAAATACTGTATGATTTCACTCATATGTGGAATTTAAGAAACAAAGCAAATGAGCAAAGGAAAAAAAAGATGAAGAGAGAGAGACAAGTCAAGAAACAAACTCTTAACGACAGAGAATAAACTGATGGTTACCAGAGGGGAGGTAGGTGGGGGGAATGAGGGACATAGGATTTGGAGATTAAAGAGCAGACTTATCATGATGAAAAAAATGATAAAAAAAATACAGACACTCTTTGCAGATGATATGATACTATATGTGGAAAACCCAAAAGACTCCACTCCAAAACTGCTAGAACTTGTACAGGAATTCAGTAAAGTGTCAGGATATAAAATCAATGCACAGAAATCAGTTGCATTTCTCTACAACAAGACAGAAGAAAGAGAAATTAAGGATTCCATCCCATTTACAATTGCACCCCAAACCACAAGATACCTAGGAATAAACCTAACCAAAGAGACACAGAATCTATACTCAGAAAACTATAAAGTACTCATGCAAGAAATTGAGGAAGACACAAAGAAATGGAAAAATGTTCCATGCTCCTGGATTGGAAGAATAAATATTGTGAAAATGTCTATGCTACCTAAAGCAATCTACACATTTAATGCAATTCCTATCAAAGTACCATCCATCTTTTTCAAAGAAATGGAACAAATAACTCTAAAATTTATATGGAACCAGAAAAGACCTTGAATAGCCAAAGGGATATTGAAAAAGAAAGCCAAAGTTGGTGGCATCACAATTCTGGACTTCAAGCTCTATTACAAAGCTGTCATCATCATCAAGACAGTATGGTACTGGCACAAAAACAGACACATAGATCAATGGAACAGAATAGAGAGCCCAGAAATAGACCCTCAACTCTATGGTCAACTAATCTTCAACCAAGCAGGAAAGAATGTCCAATGGAAAAAAGACAGCCTCTTCAATAAATGGTGCTGGGAAAATTGGACAGCTACATGCAGAAAAATGAAATTGGACCATTTCCTTACACCACACACAAAAATAGACTCAAAATGCATGAAGGACCTCAATGTGCGAAAGGAATCCATCAAAATCCTTGAGGAGAACACAGGCAGCAACCTCTTCGACCTCAGCCGCAACAACATCTTCCTAGGAATATCGCCAAAGGCAAGGGAAGCAAGGGCAAAAATGAACTATTGGGATTTCATCAAGACCAAAAGCTTTTGCACAGCAAAGGAAACAGTTAACAAAATCAAAAGACAACTGACAGGATGGGAGAAGACATTCACAAACGACATATCAGATAAAGGACTAGTGTCCAAAATTTGTAAAGAACTTAGCAAACTCAACACCCAAAGAACAAATAATCCAATCAAGAAATAGGCAGAGGACATGAACAGACATTTCTGCAAAGAAGACATCCAGATGGCCAACAGACACATGAAAAAGTGCTCCATATCACTCGGCATCAGGGAAATACAAATCAAAACCACAATGCGATATCACCTCACACCAGTCAGAATGGCTAAAATCAACAAGTCAGGAAATGACAGATGCTGGCGAGGATGCCGAGAAAGGGGAACCCTCCTACACTGTTGGTGGGAATGCAAGCTGGTGCAGCCACTCTGGAAAACAGCATGGAGGTTTCTCAAAATGTTGAAAATAGAACTGCCCTATGACCCAGCAATTGCACTATTGGGTATTTACCCTAAAGATACAAACATGGTGATCCAAAGGGGCACGTGCACCTGAATGTTTATAGCAGCAATGTCCACAATCGCCAAACTATGGAAAGAACCTAGATGTCCATCAACAGATGAATGGATCAAGAAGATGTGGTATATATACACAATGGAATACTATGCAGCCATCAAAAGAAATGAAATCTTGCCATTTGCGACAACATGGATGGAACTACAGTGTATCATGCTTAGCGAAATAAGTCAAGCAGAGAAAGACAACGATCATATGATCTCCCTGATATGAGGAAGTGGTGATGCAACATGGGGGCTTAAGTGGGTAGAAGAAGAATCAATGAAACAAGATGGGATTGGGAGGGAGACAAACCCTAAGTGACTCTTAATCTCACAAAACAAACTGAGGGTTGCTGGGGGGAGGGGGGTTGGGAGAAGGGGGGTGGGGTTATGGACATTGGGGAGGGTATGTGCTTTGGTGAGTGCTGTGAAGTGTGTAAACCTGGCGATTCACAGACCTTTACCCCTGGGGATAAAAATATATGTTTATAAAAAATAAAAAAAAAAAATACAGACAACCTTAAATAGAAGGCAATTTATCAGAGCATACAAGATAAATTAGACTAAACCTGAAAAAATTTCTATTCAGCTAAAATAAAATATTTTAAGAATCACACATGAAAAAAATCATGCCTGTTAATTTAAGTCTGAATTTCACTATCATAAACCAGTGTTGCTCAGAATGGAGCCCATCAACTTCCTGAACCTTCAAAAGGTTGGTTGTTCATTAAACATTAAAAACACAGCATAGGTTACTGAGTGTATTTAAACCAAATAAATCAGAATGTATTGGCAGTTACATGAAGAACTGTAGCATATACTAATACCCACAGTGGCATGCAGACTAAACATTATTTATCATTTTACTTTCTATATATCATATCTTTAGATAGATAGACAGACAGACAGATATAGATATAGATAGCTAGTACTTAGAAAAGCTACCACGACAACTGAACATTCTCCTTTTTTTCTGGGAAAATTCTCATGGCTTGCAAAGGAAAAGCTTACTTTTGTTGATTTCTTATCTATGATGTCTTAAGTCAGAACCAGATGTTTGAGCACAGGTACCTGAATTTCTAAATTAAAAGACTTTCATGTGCTGTTTTGAGGTTTTGGAGAAAATAGGTACTTACCATAGACTGATTGCTTCTTTAAGATGACCATCAACAAGATGGCCCCAGGAGTTTGGGGGACATCCAGAGTAGGTCCTGAGCAGGGGGCCAATTGTATTGCTTTCTTTCTTCCATCCTGTTCCTAGGGGTGCTATACTCTATCTTCTCTCACCTTTGAATAAATAGTACTTAGCTAAAACAAACAAACAAAAACCAATAAACAAAAAACCAGAATTTTATACTTTATAGACATATCATTTATAACTTAATTTTTAGACATATATATGTATATAATTGATTCCACTATAAGCCTATACCTTTCCATTTCTTTCCTTTTTTTTTTTTTAAAGATGTTATTTATTTCTTTGTCAGAGAAAGAGAGAGCACAAGCAGCAGGCGAGGCAGACAGAGGGAGAAGCAGTCTCCCCACTAAGCCAGGAGCCTGACTCAATCCCATGACCCTGGGATCATGACCGGGGCAGAAGGCAGATGCTCAACCAAATGAGCCATCAACCATTCCATGTCTTTAGCTCCATCCCTAGAAGTATGCATGACTCTCAAGTTGATGTAAATCTTTTCTACCATGCTTTTACATTTTAGGAAAGTATCAATGGCAATTTAAAATGATTGAAATTGCTTGGAAGTTCAAACTATTGTACTAAATATATAATTTTGTAACTGAATTTTTAGGCTTACCATTATGCTTTTGAGTTTCTTTTTTGTGGATACACATAAATACAGTTCATTATTTTATACTTTTTTTAAAATAATCAACATATGAAAGAAATCAAAGCTTATTTACCCATTCCTCTTCTGAGACAGAATTAGGGTTTTTCCTATCTAATTCTTTTTACTTCATCTTAGTACAGTCTTAGTTTGCACATTTAATAGAAATTCTCCGGCTATAAATCTATTAATGGAATTACTGAATAAGAAGGGTATACATATTCAACCTTACTTGGCAATAAAATTTATCACCCCAAATACATCTGAAGTATATGAGAATTTCTGTTCATACTCAGTCATGATAAAAGTAATTACCCAAATTGGGGCACTTGGATGGCTCAGTCAGTTAAGTGTCCAACTCTCAGTTTTGGCTCAGGTCATGATCTCAGGGTTCTGCGACAGAGCCGCACATCATGCTCCATGCTCAGCAGGGATTCTGCTGCAGATTCCCTCTCTCCTTCTCCCTTATAACTACCTAAACTGACAAAGTTTGCTACTATGGATATGAAGAGGTAGATCAGTGTTATATGTTGGATGTTCAAGTGAGAAAAACTGGAAATCACTCCATTTATTGCCATTCCTGTTTCTTGTTCCTTAGATTGACTGTTTTCTATAGGCTTGTCTCTCTTTCATTTACTTTCATTTACTCATTGCGTTGGGAATGTTTATGGTATGTTTTGATTTATTAAAAATCATATAATTTATGTTTTGTCTTTTACTTTTGTTAAGATATGTCATAACTAATTATATCAAATATAATGTGAAGTTCAGTAGAAAGGGAAATTATAATTTATTGAGGAAAAGTTTAAGGGCCAGACACCCTAGTAGTTATTTTGGGATGTAATGTTTCACTTTAACTTCATATGAAAGCTCCAGGGTATGTGTTACTACCTCCACTTTGCTGATGATGGTCTCAGTTCAGAGATGTTAAGTAACTTATCAAGGGATTTCAGCTGTGAAGTAGAGGAAAATTTCATACACATTTAATATGACTCTCTAGGCCATACCTTTGATAACAAAACAATCATTTCACTTTTAAGTCTTTAAAACCTATATAAATAAATTTAATTATTATTTAATAATAATATATTATTATTTAATTATAAAACTTAATTATAAACTTAATTATAAGGATTTATATTTATAATTATATATAGTTATATATACTATATATAGTTACTATATATACTATATACTATAGTTATAATTATAATTATAACTTAATTAATAATTATAATTATAAGAATGATTAGGGCAAGTTTTATTTATTTTTTTAAAATATTTTATTTATTTATTTGACAGATAGAGATCACAAGTAGGCAGAGAGGCAGGCAAGAGAGAGGAGGAAGCAGGCTCCCTGCTGAGCAGAGAGCCCTGATGCAGGGCTCAATCCCAGGACCTGAGGAGAAGGCAGAGGCTTTAACCCACTGAGCCACCCAGGCGCCCCTAGGGCAAGTTTTATTAACTCTTTGTTTGATCATTAAATCTGAATATATGTAAGGTATTATGTATATGAGGAATCTTAAAAAAAAAAAAAAAGTTTACCTTATAGAAGCAGAGTAGAAAAGTGGTTGCCAGGGGTTTGGGAGTGAGGGAAATAAGGAGAAGATGGTAAAATGTCCAAACTTTCAGCTTTAAGATGAATAAAGTCTGAAGATGTAATACTTGATAACACTGTCTAGCACTGTCTAGTATCATTAATATTCCTTAAGAAAGGGGCTCCTGGGTGGCTCAGTTAGTTAAGCATCTGCCTTTGGCTCAGGTCATGATCTCAGGATCCTGGAATCCAGCCCCATGTCAGCCTCCCTGCTCAGCCAGGAGTCTGCTTCTCTCTCCCCCATTCCTGCTTGTTCTCTGTCCCTCTCATATAAATAAAATCTTAAAAAAAATTTTGTCAAGAAAGTAAAACTTAAATATTTTCACCAAAAACTGGGGTAAATATGTGAGGTGATAGATGTGTTAATTAACTCAATGGGAGCTCCTTTCATGATTATATCAAATTATCATATTGTATGCTTTACATATTCACAATTTTGTTAATTATACCTCAAGGGGCAAAAATGGAATATAGGAGTTAGAAATAATTTTTCCAAAGTTACTGGAGAAAGTACAATTAGAAGTCAGATACTCTAACCACTGAATCTAATATTTCTTTGGTGGAACTTACCTGAAGCTGAAAATAGACTAATAGATTGACATAAAATGGCATCAACGATGCATATGCTAAAACATTACTGATGAGGTTAGCATTTTTTTTGTATTAATCCTTTAATGTAAGTTTATATATGCTGTGTGGGTAAAAGGTATACTATTTAGCCTTGATACTAATATATTTGAGCCCATATTATTTTTTCTTAGTTAACATTATATGGTATATATGATTGTCTTATTTATTATATAGAGAAATACTTAATTTCAAAGAAGCACAGAAATTTTGGCAAATATTAATTTTAAAATTAAAAGTACTTTTGAACAAGAGGATTTTACATTAGAATAGAAAGATTTATAAATCCAGAGATTAGATGGCAAAAAAAAAAAAAGAATCAAATAAAGCAAAGGGAAAATTATACATGCCAGAACAAAAGAGTTGGAAAATACTCATCTAAATCATTCTCATAGTTCAGATAAAACTCAGGCTCAAATATGTCATGGCTTTCCTTTTACATAGTTGATTGATAGAGGATTGAAAACTCAGTCTTCTGCACTTTAAGTAAAATTATTTTTTCTCACACATTCAGGTTTTCTATCCTGTTCAGTTTTGAATGGAGACTGATACATTTCTAAAATAATGTAGTACAATAACTAAGAAGCACCATCTGGTGCTTCTTCCCCTTGTTAAATAAGTTTTCATGAAGTCATTCTGAGTGGCACGTTTCAGATCAGCCACTCCACTTTATAAGATCTCCCAGGAACTTAAAAAATTCAGGAAACATAAAGAGAAAGCTTTAAGTAATAGAATCTTATACAGAAATGTGTATCATACACATGAATGTCTATATACACAACATAAAGTCTAAGCTTTAAACATATAACATAAAGTCTAAGGAGGGCACGTATTGCATGGAGCACTGGGTGTGGTGCATAAACAATCAATCTTGGAACACTGAAAAAATAAAATAAAAATAAACTCAATGAAACTTTCTAATTTACTTTATACTTTACTTATACTTTGGTTTACTTATACTTTATAATTTGCATTGTTACTTTGTTCTGCACCAACTATGTTTCTAGTGTTATATTAATGAGATTTGTTATCTCATTTAGTCTTTTTACAACCACCCTGCAAGGAGGGCAATAAAATCCCAATTTTATAGATAAACACAAGGAGCAACATAAAAATTAAGCAATCACACCCAGTCAATGTAAAACCACTAAGAAGTTGAATCAGGATTCAAACCCAAACCTGTCCGTATTTTCTGGTAGAGTATACTGACTCACCCTGCAAACCTCATAGCCAATAATTAGCATAATTTTCTTTAACATGAATAAAAATGGGTTGCTCTGATTTCCATACATGGCATCCCAGCATTTTCTATAATTGCACTAAGTGTGTGTGAATCTTGGAGCAGTTCAGGAATTTCTTTTAACCTCTTCCACAGTTGAAAAATCATCTGTCTCAGGGGTGCCTGTGTGGCTCAGTCAGCTGAGCGTCTGCCTTCAGCTCAGGTCATGATCCCAGAGTCCTGGGATAGATCCCCATGTCGGGTTCTCTGCTCAGCAGGGAGCCTGCTTCTCCTTTTCTCTCTCCCTACCGCTCCCCCTGCTTGTGTGTTCTCTCTCCTGTCTCTCTGTCAAATAAACAAAACCTTTTAAAAAAAAAAAAAAAAAAAAAAAAGAAAAGAAAAAGAAAAAAAGAAAAATCATCTGTCTTTCCCCATTCCTTCTTGGCTCCAAATACTTAGCCATGCAAAATTGTGGTTTCACTGTTTCCCGCATTTGAGAAAATCACCCTGGCTATAGTTGTGAACTATTTAGCCTGTTCCCTGTCTGATATTCACACATGGAGAACAGAGAGGTCTAGGACCATATGTGTGCTGCCAGGGAACAAAAGTGGGGTTTAGCTGCTTTTCATACTCTCTGGACTATGCAAACACATCTGGATCCTCTGTATTCTAATACTTCTTTGTTTACTACAATCAGTATATTTTAGTGCAATAATTTCAAATACTCAAAGCTATTTTTACCTCTTTTTTATGATACATTTTTAAGTGCCTTCCAAAAATTGAAGACAGATTCAAAGAGCATTCACAGGTGAATGTTAGTTACTTTTTTCAATTTTCTTCTGGTTTAAAGGAAAGTTCTTGGTTCTACTTTAGAAATTGAGACATTTTATTTTGGAGAAATTTTAATGTTTGATGTGAAGTTTCTAAGTTTGAACATCATGTGTTTTTTGCCATTCAGCATGATTTGGGTTATTTTTTTTATTTTGATGCTCTTGAAATTTAGTAAATATAATAGATTGCCCTAACTGCTAATCTTTGTGACATTTTAAAAATAATGCCTAGTTTAAAATATATTTAATTTCACTGAAGTCTTTTACTATTTAGAAGATATATGTAGGAAGTGAGGAGAAATCTAAGTGATAAGTTTGATAAAAATATATATCTTATCCTTGAATTAGTTTTCCCACACTCTATTACATTCATAAATTAAGATACTCTGGACCAAGAAAGTTTATTGGAAGTATAGCTATCTATTTCTGAAAATATCTTTCTTTTTTCTAACCTTTGGTTTGAAAATCACTAAACATTTTACTCCACATTCACCACAGCCTAAAACTCCATGATTACTTTGAAGGTGTGGGAGAAGCAATCAGAGGAAGTGTTATTTTGACCAAACTTCATCCTCATTTAATTTTGACAAGTTTGAAGGCACGTTTCATCTCTACTGATTTAAAGCTCTTGGATTTGATTTGTATTTTCAAGCAGAGCTTTGGAGAGTTTTGTTTTCAAACTCTGAAGAAAAATCGAACCCATCAGACTTTGAAAATCAACAGTAGACATAATAAAATCCCTCAATGCCTCCCCATAGTCTTTCAAGACAAAATTCCAAGTTTTTAGTATAGCAAAAAAACTCTCCCTTTATGATTCAGGACTCAGAAATGCTCAGTTCCCCACACCCCTAAACAAAGCCATTGTGCCAGCCATACACAATGACTACTGATTCCTAAGCATTCAAGACTCTAACGGGTAATCCATGCAGATTTTCCTCCTACTCAGTGCATTCTTTTTACAATTGTTTTTCTCTTATTAACACCTCCACATTGTTACAGAAAGTAATTAACATTAGAGAAGTCTTATACTTGAATATGGTGGCAAGAAGGAACCAAAGAAAGTCATATAAAAATCAAGCTATGGAGAGGAAGCAAGATGGCAGAGGAGTAGGAACCTGAAATAGCATTAGGTCCCAGGAGTCAGCTAGATAGTTATTAAACCATTCTGAACACCTACACATTCAACAGGAAATAGGAGAGAAGAGAGGCAATTCTAGGAACAGAAAATCAACCACATTCAGAAAGGTAGGATGTGCAGAGAAGTGAATCTGAAGTGAGAGGAAGATAGACCATGGGGGGAGGGGCCAGCTCCCAGCAAGTGGTGGAGCAGTTGAGCACAAAATCAGAACTTTAAGGGTCTGCTCCACTGAGGGACCTCACTCCAGAGGCTAAGTGGGTGTGCAGCCCTCCTGGAGAAAGTGTGATCTCAGGTCCCACAAGGTCACAGAAAGATCCAGAGTGTCTGAGTGTGGCAGAGCTGCCAAGTATGAGAGTGGGAAAGCTGGCTACAGAGACAGAGCTGATTTGGGGTCTCTCAACTTGAATTTACCTTAAATCATGATCCAAGGCACGGTCAGGCCACTGCTTTTTGCAGGGACCCCACGAGTGGCGGAACAGGAGAGACCCCCTCCTTCCTCTTCTGGGAGGAGCAGTGCAAGAGTGCACAGCAGGAATCTACTGGGTTTGTGGCCTCCAAACTGGGCCGAGTGCCAGAGACAGAAATGCTTGGTCACAGGCTAAGTGAGTACAGAGTGCAGCCAAGAACCAGGGAAACAGGAGGCATTGACTGCTCTTCTCTGAGGGTGCACTGATGTGGGGCCCCGAGCTCTTGGCTCCTCTGGGCTGGAGATTGGGAGGCTGCCATTTTCATTCTCATCCTCCAAAGCGGTATGGAAAGCATTCAGGGAACAAAAGCTCCCAAGAGTGAACCCAAGCAGAATACTTAGACCAGCCCCTGGCAAGGGCAGTGCAATTCCACCTTGGGCAAAGACACTTGAAAGTCACTGCAACAGGCACCTCCCCAAGAAGATCAGAAAGAACATCCAGCCAAGAACAAGTTGACTGATCAACTAGAACAGTGGAACTCCAAAGCTAGGAGAAAGCAACACATAGAATTCATGTTTTTGTTCCTATGAATCTTTAGTCTTACAAAGTTAATTTATTTTATTTTATTTTTTCTTGTTCTTTTTTTTTTTACTTTTTCTCCTTTTTTTTAAATGTTTTTTAACTATTTTATCTTATCAATACTTAAAAATATTTTCAAATTTTCATTGTTATAGTCATATTCTATCTCTTCATTGTATTTAACCTTATTTTTTGTATACATATGGATTTATTTTCTTTAAAATTGTGGGATATAATTTCACCTAATAGATCAAAATATACCCTAAATCTAGCTCCAGTCTGATCACATTCTTTTCTTTTTTTTTTTTTTCCAACTAACTTATCAATTACTTTATTAAATAATCTTTTTAAATTTTCATCTTTACAGCCATATTCCATTCCTTCATCATGTTTACTCTTATTTGTGTGTGTGTGTGTGTGTGTGTGTGTGTATATATATATATATATATATATATATATATATATATATATAAGTTTTTTCTTTCTTTAAAATTTTGGGAGGTAGTTTCTTCTAAAAGACCAGAATACACCCAAAATCAAGTGGGTGCCTCTGTTCTAGTCACCAGTCTAATGTGTGTGTGTGTGTGTCTGTATGTGTATACATATAATAATTATATGATATACATTTATTTATTATATATTTGTACTATAAAATATATATATTTTATAGTTTTACTTTTACCTCCTTTCTTCTCCTCCTGGTTTAGGGTCTCTTCTGATTTGGTTAGCATATATTTTTCTGGGGTCTTTGCCACCCTTTTAGTATTTTACTCTCTCATTCATATATTCTTATCTGGATAAAATGACATGAAAGAAAAATGCACCACAAAAAAAAAAAAAAAAAAAAGAAGAAGAAGAACAAGAGGTGGTACTGACAGCTAGAGACCTAATCAATATTGACATTGGTAATATGTCAGAATTAGAGTTCAGAATGATGATTATCAAGGTGTTAGCTGGGCTCGAAAAGGCATGGAAGATATTAGAGAATCCCTTTCTGGAGAAATAAAAGATCTAAAATCCAATCAAGTTGAAATAAAAAAGAAAAAAGTTGTTAATGAGGTGCAATAAAAAATGGAGGCTCTTACTGGTAGGATAAATGAGGCAGAAGAATTAGTGATATAGAAGACCAAAGGACGTAGAATAAAGAAGCTGAGAAAAAGAGAGACAAACAACTACTGGACTACTGAGAGGAGAATTCAAGAGATAAGTGGTACCATAAGCTGTAGCAATATTACAATAATTGGGATTCCAGAAGAAGAAGAAAGAGAGAGGAGAGCAGAAGGTATTTTGAAGCAAATTATAATAGAGAATTTCCCTAATTTGGCAAAAAGAACAAGCATCAAAATCCAGGAGGCCCCCTCAAAAATCAATAAAAATAAGTTCACACACCATCATCCAATAGTAAAACTTACAAGTCCTAGTGACAAAGAGAAAATCCTGAAAGCAGCTCGGGACAAGAAGTCTGTAACATAAAATGGCAGAAACATTAGATTGGCAACAGACTTATCCAGAGACACCTGGCAGGACAGAAAGAACTGGCATATTATTTTCAGAACACTAAATGAGAAAAATATACAGCCAGGAATACCATACCCAGCTAGGCTATCATTGAAAATAGAAGGAGAGATAAAAAGATTCCAGGACAAACAAAAACTGAAAGAATTTGTAAACACCAAACCATCTCTACAGGAAATATTTAAAGTGGCCCTCTAAGCAAAGAGAGAGTCTAAAAATGACAGACCAGATGGGTGCCTGGGTGGCTCAGTGGGTTAAGCCACTGCCTTCGGCTCAGGTCATGATCCCAGGGTCCTGGGATCGAGTCCCGCATCGGGCTCTCTGCTCAGCGGGGAGCCTGCTTCCTCCTCTCTCTCTACTTGTCTCTCTACCTGTCTCTCTGCCTGCTTGTGATTTCTCTCTCTGTCAAATAAATAAATAAAATCTTTAAAAAAAATTAAAAAATAAAAATAACAGACCAGAAAGGAACAGAGACAATATACATTAACAGTCACCTTACAGGCAATACAAAGGCACTAAATTTATATCTCTCAATAATTAACACTGAATGTAAATGGGCTAAATGCCCCAATCAAAAGACACAGGGTATCAGAATGGATAAAAAACCAAAACCTATCAATATGCTGTCTAGAAGAAACTCACTTTAGACCCAAAGACACCTCCAGATTTAAAGTGAGGGGGTGGAAAACAATTTACCATGCTAATGGACATCAAAAGACAGCTGGGGTGGCAATCTTTCTATCAGATCAATTAGATTTTAAGCCAAAGACTATAATAAGAGATGAGGAAGGACACTATATCACACTCAAAGGGTCTGTCCAACAAGAAGATCTAACAATTTTAAATATCTATGCCCCTAACATGGGAGCAGCCAATTATATAAATCAATTAATAACAAAATCAAAGAAACACATTGACAATAATACAATAATAGTAGGGGACTTTAACAACCCCCTCACTGAAATGGACAGATCATCAAAGAAAAGAACAAGGAAATAAAGAACTTAAATGACACACTGGACCAGATGGACAACACAGATATATTCAGAACATACCATCCCAAAGCAACAGGATACACATTCTTCTGTAGTACACATGGAACATTCTCCAGAAGAGATAATGTCCTGGGTCACAAATCAGGTCTCAACTGGTACCAAAAGACTGGGATCATCCCCTGCATATTTTCAGACCACAATGCTCTGCAGCTAGAACTCAATCACAAGAGAAAAGTTGGAGAAAAGTCAAATACATGAAGGCTAAAAAGCATCATACTAAAGAATGAATGGGTCAACCAGGAAATTAAAGAGGAATTGAAAAAATTCTTGGAAACAAATGAAAATGAAAACACAACTGTTCAAAATCTGTGGGACACAGCAAAGGCAGTCCAGAGAGAACAGTATGTAGCAATATAAGCCTATCCAAGAAACAAGAAAGGTCTCAAGTACACAACCTAACCCTACACCTAACGTAGCTGGAGAAAGAACAGCAAAGAAAGCTCGCCCCCAGAAAGGGACGAGAAATCATAAACACCAAAGCAGAAATCAGTGAAATAGAAACCAAAAGAACAGTAAAACAAATCAATGAAACTAGGATCTTGTTCTTTGAAAGACTTAATAAGATTGATAAACCCCTGACCAAACTTGTCAAAAAAGAAAAGAGAAAGGATCCAAATTAATAAATTCATGAGAGAAAGAGGAGAGATCACAACCAACACCAAAGAAATACAAACAATGATAAGAACATATTATGAGCAACTATATGCCAGCAAATTTGACAATCTGGAAGAAACAGATGCATTCCTAGAGATGTATAAACTACCAAACCTGAACCAGGAAGAAGTAGAAATCCTTAACAGACCCATATCCAGTAAGGAGATGGAAGCAGTGATCAAAAAATCTCCCAACAAACAAGAGCCCAAGGCCAGATAGCTTCCCAGGGGAATTCTACCAAACTTTTAAGAAGAATTAATACCTATTCTTCTAAAACTGTTCCAAAAACTAGCAAAGGAAGGAAAACTTGCAAATTCATTTTATTAGGCCAGCATTACTTTGATCCCAAAACAAAAGACCCCATCAAAAAGGAGAATACAGACCAATATCCTTGCCAAACATAGATGCAAAAACTCTCACCAAAATACTAGTCAATAGGATCCAACACAGTACAATAAAAGGATTATTCACCATGACCAAGCGGGATTTATTCCTGGGCTGCAAGGTTGGTTCAACATTCACATATCATTTAATGTGATACAATACCTTAATAAAAGAGAGAACAGGAACCATATGATACTCTCAATAGATGCTGAAAAAGCATTTGACAAAGGACAGCATTCTTTCTTAATCAAAACTCTTCAAAGTATAGAGTTTCAAGTATAGGGATAGAAGGTATATACCTCAATATCATCAAAGCCATCTATGAAAAACCCACAGTGAATATCATTCTCAGTGGGGAAAAATTGAGACCTTTTCCCTTAAGGTCAGGAAAGCAGAATGGATGCCCACTATCACCACTGTTATTCAATATGGTATTAGAAGTCCTAGCCTCAGCAGTCAGACTGCAAAAGAAATAAAAGACATTCAAAGCAGCAAAGAAGAAATCAAACTCTCACTCTTTGCAGATGATAGGATACTTTAGTGGAAAACCCAAAAGACTCCACTCCAAAACTGCTAGAACTTGTAAAGGAATTCAGTAAAGTGTCAGGATATAAAATCAATGCACAGAAATCAGTTGCATTTCTATACACCAAAAGCAAGACAGAAGAAAGAGAAATTATGGAGTCAATCCCATTTACAATTGCACCCAAAACCATAAGATACCTAGGAATAAACCCAACCAAAGAGGCAAAGAATCTACACTCAGAAAACTAAACAGTACTCATGAAAGAAATTGAGGAAGACACAAAGAAATGGAAAAACATCCCATGCTCATGGATTGGAAGAAAAAATGTTGTGAAAATGTCTACGCTACCAAAGCAATCTACACATTTAATGAAATCCCTATCAAAATACCATCAATTGGGGTGCCTGGGTGGCTCAGTGGCTTAAAGCCTCTGCCTTTGGCTCAGGTCATGATCTCAGGGTCCTGGCCCCATGTCAGGTTCTCTGCTCAGCAAGAAGCCTGCTTCTCTTCCTCTCTCTCTGCCTGCCTCTCTGACTACTTGTGATCTCCGTCTGTCAAATGAATAAATAAAATCTTTGAAAAAATAATACCATCAGTTTTTTTCAAAGAGATGGAACAAATAATCCTAAAATTTATATGGAACCAGAAAAGACCCCAAATAGCCAGAGGAATGATGAAAAACAAAGACAAAGTTGGTGGCATCACAATTCCAGACTTCAAGCTCTATTACAAAGCTGTCATCATCAAGATAGTTTGGTACTGGGACAAAAACAGAGACATAGATCAATGGAACAGAATAGAAAGCCAAGAAATAGACCCTTAACTCTATGGTCAACTAATCTTCAACTAAGCAGGAAAGAACATCCAATTAAAAGAAGACAGTCTCTTCAACAAATGGTCTTGGGAAAATTGGACAGCCACATGCAGAAGAATGAAACTGGACCATTTCCTTACACTACACACAAAAATAGTCTCCAAATTGATGAGAGACCTCAATGTGAGACAGGAATCCATCAGAATCCTTGAGAACACAGGAAGCAACCTCTTCAACCTCAGCTGCAGCAACTTCTTCCTAGAAGCATAGCCAAAGTCAAGGGAAGCAAGGGCAAAAATGAACTACTGGAACTTCATCAAGAGCAAAAGCTTTTGCACAGCAAAGGAAACAATCAACAAAGCCAAAAGACAACTGACAGGATGGGAGAAGACATTCACAAATGACATATCAGATAAAGGGCTAGTATCCAAAATCTATAAAGAACTTATCAAACTCAACACCCAAAGAACAAACAATCCCATCAAGAAATGGGCAGAGGACATGAACAGACATTTCAGCAAAGACATTCAGGTGGCCAACAGACACATGAAAAAGTGTTCCACATCACTTGGCATAAGGGAAATACAAATCAAAACCACAATGAGATACCATCTTACACCAGTCAGAATGGCTAAAATTAACAAGTCAGGAAATGACAGATGCTGGTGAGGATAGAGAGAAAGGGGAACCCTCCTAGACTGTTGGTGAGAATGCAAACTGGTGAAACCACTCTGGAAAACAGCATGGAGGTTCCTCAAAAAGTTGAAAATAGAGCTAACATATGACCCAGCAATTGTAATGCTGGGTATTTACCCTAAGGATACAAATGTAGTGATCTGAAGGGACAAGGGCACCTTAATGTTTATAGCAGCAATGTCCACAATAGCCAAACTATGGAAAGACCCTAGATGTCCATCAACAGATGAATGGGTAAGGAAGATTTGGCATGCATACACACACACACACACACACACACACACACACACACACACATATACATATGATAGAATACTATGCAGCCATCTAAAGAAATGAAATCTTGCCATTTCCAATGACATGGACGGAGCTAGAGGATATTATGCTGAGCGAAATAAATCAATCAGAGAAAGACAATTATCATATCATCTCTCTGATATGAGTAATCTGAGAGGTAGGGCAGGGGATTGGGGGGGTTAGAAAAGGACAAAATGGTGGGGATAAACCATAGAAACTGAGGACAAAATGAGGGGGTTACATAGATGGGATCAAGATGGGGTTACTTATGGTGGTGAAGTAATCGGAGATTCACAGAACTGAATCCCTGGGGCAAATAAATTTTGAAAAAATCCATGGAAGATGGACTTTTCTGAACATCTCATGGAAGTTAATTGCCAGAAACTGAGGGTTGCTGCTCATGGGGACTAGGGGTTAGGGATAGTCTTAAATTGGTTGGGCATTATTGGACATTGGGGAGGGTATGGGCTATGGTGAGTACTGGTGAGGGAGATGAGGGTAGGTAAAGGAAATGAAAGAAATGAAGACAATGTCCACGTTTCTTACTTGAACATGTGGATGAAGGCAGTGCCATTTCTTGAGATACAAAAGACTGAGGTAAAAATTAGGCATTGGAGAAGAGAAGAGATGAAAGTGTGTAGTAGTGAAAAACAGAGAAGGAGCTAAGTTCATCCCACTGGGAACAATGAGTCCCATTTCTAAAAAAAAAGCATGAAATAAAGAAATAGGGTAGGTTCATCTTCTTAAAAACAAGTCAGTGCCATTTCCTGAGTACAAAAGTGAGGTTTATGAGATGCAATACAAATATCAGAAATATTGCCCTTGTAGAGATTTACATCAAAGGAAATCAAGAATTAATTTCTTTTAAAAGAGTTTCAACCCTTCCCATTATTATGTTAGCAAATTATTTCACTAATATTTGGTAAACTGAATTTTAACATAATTGTAGTACTTCACATATGAATATCCATACAACTCAGGGAAAAAAAATAGAATCAACTTGGATCTAGTAATTATAAAATGTAGCTCCAGAAAGTATCTATTAGCAAAATCCATTATGCCTCTAAGGGCTTTGGCAAATTGCTCCCAATAGTGCTTTTAGTAATGCTTTTATGTCTTCCCAAAGCAGCATGTTAGATACAGGGTGGCAGTTACCAGTAAGATTAAGTTGAAGAATTGTCAAAAATACAGAGCAGCTCATAAAAGGGCATCTTCAAGTCAAAGTAACATGTGGTATTTAGAATCTTAATATTAAGTGAAGTAAAAACTATGTATAGGGATTTCTACATATTATTTTTATTCAACAAAGCAAAGGATTATTTTAATATTCAATGAAAACAAGAGCATGTAAAAACAGCATAATCAGTCCTATGGTCTGTAACAGATGAAACAGAGTACTGAACAGAAATGAGTCTATGAAATGGAGCACAGCTAGGTTTTTTGTAGCTCAGAAAGTACATATATAACAAATTTTTCATTAATGAACTTTGAAAGTCATCCAAATATCTTTGGAGTAATTTCTGATAACCTGTTCACTGAACTCACTTATTGCTTCCTGAATCCACTCATTGTCTTTTGGATCAGGTAACACTGCTGCCTATATTGCCAAAATTCTAAGAAATCATATATAAATAACGTGCTATTCTTATTATACAGGTATTTATAAAAATAGTAGTATGTGATGAATAATTCCAGAGTTCCTCTCCAAAGAGAACCACCTCTTATAATCATCAATGAAACACTAGTTGTTTGGAGATTTTTCGTTTGTTTTGTTTTGTTTGTTTCCTTACTATTTTATTTCTCCAGATCAGTCACTCTGACCTACCAGACCTGAATGTGTTAGGCTTAATGTGGATAGAAAATTCTCCATTTATTAGAAATAAAGACATCCTTTTGGGGACTTGGTTTACTCATGGAATTCAAATACTTTTTGTTAAAAAAAAAAAAAAAAACAAGGGAAGAGAAAAAAAGAGGACTTTTCTATAGCTTTTACAAAAAAGATTAACATTTCGTGAATGAACAGAATCCCAGGAAATTCCTCTTCTTTTTCTAGACAGAAACATTTAAATGTTGGATATATGTTGACTCTATGAATGAATGAACAAACAAATGAATGGAAGGCAGACCTTCCTGCTTCTGCTTTTCCCTTAACTATGTCTAAGCTCAACATATCATCTGTGATCCTGTTAATATAGGAGTCAGTTTTTATCACACCTCTGGCTCAAAACATTCCAATAGCTCCCACCTTGCCTGAGTAAATTCCCATCATTACCCTGACCTATAAGGCTTAATAAGGTTGAATCTTCATTTCTCCTCTGACTTCACCTCCTTCTGTCCTATCTTTATTCACTTTAATCTAGCCCTTTGGTCTCCTGCAACCCACCATGCTCATCCCAAACAAAGGCCTTTGAACTCTGATTACTGTACTCTTTACCCAAATGTCGCTGTTGTCAAATACAAGGTATTCACTTAAATATAAGCTTCTCAATGAAACATTCCCTGACCACTCTATTTGAAAAGCATATCCTCTATTACTCCCTGTCTATTCTCTGTTTCATTTCTCTCCATAGTATTTATCACTATCTAGCACTTCACAAACTTACTTATTTCTTTTCATTGATTTTCTGTCTTTACAGATTACAATTTATATATACTCTAATAGGGTAGGGTTTTATCTTTTATAGTCTCCGTATTCAAAACATTAACACATAGTAGGTGTGCAATAAATACTTTTGTATGAGTTAATGAATCTAAGCAACTATCCTGACAGCTTTGAATACTCATGTAATTCTTTCTGTAAATGAACTAAGAAAATATATAGATATTTTGACTAAGGCAATAAATATTAAAAAAATATTACTTGGGCAGTTCTTTCAGGGTACACATCATTTTCAGCCAAATAAACTAGCAAAGTGAATCATGACTGGAAGAGTCAGTAGTCCCTCTAATGAACTTTATTTATTTATTTATTTATTTATTTATTTAAAGATTTTATTCATTTATTCAACAGACAAAGATCACAAGTAGGCAGAGAGAGGAGGAAGCAGGCTCCCTGCAGAGCAGAGAGACCGATGCAGGCTTGATCCCAGGACCCCAGGATCATGACCTGAGCCAAAAGCAGAGGCTTTAAACCACTGAGCCACCCAGGCGCCCCATCTAATAAACTTTATTAATGGTTCCACTAATGAACTTTATTAAAGGTTTGCACATGGACTCTAAAATCATTCAGTCTTCTGTTGGGGTAAAACTTTCATTATCTTCAAACTAGTAAATAGTCATCTTAAAACTATCCACAACTTCTGCACTGGGCTTGTCTATATATAATAATATCTGTCTCATTTTGACTCTCATCACAGTATTTATCTACATTCCATTCCTCTGAAATGATAAAAGGGAAAATCCATGTGAAATTGAGTTTGCTGTTCACTACAATTGCAAATGTTGTTTTGATTGTCATTGACTTCTATGCTGAATGGCAAAATGGTAGTATTGGACAATTAATGATCTGTCAGCATGGCATGGCTGAGAAGAAATAGATGAGAATATCTTGAAACAAGAGCCTCTTCTCTATATTTTAATATCTCACTTGTGGTGAGCCATCTTTCCAATTAGTGCTAAGTATGGCCCACAGGTGACCCAGTGATGAAATGTCTCTACATTCTTTTCAAAGCCTGTCAGTGAAATGAATTAACAAAAGGATGAGTGACACTTATAAATTAGTTTGGTTAACTTCCAAGCATACCAAATTAAATAAGTTTTTGGCAAGCTTGATTTATAGAGGATTGCTTGGTCTTCATAATAGCCAAAAGGAGAATCTTTTATTGCAAAATATATTTTCTATAATTTCTATGAAAGACAAGATTTCTTTCATTTCTCAAGCCTTCTAGTTTTCTAAATTAGCTAAACCTGCCTTAAATTTTCATTATATGTGTACCTGACTCAGATTCAGCAAAAATCAACCAACATGCCAAAGAAATTTGAGGCTTCAGTCAAAAGAAAATTAGTTTGTCTTTGATTGTTTGCTATTATACTATCATAATAAAAAAGTGTTGTTTGTTGACTTGATTCATTCAAAGAATAGTTACTAGGCACCATTAGCTAGACATTGTTCCATATTTTCTGCTATTCAAGAGTTTATTCTTTAGATGTCCAAACTGCTAAAACAATACATATAATTGAAAAGTCCATACTGCACAAACAGACTGTTTGGAAAGCTCAAAAGATGTTATGATTCTCAAGGGCCAGGAAAAGAAAGAGAGTCTTTCTGAAGAGATGGTCATAGCAATCAGTTCTGCCAGAGAATAAACAGTCTGACTCAAAATCATTAAGGGCCAAGTCCCAATACCACCCCTGCCTCTCTAAATACAGCATGTTGTCTTTTGTCATCTGGATGGTATAGGAAATCAAACAGAATATTTCAAGAGCATCCAGGGTAAGAAGATGTCAGGGAAAAGACCAAACGGCATTGTGGGAGGACATAAGTAACTATGTGTGTATGTTTGTGTGTGTGTACCTGTGGGCATTTCTGTGTGTTAGTATGCCCTAGTATATGAACGTCCAGGTATGTCAGCAACCACAGGCCTGTTAGAAGGTGACTATTCCACCACCAACATAATATTGTGGCGATCCTGGTCAGCTTTTCCAAGCACTGTACCTACTTGCTTTTATAGACAATCAAGAGTAGCTGCAATGTGACTGAGTATCATCCAGTAATTTATACTGTGCACAGAAGTCCTAAGTGGTATATGTGGGGTAGAATGAAACTGTACCAAGGATATATACAATATTGGATCCAGGGGATATGGCTGGTTAAACATAGTGATCCAATATTAAGAAGTGATGGTTTCAGACTGATATAGCTCATTCACCACTTACCCCAAACAGAGCAGCAGTGCCACCAACCGAAGCACTACTCCTATGAGCTGATCAGTAAGTCAGAAAAGCCATCCTCACTGAACATCTTGCAGTCTGATGCTTTGCCTAAAGTATCTCTTGATCTCATCTTGCTAACTCTAACTTGCATGCTTATTTTAGGAATAAATACATTAGTGTTCATCTCGAGGAACCCAGTCCTCTGCATGATCACAAGATAAAGGTAAAGTTATATGTCTATGTGACTAGAAAATGGGTGAGTTAATGTTTCCTGAAATTGTATATATAGTCCTTCTTATTTTTTTTAATAAGAGGAAAAGAAATATATTTTGACTAGAGGAGTATGGAAAGAGATGAAGTATATTGAAATAAATTGCTCATAATCACTGAAGGCCTCTACAATTTAGACTTACACATTTCTTTGATAAATGCAGTATACTGACATAGCGCTAAATTATTGAGCAATATACAGGAAGACGTATTTATGTTTTATACACCTGGTGTGTGATTCAGGAGACACTAGAACAATAAGAATGGCAAATGGTTTCATCTTGAATTATGATACCTATCCTTTGATAGTGCTGCCTAATGCTGAGCTAAGAAGGATTCTGATGTAATTAATGTCTTGAATCAGCTGACAAGCATGATGTGATCTATGAGCAGTGACAGTAGAAAAGGTTGAGGAGGCATATGTGTCAAATATTTGCTCTCCCTGGTGCTAAACAGTTTAAAATAAAATCTTAATAAGAATCATAAACTAAATCCAAAACCCACATCTTGATCTTTCCCTTAAAATCTGCTCAGTCTTATCTAGTTTAGCTCACGACAACCTCATCCATCCAGTTGCTCATGCAAAACCTTTGCTATTATTCTTGTATTGTCTAGTTCTTTCATAACACTTATCCAATTCATTAGAAAATTCTATTCGCTCTATCTTTAAGACATATCCAGAACTCAACTGCTATTCGTCATTCCCACCACTACCACTTTACTCTAGGTCACTGTCATCTCTCATCCAGGTAGTACTGAGAGGCAGTCTCACCTGTTTCCATTTTTACCCTCGCTTTCCTAGAGTCTACGATCCTCAGCACAGTAACTGTATTAGTTTACTATTGTAGCTGAAACAAATTACCACAGAATCAATGGTTTAAGACAACTATGTATTATCTTACAGTTTCCTGGTCCAAAGTCCAGGCACAGTATAGCTCAGCCAGTTCTGTTTAGGCCAAAATTAAGGTGTCAGCGGGGCTGTGTTCTTTTCTGGAGGCTTTGGGGAAAAACATGCTTCCATAGTTGTTGGGATGAAGTTGGAACTTAGTTCTATGCTGTATAGATCTGAGGTCCCTGTTTTGTTTCTGGTTTTTGATTGGGCGTGGTTCTCGGGTTCTCAGCCTCCAGAAGCTGCCCATATGCCTTGGTTTGTGGCCTTTTTTCCACCTTTAAAGCTACCAATAGTGGGTGGCATCTCCCCCATATTTTGAATCTCTCCTCTGCCTCCCTCTCTTGTCTGCCACACCCCTCTGACTAAGGTCTCAAGTGTTTAGATTGGACATGTCCAGGTAATCTGTGATGATGTTACTATCTTATAGCCTGTGCTCTTAATTACATTTGCAAAGTCCTTTTACATTAGTACCTAGATTAGTACTAATCAAATAACAGGGGAAGGAACTTTGGAGAGTAGCTTTAGAACTCTATCATAGTAGTCAAAGGATCCTGTGAAAATATAATGTAGATTATGCTTCTCCTCTGTTCTATACCATATATGGGTTCTTATCTCATGCAAAGTAAAAGCCAAATTTCTTAAAATGGCCTACAGAAGCCTACACAATCTTTTCTTCGATTACCTGTGTCTTCATTTCTTATTATTCCTCATTTTCCTCTAAAAAAAAAACACATATTTTGAGTATCTTAGCCTTTTTGAAGAACTTCAATACATTAAATTACACTGATTTTTAAAACTTTGTATAAACCCGTGTTTCTCTGTCTCATGCAGATATTTAATTTAAACCAGATAATTCTTTGTTGCAGAGGGCTGCTCTGTGTGTTACAGAATGTTTAGTATATCCCTGGCTTCAACTCATTAGCTCCATGCTGTTTTCCATTGCACCAGCTTGCATTCCCACCCAGTGTTGTGATCCTCGCCAACCATTTTAAATGTCTGATATCTCATGATTTGTATTTCCCTGATGCCGAAATGGAGCAATGTGTCTCGCCCTGGATGTCTTCTTTGCAGAAATGTCTGTCATGTCTTCTGCCCATTTCTTGATTGGATTATTTGTTCTTTGGGTGTTGAGTTTTCTAAGTTCTTTATAGATTTTGGACACTTGATAGAATCTTCTCCCATTCCAGTTGTCTTTTGAAACTGTCTGTGCAAAAGCTTTTGATCTTGATGAAAAGTAGTTCATTTTTTCCCTTGCTTCCCTTGCCTTTTGCGTCCTAGGAAGATGTTGCTGCGGCAGAGGTCAAGAGGATGGATTCCTTTAGCATTTTGAGTCTATTTTTGTGTGTGGTGTAGGAAATGGTCCAATTTCAATGTGGCTGTCCAATTTTCCCAGCACCATTTATTGAAAAGGCTGTCTTTTTTTTTTCCATTGGACATTCTTTCCTGCTTTGTCGAAGATTAGTTGAATAGATTTGACTAAGGTATCTATGTGGTATGATGACAGCATTGTCCGGAACTTTGTATAAACCCGTGTTTCTCTGTCTCATGCAGATAATTTCCAAAAATATTCTATAATGCCAAAAGGGCTGCTCTGTGGTTACAGAATGTTTGTATATCCCTGGCTTCAACTCATTTCCCATTAACAATTTTCAAAAGTTATAAAAATCTTAGAACTTTTTAAACAGCTTATATAAATATATTAAATTGGAGCAGTAAAGCAGATAATTTTAAATTTTCCATATTAATAATCAATCTTCATTCAATCAAAAACATGTATCAAACATAAGTTAAAAAGGAAAACAAAGTATAGAGTGATATGGGTGGGCTATAGCAGTTACTAATATAGAAAATATAACTGCGCTGCTAAACGATACATGGTCATCATAATCAGTCTTTTGTATGAGAGATTAGCAAAACCTGTCTTTATACAAATGCCTGATATAAATACCCAATCTCCTGGTTTAGGAAATCCATTTTCAATAAACTAAGGTTGCATGTTTAAGAAGTCTCTATTGAATATTTAAAATACATCATAAATCGATTTTAAATAAGAGCTTAGTGCATGTCCTCCGGCATTCAGTGTAAGGTTAGTTACTATAGAACCCTAGGGTATTACAAGATTTGGGAAAATAAAACTCTAATAAATGAATCTAAGTTATCCTCAAATGTTTTGGTGGAAAAATTATGTATGATGTAATGTTCACAGGCTATTTTTGATTTCTGAACAGGAACAAAAGTATCAGTTCAGAAGAGAGCAAAGTCAAGGGCACATTCTAGTAGCAGCAGCAGAAAAAGAGAAATCAGACCTAGGGAAGAAACTATCCATGATGACTGAAAAAGTTATCTCTAAGGTCATCAAAAAATGTATGTACCTTTAAATTAAAACACCATTAAAAGTGCAAGGAAATGTTTCATCTTCACCAGACTGTAAGCATACTATGATGTTCAGAAGTAAAAATTGCACAATTAGTGTGCTCACTTTGTCAGCACATATACTAAAAATTACACAATTATTATTGATTGTTAATATTTTTGAATTAGCTATATCTAGAATATTGTTAGAATTGATATCTGTAATATTTAACATTTCTTTTTAAAATTAAAACTAGGGGCACCTGGGTGGCTCAGTGGGTTGAGCCTCTGCCTTTGGCTCAGGTCATGATCTTGGGGTCCTGGGGTTGAGCCCCACATCAGGCTCTCTGCTTGGCAGGGAGCCTGCAGCCCCCTCTCTCGCTTCCTGCCTCTCTGCCTACTTGTGATCTCTCTCTCTGTGTCAAATAAATAAATAAAATCTTTAAAATAAATTAAATTAAAACTAGAGAGAACATGAGAGAGCACAAGAAAAGGGAGGAGCAGAGGGTGAGAGAGAAGCAGGCTTGGTGTTGAGCAAGGAGCGCAATGCACAGCTAGAATCCAGGACCCTGGGATCATGACCTGAGCCGAAGTCAGATGCTTAACCAACTGAGCCAACCAGGTACCCAATATTTAACATTCTTTCTAAGATGCTTTAGTCTGTATAATTCCATGTTTTTAGTTAGACACAATAAAGATATCATTTTAATTATTACTGTTGTACATTTAGAGATGTCTAGCATCTGTAATTTTAGAGAGACCTTCCTTTGTCAATATCCAGTCTGCCATTCCCATTCAACCAGCATGTCCTGAGAGTCCTCTATGCCAGACACTGTTCTTTTACAGTAGTGAATAAAAGAGATCTGGTCCCTTACGTCATGGATCTTGTATTCTTGTGGAGGAAGAAAGCAAATAAACAAATTAAGAAATAATGAGTAATAAAACACAAGGCAGTGATGGCAATAAGGATGAAAAGACAGAAAGAACTTGAAAGACTGCTAGATCAGGTTGTTGGGCAGGACTCCCAGAAGGAGTGATTCTACTAAAGGCCTAAAGGATAAAAAATCTCTGACACTCTGGAAAAAAAAATAACCACCATGCTGTGTAAAATTAAGCACTCCTTAGGAGTAAGCTGGAGTGAAAGACATGGTGTTGCTCCCTACAATCATGGAAGGGAGCAAAGTAAAAATGAAACAGAAGAGGCCCCAGGATCCTCTTATTAGCATATCAGCAGTTGTCATAATCTTATGTACATCCTAGAACTATGACACTTTTATGACCTTGGTGATTCTTCAGGCAGAAATGAGTTGTGTGATTTCTAAATGAAAAGTGCAGCATTCCAATCAAATGGGCAAGTTCAAATTTCTGTGGAAAGAAACTCAAAATTCCAAGTAGAAAAAATAGTAATCAAATACCCAACAAAAGTTCAGGGGACTCTAAGAGCAAAAAGAAAGATGTGGTTCAAATCAAAGAAATAACTAACATGTTCATAGGTCCTGGAGTCAAGGTTGAGGGGTTAAGAAGTCCAAATCCAGAAGTTCATGATTGTCTTGCAATTTTGAAGAATATACTGATTTCTAACACTGTTTTCTTCAGAGGCAAATTGGTATCTGACAGATACTGATGTATACTGATGTATACTGGGTTTAAGCTTGGAAAACTTTTTCTATAAAAAGGAATCTAATATTCATGAGTGGGAACCTACTTTTTATTTTGGAAAATACACTATAACTACCCCCCCCAAAAAAAAACCCACAAAACTCTAAATATGCTGTCACTGTTTTTTGTTTTTGTTTTTTTTAAGATTTTATTTTAAGGCAATATCTACACCCAACACAGGTCTTGAACGCACAAACCCAAGATCAAGAGTCACATGGTTTCACCAACTGAGCCAGCCGGGCACCTCTGTCCATTCTTTCTATCCTTATTTGGGAATATGAGTGAGTCCTGCAGTGAAGGGCTAGGGAAAGCTAAAGCTGAGAATTAGGTAACAAGAGAGGTCATGGGGCTGTCCAATTTCCCAGCAGCCAAATGTAGAAGAATGAAACTGGACCATTTTCTTATACCCTACACAAAGATTTACCTCCCCCAAATACATTGCCAAATCATTTGTAAACTCCTCTAGATACCTATGTGTAATAGACATTGTTCTTTAAAAAGTTATTTACTGAGAAGTTCTTTCTATTTTCATGAATAGAGGGCTGCCACATGGTAATTCACTTGTGTAAAATGTGAACATCATCTACAACAGAGTATAGGGCATTGCCATTATTGTAAGTATAGGTTTTTAAAAGTAGTGATACTGATTTCTAGGGTGATAAATGAGTAGATGTGTTAAATTTGCCAAGATGTCAGAAGATCCTTTTAACAAAGGGAAAAATAATTTATTATATTAATAATAACGTGTTAACTGGCATACTGATTCTTAAAATAGAACATTTTTTTTTTCTCGCTATTAGGATGAGAATTCTGGCATCACTAAGTATTCGCAATCAAATGCCATACCTGCATTTTGAAAAAAGTTAGTATTGACATTTTTAAGTATAAAATGACAGGATGATTTGTTTTGTTACCAAGGATTTGATAAATTGCAGTTTAGCATGAGTAACTCCTATAAGCATATATAAATGAAGTGTGGACAAAAATATTGTTTAGGGAATTTTGTATTTGTGTATACTAATTGCCTGAGTTTTCAAGGATGACTGATGCATTATAATTCAAACTTCAAATGCCCTTCAGATTAACAGCCTGTACATGAATTTAAACCCTTAAAAGAAATAGCACTGGAAGCTCTACTTTCTATTTTTAGGGTACCTAGAAATATAAATCAGTCTTCCTCCTTCAGATTAAACTGTCTACTGACCATCAAATTTTTAAATGATCTGAAATATTTTTTCTAAAAAACAGTTTGTGTCAATGGATAAAATTTCAAGGTTAAGGGAGAAAAAAGCAAGTTAAAAGCCCTATTCCAAAACTTCCAAAATTCATTTTCTCAAAATCAAGCAGTAGTAGTAAAATAAATGAAATAAGAGTCCCCTGCTGTCTTCTTAGAATCAAAACACTTACTTAAGGATGTGTGGCAAAGAGATCTTCTCAGTCCACTCAATCTTGGTAATTTAGATGAATAAAAAACTCAAACAAAACCCACCTAATTTTTATTTTAGAACAATCCTTTTCCAAGTCTCCTAATATTTCCTGGCTCACTGAATCAGGAGTGGTGATTTTAAAAATATTTTTGGTAGCTTTTCTTTACTTGTTTTTGTAACTTCGTTTCCATTTCCAGACAAAATCAGGGAGTGCTAAAAATAACAAACGTGACTAATTCTCAATTACCTGCAATAAAGAGAAGGCGAATGGGGACCTGGCATGATGGAATAAATTACATCCACTGGTAGCTTAAAAATCCAATTTTAACCATTACTTTCAAATTCCTTCTTATTAGCAAATAAAATTGGACTTCTCTAAGTTCCATGTCCTCTGCCTTCATCTGAAAAATCCCCTGATGGAGTTGTGGGTATGAAGATAAAAGTTCCAAAAATTGGTAAACAGAGACAGGAAGCAAAAAAATATGGGTTATTTAAATACTTAATGTTTCACTTCAAATAAAGAAAATTAGGAAAAATAACTGAATTGCCTTAAACATTTTTTCAAAGTACTAACCTACTTGCTCTAGAGTCAGGATTCAAACGGACACTAGGGTTGGAAAAAACCATAGAGAATACTAATATTGCTTTTAACTTTAAAAGTGTAGGCTTTTGTATATAATTATAATACAGAATTATATCTTCATAAATGGACGGCAAAATAATTTTTTACAACTCAGTAATAGGAACACATTTTATTCATTTAAAATATGAAACATTAATATTGTGAGAAAATGTGGATTTGCACACAGAATGTTGATCTAGAAATCATGAAATCTGATTCATGATTAACCTTATTATCTTCCACAAATCATTTGATTTGGCCATAGATTCCTCATTTGTGTAATGAAGAAAATGATGATGTTAAGAACTACATGCTCTCCAAATTGTGTTCTAGATTAGATTTTTTTTAATCTAACAAGAAAATATCAGCTATAAGCAAAAAATCTTAAAAGAAAACATAGTTTTTATTGGATGATAATCTGTGTCTGATATGTGTTAGTCCCCATTATGCTTAAATATTCTTTCATCCCTTGAAAAATTGAGTGGTGATAATTGAGATGGAGATAAATGTATAGATAGGTGATAAAGCAATCACAACAAAACAATAATTACTAGATTTAGATTGTATATATATGAGTGTTTACTGTACATTTTTCAACTTTTCTGCCTGAAACTTTCATAATAAAATTTTGAAAACAAAAATCAGAATTCCCTGGGAAATTCTCTACAAAAAAATTAAAGGTAATATTAGAAGAGAATTAAATATCGTGTGAGTTGGTCTTTTCTGACCGTAACAAGTATTTTGAGTAAATGGAACAACTAGAACCTTTGATGTGGGAAACAAAGGCAAATGAAAAAATTAAATCTCCTTATTGCCTTTAGCCCACTGGCAAGTCCTTGAAACAGGTAGAGTGACCTTCCTCTATGAGCTCATCTGTCTTGATACTGACACATCAAGACAAAGCCTGACCCCCAGGATCCTGTGAGTCTACTTTAACATATAAAAATTCCTTTGGAACTTCCTTTATCTCTATTCCCCAAGATACATGATAGCAAACATCTTCCAAGCATAAGGCCCACTGATATACATCTGAAGGGTCTGTGCCCGAGGGTTTACTAAACAGTAATAAATGACGGTTTTCTAACAATAGGTAGCCCCCTCAAGGTTTCAGAAACTTTGTTTCCAAAATAGTTTGGAGGCTTGTGGTGTCCCCTCCCAATTTGAAAATATATAATCATTCACCTGTCACAACCCCGGCGCAGCTCTTTCTGCTCATGGGTCCTGTCTCCATTTTTTAATAAAACCACCTTTTTGCCCTGAAGATGTCTCAAGAATTCTTTCTTGGCCTTTGGCTCCAAATATTTTCTACATTACCTTCACACACCGCTGGAGGGAATATAAGATTCAACAACCACTTTAGGAAATAATTTGCCACTACCTTAAAAATTTAAATGTAACTACTATGTAACTCAACTATTCTTATCCCAGGTAGTCACCCAAGAGAATAAAAAACATATGGGTATTCATAGTGGCTTTACACATCAGAGCCAAACACCAAAGAAAACAGGCACGTCTATTAGCATGTGATGGATAAACAATTACCAAAAGGAATACTGATCATCAATAAAAAGGAATGAAATATTAATACATGGAGCAAAACGAATGACCTTCAAAATCATTATGCTGAGAGAAAAAGGCTAGACAAATGTCTATGTACAAACATAGAATATGTTTGTACATATTCTATGTACATATTCTATGATTCAAACTAATCTACAGTGACAGATTTGTGCTTTTCAAGACCATTGGAAGCATTAGAAAACAATACAGAGAACTTTAAAAAAATGGTACGTATAGGGCTTTCCTTGTGTAGAATGGCTATCTACTGGGTATCATTTCCAAGTAACCTTCATGGGCATGGGTCCTATTAGGTGTGCCAGCTTTTCAGATGAACTTTGTGGCTGTGCAGGCTGAGTGGCCACAAAGGAGTCCATGTTTGGCATAATGCCCTGCTGTTGCCCTCACAAAATTCTTCATAATTTCTATTTTTATGTATTTATATTGAAACATTTATTTATTTATTATTGGTTGCAGGGGAGGGCAGCTCTGGGAGAGGAGGAGAGAGAATATCTAGCAGACTCCTCCTGAGCACAGAGCCCAAAGCGGGGCTCCATCCCAAGACCCCGAGATCATGACCTGATTGGAAATCAAGAGCTGGATCCTTAACCAACTGAGCCATCCAGGTGCCTCTCTTCACAATTTTTAACCAAGGGGCCTCTCATTGTCATTTGTCACTGCACCTGGCCAATTATGTAGCCAGTCCAGTCCCAGATCAAGGAATCTCCATGGAGGCAATTTAAAAGAATGAAGCCCCTTGATAATAAAGAGTAGATCTGTACTGGAAGCATCTGTGTCCTTGCTTTAGAAATTCTACAAGGGACATATCTACAAGGGACAAGATATGAGAAATTAGGTTGCACAGTGTGGGTTTTTTTGGTATCATTGGTAAGATGGAGTGTTTATAAACTCAAAGTACATGCTAAACACAGACTTCCTGATGAAACCAGGAAATAAGAACTACTCAAACAGCTGGTCAAATTTCTTTCACTTTTTTCTTTCTATATCAGAATATAAATTATACATCATTCCCTGATATGTGCTCAGTAGTTATAGGCCATCTCAAAGAGTTATCTGAGAGCTGATGATGTACATGTTATTTGCTATGGGGTTCTGCAGAAACAAACATGTTACACCATCCTACACAGATGTTTATTACACCACAATTACTGAAACAGCCATGCACTGTACTAAATTTCCAAATAGAAAGCAGAAACAGAGAACGATTGTAAGAGTACTGATGTTATTCAATATCCTTCCCCCTACTCCCCCCGCCTTTTTTTTTTTACCAACAGACATGGTGAATATCAACAAAGTGATCCCAGCACTGTCAACAAGAGGACCTGATTAATAATGCATCCCAAGGTAACTCCCTGGGATTTCTTTGTGAAACAAAATCTTACCTTCTCCGTTTCCTCTCCCACGTTAAAAGCTTCAGGTTTTTGTATATCACTGAGTAGAGGCCAAGAAAAAGCCCTTGCCTCAGCTACAGAAACTGAGATGAAAAATAACAAGTCCTGGGTCACTTGCTTGATGTCTTATAGCTAGATGCAGCTGCCTTTTACAACCTGTTTATTAAGAGAAAAAAAAAAGTTCTAAGACTTTGCAGAGCTATGAAACTTCTTCACTACAGAAAAAAATAGACAAAAATTCAGGAGCTAAAAGCAAGAAGAGCTACGTGAAGTGTTCACATTAATAACCATGAATTAGGCTTGCAGGATCGGTATCATACTGCATTTTTCAGCTCATAGGCAAATTGTTCCTATCATTGAGGAAACTACTGTATTATTACAGGTTTGAGTCAGAACTCTGAGGATGGAGAAGGTGATGTGTCGACAAGTACAGTAGATGATTATCTAAGAGTAATGTCAAATAGCCTGAGCATTTCACCAACATGAGTTTTATGCCTTAAATACTGACAACTTGTTCATTCCATCATGGTACAGGAATGACCTTGAGCTAATTATTGGTTGGTTGACTGGCTGAGGAATATCTCAAGGTTTGCATTAGCAAAGAGCTCAAGAAGTTTGACTCTGTCCTGGGTTATCCTAGATCCAGGGTATAAGGAAAACCAAGAAAATTACTAGACTAACTCATGGTTTCTAGGTTCCAAGCCAGGATTCCTCAGCCTAATTGTGCCATGACCTTCAGAATAAGATGACAGCCAAATCTCTGATTTCATAATTTCAATTGCATTAGTCACTTTTTAAACCCATTGAAATAAATAAATAAATAAATAAACCCATTGAAATGAGTGCTCTATAAATTTAAAATAATATATCACACAGATTAACTGAGATCCCCAACTCAAGTTAAATTTGGTCACCCTGCTAAAGTGGACATTATTCCTGTTTTCACATTTATAATTGTGTTTTGGGTGTCACTCTCTTTTCAAACTTTAATTTTATTATGTTATCCCCACCATCTTGGAGTAGATACACCATCTCCCTCCCCTGTGTCCCCCGCCGTCCCTCTCCCCCTCCCCCCACCCCAGAAAAAAGAAGAAGACAGAAGAGGAAAAGATGTAGAAGTAAATTTGCTTCCCCAAAAGGCAGAAACTGGTCATTCTACCTATGTATAAGGTTATACAAGAAGTCCACTCAGCCCTCTTTATGGTAAGATCACACAGAAGGGAAAAAATTCAGGATGTCAGAATAGGAAAGTCCTTAAAGCTATTCCAGGTCCTGCTTCTACTCTAAGTTTAAAGGCAAAGATTTTCATTTTCACAATAATACAGTTATGTGACATAGAAGTGCAAGTGAGAAAGATACATACTTAAGAAGAAGCAAGAATGTTATAAAATAATTTTACCTTTATTTGGAGAAGGGCGATGTCCTAATAAAATCTCTGTTTTATCATACTGAACCCAGCTTGGTTTAATCTATACCAGAGTTTCTCAGCTTTGGAACTGTTGACATTTTAAGCCAGATAATTATTTGTTCTGTACATTCCAGAGCTTTTAGGAGCATCCCTGGTCTCTACCCATTATATGTTAGTAGCAGCACTCCATACTCCACAACTCATGGCAATTAAAAATTGTCCTCAGACATTGCCAATTGCCTCCTTAGGGAAGCAGAATCACCCCTGGTTGAGAACTGCTGCCCTAAATAGTATTGCCTAGAAAAACACATGGCTCAGTCTCCTCATACACAGCATCTGTATAGACCGTTTTCTCTCCTGGCTTGATCTTCTTCACAAACACACACACACACTCTCTACTCTTTCAGATTTTTTTAAAAAAGATTTTATTTATTTATCTGAGAGAGAGAATGAGAGAGGGAGAGAGAGAGAGCATGAGAGGAGGGAGGGTCAGAGGGAGAAGCAGACTCCCCACTAAGCAGGCAGCCCAATGCAGGACTCAATGAGGGACTCGATCCTAGGACTCCAGGATCATGACTTGAGCTGAAGACAGTTGCTTAACCAAATGATCCACCCAGGCACCCCACTTTCATATCTTAAAAAATGACTTTTTAAGGGGTTTGTGAAAATTTAAAGGCTATATTTCCCTACCTGAATTCAACCAATATTTACTGAACACTTACTATATGCAGAGTAGTGGGCTATGCATTAAATATGTTCTAAAGATGAATAAGGAAAATTCTCTTCCAAAAAGGGTTTACAATCTGTAAAGAGGGACTGGAATAGAGTGCAGAGTAAATTAGCAACATAAGAGGGGAAATACGGCGAGGTATGGAAGATAGGACACCTAGGCGTATTGCTCATACAACCTTGTCAGGGCTCTTTGTAGAGTACTGTGCCCCGCCCTGCCCTGCTTCTTGAGGACATATTTAAAAGCTTCTGAACATAAATCTATCTCCCAAAACCACCTCTTCATGTTTAAGAACGTTAGGAGACATAGAAGGATCATGGATTTCCCTCAAGTGACATGAAATTTGAAGACACTTCATCATAAGTGTGTGGTTATTTGTCACTCTTCAGTATTAATGCTCTTACGTTACGTTCCCTACTGATGATGGTTTGCTCTTCACAGAACTTTGGGAAATAACTGAGAGAATTACTAACTTCATTTTTAGGAAAGAACTAAAGGCCCAGTAAAACTCACTGATTTTTTTTTAAGACTGCTGTGAAAATTAACTTTACATTCTCCTCTAAAAACTTAATATTGGCAGCTTAAATGTGGATTAAAAGTTATACTCCAACGAGCTTAAATTACAATGGACAGTAGCTTCAATGAGAACCTGGTTTGGCTAGGAGCTAAAAAGCCAGCTAATCTGTCATTAAGAGAGCCAGAAGAGAAAAGGTGTCACTCATAAACCTTCCCTATAAAAATCTGTAGCGATCCAAGCTTTAGTTTCAAAACAAAAGCTATGTGTCAGAAAGTTGATGACTACAGAAAGATCTTATTTATTCCCTTTTGGTAATTATTTGCTTCCCTAACAGTAAGAGCAAAAAGTTAGGTGGAACATACAAGAAATCTGTTCCTGATTTGTTTTTTGTTTGTTTGTTTTCATTAAGTCTTTTATTTTAATTCCAGTATAGTTAACATACAGTGTTATAATAGTTTCAGGTATATAATATAGGGATTCAACAATTCTGTAGACCATTATTCAGTGCTCATCATTAAGTGTGCTCTTAATCCCCATCCCCTTCACCAATTTCACCTGTTCCCCCACCCACCTCCTCTCTGATATGCTTTATTTTAAATGACTAAACCAGGGATATTAAAAAAAAAAAAAACTACGCTATTTCTTTGCTAACAGACTAAGCAAGATGAACAGAAAAACAAAAAGTCCTGTTTTGTGAGAATGCCACAAAAAAACCTCCCAAAACAGAGTAATGATCCACAATGATTTATTATCCTGTACCCCAGAGTTGCAGACATAATAGGTTCCAGAAGAGTAATATCTAATATGGCCACTCAGGCCTAGATACAGACAATGCTAATACTGAGCAAAGGTGAATAACAGAAGGATGACTGGTGTTCAAATAAACCTGTTTAAAGGAATACTGGCATTAATATTTATTATTAGAAGTTTTAATTAATACTAAAAATTATCATTTTTTAAATTACATTTTATTCTCCATGTGAGTCACATCTATGCATAAGCTGCTGGTTTAGACTGTAAAGAGTAATCATCTTGCCACAGTACAAGTTAATTTAATGGTGGGTTAAGTATACAGGAGAAATGCGATAGCTCCCAACATCTTGACCTTATACCAGGTCACGAAGTGGAAGTAAGTAGAATATTTTGATAGGAAAATCATCAGAAAAGACACAGACTTCATCCATGTAATAACCATGGAAAATGGGATCTGGGGCAGTGGGTTAACTGCAAGTTACTTCGGTATTTTGATAGCATTAAAGAAGGTATTTAAAAGATTTTTCTAAATTTTGAAATGATTTTGGCTTACAGAAAAGTTGCAAATATAATACAGAGTTCTCACTTTACCCAGTTTGCCTTAATGTTAACATTTCATATAATTTTGAATAATTACATGAATAATATTGATACAGTACTATAAAACTACAGACATTATTTGCATCTAATTTGCTTTCTCCCTTTTCTTCTTTTTCTGGACCAGAATCCTACATTACATTTCATTGTCATGCCTTTTTAATGTCCTTAAACCTGTCAGAGTTCTTTTGTCTTTGTCATTCATGACCTTAACATGGTTGAAGAGCATTAATTAGCTCTTTTCTCCCTTAAAAATATCCCCTAATTCTCGCTTGCCTTCTGTTTTCTCATGATTGTATTAAGGTCATCTTTTTTTTTTTTTTTGGCAAGAATACCACAAAACAAGGTTATAACTTTCTTAGAACATCGTATTAGGATAAATAATAAAGTACAATATGACTCATTACTTATGGTCAACATTATACCTGCCTAGATTTGTCCACTATAAAATTACTAGAACCTTCAGAAGCAACACTGCCCTATGAACACATTAGTTTTAGTGAACCCATTTTGAACATCTGACATTCAGAGACATATGAAAAATTTTTGCATTGTTTTAAACTACTGAGTTTGTGATAATTTGTTACAGTAGCAATAGGAAACTGATACATTACTTATATTATTAGTTAAAGTGAAGGTATCCAATTTGTTAGATATTTCTGAAGAAAAACTATTTGTATTAATCAGTTTATGTCCTTCAAAAATAATTTGACCTGGCACTCTAAAAAATAAAGAGCTCTAATTCCATAGACCGCACTAGGTTGGAAACTACAGATTTTGAATCTGAAAGTGTCAGCATTTGCATTTGCTTTTTTTTTTTTTTTTTTTTTTGCATTTGCTTTTAATTCCACACCTAGCCTAGTCCAGAATCAGCAGAGCCATAGGACTTCCTCAAAGACACAAAAATCTGGAAAAACCTTTCAACTCAGTTGGATAAATGAGTGAAGTACATCAAATTAACACCCAGATTTCTTAGTAACCAAGAAATTTTAGAAAACTATAAAAGGTTATCTAACTAAATCCTTTGTCTTGAATTTAACTGAATAAATTCTTCCACATACAATTTATTTTTTCTGCAACCAAGTATATGTGTTTGGATGCATGTGCCTATGTTTGTATATATTCATGGTGGCTTAAATTTGGAGTTAATATTTTTTAATGATTTTATTTATTTATTTGAGAGAGAGAATGAGCAAGTGGCGGGAGAAGCAGGGAGCAAAGGAGAAGCAGACTGCACACTGTGTGTGGAGCCCACACAGTGCTTGATCCTACAACTCATGAGGTCATGAGCTAAACTAAACTCAAGAGTTGGGGGCTTAACTGACTGAGCCACCCAGGCATCCCTGGAGTTAATGTTTTCATTTCATTAAAACTGTAGGTATTCCACAAGTATTTTCTGTTATTGATGCGGAACATGATTTTGATAACAATGACAAAAATATTCACGTTTTTGTTTTTTTCCCCTTGGATCACTGTAGACATTCTTTAAAGTCAATTTGATTTTTTCTGGGTTAATTTTTTCTTTTTTTCTTTCAGCTTTATTGAGATATAATTGACTTATAACATGTAAGTTTAACATGTATAATGTGATAATCTGATATATGTATATATTGCAAAATGATTAACACAATAAAGTTAGTTACATACCCACCATCTCATAGTTATCAGGTATGTGTGGGGGGGGGTGTGAAAACACTCAAGGTCTACTCTTTTAGCAACTTTCAAGTACACAACACAGTATTATTAACTATAGTCACCATGCTATACATTATATCCCCAGGACTTATTCATCTTATAACTGAAAATTTGCATCGTTTGATCAATATCTCCCTACTTTCCCCTTACCCCAGACCCTGGCAATCACCAATCTACTCTCTGTTTCTGTAAGTTTGGCTTTTTAAGATTCCACATTATAAGTGATACCAGGTAGTATTCATCCTTTTGTGTCTGACTTATTCCACTTAGCTTATTGCTCTCTAGGTTTATCCATGTTATCACAAATAACAGGATTTCCAATTTTTTATGCCTGAGAAATACTATATCCTATACGCATATTATATACATACACACATATATGCGTATATAAATATATTCTATATACCACATTTTCTATATCCATTCATCTACCAGCAGACATTTAGTTTGTTTCCATGTCTTGGTTATCATGTATAATGCTACAGTGAACATGGGGGTATGGATATCTCTTCCAATTTCATTTCCTTTGGATATATACCCAGAAGTGGCATTGCTGAATCATAAGATAGTCCTATTTTTAATTTCTTAGAAACTGTCATACTGCTTTCCATAGTTGCTAAACCAATTCATACTCCCACCGACAGTGCCTAAGGGTTCCCTTTTCTCTATCACATTATTCTTAAACATTTCATACATTTTTCCACCTTTTCTTGGGTTTTACTTGAAAAAGTCATATACTTTTGTTGTTACATGAGAACTGTTCTCACTCTGACTGGACACATTCCTTCCTAATCTCACTTTTGCTGCTTTCCTTGATTGGGACATAAAATCAAAGCTTGATTTTTTTTTTCTTGACTATTTCTAACAAAAAAAAATCATTATTCTTCTAAGTTTAACAATTATAAATTGTTGCTGTTATTTGTCAGATTTTGAAAGCACTCTCAAGCATTTATCTCATTTTGGAAAAATAAATTTAATTTCAGAAATACTGTTCAAATTTAGAATATCCTAAAGGATGTCTTTGGTTATTAAAGTAAATGTAGTTTCTTTACATTGACTTATTCCGTTACAATTTATTTCCTTACAAAAAAAATCTGCAGTGTAAAGCAGAAGCTAACATAAAGGTGACAGATGATAGGTGAAAGATGATAAAAGTGATGATCCAGATAAATGTTGTAAGTCCTACTTCATTTAGAAATATTATCAAATTGGGCACCTGGATGATTTAGTTTGTTAAGCATTTGCCTTCAGCTCAGGTCATGATCTCAGGGTCCTGGGATCAAGTCCCATGTCAGGGCTCCCTGCTCAACCTGGAGTCTGTTTCTCTCTCTCCCTCTTGTGCTCTGTTCTCTCTTGCTCATTTTCTCTTTCAAATATACAAATAAAATCTTAAAAAAAAAAAAAGAAATATAACCAAATCAGGACACACTTTTTTTTCTTAATTACTAAGACAGAATTAGGAAAACAAGGATTTTATTAATTTTATAGAATGTAAATGAATACCCTTTTTTACTAAAAAATATACTTTTGCTTCTCAGAATACACAGCAAGAAAGATTTTGTTTGTATTTATATTATATATAAAAATGATCATAAAATCTATTCTAATTTCTATTATCATTCATGGAGTAAGACATTTCTGAGTGTACACTATGTACAAGACACTGTGTTATAGTGATAAACATAACCTATGTGTAAAAATAAACAATAGGATACTGAGAAGCTAGCTGGAAGTGTTATTAAGCTTTTGGCTAGATTTTGCTTAGGGCAACACAGGCCAAGAATGATAATAATAAACTGTACTAAGACAGCCCAGCATGTCAGGCTAAAGCCTGATGAATGAGATGGAGACACAGGCATTAGTGAGTGGGCTTTGCTTTCACTGATTTAAGTATAAGAGATAAAACTTGGAGAAGTAAAACTTTCCCTTAGGCAGGGAAAGAGACGCATGAGTGCTTCTCCAGGGGACGGGCAGCTGCCCGTCTAGAAAACAAGCTAACTAGTGTACCAGTCACAGCCAAGAAAGCCAGGAAGCTTTGCCAGACAGGCAAGGATGATTAATATTCAACCATTTATCCACCCACTGGAATACATTCACACTTCAGACAGCAGAAGTTGAACACAATAAGCAATTTTTTCCCTTTGTAGTCTTTTGTGATGGCTTGATTGTTAACTAGCTTGCCTAGTGATCATGGTGATCAAATTACCCATATTGTCATCATTTCATTTATCCTCTCATATTCTGAAAAGATACAGCTAAATTGTTGCTGACTTGTTTCCTGTGAAATATTCTGTATTATATACAGAAATTCTTAGAGCACTGTAGTAACTTCACACGCTTCTTGTTCTAAATTACCTTAGAAAATTAACAGGAAAGGTCTCTTAGAACCTCAGGGAGACTTTTGTATTTCCCAACACTAATGATAAAACTGGTACCTGAAAAGGCAGCAACAAATTCAAGAGGTCAAACAAAGGTAATAGGGACCTTCATTTATTTGTTATGCTACCCTTCCTGTGTCTTATTTGCTTAATGTTGCTCTATTGTTATTAGAGCCCCTACAGTTAGGGTAAAAATAAATCATAATTAGCATTAATAAGTTACCTTTTGGGTAATAGGACTCCTAGGTGAGTCTGGCACAGATTAAGCCTTCCATGAGAGTCTAATTAGAGTGTTACTTATTCTGTAGCCACTACTCGCCAATTATTTAAAATAATCTTTGACACCAGCTTATTCCAACATCTAAAAATATTAAGGTAAAGTTAGAAGAGGTCTTTTTGAGATTAGTTCCTACACTTCTGTGAAACAATTAGGGAAGTAAAATAAGGAAAAGCCAAGATTATCTTGCTTAGATGATTTAGAAGAAAAAATGCCTACCTCTATTTCTGTGGCACAATTCTTTCACTGAAGTTCGTGATATGATAAGTTTCACAAGATTTAGGAAATTATATCCAGAGTATTTTTATGAATAAATGTGTACTTAAAACTTCTCTATCCTTTGTAACATCTGGGAAATTTTGGAAGAGCTTTCAGAATTCTTCGAATCCAGTAGCCAATCAAATGCACAATGTATAATAAGATCCAGTAAAAATGTAGCAGTAGCAGTCAAAAAGTGAAGAGTTACAACTTTATGCCTTAAATTATAAAATATAATAACCAAAACAAGGGATAGGATGTTCTGGGTTTGCACAGTGCTCAGTTCCTTCCACTGCTCCCATCCCTGCCAAAACAGGATGAAGAAAAAGAGGTAAGTGAACAAAATACTCATTAATATCTTCCAAATTTTCTGAATTTGGAGGAAAAACAGTTAAAAATGAGAAAGATCTAGGGGCAAGATCCCATGAGTAGAAGCTCTGACATACCACTTTGCGAACTACAACAGAGATAAGAGGGAAATCCAGGGCTTCTCATTCTATAGGACATTACACTATCAGAGAAGGAGATGACGGAGGCAATAAAGGGCCAAAGAATAATATATTTTTCTTAATCAGGTTCTGAATCTGTCAAAAAAAAATAAGGCAAAAGAATCAGTATATGGAGACAAAAATTGTCCCCACTAGTGAAAAAATTGCAAAGGAGGATGTAGCATGTAGTTGCAAGGTAGCGGGCTTCTTAATACTGATTTAGATTCACTTTCCCATGCAATAACAACCAGAGCTGGAAATCTGAAGACATTCCCCTGTGAAGGCTCACCCTTGTAAAAGTTAACAGAATCCAAGAGCAGATCAGTGCTCATGCTTTTTCCAAGTACCTTAGTTCCCAAAAGGAAAGAGTGGCTTAACCACCCATGTCTACTTCCATGGCCCAAACAGCAAGCAAAACTCCTTCCAACTATTCTCATTTCCAAAGGTGGTGGATAAAGGTGGTAGTCTGGACTACTACAGGAAATGTCTTCTTGGTAAAAGCTAAAGAACTGAAGACGAAGCTCCCTTTCCAACTAAACTTATACTCCTGTTGACAGAGTGGGTTCTGTTAACAAAAAAATAACTGGGTCTTTGAAGACTAAAGTCTCAGAAGAACCCAGCTTCATCCCAGCTCTCCTTGTAGTCTCCAGAAATGCCAGGCCTCAAGAAAATGAACAGAAAGAAGTGGTAAGTGGGGTAGGAAAAGGTGGATTAGTCTGAAATAAGATGAGTATCAAAAACATCTCTCACATTTCATCAAAACAAATAAAAAGTTTGGATGAATATGCTTGTATCAGAGAGGCAAGTGAAAAGTAATGGCATGGCACTTCTGCAAACATCCTATAAACACATTTGAAGGAAAGAATGAACTAAAATGAACAAAGAAAAACAACAAATACAGAAGAGACACAAAGAATGCAGCATGGGATAAAGTATCATCTAAGAAAAGCAGCATTACACAAGTGCTGCAGAAACACAAAAGTTAACATAATATAAAAAGAGCTCAAAATTAGACTGAGAATAAAAAATTAGACTGAGATGCAAACATAAGGAAACTTATAGAGTTAAGGGGAAAAATATAGAAATTAAATAGTTCCATTACAAATATATTGCCTAAAAGACAGTAATGGGTAGAATAGATATGGGTGAATAAGAAAAGATTTGACAAAATCATAATGGGTAAAAAAAAGGCAAGAAAAAAATAACTAATGAGGAGGTAAAAATGTATTTATAGCAAGCAAAAATGGAGATAAGTAATTGACATGAGTTCAAAGTAATGGTCATAAAAATGTTCACCTCTCAGAAGAATAGATGAATAGAAGAATACATGAATCCAGGGAGAGCTTCAACAAATAGATAAAAAATATAGGTAAGTACCAAGTCACAGAGCTGAAGAATACAATAACTGAAATAAAAGATACACTAGAGGGGTTCAATAGGAGACTAGATGAAGCAAAAGAAAGGATCAATGCCCTGGAAGACAGGTTAGAAAGAACTCAAACAGAACAGCATAAAGTAAAAAGAATTTTTTAAAAATAAAGATAGCTTAAGGAACCACTAGGACAATGTCATGTGGAACAATATTTGCCTTATAGGGGTCCCAGAAGGAGAAGAGAAAGAAAGAAACAGAAAACTCAATGAAGAAATAATGGTTGAAAACTTGCCTAACTTGGGGAAGAAGGAAACAGATATCCAGATCCAGGAAGTACAGAGAGTTCCAAAAACATGAACCCAAAGACATCTACATTAAGATGCATCATAATTAAAACATTAAAAGTTGAAAATAAAAAGAATCTTAAAAGCAGCAGAGAAAAACGACTTTCTACATACAAGGAAATCACCTTAAGAATATAAGCAGATTTCTTAGCAGAAACTTTGCTGTCTAAAAGACAAAGCCATGATACTTTCAAAGTGTTGAAAGCAATAAACTCCCACCTAAGAATACTCTACCCAGTTTCATTCAGAATTGAAGGAGAGATAAAGAGTTTTCCAGACAAGCAAAACCTTAAGGAGTTAATCAGCCTTACGATAAATGTTAAGGGGACTTTGTTAAGTTGAAAAGAGAGGGGACTAATTAGTAACGTGAAAACATATGAAAGTAAAAATCTTACTGGTAAAAGTAAATATATAGTTAGGGTAGTGGACTTATAATCACTTATAAGCTAACATGAAGGCTAAAAGACAGAAGTAGTAAAAATAACTATAACTACAATTCATTAATGAACATAAAAAATAAAGAGATATAAAATGTGACATCAAAAACATAAAATCAGAGAGGGGGGAGTAAAAATATAAAATGTATTTTATAATGTATTCAAACTTAACTTGTTATCAACTAAGGATAGACTAGTATATATGTAGGCTGATATATAATAGCCTTATGGTAACCAAGAAGCAAACACCAATGTAGATACCTAAAAAATAATGAGAATGAAATCTAAACATAACACTAAAAAGAGGCAACAAACTACAAGGCAAGAGAACAAGAGAAGAAAGGATCAGAGAGGAATTACAAAATAGTTACAAAACAATGAACAAAATGATAATAAGTATGTACTTATCTATAATTACTTTAAATGTTAATGTACTAAATTCTCTAATCAAAAGTCATAGAGTGGATAAACAAATAAAAAAACAAGACCCATCTATATGTTGCCTACAAAAGACTTATCTCAAATGTAAGGATAAACAAATTGAAAATGAAGGGATGGAAAAAGATTTTCATGCACATGGAAACCAAGGAAATACAGGGCACCTATACTGATATCTGAGAAAATTGACTTTAAAGCAAAGGTGGGCACTAAATAATGATAAAAGGGTCAATCTAGTAAGAAGCTAAAACATTTGCAAATACTTAAGCACTCAACACAGAAGCACCTAAATATATAAAGCACATATTAAACAGAATTAAAGGGAGAAGTCAGCAGCAATACAATAACATCAGAGGACTTTAATACCCTACTTAAATCAATGGATAGATCATCCAGACAGAAAACCAATAAGGAAACATTGGCCTTCAGTGACACATTAGACCAGATGGACTTAACAGAAATTTACAGAACATTCTAATCAAAAGCATAATAATATGTATTCTTCTCAAGTGCACACAGAAAATTCTCCAGGATAGATCATGTTAGGCAACAAAAAAGTCTCAACAATTTTAAGAAGACTGAAATCATATCAAACATCTTTTCAGACCACAATAGTATAAAAGTAGAAATCAATCAATCACAGGAGAAAAAAAAAAAACCCTAGAAAAGATTACAAATATGTGGAGATTAAACAACATGCTACTGAACAACCAATGAGCCAACTAGAAATCAAAGGAGAAATCTTGAGACAAATGAAAATGGAAAAACAACATGCTAAAATCAGTTCTTAGAGGGGAGTTTCTAGCAACACAGCCCTATCTTCCTAATTGGATGAATTAATATTGTTACAATTACTATTACCCAAAGCAATCTAAAGACTCGATGTGCTCACTATCAAAGTTAAATGGCATTTTTATAGAAATAGAACAGCTTTAAAATTTGTATGGAACGACAAAAGATCCATTATAGCTAAAGTGATCTTGAGAGAGAATAATACTAAAAGTATCATGCCTCTGAAATTTCAAACTATATTACAAAGCTTTAGTAATCAAATACTATGGTATTGGAATAAAAACTGCCCCATAGGTCAATGGAACAAAACAGAGTTCAGAAATCAATCCATGGGGGTGCCTGGGAGGCTTAGTCAGTTAAAGTCTGCCTTTGGCTCAGGTCATGATACCAGGGTCCTGGGATCGAGTCCCACATCAGGATCCTTGCTCAGCAGGAAGTCTACTTCTCCTTCTCCCTCTGCCTCTTGTTTCCCCTGCTTGTGCTCTTTCTCTCTCTGTCAAATAAACTAAACTAAAAAAATTTGCACAAGCAAAGTAAACAGCAAAATAAAAAGGCAACCTACTGAATGAGGTTAGATATGTACAAATCATATATTCAATAAAGGGCTAATACTGGAATTATATAATGAACTCCTCCAACTCAAAGACAAAAAACCCTAAACAATCTAGCTTAAAAATAGGAAGTGGATCTGAGTAGACTTTTTTTTTTCAAAGAAGACATAGAGATGGCCCACAAGTACATGAAAAAATTCTCAACATCATTGATCAGCAGAGAAATGCAAATCAAAATCATAATGTGATATTACTTCATACTTGTCAGAATAGCTATTATCAGAAAGCCAAGAAATAACGAGTATTAGTGAGGGTGTGGAGAAAAGGGAAACTTCATGCACTGTTGTTGGGAATGTAAACTGGTGCAGCCCCTATGGGAAGCAGTATGGAGCTCCCCAGAAAACTAAAAATAGAATCACCATATGATCTAATAATTCTACTTCTGGGTTTTTATTCTCTAGAAATGAAAACATTAATTTGAAGAGATATATTCACCTCTATGTTTATTGCTGCTTTATTCACAATAGCCAAGATATAGAAAGAACCAAAGTGTTTATTAATGGATGAATAGTGTTAGAAGATCAAGAAGGGTCAGCAAAGTATCTTCTGAACTGAAAAGGCATTTTGAGACTGAAAAGCAAAGCCACTGCATACCACTTACACAAATTTTTTTTCAGGGTAACTTACTGACCGAGGGAGTGGGAGGCAGATGATCTAGGTACTATTCTGCATTCAGTCTGGAGCTGAATCCACAGCTTTTATAGAGTGAAGGGTCACTGTAGTGTTGTCAAAGGATACTTATCTAAAGTGGCACCATCTCTGTGCCAAGGATCTCTACTAGTTATTTAAAGGGACACTCTCTGTGTGCCTGTCATCTCTACTAGTTATAAAGTAGTGTCTTATGTGTGCTATTTTAGGGAAAACCAGAACAAGCTTTCTCAAATTCTAGTCAGGGAATATATCAACTTCTAATGGGCCTGGAAGATGGAGGGCCAAAGACAAAGTCAGTTTTGTTAGCACTCGTACAAGTGCAGAAAGAAGACATGGTACATATACTCAATGGAATACTACTCAGCCACAAAATGGAGGAAGTCTTGCCTTTTGCAACAACATGGATGGGTCTTGAGTGTATTAAGTGAATTGAGTCACAGAGAAAGACACATACCATTCAATTTCACTTACATGTAGAATTTAAAAAATAAAACAAAACCAACTCATAGATGCAGATTGATGGGAGCCAGCGGGGAGGGGGCTGAGGATAAGTGAATTGTAAGAATATGGTAAAAAAAGTACAAACTTCCAGTCATGAAACAAACAAGTCATGGAGATACAATGTATGGGTTGGTGACTATAGTCAATAATATTGTATTGAATATTATGTAACTTTACATGGGGAAATTAGACTTAATTGCGATGATCAATTCATAAGCATATACAAATATCAAGTCATTATAATGTATACCTGAAACTAATATACTATATGTCAATTGTACCTCAATTAAAAAAAAAATTAAAGAAAGACTTGTGACATCCAGGTACCAAAAGTAATTCACCTACAAGAGAGAAAAATTAGATCTAGACTAATCTCAAATATCATGCAACACAATCAATGCCAGAAGATATCAAGTAACTTCTAAAATTTCTAGGCAAGACACTGATTCAGTATCTACCTAAGACAAAAGTATCCTTTAAGCTGGATAGAAAAAGGCAAACACTGAAAACATGCACTAATTCAGGGAAGAAAGTAAACATTAAAATAACTATCTAGATTTATCAGGAAATAAATCATTATCATGTCTTATAAAACATGGATAAAACTGCATAGTATTGGAATGATATTTGAAATATTACTTTCTCCTGCTTTATATTATTTGAGTTTATTTAAAATGAACATAGATCATATTAATAAAAAGCATGAAGTCTGTACTTTTCATGTACAAATAGTATGATCACATCTAGGTAAAATTTTTAAACAGTCAAAATTAATTTATACTTATGGAAATAAGTCATTATTTGATTGGATCCAAGACTGGGAGTTACTTGCAAATGTGTAAAGGGGAGGTTTTCAGTCATGGAAATTTCTACTTTTTGACTGTGGTCATCTTATAAAGATGCATATATTTACCAAAACTCACAAAGCATTATATTGAAAACAGTTGCATCTTACCATATTAAATTACACTTCAATAAAACTGACTTATATTGCAATATGAGGAACTTATGGAAAATAGTCTGGGGGCACAGTGATTAGGCACATACAAAATACACACACACTTACTTTTTCTACCTAGTGGCTATAATTATTTTCCTACTAAATGTATCAAATGAACAACAGAATTTTGATACTATAATTTAGGCAAAAGGTTAAATCCAAACTCCAAAATTGAAATGAACTCATCCTCTGTGAGATACACAAAGATCCCCATGAAAAAATATTCTTGAGTCAATTCTGATTTCCAGTAATATATGTGTGTGTGTGTGTGTGTGTGTCTTTCCACAAAGTTTTTTTTTTTTTAAGTTTTTTATTTTAGGGGTGCCTGGGTGGCTCAGTTGGTTAAGTGTCTGCCTTTAGCTCAGGTCATGATCTCAGGGTCCTAGGACTGAGTCCCATGTCAGGCTCCCTACTCAGCAGGGAGTCTACTTGTCCATCTACCCCTACTGCCATTCATGCTCTCTCTCTCTCTCTCTCTCAAATAAAATCTTTTAAAAAATAAAGATTTTGTTTTAATTCCAGCATAGTTAACATACAGTATTATATTAATTTCAGGTGTAAATATAGTGATTCAGCAACTCTATGCATCGTTACGTTACCCAGTGCTCATCATGATAAGTGCAGTCTTAATCCCCTTCACCTGCACTTCCTGAGTTGAGGTGACAGAGTCTGATTGAGAGTCTAAGGACACTGAAGGGGCAAGGCCTCACAGGGCAAGGTTTCAAAGAAGACAAAGCTAAACACACAAAAAAATCAGGAGGTCTTCATGGAATCCACCTCAAATATTCAGCACCTGTCTACAAGGAAACTACACAAACCTGGGACAAGAACCATCCTAAATGATTAGAGGGGGCAGTTAACAATGCTCAAAGAAGGCCAGTAATAATTCCTTTTCCACAACAGTGACACTTGCAAACATTATTATCATGGAACGTTAGAAATGTTTAATCAGAAGTGTTTTTCCCTAGCAGTGGGAGATAATTAGGCTCAGACTAAATATTGCTCTGGTCTAGCCCAACAAATCATAAAAGGAGCAAACTGTTTCCAAGAACTCTGATTGTATCCCAGAAAAAATTTCAAGAAGTCTTATAGAAATACAAACATATCTAGAACTCAAGCTAAAATTCATAATGCTTGGCATCTAATCAAAGATTATGAGGCAAACAAAGAGGCAGAAAAACATGACTCATAAAGAGGGAAAAGTCAATTAATAAATGGTCCCAGAAGTAACACAGATTAAGGATTAGCAGGAAGACATTAGAATAGTTATTGTAACTGTAATCACAAATTTAAGTAGAAACATGTAAAATATTTTTTAAAACCTTTCAAACTTCACTGATAAAATCTATCCTGTCTGAGAAGAAAACTACTACAATTCATGAGATTAATATCAGATAGACTTTGAGGAAGAAAAGATTAGTAAATCGAAGATATTGTAAGAGAAACTTCCCAGAATGAAATACACAGAGAGAAAAACAATATTGAAAAGGGAAAATAGGATGAATTAGTGACCTCAAGTGGCCTAGGATACTTATAATCAAAGTCTCAGAAAGAAAGGAGGTCTAAAGCTGAAAAGATACTTGAGGTAATAATGACCAAAGGTTTAACGTTCTTCATTAAACCATAGAACCCCGATGCAAGCTCAACAAACTCCATGCACAACAAACATGAAGAAAAATGCCACAAGTCATAATATAATATGATGTTCAAAACCAGTAACAATGAGAAATTTTAAACATAGCCAGAGAACAAAGACACGTTACACAGAGAGGAACAAAACTAAGGATGGCAGAAGTTGTTTAATTGGAAACAATGCAAGAGAGAAGAAAGAGAAGCATTAGGGGTTTGAAGTGGCAGGGGGGTGGGAGGTCGGGGTACAAGGTGGTGGGTATTATAGAGGGCACGGATTGCATGGAGCACTGGGTATGGTGAAAAAATAATGAATACTGTTTTTCTGAAAATAAATAAATCAATTTAATAAAAAAAGTGCAATTAAAAAAGAAATAAACTGTCCACAGCCAGTCTCTTCAACAAATGGCGTTGGGAAAACTGGGCAGCAACATGCAAAAGAATGAAATTGGACCACTTTCTTACACCATACCCAAATAAATTCAAAATGGATTAAAGACATAAATGTGACATAAAACCATCAAAATCCTAAAGGAGAACACAGGCAGTAACCTCTATGACAATAGCAACTTCTTACTAGAAATGTCTCCTGAGACAAGAACAACAAAGCAAAAATAAACTATTAGGAATTCAACAAAAATAAGAACTGGTACAATAAAGGAAACAAACAACAAAACTAAAAGTTAGCCTACTGAATGGGAGAAGGTATTTGCTGATGGTATATATGATAGAGGATCAGTATCCAAAATATATAAAGAACTTATACAACTCAACACCCAAAGAAACCAATAACCCAATTTTAAAGGGCAGAATGTATTTAGAGACATGCTCAAAGATTATGAGCAAAGGGGCGCCTGGGTGGCTCAGTGGGTTAATGCCTCTGCCTTCAGCTCAGGTCATGATCTCGGGGTACCGAGATCGAGCCCAGCGTCGGACTCTCTGCTCAGGGGGGAGCCTGCTTCCCCCCCCACCTCTCTCTCTGCCTGCTTCTCTGCTTCCTTGTGATTTGTCTGTCAAATAAATAAATAAAATCTTAAAAAAAAAATGATTATGAGCAAAGACCCTGCAGCCAGCTAGAGTTTGAATTCAGTTTCATCATGACCTTGGGTAATTTACCTAGCCCACAGTGCCTGAGGCTCCTTATCTATAAATTAGGAATAATAATGACAGTACCCCATAGGTTTACTTCCAGGATTAAAATGAGTGAATGTAAGCATTTGGAACATTAACTGGCATGTAATAAGTGCCATAGAAGTGTTGCTATTGTGGGGTGCCTGGGTGGCTCAGTGGGTTAAAGACTCTGCCTTTGGCTCAGGTCATGATCCCAAGGTCCTGGGATTGAGTCCCACATCAGGCTCTCTGCTTAGCAGGGAGCCTGCTTCCCCCTCTTTCTCTACTTGTGATCTCTGTCTGTCAAATAAATAAATGAACAAATCTTAAAAAAAAAAAAGAGGTGTTGCTGTTGTTATTACCATTCATTTTTAAAATGTTTAAATTGTTAATGTACATATAAGTGTAAATTTTTAATTTCTACATTTAAAATTTTAAAATGTTTAAAAAAAATAGGTGTGTGTATATATATATATATTTTTTTGTTATATAACAGCTTAAATTGCCCTTTAACAAAGTAATGTATGAAATATTAAATGAAACATTTATATATATGACTTTGTTAAATATATATTAATGAAAATTTATATATATAATATACAATATAACATATAACTATTTATATATAAACATATATAAATGAAAATATATATAAATGAAATATTTATATATAAATATAATGAAATATATAATTAAAATGAAATCTATACAAATAAAAATGAAATATATATATATTACTTTGTTAAAGGGTAATTTAAGCTGTTATATAACACACACACACACACACACAAAATGGGTAGAAGACATGAATAGACATTTTCCAAAGAATACATACAGATTGCCAACAGACACATGAAAAAATACTCAATATCATTCACCTTCAGGGAAATACAATCAAACTACAATGCGACATCACCTCAAACCTGTCAGAATTGCTAAAATTAACAACACAAAAAATAACAGGTGAGGATATGGAGAAAGGGGAACTGTCCTGCACAGCTGGTGGAAATGCAAACTGGTACAGCTATTCCAGAAAACAATATGGAGGGTCCTCATATTAGAACTACCCTAAGATCCAGCAATGCACTACTATGTATTTACCTAAAGAATAAGAAAACACTAATTCAAAAGGATACTTCCACCCTGATGTTTATAGGAGCATTATCTACAATGACCAAAGTATGGAAGCAGCCCAAATGTCCAGACTGAAGAATGGATAAAGAGGTAATATTTATAGAAAAACAATCCAGAGCTCAGAAAAAAGGTACATCCAGCATTGGTGATTCAACAATGAAAGTCATACTGGAGAAAAGATGGCATGTTTCTCTATTTTGAAGATACATGGGGGACATGGTAAACAATAAAGGTGAAATGAACGGTTCTTCTATCACAGAATCAGTTGCAAAGGAATGTGCATACTTGTGGCTCAGGTATGGGCCTCCAATGCTGGCAGCATCACACGATTCTTTGGTACTTTTGTTTAAAAAAAATTAAAAACTATTTTGCTACCCAAAATAATTTTATATGCATATATATTGTGTACACATACACACATACACACACAGTAATATTACTCAGCCATAAAAAAGAATGAAATCTTGTCATTTGTAATAACATGGATGGAACTAGAGAGTATTATGCCTAATGAAATAAGTCAGAGAAAGACAAAAACTATATTATTTCACTTGCATGTGGAATTTGGGAAACAAATTAGCAATGGGACATACACTATATGCTCAATATCTATTAAACGAATAAGTGAGTGATTGAATAAACCATGAAAAACAAATTAGTCTGAATGTTCTTTCCCAGTAACAGCATTTGTTTTCTTTTTTTTAATATAATTTTTTATTTTTTATAAACATATATTTTTATTCTTTATATTTTTTTCTGCTAAAATCTTTGTCATGCTATTTCTTATGTATTTTTAAAAATGTTAATCTACCAACCAGAAGCTGACCAGATGTTCTAGCATGTAGCACAGATCTTATGAATATAACATATCTTTTTATGAACAAATGAATGAGGGGGAAAGAAATAAAGGAATAAAAATTGATAAAATATTTCATATGCTAGTGTTCACTATTATTGATAAAAAGACACCTTTGTCCCTTCAATAGCATTTTCTTCTAGTTGGAGATAAGTTCTGGGATTTAGACGGTGTCTAAATTTGTGCATTTTGGACCAGATATAATAGAAATTAACAATAATGATATCCATAATCCATAGAAAAATGTAAATCTTTTTACAGTTTCCAAACTTTTCTGCATATCATTTTTAAAACTACATGTCAAATTTTAACACCATTTTATAAGTAAAACAACTTAGTTAATTGCTGATTTTTTTAAGCAGTTTTTCTGGAGCTACTGGATTTAAATAATTTATTAAAAAATTGCCAACATACTCATTTCAATTTTTTTATTATGTTCAGTTAGCTAGCATATAGTATATTGTAAGATTTTGCTGTAGTGTTCAGTGAATCATTAATTGCATATAACACCCTTGCTCATCCCAACAAGTGCCCTCCTTAATAACCATCACCTGGTCACCCCATTCCTACACCCTTCTTCCCTCCGTAACTTTCAGTTTGTTCCCCAGAGTCCAGAGTCCCTCATAGTTTGTCTCCATCTCTGATTTCTTCCCATTCAGTTTTCCCTCCATTGACCTGTGGTTCTCTGCTCTATTCCTTATGTTCCACATGAGTGAAACCATCAAATGGCAGGTATCCATCCTTTCTGAGGGCTGAGTAATGTTCCATTGTATATATGTACCACATCTTTATCCATTTGTCTATTGAAGGGCATCTCAGTTCCTTCCACAGTTTGGCTATTGTGGGCACAGCTGCTATGAATACTGGGGTACAGGTACTCTTTCTTTTCACTACATCTGTATCTTTAGGATAAATGCCTAGTAGTGCAATTGCTAGATCATAGTGTAGCTCTATTTTTAACCTCTTGAGGAAACTCCATATAATTTTCATTGTGGCTGTACCAGTTTACATTCCGAACAACCATATAAAAGTTTTCCCCTTTCTCCATATCTTCACCAACATTTTCTGTTTCCTGTCTTATTAATATTAGCCATTCTGACTGGTGTGAGATGGTTATCTCATTGTGGTTTTGATTTGTATTTCCCTGATGGCTAGTGATGATGGACATTTTCTTACATGTCTGTTAGCCATTAGAATGTCTTTATTTGAGAAGTGTCTGTTCATGTCTTCTGCCCATTTCTTGACTGGATTATTTGGGTTTTGGGTGTCAAGTTTGATAAGTTCTTTATAGATTTCGGTATCAGCCATTTATCCAAAATGTCATTTGAAAATATCTTCCCCCATTCTGTGGATTGCTGCCTAGTTTTGTTGACTGTTTCCTTTGTTGTGCAGAAGCTTTTTATCTTATGAAGTCCAGAAGTTCATTTTGCTTTTGTTTCTCTTGCCTTAGAGATGTGTCTTGAAAGAAGTTGCTGTGGCCTATGTCAAAGAGGTTACTACCTGTGTTCTCCTCTAGAATTTTGATGGATTCCTGTCTCAAACTGAGGTCTTTCATCCATTTTGAGTTTATCTTTGTGTGTGGTATTAGATAATGGTCTAGTTTCATTCTTTTGCATATGGTTGTCCAGTTTTCCCAGTACCATTTATTGAAGAGACTATTTTTTTTTCATTGGATGTTCTTTCCTGCTTTGTCAAAGATTAGTTGACCATAGGGTTGAGCATCCATTTCTGGAGTCTTTATTCTGTTCCATTGATCTACGTGCTTGTTTTGATGTCAGTACTATACTGTCTTGATGACTACTGCTTTGTAATATAGCTTAAAGTCCAGCGCTGTGATGCCCCTGGCTTTGGTTTTCTATTTCAAGGTTTCCCTGGCAATTTGCAGTCTCCTGTGGTTCCATACAAATTTTAGGATTGTTTGTTCTAGCTCTGTGAAAAAAAATCTGTGGGCCTATCCAACAAGAAGAGCTAACAATGGTAAGTATCTATGCCCCAACATTGGTGCAGCCAATTATTAAAAACCAATTAAACAAAATAAAGAAACATAGAGATAGTAATATATTAATAGTAGAATTCAACACTCCACTCACAGCAATGGACAGATAATTTAAGGAGAAGATCAAAAAAGAAACAAGACCTTTAAAAGACACATTGGACCAGATGGACTTTGTAGATAAATACAGAACATTCCACCTTAAAACAACAGAATATTTCTCCAGAACAGGAACTGGAACTTTCTCCAGAACAGACCATGCACTAGGTCACAAATCAGGTCTCAAATGATAGCAAAAGATTGAGATTATCCCCTGAATATTTTTGAACCACACTGCTGTAAAACTGGAACTCAGCTACAAAAAGAAATTTGGAAGGAACTCATACACTTGGAAGTTAAAGAGCATCTTGCTAAGTAATGATTGGTTCAACAAGGAAGTTAAAGAAGAAATTAAACAAGTCATGGAAACTAATGAGAATGAAAACACATCGGTCCAAAACCTATGGGATACTGCAAAGGTGGTCCTAAGAGGGAAATATATAGCTACCCAAGCCTCTATCAAAAATTAGAAAAATCCCAAATGCACAAGCTAACCTTATACCTAAAGGATCTGGAGAAACAACAGCAAATAAGACCTAACCAAGTAGAAGAAGAGAAATTAATAAAGATTAGAGCACAATCAATGAAATAGAAACTAGAAGAACAGTAAAACATCAATGAAACTAGAAGCTGGTTCTTTGAGAGAATTAATAAGATTGTTATTATTCAGAAGAAAAGTGAAAGGACCCAAATTAATAAAATTTTGAATGAAAGAGGAGAGATCATGACTAACACCAAGGAAATAGAAACAATTATCGGAAATTATTACCAGCAACTATATGCCAAGCAATTAAGCAATCCAGAAGAAATGGAGGCATTCTTAGAAACTATTAAGACAGAAACAGGAAGAAATAGACAATATGAACAGACCAATAAACAGCAAGGAAATTTAAGCAGTAATAAAAAACCTCCCAAAAAAACAAGAGTCCAGGGTGACATGACTTCCTAGGGGAATTTTCCCAAACTTTTAAGGAAGAAGTAATTCCTATCCTACTGAAGCTGTTCCAAAAGATAGAAATAGAAGGAAAATTCCAAACTGCTTCTATGAGGCCAGCATCATCCTGATCTGAAAACCAGACAAAGTTTCTCCCATCAAAAAGGAGAATTACAGGCCAATAACCCCGATGAACATGGATGCCAAAATACTCAACAAGATTCTAGGCAATAGGATCCAACACTACATGAAATGGATATTCACCACAACCAAGTGAGATTTATTCCTGGGATACAAGGGTGATTCAACATTTGCAAATCAATCAATGGGGGGGGGAGTGGCAGAGGGAGAGGGAGAAGGAGGCTCCCCACTGAGCAAGGATCCCAATGTGGGGCTCAATCCCAGGACCCTGGGACAATGACCTGAGCCAAAGGCAGATGCTTAACCAACTGAGACACCCAGATGCCTCCAATCTTGAGGTATATTTAGGTTAAAAATGTGAACATCTGTTTTTTTCTCATTTATGTTTCAGGAAAAAAAAAAAAAAAAGCTTGGTAAATCTCATCAGACAACATTTCAAAGAAACCACTGGCATCTATGTCCTAAGTAAGGGCTGGAAATCTTGGTCATCTCCACAGTATTTACTCACCTTATCTAAACCACTTGTGCACAGATTCACACTATGAGGTTTGGAAGTTCCAAACCAAATGGACAGATTGTAGGTCCTGTAGTTAACTTGTATATGTGTGTCTGCAGGCTTCTGAGCACTCAGCTATTTCTGGGTCATTATCACTTTGTCTGGAGGCGTATTTCTTGGCCAGAAGTGACTAAACTACATATTGTCATCTTTAATGAACTTGTTGTTAGTCATTTACCACCCCTTTTTCACTTGCCATTTATGTTACCAGAACAAGTATGCTTTGTAAGCCTCATCCAAATTTTATTTTGGGAAGTGCTTTAAAAAGGAAAATTCTTGGCTGAAGCATCATTGGAGTAATGATATATTTTAATCTTTTTATGTGGGGGATGTCTATATTGGAGACTCTCTAAGTTTTTAAGATGAGATCACTGGAATTTCAAATTATCTAGGATTCTGAATGCATCTATGGCTTAAAATACATGTTTTCAAGGAAAACAGAGGTGAGATACGTAAGTGCTGGTTGAAATACAGATAAGGGAAAGATTTCATAAGGAAACAGCTTGTCCTGAAAATTTTAAGATTTGATTATTCACTGTCTCATCTCTTGCTTCATTACTATAAATGTTAGTATTTTCTATCTCTAGCATTTTTCATCAACACTGGCTTTCACATAAGATTACTTTTGAAGACTTTAATATTGCCAATTTGGTTATAGCCAACTCTAATAAATATAAATTCAAAGTTATGAGCACAGTGTGGTGGTGAAAAAGGCTGTGGTGTCTGAATACTTGATTTTTCTTGGGCTACATCACATGCTAACTTTATGATATAGAGCAACTTGCTTAGTTCTTCTGTATCTCCATGGCTTCATTTCCTTTTATTTTTTCAAGTTTTTAGTTAAATTCCAGTGAGTTAACATGCAGTGTAATATTAGTTTCAGGTGTAGTTTGTTTTTTTTTTTTCAACTGAGCCACCCAGGGGCCTTGTAGAACTTTCTTAAAACCCTTTTTTTTTTTTTCAGGTGTAGAATTTAGTGGTTCTTCACTTACATACAACACCCAGTGCTCATCACAAGTGCTTTCTTTAATCCCCATCACCCATTTAACCCATTCCCCCCCACCCCCTGCCTCCCACCTCCCTTCCAGAAACCCTCGGTTTGTTCTCTATGTTTAAAAGCCTCTCTTAATGTTTGCCCCTCTTTTTCCCCCCATGTTCATCTGACATGTTTCTCAAATTCTACATATAAGTGAGCTCATGGTATTTGTCTTTCTCTGACTTATTTTGTTTAGCATAATACTCTCTAGCTCAATCCACATTGTTGCAAATGGCAAGATTTTTTTCTTTTTGATGGCTGAAAAACATTCCATTATACACACACACACACACACACACACACCATTTCTTCTTTATCCACTCATCAGTTGATGGACATCTGGGCTACTTCCATAATTTGGTCATTGTATATAATGCTGCTATAAATACCAGGGTGCACGTGCCCCTTTGAATAAGTATTTTTGTATCATTTGGGCAAATACCAAGTAGTGTAATTGCTGGATCTTAGGGTAATTCTGTTTTTAACTTTTTGAGAAAACTCCATACTGATTTTCAGAGTGGCTGCACCAGTTTGCATTTCCACCAACATTGGAAGAGGGTTCCCCTTTCTCTACAACCTCCCCTACACCAGTTGTTTCTTGTGTTGTTAATTTTAGTCATTCTGAGAACTGTGAGGTGATATCTCATTATAATTTTGATTTGTATTTCCCTGATGATAAGTGATGTTGAGCATCTTTCATGTGTCTGTTGGCCATCTCTATGTTTTCTTTGGAAAAATGTCTACTCATGTCTTTTGCCTGTTTTTAATTGGGTTATTGACTTTTTGGGTGTTGAAACTGGTAAGTTCTTCACATATTTTGAATTTAACCCTTTATTAGATGTGTCATCTACAAATATCTTCTCCCATTCCAAAGGTTGCCTTTTAGTTTTGTTGATTGTTTCCTTCACTGTGCAGAAGTTTTTATCTGGATAAAGTCCCAATAGTTCAATTTTGCTTTTGTTTCCCTTACCTCAGAAGACATATCTAGTAAAAAGTTGCTATAGCCAATGTCAAAGAAGTTACTGCCTATGCATGACTTCATTCCCAAACTGTAATGATAGTAACTTAAAACATAGGCTGTTTGGGGGCATCTGGATAGTGCAGTCAGTTGACCATCCGACTGTTGGTTTCAGTTCAGGTCATGATCTTAGGTTCATGAGATCAAGCCCCATAATGGACTCTGGGCTTGGCGTAGAGCTTGCTTGAGATTCTCTCTCCCTTTTCCTCTGTCCCTCCTCAATCTCTCTCTCTCTCTCTCTCAAATAAATAAATAAATCTTAAAAAAAATAATGGGCTGTTTTGAGGTTAAATGAGATCACGCTATGCTTTGCAAGAGTAAACATTCAAATATCAATATTACTAATAGTACTGCAAGTAGCTTCAGTGGATTTCTGCTTCCACTTTTGTCTGTCTACAATCTGTGCTTCTCACAGCAGCAGGAGAAATATGTTTAAGTATTAAAACAAAAATAATGTCACCATTGTGCTTGAACTCTCCAGGAGCTTCCTATACATTTAGAATAAATTCTAAACCCCTTAACAAGGCTTAAAAGGTCATGGTGATCTGTCCCCATACTGCTTTTCTGGACCTGTTTCCTAATGTTAGTGCTCTGGCCACAATGGCCTTCTTGCTTCTATAGCACACCAAAGTCTTCTTGACATAGCACTTTGCGTGAGCACTTCTCTTAGAGCACAGAATAGTGCATGGTTCATACTTTATTTTCCTTTGGGCCTCAATGCTGGTGTTAGCAAAATCTTCTTTAACCATTATATTGCCCTGGAGTCTTTTATTTGTAGAATTCAGCCCTAACTAAAATTACCTTATTTATCCATTTACTACTTGTTCTTTCTCTCAGTAAACTAAAAGGCTCACAGTTATAGGGACATTTTCTGTCTTATTTTCTATTATCTCCAAAGCCACAACTGTACTTGATAAATATTTGCTTAATGACTATATAATTATAGCTTGGCTCAAAGGTGATACAATTTATGATAATTTGGTCAAAACCCACACTAGAGTAAAAAATCTCTATTGCAGGAAGAAATGATCTGTAGGTTAGGAGTGCTTTATTTCATTTAAATTTTATAATCCCTTTCTGTTGTGGCTATGCAAACCATGGAAGGTTTGTGACTCTTGTTTTTTTAAACCACATACATTCATTTAAGTCTCAAAAATCAGGTTCCAAGTCAAGAATTATGTGAATATTCATAAAGGTTACAAGATGGCAGAATTTTTATGAAGAATAGCCTATATACCTTCCAAAAGCCTTGACTTCTGACAAGTTAAGTGCTTGAAGAGGGTAGCCAGACCACAGATAGTATGAGGGAATTTAGCCATCTGGTTGCCTACTAGCAAGCAGGGAGCCAGGTAATCAATAGCCGATCTCATTTCTCCCAACCTGCAGACATCTTTTGCTGGTGCCTCCCACTGACCCACAAATGCAGTCCATATGAGTAATCTGTCCCTGCCCTCCTCCAACAGGGAGGATGTTGACAAGGGCGAGCAGACTTTAAGTTATGAAGAGAAGATGGGCAGCACCTCTCTATATAGTCTGTCCTCACTCTACAGTTTGTGACCCACCCATAACAAATTTGAAAGGATTAAAATCAAACCTAGCAGTTTTGCTACAGAAGTCCTTCCTGCTCCAGAGCACCTCTTGTGTGCTCTGAATGCTACATGTGGCCTGTACTTCCACTCTCCACTTCTCAGACTGTCAGTGTCTCCTCCTCAGTTTTGTCCTTTACGCTGGAACACATGCTAACCTCAACCCAGAGAGAATGAAGCAGCAAGAAAGGCAGTACACCTTAAAGGACCTCTATATTTTCTCTTCCAAACTCTTCACAGAAGTAAACTACTCCTCTTGTTCCCTTTGTGTTATCATCTTCTCTCTCTCCTTTAATCTACCATATCAATATGTTTCCACTAAATCTTCAAACATCCACTACAATTATTTAAAGTTCAGCCTACCTTTAAACCAATTACATTATCTTTCTTCAACTTTCCATCCTTTTCCTCTGTCTCCAAACTCACTGTCATCTGCAGGGTTCCACTCTTTGCTACATTTCTACGTGTTTTAGTTTTATCCTAACTCTAAAGAGTCTAAGTCTTCTTAGACTTAGTCTTAAGTCTTAGTCTTCTTAATACCATGACTTCAAATACTTTTATTTATGATTTTGTACATTGACAATGCCTCTATTTTTACCAAACTAAATAATTATTTCCTCCCATTTGATCCACTTTCAAACCTGTTTTACCTATCTTGGTTATACTTGGCTATCTTTCTTCTAATATCATGGGAGAAAAAAATAATCTCATTATTTATTCTACCAAATCAATTGGTAGGTAAGTCCTCCTGCATTTTCTTTTGTACTATCTCTACTATCAACTTATATCAACATCACCCTATTAGAGTTAAGCCTTAATATTTCTTGACTAGACTGCTGAGGCTATCAATTATACTTTCTTCCCCTTAAAGTCTTCCCTAACCAATCACCCTTCTCAGCACAGGCCAGAACCATCTTATAAAAATCACAGAACTTATAAGGTAATTGCCCTGAGGAGAAATTTTCAGAAATTTTCAGTGCAGTTTCCACTGTATTCTGAATAACTGACTCCAATACTAATACAAATAAGCAATTTCCCAGACAGCCTTTAGTTATCTAGTTAGTTTTTTTTAATTTAACACTAAAAATTCCAAAGAATAAAACTTAATTTATCAGTTAAAATGCAAATATTATAAAAATTTTACTAAGTCACTGAGGAAAAAAACATTTCTTTTGAAATGATGTAGCCTATTATTTTAGTTGTCTTCATGACTCACTTTCTGAATTTTTGCTAGATGTGGATGAGGGAGGAAAGCACTAAAATTTACATGGCTTTGTGATAATTTAGAATTAAAATATTTACACTCTTGCTGTTAATTAATTTTATCTTTTTAAAAAAACTCCATATCTATTTAAGTTCATGGAAAGATGCATCCTTCCAACTAGACTGAGGAATTTAACTATAGAATTAGGTCTTACTTTTTTTGTATTATGGATGATGTTGATTAAAAGGGTAATAGGAAATGACTGTAATTTTGATATTCATTATATATAATAGAAGTATCTTTATAAGAGCTTTACAGAAAAGAACCTAAGTACTTCATGCAGAATTAACTCTACTTCTAGAAAAAAAATTTACATTATTTCAAAATGAAACATGAGAGTACAACAGTAAAATGTAGTGGGAGACTATATGAAAAGACATTTGAAACAATCTATGTTAAGGAGAAGGGACTGAGCATCACATCTAGCACAGCCCAGGAGGTCACTAGTCAGGAGCAGGCAAAACAGTCTCAGGAAGGAACTCCAGGAGACTAGCCACCACAGAGTCAGGCAGCCAAGGAGAAGCAAACGCATGTTCTGTAGATGCTGGCAGTGAGAACATCACCTCCCAGGAGGGGACCTGGAAGATTAAAGTGCCATTTCTATGGGCGACTTTACCTGACCCCAGGATCTGAGGCATACAAATATATTAGCTCACTTTATTCTCCAAGCACACTCAAAGCCTGGCCACTAAAAGACAGACTGGCTGCTGCAGGACTAGCCTAGGGTACAACAAGGACTTGGCTCTGAGCCCCCCGAGTTTTTGCTCACAGAATGTCCAAGAAACCCTCCAAGAGCCCCTCTGCCCCTCTGCCAGATGTCACCCTGAAGCCAACTATGGAAACTGTGCAGAATGAGCACAGCAATGGCCAGTACCATGTCCACCACCCAAGATCATCCTGTCAGCACTGGGGACCTGCATACTTATCAACTTGCTACATTTCCCCTGCTTTTCCAGCAGAACAAGAGCCAGGAATACTGCCTGCAGGAAGGGGTGGAGAATGATGAGCTAAGACCTTGTGGCAGAGGATCAGCCAATCTAACAGCCAGGTGCACAAGCTTTAGAAGAAGCTGGAATCACCTTCCACCCCTAGCTGCAAACCCCCCAAGATGAACTCAATTGTGACACCACCATCCTGGATGCAGGTTATCTGGATGCCAGATCCACCAGGACCTACCCAATGTTACAAACTTCTAATACCTAGAAGAGGTATCCATCTCCCATGTAGTTCAGTTCCTATAGAAATTCTGGTTTGACAACTTCTACCCTGACACATAAATTATGCACAGGGAGTATGCCCAATACTGAAGCCCAATACCAACAAGGTGGTCTTAGCACTCAGAACTCAGGTATTGTAGAGGTGGAGGGCAAAGTGTACCAGCAGGAGCTGTGCATGGTGTCCCACTCCATCCCTATGCTATCTTTGCCAAGGAGCCCTATGTGGGTCAGATTACCTGAAAATTCAGACTGAAGTCAAACTTGAACAGTTTCCATGGCAATCACTACACAGCCCATGACTCAGCATTTTCATACGAACTACAAGAAGGTGACATCCTGATGCAGAGTAGAACTTTGTCCTAGGTGGGGCCTGGTCATCTGTGTGTCATGACACTTCAGCTTCTATGTCCATGCTCCACAGCAGTCGTGCGTGTGACCAAGAGCAAGAGTATTGCTACTTGAACGTGTAAAGATATAGAAAAAAACAACAGAAACTTATTTAAAAAAAGGGGGGGGAAGGGACTCCACACAGGTAAATGATTTAAATGTTTTTATTATTAGAATGAAATTTATAATGTATAAAACTAATTACTTACATGTTTATTACTACAAATATTATTTTAAGTTTCTAATCATAATTTAATACTGCTATACAGGTCTTGAAGCAAGAATTTGGCTAATAACCATGTTCATTAGCATTTCTGAATAATAAAATCCTTGAAAATTAAGCCTTTTTACCTTCACATAATTGTTCTTAGAATTATTTTATGAATCAAAAAAATACTAATATAATACAGAATCATAATATAAAATTGTATTTTATAGCAATTGTAAGATCAGAATAACACTAACATACTTTGAACTAGTTGCATTGTGATCAAGAAGACATAATGTAAATCATCACGAAAAGTAGTCTGTTTAATGTCAAGATAATATAAAAATGAAGCAATTATTAATCTAAAATAGTCATTCAGACATGAATGTCTAAAAGTATCTGGTGAGGACTAAAATATCTGATGCTCTAATTGCTAGGAAATATATTTTTACCTTATTATTTTGTTACCTGATCCTTCAGCCTACCACTAGAGCATGCTCCATTAGCTAATTAGACTAGTTGAAATAAAAGACTAAATATGATCTTGATTAAGAACATTCAAAAAGGTTTTTAATTAAAAAAAAATACGAAGTTAAAAAAATTTAGCCATGTTCAGCCAGCTGAAAATAACTGAATGTCAACTGGCCAAAACCTATTGCCAAGTATATATATATATTTTTTCAGTTTTAGGAGAGTTAATAGTAGGCTTTAGTGTGTAATTAACTTCCAAGCTCAACAATACGCACTCATCAGTATTCTCCTAACCTTTTCAGAATGAATTGCATAGGACTTACTGTGAACTCCAGTGTTAATGTGACCATCTAGTAACAGTGGTCAAATTTCAATGAGATGGTCTCTCCCATATAACAATTTATCAGTGACAGTAGTGTTTAAAGTTTTTAAAACATTTTCAGATCCTTTCTTTTTCTAATAAATGAATTTGTGAAATAGGGAGATCAGATATTTTTCTTCCAACTAACTAAAGGAAGAAAATAATTTATAAGGAAGTTAACTGGCTTACTAAAATGCATACAGATATATACAGATATTATGCAAAATCAGAAGGCTAGGCTCCTTGACATCCTGTGCTTTTTTGCAGTGAGCAACAAAACCTGATGGGCAGTGAGCACATTCTCTCAAAAAACATTTTATCATCATTGTTATCTCCAGAAACTGCTCCACTGATAGGCTCAAGACAACCCCACTTCTATTTCTGTTATCATGGTGATACCTAATTAATAGCTAGCCATCTTTCCATTCTTTCTTTTTTTCTTTTCTTTTTTTCAACAGAAACCATTCAAACTATGTCCTCTCCTCCTACTCCCCCAAAGGGAGTATTAGCCACAGCAGTAAGGCAAGAATAAGAAATAAAAGGCAACCATACTGGTAAGGAAAAGGTTAAATTGTCACTATTTACAGATGACATGATACTATACATAAAAAAAACATTGATGACTCCACCAAAAAACTATTAGGAGTAATAGATGAATTCAGTTAAGTAGCAAGATATAAAATTAATACCCAGAGATTGGTAGCATTTCTAGATACTGATAACAAAGTAGCAAAAAGAGAAATTAAGAAAACAACTCCACTTACTATTGCACCAAAAAGAATAAAATACCTTGGAATAAATTTACCCAAGGAGATGAAAGATATGTATTCTGAAATCTATAAAACACTGATGAGAGAAACTGAAGACAACACAAACAAATGGAAAGATATTCCATGCTCATGTACTGGAAAAACTGATATTATTAAAATGTCCATACTACCCAAAGCAATCTACAGATTTAATGCAATCCCTATCAAAATACAAATAGTATTTTTCATGGAACCAGAACAAATACTACAATGGGACTACAAAAGACTCTGAATAGCCAAAATAATCTTAAGAAAGAGGAACAAAGGTAGGTATCATAATTCCAAATTTCAAGATATGAGTATAAATAATACAAATAATAAAATATTATAAATAATACAAAAAATACAAAGCTGTATTAATCAACACAATATACTGGCACATACAAAAAGACACATAAATCACTAAAACAGAATAGAAAGCCCAGCAAAAAAAACAAAAACAAAAACACACTTATACAACCAATTAATCTATTAATCTTGGTAAAGGACCAAGAATATACAATAGGGAATAGAAAGTTTCTTCAACAAATGGTACTGGGAAAACTGAGCAGCATGTGCAAAAGAATGAAACTGGTCCACTTTCTTATACCATACATAAAAATAAACTCGAAATGGATTAAGGACTTAAATGTGAGACCTAAAACCATAAAAATCCTAAAAGAGAACACAGGTGGTAATTTCTATGACATCAGCCATAGAGACATTTTTTATATATGTCCCCCAGGAAAGGGAAATAAAGTCAGAAAGAAACTATTGGGACTATACCACAATAAAAGGCTTTTGCACAGTGAAGGAAACCATCAACAAAGTAAAAGGCAACCTACTGAATGGGAGAAGATGTTTGCAAATGATACATCAGATAAGGGGTTAATATCCAAAATACAGAAAGAACTTACAACTCAACAACAAAAAATAAAAAATATGTTAAAAAAATGGACTGAAGATCTCAAGAGATGTTTTTCCAAAGACATATAAATGATCAATAGACACATGAAAAAATGCTTATCATCATTAATTATCAGGAAATGCAAATCAAAACCACATTGAGATTCCACCCACACTTGTTAGAATGGCTAAAATCAAAAAGATAAGAAATAAAAAGAGTTGGCAAGAATGTGGAGAAAAAAGAACGACTCATACACCGTTAGCGGGAATGTATAGCTACTCGTATAGCTACTGCGGAAAATACCATGGAGTTTCCTTAAAAAAAAATTAAAAATAAAAATACCATGTGATCAAGTAATTCTACTACTAGATATTTGCTAAAAGAAAAAAACCCCACTAATTTAAAAAGACAGATGCACCCATATGTTTATTGCAAAATTATTTATAATGGCCAAGATATGGAAGCAACCTTAAGCGCCTACTGATAGATAAGGAAAGGGGCACATACACATACACACATGCGTGTGCGCATTCACGCACAATGGAATATTATGTAACTATAAAAAAGGATGAGATTGTGTCACTTGAGACAACATGGATGGATCTAGAAGGTATTATGCTATGTGAAATAATTCAGACTGAGAAAGACACACATCATGTGATTTCAATCATATGTGGGATCTAAAAAGTAAAACAAATGAATAAACAAACAAACAAAAAGCAGAATCAAACCTATAAATACAGAGAACACACTGTCAGGCTGACAGAGGGGATGATGGTGAGGTGGTGGTCAAAATGGGTGAAGGGGAGTAGGAGTTACAGGCTTCCAGTTATGGAATGAATAAGTCATGGGAATGAAGGTATAGCATAGGGAAATATAGTCAATGATATTGTAGTAGTGTTGTATAGTGACAGAGAGTAGGTACACCTTTGGCATGACAAAAAAAAAAAAAGTAAAAAGTAGAAAATAAATGATATGGAATAATTTCACAGAACTCATCACTGGAAGAATATCCAGAATCCAGACAAGTAGTAAAACATCAATCGATGATATTGAGGTATGTGCCCTCTATCCCTACACTTTGAAGGGTTTTGATCAGGAAGGGATGCTGTACTTTGTCAAATGCTTTTTCAGCATCTATTGAGAGTATCATATGGTTCTTGTTCTTTCTTTTATTGATGTGTTGTATCACATTGACTGATTTGCGGATGTTGAACCAACCTTGCAGCCCTGGAATAAATCCCACTTGGTCATGGTGAATAATCTTTTTAATGTACTGTTGAATCCTATTGGCTAGTATTTTGCTGAGTATTTTCGCATCTGTGTTCATCAAGGATATCGGTCTATAGCTCTCTTTTTTGGTGGGATCCTTGTCTGGTTTTGGGATCAAGGTGATATCATCAAGATCAAAAGCTTTTGCACAGCAAAGGAAACAGTTAACAAAATCAAAAGACAACTGATAGAATGGGAGAAGATATTTGCAAACGACATATCAGATAAAGGACTAGTGTCCAGAATCTATAAAGAACTTAGCAAACTCAACACCCAAAGAACAAATAATCCAATCAAGAAATGGGCAGAGGACATGAACAGACATTTCTGCAAAGAAGACATCCAGATGGCCAACAGACACATGAAAAAGTGCTCCATATCACTCGGCATCAGGGAAATACAAATCAAAACCACAATGCGATATCACCTCACACCAGTCAGAATGGCTAAAATCAACAAGTCAGGAAATGACAGATGCTGGCGAGGATGCGGAGAAAGGGGAACCCTCCTACACTGTTGGTGGGAATGCAAGCTGGTGCAACCTCTCTGGAAAACAGCATGGAGGTTCCTCAAAATGTTGAAAATAGAACTGCCCTGTGACCCAGCAATTGCACTACTGGGTATTTACCCTAAAGATACAAATGTAGTGATCCAAAAGGGCACATGCACCCGAATGTTTATAGCAGCAATGTCCACAATAGCCAAACTATGGAAAGAACCTAGATGTCCGTCAACAGATGAATGGATCAAAAGATGTGGTATATATACACAATGGAATACTATGCAGCCATCAAAAGAAATGAAATCTTGCCATTTGCAACAACATGGATGGAACTAGAGCGTATCATGCTTAGCGAAATAAGTCAAGCAGAGAAAGACAACTATCATATGATCTCCCTGATATGAGGAAGTGGTGATGCAACATGGAGGCTTAAGTGGGTAGAAGAAGAATAAATGAAACAAGATGGGATTGGGAGAGAGACAAACCATAAGTGACTCTTAATCTCACAAAACAAACTGAGGATTGCTGGGGGGAGGGGGTTTGGGAGAAGGGGGTGGGATTATGGACATCGGGGAGGGTATGTGCTTTGGTGAGTGCTGTGAAGTGTGTAAACCTGGTGATTCACAGACCTGTACCCCTGGGGATAAAAATATATGTTTATAAAAAATAAAAAATTAAAAAAAAAATTAAAAAAAAACCATCAATCGATTGCTCCCTTTGTGTTTCTGTATCCTCTTGGAACCTCACATTCTCTTTTGTTCTTTCTCTGAGTGCATCTACTTCTTCATTTTTCTGAAGATCTACTTTTCCACTTATTGCACACGGCCTATTACAACTCTTAAAACCATAAAATTAATTCATGGTTTATGATGATAGCTAGCTTAAATTTTCCCATTATGTCACCCAGTTTTCATGTCTCAGTTTTACTTAATGAAAGAAAATCTGATGACTGCAACTTGTGTTGAGCCGGTTGTTTCGCAGCCCCACTCCCTCAGCCATATCCAGAGTTGCATGACCATGTAATAACAGATCAGGCTTCCTCTTCTGGGCATTTGATGAGCTGGTTGTCTCTTATGAAAACTGACTCCGTATCTCTAGAATATTAGCTTTTGAAATCAGCAAAGATGTTTTAAAGGGCTAGAATACTGTTAATTAGGGTCTAGAGAAACAATGATACCAATATTTTTTCAGTTATAAATTGGTATATTTTTTTGAAGAAAGAAGTGCATCATTATCCTTAAAAGTAACCATACATATTGAGTCAGAAATTTACTTCTAATAATTTGTGTTAATAAAAAAGGTAGAGGTGAGCAGCTATATATATATATATATATATATAAAATGATATTTATAGTAATTAAAAGCTGGAAAGAACCTAAAAGTGCAAGGACAGAGAAACTGTTAAAAAGCATTTATAAAGTATTTTAGTATGTGGAATACTATGTGGATTAAAAAAATAATATAAAGGAATATTTAATGATAGATGAAATGCTAAAAATGTATTTAAATTAAATACTAAAAGTATATTTAAAATAAATTGAAGTATCTTTAAGGACAAATTTGTAAATATCTGGAGAAAATAATGAATAAATGAGTAAATAAATGAAGAATGGGAGACACATAGTAAGCACCTAATAAGGATTAGAACTTACCCCCGTTGGTTTTGTGAATGTATGTGAACGCACAGATGTGCATGCACAGATATAAATGTAAAGTTCAGACAATTTTTTATACTTCCCAAATCACCAATCCCTTCAATTAGCAAGTGGAATATGATAAATCCTTAATTCTGATACAGCTCTGTCTTGCTTGGTATATTAATCCTCTCAACATTTTTGCCCAGATTTTCCTTAGCATAAAATAGCTTAGCAGTACAAGGAAGACTAAAGGTGATACTATAAATTCTGAGACATGCAATTCCAAAAACTGTAAAGAAAACATGGAAAGCAAAAGAAACAAATCTGGTAACTGGAATACAGAATTTCTCGAAGTGGTTCTCAAATATATTTAATAGAATGTCATTAATGTCAGTGGAAAGGGGAAAATATCCCCAGTGAGTTTAAAGCATATAGTGTAAATTACCCGTCACACATGAATTTTCAAGTTACTTTTCTTGTTTTATCATCAAATTTCATCGTTTCCCTATCCTGATTTATAATATATGTATGAATGTTTTAATATTAAAAAGTATCATTTAAAAAAATAGAGAGAGAACCAAATCACTTTTATGTAATATTGACATTTAAGGTGAGAAATGCTGTATTTGTCTTTAAGCCTTACATAATGCCTGGGACACCAGTGTGTGTGTGTCTTCATATAGTGAAGCATGTGTCTTCAATAGTGCATTCCTTTGAGAAGGACAGAATTCCATGATTTCATATTCTATAAAAGATGTTAAAACCAAGTTTGTCCCAGATTTTCCCACTGCAACAAGTGTAGTGTCTACTAAGTTATTGGGTAAGTTGATATCACAAAATTATATATTTAGACAAGTTTATTGTATGAAAGAAATAAATAGAAACCCATTCTAAGTCATTTAAGAATAGGGAAAACAAGAAAAAGCTAAATGTCATTAATGAAAGTTTGACTTGAAGATTGTACTGCATATAACTATGAAAGGCAGTAAATTATGAGCTGAAGAATAGGGAAATAAAATATTAAAAAACTGCCAGAAAAAACTAAAGTCATTTATTTATTAAAAAAATATATATATGAAAGATGTAGTGAAAAGAAGGGCCATCTGTACCCCAATGTTTATAGCAGCAATGGCCACGGTCGCCAAACTGTGGAAAGAACCAAGATGCCTTTCAACGGACGAATGGATAAGGAAGATGTGGTCCATATACACTATGGAGTATTATGCCTCCATCAGAAAGGATGAACACCCAACTTTTGTAGCAACGTGGACGGGACCGAAAGAGATTATGCTGAGTGAAATAAGTCAAGCAGAGAGAGTCAATTATCATATGGTTTCACTTATTTGTGGAGTATAACAAATAGCATGGAGGACATGGGGAGTTAGAGAGGAGAAGGGAGTTGGGGGAAATTGGAAGGGGAGGTGAACCATGAGAGACTATGGACTCTGAAAAACAATCTGAGGGTTTTGAAGGGGCGGGGGGTGGGAGGTCGGGGTACCAGGTGGTGGGTATTATAGAGGGCACGGATTGCATGGAGCACTGGGTGTGATGCAAAAATAATGAATACTGTTATGCTGAAAATAAAAATAAAATTTAAAAATATACATATATGTGTGTATATATATATGTGTGTGTGTGTGTGTGTGTATATATATATATATGTATGTATATATGTGTGGGGGTGTAGATAGATAAGATTTTAAGCCAAATTTTAAAACTTGATTCAAATTCTAAGATTGTGTGTATGTGTGTGTGTGTGTGTGTGTGAATGTAGTCTTCACATTATAAAGTAATGCAAGCCCATAAAGGTAATCATGCAAACTAAAACAATACAAAGCAAACTTTATCATTAGTGGGAAGAGTTGCAATTGTTCTGTAACATGTAACTTGCTTTGGATTATCTTTTTCAAAGAGTTTTGTATAGCAAGAAGCTTTGGAAGGCAATATTTGCTGGAGATTTATTTACTTTCCAATGTAATAAAAACAAGCACTCAACCCTGGAGCAGCTGCACTTACAGGGTGTAAGACATAAGGCCCCTCTCTCAGATCAGACTTCCTAAACTCAAGGTTCTTCTATAACATACTCCACTGTGTATACAGGCATCACCTGGCCCTCCTCTAGTTGCCTTGTGAGAACTGGGGCTTACAATTCAACAGAGAGAAAGAGAGATTGAGTATGATTATGGGGAGCAAGAGGGAGTTGTCACAGGGAGCCCAATGTGGGGCTTGAGCTCAGGACCTTGAGATCATGACCTGAGGCAAAGGCAGCCACTTAACTGACTGAGCCACCCAGGCACCCCAGAACTGGGGCTTAGACAAGCAACACCACAATGTTACTCTGGCTGCTATTGTTATAAGTGACATATTGTTTCTGCCACCTACCCAGGAGTCTCCTGTCTTCTGTCAGTATTTATTAAATTATGGCAAGCTAAATTTTCCAAGGACGTCATGAATAGGTCAAGGATTCTATCATTTCTATTTTTCAGAATTATTAAGATTTAGAAAGCAGTTACCAAAAAAGAGTTTATACATTAAAAAGGAGAACATTTTTGTATTATTTTCACACAATTGTAGAAGCAATAAATATTAATTGGAATTTAATTAAATTCAAAATATTATACTTTGAACTAGTAATTAAAAAAATAAAACAGCCTTATTCCCCTCCCTGAAACTGCTGAAAATGAAGGGCAATCAGAATGAGACCCAGCCAAATACTAAGACAATATAAAGCTAACCTAAAATAAAGTCACTGTGCTCTGTAGATGACTTCACATTTGAGTTGGCTGGCATGCCTAAACTTATTAGTTTCATAAATTCATATTTTTGTATAAATTGGGATTTAAAAAATGTTAACATCTTTGTGTTCTTATTTGTAGTTAATAATATTGATAATAGTTTATTTTAGGATATCTTAAAAATCACAAAATACACAAAAATAGAAATCAAGCACAATTCCATCATGCAAAGAAATATTTGTTTCCCTTTTTTTACTCATTACAAAAGCAATACATTTGGCCACAGAAAAATGAGCATCTACAGATAAGTCAAAAGATGAAATAAATTTAAAATCTCCCACAAGCACACCTCTTAAGAGATGAATACAGTTAATACTTTCATAAACTTATGTCCACACATTTTTCTATGCATATAGATTAATATCAATATTCTGCTTAGTAACTTGAATTCTTCTCATAAACATACATCATAAATATCTATTAATGTTAATGTTTATCTGCAATACCATCTTTAACTGGGTGAAAGGTGTTGCATTTTATTAATGCACTATAATTTACTTAACACCGATTTATAGATATTAATGGCTTTTTCCTCTCAATATCTTAATATAATAAATAAGGCTACAGTAAATCTTTCTTAGAACTAGCAGATATAGTGCTGGGTTTTATAATCTAGACTCCTGACTTTAAAGCTTGTTTCAAGTACTAATAATCATTTTGTTTCTGTAATACATTTTGCTTGTATTACATCCAGCTGATGGATCCTGTTCAGGGTCTTAGATGTATCTGTGCAGTCACTGCCCCCTGAAAAACTCCTCTCACAACAAAAGAAGGCAGAGAGACTGCCTCTAGTCCAACCACAGATTACATTCTCTTAAGAAACTCCTGATCAATAAAATCTTAACAATGGTAGAAATGAAGATGGCATGAATGAATGTCCTGTGGCCTGATTTCATCTGCCCAGGCCTAAAGTGGGGGCTAAGAATAAGAAAGGTGGCCTTTGACATCTGGGAACAAATCTGTACTGTCAACTAGGCCTTGATTTTCTCCTATTGAACATAAACAATTTTTTTAATTTCAAGATTTTATTTATTCATTTGAGACAGCGTGAGCATGCATACAAGCAGGGAGAGGGGCAGAGGGAGAGGTAGACTCCCTGCTGATCGGGAAGCCCCACACAGGGCTCCATCCCAGGACCCTGAGATCATGACCTGAGTAGAAGGCAGATGCTTAACTGGCTGAGACACCCAAGCACCCCCAAAATAAACAATTTTGTAGAATATCAGCATCATAAAAGGCTACATATTACTATATGACTATGATGGTTCAAGAACAAAACAAGGTCACTCTGTAATCATGCCTAAACACAGAGGAAAACCTGAACACTGTCCAAACAACAAAAATAACCCAAACATTCCTTTATGCTGCCAAATGAGTGACTGCTTTCACAATTACAGCTTTGGCCCTCTTCTATTTCCCTCCTTCTAGATAAGATTAGCATAACCAATCTGGAGCAAAGTCCTGCTTCCGTAAATCTTCCTGAAAATGACCAATAACAGAATAATAGGCCCGAATCTGTAAATCTTGATAGTTTCCTACTGAGATACCCCATGGCTCCCCATGATGTAAACTCTTACTCCTTACAAAGATTCATAATCCCAAATTATTCAACCACAGATGTGGCTAGAGAGCAATGATACTTTTAAAAGACTTAGAAGAATTCCCAGCACAAGGTAAGTGCTTAATAAATGTGACCTGTTGTCATTATAGGAAAGAGCTTATTATAAGCTAACATCTATGGATTTAGAAATCAGAGGCACCTGGGTTGCTCCACTGGCTGGGTGTCTGACTCATATCATGCTCGGTTATGATCTCAGGAGTCCTGGGATGGAGCTCTGTGAGTCCGGCTCCACGCGCAGCAGGGAGTCTGCCTGAGATTCATTCCCTTTGCTCCTACTACTTGCTCGCTTGCTCTCTCTCTTTCTCTGAAATAAATAAATAAATATTAAAAAAGGAAAAAAGAACTGCACTATCTTGGCCAAATCCCAGAATTTTCTGAACTTCATTTCTTTATCTGTAATGTGAGTTATAGCAACATTTCCCTGCAGAAAATTGAGTATTATTAGATGAAAACCTTATTTAATATTAATTTCCTTCCTCCATTTATTTTATAAAATTCATACTCTATTTCTAGGACAGTAGGTGAACTTTCAAAGGAATAATACATTTGGTTTTAGTTCTCTCATAGATACCCACAACAAGCACAAATAAAGAAACCTTTTAAACAGGGGGATTATTTATGCACAATCAACTTTTAAAATATTTTTCAGGGGTGCCTGGGTGGCTCAACGTTAGGCATCTGCGTTTGGCCCTGGTCATTAACCCAGGGTCCTGGGATTGAGCCCCACTTCGGGCTCCTTGCTCAGTGGGGAGCCCGCTTCTCCCTCTCCCATTCCCCCTGCTTGTATTCTCTCTCTCACGGTCTCTCTCTCTCTCTCTCTGTAAAATAAATAAATAAAATCTTCTAAAAGGTAAAATAAAATATTTTTGCAAACAAACTACTGCAAATTTGCAGGAGAGGGTAAAGAAATGAAAGACTGAAGGTATAGCTTTTTCCTTGGCCAAGATAGAAAAGACCAGAACCAGAAAGAAACGTTTCTTAGAGACTACATGGCAAGTTATATAGAGCCATCCCTATACATATTTAACACATGGTTGGATATCTTAAAAATTCAACTTATATGTAACTTCAACCACCATTCACTGCATAAATAAAACTATTCTTGAGGGTAAACATTCTTTATTAGTCAATGCACTAACAGAGGACATTCGACATGAGAAGATAGTAATATAACCTTTTTCCTGCTTTTTGAGCTTAGGTCTACTATGAAAAAAAAAAAAAACAAAAAACAAAAAAGAAAAAGAGCTTTTTTAAAAGCCCTTTTCCCCACCAAGGGTTGAATAAGAGAATAGAGGGGGTGAAAAAAGACAAGGACAATAGGTCATATTCAAATCAAATATCAAAATAGAAATATGTGTTCTGGAACTAAATCAGTGCCTGTATTACACAAACACTTTAACTGCTTCAGGTATTTTTAGGTTTACTGAAGGATATTATATACTGTTTTTCTATGAGACTGACATTCTTCTCCAAGGGAAAAAATTCAGAATAAAGGGCTAAAATGAAAAAAAAATAAGAGTAAAGAAAACTGTGTCCAGTGGAAATCAATTTTCAGTATATTAGAAAACATCTAGTCAGTTTACTTAATCTTGATTTTTTTCCATTTGGTTACTTAGAAAAACACTTAGTGGAACTTTAACCTCATAATTTAAATTACCTCAATTTCTGATGAAAGCAAGAGAGTGAAATATCAATTTATGGATATACTAACAAAATGGGTCAACTAATATGGACTAATCAGGAAATCACTTAGAAAACAGGAAATGTAATTGAGGAGAAATTTCGTTGGAATTTATTAGTATATTTTCACTCATCTGTCATTTTGTGATTTCTGGAATATTTTTTGGTACTTATATTCTAATATACTTAAATATATATTCTATTTGTAAGCACATACAATTTTACATTCCAACATTAATCATTTCATTCAACGTATTCATTTCAATTAAAATTCATTATTTATTTGCATAATTTTAAATGTAGATTTTGCATTTTTTAACTTATACATGCCATAACTGTTAAATTATTCTCTTTATTAAAGTTGATTATTGAGTTTATAGCCACTTACTGCTCTATTTACTGATTTTCTTACATATAATGAAAACAATGCATGTATCCTATTGGTTTTACCACATGTGGACAGATTTGAATTTTTTAAAAAATAGCAAAACTTTGGTATTGGTTTGTGACACTAATTATAGTTTGGGAGGGCTGTAAATAGTTAGGTCTTTAAAAAATTCTCTAAGGAGTATGTAAATGGGAAAAAATAATTAATCTTTAATGTGTGTGTTAATGAATCTCAATAGCCAACCAGGTATGAAAAAGTCAAGTTTTATATTTTGTAAAATGACATTATTCCTCACTCTGTGACTCCATTCCATCAGCTATTGAGAAATAAAAATAACTTCAGTTCTTCCTGTGTTTCTCCTTCTTCCTCCTGGAATTGACCAGGAAATTGATTAGGAATTTAGGGGTACCCCTCAGCTTGACTAAACCTTAGGCTTCCTACTTACCCTAGGCCTCCATCCCTCCCATTTATTCAAGCATTTTCTTCAGAAAACTTTAATTAATTCTTTTTCTCTGTCCCTTGGAGATGTAAATGTTTTTAAAAGCTTCCTGACAATTTTATACTCCAGGAATGTCCTTCTCAAAAACCTAGCACCATCCTTTTGAAGATGAGGTTGGTAACACCCCTATCTGCCTCTCTCTGTGACAGAGCAAGAGCTTACCTTCCGTGGGAGCCAATTAGCAAGCACAAATGGCCTCATTACAGAGGAAAATATCTCAAACACGAAATGATTCGATGTGCTCCTCACATCCCATTGATCACCCCTCCACTGATGTCCTCCATTATTTTTCCAGTAGCTCACCCCAGCACTTAAAAACCTTTCTACATTTGGGCCACCTAGGTGGCTCAGTTGGTTAAACATCTGTCTTCAGCTCAGGCCATGTCCTTGGGGTCCTGGGATTAAGCCCCATGTTGAGATCCCCACTCAGCTTGTCCCTCTCTTTCTGCCCCTCTCTCTGCTTGTGCTCTTTCTTTCTAATGAATAAATAAAATCTTAAAAAAAAAAAAAACTTCCCACTCTTCATTCTTACACACAATTAGATACCAATATCTTTCACTTACTCTTGAAAATTACTTGTCCTATCACACTTGTTCGGTAGCCCACCTACACATGGCTACATCATTTTTATATTCTTCTCACTAGAATGCCCCTGGATCAGTTCAGCATGCAACAGAAACCAATCTGGTCCACTTACCCAAAAGTGGCATTTGTTGAAAGGGTCGTGAAAGGGTGTGCTTGGGGCTAAACAGCCAAGAGCTGCAGCATCACGTTGCAAGAATGACCAACATTTTTGCCTCTCTATTACGCACAGACATTATTACTACCCCTTGCCTTGACAATTGCACTGACCTGGTGTATTGCTGCCTCTGCTTTCCCTAGAAATAGGAAATAGCTCCTTTTGCTATTCATGCTGCTGCTGATACTATGGAATGCCACTCATTGCCAGATTGGATCCAGGGTGGACCTGACTTCCTCATGGTAGACTTGTAGAGTATGTGCTTATTTCCTAGCTGCAGAGAACCCTGGACTATGAGTATTTTGCATTCAATAGTGAGGAATGAGCTCTGCCATATAAGCTGGAAAATCCCAAAATTATTGGGACGTGTTTTAGATGCTAAACTCTAGGATAATGACAAAACCCATGTAAATTCCTTTTCCTTTCAACCTTACATAAAAATCTAACACTACTTACTCCATTATCTTTTCACACCTTTGCTTCCAAAAATCTACCTGGTACAGCGATATGAATGAACCTGGAGGATATTATGCTATGTGAAATAAGCTAGACACAGAAGGACAGATACTATGCAACACTTACGAAGAATCTAAAATAGTCAAACTCATAAAAGTAGAGAGTAGGATAGTGGCAGTGGGAAATGGGAATATTAGTCAAAGGACACAAAGATTCATTTATACAAAATGAGTAAGTCCTGGAGATTTGATGCATAGCATGGAGTCTATAGGTAACAATAACATATTTTATACTTAAAATTTTGCCAAGGAGGTGGATCTTATGTTAGGTATTTTTATGCATATGAAAAGGAAATAATAATAATAAATAAAGAGGGTGGGAGGAAGTTTTTGGAGGTGATGGATCTGTTTATAACATAGATGTGGTTTCACGGGTATATACTTAGCTACAAACTCATCAGGTTGTCTACACAGATATGTACAGCTTTTTATATGTCAACCATACTGCAATTAAAATGGTCTAAAAAGAGAAAACTGGCTCTCAGGAACTAAGTGAGACTAATATTCTAAATGGACATCTATGATCCTCTGGGATCCACACTGTAACTTCCCAACCTCCTTCCCCTATTTCTCAGCGTAAAACCTCAACTTCTATTGGACACAAATTCTAAGGCCAATCTTTTCCACATGTTCCACCCTCTGCCTAGAATGCCCTTGCCTTAATTTCTCTATACAAATCAGGGATGATAAACACTTTTCATCTCTGATGATATCTGTGATGAAAAACAGGGTCTTCCTGCAGCACTACACTGAGAATGATTAATATTGCTTCCAGGTTCAGTGGAAAGAGGACTGATTAGTGGTGTCTGCCATGCCTGCAGGAGAAGGAAGTGACTCCTTCAGGTAAGATATTCATCCTCCCTGGCCCAAACACAATTTTCAAAACTCTGCACAACTACATCCTCTTCAATTAAGCCTTGCCCATCTATTCTAGCTCAGCATGACCAATCTAATTTTGAAACTTAGCACTAATGTTTTCATATTCATTTTGACTTCTCTATCTCAGTCTCATGTACATAGCATATATGCATGTACTATGTTTTATAGATGGTAAATTCCTAACGGGTAGGATTTTATTCTTTCCTTCTTTTGCACATCAGCACATTAATCTGTACTCTGTCTTCAGCAGATAGTCAAGATGTTTGTTTGTTGAAGAACAAAATGCCACTGTAAACCTATCTCAGGCTTGTCTTCCTCTTTAAGATGTTGGGATCACATATTCTCCACAGTGACTCCTATGATATTTTATGTTCCTGATGTACAAGCTGGTTTCTCAAGTTCCTAACACATCCCTGGCAATGATGCTAGTAGATAAATTGGCTCAACCTCTCAAGTAAATTCCCTAAGGTTCCTTGAAGCCCAGCAGCTGCTACAAATGTGCTGTACTTGATTCCCTTGGCAAGCTCATTATGCTCACCCCGGTCACCTGTTCTCACATTGCTTTGGCAAATTCACCTGTTGTGACAAATGTTCTTTCTTTTCAGCCAGACAGTGATTCGGCAAATATCTTAATCAGGAATTTCCTCTTCTAAGTCTTTCTATGCATTTGTTCATCTCATTATTCCTCTGTGCTGAGGAAAATAATGTCTCAGATCCTAGAGAAGGGAAAATCCTCTATTAAAGGGTCTGGCGGGAGAAAACTATGGCAATGTTTTGTGAGGGTACAAGTTTTGAATTTTGAGTATGTGAGTATACTAGTTCTTGTCGACTTACTAGAAATTTGTCAACAAAAAGGGACCTCAAGGAAGTATTATATATATGTGTGTGTCTGTGTGTGTATGCATACAACCGTTTTCCATTAAAATCATTAATCTTGGAGAAAGTCAAAATTACCTTTATTCCTAGCTCCAACTTAAAGTAAAATGAAAAAAATCTGTATTCAAGTAAGAAGCTGTTCAACAGTCTTGCAATTTCTCCAAAGAGCAAATGTATCTTAAGCATCTTCTGATATCCTCATTCATTTCCTTATTAAATTTCCAGCTTACTGGATATTTTCAATACCACAAAACTTTCAAATGCCTAATCTAGCAATTATTCAAAATCTTTCTTTCCAATATGATCAGTACCCAGCAAAACACATATCCTGAAACCCTGTCATAGTTCATCCTTCAGCCACTTCAACGCTCCCAGCTCCACACAGATCTCCAGATGAGTTCTTATTTCTTCATCTTGCAATAAGTCCCTAAACCCACTTTCTGCCAACGTTCTGCTAAGTCATCACGACGTTCATGCTAAGTCACCAGTTCATACACCTCCTTTTCAGCAAAGCTTGCCTCAGATTAAAAGTGGTCCACTAGTGGGCTTGAGGGCTCAGTTAGTTAAGAGACTGCCTTTGGTTCAGATCACAATCTCGAGGTCTTGATATCAAACCCCACATCAAGCTTCCCGCTCAGTGGAGAGTCTGCTTCTCCCTCTTCCTCTGCCGCTCCCCCTGCTTGTGCTCTCTCACTCATGTTCTTTCTCTCAAATGAATAAGATCTTTAAAAAAAGAAAAGTAGTCCACAAAGTTCCCACAAAAGTTTTCTATTACGATTGCCTAGGTTTCTGAAAGTCTCCACACCTGGAGATTGTGAGCTCCAAAAAGGCAGATCTTATCCTATTCTTTATATCTTTGATACCTCACATAATATATGATACATATGATGAACTCAAATATAGGAAAGATCACTGTAAATTCATAATCACTTTTGATAGATTTTGGTTGTTCTAAAAAAAAAAAAAAAGCAAAAAACAAAAACCCAAGATAGAGATTTGCATTTTCAGCTTTATGGTATTTCTACATAAAACATAAAAAGCATAATTTTAAACCCATTACTGGACTGATGAGAGAATTAGAAATCCATAATAAAACTGAAGGCAAAGAAGGTAACTAATGATTCTGAGGTTCCTTTTTAATGTGTATATGGGGTACAGCATGAGAGGTAAGGAAGGGTGGGTCTTGGAATGTTAACTCTACCCCCAAGTCAATGAGTCTGATTAGACACCACTGAATAATGCTAAAACTTAGAGCAGTACACATTCAGTGTGACAGTGAACTTGAAATAAACTGCTGTGCAGGAAGAAAGAGCAGCAAGGGAACTTCCCTTTCCCCATATTATTACTGGGTTTGGGAGCAGATATATTCTCTCCCCATAATTTGTCCCTCCTCAAATATGTGTTCACAAATCCCAGTACTTGGATGGTTCAAAAATCCTGAAATGGAAATCTTAATTATAAAGTGACTATTGGTTAATAGCATTCCTAGGGATCTGGCAGAAGCAAAGGCAACTCCTTTTTGGATTAACTGAGTTCTCAGGGATTTATCACTAAAAAAATTTCTAGGAACATAAATTATAACACAGAATCATAATCCACACAAATAATACCATAATATCCAAAGAAACAACAGAAAGAAATGAAATGCACAAAGTTTTTAGATACTGAAGTTACTGATATAGAATATATAATAAAAATAATCACGTTAAAAAAGAAATTGAAAAATATGATCAAGGAACAAAAATCTTTCTCTAAATAACTAAGAAAAAAATTTTAGGAACAAAGGTAACTTCTTTTTTTTTTTAAGATTTTATTTATTTATTTGACAGAGATAGAGATCACAAATAGGCAGAGAGACAGACAGAGAGAGAGATGAGGAGAAGCAGGCTCCCTACTGAGCAGAGAGCCTGATGCGGGACTCGATCCCAGGCCCCTGGGATCATGACCTGAGCTGAAGGCAGAGGCTTTACCCACTGAGCCACCCAGGCGCCCCGGAACAAAGGTAACTTCTAATAATGAAATAATTTCAAATAATAACTGAAATTAATTTCACAAATGAATTAAAAGACCAGATTAGACAGAGCTAAAAAAGATAACTAAAGAAATTCAAGGATGACTTGTAAAAACTCTCCATATTGCAGCCATGAAATGCAAGGATAAAAATGTAAAGGGTGTTATGTTAAAAGATTAAAAGACTATATTTCATTTTCATGAGTAGGAAAAATTATAAAATAATGATTCAGTCACTCCCAAATGCTATGCATATTCAGTGGCATTCCAATAAAAATACAGAGAGATTTTGGAACTTGAGTAAGCATAATCTAAAGTGTTTTGAAATGAGAAAATACCCAAGAAGGACTAAGACAAACCTGGAAAATAATAAGGAAGGAGACTCACCATGCTAGATAGTAAGACCTGACAAACATTATTATATTAAAATGATAACATAATTAAGATCATGTCTATAAGCACAAAAACCAGAGAAACAGAGCAATGAAACAGAATGAAGAATTCAAATTATAGTGAAAATATATAAAATGTATCTCCATGCCTTTACCATGGATGGATATCTCAAATATGATGTTAAGCATAAATCACATCATGAAAGAAACATCATTATTCTATTTCTATAAAATTCAAAGTTATATAAAAGTAAGTGACATATTTTAGGAATACATTCACAGGTGATGAAATAGTAAAGAAATGTAAAAGAATATGAGATACAAAATCAGGAGAATCTTACTCATGAGGAAATCGAGACAGACTGAAATACAGTCAGGATGATGTGGGAAACAAAGTAAAGAGAAAAATTATTCAATTTCCTTACTACTTACAGCCCATTGACAAGTCCTTGTAACAGGCATAGTGACATTTCTCTAGGGACTCAATTGCCTGGATGTTGACACTTTGCTAAGGGCAAAAGGCAATCTTAGCCCAAACTCCAGGATCCTGTAAGTCTATTTGAACATATAAAAATTCCTTTGGAAATTTCCTTTATCTCTACCCTTCAAAATACTTGTTGGTAATCATCCCCTAAGCATATGACCCACCAAGATACATCTGAAAGTTCTCATGACTGAGGGATTACTAAACAGTAATAAATGACCTTTTCCTAGCCATCAATAGCTAGCCCCCTCAAGGTCCTGGAAACCTTGCTTCCAAAATTCCTCAGAGACTTATGCTATCCCTAACACCTTTCTAACTTGAAACTATATAATGGACCACTCATGACCTCAGTGCAGCTCTTTCTGCCCACGAGTCCTGTCCCCATGCTTTAATAAAATCACCTTCTTGCACCAAAGACCTCTCAATAATTTTTTCTTGGCCATCAGCTCCAGACCCCATCAACATTCCAAAACTTCATCATTTGGTGACACAGATGGGAACCCTCTCATTCTAAAGAGCTTTCTTTCTGTTCTCACCTTTAGTTAATATATTATCACTTCACTTTTTTGTGTCTGCGAGATTCATTCTTCGACATCGTGAGACAAGAATCCTGCAATCCTGTAACAAGGACACAGCAGAGTTCTATGAAATTGGTCCTACTCTCTTGCTTATTTGGAGTGGTGAGATTACAGATGTTTGTGGTGGTTATTTTTTATGCCTCCATTCACATGTGTTAGAAATACTGCTTTCTCCCCTTATAATAAAAACTGAGATTTGATTTTGAATGACTAGGATTTAGTAATGAATTCAACAAACACTTATTGAGAAACTCCTGCATTCCAAGCACTGTTTCGGGTGCTGGAATAGAGCAGTAAATAAACTAGATTAAGTTTTTATTCTGTGTGGCTGACACTCTAGTTTTAGAAATAAAATGGAGAACATAATTCTTTTATTTTACTAATGAAGAAACTGAGAAATCCAAAGTCCAGATGAATTTTTAAAAGTTCCAAAATGAGGATAAATCCAGACTTAAGCATCAACTGTGCTAACACCTGTGCAGTCTTCTTTTCCTTACAAACTCAGCTATCTATATGCAGGAGAAACTCTATATAAGGGAAGCAGAAAGATGAATCAAAGGTGGAGAGATGGGGAAGAAGAGGGATACACGTTAATAAATATTATACCTAAACAAAAGCAAAAACAATACACCGAGGATTGTGTTCCTGCAAGCATTTGTCTGTTGGATAACAGCATGTACTTTCATTTCTGAAAAGTCCTCATAAAAGGTCATCTCCTGACAAACACAATCATTAACATCTCATTTTCATTTTAAATGGTGACAGACACTAAAATATTCCTTTCAATACCCCTAATTAAATGTGAGTAATTTAGCATCAATGATTAATCGATAATAAATCAAAAATAGCAAACTGCCTACGTGGATGAACGTATATATTTTTTTAGTAATGACATAGTGCCAAGAGTAATACCTTCTTTTTTTCTTTTATGCTTCCAGGCCTAAGTGATAATTGATCAAAGCAAGGAGGTCTTTGTTAATTTGGAAAGAAACAGATCTGGTTTACACCCTATATTAAAGACAGGATGCGGATCATGTATTTAAGCATCTTTAAAATGAAGGTGCATAAAGCACAAATAAGTACTTGATATTCTGTACAGATGACACATACTGGTGAATAGCAAGAAAACCTCCTATGCCATAATGTGTAACTCCACCTCTATCCTTTTTTCTAGGAATATCAGTGCTACTTACAAAAATACAATAACTCATTAATTAAAGATTTAATGCAATATTCTCAAGGCTATTTTGATTAGTTACTCCAAAGAGCAATCAGTTAAGAAATATTGACTATTTTCCCTTGAGAAGAATAAATAATTATTCAATAATTGCAGCTTTTTTAAAACCAGCAAGAACATGAATTTATAACAATGGTTATAAAAGACATACTACATCATGTAATACATATTTACACAACAGGGATGGGAGACAAGGAGACAGGAGAGAACTGGAGACAGTGTCAGGGGTGAACACAACCACAATGAAAATCCAAATAGTTAATCGATGTGGCTTTCTCTGAAAATGTCTTGAATTTTATTTTTATAGAACTATAAAAGTGTATCATGCAAGCTACAAATTATGCATGTTATTAAGTGAATTTAAAAGAATTGATTCAAAAGTCCTTGAATCGGTCATAGTTTCAAATTATTCAGCCACTCAAAAAAATGCTTCTTATTAATAAAGTCTATTATTTTTCTTTTTGTCGTAAATATAAAGGTGTTTGTGTTGTCAAATCATCTCCTCTTCAAACCCATTCTTATAGAGATTCATAGAGATAAATAATATGGTGTGATGTGACCCAGAATTCAAAACTACCAAATGAAGAAAGTACAGGATATGGTTTTAGCTTATTTACTATTTCTAATAAATAAACCTATAAGTCCTAGAATAGATTAAGGAATATGGCTTTCTAAAAATCATACAGTGTTAATGACATCATCATTTATGCTCTGAATTAAAATGACAGGATTACCAAAAAACTATATAGGTACTTTTTGATCTGGAAATATAATTCATTAGCTCATAGCTCAACTAGTCAGGGGTGGTTATAATATTTATTTCTATTTTATTTAAGTCTGTGTCATCTGTATTGCCAACTATAGACCCCAGTATGTCAGTCACTTAATATTACATCCTATCCTTTGGGAGAGTTGAGGTTTTCATATGCTAGTTGAATCTACTAACTCAACAATACTTAGTTCTATCTTATTAAAACTCAACATATTCCCACACGGCAGTGACTCCTTTTTTCCATAGTATTCTACATGTTTCATGGAAAGATGAATGAGACGTTGCCACTGGCTCTGTGATTCTGACATCCCATTTAGTGAGAAAGACAAGAGCATGAAAAAAATTCTCACAATGTATAAAGTGCTTTATTCAAAGTACTTTGAGAAATATAGTATGGCAGATACTGTACATTACTGCACATCCATGGTTACTCCTTTTCCTTACTAATTTCTTCCATAGAGATCTATTAGCCAAAAACTGATTATTAAGCTAAAAACCAATTAACTAGACCCATTGCAGACAGGAATTGCTTTGCTATTCAATTCAATGAAATGTAAACAGAGGAATGCTGTTTCCTTTTCTTTTTCCTCCTCCCTGATGTGAATGTGAAGCTTGGTTTGGGGCCATCTGTATTGTAACCATAAGGATGACAAAGCCACATATTAAAAATGGCAGAACATATGTTGATTTCCCATGTCAATGCTTAACTACCACTCTTGAATCTCTGGGTGTGTAATATATTAAAAACCCTTACATATTTCAGCCACTGTTGTATTGTAGGCTGTTCTGTGACACTGGGATTTGACCCTAACTGATGCAACAGTAAACAGTAAGTTAGTGCTGCTCTTGACATTAAGGGAAGGTTTCTTATCTGAAAACCTTCGTAGGACCTTGAATGTAGCAGAACTCAGAAACAGTGAGGGGAAGGAAATTTGAAAAAAGTGGAGAAAATAGCATTCTGTGTTTGAAGCATAGGTTTTGGGGAGTGAGTGCAGGGAGCTGGTTTAGGCACCTAGAGGCCTAAACCAGGTGAGCTAGAGTTTGATACTTGGGGGTCTTGTGTTTTGAGGCACCGAAGTCTGTACTTGACTGCTGTGTTCAGTGATTTGTGATAATCTCCCATTCACAACCATTTGCTTTAAGGCTCTGGATTAACATTTGCCAATGCACAAAATTCAAGCAAGATTTAGAAATTGAAGTAAACTGGAAGCCAATAAGTGAGGTCAGTCACTTACAAAGTCTTGCTGTAAGCTCACATGATTACGGCAGTGGCCAATGATGATTTTTGTCACTTCCCACAAAAGGAGAGGCTTTTCCAGCCTCTCTACTCGTTTATAGAAGTCATGCTAGTTAGACTAGAAGCAGTCTATTTCTGTTGTGGCTTCCAGATCTTTATTCCTTGCACCCCTCCTTCTTCCAATGTAAATGCAAGCCTGATTCCCATAATCAGTACTTCACTGGTAGAGCAAATTTACACTGGTGTGCCTGAGAAGCAGTGAGAAGCTAATTTTACATGAGTTCTCATCTGGTTCTTTTGCCTCTCGTCTTGCCTGTTCCACCCACTACACTGTGATCAGAATGCTCTTTCAAAGCACACACTACAGATTTTCATGACTTCAACCCCTTCAATGGTTTTCTGGAACCCACAAAAACTGCTCCTGGGACCTGCTAGATAATTGAGGTAGAGCAGCCTTCTCCACACAGTCCAACATCAGCTCTCTCATTATCTTTGTTTTCAACCTGATATCTACACCAAACTGTTTGGCTTCCTGGCTTAAAACTCTTTTCTGCACCTTTGTACCTTTCCTCCACCGTTTCCCATGCATTCTTTCCCAATTTTCATCTCAGTAATTTTCTTCACTTGCTCATGGTATAATACAAACATCTCTCTATGATATGCTCTTTGCCATTACCTCCAACCTTGCCCACTTGATTGATACCACTAAGCTCCCTGTGCGCTCCTCAACATCCTACACACACTTCTATTACACACTGGCCATCTATTGTTTCATTTACCCTTGTCTTTCTCCCTCAGTAAGACATGACTCGACTGTGAGTAATTATTATGACTCCATTGTTTAGTTTAGTAATAACATACTCTGAATACTTTTGAAATCAATCTCTCTCTCTTTTTTTAATTTTTAACTGAAGGTTTTTAGGCAAGTAATAGCATAACTGGATTTGTATCTAGAGAGATACTCTCATGAAATGTGAAATAAAGTGTGTAGTGAGAAGAAACAAAAGACAGCTAAAGGAGTCGTTAAGTATATGATTAGAAAATGTATGAGAAAATTGACTACATTCCTATTTGGAGTGGTTACAGTCTATGACATTGTCTTGAAATCCCTATTTTTCTAGGCATTTGCTGCTGAGAACTTGGCAATAGTTTCCCGATGAATTTTAAAGCTGAATTAGCTTTCCCAAGGATTGAGGGAGACTGTTGCTACCCTCCGATCACTATTCTACTATGGTACGAACCCCAAGGATCCTCATAGATCACTATGTGCCCTGACTTCAGGGCCACTGTAAAGGCCCCCAGAAATCAAAAAACCTCTTCAACCCAATCACTAATACTTGAGGAATAATATCCATCAGCCAACAGTGATGAAACATAAGATTGCCCCTAGGATATAAAGCACTCTGGCTTTGAGATGTATTTTTTAAGTTATGACTAGCAACTGACTTTTTCTGTTTTTTGTTGTTGTTGTTGTTGAATACAAAAAGATAGACTGCCAGGCATGTGAGTTTCTGAAAGAGAAGTAAGAATAAGGCCCATGAAACCCATCAGATTACATGTACCAATTGAAAACTTTGTATTTGTGATTATTTGGGCCTCAGATTGCTTTCCATGCATTCATGTGGTTATTTCTGCAAAAATTTACTGGTGTCAAATATTTACCAAGTATATAATTGGACACTAAGGATACAGAGGCACATGATCATCACCATTTGTGTGTCAGACAATAAGGAGACAAATAGAATACAGCATGGACAATGTTCTGATAGGCCTCTAACCAGCAGGCCTCTACCACCAAATTTCCTGCTTTAAAAAATAGATGTCTAAACATTTTCCAGATAACATAAAAAATAATCCCACAATGGTATAAACCTACCATCACATCAGGTATTTATAATCCTGGTAATCCACTATAATTGACATAGGGCTGCCCCATAAAATATCCCATTTGACCGTGGAGTCAAGTGTACCTGACCCTTGTTGTTTCATACCTGATCCTCCAAGGTCTCTATCTTTCCTAGTTAAATAATGCTTCTGTTGATTTAACCTCATACAGCACATAAAAGATGTATGTCCTCAGATGCATTTCTGCCCAAATTACATGCCATTAGAAGCCTCTGCAGAGGGCCACTCCCGTGCTATTATCCTGCCACTGCTACTCCGTTAGCTACTGACACTCCTTTAAGTAAATGGTGCATAGCACACAGGCCTCCCTTCCCTGATCCCAGTGCCCTTAAATACACACCATTAGCATCCAAGGTTTTTCCACTAGTTCCATGTCTCTTGTTATTTTATTTGTATAAATGTTGAGCGTTCACTCTGTGGACACAACTCGTGTCCTGCTCAGAGGGTGTTCTGTGAGATTCCTGAGATTCCCCGTTGCCTCTCACTTTTGCTCAGTATACTTCCTTAGACCCTTTAATTCAGTGTATACTAGTCTTCTTCAGCTTTCCTACCCAGTGTCTATGGCCTATGAGAACTTTATTTTCCAATTCTTCAAAGGGCCCCAAACATTGTCGCCAACAACATTTACAAATATTAAGCTCCTCTAAGAGCTACCAAACCCGTTTCCAGAAAGAAACTCCACCCAGAACTTCACTGGGCCTCAGTCTTAAGAAATTAAAAATCACAAAATATGTTATCCAGTCAAATCCCCATCATAGTTCTTAACACACTGACATTTAAAACTACTGCTTTTTAAAATTGGTTTTAACCTCTAGGGAACTAAACACTCCTGATATCTGAGGCCATGTTTAATTCAGTTATTGTTGGTTCTGCACTCTGCTCACTGACTTGCCCAAAATAGAGGTTGAGAAATATTTGTTGAATGAAATAATAGATGCCTAGATGGATCCACTAATTAGGCACTTTTTAGGGTCTATAGATCTCATTCCATCAGTCTTCCTGCTCAACCTCTTCATACACCAAAGTCCAAAGACTTCCATTTGTATAAACCCTGACTCTGCCCCTTATAGCCATGTGAGTTTGGGAACTTAAAACTTCTTAGAAACAGTCCACTCACCTGCAGAGTGAGATTCAATGATAGTACCTAACTGAAAGGTTGTTATAAAGTTTAAATTACAGAATACCTGTAAAATGTTTATTAGAGAGTTTGGCATCTATACATACTTCAGATTATTATAATTAATATACTATATTTGCCAATGAAAATAAATGACCCAATTTTGTTTATAGAACACTTATAAAGGGAAATTTTCTCACATCTCTGTACTCCTTAATCAACAAAGGTTGACATATCTAATGCTAATATGAAATAATCTTCTGATAGGTTCTTCAAAAATGAAAAAGCCTATTCCATTACCTCTCTCTTTTCCAGATGTTAGCAGGAGCTAAAAGAAGCAGAGAAAATTAAAGCCTGACAAGTAAATAAGTGGTAGAAAATATTCTATGTAAGATTGAGGTCTTATGTTTATAGGACTTGGCAAACTATTGTCTGTTTAATTAAAGATTATTTCAAAGACTGTCTAATGAATACAAAGTTAATTCATTTTTTTCCTGTGATAAAAAATATATATATATTAGCTTCTGAAACATAGTCTGAACCATTTTCTCTTTTCATTTCAAGGACATTTTCGACGCCTCTGCAATTCAATCTTTTATTGTAATTTCATATTGGTAAAGTACAAAGGATTGTTTATGTCAATAATGGACTATTCAGGCATGAAGATAAAATATCAATAATCAATGATAATGTATCTTAACAGATAAAACAGTGTAACTTTAATGTGGTAAAATTTGACCATATTTGTATAATTAATTCTTTATATCCTTCCTTTATTGAAATCCAGAGGAAATAATATTATCCTTCACCTTGAACAATACTGATGTTTAACCAATTATCCTTTTTTAAATAATCTTTTTTTTAAGATTTTATTTATTTGAGAGGGACAGAGACAGCGAGGGAGAGCAAGAGCAGGGAGGAGAGGGAGAAGCAGTCCGAGCTGAGCACGGAGCCTAATGTGGGTCTCTATCCCAGGACCCTGAGATCCGGATCTGAGTGAAAGGCTGTTGCTCAACCACCTGAGCCACCCAGGTGCCCCAAACTGATTATCTTTAAGAAAAGTAGAGATTTATCTCTGTTCATCAGAATACTCTTATAAAAATTATTTTTACATCTGGTAAGTAGCAGTGCATATTTTATTATTTTTCACATAGAAATAAATTTTAAGAGGAGATGATCATATTGACAAATTTACTCTGCTCTATTAATTTTGGTGATTAACCTCAAGTTAGTCATTTTAGTAACAAAAGATAAAACTGTTTAAGCCTTACAAACAAGCTTGTAGTGCTGGAATATTTACTTACTATTTTTGTGATAAGAACACTTAACCTAAGATCTATGCTCTTAGGAAATTCTTAATTATGCAATACAGTAATGTTAACTAAAATAGTAATAGTGATAAATAAAGAAGGTTGGAGGAAACTATTGGTTATTGATACATATGTTCATGGCATGAATTATGGTAATGATTTCATGGGCATATACTTCTCTCTAAACTCATCAGGTTGTATATATACATTAGTATGAACAGCTGTTTGCATGTCAGTCATACCTCAATAAAGTGATTTTTTTTAAAAGAAATACTTGAATATTTATGTCTTGAAGCTTCTTATGAGGGGCCCTCATTCCAGAATTTCATTAAGCTTTTAAGGAATATTTGTGTACTTACAACTAAGGGAAGATATTTCTTATCCTCTGGGGTCTGCTAAAAAATTATATAGTTAATAATAATAGTAATATTTTATAATGTAGATTGCCTACATGAGAGTACTGAGCTCAAAACACTGAGTTACATGTAACTACTTATTAAAAAATAAACAGCAACTTATTATTTGGCTATGAAGATTATTTATTCCTCAAGAAATGGTGATTTTTTTTTTTACTCTTTTAAGATTTACAAACTTTCCTTTTCACTTTTTAAGCATTACATCCTTCTTGACAATTTTTGAATTAAGCACTGAGTAAAAAAATGATTAATGGAATTAGGATATCCCAATTACCTTGTAACTCTTCCTTTTAATCACTTAAATGCAAATCAAATGGTTTTTAGAAACAGTAGTAACACTCTGCCAAAATGTAATTGGCTGTAAGTACTGATTAAATTTATCTTTTTGTGTCTCATATTTAATTATTTTACTTTGACACATTATCCTCACCGGTATTACTCACGGGGTCATAGCTGTCTATATTTTGCATTGAGATCTGTTATTTAAAAACACAGCTCCTGCTTTAACTTATATAGCCAGTGAGAACCCTTGAGTCCTAACATTTAAGAATATGTATCATTTGAGGAATCAAAACAAAAATACATGGATTGAAGGAACTGCTGGTCACAGTATTAGGGTCAGAATTAAGAAAGTATTTTTGCTTGTGACATTTCCCTACTTGAGTCATTATTTGCTTTAGTCTGCTCACACATCATTAAACTATAGTTATTTCAAAATATAAAAGCTCCAGGGATAGATGGAAGTGTTACAGTGGAGAAGAGGGAGATAAACAGTAAAATGCAGAGTGAAACCTGTAAAGCTTGGATATAAAGAGCAAAAAGCTTCTCTTACTCCTGAAACAGACATGTCGAGTTTTGTGACAAAGAAGAAATCATGGTAGATCCTAATGTTCAATTTTCAACCAAGAATTTGGTTGTCGAGACCTTACCAATTTAACCTTCTGGGAGGAAATGTAATGTCACTCAGGCTTGAGGCAAAGTTAAGTATACGTTAATGTGAAGGTAAGTAGGTTGACACACTGTCATGAAAAGTTGTACTTTTCTCTGGGCTTGCTAAAGGTCAGAGACAGAAAACATGTGTTACATTCTCTTCCCAAACACATAGTGAACCTAAGAAACTGTGTACCAAAGTTACAGTACAGTTTAAATATATGAATTGTTTCAATAAAAATTAGTGAAAATTGAAAATATTTTAAATAGTCTACAATAGGAAATTGCTACTTCTGGTAGATCGAGTCAATGCAGTCATAAAAAAATCATAATTAGAAAAACATGTATAAAAATTCACAAAATAACAATAAGTAAATAAGCTTAAAACAAAGACTGTGTTTAAACAATTAAGATTAATAAGGTCTAGGTGGAAATAAAAACAAAACAGGTAATGTTAGTTGAATTAGTAGGACTTTCTGCCTAAATTTCTTTAATATGTTTTTTTTTCTGTTTACATAAAGTTTTTGCAACAAAATAAAATAAGGAGAGTACAGGGAACATGATGTATTTTTTTTTTTAAAGATCTTATTTATTTATGGGGTTATGGACATTGGGGAGGGTATGTGCTATGGTGAGTACTGTGAAGCGTGTAAACCTGGCCATTCACAGACCTGTACCCCTGGGGCTAAAAATACATTATATATTTATAAAAAAATAAAAACAAATTTTAATTAAAAAAAGATTTTATTTATTTATTTGACAGACAGAGATCACAAGTAGGCAGAGAGGCAGGCAGAGGGGGAGGGGCAAGCAGATTCCGGGCTGAGCAGAGAGCCTGATGCACCGATGCAGGTGTGGGGCTCCATCCCAGGTCCCTGGGATCATGACCTGAGCCGAAGGCAGAGGCTTTAACCCACTGAGCTACCAGGCGCCCCAAACATGATGTATTTTTGATCAATTATAATAGCTGGTACCATCCATGTTGTCACAAAAGAAGGTTAGAAAGTTTATGAGCATATAAACTGAATACATTCTTACTATATATATATATAGCCCTGAAATTTCACTTCTACACACAACCCAATATAAATGAATATAAAAGTTCATCAAAAGCCATGTTTTAAAATATTCTTGGTAGCACTATTGGTAATAACTTTAAACTGGAATGTATTCAAATAACTATCAATAGTGGAATGGATAGGCACTGGATATTCACCCAGGTGAATGCTAAAGAGCAATGCAAATGAATTTTCTACAATTATGTGCCACAATATGGACAAATCTCAGAAATGTTATTTTGCAGAGAGAAGAACATACAGTCTTGTGTCTCACTTTGCCCATTCAATATTACGTATGTGAGAACCCATTTGTACAATGTAATTGAAAATCCACATTAAATCCTTTCAGACCAAATGCACATTTCAGGCCACGGGAAAAAAAAAAAATTTGCCAGAGAAAACTAAGAATTTCAATGTGCTGTTAGGAGTACATGTACATCGAAGTTGAAATTTGCTAAAATGATAATTCGTTTTACTTAAAAATATATTTTAAAGATTTATTTATTTGACAGAGAGAATACAAGCAGGGGGGGCAGCAGGCAGAAGGAGAGGGAGAAGCAGGCAGATGGAGGGAAGGGGGCAGTGTGAAGGAAGTGCACTTGTTCTTAACCCAGGGATCACAACCGGAGCCAAAGGCAGACACTTAATGGACTGAGCCATCCAGGCACCCCTACATAAAATTTTTTGTAATATTTTCCCTTGCTATAAAACCTATGTGCATGCCCATCTATGTATGCATACTATATATATATTAGACATGTATACATATTGTGTGTGTGTATATATATATGTATATAGAGATATATACAGCTGTTCCTCATTTTACAATAGGCTTGTACTCTGATAAACCAATTTTAAGTTAAGAATATTATAAGTTGAAAATGCATTTAGTATATCTAACCCACCTTAAATGTGCTCTGAACACTTTCAGTTGAGCAAAATCATCTAATACACATCCTATTTTATAATAAACTGTTGACTATCTCATGTAATTTTTTAATACTTTACTGACAGTGAACAACAGAATGGCCAACTGAGATCTGCAGCTGCTGCTGCCCAGCATCCAAAGAGAGTATTCTAGGACGTATCAGTAGCCTGGGCAAAGGTAAAACGTCAAAGTATGGTTTCTTAGGGAACATGTATTGCTTTCACATTGCTGTAAAGTTGAAAAGTCATAAGTCAAACCATCCTAAGTTAGTTTGGAGGCCACCTGCATTCTAAAACTTTTCTGTGGTGAAAACAGCTCTATCTGTCTACTAAAGTATTGCTCTCCCTTTCCATTGTGAGGGCTACTGCTGAGAAATGGCCATTCAACCAAAACGACATTTATTAGCTCCTCAAACATTCTCTCCTCTGGTGAGATAAAATAACTAATTTTAGCCAGTGGAACATGAGGCCTTTGGTTAAGACAAATGCACTTTCTTCACACTGCCCAATTCCCTCCATTTGCCAACAGGATCCAGAAAATCCAGAATAAAACGCCAAGATACTAGATGATGGACAATTCATAAGATGGTCAAAGCATGAGTCTCTGTATCTCCATGTAGGAGGCTGCCCATCTAAGAAAATCAGCTGTATTGACTGAACTATTATATGAGCCCCAAATAATATTCTGTTGAGTTCAGTTTGAAATTTGGAGGTTTGTTTGGTAGCAAATAAGTTTAGTACAGGTTTTTTTTTTTTTTTTTTTTTTTTTTTTGTTTTGCTTTGTTTTTCTTTTAATGCTGACTTGATCCAGACTTGAGACTGTGGCTAGAGGCTGATCAGTTTCCCTTTTTGAATAGCTGTTAATACCACATGCCAACCATTTCTTTCATCAGGCTCTCATACATTAGGCTACTGAGCCCCTGCCCTCCTCACCCTGAGGCCAGGTATAGTCTTTATGGCCCTGGAGCCCATGAAATTATCCAAATTAGCCAATCTACAAGGAGACCAAGAAACCTAGATAACTCTATATTTCTTGCACGTGATGTGCAAGCTCCAGCTTGTGGTTATCCCTTCCCCAGGTGCAATTCTCCTCCTGACCCTGCCTCACAGCCTTCTCTTAGTCGAAGATGTAAGTCACGAAGAATTCTGCCTTTAATCTACCCAAGTATTGTGTCCTACCATGGAAAGAATCTTAAATCTTATAAAACATGAATTCAGGGCTATCTTAATTAAAATATATCCCAAACTTCTTTCTGTAAAATGTAGTCATTTAGCATTGAAAGATTTAATACTTGTGGGTTTTTTTTTTCTCCCAAGCATACCAAAGATTCACTATGCATAGTAGTTTGTACAATTGCTAAAACACAAATCTGAATAACTTCAAGGATGGCTGAGTACGCAGGCTATTTAACTAGCACTTGGGTTTATCAAGTTGCCCAGCATCTGCATTTCAATGGGTTTTGTTCTTGCCTCATAATTATCTTCACAGAAAATACAGTAAAGTGCCAAAATCTGTATTTCTTTGTAAAAAGCAATCATTGAGTGAAAGATAAACTTCAGCGAAATCTGAGAGGGTTAGCAGGGCACAAGAAACAAGTGGCTCTTCACAGAAATGTGATTCAGGAAGAAGTTGAGAGACTGTATAAATGGCATTAATTCTCTTGGATTTCATGTTTTTTCAAAGATATCAACTATATCTCTCCAAAACAACAAAAACTAATCATATAAATGCATATGTATTGTATATAAATTCTATGTAGTTCAGTTTTTTCTTTTCTTTTTTGGTTTTTTCTTTGTCAATCTCCTGCATTTTTTCTTATATAGTATTAAAATGAGAAATGTGAATTATTTAAGGATAGAGGTTGATTATGAGCAATTAGTATGTGCAATTGGAAAGAAAAATAACAATCTCAGTATCTATTCATCCTACTTACCTCCTTCCTCACTTCTGTAAAAAAGAGCGTATCTGGGACTATTTAACTAGAAATTTTGCAACTTATGTGAATATGACTAGGAAATGAGCATTAGTTTCTGTTTACTAGAGGTTACTGTACTGTATTCAAGGGAAGCTGTGTTAAGAAAAAAAGAAAGATCATTTAGCAGTAGTTACAGATAAACGGTGAGCCTTTGTATAAGATTCTCAATAACAGGGATTATCAAAAAATACCTTTCTCTTTCGATATTGCCTTCTTCCAGTAGTGTGGCCGTGACCAAAAGATGTTCATGGAAATTAACCTGAGGTACAAAACAATTTGGAAAATAATTATTAATCAGTTACCAACTTCTGAGGATTTTTAAAATCCTCACACACTGAAGTCGATAATTGCTGTCATCCTGCCACAGACTGCACCACATTTAATCAGTTTCAAACTAAGACACAGATGGCTCTTGTTCCATAAAATCACCAGTTTCTTTCTCCTTCACTGACCACATAGTCAATATGCATGAATCACATAGCTGAGACTTAACATTTTCTTCAATTAGCCCAGGGCAGTAATAAATCAAAGATGCATTTCTGGAGAAGGCGAACCTCACAGATACAATGCTGTGAATATCAGACAGACATCTGTTTCCTGAAAGAATGTTGCTTACTGGTGATCAGCTACACATTAATGCATAATTTTCACTCATTTTTCATGAGTCAAAATCTTCTTAGGTTTACTTCTATTTTTTGTTACCGAAGTACAGACTGCTTTACTTAGATGGATACACAATAATCAAGGTTTCCTCAGACCAGATATAATCAATGTATACTTTTTCTACTTCAGCTTCCTGATAGATCTCAAGCACTGGCAGTAAACTGGACCAAGCTTTAGCACATCCTGACACACTAAAACATAAACCACGTTTTTCCTTCTGGTAGCTCGTAAGAAAGTAGTTCTTGGAGAAACATATTGGCCTTATTTAGAATATATTTCAGTAAGCTTTCTGGGAGATAGAAACTATGATCTGAAATTAAGAGGGGTTGTTATTGAGGTCTTCTTGAAGGAAATTAAGGACAAAAATGACTGATATTTGAGGCCGGGTGGAGAAAGAGTAAGGAAGGGTAAGACTACAAGTGGGAAGAAACTTCAAAGGAGAAACCTGTAGGCAGTTTCAGCTGAAATGTAATATACGATTTTGACTCTTCCTGATGACCCCTGGAATTTTCAGTTAAATTACCTTCCACAAAATTCTACTATAAACTTGGTATGAATGGTTTTTTGTTTTTGTTTTTGTAGAAATCAGGAAAGAGGGGCACCCGAGTGGCTCAGTCAGTTAAGCATCTGTCTTCGGCTCAGGTCATGATCCTAGAGTCATGGGATCAAGCCCCACATCAGGCTCCCTACTCAGCAGAGAGTCTGTTTCTCCCTTTCCCTGCCCCCCCCAAAAAAAAAGAAAGAAAGAAAGAAAGAAAGAAAGAAATCAGGAAGGAATCCCAAATCTTGCAACAGGATAGGAAAAGAGTCAAAACAGCAGTGGGTCGGGGGCAAGAACAGCAGAAAATACTCTCCTATGCACTATGGCACTGAACATGAGTCATGTTCCAAAGCAGATAGGATGCGTCATAAGCTCTCCATGGCATTCTAGTCAAATCCATAGAGTGGATGTTAGCATTTGTGTAAATAAAACATTACAGGCATGACACCTGGGATGCATGAACTTTCGGTGGTGGAGAGATACAGAGAACTCTCATGGATAAGTGTAAGAGAAATTTTCTTGAAGAAAGTGTCATCTAGAGATCTGAAATAAGAAAAGAAAATATCCATGTGGGGAAGAGATGAAGAGTACCGAAGAAAAAGAAAATGGTTTATGCAAAAGCCCAAGTGAAAGAGAGAAAATTCCATATGCAAAGAACTAAAATGACTTCTGATTTACTAGATTATAGAGTAGGAGATAAAGTATGTTGATAAATAAAACAGAAGAATATATGAGTCAGACCATAAAAGGCCCTTTAGTTTATCCTTAACAGTGTAGACTTGATCCTGAGGAAGAGAGTCATTAAAGGATTAACTAGGTCACTGTACCAGACCCAGTAAAACAGATCTTTGTCCATGGCTTCCTCTGGCTGTGCCTCTACCCACACAACAAGAAGTGCAAAGGGCAAGGACATGAACCCACCTGGCACCCATGCCCATCCCTCTGGAGCACATTCTGTGTATACATTCACAAAGAATTCCATGCCCAGATGATTCCATGATTCCATGCATGATCCCATGCTTCTATGGCTTGTGTGATATCTATCCCAGGTCTAACCCCTAAGAGCAGATTACATCTGTGGGTTTACCTCCAAGCCTGAGGGAAGGTCCCTGAGCAGCTGTTAAGGAGAGGATAGTTGTGGACAATGATCAAATATATAGGTTGGAATGTCTACTGGTAAATGTATGTAGTACACTTACTTATAAGTGTCCTGGCAGTAAGGGATGGATCATGAAATAGAGAAGGGGGCTCTTCCACTCTTTCTGAGTTTCTATGCTTGTCTGAGCTCCACAGATTTGAGGACTGGGCCCAAGTCTGACATTTGTGCTTTAAAAGATCACTTTGTCTATTCAGAAGAGAATGGAATGTAGGCACAAAGCACTGGAAAAAGCATAGTATTTAGTAATCTGCTGAATATACCTGGAAAGGACTGATATGGTGTAGCCCAGGTAGTGTAGTGGGGATGGAGATAATCTGATGGAACCTGGTGTTTGACTGCTGAGGGGGCTGAGTTAAGAAGGAAGTCAAAGGTAATACCCAGATTTTCAGTTTTCACAGCTGGACTGATGACAGTAATTTTTACTACAATAAAAAAAAAAAGAGGAAAATTGTTTATAAATGGATGATGTTGACTTCAGTTTGGAGTATAATTAATTTAAAGTATTTGTGGGTGGGGTGCCTAGGTGGCTCAGTTGGTTAAGTGCTGCCTTAGGCTGAGGTCATGATCCTAGGCTCCTGGGAAGGAGCCCCAGGAGCCTACTGCTCTCTGCTCAGTGGGGGGTTTGCTTCTCCCTTGCCCCCCCACTTGTGTGTGCATGCTCTCTCTCTCTCTCAAGTAAACTTAAAAATATAATAATAATAATAATAATAATGATAATAATAAAGTTTTTGTAGGAATTAAGATGGAGAAGCCCAATAGGACATTGGATTTTTTGATCTAAAGAGTTATATGGGGATGCCTGGCTGGCTCAATTGGTTAAGCATTTGCCTTTGGCTCAGGTCATTATTTCAGGGTCTTGGGATCGAGTCCCACTTGGACTCTCTGCTTGGCAGGAAGTCTGCTTCTCCCTCTCACTCTCCTCTGCTCTCCCTCTCTCTCAGATAAATAAATAAAAAGAAATAAAAACAGAAAAAAGAAATAAAAACTTAAAAAAGAAATAAAAACAAAATAAAGAGCTATATGTTAGAGAAATACATGTGGGACTTATTAGCAAACAATAATAACTAAAGCCCTTGAAGTAGAGAAATCATCTGAAAAGTGGTGAATAAAAAGAGAACCAAGGACATATCAGTGAGTAAACCCAATATTTCAGGGATAAGAAGAGAATTCCACTATTAAATGTATCCACGGATACAGGTAGTGTATTGCAAAGAAAGTTAATGAAATAGAATAAATAAAATGAGTAACATAAATTAATTCATAAAATGAATCAATAAAATTAAATTCAGGTTGTGATTAAATAGCCAATACCAACCTACCTAAAACTGGGGGTGTTGCCTGCAGAGATTTTCAGCAATTGTTTATACATATTCAGTAAATTCAGTACAAAAGCCAGTATTAGTACTCCACTTCCCATCAATGATATTCTTTAAATGGTTGTTTTTAAAAATCATAAAAATGTGCCATATTTAGTAATTATAGTTGAAACTGAAAGTAATTGATTATATTATGTACTGTTTACATTTAACTATACTAAATTAATTTATTTACTCTTCATTGACTACTCTATGCCAGACACCATGCTAAGAACATTTCACTCATAATCTCATTTAATCCTAATGAAAAATTTATAAAGCAGCTACTATTATCCCCTTTTTACAAATAAACCAACCAGAGTTTAAGGAAATTAAATAACTTGGTTATGATCACAGACCTCCTAAGTGGCAGAGTTCGATTTTGAACTTAGGCTGATTAGTATAAAACATCTTAACATTATAAATGTATTTTGGTATCAGGAAATAAAAAAATAAAGATGCTCTTAACAGTCATTTTAAGTTTGAGTGGCCTTTCTTGACACACCATAATTTATAATAATGAGTAATATGACAACATCTACAAATTGACTTTATGTGCTTCCTATTGAAAAAAAAACTGAATCAACTTTGAATTAGTTATTTGTTTTGCTATATAATAAGTGACTAGAATATATTTAGTTTTAATTGAAGCATTTAAATATTAACTTATCTTGGTATGATATCCAACAAATTCTTGTCACCTGCATTAAAGTTATGTAGAAAAATCTAGTTAACTTAAAATAATTAAGAAAAACACAATTTGAATATATGAAAATTCTTAACAAGAGAACATCCAATTTTCTTAACAAGAAAATAACAATTTTCTTGTTAAGAAAATTCTGAACAAGAGAACCAACAAAACTTGGTTTGTTATTTAATTCATATCTAACACAAATTAAGACTAGTTCTAAAGAAAATTGGAGAGATAAGTTCTAGGTAAAATAATGTAACATAGTAAAATAAGATATGCAAATCAAAATAATTTTAACTGATACACTGATTATTACCATGCAAAGTGACATTGTTAAGGACTTGAAACATATTCTCACAGTTAAACGACTCTCCTAAATTTTTAAGTACACTAAAAATTTGTTTAATAGGTTTTTTTCTTTGAGTATAAAAGTAAATTTTGGCATCATTCTTAATTAACTCATCATAAATCCCTAATTAGTTAGGCATAACTAATGAGACATGACATTATTTTTAATTACTATAATAACCTACATGCATCTCCATATGCTATATTAAATATAAAGATGAAATATCAAAATGGGTTTTAGTTAGTATTGTTATAAGGTAGGTCATGTCATAAAATTGGGTCTATAACATTGAGGACCATAAGGTAGATGGACAATCTCAATAAATAAATACTCACCTTCTAAAAGTAGGGCAATAGAAACTTGGGCAAGAAATAAAATACGTAGTGGGGGAGAGGGAAATATTTACTTGTAGAAAATCAATTCAATAAAGATGTTCTATCTACTCATAAATATACATAAAACATAAAACATCCATTATTGTTTTTTGATTGATATATATGCACATATATTAGAGGGAGGAAGAAAAAGACAGAAAAAGAGGGAGAGAGACATGCTAGTGAGATAGACAAACAGGTAGATCTATCATTTTTATGTATTGATTTTAATAAACATTTTAAGCTTTCTTTGACTATGGTCTCTTTTTCCATAAACATTATCATCAATAATGAAATTTTATCCAGTCAGAGCTGCCCCACACATGGATACTCTCTTGACATACATTATTAGGTCTTCTTAGTGCATCAATTTTTGCACACTCTGAAGGTTTCCAATTTGTGAATTACTCTTTTAATATATTGAGCTTATATCTTTCAGATCTATCATGTTATTAGTGACTTAATTCCTTTTATATAGCCAAAGATTTTATGATTCCCTAAGATGTGGTAAGGGGGGAAAAGAGTAGTAGGCTTAGTATTACCAAGTTGTCAACAAAGATGAAAAGCCATATGCTGCCCCTGCTTTAGAATTTCATGGTCTTATGATAACCTGTTCTTCCGCCCATCTATACATTCAACTTTTAGTAGGTTAATTGCTAACCCATACTTCAGAAATTTCCCTTCAATTAATCACTCATTCAAAATATATTTGAGATCACCTCCTTTATGCCAGGCATTATATTTTGTGCTCAGAGTACAGAAATGAACAGCATATTTCCTGATCTCACTAAACTCATAAGTAAGGAAACGAGGAAATAAGCTATTGCTATGATCTAGATCAGGAAGGTGGACCCACTGTAACTTGTAGGGATGGCATTAAGAGGATAAAGGAGGAAAGGACATAAATATACATAGGGATTCAATGAGGACAAGGTTATAAATGTAAAGGTGAAAAGCATCTTCAGCATAGTAGATGATGGGCTGTGTCTTTGTAACATTAAAGTCTCAGCAGCCAACTAATCAGCTACTCAGATTTAGGTCTCATAAGAAAGGCAGAGACAAACATCAGGAAAGCAACATTTTTTTTTAAGATTTTTATTTATTTATTTGACAGTGAGAGATCACAAGTAGGCAGAGAGACAGGCAGAGAGAGGGGGGAAGCAGGCTCCCCACTGAGCAGAGAGCCCGATGTGGGGCTCTATCCCAGGACGCTGAGATCATGACCCAAGCCAAAGGCAGAGGCTTAAACCACTGAGCCACCCAGGCGCCCCAGGAAAGCAACATTTATATAGGTGACCGCATTTGGTTGAAGTCACCCAGGGAAGAAGGCAAAGAGTGAGAACAGAATGCAAGGATAGTGTCAAATTATTTTGCTCAGAGTAGGAAACTTCAAGTTATAAAACATTAAAATTCGAATTTTCAAATGATAGGAAGCTGTTGCTTTATCAAATGCAAATAACTCAAATCCACACAGTAAGCCATCTCTAATGTGATCTTTATTTTGTAAACATTTACAATGAGCATGATTTCTGACTTTAGATCTAATCTTCACATCATGTTCAGAGACTGATCCAACTTGAAGCTAATGAAGCTTAAATATCAAGGTCCCTCATTTGCATAGCTTCTTTACAAGACCCAGAAAAAGGTCCTGCTATGTGTTCATATGGTCACACAATTTTTTTTTAAGTTCGCAGAAGTGGGGTCTTTTAACTGTAATTGATTAAGACTAATATTGTTTTCTACTAATATTCCCCTCTTGTTAGGTAGCATAGGATGATTTCAGGCAATTTGGAAATATAGCTAAGGGGAGATTAAAATGGAGATATGTACAGTGGGAAATATGTTTATAATTCAGTCTCTTCTATATACAACTAGATCCAGGATAGGAACAAGTTCCAGAAATACCCTCTCCCCATTGACCTAAGAGGCTATAAGATCAGAGTCACATGGTGATCTAAGCAGGCCCTAATGGTACCTCGATCTATGAGTTAAAGAATAGAATCTGGTTGTTAAGTGTCTGGAACCAGCAGTTAATCTGTTAGCAATTCTAAATCTCACTCATAAATTTTAAAAATCTCTCAGAGTCTTTCCAAATTTAAAAAAAATCTAGAAATTCCTTGGCATTTTCAATAACAAATAAAGCTAAAAAGAACATATATCCTATCAAAAATAAATACATTTTTGATCAAATATGCTGGGGAAAAACGTTTTTCTCTTCTCTGTGTAGAAAAGGATATAAGAAAAAACAAAACAAAACAACAACAACAAAACAAAAAGAAAAAGATAGAAGGAACCTATTATAACATAAAGAGTTGATCAAGGAGTAGTAGGCAGCCAAAAATGGGGGTGGGGCAGAAAGAAGGCATCATGCAACTAATTGAGTAAATATCTTATCAGTTTTCTGGAAATTTTGTGACATTTGTAGCTTTTGGTCATTTTTAAAATATAATATTAATTATTATTTTTTTCTCATCCTAAATACTCACTTTCATACTTAATTACACATTTATGATTTTTCATTACTTTGTTAAACAGAACCTCTGAAATTATATAAGATTGACCTCCTATAAAACCTAGTTCTTCCCTAATAGAGAAAGGAAACAACTTGAAATTATTATTATTATTATTTTTTAGTATTCACTACACTACTGTGGAAAGAGTAGAGAAAAAAATGTATTGAATATTATTCAAAGATAGTCATGAAAATTATTTTTGAGTGCTCTGTGATATTCTATTTCTTTAAATGTTTCTTAATCTACCAAATACTATTATGGAAGTAACACTATTTCAAAAGCATCATTTCACATAACAAATTTGTCTGGGTTTTGGAATGCTATAACCTATACATCATTGATTTAAAGGCATGTTGACCTGTTCTATACTTTTTGAACAATTATCTACTGCTTTGGCAAAATACTGAGTTTAATAGTACAGGGCATATAGTCACCACTTTATTGCTTAAACAGAAAATAATATACTGAATTTTAGTCCTGGAAAAAAATCAGGTAATATGGTAGCTATAAAAAACAAACAAACAAACAAGTTTGTTTGTTTTAAAGATTTTATTTATTTATTTGTCAGAGAGAGAGTGAGTGAGAGCGAGCACAGGCAGACAGAGTGGAAGGAAGAGTCAGAGGGAGAAGCAGGCTCCCTGTGGAGCAAGGAGCCCGATGTGGGACTGGATCCCAGGATGCTGGGATCATGACCTGAGCCGAAGGCAGCTGCTTAACCAACTGAGCCACCCAGGCGTCCCGGTTTTTGTTTTATCTAGCAAAGATACCACACTGACATACCACATTATAGCCAGACCTACCCTTAGCTATCTGAAGAATAGGAGGGCCAAAAAAAATCATAAAAATGACTCTTCTGATATATTAAGTGTAATCCTTGCAAGTACTGTTATTTAGAGATGAATAAAATAAGAACCTCATTTTCTAAAATGTCAATTTTGCAGTTTGTGCTGGCCTGAAGCATCTCAAAATTGCAAAATACCCCTCTACCAGACAAGATGAGGAGCTTCACCTTCCTAGCAGAATGGAGGGAATGGGTTTCTGAAAACTAATAGTTTTTATAACATTTCTTTGGAGTGTTGAGTGAATTTGATATATACACATTTTCCCTTTAAAGTCATTTATAACCTAATTTATCAAGATCAATATTTTAAACTATATATTTATAACTTTTAAAATTTTGTTTACCTCTGATATAAGAATGTAGAATCTTAAAGAATTGAAAGGGTAAATTTTTCATATTATTTAAATCAGGATGTATATGTCAGATTATTTTCACAGGAAATCTTCCAGCTTCTAAACTAGGTATATATGTCTAGCTCTTTAAAAAACAAACAAACAAACAAACAAACAGAATTTCCCTGAAATCTCTTCAGAGTATATATGTGAAGAATGTGGGCTGCCTCCAGTTCATACCGATGTGGTTTTGGAATATAGGTGAGGTTCAGTGGGGTAGAGTCTGGAGCCAAGGACCAATAGGGGATTCTTGAGACATCTTTGCTGCAAAATGGGGGTTTTATTAAAGCATAGGGACAGAATCTGTGGGCAGAAAGAGCTGCTGCATGGGGGTTGTGAAGGGTGGCTGATTATATACTATGGGATTGGGAGAGATAACGAAAAAAGGGAGGTTTCAGAAGGATTTTCATATGTTAAGATTCACAGGACACCAGGACACTGAGGCCTTGCCTTTGTCAAGTTAAGGTTGTTTTCCCCTCTAGCAAGGCATTAACAGGAAGATGGTTGGCAACTTCCTGGAGGAACATTACATTCGGCTTGATTCAAGGATCTGTTGAAGGGCTGCAGATTGTAAGGATATTTAATTGCATCTACATTTCCTTCTGGAAGCAAGGTTATTGATAGAAATGCTTTGTTCTTGTAGATTGCTCAACCATTTATAAACTGAGACTCATGTCCTGTAGGATTGTGACCTCTATAAGTTCAACTATTTGTTTTTCCTTTCCTTAGCTTTAAGGCAGCCAAGTAGTGCATGAGGAATGTCACATATATCTCATCTGTGGTGGTGGTGGTGGGAGTTTGTAGGGTGTAAGCTTCTGCTTTGTCCTCAGCTTGCCTTCCATTCCCTCACCAATACTATATGCTGCTTTCTTAAGTTCTCTCTGTCCTCTAACTTTTCACTGAAATAGCAATTTGGACACATGAAAATCCACACATCCAATAGCTCAGAACAATATGGGTAGTGATTTATCATATACTAGACTATGGGAAGAGTTTATATAAAATATAATACCTGGGCTAATTTTAAAAATCCAGTTAGTGTCATGTTATTATTCACACCCTGCCTCTTACTCTAAATATCTTATATAGTAGATTATTGTCCCCTTAAATACCTACATTATTGTGTATTTACATGCAAATTCTTACCATGCTTCCTACCTATTCTAACTTAAAAAAAAAAAGCATATCAGTAATTTTCTAGTAAATGTTCATTGTTTTGCAACTGAAGCTCAGTATAAGTGTTAGTTCTTAGACAATAAAAGTAATAGTTTGGTTTGGAATCTAAAGTGCTGATTAATTTCACATTATAAAATTATTGATTAAATTCATATATCTGCTAAATTAAATCTTGAAAGCTAAACTCCTATTTCTCTTATAGATCAATTAGAATTATTTTTTACTAGGTAATTAATTGTGGTTTTGTGCCTATGGTGCAAAAGAATTGCCTGAAGCTTTAGCTGAATGTTCTTCCCTAAATTTATTAGTAATTTAATCATCTTGGCTACCAAACAATTAAATTTCAATCATTCTACAGTTGGTTTTAGGATAGTTTCCCTAATAAAGTATATATGGTCTACACCAGTCAGTAGATTTTTTTTTAAGTTTCCAGAATATTCTTCCTAAAGGTATATAAGAAAACAAGAGAAATGAAATATTCTTCAAAGACTCCACCTTGATCTTTGTAGCAAGAAAATAATTCAGCATTTCACAAATGATGAACGAAATTGCCATCCTGCCATTTTAATACACTTCTGTATTAGCCTGACCCTATCTGTACACATTGATTGGACTATTTTGCTGTGGGTTCTTCACAAATAGCTCATAATAAATGACCCTGCTGTGCAACAGTCATTACAAGACAATTTAACTAGTACTTACAGCTCTTCATTTGTAGAAAGAAAAAAGGGAGATTATCCAGAACTAATAAGGTAGCAATGATATTCAGCAGATCAAGATAAAAAGAAAAGAAAAGAAAAGAAAAGGGAGAAATTCAAAAGAATTGGCAAATCTTCCTGGTCCATGAGTTAAGACTGATTTAGGATCATAAAATAATTTCTCAGGTCACTGCTGTGGAAAAAGTTACCATCAAATACAAATGTATTTATTTGTATCCATATCTGAGATTATTACATCACAACCTCTCAGACAATTAAGAAGATAACTCACCTTAGTAGTAGTAATGAACAATTAAAGGCAAAAAAAGAGGTGCATGTGTTTTTATTTTTATTTTTATTCATGATGAAAAACAAGCCAGACCGGTGTCCTTATATTGAATTAATAGCTAGGTAACCAGAAGCTCTGAAAATTTCAACATGTGCTTTGTGGCAAAAATACTGGGCCTCAGTAAATAATCCAAGTTTCAACACCCCAAAACATTATAACATCATCAGTGATAATAGTATTACAAAGCTGAGGTATAGTGGGTGTTCCAAGAGATGACTTGTTCCCACTGTAATCTCTATTAAAAAAAAAAAAGTATCAGAATGACTCTGAGAACAGTTGGAAATACAGATATAACTGGGCTAAAATCAATAATGTAAATAGAACTTCATATTAAGCTTGGGTTTTCATAGAGGAGAACTTTCTGGTTACAAGAAAAAAGTCACTTTGTTTTATCTTATTTGTCCTTATAATAATAAGGGACTATGTGCTTCTCTGAGTCATAGACTTCCACAATCAATATACATGTCAAAATATCTTAGGGTCTTATTCAGGGCTCATCTGACTTCATCGGGAAGAATCAGACTCAATGAATATTAGAAATAGGGTCATAAATCGCATGGAGATAACATTCTAAATATCCCTGTCTTTTTTCTTTTGCAAGTTAGTGAATGTGTTAGGGGACTTATATTGGACAGAATGGATTCAATACTAAAAAAGTTGGGAAATGCTCTTCAAATGGCACAGTTGATTTCACGGAAGTGAGTTACAACATACTAGTCTGAAATGTGGACTACTCTGTTGTGTTTAATGTAATATGGCCACATCGACTTATGAGAATCATATACCACCATACTATTGTGTAGCATGAAAAGCCCTCCCTCTGTCCTCAAGAGTTACTCACTTTGGTTATGAAACGCGTTGCCATTTTCATTCTGTATTACTTAATTCACAGTTTTCTAAATGAGAGTTTCCAGTCCCTCTACAACTGGGACAGCTCAGTTCATGAAACCCAGAAGCTCACTATGGCACTGAATCTCAAGGAGATGGGATGCATGCTCCTTTTGGGGAGATCTCAAAGCTTCTGATAGCTGATTAATTAGGAAAGATCCTGTAGCTGATTGTAATGTGCACTCCAGGTGAGGAGAACCCCCTACCTTACATATGAAAATGATGGATTTGGGATAGTTACACTGAAGTTGATGCTAAGAGCTCTTTAAAAACAGAGACACAGGTTCAGGTTTTCCCCATCTGAAGACAGAAACCTGATAATCATCTCTGATACTTTCCCTCTCTTTTAGATGCTACAATCAAGTATCGCTAACTCTACTTCTAAAACAAATTTGGAATCTACCCACTTTTCTCCTCTCAATGCAGCAAGACAAACCCCAAGGCCTAGTAATCTTTCACCTAAACCACTGCAATACCCTCCTAATCATTCTCATTTCTACTATTGCTCTTTTCTAATCCATTTCCCATACAGCACCAGAATGAGCAATATAAAATATAGATAAACTCATGTCATCCGACATGAAACCTTCAGTGACTTCATAAAACACTGGGGTTGGATTTGAGTGGGGAAGGGGGAGAAAACATTCATTACCTTTAATACAGTCCTCAAGTCTCTCTGCTAATTGCCCCTACCAGCCTTCTTGCAGCTTTTCAAGATCCCCTAAGCTCCTTCCTTGTTCTTCTGCCTGAAAGTCTCTTCCCTGATGTTTCTGCTTGCTAATGTCACTCTTCCTTAGATCTTACCTTAAAATAATCATATCCTTGAGAGGAATACACAGGGGAATGCACAAGGAGAATACTTCTTCAAACCCACTGGCTTGGAAAATGAGAGGGGCTGAATTTCAAGAGTTCTTGTAGCCAGTGGGGCTTAAAGCCTGGTCTTAAAGGTCAGTGGGTTTGGCTGGACAGAGTCCCCAGGGCTCCCTGAGAGAAGGCTGGCAAACAGCCCAGGGACAGACAGTTTGGAAACTGTGAACTGCATACACAAAAGGGAGATGATTTCCTCTTCCAGCACATAGCTGACAGGCAGCATTCACAGAGATACCTCCCTAGGAACACATCACTTCTCTCCCTCACCCTTCAGCATAAACACAGAGCCACCTGAGGACACAGTGTAGTGCCAACCCTGGCTGCCTAACTTGCTTACACTACGCACCATCCACCTATACAACAGTGGAACTGCTCTTTTCAGTTCCACTTGCCTCAGTCCTAGTGAGGGAGGCTCCTCCACCAGAAGACCAGCACAAATCCCTGCTCACACCACATATCCTGACCACAGAGTTTGGCAGGACCTCAGTTCCAGTGGAGGTGATAATAGGTTTCGGTTCACAGCAGACCAAAGCACATCCAGTTAAAATTCACCACACTTTTGCCAGGGACCAAACATTGCCCATAGAAGGCAAGAAGAATCTCTGCAAATGACTGGCCTGAAGAATAGAACAGCCAGAACATAATAGCAGAGCGCATGGAACACACAACAGACATTCCCTGAAGTGCTAGGCCCTGGAGCACTACATGACCTCTTCTACATAAGGCCATTACCTTCAGGAGCAAGAGACATAAATAGCTTTTTTAACACAGAGAAGAAGGCAGGGACTTAGACAAAATTCTAAGACAGAGGAATTTATCCCAAATGAATAAATAAGGCTATAGAGAGATAGCTAAGCCAAGCATATCTAAGTAATATGCCTGATGGAAAATTTAAAGGGATGATCATAAGGATACTCACTGGGCTTGAGAAAAGAATAGAAGACATCAGTAAGAATCTACCCAGTAAGGGTTAAAGAAGAATAAGAGATGAAGACTACAATAAATGAGATGAGAAACACACTTAATGCAATAAACAGCAGGCTGGAAGAAGCAGAGGAATGAATTAATGACCTAGAAGACAAAGTAGTGGAAAGCAATGAAGAAGAACAAGGGAGAGAAAAGAAGTTATGCAAAATGAGAATACACCTAGGGAACTCAGTGACTCCATCAAATGAAATAACATTCATATTCTAAAAGCCCCAGAAGAGAAAGAGAGAGAAAGGGCTAGAATATGTATTTGAAGAAACAAAAGCTGAAAACTTTCCTTATCTGGGGAAGGAAACAGACATCCAAATCTAGGAGACACAGAGACCTCCCACCAAAACCAACAAAAGCAGGCCAATACCAAGACATATTGTAATTAAGTTTGAAAAATATAGTGATAAAGAAAAATAAAAATCTTAAAAGCAGCAAGACAGGGGCGCCTGGGTGGCTCAGTGGGTTAAAGTCTCTGCCTTCGGCTCAGGTCATGATCCCAGGGTCCTGGGATCGAGCCCCACATCGAGCTCTCTGCTCAGCAGGGAGCCTGCTTGCCTTCCTCTCTCTCTGCCTGCCTCTCTGCCTACTTGTGATCTCTGTCTGTCAAATAAATAAATAAATAAATATATCTTAAAAAAAAAAAAAGAAAGCAGCAAGACAAAAAAAGTCATCAACAAGGGAAAACCCATAAAGCTAGTTGGAAATTTTCCAACAAAACTTGGCAAGCCAAAAGGGAGTGGCATGATATATTCAAAGCCTTGAATAGGAAAAATCAGCAGCTAGTAATTTTCTTCCAGCAAGGCTACTATTCAGAAGAGAAGACAAACAAAACCCACTAACCTTAATATTTCATGACCACTAAACCAACATAGCAAGACATATTACTCAGCTATAAAAAGAATAAAATATAGCCATTTGCAATGACATAGATGGAGCTAGAGAGTATTATGCTAAATGAAATAATTCAGCCAGAGAAAGACAAATACCACATGGTTTCACTCATGTGGAATTTAAGAAACAAAACACAAGAACATGAGATGGGGAAAGAGTGAGGCAGCCAAGAAACAGACTCTTACCAAACAGGTTTCCTCAAGGGAAAGTGGGCGGGGGAGTGGTTTAAAGAGTGATGGGTATTGAGGAGGGCACTTGTGATGAGCACTGGGTGTTAAATATGTAAGTGACAGATCTCTAAATTTTACACCTGAAACTGATATTACACTATATGTTAACTGATTAACTTAAATAAAACTTGAAACAAAAATAAAAAAACATACAAGAACTAATTGATAATAATGCAATAATAGTAGGGGACTTCAATACCCCACTAACATCAAAGACAGTTTATCTAAGAAGAAAATAAACAAGGAAACAATGGCTTTGAATAACACAGTAGATCACATGGACTTAACAAATATATTCAGAAACATTTCATCCTAAAACAGCAGAATATACAATCTTATCAAGTGCAAGTAGAACATTCTCCAGAATAAATCACATGCTAGGTCACTAAACAGACCTCAACAAATACAAAAAGACTGAAGTCATACTATGTACCTTTTCTGACTACAACATTATAAAACTAGAAGTCAACCACAAGAAATAATCTGGGAGGGATGCCTGGGTGGCTCAGTTGGTTAAGCAGCTGCCTTCAGCTCGGGTCATAATCCCAGTGTCCTGGGATCGAGTCCCACATCAGGCCTCTTGCTCCGCAGGGAGCCTGCTTCTCCCTCTGCCTCTGCCTGCCATTCTGTCTGCCTGTGCTCTCTCTCTCTCCCTCTCTCTCTCTGACAAATAAATAAAATCTTTAAAAAAAAAAAAGAAAAGAAAAGAAATAATCTGGGAAGGTCACAAATACATGGAGGTTAAACAACATGCTACCAAATGATGGGCCAACCAGGAATTCCAAAACCTTTGGGATGCAACAAAAGCAGTCCTGAGGGAAGTATATAGCAATATATGCCTATCTCAAGAAGAAAAAAAAATTTCCAATAAACAACCTAACCTTACACCCAATGGGGCTAGAGAAAGAACAATAAAGAAAGCCTAAAACCAGCAGAAGGAAGGAAATAAGAAAGATTAGAGCAGAAATAAACAAAACAGAAATTAAAACAAAGAAACAAACAGAAACAATCAAACAGATCCATAAAACCAGGAGCTGGTTCTTTGAAAAAATTAATAAAACTGATAAATCCCTAGCCAGACTTATCAAAAAGAAAAAAGGACCACATAATAAAATCACAAGTGAGAGAGGAGAAATAACCAACGTCACAGAAATACAAGCAATTATAAGAGAATATTATGAAAAGTGATATGCCAACAAATTTGACAACCTGAAAGAAATAGACAAATTTCTAGAAACAAATAAACTACCAAAACTGAAACAGGAAGAAATAGCAAATTTGAATGGACCAATAACCAACAAAGAAATTAAATCAGTAACTAAAAATCTCCCAACAAACAAAAAGTCCAGGACCAGATGGCTTCAAAGGTGAATTCTACCAAACATCTAAAGAAAAGTTAATAGCTATTCTTTCTAAAGTCTTCCAAAAAAAATAGAAAAGGAAGGAAAACTCCCAAATTCATTCTATGAGGGCAGGATTTCCCTGATACCAAAACTAGATAAACACTCCACTAAAAAAAGAAAAAGAATTAGAAGCTGATATCCCTGATTAACACAGATGCAAAAAATTCTCAGTAAAATACTAGCAAACTGAATCCAATAATACACTTAAAAAAATCATTCACTACAATCAAGTGGGCTTTACTGCTGGGCTGCAAGGGTGGTTCAATTTATTCACAAATCAATTAACATCATAAAACACATTAACAAAAGAAAGGATAAGAACTGTATCATTCCAATAGATGGCAAAAAAAAAAAAAAAGCATTTGATGAAGTACAACATCCATTCATGATAAAAAACCCTCAACACAGTAGGTTTAGAGAGACCATACCTCAACATAATAAAGGCCATATATAAAAAACTCACAGTTAAATCATCCTCAATGTGGAAATAGGGAGAGCTTTTCCTTTATGGTCAAGAATGAAACAGAGATGTTCACTCTCACCACTTTTTTCAACATAGTACTGGAAGTCCTAGCCACAGTAATCATCCAATAAAAAGTAGTAAAAGGCATTCAAATTGGCAAAGGAAGAAGTCAAAATTTCACTATTTGCAGATGACGTGACACTCTATATAGTAAAGCCATAAGACACTACCAAAAAAGTGCTGGAACTAATACACACATTTTTTAAAAATTTTATTTATTTAACAGACAGAGATCACAAGTAGGCAGAGAGGCAGGCAGAGAGAGGTGGAAGCAGGCTCCCCACCGAGCAGAGAGCCCGATGCGGGGCTTGATCCCAGGACCCTGGGATCATGACCCAGGCTGAAGGCAGAGGCTTTAACCCACTGAGCCACCCAGGCGCCCCCTGATACACAAATTTAATAAAGTTTCAGGACACAAAAAGCAATGTACAGAAATCTGTTGCATTTTGGGTGCCTGTATGGCTCAGTCAGCTCAGCATCTGCCTTCAGCTCAGGTCATGATCCCAGTATCCCAGGATGGAATCTCTCATTGGACTCCCTGCTCCAAAGGGAGTCTGCTTCCCTCTCTGACCCACCCTGCTCTAGTGCTTATTCTCTCTCTAACTTTCAAATACATAAATAAAACCTGAAAATAAAAAGAAGTTATAGCAATAATGAAACAGTAGAAATAGAAATTAAAGAATCAATCCCATTTACAAGTGTACCAAGAAATAATAGGATACCTAGGAATAAATTTAACCAAAGAAGTGAAAGACCTAAAGTCTGAAAAGTATAAAACACTGATGAAAGAAACCGAAGATGATCCAAAGAAATGGAAAGACATTCCACACTCATAGATTAGGAAAAATATTGTTAAAATGTTTATACTAGCCAAAGAAATCTACACATTTAATGCAGCTACTTTCAAAATATCACTAACGTTTTTCATGGAGCTAGAACAAACAATCCTAAAATTTATATGGAACAACACAAGACCCCTTCGGTCAAAACCACCTTGAAAAAGAAAAACAAAGGCAGAGGTATCACAATTCCAGACCTTAAGTTATATTACAAAGTTGTACTAATAAAAAACAGTATAGTACTGGCATAAAGAGAGATTCATTAATCAAGGAAACAGTTTAGAAAACCCAGAAATGTAGCCACAATTACATGGTCAGTTTATCTTCAGCAAATTAGGAAAGAATATCTAATGGGAAAAAGAATGTCTCTTCAACAACCTGTCAGGAAAACTGTACAGCCATATGCAAAAGAATGAAATTGGGCCACTTTCTTAAACTATACACACAAATAAACTCAAAATGGGTGAAAGACTGAAATGTGAGACCTGAAACTATAAACATCTAGAAGAGAGTACAGGCCATAAGGTCTTAGATATTGGCTGTAGCAACTTCTTTCTAGATATGTCTCCTGAGGCAAGGGAAATAAAAACAAAAATAAAAAATTAAGATTACATCAAAATAAAAAGCTTCTGGACAACAAAGGAAATAACTAACAAAACTAAAAGGAAAGCTACAGAATGGGAGAAAACATTGGCAAATGACATATCTGATAAAAAATTAGTATTCAAAATATAGAAAGAATTTATATAACTCAACACTCAAAATACAAATAAATCAATTAAAAAATGGACAGAAGATATGAGTAGACATTTTTTTTCCAAAGGAGGCATATAGGTGGCCAAGAGACAAATGAAAAGATGTTGAACATCATTTATCATCAGGGAAATGTAAATCAAAACTACAAAGAGTTATTACCTTATACCTGTCAGAATGGCTAAAATTAACAACAGAAGAAACAACAGGTATAAGGGAGGTTGTGGAGAAAGAGGAACACTCTTCTACTGTTGTTGGAATGCAAACTGGTGCAGCCATTCTGGAAATCTGTACAGAGATTCCTCAAAAAGTGAAAAATAGAATTACTTTAAGATCTAGCAATTGCACTACTAGGTATTTTCTCAAAGAATACAAACACACTAATTCAAAGGGATACATGCAACCCAATGTTTACAGCATTATCTACAATAGCCAAGTTATGGAAACAACGCAAGTGTCCACAGAGTGATAAATGGGTAAAGAAAGTGTGATATATATATGTATACATATGCATGCAACAGAATATTACTTAGCCATAAACAAAGAACGAAATATTGCCATTTGAAATGATGTGGATGGAGCTAGAGACTGTTATGCTAAGCAAAATAAATCAGTCAGAAAAAGACAAATGCCATATGATTTCACTCATGTGGAATTTAACAAACAAAGCAAATGTGAAAAGGGAGGAAAAAGGAGAGAGGCAAACCAAGAAACAGACTTAACTATAGAGAACAAACTGATACGTACCAAAAGAAAGATTGGTAGGGAGAAATAGGCGATGACAATTAAGGAGTGCATGTATTGTGATGAGCACTGGGTGATGTATAGAATTGTTGAATCACTATATTACATATCTGAAACTAATATTACACTGTATGTTAACTAACTGAAATTTATTTAATTATTTATTTTAAAAATGCTTTTTTAAAAAACTTTTTCAAGATTTTATTTATTCATTTGATAGAGAGAGAGATGACAAGTAGGCAGAGAGGCAGGCAGAGAGTAAGAGGGAAGCAGGCCCCCTGCTGAGCAGAGAGCCTGATGAGGGACTCGACCTCAGGACCCTGAGATCATGACCTGAGCCAAAGGCAGCGGCTTAAGCCACTGAGCCACCCAGGCAACCAACTAACTGAAATTTAAATAAAAACTGGAAATTTAAAAAAAAAGAATAAATGGCTTAGGAAAGTATCTGGCATCCAGTAAGTGATACGTATATTTTAGCTATAAAAAAATAAATAGCTGTGCTACTTTTGCCTACACTGAAACAAAATTACACACACACACACACACACACACACATATATATATATATATGTCATTATATATACAAACAAAATTATACATATATGTCATTATATAAGTTTGGATCAGATAGTCACATATATATGCATATATATAAAAAAGTTTGGATCAGGTATATATATGTATGTGTGTGTGTGTGTGTATGTCATTATATAAGTATGAATGAGGTATTCATTCATATTATTCTTGATTCATACACCAAATTCTTCCTGAACATTCAGTAATTAACTTGAATTCTAAATTGATTCTTTTAAACCATAAACTTAAAAAATACTTTATCCTTCAGCAGAGATAGTAATGGAAGTGTAATTGAGGGCATGAATTAGTTCACATTTGATGGAGGTTAACAGTAGTCCCTCTGTTCAAATACACAGTAATCTGATATGATATAGAATGTGCTTGATTTTCTAGTTGGACTATTTTTTAATGCTTTTGAAAAAAATTACATTTAAATTCAGTTGATTGTTTGCCTTTCATATACCAATATGGAAGATCAATAAGAAACTCAAAGCTTTAATCTCACAATATTCCTTCACCACAGAACTAAATGCAAATGTCTTTCATTTTCAATTAAGTTGTAGCAAAAAGGCAATAAGCCTTTCCTGAAAAAAATTAAAAAAAACTATTTTACTTATTTTTAGGTATGGGAGAAGGAAAAAAATCATAGTTTTCTACAGTGCTTTTGTTTGTTTGTTTTTCATATTTTGTTTTGTATTGATTATCAACACTGTCATCACAATGGAAGAATACAAAACACTCCCTTCCATGCCAGGTCTGCAGAGACCAGTTAAAGAATCCTGCCAAGTCAATTTAGAGAGAATCTTCCACCCTACACATCTGATCTCCTTGGCCTGCCTCAGCAAGAATTGTGTTGGATTAGTTTAGCTAGAATCCAGACTACTCTTGGTATTTCCCATAGTAATTTCCCACCCACCCAACTCCCAACGCACTCCGCAGCTACAAAGCCCCACATTTTGCTTTCTGTATTCAGAATAAAGAAAGTCTCTCTTCACTATGGTGTTAGTCCTGAATTTTCTCCCTTATTCCATCATCATGTGTCAGACTAATATTTTTATTTTAACGGGACTCTAAAATTGGATCAAAAAAGAGGAAGGTCTTTTTTTTTGCTCTAAGTTTGCTGTATACCTACCTGCATGTAGAGCAATTCAATAATACATGGGGCAAAAGTTCAATGAAATTATGAGTTTGTTTAAAAAGAAGATATAAGAGGGCAACTATAAAGTTTATATTTTCTACTCTTCACCCTCATTCCTCTTTCTTTCTTGTTATGGTTAGCTTGAAATGGAGATGACTTTTTCTAGAAGACTTAACATTTGCAACCAACAATTTTAGGATTTTGCATTTCAATTGGAATAATGAAGAGTATAAAAATAACTATTAATATTTTTTCAAAAACAGGGCACCTGGGTGGCTCAGTGGGTTAAGCCGCTGCCTTCGGCTCAGGTCGTGATCTCAGGGTCCTGGGATCGAGTCCCGCATCGGGCTCTCTGCTCTGCAGGGAGCCTGCTTCCTCCTGTCTCTCTCTCTCTGCCTGCCTCTCTGCCTACTTGTGACCTCTGTCTGTCAAATAAATAAATAAAATCTTAAAAAAATATATATATATTTTTTCAAAAACAAATTCATCATATGCATAATAGTAATTAAAAATTTTAATGCAAACTGACAGAATCTTTGCACTGAAAGGCTGAGTTACATTTATTATTTGTATTATGTTAAAGATTTATAGGTAGAATGATTTGAACTGGAAAATATCTAAATTGCCTTTATACTGAAAAATGTAAGAAGAAGGGAAAATTGAATGAGTTATAAAGGTAGTTTATAACTAATATTTTATTCATTTTACCTATGAATAAAAGGGAAAAATTAAAATTTTCTCAAAAATCCTAGATACAAATTCTCATAATTTACGCTTCTTTTAATCTTAAATTTCTATACTTAACATGAAGGACCATCTGGCATAATAGTAGAAATCACCACACTGTAACATTTTCAATTAAAAATAACTATATATATGATAACTATCCTTAGGGAATAACCATCATTTTCTGAAGTAATCATAGCAAAGATGCATGATTTTTAAAAGGAATTATCTAGACATGTGAAAAGATTAGAACAGAAGAATCAAAGTGTCATTCTACATTTGGGTACACTAAATTGGTATTTCAGAAGCCAACATCTGTAACCTAAAATATCTTCAGACTTTAATAACTAGTTCACTAAAGTCCCTCTGAAAATAAATAGGTACCAGACAGGCTTTTGCTATTGTTGTTTTGTTCATTGGTCTTTGGTTTTTGTGTGGGAAGACGGATAGAAAAAAAATTGTTTTTTTATTTTCATGAGTTTCTAGCTGAATTTTTTTAAACGAATAAACTTGTGGGTTTTTTTTTTAAGATTTTATTTATTTAATTGACAGGCAGAGATCACAAGTAGGCAGAGAGATAGAGAGAGAGGGGGAGAAGCAGGCTCCCTGCTGAGCAGAGAGCCCGATGTGGGGCTTGATCCCAGGATCCTGGGACTGTGACCTGAGCCAAAGGCAGAGGCTTTTTTTTTTTTTTTTTTAATTTATTTGACAGAGAGAAATCACAAGTAGATGGAGAGGCAGGCAGAGAGAGAGGAAGGGAAGCAGGCTCCCCACTGAGCAGAGAGCCCAATGCGGGACTCGATCCCAGGACCCTGAGATCATGACCTGAGCCCGAAGGCAGTGGCTTAACCTACTGAGCCACCCAGGTGCCCCAAGGCAGAGGCTTTAACCCACTGAGCCACCCAGGCACCCCACAAATAAACTTGTTTTTAACATAATTTACTGTGGGAAAATAATTGCTGGAAAGGTAAAAATACTGCTAGAAAAGTAAGTTCAAATAACCAATGGTGATACTTTATATACTCATATAACATCCTCCATCTTTTCTGATATTTTCACCTAAATTGGAATTAGAGAGGAATAGGAGAGATCCCTAAATATCTGAAGTTTGGTCTCATGTTCCTAATTGAGAACTAAATCTCTTTGTTCTTTTTTCTTCAACAATTTCTCAGGTGTTTCACTTTTGTTTTTAAGCAGGAAAATGAAGGGAGTAGAACCATCTAATAGCCACATGTCCAAAGATGCTCAATATTAAAAATACCTATTCTAGGGGTGCCTGGGTGGCTCATTCAGCTAAGCATCGCCTTTGGCTCAGGACATCATCTCTGGGTCCTGGGACTGAGCTCCATATGGGGCTTCCTGCTCGGCAAGGAGCAGACTTCTCTCTCTCCCTTGGCCTGCAACTCCACATGCTTATGCTCCCTCCCTCTCTCTCTCTTTTTCAAATAAAATCTTAAAAAAAATACCTATTCTAACAATCAGAATTACCTAAAGATTAGATTAATGTATTTGTCCTATGGTGAGTATTTCACCTTTAAAACATGATTAGTTGTTAAAGGGTTTCAAGTAGTTGCTCAACTAAATGGTTAGTCCATTAGTGTTTCAGCATTTGACTACAATAAACAATATGTTCAGGTCAGTACACACATGGATTTATTATATATGAAAGTCTCAATGCAATGTAAATAATAATGGTCATAACTCTGTAACCCATTTTCTTTTGAAAGACAAGAGAATATTTAGAACTACTGTTTCTCTTCAAACAAATTAAAGTCAACAACTAAAAATCTGTTTGAATATGTCACCAAACAATGTTCACAACCACTATAATATTTTTTAAATGATTTGGGAATTCTCCTGGGTGTGAATAGATGTGTGCTATGTGCAGGTGAGTGACTATTAAGTGCATGTATATACTGTCTGTGTACACTTGAGTATACAGTATATGTGTGTCTGTGTTTTAAAGAACTGTTTTGTGGTCAGTCCAAATTAATGCCAATTAAAACTGGACCAAGTTAAATTATAATTACATTGGTTAATCCTCAGAAATAAAGTTTAAGAATGAAGTAGTTACTGATTTGGAACTTTAAGAAAAATTTAGACCTAGAGTGAGAGGCAAGATGTCAGAGGAGTAGTAGACTGAAATGACATCAGATACCAGGAGTTCACCTAGAAAGGTATCAAAACATTCTGAACACCTACAAACTCAACAGGAGATAGAAGAAAAGAAGAGCAGCAATTCTAGGAACAGAAAAACGAACACTTTCTGAAAGGTAGGACGTGCAGAGAAGTGAATCTGAAGCGACAGGAAGATAGACTGCAGGGGGCGGGGGACGGATCAGCTCCCGGCAAGTGGCAGAACAGTGGAGCACAAAATCAGAACTTTTAGAAGTCTGCTGCTCTGACAGACATTGCTCCAGAGGCTAAGCAGGGGTGCAGCCCTTGCAGAGACAGTGTAGTCTCAGGTCCTGCGGGGTCATAGAAAGATCGGGGGTGTCTGAGTGTGGCAGAGCTGCCAGGTATCAGAGTGGGGAAGCTGACTACAGAGACAGAGTGAAAGAGTGAGCTTTCAGATCGGGGTTACCTTAAACCGTGATCTAAGGCACAGTCAGGGCACTGCTCTTTGAAGGGACCCCACAAGTGGCTGATCCAGGGAGACTCAATTTCCTGCTTTGGGAGGAGCAGCACAGCTTAGAGGCTCCAGGAGAGGCCATGCCCCAGAGTTAGAAATGCCCAGTAACAGGCCAGTTGAGCTCAGAGTGCAGCCAGAGACCGGGAAGATAGGAAGATAGGAGTGATTGACTGCTTGTCTCTGGGGGCATAATGAGGGGTGGGGCCCCGAGCTATCAGCTTCTCCAGACCAGAGATTGGCAAGCTGCCATTTTCATTTCCATCCTCCAAAGTGGTACAGAAAGTGTTAAGGGAACAAAAGCTCCAAGAGTGAACCCAAGCAGATTACTTAGCCCGGTCCCTGACAAGGGCAGTACAATTCCACCTCTGGGCAAAGACATTTGAGAATCACTGCAGCAGGAACCTTCTGCAGAAGATCAGCAAGAACATCCAGCCAAGTCCAAGCTCACCAATCAAGAACAGAGGTAGGGGAAAGCAACACACAGAATTCATGGCTTTTTCCCAGTGATCCTTCAGCTCACAAAGTTAATTTATTTTATTTTTTTCTTATTCTATTTTTTTAACTTTTACTCTTTTAACATTTTTAACTAGTTTATCTTAATACCTTTCTTTAAAAAATGTTTTTAAACCTTCATTGTTATAGTCATATTTCATCCCTTCATTGTATTTAACCTTATTTTTTTGTACACATATAGGTTTTCTTCTTCTAAAAAATTGTGGGATAAAATTTCTTCTAATAGATCAAAATATACCCTAAACTAGCACATGGCTTTATTCTAGTATCCAACCTGAGCACATTCCCTCCTTTTTTTTTTAAATTTTTCCAACCAACTTACTAATTACTTTTTTAGAATATTTTTGGATTTTCATCTTTAGAGTTATATTCGATCTCTTCATTGTGTTTACCTTTATTTTTGTGTATGTGTAAGTTTTTCTTTCCTTAAAATTATGGGAGATAGTTTCTGCTAAAAGACCAAAACACACCCAAAATCAAGTGGGTGGCTCTGTTCTTTTAAAAGTCTAAAATGTGTGTGTGTATGTATATATATACATTTTTATTTTTATTTTTCCCCTTTTATGCTCCCTCTGGTTTTGGATCTCCTCTGATTTGGTTAGCGTACATTTTTCTGGGGTCTTTGCCATCCTTTAGCATTTTACTCTCTCCCTCATATATTCTTATCTGGATAAAATGACAAGGCAGCAAAATTCACCACCAAAAAACATAAAAAGAGGCAGTACCATTGGCTAGGGACCTAATCAATATTAACATAGGTAATACGGAAGAACTAGAGTTCAGAATGACAATTCTCAAGGTGATAGCTGGACTAAAAAAAGGCATGGAATATATTAGAGAAAAGCTGTCAGAAGAAATAAAAACCCCTTCTGGAGAAATAAAAGAATTATAATCTAACCAAGTTGAAATAGACAATGTTATTAATGATGTGTAATAAAAAATGGATGCTCTTACTGCTAGGATAAATGAGGCAGAAGATAGAATTAGTGATATAGAAGACCAAATGACAGAGAATAAAGAAGCTGAGGAAAACCCACCACAACCATTCTTGACTGGCTTAGGGAAAAAAAAAAAAAGGAAGCTGAGGAAAAGAGAGACAAACAACAACTGGACCAAGAAGGGAGAATTTGAGAGATACATGATACCATAAGATGAAACAATATCAGAATAGTTGGGATTGCAGAAGAAGAAGAAAGAGAGAGGGGGGCAGATGGTATATTGCAGTGAATTATAGTAAAGAATTTCCCTAATATGGAAAAGGGGACATTCCAGGAGGCAGAGAGAACCCCACTCAAAATTAATAAAAATAGGTCCACACCCCATTGATCTAATAGGAAAATATACAAATCTTAGTGACAAAGAGAAAATCCTGAAAGCAGCTCAGGACAAGAAGTCTGTCACAATGGTAAAAAAAAAAAATTAGATTGGCAGCTGACTTATCCACAGAGACCAGGCAGGCCAGAAAGAACTGGCATGATATAGTCACAGCACTAAATGAGAAAAACACACAGCCAAGAATACTATATCCAGCTAGACTGTCATTGAAAACAGAAAGAGAGATAAAAAGTTTCCAGGACAAACAAAAACTAAAAGAATTTGTAAACACCAAACCAGCCCTATAGGAAATTTTGAAAGCGGTCCTCTAAGCAAAGAAAGAGCCTAAAAGTAGTAGACCAGAAAGGAACACACATAACATACAGTAACAATCATCTTACAGGCAATACAATGGCACTAAATCCATATCTCTCAATAGTTACCCTGAATGTAAATGAGCTAATTTCCCCCAATCAAAAGACATAGGATATCAGAATGGATAAAAAAGCAAAACCCATCAATTTGCTATCTACAAGAAACTCAGTTTACACCCCCAAAAAACTCCATATTTAAAGTGGGGGGGGATTTACCATGCTAATGGAAATCAAAAGAAAGCTGGAGTGGCAATCCTTATATCAGATCAATTAAATTTTAAGCCAAAGGCTATAATAACAGATAAGGAAGGACACTTTATCATACTCAAAGGATCCATCCAAAAAGATCTAACAATTTTAAATATCTATGCACCTAACAGGGGAGCAGCCAACCATATGAACCGATTAATAAAAAAATCAAAGAAACACATTGACAATAATACGATAATAGTAGGGGACATTAACACCCCCCCTCACTGAACTGGACAGATCATCCAAGCAAAAGATCAACAAAGAAACAAAGGCCTTAAATGACAGGCTGGACCAGATGGACATCACAGATATATTCAGAACATTCCATCCCAAAGCAACAGAATACACATTCTTCTCTACTGCACATGGGACATTCTCCAGAAGAGATCACTTCCTGGGTCACAAATCAGGTCTCAACCGATCCCAAAAGACTGGGATCATTCCCTACATATTTTCAGACCCTAATGCTCTGCAGCTAGAACTCAATCAGAAGAGGAAATTTGGAAAAAACTGAAATACATGGAGGCTAAAGATCATCCTACTAAAGAATGAATAGGTCAACCAGAAAATTAAAGAGGAATTGAAAAAATTCATGGAAACAAATGATAATGAAAACACAACTGTTCAAAATCTGTGGGACACAGCAAAGGCAGTCCTGAGAGGAAAGTATATAGCCATACAAGCCTTTCTCAAGAAATAAGAAAGGTCTCAACTACATAAGCTAACCCTACACCTAAAGGAGCTGGAGAAAGAACAAAGAAAGCCTAAACCTGGCAGGAGAAGAGAAATAATAAAGATCAGAGCAGAAATTAATGAAATAGTAAACAAAACAACAACAGAACAAATCAATGAAACTAAGAGTTGGTTCATTGAAAGAATTAATAAGATTGATAAACCCCTGGCCAGACTTATCAAAAAGAAAAGAGAAAGGACCCAAATAAATAAAATTACAAATGAAAGAAAAGAGATCACAACCGACACCATAGAAATACAAACAATTATAAGAACATATTATGAGCAACTATACGTCAGCAAATTTTGCAATCTGGAAGAAATGGATGCATTCCTAGACACCTTTAAACTACCACATCTGAACCAGGAAGAAATAGAAAACTTGAACAGACCCATAACCAATAAGGAGATTGAAGCAGTGATCAAAAATCTCCCCCAAAAACAAGAGCCCAGGGCCAGATGGCTTCACAGGGGAATTCTATCAAACATTGAAAGAAAAATTAATACCTATTCTACTGAACATGTTCCAAAAAAATAGAAATGGAAGGAAAACTTCCCAACTTGTTATAGGAGGCCAGCATTACCCTGATCCCAAAACCAGACAAACCCCACCAAAAAGGAAAATTATAGACCAATATCCTTGATGAACACAGATGCGAAAATTCTCACCCAAATTCGAGCAAATAGGATCCAACCATACATTAAAAGGATTATTCACCATGACCAAGTGGGATTTATTCCAGGGCTGCAAGGTTGGTCCAACACCTGCAAATCAATCATTGTGATATAATACATTAATAAAAGACAGAATAAGAACCATATGATACTCTCAATAGATGCTGAAAAAGCATTTGACAAAATACAGCATCCTTTCTTAATCAAAACTCTTCAGAGTGTAGGGATACAGGGCACATACCCAATATCATCAAAGCCATCTATGAAAAAACTGATAGCTTTTCCCCTAAGGCAAGGAATATGGCATGGATGTCTGCTATCACCACTGTTATTAAACATAGTATTAGAATTCCTAGCCTCAGCAATCAGACAACAAAAAGAAATAAAAGACATCTGAATCAGCTAAGATGAAGTCAAACTCTCACTCTTTGCAGATGATAGGATACTTTATGTGGAAAACCCAAAAGACTTCACTCCAAAACTACTAGAACTTTGTAAAGGAATTCAGTAAAGTGTAAGAATATAAAATCAATGCACAGAAATCAGCTGCATTTCTACACACCAACAGCAAGACAGAAGAAAAAGAAATTAAGGAGTGGATCCCATTTACAATTGCACCCGAAACCATAAGAAAGCTAGGAATAAGCCTAACCAAAAAGGCAAAGAACCTGTACTCAGAAAACTAAAAAGTACTCATGAAAGAAATTGAGGAAGACAAAAATAAATGGAAAAATGTTCCATTCTCATGGATTGGAAGAACAAATATTGCGAAAATGTCTGTGCTACCTAAAGGAATCTACACATTTAATGAAATCCCCATAAAAATACCATAACCCCCCTTTTTTTTCCAAAGAAATGAAACAGATAATCCTAAAATGTATATGGAACCAGAAAAGACCTCAAATAGCCAGAGGAATGTTGAAAAAGAAAGCCAAGTTTGGTGGCATCACAATTCCAGACTTCAAGCTCTATTACAAAGCTGTCATTATCAAGACAGAAGAGTACTGGCACAAAAACAGACACATAGATCAATGAAACAGAATATAGAACCCAGAAATAAACCCTCAACTCTATGGTCAACTAATCTTTGACAAAACAGGAAAGAATTACCTATGGAAAAAAGACAGTCTCTTCAATAAATGGTGTTGGGAAAATTGGACAGCCACATGAAGAAAAATGAAACCAGACTATTTCCTTACACCACCACACATGAAAATAGATACTCAAAATGGATGAAAGACTTCAATATGAGAAAGGAATCCATCAAAATCCTTGAGAAGAATACAGGCAGCAACCTCTTTGACCTCAGCCACAGCAGCTTCTTCCTAGAAACATCGCCAAAGGTAAGGGTAGCAAGGACAAAAATGAACTATTGGGACTTCATCAAGATCAAAAGCTTTCGCACAGCAAAGGAAACAGTCAACAAAACCAAAAGACAACTGACAGAATGGGAGAAGATATTTGCAAATGACATATCAGATAAAGGACTAGTATCTGGGGCACCTGGGTGACTCAGTGGGTTAAAGCCTCTGCTTTGGCTCAGGTCATGATCTCAGGGTCCTGGGATCAAGCCCCACATTGGGCTCTCTGGGAGCCTGCTTCCTCCTCTCTCTCACTCTGCCTGCCTCTCCGCCTACTTGTGATTTCTGTCTGTCAAATAAATAAATAAAATCTTTTTTTTAAAAAAAAAAAGGGCTAGTATCCAAAATCTATAAAGAACTTATCAAACTCAACACCCAAAGAATAAATAATCCAATCAAGAAATAGGCAGAGGACATGAACAGACATTTCTGCAAAGAAGACATCCCAATGGCAACAGACACACAAAAAAGTGCTCCACATCACTCATCATCAGGGAAATACAAATCAAAACCACAATGAGATACCACCTCACACTGGTCAGAATGGTTAAAATTAGCAAGTCAGGAAATGACAGATGCTGGTAAGGATGTGGAGAAAAGGGAACTCTCCTACACTGTTGGTGGGAATGCAAGTTGGTGCAGCCACTCTGGAAAACAGCATGGAGGTTCCTTCAAAAAGTTGAAAAATAGAGCTACTCTATGACCCAGCAATTGTACTGCTGGGTATTTACCCTAAAGATGCAAATGTAGTTATCCAAAGGGGCACATGCACCTGAATGTTTATAGCAGCAATGTCCACAATAGCCAAACTTATGGAAAGAACCTAGATGTCCATCAGCAGATGAATGGGTAAAAAAGATGTGGAATATATACACAATGGAATAATATGCAGCCATCAAAAGAAACGAAATCTTGCCATTTGCAACGATGTGGATAGAACTAGAGGGTATTACGCTGAGCAAAGTAAGTCAATCAGAGAAAGACAATTATCATATGATCTCCCTGATATGAGGAATTTGGGAGGCAAAGTGGGGGGGTTGGGGGATAGGGAAGGAAAAAATGAAACAAGATGGGAGTGGGAGGGAGACAAACTATAAGAGACTCTTAATCTCACAAAACAAAATGAGGTTTGCTGGGGGCTGGGGGTGTGGAGAGGGTGGTTGGGTTATGGACATTGGGGAAGATATGTGATATGGTGAGTGCTGTGATGTGTGTTAAGTCTGACAATTCACAGACACCTGTAAACCTGGGGCAAATAATACATTATATGTTAATTAAAAATAATTAATTTAAAAAAGAAAGTTTAGTCTAATGCTGTAATAGATTAATATAAAAAAATCACCAAGAAGACCCATTATATTTTCCTAAAATCAGTCATAAAATTAGACAGTAGGTCTGTTATTTGCCACTATGCAATTATGAAAGAACTAAAATGTCCATGATAATAATCCAAATTACACTGTATTATTGAACCACTTAAGTCTTTTCTCTGTACAATAAACACAACCATGTCCCAGTCCATAGATCTGTAATGACTGGCAACCAGTTCTAGCTTCTAAGCTGAAATAACAGCAACCACACCTTTCTTCACCCATACATGGAAAATCGCACACAGACCACACAGCTGGCATCAATTAACTCTGATTAAAAATATTATAGTTGATTTGGAATCAGAGATTTCATTCCCGACCCTTCCGTTCAGCACTGTGTCACTCAGCCAATTTCATTTATATCAACTGAAAACTAGCATAAAAAAAAACTAGCATAAAAAAAAGGATTACGCAAATGGCAATCTAATAAAATACAAACAAAAGAATATTAAATATTCACACACACCCCTTTTTTTCTGATTTCAGCTCTTGTTGAGATGTAGCCAAATGGAAACCACTTAGAATGTCAGAGATGTTTTGAGACATTGTGATACACAGCTTATTTAAACTGACTGAATCCAAAGCAACTATACCATATCTATGAAAAAACACTGTAAAGGAACAGTGCTTACTCAATAGCCAGATAATTAGAAGCAAATAGAAAATTAGAGCAAAATGTAAAACAGTACTGTTTCACTTTATGGCCTATTTTAACATGAACAGAATACTTAGTTTGCCAAAGTCCCTTGTTTTGAAAGAGTACTGTAAAAATGTACACACCTGCTTGGTGTTAATTGTAGCATTAACTACATGAATTGCAAATGATAATAGGCAACTTTATCTACTGGTAATGATTTGAGCCAGAGATAAGATGCACATTTTTCCAGGCATTATTTAACAAGATGCCTTTGCAATCTTAAGCCTAATATTCTTTGGAAAAGAATATATATATATATATATATATATATATATATATATATATATTATCTATACTTATACACTGGGAGTTTTCAAAAATTACAAATACTGTCTTGATTTCCCTGCATAAAATTTTATTTATTTATTTATTTTTAATTTTTAATTTTTTATAAACATATATTTTTATCCCCAGGGGCACAGGTCTGTGAATCACCAGGTTTACACACTTCACAGCACTCACCAAAGCACATACCCTCCCCAATGTCCATAATCCCACCCCCTTCTCCCAAACCCACTCCCCCCAGCAACCCTCAGTTTGTTTTGTGAGATTAAGAGTCACTTATGGTTTGTCTCCCTCCCAATCCCATCTTGTTTCATTGATTCTTCTCCTACCCACTTAAGCCCCCATGTTGCATCACCAGTTCCTCATATCAGGGAGATCATATGATAGTTGTCTTTCTCTGCTTGACTTATTTCGCTAAGCATGATACGCTCTAGTTCCATCCATGTTGTCGCAAATGGCAAGATTTCATTTCTTTTGATGGCTGCATAATATTCCATTGTGTATATATACCACATCTTCTTGATCCATTCATCTGTTGATGGACATCTAGGTTCTTTCCATAGTTTGGCTATTGTGGACATTGCTGCTATAAACATTCGGGTGCACATGCCCCTTTGGATCACTACGTTTGTATCTTTAGGGTAAATACCCAATAGTGCAATTGCTGGGTCATAGGGCAGTTCTATTTTCAACATTTTGAGGAACCTCCATGCTGTTTTCCAGAGTGGCTGCACCAGCTTGCATTCCCACCAACAGTGTAGGAGGGTTCCCCTTTCTCGGCATCCTCGCCAGCATCTGTCATTTCCTGACTTGTTGATTTTAGCCATTCTGACTGGTGTGAGGTGATATCTCATTGTGGTTTTGATTTGTATTTCCCTGATGCCGAATGATGTGGTCCCTGCATAAAATTTTTTGAATTGCTCCCTGCTGCTCTAACATTCAAGCCCCAAATTCCTACTATGTGTAGCCTTACCTTTTCTGTTCTAAAAGTACCTTCACTTACCACTGTATCTTTACTCTCTCCTTTGGACAATCCTCGGTTCTTTGCATGTATAATTTTGGTTTTCATAATACTTTATTGTTTTAATTCCTTCTATGTCCCTGATTCTCTCCTGCCGCTAGGCATTGCAGGTGATATTTTATTTGAATATGACATTTTCTCAGCGTAAAATATTTACCCTATCATAATCTTCCTTGATTTAGCTCTCAGTTTAGGGGTCACTTCCCCTGGCAAGATCTCCTAGACTAACTAAATGTATGTTGGTTCCCAGTCTATATGCTTCAGAGCTGCTTTCACTACCTTATCAAAAGCCACTCAGATTGCCTGCTTCCCTCTCCATGTCCTTATTGACTAAGTTCTATGAGATAAAGAAACATGTCTGTCTTATCTGATATTTCTTCCCAGCTCTGGTACACAATGTAAGTCAATATCTGCATATTGAGCAAATTAATGAATGACACAATATGTAAAAATTCATACATGGCATTAGTTGAAAGGGAAAAAAATGAATGGACTTTTATGACTGAGTGTCTCTGGGGGCTAAGAGTAAGTGAGGGACAAACCGTTATTGTTTCCTTCCTCCTGGTCCTTGAGAAAGTTACTTCACCTCAATGTGATGAGATGAAATGCTGATAATGATAATGGTGCCCATCTCACATGGCTTTCTTTCTTTTTTTTTTTTTTTTTTAAGATTTTATTTATTTGACAGAGAGAGATCACAAGTAAAGCAGAGAGGCAAACAGAGAAGGGGGGGACAGGCTCCCCATTGAGCAGAGAGCCTGATGTGGGGATCGATCCCAGGACCCTGAAACCATGACCTGAGCCAAAGGCAGAGACTTAACCCACTGAACCACCCAGGCACCCCATGGGTTTTCATAAATTTAAGTTAATTAATATATGAATGCACTTAGAAATATGCCTGACCCTTCCTAAGGGCTTTATTTGTGGTATACATTGTAAAAGAAAAACTGCACCAGACCAGCGAAAAAAGCAAGAGAGATTTTATTCAAGATCATTGCAATAGAGAAAATAGACTATTGCAATAGGAGAGACTGAAAGCAACTTCACTGAAACAAAAGGTAGAAGTGTTTTTAAATACTGGGTGAGCCGGTGAAAAAGCACTACAGGATATTAGGGTTCACACATGATGATGCCATCTGTGTTTACTTACTGGCTCTTAGTGAGTTAGGTTTCTACGTTTCCACAGAGAATAGAAGACAGGGGCACTACCTTTCCTGATCATTCCAGGTCCTTGAGAAAGGCATTTCTGGACTGTAAATTTACTTCTCAAAGGAGCAGAGAAAGAATTTACAACTGCAAGTTTTCTAAAGTAAATGTTCTAATAAGAGGGGGGTCAGAAAGAAACCTGTCTACGTTTGTATCTTTAGGAATACTATGCAGCCATCAAAAGACATGAAATCTTGCCATTTGCGACAACATGGATGGAACTAGAGCGTATCATGCTTAGCGAAATAAGTCAAGCAGAGAAAGACAACTATCATATGATCTCCCTGATATGAGGAAGTGGTGATGCAACATGGGGGCTTAAGTAGGTAGAAGAAGAATCAATGAAACAAGATGGAATTGGGAGGGAGACAAACCATAAGTGACTCTTAATCTTACAAAACAAACTGAGGGTTGCTGGGGGAAGGGGGGTTGGGAGAAGGGGGTGGGATTATGGACATTGGGGAGGGTATGTGCTTTGGTGAGTGCTGTGAAGTGTGTAAACCTGGTGATTCACAGACCTGTACCCCTGGGGATAAAAATATATGTTTATAAAAAAAAAAAAGAAAGAAAGAAACCTGTCTAAAGTTTAGTCAAACTGAGGGGAATTTTTTAAAGCTATCTCAGCCAGTATCAACTATTTTACTATTAATTAAATAGTAGATATGAAGGTAAACCGGTTTGATATTTTTTAAACATTGCAAATATACATTTTTTACTGTTTCCAATAATATCATTTGTATACACCAAGTAAGGCCAACACACTTCTCAAATTAAAATGACATTTTATACTGCTAGAGTCCTTGCTCCATAAAATATATCATGAAGTCAGAACTGGATCCAATGAGAGCATAATAAGATATATCTTTCTAAAGAAAAGGCAAAAGAAAAGGGTAACGAGGTATTAATTAGCAGATGATAGGCCATACCAAATCACTTCATTCCTGACTGGAAATTATGAACTGCTAATCTGCAGGCTATGGAATTCCAGAACATTATCAAATGTATTATACCCCCTAGGAAGGAATGTTTCTCATTCTCAAAGTTTCTTGAGTATGTGAATAGACCTGTCTGAGAAGCTACCAATCACCTCCAACTCATCAAATTTGTTCAGTATGTTTCCAATTTTGGTAAATATGTTGTAAGTCTCATGTCAAAATACAGACAACTTCTATTTAATCAGAGGGTAATGGGCTAAAATATAGCACCTGCTGATTGAGCTTCCTAATGTAATTTCAACCTTCAAAAGCAGCTTTTGTGTAGTATTCACATTTAAGGGAAGCAAGCATGACTGAACTAATACTCTATGTTCAGCTACAAGTCTAGTGACTATCTGTTACCTTAATTAAGGCACCTTAACTTCAATGTGCTTACTGAAAAGTTTATCAACTGAGATGTCGATGTTAAGAAATGAGCTAAACTCAGGGCACCTGGGTGGCTCAGTTGGTTAAGCAACTGCCTTTGGCTCAGGTCATGGTCCCGGAGTCCCGGGATCGAGTCCCGCATCAGGCTCCCAGCTCCATGGGGAGTCTGCTTCTCCCTCTGACCTTCTCGTCTCTCATGCTCTCTCTCACTCTCTCTCAAATAAATAAATAAATAAATAAATATAAAAAAAAAAAAAAGAAATGAGCTAAACTCAAATGGTGCTTCTCACAGTAATTACTGGGATTTCAGTTACCTTGAAATCGGAATATAGACATGTTATATTAAAAAGGATGAAATAGAGATGCCTGGGTGGCTCAGTGGGTTAAGCCTCTGCCTTTGACTCAGGTCATGATCTCAGGGTCCTGGGATGAAGCCCCACAACAGGCTCTCTGCTCAGCCGGGAGCCTGCTTCCTTCACTGCCTACTTGTAATCTCTCTTTCTGGGTCAAATAAATAAATAAAATCTCTTAAAAAATAAAAAAAATAAAAAGGATGAAATAAAATTTTAGTGACTTGAGAATAAGAATTATTCTGATCTCAGGTAGGTGCTGCATGGTTCTAGTGAAGCCTATGCTGTGAAGATTATCCCTCCATATCCACTTTAGGTACAGAGAAAAAGCTTCACGATGGTAGTCTACACATCTAGGCCAGCTGTCTCACAAACAGATTCTTATTGTGATAAGAAGTGAAGGAGAAGACTATGAATAAGGGTGGGGAAGCACAGCATTATTTAAAAAAAAAAAATTCTCAAAGCTCATGCCTTTCTCTTGATTAGGCAATGTGAACATAAAGGCCAGCCCAGTTCACTTAAGTTGCAAAGATTCTCAGGGAAGAGACTCCACAATCTTTCCCTCCTTTTTTGTTTTCCTTTTAAATTATTTTATTTATTTATTATTTATGAGAGAGAGAGAGGAGCAGAGGGAGAGGGACAAGCAGACTCCCCACTGAGCACAAAGCTCAGATTCCATGACCCTGAGATCATGACCTAAGCCTACATCAAGAGACTCATGCTTAACTGACTGAGCCACCCAAGCTCCCTTCCACAACTTTTTTTGGCAGCTAATGTTTAAAAAGTTACTGCTTAGGAAATTTCCTAAATCTTTAATGCAGTTGTTTATGATCCTTGGTAAAACCATGCAAGAGCTTATCAACGTCTTTTGCATAATTTCTGAGCTTATAAAAGGAAGGTTGTGTAAGGAAAAAAATGCATTTTTGGAGCAAGATAAAAGAGGACTGAATACTTTCCTAAGGTTATTAACTGTATAGGAAAGTTATAAATCTCTCTGTACCTCATTTTGTCCTGAGAAGGTACATTTACCCCATATTACAGTTGCTATAAACATCAGAAGGAACAATATATTTGAACATGTCTAACACAAGTATCCAGCACACAGTATTAATAAAAATTAGTTTTCTTCCTGCATAATTAAAATTTTATTTAATTTTATTTAATTTTATTATTTCTCAATAAAATTTGGGTCACTTAGAGACTCTGAAAGTATATATTAATTAAAGTGGGGGAAAACTTAAATGCTGCCTTGGGGAAATCAGTGAGCTAAATTTAACATTATTCTTCCTTCCATGTATATTCCAGAGATCCAGAAACTAGTAGGAAAGTGTATTCGGCACTAGCCTCGGAAGACCTAAATATATTTTCTTGGTTCTAAGCTCTATCCTTGGGCTGTATTTTTTGAGGTCTGACTTCAGAGTTCTAGTTATATTGTAGCTGGTCCAGGATGGCTTAAAGACAAAACAAAAACCCACAAATATGAAATGTTTTGCTCCCTGAAGTCAGGAGTGTTGCAAGGTGTAAGGCTACATTTCTGGGAGTCTCTCTGAGATAGTCTCTATGAGATATGCATATCCTAGCCTTGAGTAAGGGGAAATCCCAACAATAATAATGTTGTAAGTACTTTGACTGGTAAAAATGTCAGGTAAATATGTCAGAAGCCAAGGTCTACTATAAACTACCTGTCTGATATTTGACCTGCGAATAAGCATCTTTTAAAATTAGGTGTCTGCTCTATCTCTCCTTGAATGTATTACACAGTTCATGAAGCAGATCTGTAATACCAGCTAGAAAAATCTTCTAGAAGATAGTTTGTGTTTCTGTATGCATAAGGACTTATTCCAGGTACTGCATGAACACCCCCATTGCCCTCTTGAAAAGTGGAGTGCAAGGACTAGAGAGATATCCCATGTTCCCTTGGCAGCAGGGAGATACCAGGCATTTAGTCTGTAAAAGGCTGTTAGTTACTCAAAAACAAGATGTATCAAAGAGCCAACACTGTGAAACTCTCCTATTTCTCAACCCAGAATACCAAGATTTTTCTATCCTGAGAAGAGTTTAGTGTAAACTCATGCAGGGTGTTACTATGGAAGCATTAAGAATAAATTTAAAATGTTGCAAAACCCCTGAAATAATTAAGATGTTTTTTAAGCTAATCTCTCCATGATTGTCAAAAAATTATTTCTTCTTCAATACAATCAGAGATTTGCAAATCTGTGCTTAAAATCCTGTTTTAAAGAATTTATAAATGGACTTACTAAGAGCTTAATATAATATAATTGCCTGAAAAGTTTGCTTTATATGATTGTTTTTGTTCTATCAGTGCAAGTGCTGTGATTATGAGAAAGATGTTTCAAGTTCTAGAAAGCTAGCTTTGACAATAATTTGTAATACAGAAAAAATTCAAATGAAAAATTGTATGCATTATAAATTTTATTTAATTATTATAACTACTTGTTTGTGATTGCTATAGAGTAAGTAGATATTTGAAAAAATAGTTTTGTTATGCTTAACATTTATACAACAAAGAAGAATAACTACTATTAATATTCCCAACTCTGAGCCTGCAAAATATATTTAAAAATCTAACATTATAAAGACAGACCAACAAAAGCAAAAGTCAGATTTAAAGATGAAATTGTTAGGGCCGATTTAATGTTAAAATCCGTTTAACTATTAGGCCTGCTTAGCCAGAGCGGCTCCATATTGCCTAGGTAGCCATATTGTTGTTTACATCCACAGACTTCATTCCAGGAATAAATGCCCCAGTAGTTCCTGGTGTCAGTTCCGGGTATTGATTCCAGGAGTAAATGCCTTAACAATAGGAGCCATGTACCTTGGGTATGCAGTTATGCCCTATAAAACCAGCCTGTGAGATCAGGTCAGGGGTCACTCTCTTTGGAGGCAGCCCTGGACAATCAGTCTGACTTCTAATGCTTGGCATAGAATAAAGCTTTGCATAACTTTCACTTTTTCTGTATCGTTCCTTTGATAATAGACCCCAACAGAAATAAGATCTCCAAGATGGAGCTCACCTAAGTAATCTACTAAAATTGTTGTTTAATCCTAATAATTCATAATTAATTAATTCATTTAACATTTAATAAACACATACTATGTGTCAGACACAGGAAACAGCTCTGGGGATATAGCAGATAGCAACACAGCATGATCTCTGACTTCAAGAAATTCAGAATCTAGAAACAAACAAACAAAAGAAGATAGAGATTTGAACAGATTAGAAGTCCGCTGAATGTTGAGGGAAAGACCAGAGATCTATGTAACTGTTCGACAGAGGAGCAAATTAGTTTCAAAATTGGAGAAGACTTCAGTTCAGGAAATGAATTAAATTGAACTGAAGAAGCATGAATGAACTTTGTCACTCCTCAGCAAAATGAGTATCATTTACCAAAATCTTTTATTTTTTTAAGATTTTTATTTATTCGACAGAGAGAGACCACAAGCAGGCAGAGTGGCAGGCAGAGAGGGAAGCAGACCCTCTGCTGAGTAGAGAGACTGATGCAGGGCTCAATCCCAGGACCCTGAGCCAAAGTCAGAGGCTTAACCCAATGAGCCACCAAGGCACCCCTCATTTACCAAAATCTTGATCTCAAATGCAAGCTTCTCTCTCCTTTCCCACTTACTAACCCTATCTGACTGGTCCATGCTCCCCAACAGACAGAATACATGAACTTGTACTTAAAGAACACTGGAAATAATTAATCATTTTTCACTGAAGTAATTGCAACCAGAAGATGAACGAACCAAGTCCATTTTAAATAGCTGTCTCCTTTGGGATCATGGGTAAGAAGCTATTGATTAACTCCCTGCCAAACACCCTTCATAAGTGAAGGGTGTCCTCTTCCCATAAAGGTGATAATTAGTCATAATTGTGGCTTCATAGCTGATTTTTGCTATGTGTATTTTGAATCATTTTTGGTGCACATATAGCTGATGGAACATTTCTAGAAACTTTAATATCTGAAGTTTTAAAGGTTACTGAAAGCTTACTGGTGTTGATAGCACATACTCTTTGGCTTTTTAATTCTTAAAACAGCACTAGTTCCAATAGTGAGTTTCCAAAATTGATGGATTCAGACATGGCATTAGAAAAACACATACAATGATGCAAAATAATTCAATTTAACAGATATTATTGAGCTGTCACTATGTACGCAGTACTATTCCAGGTGTTGTGAGAGATTGAGGGATAAAAATAACATTGCACTTGCCTGAAAGAATTTTCTTGATTAAGATCTTTGGCCTCTGTAAGTTTCTAGTGTATTATTGGATGTACAACCTCAGGTGTTATCAATGAGTTAGTATGTTCTAATTTTGTAAAACACCTCAGGATCTATTGATTGCTTTGCCTTCATTATTTCTTTGCTTTTATTTATTTTGAATTTAATGTGATCTTCTTGTGCACATGCTGCAGTTGTTGGGTAAGGATGCTGCATATATGTGAATTGAATGAAATTAAATTGAATGTATTGTTTAATATTTTGTTATCCTTATTAATTTTCTATTTCTTGTCCTAGGAACATCAAGAGAAGAGTACTGAAATCTCCAACTAAAATTGTGGATTTATCTATTTCTTCTTCTCACTTAGGTCAATTTTTGCTTAATGTACTTTGAAGTTGTGCTATCAGATGTATACACATTTTAGACTGCTATGTCTTCTTTATGGTTGACCCCTTTATCATTATGAAATGATTATCTTTATTCCTGGTAATATTCATGATTTTGATATTTACTTTCCTGATATTAGTAAATATCTGATACTAGTAATTCTATGGTATATTTATCCACTTTTTCCTTCAGTTATCTGTGTCTTTATTTGTTATTACTTTTGGTAGAAAGCATATTGTTGTTTTTCTTTTTAAAAAATATTTATTTATTTATTTGAGAGAGAGGGAGCAGGGGGAGGAGCAGCAGAGGGAGAGAAATTCTTAAGCAGACTCCTCACTGAGTGCAGAGCCCAACATGGGGCTCAATCTCAGGATCCACAGATCACTACCTGAGCCAAAAACCAAGAGTAGGACACTCAACCAATTGTACCATCTGGGTGCCCTGAGTTTTTCTTTTTAATCTGATTTGCTTTTTAATGGGAGTGTCAAGATCATTTACATTTAATGTAATTATTGATATGATTGGTTTAAATATATCATCTTGGCCTTAGCATCCTAATGGTTTGTGTGGTACTTATTCCTTTTTCTGTTCCTTGGCTTTTTTAAATTGTGAATTTTCAATGACTTTATGTTATATACACTTATGGTTTAGTACCTATGCCTCTTTTATTTTCTATTGATTTCTCTGGGGTTTATAATATCCATTTTTAATGATCACAGTCTACTTTAAATTATGTTATACCAATTTATTGATAGTATTAAAAATTTATATATTCATATCCCTCTTTTCATCTTTTGTGCCTTTGTTTTCTTTTGGTACATGTTAGAAACTCCATAACATATTGTTCCATTTTTGGAATAAAAAACATCTTTCATGTTTTGGAAATGTCAAACATCTTCCTGGGTGCCTGTGTATCTCAACTGGTTAAGTGACCAACTGACTCTTGGCTTTAGCTCAGGTCATGATCTCGAGTTCATGGAACTAAGCCTAGCGTCAGACTCTACACTCAGCAGAAAGTATACTTGAGGATTCTCTCTCCTCCCTCTTCCTCTGCCTCTCCCTCTGCTCTCTCTCTCTAAAAGACAAATAAATATTTTTTTAAATGGTCAAGGACCTTTGAATAAAATTAAAAGATAAAACAAATTTTTTAAAATTACACATATGTGTCATTTTTAATACTTTTCATTTCTTGGCTTGGATCTAAAATCTTTTTTTTTTTTTTTGCCTGAAAAAAATCTTTATTTTCTCTTTAATTCTTGAAAGATAGTTTTGCTGGTATAGAATGTGGTAGTATTAATATTTTTTATTTTCCTCAGGTTTCCTAGGTTTTCGGAAATTTGATAGTGACATGCTTAGTGTGGTCTTCCTTATTAGTATACTGTCTCAGGTTTATTAAAGTTTTGGATCTATGACCTTCTAATTTTCTCAAATTTGGAAAAACCTCAGCCACTATTTTTCAAATATATTTTTCCTGCACTTTCTCTCTGTGACTCCAAGTATTCATACATTAAAGGGCTTGATAAATTGCCACAGTTCACTGAATATTTTCCTCTGTGCTCATTTTGAATAATACTGTTACTATTTATGTAAGTTCACTAACATTTTATTCTTATATTGTTTTTATATTTAATTCTTCAATGATATCAGCTCTTAAACCAACCCAATAAAACTTATATTTCAGAAATTTAGTGTTTTCATTTTTAGAATTTTCTTTTTTTCCTATTTTTCTATAAATTCTGAGGATACTGAGCATCTTTTAATAGCTCACTTAATGTCTTTGTTAATTTTATCATCTCTGTCATTTCTGTTTCTATTAAATGATTTTTCTACTGGTTATGTATCACAAATCTTTGTTTCTTTACATATTAGTAATTTCTAATGGATTACAAACATTTTAAATTTTACTTTTTTTTAAAGATTTTATTTATTTATTTGAGAGAGTGAGAGAGAGCATGGGAAGGAAGAAGGTCAGAGGGAGAAGGAGACTCCCCATGGAGCTGGGAACCTAATGCTGGATGTGATCCCAGGACTCTGGGATCATGACCTATACCAAAAGCAGTCACTTAACCAACTGAGCCACCCAGGTGCCAATAAATTTTACATTGTTGAGTGCTACATATTGCTGTAGTTTTACTGAGTTATTTGAGTTCACACTGGCAGGCAATTAAGTTACTTAATGAATCATTTAATCATTTAAAATCTTGATTTTTTTCTTTTAAAAGATGAGTCTTGAATAGTCTTTCCTGCAGTGCTATTTTAGCCCCACTACTAAGGGATGGTACTTCAGGAATGTCCATTGCATGTCTCCTCTTTTCTTCAATATCTCTTCACTCTGATTCATAGAAACTCAGTCAAATAACCCTAAATAAGCTTTGGAAGTTGGACTTATAATTCCCTGGTAACTTTTCCTTCCCCATAAACTTCACAGGCTATGCAATTTTCACCCTATTCATGTGTAGACTGGTATAGAGCCCAAGATATAAGAATACTCTGTGGATTTCTAGAGCTCTTTCTCCATGTCTCTTTCTCCTTTCAACTATTCTTATCCAAGTTTTAGCCAACCTGGTCTTCCCAAACTTTGACAACCTTTCCCTCAACCCAGCTAGGCTCATTTGGGATTCCTTTCTTAAAAAGATTGTGGGACTTTTATCATTTATTTTCCTTTACTCAGGAATCACAGTCCTATGTTGATTTTTGTTTTCTTTCTCTCCCTTCCTCCCTCTCTTCTTTCTCTTTCTCTCCCTTCCTTTCTTCCCTCGTTCCCTCCCTTTTCTTTTCCTTCCTTCCTTCCTTTTTTGTGACTTTGGTTTAATTTCTAAAAATATTTGTTTCATATATTTCTTTCCACCTGCCTTTTGATTTTGGTGGAGGGAAAATGTGGACCTGGAAAATGCAGACCCTCTTCCTATTCACTACTTTAAGATAAAAATTTATTTCTACTCTTGAACAAGTAAAATTAGTATGTTAGAATTTTTAAAATAATTTAATATAATTTTATATTAAAAAGTTAGAAAAAAATAAAAAGCTATGAAAACAAAGTATAAAGATATAGAAAGTAAGAAAAAACATGAATATTAAGAATATCAAAAGCAGGTTACAAAACTCAATATTTAATGATCCTAAATCTGTGCAATTTGTGGATGTGTGTGATGGTGGTGGTGGCAGTGGTCAGTGTGTGTGAGTGCATGCAGAGAAAAAAAGAGTAAAAAAAAAATACAGTGAAATTAACTTTTTTTTAACACAAAGTTATTGAATACTTGTTTCAAGGTCCTTTGATATTATTCGCAGATTGCTGAGCTGGAAGAGTTTCCAGAAGATCAGTTGTAGGTTTCTATTTGTATTCCCATGGATAGCTGAATAAAATGAGTGCATTAAACTGGACTATTAGACAGTTCTGTTTCACTTCTTTGTTGATAAAAATTGACCTTGGCACTCTGTCACAAAACTGAACTAACCAAGCACATCTTCCTGGTTCTTCTTACTATTATAATGAACTCTGGACAAATACATTTACTTAGTAAATGATAACTAATATATTGACACACACTTCTAAGTTCAATAATGCAGAATTTCTATTATACCTGGTTATGTTTCACCATGCACTGTCTTAGCTTTTTGCCTGAATCTTTTGTTTGTGTTCATTTTATATTTTCAACTATATTACAAGTTCTTTGCAGTTAGTATGGTTCAGCCCATTGACTTTTATTCTATTCCTAGTTTGTTTTTTCAAGTTTTGCTTATTTAAGTAATCTCTACACTCCGTGTGGGACTCAAACCCACAGCCCCCAAGATCAAGAGTTGCATACTCTTCCAACCGGAATCCATATTCTTAGTTTTGATACCTTCTAATACAATTATAAGCAAGATAGTCTCTCTGGATTTTAAATTACTACATCTCTATGGTTTATACATATTTTGTTCTTAAAATCATTATTACTTTCCTCTGTCTTACATAGGCTATTAGTACAGCTCTAAGGAAATGAAAAAAGGGTGGGGTGTTGATTTTTTTTAGAAGCCTATCATAGACCAGATAGCAACACCTCACACACATGCATCAAATCCACACATATATACACATATGATCTTTCATACACAAATTAGGAATATACAAGCATAAGTGTAAGAAAGACAAAATTGATTCTCCTGAATATCAGAAAATAATTCTTGAATGAAATCTACAAAATGTTACTGGATGATAAGACTTCTGCTATATAATTGCCAAGGCTAACATATATTAATTTATAAATGTAGAGGTTATAAATAAAAGTCACAGAATACTATTATTTAAACTGGAAAAAAGTATTCTACGTCTTTCTGAAAAAATGATCACAAGAAAATAGATTTTTTGAAAAAGAGTAATTCTGTTGCTAAATATTAAAGATATTCTAAAGCTAAAATAACAGAAACTCTTAATACTAGTACAAGAAATTGATGAAAACAGAACAGAACAGATCAGATCATTCAGGAATACATATAAGTATATTTTAATGTGTTAGGTGATCAAATATAATATGAGGTAATTGGTAATAGATGAACAAAGCAGTAGATGGTTATTTTGTCAACTAAACATTTGGGGAAAAAATAATAAATTACCTCCCCATATAATGCTAATCAACAAAATTATTTTCAATGAATTAAAGAGCTAAAGGAAAATATAAACATTAAAAATTCTGGATAAAAACTTAGGTGGCTAGTTATATACACTTGGTGTGGGAGAGGCCTTAAGACTTCTGAAGAAGCCAGAAGGAAAAGATCAATGGATCCAACTACATAAAATTGTAAACTTCCACACCTAAAAAAAAAAAAAAAGAAAAAGAAAAAGAAAAAAGAAAAAAAAATCACCTCAAAAACAGATTAAGTTGACAAAAACAAAGTTGAAGAAATTACCTATATTTTATGGAAAACAAATGACAGCTTTGCTAACTTGTTTTTCCATATCAATAAGAAAATATAAACAGAATTAGAAAAACAGTCAAAAGAAATAACTAAGCAACCAATCACAAAAGAAGAAATACAAGTGGTTATCAGAAATAACAAATATTTAGTTTCTCTAGCAAAAAAAAAAAAAACAAAAACAAATTTTGTAAAACTGTCAAATATTAAATGTACTCATACTCAATGTTTGAAATAAACATTCTTCTATTTATATTTAGATTTTTGCTATTGGAGATACTGTATGACCTTCTGCATAAAATAGAGAGATATATATCTGTAACCCTAGGAATTCTCATACCTTTCCACACAGTGATTGTGAAAATAATTATGAGGCACTGGCTTAGAACTCATTTCCAAGGCATGGTGGTGGGAACAGTATGCCACGAGTGCTGGCAATAAGGAGGGGCATTGTGTATAGAGAATTTATAACAATAATAAAGCTGACTAAAAGCTGGTTTGCTTTTATTATCACCATGCACAGGCAATTTGAAACAATATCAGTGATTTAAATACTCCTCCCCACCAAGCTGACTGCCTCTACACCTAACCTTGGAATTCTACTATTCTAAGGAAACAAAATATTTGTGTGCAAAAATATTTGATGCATAATATTCATCACCCTATTCATTAATACTGAAAAAAATGATCCTAAATGCCTAATATTACAGGATTAGTAAAACATATCATATAATATTCATATTTCACAATCATTAAAAATGGTGGTGCTATTCTGTTTTTGTTCATCTATGTTGTATTATTAAATGAAATGAAATACAGAACAAAAATTCTACTAACAGTGCATTTTTAAATGCATTTATATTAAAAAGTTCTGAATAGTTTCAGTCACAGTCTTTACACAGTCTTTACACAGATTTTAAGTGTATTTTTCTTATGGTGTAGGAGAGAGGTACAGGAAGGATAAGTAAGATCTGTAACACCCGTTCTTCCCAACACACATACATGCACACACTCACATGCACAATTTTTACTATGGCAGTTGTGATCAACTGGCTCAACTTTGCTGCACATTAGAATAGCCCCGGGGGCTTTGAAAATCATAATACCCAGGATACATCCATATCAATTAAATCAGAATCCCAGGTGGAAGAGGGGAGGGATGTGGCACCAATATTTTTTTTAATTTTTTATTTATTTGACAGAGAGAGAGAGAGAGATCACAAGTAGGCAGAGAGGCAGGCAGAGAGAAGGGGAAGCAGGCTCCCTACTGAGCAGAGAGCCCGATGTGGGGCTCGATCCCAGGACCCTGAGATCATGACCTGAGCTGAAGCAGGGGCTTAACCCACTGAGCAACCCAGATACCCCTGGCATCAGTATTTTTAAAGATCCCCTGATGTGTCCAACATTCAGCTAAATTTAGAACCAATCAACTACTGTTGCTCACGTGTTGTCCTGGACCTGCCACAGCAGCGACCACTGGGAACTGGTTAGAAAGGCAGAATCTTGGGCCTGCTTCAGACCACAATCAACATTTTAACAAGGCTCTCAGGTGACTTCATAGAAGTTCAAGAAGCACTGATGGGGGGGTGGGGGTGGGGAAAGAAACACTGATAGAGTACCTCTATTTCCCAGCTCTCCAATACACGATTTCATTGGAGGAGAGGCTTCTGATGATTCAAATAAGTCTAAAAAATATTGGATCGCTAAAGTTCTCTCAAAAAATTCTGTGATTCTTATTCATTGTACCTTCCTTCATCCAGAAGTACATACAGATCATTTTTGCTAATCCATATTCCATAAGAAAATAAAGCAATTAGAGATTCATTGGAAACGGGTTTAGAATGTAATGCATCTCCTTGTTCTTGGGATGAACAAATTGCATCATGATATTTCTTTCTCTTTGCTCTAAGAGAAAAGAATTTTCCAGACTTTGAGCTCAATATTAACTTACTGGATTGTCTTTTGCAGAGATATATTAGCCAAGTAATTTTATAAACTGAGCTTTAATAAATTTGCCAAGTCTCTAGGAATTAAATGATAATATCTCTTGTCCAGATCAAAAGAACAGCTGAGTCACCCATATATGTCATTCTAATCCCAGTGGTTGTATAAGTAACAAACTGCAAGTGTGTAAAGTTAATAAAAGAAAAAAAAATTGAAGCTTGGGGTGGAGTATTAAAGTGAGACAAACTTTTAAATTGAGAAAGCAATTGCCAAACAAAGTATTTTGGGTAGGGACTAAATTTACATAATGGAAATTCTAGGCAACCTGAATCAATGCAAATAACCCAATGCAATAACAACTTTATTAAGATAACAGCTATATACATATAGAAAATAAAGGCTTTTCCCTCAGCCATGAAATAGTATTCTCCTAATAGAAACCAGCATTACAAACTCACAGTAACAAGAAAATTGACTGATACACGATGTTTCATGTGTTAACATACTAACGCAAACTCAGTTTCTCAGCAGTTTCTGGGATAAACATCACTACTATTCTGTATGATGGATAAAAGTTTAAATTGAATTCCATATCAAAATTTTGATTACTATTCCAGAATTTTTAAAGAATTTTCTCTTCCCTTATTCATTGAACCTTCATCACAACTCTATAATGGATTATTATCCCCATTTTAGAGATAGAGAAACTAAAAGTTGGGAGAGTTCTAGGTATTTTACCCAAAGACTAGGAAAATTCTGATTCAAAGAGATAAACACACCCTAATGTTTATAAAGGCATTATCCACAATACCCAAATTATGGAAACAGCCCAGTGACCATCAACTGATGAATGGATAAAAAAGATGTTTTATATATATATATACATATATATGTATATATATATAATGGAACATTACTCAGCCATAAAAAGAATGAAATCTTGGCATTTACAATGAGATGGATGAAGCTAGAAAGTATTATGCTAAGCGAAATAAGTCCATCAGAGAAAGACAATGAATACCATATGACTTCACTCACATGCATAATTTAAGAAACAAACAAAGGGGGAAATAGTGAGAGAGGCAAAGTAATAAAGAGACTCAACTACAGAGAATAAACTGATAGTTACCAGAGGGGATGTGGAGAGGGCTGATGGGTGAAATAGATAATAGGGATTAAGGGGCACACTTGTGATGAATACCAGGTGTTATATGAAAGTTTTGAATCACTATACTATACAGTTGAAACTAATATTACACTATATGTTAACTAACTGGAATTTAAATACAAACATAAAAAAAAAAAGTTGAGGAGTTACCTACCATATTCAAGACCACATGGATGTGGTGAAGTATATACTCAAACCTTGACTGTTCATTCTAAGTTTCTCCTGTATCTCAACTTCTCAAGTAGTTTCATTCTATTTCTTTCAATATTTACTTTATTCATTGTGTTTTCTGAGACAACACACACACCCATACATACACAACCACACCCTCACATGCACTCTTGGATAATCCTGGCCAAAATCCATGTCATAGGTAACTTGTTAAATATATACATTTATGAAGGTTGACATTTTTAGATGCAGCTGCACAACTCCACACAACTAAATATAATGGAATAGGATCTTTTTTTTGGTTTCATCCATTTTCTGAGAGTCAACATTAAATTCTACTTCTCATGCAGATTGTCCTTAGTCGCACTTGCCCAGATCAGCAAAGAAATAGTTAAAAAGAAAGTATTATTGATCATTTTGCAAGGTAAAATTAATTCTTAACTAAATTCTACTTTTTTTGAGATGTCATGCCACATCTCTTCATATGTGCCTGAACATCTACTATTGCATACTTTGTTTCATTCTGAATGCTTTTTTTTTTTTTTTTTTTTTTTTTTTTAGTTTTAAAAACTGTCTGTATATTTTCAAGGTACAACACAACACCTGGGAAATTGATGTGTATGTATCTAGAAGGCAGGTTAGAATTAGTTTACTTAAACATAATGGTCACAAAATTTCTTGTTTCATTTTTCTTTTTTCTTAAGATTTTATTTATTTGAGAGAGAGAGAGAAAGAGATTGAGAGAATGAGTGGGAGGAGGGTCAGAGGGAGAAGCAGATTCCCTGCTGAGCAGGGAGCCACATGATACCCCTAGGACCCTGGGATCATGAACTGGGCCAAAGGTAGATACTTAACTGACTGAGCCACCCAGGCACCCTCATGTTTCATTTTTCTTTTTCATTTTCTTTCTTTTTTTTTTTTTATTTTGAAAGATTTTATTTAGTTCTTTGTCAGAGAGAGAGAGAGAGAGAGCACAAGCAGAGGGAGTGGTAGAGGGAGAACCAGGCTCCCCACTTAGCAAGAAGCCCATATGGGACTAGATCCCAGGACCCTGGGATCATGACCTGAACTGAAGGCAGATGTTCAACTGACTGAGCCACCCAGGGATCCCTCATTTCATTTTTCTATAACTCATTTAGATTTACTTCTAATTTGTGAAGTTCACTTGATATGTCCCCTTGTGTGTCTGTGATACACATTTCCATGCATATCAAGGTAAAAGAGCATTTTGAGGAATTCTAATAAATCTTGATATTAATGTTCTTCTATTTAATAGTTTTATACTTAATATAATCCTCACAGAACTATGAAAATCAAAAGAAAAAGTAATTGGAAATATACTTAAAATGAATGAATAATAGCACATACAATATGAAAGTTCAATACTCAATTCCAAATAATTTCCATTCTAAAGAATTCATAATTTCTCTAATCTCATTTTATTTTCATTCAGCCAAAAGCACAATTTCTAATATAAATAGGGATACCTTTGGGATAGTCTAATTATTAACATAGTATATTAGGTCTTCCCTGTTCTTTGAAAGTAATTGTGGTCATTGCACAATATAGAAGTGAAAATTAAGAAAACCCTTAATTAAAACTATTTGAATATTCAGATTTTTTCTTAACCATACATTTATTTAACTATACAGTTATGCTGCTGATACACATGTATTTGATTCAATTTCAGATCAAACTAAATTTTCAATCTAGCTCATGGAAAATAGATTAAATGTTTTCCCATGTAAATTATTTTAGTTAGAAAATTATGTATTAACCAACTAAGTTTTAAAAGGAAAAGGTATTATATTTAAAGAAAATGTTAATTGTAACAAAAAGAAATTTATCTTTGTAGTAGTAATCTCCAAATATGGTCCCCTAATCCCTAATGGACTATTCACTCCCTTAAATACAAGCTGAAATTTCCTTGAGTATGGGCTGACACCACAATTTGCTTTTGCACTATCAAAGACAGTGTAAGTGTTCCTGTGTTATTTCTGAGGTTACATCATAAAAAACTTTGTAGTTTACACCTAGATCTCTCTAAATGTTTGCTGTGGAGGATGCCAACCCCACCTTGTAAAAAGCCAAACTACCTTTGGTGAAGGAGCAGAAGTTGAGGACAAAGCACAAACTGACACACTGCAAGCTCCCCAGCTCCATCCTGGCTGGGATATATATTATATTCCTCCAGGAAGCTCTCAACTGTCTTAATGTCTTACTAGAGAAAAAACAACCTTAACTTGACATTGGCAAGGCGTCCAGTATCCTGTGAGTCCTTAACATGGAAAATCCTTTTGAAACCTCACTTTTCCTTACCTCCCCCAAATCCCAAGTATATAATTGGCCACCCCTCACAACCCCGGGGCAGCAGCTCTTTCTGCCCATGGGTCCTGTCCCCGTACTTTATAAAACCATATTTTTGTACCAAAAACGTCTCAAGAATTCCTTCTTGGACGTCAGCTCTGAACATTACCTATATTCCCAATCCACATCACCTTGAAGTCACCATGCTGTGAAAAATCCAAAATGAGAGAGAGAATCAGAGACAGAGAGAAAGAGATGGTTGGCTAGCTCTCAGTTTTTTAAGGATCCAAATCCAAGCATCAGATAGGTCAGTAAAGACACCTCTTAGACATTTCAGTCCCAGGACATATCACATAGGGAAGAACCCAGAAATCAGGCAAACAGCTGTAACCAAGGCTCCAGATCTCTGGCTCCAGTTGACTCATCCAACCATCTCTACCCACCGGGGCTCCAGTTATCTCAGATAAGACCTCAGGAGACAAGAAGGCTTGATCCATTTTCACCATATTCTGATGTAATTTCTGACCCAATTCACAGAACTATAAGCATAATTGTTACAGAAATCGGTTTTAAAAGAAGGCCTCTGTGATTTGGCCTCCAGGTTGTTTACTCTTCAGTGCAGACTGAGACCTATTAGCTCAAAATTCCTCTAGTGCCAAACACAAATTTTTACGTATGCAATTGTCTTAGAAAGAGCTTACACAAGCAGATTTTGGGCCATTTAAGGCCTGCCTGCTTTGTATATCCCGAGAAGCCTCACCCACACTCTGCCAGCCATAGATAAAATAAGCCTGTGGTTCCAACAAAGTAGGATTTATTCCAGGGCTGCAAGGTTGGTTCAACATCCGCAAATCAGTCAATGTGATACAACACATCAATAAAAGAAAGAACAAGAACCATATGATACTCTCAATAGATGCTGAAAAAGCATTTGACAAAGTACAGCATCCCTTCCTGATCAAAACTCTTCAAAGTGTAGGGATAGAGGGCACATACCTCAATATCATCAAAGCCATCTATGAAAAACCCACCGCAAATATCATTCTCAATGGAGAAAAACTAAAAGCTTTTCCGCTAAGGTCAGGAACACGGCAGGGATGTCCATTATCACCACTGCTGTTCAACATAGTACTAGAGGTTCTAGCCTCAGCAATCAGACAACAAAAGGAAATTAAAGGCATCCAAATCGGCAAAGAAGAAGTTAAATTATCACTCTTTGCAGATGATATGATACTATATGTGGAAAACCCAAAAGACTCCACTCCAAAACTGCTAGAACTTATACAGGAATTCAGTAAAGTGTCAGGATATAAAATCAATGCACAGAAATTAGTTGCATTTCTCTACACCAACAGCAAGACAGAAGAAAGGGAAATTAAGGAGTCAATCCCATTTACAATTGCACCCAAAACCATAAGATACCTAGGAATAAACCTAACCAAAGAGACACAGAATCTATACTCAGAAAACTATAAAGTACTCATGAAAGAAATTGAGGAAGACACAAAGAAATGGGAAAATGTTCCAAGCTCCTGGATTGGAAGAATAAATATTATGAAAATGTCTATGCTACCTAAAGCAATCTACACATTTAATGCAATTCCTATCAAAGTACCATCCATCTTTTTCAAAGAAATGGAACAAATAATGCTAAAATTTATATGGAACCAGAAAAGACCTCGAATAGCCAAAGGGATATTGAAAAAGAAAGCCAACGTTGGTGGCATCACAATTCCGGACTTCAAACTCTATTACAAAGCTGTCATCATCAAGACAGCATGGTACTGGCACAAAAACAGACCCATAGATCAATGGAACAGAATAGAGAGCCCAGAAATAGACCCTCAACTCTATGGTCAACTAATCTTCGACCAAGCAGGAAAGAATGTCCAATGGAAAAAAGACAGCCTCTTCAATAAATGGTGCTGGGAAAATTGGACAGCTACATGCAGAAAAATGAAATTGGACCATTTCCTTACACCACACACGAAAATAGACTCAAAATGGATGAAGGACCTCAATGTGTGAAAGGAATCCATCAAAATCCTTGAGGAGAACACAGGCAGCAACCTCTTCGACCTCAGCTGCAGCAACATCTTCCTAGGAACAACGCCAAAGGCAAGGGAAGCAAGGGCAAAAATGAACTATTGGGATTTCATCAAGATCAAAAGCTTTTGCACAGCAAAGGAAACAGTTAACAAAATCAAAAGACAACTGACAGAATGGGAGAAGATATTTGCAAACGACATATCAGATAAAGGACTAGTGTCCAGAATCTATAAAGAACTTAGCAAACTCAACACCCAAAGAACAAATAATCCAATCAAGAAATGGGCAGAGGACATGAACAGACATTTCTGCAAAGAAGACATCCAGATGGCCAACAGACACATGAAAAAGTGCTCCATATCACTCGGCATCAGGGAAATACAAATCAAAACCACAATGCGATATCACCTCACACCAGTCAGAATGGCTAAAATCAACAAGTCAGGAAATGACAGATGCTGGCGAGGATGCGGAGAAAGGGGAACCCTCCTACACTGTTGGTGGGAATGCAAGCTGGTGCAACCTCTCTGGAAAACAGCATGGAGGTTCCTCAAAATGTTGAAAATAGAACTGCCCTATGACCCAGCAATTGCACTACTGGGTATTTACCCTAAAGATACAAACGTAGTGATCCAAAGGGGCATGTGCACCCGAATGTTTATAGCAGCAATGTCCACAATAGCCAAACTATGGAAAGAACCTAGATGTCCATCAACAGATGAATGGATCAAGAAGATGTGGTATATATACACAATGGAATAGTATGCAGCCATCAAAAGAAATGAAATCTTGCCATTTACGACAACATGGATGGAACTAGAGCGTATCATGCTTAGCGAAATAAGTCAAGCGGAGAAAGACAACTATCATATGATCTCCCTGATATGAGGAACTGGTGATGCAACATGGGGGCTTAAGTGGGTAGGAGAAGAATCAATGAAACAAGATGGGATTGGGAGGGAGACAAACCATAAGTGACTCTTAATCTCACAAAACAAACTGAGGGTTGCTGGGGGGAGGGGGTTTGGGAGAAGGGGGTGGGATTATGGACACTGGGGAGGCTATGTGCTTTGGTGAGTGCTGTGAAGTGTGTAAACCTGGTGATTCACAGACCTGTACCCCTGGGGATAAAAATATATGTTTATAAAAAATAAGCCTGTGGTTCAAAGACACCAAGCTGCCACTGTTCTTCAGAGCCTTCTGACTCAAAGACTTTTCCCGTGCTGGTGATCAACATTACCTAGATCTCCTAGACAAGTAAATCCCCGCAGAGGCCTCTGGACAGATTTTTGCTTTGAGGGATTTGCCCAAATGCAAACCTGTCAAAATAGCCCAAGAAAGCATTTATAGGTTACTGTCACCTCATGATCATATACTATCCCTTTGATCAGTCCCCCAAATCCCTTAAAAGCCCTACAATAATAAAATGATTTTCATTTTATGCAACTAAATTTTGGGGCTACTTGTTAGGCAGCAACATCAAATAATAGAAGCAACTTAAACCATTTCCCTGAGTCATTCAAAGCCAGCCGTAAAACAACTAACTGCCCTGATTTACAATGTGTTAAGATTATAATTATACCTTAATGCATAAAAACTATGCTCCAAGGCTAGATGGTAGAGTTCCTTAAATACTGTTATTTCTTATGGTCTATCACATCCTTTAAAGAATGCTATGAGATGATAAAAAAGATTTAGTAAGAATAAGGAACAATTTTCACAATAGAAACTTCAACTCTTATTAATATGCAATATAAATTCAAAACCACAAGCAATCTTGTCCATCAAACACAAAAAGTTTTGGAAATAATCAACTGTTCCTAAATTGTTAGTATTAATGTTCCTTTTTAATTTGTTTTTATTAGGTTTTTGCCATCCATTAACATTCTTGGCAAATAAGTTGTAGCAAAAGTTTTCAGAAAACATTGAAGTAAAAAGAAAAGCTGGAAAATTAATTTATTTTCTGCAAACTCAGAAATAAGAAATAACTTCTTTATAATTAAGAAAATTAACCTTCTTGAAAATTAGAAAGAGACTCTCATTATTGTTTTTTGGCACTGTAACACTCTGGTCCACTTGCCAAACACAGTGTTCTATGTTAGCACCATCTGAGAACAGTGATGTAGAATTATTCTATCACACATTTACTCTATGCAAAATAGAGTGAAGGAGAATTAAATAGTGAGCCCTCTATTTAATCTATTTGGCTAAATCACATTGGAAGTTAAAAACATTTGCAAGCTGGTGTCTGAACACAGATCACAACTGAGCATATTTTCCCAGTTCCCAGATTAGGAACACCCCACTAATTCATAGGTGACCGATGTATGCTTATGAGTCTACTCCTTACTCAGCTGTGTGAAAAAACATTCCACAGACCAGAGAAATTGAACAAACAAAATCTTGGTTTTACTTTTCACTTTACTACTTATAGTGTGACTTCAGGCAAATTTTATAACCAAACTGAGTCTTTGTCTACATGTTCATAAAATCACATTAATCTCAAATGGTCATTTTGAGGATGAGATACTATACATATAAAACTGTCTTACATTCCATAACTTGCTATATAAGCAAGCTATTGTTTTCATGGACTATTTTAAGATCAGCACTGTTACATGAGTTTCAGGAAGAATATGATCTCTTTCTATTGTACTTACCAGGAATATACATCACATGACCTAACACTTTCAGGAAAAGTAAGCAGGTTCCTCCTTTCATTATATTTAGCTATGCCACTAATTTGCCACTTACATGACATAATATAGTAAGATACACTGATTGGCAAAGAAATTGTAAATAAAGTATTCCTGTGATGCCCAGTTAGAAGCTTTAAAAGCAAAGAAAACAAAATTCATATGATATGAATTGCCACACCTAACCCAAAATATACAATTCCATTCAACTTACAGATAATAATAATTAATTATAGTTTAACTTTATATCAATAAATCTTCTTAAAATCAATGTGGAAAAATTATTTTCTTCATTTTACAAATAAGGATATGGAGATATCAAGAAGGAAGAGAGTCAAGTCTCTTCAACTTCTCCCTTGATAAAAATTTTATTTCTACCTGTCAACTTTTGAAGGAAGGCACAGTTGGCTAGCTCTCATTTGACAAAGGGAACTGAACTCTTACTGGCCTCTGAAGGTCTGCCTCATCGGTGGCTTTCCCCACCACCATCCAGCAGAAATGTTTGGATTACCTGTAGTCCTTGTCAAATTAGGCTAGCATCCAGGTCACTGGTACCTCATCTCACTTGGGCCTATGCCAAAGAAGTAAAATTTGGTGCAGATGCCCACCTTAATGCTTTCAGGTATAGACCTTTTAGCCGATGCTGTAGCCATTACTATAGGGCCAAAGGGAAGGACAGCAATTACTGAACAGACTTGTGGAAGTCCCAAAGTAACAAAAGATGGTATGACTATTGCAAAGTCAACTGACTTAAAAGATAAATAAAAACATTGGCATCAAACTTATTCAAAGATGTTGCCAGTAACACAAAGGAAAGGGCTAGGGATGGCATCACTTTATTACTGTCTTGGCATGCTCTATTGCCAAGGGAGGCTTCGAAAAATTTAGCAAGGGTGCTGATCCTGTGGAAATCAGGAGAGATGTGCTATTTGTTGTTGATGTTGTAATTGTTCAACTTAAGGAGCAGTCTAAACCTGTGATGACCCCTGAGGAAATTGCTCAGGGTGCTAAGATTTCTGGTGACAAATTGGTAAAATCCTTTCTGATGTAATGAAAAAGTTTGGAAGAAGGGGTGTCATAACATGAAAGGATGGAAAAACTAAATGATGAATTAGAAGTTATAGAAGGCATGAAGTTTGATCAAGGATATATTTCTCTTTATTAATGCATCAAAAGTTCAGAAATGTGAATTCCAAGATGCCTATGTTCTATTGAGTGAAAAGAAAATGCTAGTGTCCAGTCCATTGTACCTGCTCTTGAAATTGCCAACACTCACTCTAAGCCCTTGGTCTTAATTGCTGAAGATGTTGATGGAGAATCTCTGAGTACACTCATTTTGAGAAAGCTAAAAGTTGATTTTTAGGCTGTAGTAGTGTAAGCTCCAGCTTTTGATGATAATAGAAAGAACAGGTTTAAAGACATGACTATCGCTACTGGTGGTGAAATGTGTGGAGAAGGATTGACTTTAAATCTTGAAGATGTTCAGCCTCATGACTTGGGAAAGGTTGGAGAGATCATTGTGACAAAAGATGATGCCATGCTCTTAAAAGGAAAAGGTGAAGAGGTTCAAGTTGAAAACCATATTCAAGGAGTCATTGAGCAGTTAGACATCACAACTAGAAAATACGAAAAGCTGAAAGAATTTCTGGCAAAACTCTCAGGAATAGCTGTGCTGAAGTTTGGTGGGACAAGTGATGTTGAAGTGAATGAACAGAGTTACAGATATTGTCAAAGCTACACAAGCTCCTGTTGAAGAAGGCAGTGGGGCTGTGTCCTGCTTTGGTGCTTTCCAGGCTTAGATTCAATAATTCCAACTAATGAAGATCAAAACATTGGTATAGAAATTACTAAGAGAACACTTAAAATTCCTGCAATGACCATTGCTAAGAATGCCTGTGTTGAAGGGTCACTGACGATTGAGAAAATTATACAGAGTTCCTCAGAAGTCGGTTATGATGCTATAGTTGGAGACTTTGTGAATATGGTGGAAAAGGAATCATTGATCCAACTAATGTTGTAAGAACTCCTTTCTTGGATGCTGCTGGAGTGGCTTCTCTGTTAACAGCAGCAGAAGCTATAGTCCCTGAAATTCCTAAAGAGAAGGACCCAGGAGTGGGCAGAATGGGTGGAATGGGAGGTTATATGAGAGGTGACATGTCCTGATTCCTAGAATAGTGCTTTACCCTTATTAATGAACTGTGAGAGGAAGCTCAAGGCTGAGCTCCTCAACAATAACTTCAGAGAAGTCAGCTGAAGGAAAGGACTAAAGAAAAGACTGGATGATGTTTAAAAAATCACTACAACAATCAGTTACTGGTTTCAGTTGACAGCATATAATGGCTGACTATTGTCACTGTCCATGCCTACAGATAATTTATTTTTTATTTTTTAATAAGACATTGGTATATTCCGGATAACTGAATACAAGAGCCAGGTACCAAAATACTGCTTTCACCTTAAATCCCAGAGGCATTTGTATTCTGTTAAAATCAGGATTTTGGTGTTTGCCATCACCAGATGAAAAGTTAAGAAGCACCTTTCTGTGGAGAGTTAAGAATAATAGTGTACAAAGTAGAGAAATATCCACTTATGTAAAAACCTTTGTGTAATAAAAATTTGTTCGAAAACAATGAAAAGGGGGACTGAAACTGAATTAAGGTGATGATTCTCATACCATGTTTAGAGATATTTGACTTTTTGGAAAGGAACAAATGCTTACCTAAATTTATTAAATACTTATTGTGGAATGTCTAACATTACTGACAGTCTAGTAATGCACTTATATGTGTCAGCTGGCATGGCTCCCGTACTAACAGGCTCAGAAGATCCTGGAAAACCAGGTCATTATGCATGATTGATGGGCTCCATCAATCAAGGCATGAAAAACAGAAGCCAAAAGAAGGTCAAACTAAGACTGGATATTCAAAGGCACAAGATACAAACAAGTATCCTGTGGTTAAAACACTTGTCTATCCAGGTAGAAAAGATCAGTTAAACTGGAATGGAGGGACAGAATGCTAGGCAAAGACAATGGCAATAATTTGTCTTGATATGAAAAATAAAAGTATGAATTGAGAGGAACGGAGAGAAGGTAACAAAATGCCAGAAACAAGATGAAATTTAACAGATTATAGGGGTAAAAACAACATGTAAATCTATTTCATAAATTAAAAATCATCATAAACTGTAATTAGGTATTACTGGTGAGTTAAATTTCATAATATGGCCCCAAATTCATCTCAGCAATTTTTGAAAGCTCTCCCTTACTCCTTATTTACACTAATCCTTCCTTGCCCGAATTAGTTAACACTTACTTTACCAATTTTTCAATCTCCATACTAATCAAACCACTCCCATTCAGCTTGCAATCCCATGACCCTACTGTAACAATTCTTCATCAGGTCATCCATGACATTTATAAGTAATCTAAATCAGTGGGCAACTTTAGCCCGGATTTTACTTGAGTTTCTAGAATGCTAAACCCATCTGAGTACTCCATCTTTATTTCAACTTCTACATCACGTCTCCTGGGATGTCCTCTATTTTCTGACTGCTCCTTCTCTTTTTTCTTTGCTGACTCAGTTTTCTCAAAACAATCCTGAAATGTCAAATGCCCTTCAAGGCATATTCTTCAGTCCTTGTCTCTTTTCATTCTGTGCATTCCTTGTACAGACACCCTTCCTTTGGTCTTCAGTTACCAGGCATATTTTTGTGACTTTTACATATAAATCTCTAGCAGGCTTCTCAGTTTCAGGTTGATACATCCAATTCACAGTGTTTTCACTTGCACGTTCTAGACATATCCTAAACAGCCAGTTTAGCCAAACTCCTGACCACCTTCCCAGTCTCTTCTCCCACTGTTCGCTGTTGAACAGCATGCTCCCCTATCCAATTCTTCAAGCCAGAGCAATACACCATTGAATAGCTAATAGCCAATGCACCACTATATTTTGTTGATTTTAATTTATAAATTGTAAAGTTTCCATTCCTCTTTTCTATCTTTACTGAGTCCAAGCTACTATGGTCTATCATGTAGACATATTGCTAATAGCTTCCTGACTAGGGCTTCCCGAAACTTACTCTCTAAACTGAAGCAGAAGTATTTTTTCACTCTAACCAGGTATTTTCTCTGTTTAAATCTCTTGAAAAGGTTGAACTTCTCTAATCTGGGTTACAGGGACCCAGGTGATCTGCTCCCCATGGCCATAGCTAGCTTCTCACATCCACTGCATTTTGCTCTCCAGCCACACCACACTGTTTTCACTGTGTCACTATATCGTGCACTGTCCTGCCACAGCCTTTGTACAGGCTGTTCCCTCTGCTTTGTGTACTTTTCCCCATTCCTTGTCATTGCCTTAAATTAACTCCAACTTATCTTTAGTTCTCAGCACCAGAGTCACTTCCTCAGAAAGTCTTCCTTGACTCCCAAAGAGTCAGGTCTCCTATATACTCTCATTATACCCTGAAACTTTTATACATAGCATCTGCCATGGTGTACAATTACAGAGTTATTTATGTGATTGCAAACCTGGAAGGAAGGGATGTTGCTGCTCTTTAATCACATTGCAAGCTCAATGCCATTATAGCAGTCATCACAGAGGAGGGGTTCAGCATTATTTGTGGAATGATTAAATGAATGGACTGAACTGCCCGGGTGAATACCTGTTCATCTTCTCAAGGCTCTAAAGAAAGCTTCCTCAAACGAATGTTTCCTCCTCTGCACTCATAAGCAACTCTGTTTATGTTAGTATCATATTTATCATATTGATGATAGGTATCTTTTTTCCAACACAGGTTATGAGTTCTTTAGATGCCTGAGGTTAGAAATCATGTCTTGTTCACGGTTGTATCCTGAGGCCTCTTGCAGTTCTGAGCATATCACAGCCACTCAGAAGTACAAGGAACTGAAGTAGAGAAAAAGATGAATTCTGCTGGTTTTAAGATTTCAGTTGGCCTTGCTTCAAGAATAAACCCATTTGCACACAGGAGGCAAAGCCAGGCATTACTGAGGAAAATTGCTTAATCTGCTCTATGTATTATAGATAATATCCTGAATCTGCTATCAGGCCCTGCCAAAACATGCTGAGCTCCTGAATAATTCAAAGCTTTCTTCTCCTGTCCCTTCTTCCTCTTCCTCTCCTTCTTTTCCTTCTCCTTGCCCTCCTCTTTCTCCATTTATAAATACAATCTGAATATTAAAACTTCATTACCCTTTCATAAAAAACAAAATCCTTCATGATAATTTCATATTTTTTTGGAAAAGGGTAGACTTTAAATACAAAATAAGTAGTTGGGCTTTTTTTTTTTAATCATACAATTAAAATAAAGCATTAGTTTACAAAGCAGGTGATCAAGTTTTAAAGTTCACCATCCAGAGAGGCCTGGGTGGCTAAGACAGTTAAGTATCTGCCTTTGGCTCAGATCATGATCCCAGGGTCCTGCGATGGAGTCCCATATCTGGTTCCTTGCTCAACAGGGAGCCTCTTCTTCCCTCTACCTCCGGCTCCTCCTGCTTGCTCGCTCTCTCTCTCTCTCTGACAAATAAATAAAATCTTTAAAAGAAATAACTTTCATTATCCATAGATATGATGATAGAATTAAGAAGTAAGAATGGATTTTATTTTTAAAGGGTTGATTATATTTATGAGTAATAAAATCTTAAATTTTTTTACTAAGACAAACTGGATGTAGTTAACCTTTAAAATTCATACTATGAAGAAAAACTGAGTCCTCTCATGACCTCTTTCTTGAGGCATTTGTTGTCAACATAATATTTCTCTAAGGAGTCACTGATTACCGCTCAGGTTCTCAATTTCTAGCTTAAGTGCTCTGCTAAATATAACAGATAAATACATTTAGGATTTTGTTTTAGTAACGGGCAATCTCTCACACAACTTAGAAAAAAATATGTGTCATTAGCTTGTTCCTTGACTTTCAAACCTGAAAGATTATCATTAGCCAAGTGAAATGTTCTATTTACTTGGTAGGGAAATTTGGGGCACTACCCATGACATAGATAATGGGCCTGCATTAAAAAAGACAGGCACAGGAAGCTTTGAAGTTTTCAGATAATAATCTCCTAGATAAGGAAAGAGTAACTATCTTTACCTGCTTTTAGCAACAAAGCACATCATCAAAGCAAGAACACACTAGAAGGAATGCCATGGATATGATTTAATGAGTAATATTTTAGAATAAACATTATACTGATACTTCATTTATATGTATTAGCTGATATGCTTATTAGGTATAACTGAGCTTGTTGGAAAGAATATTTCCAAAAGATCTCATCTTCATTGGTTTAACAGATTTCACACAATTAACTACAGATTAAGATATAAATAGAAGATATTAATAGAGAGATATCAATTACTCCCTATAATTTTACAGTAGTTAAAAACAGACACAGAAAATTACACTTTTAATTTTTAATTCAACTTTTTTGAGATTCAATATGCACACAATAATATATCATCATTTTTTAAATGTACAGTTCAATAAGTTTTAACAAGAGTGTGCAACATGAAACAACTGCTTTAAAGGAGATCTAGAATACATGAATGCAAAACTTGTTCATCTGTGGATAAACATTTGGGCTGTTTTTAGTTTGGGGCTATTACAATTAAAGCTATGATGAACATGCATGCACAAGTTTTTCTGTGGACTTTTTTATTTCCATTTCTTTTTGATAAATACCTAAGGGAGGAATAGCTAAATCATACCAGGAGGTATATATTAAACTTTATAAGAAACTGCCAATCTAAAAAACATACTTTAATTAATAAAATTCAAAGTTATCAGGAGGGCATAAATATATATTCAACATGTATTCATTTGTTCCACAAATGTTAAGAAATTATCTATTATACGGCAGCTTAAGTTTGTGCATTGAATGTATAGAATTTAACAAGACATAGTCCTGCCCTAAGGACATTCAGAAAACATGGGAAATACTCTCTTGTGCATGTTTGAAAAGACATCTCTCTATATACAATATATCTGAGAAAGCAATGCTTGTGTAATTGGATATGCTAAGCCCTAGGTCTGCTATCAATTAGTTATCTAACTTTAGGAAGGCTCTTAATCCCTTTGAGCTTTATTATCTTTAAAAAGACAAGACTGAAATAATTAGCTATTTTCAAACACTAAAATCAATCATTAATTTGTAATGGAAGTAAAAGGAAATAGCAATAACTCTCCAAATTTGTTAACTCCAAATAAAGTTGAGAGCCTAAAGTTTCAAAGTAGTTGATACTTTTGCTAAGAGATTGATTAATAGGGTGATTTCTAATAAGTATTAGCAATTATTTCTTAAAGCATAAGAACATGAATTGTATCAATCACAGGCCTGAAAATTTACTCTCCACTGAATTACAACCAATCTGAAATCTAGGAATGAAGACAAAGTGTAGCCAAACATAACAGAACACTAAATTGAAAAAAGAAAAGCCGAAAGCTTCCAATAGCTCCTGACATCCTAAGTTCCAACTGTCATACTTTAATGCTCTAGATACTAAAGAAACTGAAACTGGCTTTATCCAGCAACTGTTAATGACACCTCTCTTAGCAAATAGTTCAAAAAGTGATCTTCATGGAAAATCAAAACAGGGCAGGTAATCAGCCTCATGTAAGAAATATGTATAGAATAGTCCTTGTCCATAATTTTTTGTATTAAGTTCAATTAGCCAACACATAGTACATTATTAGTTTTTGATGTAGTGTTCAATGATTCACTAGTTGTATATAACACCCTGTGCTCATCCCATCGCCTGCCTTCCTTAATATCCATCACTGGTTACCCCATCTCCCCATCCTCCTTCCTTCTGCAACCCTCAGTTTGTTTCCCAGAATCCAGAGTCTCTCCCTTTCTGGTTTGTCTTCCTCTCTCGATTTCTGCCCATTCAGTTTCCCTCCCTTCCCCTATGATCCTCTGTGGTATTCCTATATTCCACGTATGAGTGAAACTAAATGATAATTGTCTTTCTCTGCTTGACTTATTTCACTTAGCATAATACCCCTTCAGGGCCATCCATGTTGATGCAAATGATAGGTAGTCATCCTTTCTGATGGCCGAGTAATATTCCATTACATATATGAACCATATTCTTTATCCATTCATCTATTGAAAGACATCTCAGCTCCTTCGACTACTGGCTATTGTGGACATTGTTGCTATGAACATTGGGGTGCATGTGCCCCTTCTTTTCACTATATCTGTATCTTTGGGGTAAATATATGGTAGTGTAATTGCTGAGTCATATGGTAGCTCTATTTTTAACATCTTGAGGAACCTCCTTACTGTTTTCCAGAGTGGCTGTACCAACATGCATTCCCATCAACAGTGGAAGAGGGTTCCCCTTTCTCCATATCCTCACTAACATTTGTTATCCCTTGTCTTACTATTTTTAGCCATTCTAATTGGTGTAAGGTGGTATGTCATTGTGGTTTTTATTTGTATTTCCCTGACTACAAGTTCTGTGGAGCATTTTCTCATGTGTCTGTTAGCCATCTGTAAGTCTTCTTTGGAGAAGTGTCTGTTCATGTCTTCTGCCCATTTCTTGACTGGATTATTTGGTTTTTGGGTGTTGAGTTTGATAAGGTCTTTATAGATCGTGGCTTGTCCTTGTCCATAATTAATAAATCTTTTAATATATACTTACAGATTTATAGGAAAAGAATTCTTATTTCTTTTTATGACAATTTCATCTGTCAGTTAGCTCTGGCACCATGTTCACACTAGGACTCTGTTTCCTAGACATTACTCAGTAATTCCACATATACCAGTGGCCACAATTCCAAACAACAGAGACACCAATTCTCTAAAGAAGCTAAGGATTCAGTCAAGAACACAATGCACTGGGTGGAAAAGATTCCTTATCAGGAAAAAAATGAAGAATGGAAACTATCTTCTCCCAGCATTTGAATAAACATGGAGATCAACACATTAGTCAGAACATTACTGAACAGTGAATAATAAAGTGCAACTGCCTACTTTGGAGGTCTTACAGAGATTGTTAGGGCATGAAATCAGGACAGTACCAGGAATCAATGACTTACTGGTCCATGTAACCAGAGGTAAGTCAACTATTATTTTTCTATGCCTTCTTATCCCTATAAGAAAAATAATGCTTGTTTATATTCACAGCTCTATAATAGTGAACAGGAAAATCATGAAAAAATATTCATTTTTACGTAACTTACAGTTTAGAAAATGATAAAATAAAGGTATTTCATACATTATATGGCATTGTACAAATGTAAAATAATCATTATTGTCATGATTACCATTATAATTTTCAATGTACATACCATTTATGATTTCTAGGTAGGATCAGAAAGCACTTCTTAGAATAACAGAAATTTCTCATGAATTCTTAGGCTTCAAATTAAGCCTAAGAGTAAGGCTAATTTTCCATCATTGCTGGACTTATTTGATTTATTTCAAAGTATATAAACTATGGGATCATACTTTACCACCTATAAAATAACCATGAAAAGCATATGAGAGATGATCATCACATACATATAATGAGTACAAATTCACTCCTGGATATAACCCCAAATCCATTACGTTATATCTATTTTTCCCACGATCAAAACAGTGGCACCCTCTATCAGAACAAGACTCATCCACCCAAGACCTTAAATGGAACCTTGCTTTCATATACTAATTGGTCAAGAATCAGAGGAGAATGACTAAAAGGTAGAAGAGGTAGCTGACAAATATCTGCTGGCTCTCAGTTCTTTATCTGAGTTCTGGAGGGTTTGGGTTTTTTCTTTCTTATTCCTGGTTTATTTAAGTCCATCCTCTGTCATCACTTTATAATTCTCCAGTGTGGTAGGAAGCAAGAGGAAATGGAGGCAATACTAGAATGAGTGTTCAGTGACCATCAATCTTAAGGCTATCAAAATCACTGGCATCATCCAAGCTGAAAACAAAAACACTGAATCTGTCATCTAGGCTCTTCTGTACATCCAAGGCTAACATTAAGCCCATGTCTCTCCAGGGTTAGCTGGGGCTGAGTAGAGTCACACAACCTTTCGTTACTCACTAGCATTTCCTGAGTAACAGGCTATGCGGCTAGTGGCCTTCTCTCTTACATATAAAATCATTTCTCTGTTGCTCTAATCTTTCTTGACTTTTTCTCTTTAATTAAAAATAAATAATGTATATTCTTTTAAGAGTAAGCCATGTCAGGTAGTTATTGAGCTAACTGAATTACTTGACCCCTCTGTGTTTGGTTAAAAAATATTTAAACATCAAGATGAACCTTGCAGAAAACTTTAACCAGTAAAGGAGTGAGAAGCAGGGGAAGTCAAAGGCATTCAAATGTCAAAATTATAAATTATATTTAAAAAAATGAAGCTCAAGAGTGTGTTCCTTCAGTATCTCCATATCATAGTGCCAAATTGTTTTAAAAATTCTTTTTTTTTTGTTTATTGAGCAGAGATGCCAATGAATAACTGTTAAGACTTGAAAGATTTTTTAATTTTCTAAAAAATATTTAATTTGTTTATCTGACACAGAGAGAGAGATGATCATAAGTAGGCAGAGAGGCAGGCAGAGAGAGGGTAGGGGAAACAGGCTCCTTGCTGAGCAGAGAGCCCGGTACAGGACTCAATCCCAGGACACTGAGACCATGACCTGAGCTGAAGGCAGAGGCTCAATCCTCTGAGCCACCCAGGTGCCCCAAGACTTGGAAGATTTTTTAAAAAGGGAAGTCAAATTTTTATTGTTTTACCTTTTTTTGCAAAAACACTGCATTATTTGGCTGATTTCTGATGTTTTTCAAGTTAATTGTTGTTCTTCCACCTCAAAGCAGATCACTTCAAGTTCTATATAGATACCACAGAGCTCAGTGAAATTTAAATAGTAACATTACATAAAAGTAGAGATCTTCAAAAACATAATCCATTTCTTTTCATTTTGATGTATATAAAAATGGAAATGAAAAATATCTATGATATCTATATAGTATTAGATATAGCTGACAAATATTTTATTTGAATATATATTTGAGCAATATTCTTCAGAAGTAAATTGCACAAATAGGAGCATGATTCTATAATTATACAAATACTTTCTTTTGGAGAGAGCATGGTCTATTTTTACCCCTCTCTAGAGCATTCTGGCAGTCACTACCAAAATTTTATCTGCTTCATTTGATAAGGACATTGCTAAAAGGTGGATTACTAAGAATGAGTCACAAGTGCATGGTTTACCTTGACAACACAGAAAATTTGTACAAAACTCAAGCAAGAACAATGGACTCTGGTTTCTTTGGTTTCAGTTCTGACTCCTTATAGTAAGAAACAGCCCGAGTTCAGGATAAGCGACCTGAGAAAAAGTGGAGGAAAAAGGATGGTGGATACCAGATATTAAGGGAGAAAGATAAAAGAGCTAAACGGGACTATCCTCACTAAATATGCTATGTATTATTAAAATATACTTTCCCTTTATATACTAGAGGGGGAATTTGGGAAGTTAAAATGGCACAATTTATAGAATTAAGATTATTTCCTTATATTTAAAATAAATTGAAAATCAAAGGTATAAGTCTAGTTCAACATGTCAACTTCATGGCTGAGTTTCTCAAATCTTCCTGAAACAAACAAGTAAATCATTAAAGTTGTAAGCGAGTAAATAAGAAGTTGTGGTGAATTTAGTAAAAGGAAGAAACATTGACAAGTTAGCTATTGGTGACTTAATTATCTCCATTTTTGCTGTGATAGTATTCAAATAAAATAAAATTCAAAGCCCTGGGAAGCACAGCTTTGTCTGGTTTTAGATTAAACACTTAGAAATGCATGAGCCAAAATATTGCAGGAATCTTTCCAAGGAAACCATTAACTTGTTGCATGACTAATATAACCCAAAATAATTGATAGAAGACAATAGCATGCTAGATTGATAGGACAGAGCAAAAGCTGGGATTTCTACTTAAATTACACTCATGGTCAGACTCAAATCAAAGTGGTAAGGATAGAAGGCAATCTGAAATAATCTATCTTCTACTACAAATCTGTTTTCAGCTTTAGGTCTCTCTTGTAACATCCTGCATAAATAAGTTTGAATGCCTTAAATATCCAAGAGAGTTATGCAAAGACAGAATCTTTTGAAGGGATAAGAAGAGTGTTGAGAGGACAACCCAACACTTTCTTGGAAGACCCTAATCTATCGCATCACATTTCAGCATTGAGAACATATCAATTTAATTTCTTACAACTCTTTTTCTCTTTCTTCTTTTTTTTCCCTATTGCCTTTCTCATTTTCTTTACCCATATTCTCTGCATCAGCACTAATATTATTGGCAGCAAATGGGGTTTTCAAAGAGTGTTAAAACCTTAGTAGGAAAGTATTATCAGGGAACAAGGACTTTCTGTTAAATCAGCAGCAATATGTTAATCATCATTAACACATCATAGTGCCTTTATCATTATCAAAATGTTTTATAACAGGCAATAATTTAATATTTTTGTAGTATATGTAGACTCATACTTGTATGACATCTGAATATCAGAGTAGTATTGTACTGAATGACATAAATAAATAGCTGCAAGTGTATTTACAAATGTGTTGTACTACAAATATCCATGCTCAGTGAGGGACAGGAGTTTTAAAATTTTCTGTGTGCTAATACCTAGTATGAAGAATTAGCTATACCACAAAGATAAAATCTTGGATTTTTTTATATAACGGCTCTCCTTTGTACCCCACTAACTGCTTTAGACTTTATCTCCTGCTTCTCCATCAATAGTATTCCTTGCCTGGTATAGGAATCCAATTTCACTGATCTCATGCATTAAATTAGACAATTTGGAATCAGCAAGGCATAACTGGACTATGGAGGGTGAGAGAATACAGAGATTGTGGAATGGCCAGATATTGCAGCTAAATTGTAGTGGAGTATACCACCTAATATCTAACAAGATAATGAACAAGAATTATCAAAAGCCACCCTTCTGGACATATCATATGGGATATGGGTAGTTCCCTCAATCGAGAGGAAACTGGAAAAGCCATCATGATTGTTGATTTCATAAAACATTTTGAAAGTTTGCCAACTTGTCAGACTTGGTACAAGGCATTACCTACTTTACTCTCACAGAAGTCTTGATATTTCTCCTATTCACTGTTTCCTCATCCTCATCTCAGCAAATGGCATTATCACCATCCTTCAAGTTTAAGAAAAAAAAATCAGTTGATTTGTTTCTTTACATCAATCCTAATATCAAATCCATTACCAAAGTCTGTCAAAGTTCTACTTTAAAATAATCTCAAATCTATTTTCTTTTCTCCATCTTTATTACCACCTCCTTATTCCAGTCTCTCATTGTCTTACCAGAAGTTCCACATTAGCAGATCTTATATACTCTACTTCTGTGCACAATGAAATATTTTTCATTAATATAGATAAATTTATGTTCAAAAAAAATCACAACACATTAGTCCTCTGACTAAAATCGCCCAGTGGTTTTCTACTGCAACTGAATAAAAATATCCTCCAGACTATGACCTTCAATGCCCTGAATGATGCCATTTGTATTTTTTTTTTTTTGCCATCTTTTCTGAGATCTCAGTCTGAACCCATTTCATTAATTATTTACTGTCATCCCTGATTTGAATTTAGGTTTCAAGTTCCTAGTAATTGACATATATTACAATTTTATATAGATCAATAGAGTAAATATATGATATTCATGGTATATGACAAGTGAGCAAATAAATACATGCAAGTCAGTTATCTGATTTATCTACATTGCTTATGACACTAAGGGCCCAACCACAGTAACTCCAAGGAAAATGCCTTCAAACCACATTTCAGTGACAATCACTTGTTAAGCTGAGTCCCCAACCCACAATTCTCTAGACAAAACTATAATGAGTTCCACAGTCATTCTACTCTTATAATTAAAAGTTTTATTTACATAATTGGTCTGCAATATGACAAAAATTAAGTATCATTCTTTTATTTTTATAGACAAGGCAAAAAATATACAGAGTATATTAGCATAAATCTTTATGCTAATAACATTATGCTATAACATTTAAGAAAAGTTAACATATTGTTGAAAGTATAGGGCTTTGCAGTCCAAGATGGTGACACAGGAAGGCCCTAAACACAACTCCTCCATGTGTATGTGCACACTTTTCTATAAGTGGACAAGGAAAGGCCACAATTAACATATAACAATTATGAATAAAAAGATGGAAAATATGATAGCATATACATAAAATGTGGACTGGTGAGTTAGAAAAAGTTTTTGTAGAATGTATTTGAGCTTAAATGACCATCAATTTAAAATAAATTATTGTATACTTAGGATGTTATATATGAACTTCAAGGTAATCACAAACTCAAAACCTATATTAGATACACAAAAAATAAACATAATAATACAGAAACTTATCAATCACAAAGAGAGCAAGAGAAGAAAGGAACAGAAAAGAACTAAAAAAAAAATCCTAAAACAATTAACAAATGGCAGTAAGTACATACTTGTCAAGAATTACTTTAAATGTAAATGGCCTAAATGCTCCAATCAGAAGACATAGGATGGCAGAATGGGTAAAAAGAACAAGACCCACCTAATATTCTCTCTATAACAGACTCACCTAAAGTTAAGAGATGGAAAAACAATTACATTTGCCATGCAAATAGAAGTGGGGGAAAAAAGTTGGGGTATATCAGGTAAAATAGACTTTAAAACAAAGACTGTAATAAGGAAACAAGAAAATTACATAATGATAATTCACTAGAGATTATAGCACCCAACCAGACTGCACCTAAATATATAAAGTAAATATTAATAAATTTAAAGGGAGAAATTGATGTTAATACAGGAATAGTAGGGGACTTTAACACCCACTTACATCAATGAATAGATTTTCCAGGCAGAAAATGAATAAAGAAACAGTATCTTTGAATGATACATTAGACCAGGTGGACATACGATATATACAGAACATTCTATCCAAAACCAACAGAATACACATTCTTTTCAGGGGCATATAAAATATTTTCCTGGATATATGAGATGTTAGGCCAAGAAACAAGTTTCATAAATTTAAGAGTACTAAAATCATACCTGCATTCTTTCTAACCACAATGATATAAAACTAGAAGTCGATCACAAGAGAAAAAAGAAAAAACCAGCAACACCTGGAGGCTAAAAACTTGCTAGTAAATAACCAATGGGTCAATAACGAGATCAAAGAAGTTTAAAAAATACACAGAGGGGAGGGGAAAGGATGGGGCTGATGAAAATGAAGTAGGAGCAGTGCATCAGAAAGGGGGAATAGCCTTTGCAAAGGCCCAGAGATATATAATAGTTTGGTATATTTGTGAACTATCAGTACTTAGGGTTGCATGGTATCTGAGGGTATATCACCAAGTAGAAATGAAATAATGGCAGCAGGCAAAAATCAATTAAGAAAAAATCTGGTGTCACACTAAGGAGTCTGCGTTTTCTCCTGAAAGCTACCAGACATGTTTAAACAGGGAAATGGTATATGAAATACATGACTTAATAAGATTATTCTTTTGGTAATGTGGAAATGGATGGAAGTGGGCCAAGACTGGAAGAAAAGGGAATGGATAGAATGTGCTTGTTGTAAACAATGAGGAAGAAAATAACGAAAGCCTGAAATAAGGGGTCAGGAGGATGGCCACTTACAGCCCACATTGCTCATTCAAGGACGAACTGTTTAAAGAATGAAATACATAATGGGGATTTTATTCTCATTCAGAATGAGAACATGGGGAACTTATGTGTTCTGGCTAGTTGTCCCTGAAGTGCTCCTACTGTGTCAGCCTTGACAGCTAATTAAACCTCAGTTTTCTCATCTGAGAAATGGTGAAACTGACCAAGATAGTCTTTAAAGCCCCCTGCAATTCTCAAATTTTATGGGAAACACAGTTTCCCAATTTCCATTATAGAGCTGTTATTTATTGCTCTTTTCTGCAAGTTAGGAGAAGAAAATGAGCTCATTAACTCAGAATTAATCCTCCAATTGTGCCGTCTTATATCTGGAATGCCAGACACTGATAGGGACATTTTACAAATAGTAATTAAAACTCAGTTATCTTTATTAGAAAACGTTCTTCAAAAGAAGAGTATAATTTAAATATAAATTCTAAATTAAAGAGTTAGTTGTGTTTTCTCCTATGCCGAAACAGCAGGAATTTTCTCTCTTTCAACATATCCTATATTACTTATCTTAAAATAGCATAAATTAATAATTATGACCAGCTAAGCACCTCAACATTCCATGCTTGTAATTATAAATGATGTTGAGGCTGTCTTAAATAATTCTACTAATTAATTCTAACTATAGTTGTGCTGAGGTGCTCCTGTTCCACACCTGAATCAGGAAACTGGTATCAAGCAAGTGCTTGCTAACTGTTTAATAACTGGACACAGGTAAGTAAGCCATTCAAGTCCTCTAGCCCACATATATTCAAATACATTACATATAATTTTACATATTAGGTAAACCATATGGAATGGAAGTGCTTATATTTGAACGTGTTTGACCCCAAAGCAGCGATTTCATATGGTTCATTTGATATATCAGGTGATACAATATATGAGAGATACTTCATATGCCTTACACTAATATATGAGTCATTAAAAGATGATTTCTATTTTCAATAATTTTAATGCATTATAGATATTTTAAGGGACATTAAGATGTAAAATACAGGATATAAAATCCCAAACAAAGTAAGCTATATCATGAAAAGACCACATCTTCAAATTTAATAGAAAAAAATTCTAAATAAAAAACTGAAATTCTGAATTTAATTGCTTATTCTGTTGAACCACCCCAAGAACTAGCATCTCTATGTTGAGTTTTTCAAAATCATCTGTGGAGGAAGAGAACAAACCACACACATCAAGTTCTCAACAGAGGTGACCTGGGGCTCCAGATGTAAAATGCACAACTTTGAAGTAGCTAGACTGGATATACAGTGGCTTCTGATTACCAACAAACTTCATGGGTCGCAGCAATGCCAGGTAAAGGCAGACCCTGGTTTAGGAAAATAAACTAAAAATGGCTTTGGGATATTCTAGTTCAAGTGCATTAATTAGCAAGAGAGAATAGAGGATTGGAATCTGCATGGTTGAACTGTGAGGTAACTTTGTTCTAACAGGATATTGGGGAATGCAAAATAAGACAAAACTTGGATCAAGTTTTTCTTTTATTTTCTTTTTGTGTTAATCAACCTGGAGAGGACTATTGCAAAAATATGGACATTCAAAGGGTGGATTCTCAGTGCTAAGTTTAGAATGTACCCACCCAAAAATATGTCCTACGGCACATATGGGAAAAGTTAATCAAAACAAGATAAGCTCCATCATAGAGTAGTGTGAGCCAAAGGGAAAATAGAAAATATATGGGAAAATGAAATGTTCAATAATAATAAAAATAAGTTAGGCAGTCATTCATGTCATTTGAAAATTATCTGGAAGCTCATCATAAACTTTACATCTTCTGATTAAGAGCTGAAACCACAAAGAATTTTTTTATTAATTTTTTATTTTTTATAAACATATATTTTTATCCCCAGGGGTACAGGTCTGAGAATCACCAGGTTTACACACTTCACAGCACTCACCCAAGCACATACCCTCCCCAATGTCCATAATCCCACCCCCTTGTCCCAAATCCCCTCCCCCCAGCAACCCTCAGTTTGTTTTGTGAGATTAAGAGTCACTTATGGTTTGTCTCCCTCCCAATCCCATCTTGTTTCATTGATTCTTCTCCTACCCACTTAAGCCCCCATGTTGCATCACCACTTCCTCATATCAGGGAGATCATATGATAGTTGTCTTTCTCCGCTTGACTTATTTCACTAAGCATGATACGCTCTAGTTCGATCCATGTTGTCGCAAATGGCAAGATTTCATTTCCTCTGATGGCTGCATAGTATTCCATTGTGTATATATACCACATCTTCTTGATCCATTCATCTGTTGATGGACATCTAGGTTCTTTCCATAGTTTAGCTATTGTGGACATTGCTGCTATAAACAACGGGTGCATGTGCCCCTTTGGATCACTACGTTTGTATCTTTAGGGTAAATACCCAATAGTGCAATTGCTGGGTCATAGGGCAGTTCTATTTTCAACATTTTGAGGAACCTCCACGCTGTTTTCCAGAGTGGCTGCACCAGCTTGCATTCCCACCAACAGTGTAGGAGGGTTCCCCTTTCTCCGCATCCTCGCCAGCATCTGTCATTTCCTGACCTGTTGATTTTAGCCATTCTAACTGGTGTGAGGTGATTTCGCATTGTGGTTTTGATTTGTATTTCCCTGATGCCGAGTGATATGGAGCACTTTTTCATGTGTCTGTTGGCCATCTGGATGTCTTCTTTGCAGAAATGTCTGTTGATGTCCTCTGCCCATTTCTTGATTGGATTATTTGTTCTTTGGGTGTTGAGTTTGCTAAGTTCTTTATAGATTCTGGACACTAGTCCTTTATCTGATATGTCGTTTGCAAATATCTTCTCCCATTCTATCAGTTGTCTTTTGATTTTGTTAACTGTTTCTTTTGCTGTGCAAAAGCTTTTGATCTTGATGAAATCACCTTGATCCCAAAACCAGACAAGGATCCCACCAAAAAAGAGAGCTATAGACCAATATCCTTGATGAACACAGATGCGAAAATACTCAACAAAATACTAGCCAATAATATTCAACAGTACATTAAAAAGATTATTCACCACGACCAAGTGGGATTTATTCCAGGGCTACAAGGTTGGTTCAACATCCGCAAATCAGTCAATGTGATACAACACATCAATAAAAGAAAGAACAAGAACCATATGATACTCTCAATAGATGCTGAAAAAGCATTTGACAAAGTACAGCATCCCTTCCTGATCAAAACTCTTCAAAGTGTAGGGATAGAGGGCACATACCTCAATATCATCAAAGCCATCTATGAAAAACCCACCGCAAATATCATTCTCAATGGAGAAAAACTGAAAGCTTTTCCGCTAAGGTCAGGAACACGGCAGGGATGTCCATTATCACCACTGCTGTTCAACATAGTACTAGAGGTCCTAGCCTCAGCAATCAGACAACAAAAGGAAATTAAAGGCATCCAAATTGGCAAAGAAGAAGTCAAATTATCACTCTTCGCAGATGATATGATACTATACGTGGAAAACCCAAAAGACTCCACTCCCAAACTGCTAGAACTTATACAGGAATTCAGTAAAGTGTCAGGATATAAAATCAATGCACAGAAATCAGTTGCATTTCTCTACACCAACAGCAAGACAGAAGAAAGGGAAATTAAGGAGTCCATCCCATTTACAATTGCACCCAAAACCATAAGATACCTAGGAATAAACCTAACCAAAGAGACACAGAATCTATACCCAGAAAACTATAAAGTACTCATGAAAGAAATTGAGGAAGACACAAAGAAATGGAAAAATGTTCCATGCTCCTGGATTGGAAGAATAAATATTGTGAAAATGTCTATGCTACCTAAAGCAATCTACACATTTAATGCAATTCCTATCAAAGTACCATCCATCTTTTTCAAAGAAATGGAACAAATAATTCTAAAATTTATATGGAACCAGAAAAGACCTCGAATAGCCAAAGGGATATTGAAAAAGAAAGCCAACATTGGTGGCATCACAATTCCGGACTTCAAGCTCTATTACAAAGCTGTCATCATCAAGACAGCATGGTACTGGCACAAAAACAGACACATAGATCAATGGAACAGAATAGTGAGCCCAGAAATAGACCCTCAACTCTATGGTCAACTAATCTTCGACCAAGCAGGAAAGAATGTCCAATGGAAAAAAGACAGCCTCTTCAATAAATGGTGCTGGGAAAATTGGACAGCCACATGCAGAAAAATGAAATTGGACCATTTCCTTACACCACACACAAAAATAGACTCAAAATGGATGAAGGACCTCAATGTGAGAAAGGAATCCATCAAAATCCTTGAGGAGAACACAGGCAGCAACCTCTTCGACCTCAGCCGCAGCAACATCTTCCTAGGAACAACGCCAAAGGCAAGAGAAGCAAGGGCAAAAATGAACTATTGGGATTTCATCAAGATCAAAAGCTTTTGCACAGCAAAGGAAACAGTGAACAAAATCAAAAGACAACTGACAGAATGGGAGAAGATATTTGCAAACGACATATCAGATAAAGGACTAGTGTCCAGAATCTATAAAGAGCTTAGCAAACTCAACACCCAAAGAACAAATAACCCAATCAAGAAATGGGCAGAGGACATGAACAGACATTTCTGCAAAGAAGACATCCAGATGGCCAACAGACACATGAAAAAGTGCTCCATATCACTCGGCATCAGGGAAATACAAATCAAAACCACAATGCGATATCACCTCACACCAGTCAGAATGGCTAAAGTCAACAAGTCAGGAAATGACAGATGCTGGCGAGGATGCGGAGAAAGGGGAACCCTCCTACACTGTTGGTGGGAATGCAAGCTGGTGCAACCTCTCTGGAAAACAGCATGGAGGTTCCTCAAAATGTTGAAAATAGAACTGCCCTATGACCCAGCAATTGCACTATTGGGTATTTACCCTAAAGATACAAACGTAGTGATCCAAAGGGGCACATGCACCCGTTGTTTATAGCAGCAATGTCCACAATAGCCAAACTATGGAAAGAACCTAGATGTCCATCAACAGATGAATGGATCAAGAAGATGTGGTATATATACACAATGGAATACTATGCAGCCATCAAAAGAAATATAATCTTGCCATTTGCGACAACATGGATCGAACTAGAGCGTATCATGCTTAGCGAAATAAGTCAGGTGGAGAAAGACAACTATCATATGATCTCCCTGATATGAGGAAGTGGTGTTGCATCATGGGGGCTTAAGTGGGTACGAGAAGAATCAATGAAACAAGATGGGATTGGGAGGGAGACAAACCATAAGTGACTCTTAATCTCACAAAACAAACTGAGGGTCTGGGGGGAGGGGGTTTGGGAGACGGGGGTGGGATTATGGACATTGGGGAGGGTATGTGCTTTGGTGAGTGCTGTGAAGTGTTTAAACCCGGTGATTCACAGACCTGTACCACTGGGGATAAAAATACATGTTTATAAAAAATAAAAAATTATATTAAAAAAAAATGGATGAAGGACCTCAATGTGCGAAAGGAATCCATCAAAATCCTTGAGGAGAACACAGGCAGCAACCTCTTCGACCTCTGCCGCAGCAACATCTTCCTAGGAACAACGCAAAAAGCAAGGGAAGCAAGGGATAAAATGAACTATTGGGATTTCATCAAGGTCAAAAGCTTTTGCACAGCAAAGGAAACAGTGAACAAAATCAAAGAATTTTTGACAAAAAGAAAAATACAAGCAACTCAGTAGAAAAATGAATAAAAATATAATGCGGCAAATATCATAAAAGGAAATGACAATAAAACAACAAACATTCAATCTTACTAGTAATTAAGGAATGCCAATTAAAACAACACACTATTTTACATCCATCAGACTGAACAAAATAGAAATTCAGATAGCATCAAGAACACGTAAGGATGAGGAGCGCCTGGGTGGCTCAGTGGGTTAAGCCGCTGCCTGCGGCTCAGGTCATGATCTCAGGGTCCTGGGATCGAGTCCCGCATCAGGCTCTCTGCTCAGCAGGAAGCCTGCTTCCCTCTCTCTCTGCCTGCCTCTCCATCTACTTGTGATTTCTCTCTGTCAAATAAATAAATAAAATCTTTAAAAAAAAAAGAACACGTAAGGATATAGGGAAAGTGGACCTCTCATGATCTAGGAGTGAGATGATAAACTATTACAGCTATTATAGGGAGAAGACCACAAGTATTTAGTAAAATTTCAGTATGTGTATACAGTGTGATATGACCCATGACCAATGATCAATTCTAGTATTGGATATAGATTCACAGACACATGAGAAAACATATTCAAGGGCCATCAAAGAATGGGTTCATGGAAGTAAAGTAGGCTAGATATCCAACACTTGTCAAACGGAGACAAAAATATGGTGGAGGTTTAAACTTATGCAGCAGTCAGAAGGACTGAATGAGACATTTCTGGAGCTGTGTGGATAGAGCTCTAAAATTAGTCTCGATTAAAAACAGCAAGAAACAGAATGAGATTTATATCATGATGCCATTGATTTATTTTTAAAACACACTTAATAGTATAAAATTTACACACAGAGACATCAAAGCAAATGATTGTGTGAAAAGGGAATTGGAAAGACTAACTGAAAACCTAACAGGGATGCTTATGGGAAAGGTGGAATGAAGGACAGTGGGCATGAGAGTCAAAGACAAAACATAAAATAGATCACACGTGGAGAAATGAGAAAGGAGATCCTAGAGTAATGACTAAGAAGCAGTTAGTTAACTCAATCCTATACTTTTGATAAAATAAGAATAAAAACAAAAACAGAACAGCTTCTTCCACTCTACTTTCGAAACTTACTTGGAGTATATTTATAAATTCCCTTCCTCAATCTCTTGTAAAAAATTTTTTTTCTTTTCTACAATGTACATCCTTAGGTTACTCATAATAAATTGCTGCAGTTATCCTTGGTCAAGTTTCTACTGTTTCCAAAATCTGTAAGCCTCAGGTGGTTATCTATAATAATGGGGGTAGCAAAACTGACAAATGAAAGAATATGGGTACAACAATATTTGGTATGTGTAACATATTAGGGTTTTAATATAAATATTAGCTCTGTTTCCTCATCTTTCTTCCTTCATATTGATCTTCCTTCTTATCTCTCCAGTTTCCCCAAATTCTTACTACTTTTTCTACTATATGACTTTGCAAATAATTATTTTAACTTTATCTAATCTGTTCTGTTTGCTGCCATTCATCTTGGTTTTTTCAATTATTCCTTTTTTCTAATAGCTACTGTTGCTTCCTGCAAAGGCTGTGAAGGCCTAAGAAAGGAAGTGAGTTAAGGGCATAGAAAAGTTCTCACTTGGCCACTCTAAACTCTCCCAGCCTCTGGGTATCTGGTACTTTACCTCACCTTCCATGCAGTTTACTGGACCTGATGAACATCCTATCAAATTCAGCCTCTTTTCATCTTGCCACATTGGTCCTCAGTAACTTCTCCTGCATTCCTTGGGAGAGCTGGCAAATTCTATACATTCTACTGGCCTTGTTCCCAATAGGACAGCCAGACATCAACATCTTACCCTCTAAATTTCCTGGACTGGGGCGCCTGGGTGGCTCAGTGGGTTAAGCCTCTGCCTTCAGCTCATGAAGGCAGAGCTGAGTCATGATCTCAGGGTCCTGGGTTCGAGCCCTGCATCGAGCTCTCTGCTCAGTGGAGACCCTGCTTCCCTCTCTCTCTCTGCCTGCCTCTATGCCTACTTGTGATCTCTCTTTGTCAAATAAATAAATAAAATCTTAAAAAATAAATAAGTAAATTTCCTGGACTGGGGTCAGATCTCAGCACAACAGTTTGCTTGCATTTGTTTTTACTAACACTCACCAGCTGAGAACATGATTCATAACTACAGAATTGGGCCATGGGAAGCCTTCACCACACCTGTCATAAGAGGACAAAAAACTTCCCAGCTTACCCTCATCAGCAACATCAGAGGTAGGAGAGGACTGTGAGCTTTCTCCAAAGGCATCTGTTTGTAAAATACCTCTTTCCTACTTTCTCAGTCCTCTAAGATCTTAGAAGTAGACGAGGAAGCTCAAAAGTCCTAGAACAGATTCTCAAATTCTTTCTTTCCAAATCCTTATATTGTAATTTAGAAATAAAATTTTGTAACTTTTTGTGCCTAGTTAACGCTTAAATTTTAATATTATATTACATATAGAAAGCTAAAACATATTGAAATTTATTATCATTGTGGGAGATTTTGAAATTTATAGATCATAAAAACAAAAATTAAATAAGAATATTAAAGAATGATTTTTTAAAAACATGATACAATATATACATATAATAAATCACTGTTGTATGCCCCAAAATAATTCAATGTTATGTTACTTATTTTTCAATTTAAAAAAAGGAGAAAAAAACAAAGAGATCAATCTAATAGCTAGTAAAACTGAGAGTAAAGAGAATACACATTCTTTTCAAATGTATATGAGGATATGGTCCATGTGTTAAGCAGGCCACAAAATTAGTCTCAATAAATTCCACATTCTCTGGTCACAACATAATACAATTAAAGGTAAATAACAAAATTATAGTTAAAAGAAACTTATGTATTTAGAAGTAGAAATTACAAATATAGGTCTGCTTAATAATCACAATGAAAATACTATGTATTAAAAGATGGAATATAGCTAAGGAGTAAAGTTATAGCTCAAATGAGACTTTTAATATTTAAAAGAATATATCCAATGATTTGATTTGAAACCTAAGAAAAAATAGCAAGAGATTAAAAGCAAATAAAGATTAATGAGGAAAAAACTATTTTTCTCTATAAAAATTAATAAAACATAATAATCTTCAGGCAAGACTGATCAAGAGGAGGGGCGCCTGGGTGGCTCAGTGGGTTAAGCCGCTGCCTTCGGCTCAGGTCATGATCTCAGGGTCCTGGGATCGAGTCCTGCATCGGGCTCTCTGCTCGGCAGGGAGCCTGCTTCCCTCTCTCTCTCTCTCTGCCTGCCTCTCCACCTACTTGTGATTTCTCTCTGTCAAATAAATAAATAAAATCTTAAAAAAAAAAAAAGACTGATCAAGAGGGAAGTCAAAGATAATATTAGCAGTGAAAAAGGCACAGACTATAGGCACAGTAGAGATTTTTAAAAATTCTTAAGTACTTTAAACAATTTTATAATGAAATTTAAAAATATAAATGAAAAGAACACTGAATATAAAGGGCTAAAACAGATTAAGTATCATTTAATAAATGGAAGTCCATGTCAGATATCCCTCATCCCCACAAAAGAACCCAGGTTAGATGGCTTTATAGTTCACTTTTAACAACCTTTAAAGTAAAAATAATGTATAAATTTCATAAAGTGTTCTAGAAACTAGAAAAATAAATACCTCATTTCATTTTGTGGGTCATTTAAACCCTGATTGCTAGTTAAGACAAAAACAAGACAAAAATTTGGAAACAGAATTATAAGTCAATCTCAATTATGCCATCAAATGAAAAAATATTAAATTAAAATTTCACTTAGAAAGTTTGACAGGTTTCTCTAAGGAAAGATTGATCACAAGATAAAATGATCAAGTTGTTTGTCATTTTCTGAAATCTCACTTTCAAGAATTTCCAGGCATGTGTAATGCAATCATTGGTCTTCAGATTTGAGGTATGATAAAAAGTCCTTTGCCTTTAGCTCTTTACTCTTAATTACATACAAGCTGTATTTCATATTCAGATTGAAAGATTGGAAGCTGTGCTGTTTAGTCTGGGGATTTTTTTTTTTTTTTTTTAAGATTTGTGTGATTGTATTTAGCAACTCTCAGAAGGTCTTGGAAAATATTTGAATTCAACAAAAGACACAAACAGCCTTGAGGGAAGTGAAGAGAGTTTTTTGGAGTAAATGAGCTCATGGTTGGTATTTCTGTTTGCTGCCCAAATTACAAATGACAAGAGAAAAATAAAATTTGAAGTAAAGGCACACTTTTATTGATTTATTTAGTGAAAAGACCAAATTACCAGGTGAACATATTGAAAAAAAATTCTACAGTAAGCTATTTATATATATATACCTATGATAATACACATAGGGAAAAACTGAAAAAGATATTCACCAATGTATTAGTAGTGATCACTTTCAGAAAGGTGGCCTGAAGATGTAGAATGAATAATTTTATTTTTTCCTTACAGATAATTTTCACTATTCATATTTTTCAATGTTTTCAAATAAAACACATTCAAGAAAAAGATGTAAAAGGAGAGGTACTCTTTAACTGAAGGAGAGAAAGATGACAGGGAGAGATAACAGAATGGGAGAGTAGGAGAAGACAATTATTAATAACAAACTGGGAAATTTAAGTAAATAACATAGAAACATTGTCCAATTTCTGAAACATTTAAGATGATGGAATAAAGTAGATTTGAGGATCTCACAACACAATGTGGGTGATGAAATGAGTACTAATTTCCCCAAAATATAATGGAGGGTAGAGAATCAGAGTCATTAAGATTTGAGTTAAGTCATAGGTAAACTGTGAACGATGTCCTGCACAAGTTACTCTTGCCCAATGTCTGGCAGCTGTATCCTCTCCCCAGGTACCAGTTAAGAAGTTTTCTATTTAAGAACTGGAACATATAGTGGGGCTTTAGGTAAGCTGACAAATATTAACTTGGAGAATAAGTAACTGACTTAATAAATTTGAGGATGTAGCAGCAACAAATTGTTTCCCTACCAAAAATTGAGATTATAGATCATTCAAAAAGAATAATAAGAATACTTCATTAAAAAAAAACTTATAAGGGTGCCTGCATGGCTCAGTGGGTTAAAGGCTCTGCCTTCAGCTCAGGTCATGATCTCGGGGTCCTGTGATTGAGTCCCACGTTGGGCTCTCTGCTCAGCAGGGAGCCTACTTCCTCCTCTCTCTCTCTGCCTGCCTCTCTGCCTACTTGTGATCTGTCTGTCAAATAAATAAATTAATTAAAATCTTAAAAAAAAAACACCTTATAAGATTTTATAAGATTCAGCCAAAAGAATGCCAAGAGTAAATGGTATGGCATTCTGTTTGTCAGAAAATATGAATGAATATAAATGAGGTGCAAATTCAACCCATAACAGTTAGAGAACAACAGAATAAACATAAAGGAAGCAAATGGATGAAAGAATTGAGGTAAAATTAGAAATTAATAAAATAGAAAACAACAAAACCAAGTGACTCAATAAAACCAAAAGAAAGTTCTCTAAAAAGACCAATAAAAAATGCAAGACTCTGGAAAGTACGATAGAGAATATTAGTGGGAAAATACAATAAAGTAGACAGTAGGGATGAAAACAGGATCATAACCACAGATACTAAGAAGCGTAACATATTTTAGAAAAATCCTCTATACAACTTTATATCAGTAAATGTGGAAATGCATACTGGATAATTTTCAGGAAAAAAATTATCCATAATGACATAAAAAAATGAAAGATTTCAATATAATGTTAACAACAGAATGAATTAAAGAGGTAGTTAAAAACCCATTGCAAAAAAAATTCGGATGGGTTCTAAAACATCTCAAAGAATATAGGAATTAATCTTCCCCAGCACATGATGGAAATTGGAGAGATTCCTCTTTAACTCTATGACACTGTCGGAATCTCAAGTACAAGAGGATAGCAATGGTTGCAGTACTAGCAATAGAACTAGTAGTGGTAATGAAATCTAATCTCCCTAATAAACACAGATGTAAATTCCTAAAGAAAATATACTACAAGAATGTAAAAACACTCTGAAATTAGAAAACATTTTAATAAAAAGGGGAGACATTATAATAACCTTCATAGAAGTCCAAAAAGCATTTAATGGCACTCAATTTTTATTTCAAATAAAACTCTTAGTAAGACATCATTAAAAGAAAGTGGTCTGGACTTTGAGAAAGTATATCTGTCAAAAAGCAAGATCAAGAGGGAGAGTCAAGATGCTGGAGGAGTAGCAGACTGAAATAACATCAGATCCCAGGAGTTCAGCTAGATAGGCATCAAACCATTCCAAACACCTACAAACCCAACAGGAGATAGAAGAGAAGAGCAGCAATCCTAGGAACAGAAAACTGACCACTTTCTGAAAGGTAGGACGTGAGGAGAAGTGAATCTGAAGCAACAAGAAGATAGACCACGAGGGGAGGGTGGGCTCCTGGCAAGTGGTGGAGCAACAGAGCACAAAATCAAACTTTTAGAAGTCTGCTCCACTGAGGGACATTGCTCCAGAGACTAAGCAGGGGTGGAGCCCTCATGGGGACAGTGTGGTCTCAAGTCTCATGGGGTCACAGAAGGATCGGGGGTGTCTAAGTGTAGCAGAGCTCACAGGTGTCAGAGTGGGGAAACCAATCACAGAGATGGATCCAAGGAATAAGCTCTCAGCTTGGGGTTACCTTAAACTGTGACCCATGGGACAGTTGGACCACTGCTCTTTGGGCAGGGACCCCACAAGCTATAGGTCTGCTGAGACCTACCTTCCTCTGCCGGAAAAGCAGTACAGCAGGAATCTGCTGAGTTTGGAGACTCCAAACAGGGCTTTGTGCCAGAGACAGAAATGCTCAGTCACAGGCTGGGTGAGCTCAGAGCGTGGCCAGTGAGACCAGGGAGATGGGTGTGATTGACCCCTTTTCTCCCAGTGCACACTGAGGAGTGGGTACCCAAGCTCACAACTCCTCCAGGTCGGAGACTGGGAGGCTGCCATTTTCGTTCCTGTCCTCCAGAGCTCTATGGAAAGTATTCAGGGCACAAAAGCTCCCGAGAGCAAACCAGAGCAGATTACTCGGCCTGCCCCCTGGCAAGGGCGGTGTAATTCCTACTCGGGCAAAGAGAGTTGAGAATCACTACAACAGACCCCTTCCCCAGAAGATCAGCAAGAATATCCAGCCAATATCAAGCTCACTGATCAAGAACAACAGAATTCTACAGGAGGGGAAAGCAAAGGATGGAATTCATGGCTTCCTCCCCATGATTCTTTAGTCTTGCAGAGTTAATTACATTTTTAAATTTTTTTTTCTTATGCTAATTTTTTACCATTTCCTCTATCCTCTTTTAATGTTAACTAGTTTTTCTTAACAATATCTTTCAAAAAAATCTTTTTGAACCTTTATTATTACAATCCTATTTTATCCTTCATTCTATCTAACTTTAGTTTTTTATACATATAGGGTTTTTTCTTCAAAAAAAATTTGGGGATACAAGTTCTTCTAATAGATCAAACTATACCTTAAGTCTAGCACAGGGCTTTGTTCTAGTCTCAAGCCTTAGCAAATTCTAGGTTCTTTTTCTAACCAACTTATCTTACTAATTCCTTTATTAGAATTTTTTTTTAAATTGTCATCTTTATATTCATATTCCATCCCTTCATTATGTTTACCCTCGTTTTTGAATATACGTAAGTTTTTCTTTCTTTAAAAATTTTGGCTATATATGTTTATAAAAAATAAAAAATTAAAAAAAAAAAATTTTGGGAAGTAGTTTCTTCTAAGAGACCAAAACACAGCCAGAATCAAGTGGGTGGCTCTGTTCTATTTGCCAGTCTAATATTTCATATATTTTAAATTTTTAAAATTTCTATTTACTCCCTTTCATCTCCCCCCAATTTGGGATCTCTTCTGATTTGGTTAGCATACATTTTTCTAGGGTCTTTGCCACCCTTTCACATTTTCTTCTCTCATTCATATATTCTTATCTGGAAAAAAATAACAAGGTGGAAAAACACACCATGATAAAAAGAACAGGAGACAGTACCAAAGGCTAGGGACATAATCAATATTGACACTGGTAATATGTCAGATCTAGAGCTCAGAATGATGATTCTGAAAGTGCTAGCTAAGCTTGAAAAAGGCATGGAAGATATTAGAGAAACATTTTCTGGAGAAATAAAAGCACTTTCTGGAGAAATATAAGAACTAAAATCTAACCAAGCTGAAATCAAAAAAGATATTAATGAGGTGCAATAAAAAATGGAAGCTCTTACTGATAAGATAAATGAAGCAGAAGAGAGAATTAGTGATATAGAAGACTAAATGATGGGGAATAAAGATGCTGAGCCAAAGAGAGACAAACAACTACAGGACCAGGAGGGGAGAATATGAGAGATAAGTGATACCGTAAGACCAAACAATATTAGAATAACTGGGATTCCAGAAGAAGAAAGAGAGAGGGGGCAGATGGTATATTGGAGTGAATTCAAGTATAGAATTTCCCTAATATGGCAAAGGGAACAAGCATAAAAATCCAGGAGACAAAGAGTACTTCCCTCAAAATCAAGAAAAATAGGTCCACACCCCATCATCTAATAATAAAATGTACAAATCTTAGTGACAAAGAGAAAATCCTGAAAGCAGCTCAGGACAAGAAGTCTATTATATACAATGGTAAAAATATTAGATTGGCAACTGACTTATCCACAGAGACCCAGTAGTCCAGAAAGAACTGGTATGATATATTCAGGGCACTAAATGAGAAAAACATGCAGCCAAGAATACTGTATCCAGCTAGCCTGTCATTGAAAATAGAAAGAGAGATAAAAAGCTTCCAGGACAAACAAAAATTAAAAGAATTGGCAAACACCAAAGAAGCCCTATAGGAAATATTGAAAGGGGTCCTCGAAGCAAAAAGAGAGCCTAAAAGTAGTAGATCAGAAAGGAACAGAGACAATATACTAACGGTCACCTTATAGGCAATACAGTGGCACTAAATTCCTATCTTTCAATAGTTACCCTGAATGTAAATGGGCTAATTGTCCCAATCAAAAGACACAGGGCATCAGAATGGATAAAAAAACAAGACGCATCGATATGCTGTCTACAGGAAACTCATTTTAGACACAAAGAAACCTCCAGATTTAAAGTGAGAGAATGGAAAACCATTTGCCATGCTAATGGACATCAAAAGAAAGCTGGGATGGCAATCCTTTAATCAGATAAATTAGTTTTTAAGCCAAAGACTATAATAAGAGATGAGGAAGGACACTATATCATACTTAAAGGGTTGTCCAACAAGAAGATCTAACAATTTTAAATATCTATGCCCCTAACATGGGAGCAGCCAACTATATAAACCAACTAATAACAAAATCAGAGAAACACATTGACAATAATACAATAATAGTGGGGACTTTAACACCCCCCTCACTGAAATGGACAGATCATCTAAGCAAAAGATCAACAAGGAAACAAAGGCCTTAAATGACACACTGGACTAGATGGGTATCACAGATATATTCAGAACATTCCATCCCAAAGCAACAGAACACACATTCTTCTCTAGTGCACATGGAACATTCTCCAGAATACATAACATCCTGGGTCACAAATCAGGTCTCAACTGGTACCAAAAGATTGGGATAATTCCCTGAATATCTTCAGACCACAATATTCTGAAACTAGAACTCAATCACAAGAGGAAAGTTGGAAAAAACTCAAATACATTGAGGCTAAAGAGCATCCTACTGAAGAATGAATGGGTCAACCAGTAAATTAAAGAAGAATTGAAAAAATTCATGGAAACACAACTGCTCAAAATATGAGGGACACACCAAAGGCAGTCCTGAGAGTAAAGTATATAGTGATATAAGCCTTTATCAAGAAACAAGAAAGGTCTCAAGTATACAACATAACCCTACACCTAAAGGAGTTGGAGAAAAAAACAGCAAAAAAAAAGCCCAAACCCAGCAGAAGAAGAGAAATCACAACGATCAGAGCAGAAATCAATGAAATAGAAAAAAAAAAAAACAGTAGAACAAATCAACAAACTAGGAGCTGGTTCCCTGAAAGAATTAATAAGGTTAATTCTTATTAACCTTACCAAGAGGAAGAGAGAAATAAAATCATGAATGAAAGAGGAGAGATCACAACCAACACCAAAGAAATATGAACAATTATAAGAACATATTATGACCAGAAAATTTGATAATATAGAAGAAATGGATGTATTCCTAGAGACATATAAACTACCACAACTCAACAAGGAAGAGATAGAAAACCTGAACAGACCCATAACAAGTAAGGAGATTGAGGCAGTCATCAAAAAACTCCCAACAAACAAAAGCCCAGGGCCAGATGTCTTCCCAGGGGAATTCTACTAAACATTTAAAGAATAATTAATACCAATTCTCCTGAAACTATTTCAAAAAATAGAAATGGAAGGAAAACTTCCAAACTCATTTTATGAGGCCAGCATTACCTTGATCCCAAAAACCAAAGACCCCACCAAAAAGGAGAATTACAGACCAATATCCTTGATGAATACAGATGTGAAAATTCTCACCAAAATACTAGCCAATAGGATCCAACAGTACATTGAAAGGATGATTCACCATGACCAAATGGGATTTATTCCTGGGATGCAAGGTTGGTTCAACATCCACAAATCAATCAATGTGATCCAATACATTAGTAAAAGAAAGAACAAGAACCAAATGATACTCTCAATAGGTTCTGAAAAACCATTTGACAAAGGACAGCATCCTTTCTTGATTAAAAATCTTCAAAGTATAGGGATAGAGGATACATACCCCAATATCATCAAAGCCATCTATGAAAAACCCACAGCGAGTATCATTCTCAATAGAGAAAACTGAGAGCTTTTCTGCAAAGGCCAGGAACACGTCAGGGAGGTCCATTATCACCACTGCTATTCAACATAGTACTGGAAGTCCTAGCCTCAGCAATCAGACAACAAAAACAAATTAAAGGCATCCAAATTGGCAAAGAAAAAGTCAAACTATCACTCTTTGCAGATGATAGGATACTTTATGTGGAAAACACAAAAGACTCCACTCCAAAACTGCTAGATCTTGTATAGGAATTCAGTAAAGTATCAGGGTATAAAATCAATGCACAAAAATCAGTTACATTTCTATACACCAACAATAAGAGAGAAGAAAGAGAAATTAAGGTGGCGATCCCATTTATAATTGTACTCCAAACCAAAGACACCTAGGAGAAAACCTAACCAAAGAATATATACTCAGAAAACTAGAAAGTACTCATGAAAGAAATTGAGGAAGACACAAAGAAATGGAAAAACATTCCATGCTCATGGATTGGAAGAACAAATATTGTGAAAATGTCTATGCTACCTAAAGAAATCTACATGTTTAATGCAATCCCTATCAAAATACCATCAATGTTTTTCAAAGAAATAGAACAAATAATCCTAAAATTTATGTGGAACCAGAAAAGACCTCAAATAGCCAGAGAAATGTTGAAAAAGAAAGACAAAATTGGTCGCATCACAATTCCAGACTTCAAGCTCTATTACAAAGTGTCATCATCAAGACAGTATGGTACTGGCACAAAAACAGACCAACAGAACAGAATAGAGAGGCCAGAAATAGACCCTCAACTCTATGGTCAACTAATCTTCAACAAAGCAGGGAAGAATGTCCAATGGAAAAATGACAGTCTCTTAAACAAATGGTATTGGGAAAACCACATGCAGAAAAATGAAACTGGACCATTTCCTTACATCACACACAAAAATAGACTCCAAATGGGTGGAAGACTTCAATGTGATAAAGGATTCCATCAAAATCCTTGAGGAGGGATGCCTGGGTGGCTTAGTGGGTTAAAGCCTCTGCCTTCGGCTCAGGTCATGATCCCAGGGTCCTGGGATCGAGCCCCACGTTGGACTCTCTGCTCAGCGGGGAGCCTGCTTCCTCCTCTCTCTCTGCCTGCCTCTCTGCCCACTTGTGATCTCTGCCTGTCAAATAAATAAATAAACTCTTTAAAAAAAAAAATCCTTGAGGAGAACACGGCAGCAACCTCTTCGACCTCAGCCTAGCAACTTCTTCCTAGAAACATCGCCAAAAGCAAGGGAAGCATGGGCAAAATGAACTATTATATATAATATATTATATAAATAAATAAAATGGAGTACTATGCAGCCATCAAAAGCAATGATATATATATATGATATATATATACATATCATATATATATATATATATATCACATCTTCTTTATCTATTCATCTATTCATCTGTTGATGGACATCTAGGTTCTTTCCATAGTTTGGCTATTGTGGACATTGCTGCTATAAACATTCGGGTGCACATGCCCCTTCAGATGACTACATTTGTATCTTTAGGGTAAATACCCAGTAGGATGACTACTGGGTCATAGGGTAGCTCTATTTTCAACTTTATGAGGAACCTCCATGCTGTTTTCCAGAGTGGTTGCACTAGCTAGCATTCCCACCAATAGTGTAGGAGGGTTCCCCTTTCTTCGCATCCTCGCCAGCATCTGTCATTTCCTGACTTGTTAATTTTAGCCATTCTGACTGGTGTGAGATGGTATCTCATTGTGGTTTTGATTTGTATTTCCCTGATGCCAAGTGATGAGGAGCACTTTTTCATGTGTCTGTTGGCCATCTGGATGTCTTTTTGCAGAAATATCTGTTCATGACCTCTACCCGTTTCTTGATTGGATGATTTGTTCTTTGGGTGTTGAGTTTGATAAGCTTTTTATAGATTTTGGATACCAGTCCTTTATCTGATATGTCATTTGCAAATATCTTCTCCTGTTCTGTCAGTTGTCTTTTGGTTTTGTTGATTGTTTCCTTTGCTGTGCAAAAGCTTTTGATCTTGATGAAGTCAAGATATATTATATATATATAATATAATATATATTATATATATAATATATTATATATAAATAAATAAAATGGAGTACTATGCAGCCATCAAAAGCAATGAAATCTTGCCATTTGCAATGATGTGGTTGGAACTAGAGGGTATTACACTGAGAAAAATAAGTCAATCAGAGAAAGTAAATTGCCATATCATCTCCCCAATATGAGGAATTTGAGAAGCAGAGTGGGGGGCCCGCAGGATAGAAAAGTACAAAATGAAACAAGATGGGATTGGGAGGGAGACAAACCATAAGAGACTCTTAATCTCACAAAACAAACTGAGGGTTACCAGGCACAGGAGGCTATGGAGAGAGTGATTGGGCTATGGACATTGGGGAGGGTATGTGCTATGGTGAGTAGTGTGAAGTGTGTAAGCTTGATGATTCACAGACCTGTAGTCCTGGGGAAATAATACATTATATGTTAATAAAAATTTTTTTAAAAAAAGAAACCTTGAGACCTATTACCTGATCACAAAAAAGGAGTTTCCTACAAATACTAAAATTTCTGTTATTAATAGAATCTAAAGATGGAAACTGGGCGGGAGGGGTACGTTTTCCTTTATCCAGAATACAAAATATGTTTCAACCCAGAAATTATTGTTGAAAATAAATTCTCAGAAAGTTAGAGAAAAACAAAAGCAAGATCAAAATACCATATTTTGCAAAAACAGTGAAGAAATTTTTTTAAAGGTCAGGAGCATAGATATATTATCACAACCATTATTCAATATTTTTATGGATATCTCAGAGGATTTAGATTTTAAAAATGAAATGCAATATGAAAACTGGAAGAATGATCACATTGTCTTCATTTGTTGATGAATGTTTCTCCCTAGTAAAACCAAGCAAATCAACTGAAAAATTATTTGAATTAAGTTGTCAAAGATAACACCTCTAGAGATTTGACACTGGAAATGAGACATGAAGGGTAAGAAGCTGAATGGGGTGTATAGGCATGCAAGTGTGTGTGTATGTGAGTCTGTGTATGTGTGTATGTCTGTATCTCTGTATGTGTCTGTGTGCATCTATGTGTACATGTACATACATGCATACATATCTATATAGATGTTTATATAGATATGTATTATGTCTGTGATTTATCTGGGAGTGTATTGGTAGATAAAACAGTAGAAAACATTCCTGTGAAAAGGGGAAAAAAAAACCAAAACTCAAAGCCACTGGGATAGGAGAAAATGGGTATTCCCGGAGAATAGAGCAGGCCCTGGGAAGCTGAAGGTTACTGATCCTGGGAGATTAGTAGAGAATATGGCATCTGAGAGACAAGCAGAGGCCAGTCATGTAGAATCTTGGAAGGCACAGGAGTCTGGATTTTGTTCAACATGAAGCCTCTGATGAATTATTAGCAGGATGGTGACACATTCAATTTACATTTTTAGATATTTCCATGACAACTGGGCAGGTAATTTAACTATTTTTCTAGAATTAGGGAAACTGCTTATGAAGCTTCTTGTGGCTGCTCATGTGAGCGATGTGGTGGCTGAGATAATGGAGAAGAACAGACAGATGAGAGATATATTCTGGAAGTGTAACTGACTAAACATGTGAGTGGAATGAATATAGGAGGTGAGGTAGAGGAGGTTTCAATGATACAATGAGCAACTAACTGGATGGATGGTATTGTCACCACTAACTGGGAGAAGGGATACTAGGCTAAAAGGATACAGTGGGGGAGATGAGATTCATTTTGGGTGTGCTAGACTGAAGTGCCAATGAGAAATCCATGTGGATATGTCAAATTTGGCAGTTGAAGAAACTGTCTGGAGTTCAGAAGAGAGGTTTAGGCTAGAGATATTAATTTGAAAAAAATCAATATTTAAGTGGTTTATAAGGCTATATAGCAAAATGAAATCACCCAAAGATACAGAGGGAAAATATAGAAGAAGATCCAAGCCTAATCCTAGAGACACTGTGATATCTATATACCTTGCAGATAAAAAGGTGAGAGAAAGAAGACAAAAAAGTAGGACAAGAAGCAGGCAAATGAAATGCCCCCCCCCCAAAAAAAAAGAGAGAGAAAAGAAAATGATTTTTTGAAATGGCACTCTGTTGGACCAAATTATGCTAAAAATTTGAGCTAGATGACTTTGACAAGAAGAAACCACATCCAGATTGCAGTGCTCTGGAAAGAAAATGGAAGATAAGAAATAGTATAAGTAGTTTAAGTAACACTGTCAAGAAGTTTTGTCACCAAAAAATTGGACAATAACTGTGCCAGTGATGCTTATACTCTGGTATGCATACAAATCACCTGGGACTCTTGCTATCAGCTTATATATTCTGTACCTCTAAAATTCCATATATCTAAGAAGTTCTCCATAAAGCCCCATGTACCATGTCTATATGTGTAAGTAACATGACTATATACAGTGAAAGATGAAAATTGCACAAGTACATACCCAGGTGAGCTATAAAGGATAAAAATTATCAAGTCAGACTGACAGGAATCAAAGATATTTTTTGGTGTCAAGCTTTACTAATAACACAAGTTAAAAAAGCATTCTAAAGTCTGGAACATACCTCATGATCCCTATGTCCTTCTTAATCACACTGAACATACTCTCTGGACCAGAATAATGAGGGTTTTTTTTTTTTCCCTTTTTTTAATAGAGAGTCCCTAAGATGGAATTTGTGGGCTATTACCACTCTGTTGAGAACATTTCAATTATGAAACATCTCTACTTTATACTCATAGAGCTATACAATTTAGATGATATTCTGGAGGGAATGATGCCTCATAAACCTAAACATTCTTGATTTAGTAACTGCAAAAATCTTTAAGCCAGAGACATCCCAGACAGAGCATTCTCTAGACAAAGTCTCCTCCACCTAGCAAGTATCATCGGTCTATTAAATGGAGGTCCAGTTGACAGGTGGGTTCAATCACATCACCTGTGGGGTTTTTTGTTTGTTTGTTTGTTTGTTTGTTTTTTGTTCTCTTTCTTTTAAGGTCATTACTTTCCAAGAGAAGGGAGGGAATGCTTCACAGGCCAGCTGCCTTCACTTGTCCTCCCCAGCAGGGTTATGGTGGGTTTTACCCACCATATATATTCGATATCCTCTTCCTATATCCATACAGAAGACAGGAAACTTCTTTCTACTCTTCAAGGAGCAATATGGGAAATAAGCACTTCATCCACTTTCTCCCTTCTTTCCTTGCTACATTTTTCTAGAAAGAGTGTGGCTGTCTGATGAGACATGGGAGAGCCTTTGATTTACCTAATCACCATTTAGTAGGGTCAGTTATTAACTGAGAAGCTTTATATGCTGGTTCAAGCTTAGCCAGGTTTTCCTCAGGCTTTCTGCCTTAGCAGATTCTGCAAAATTTCCCTAGAGCAAGAAGGTGGTCCACACTAGTTGGGTAAAGTTAGTTTAGATGAAAAGTTTAAGGCCCTAAGACAGCTGGTTTTGAGAAGGGGCAAAGCCTCTGGAGAAAAGCTGTGCTAATTTGTCTCCTTGAATTCTCAGAATGGGACTAGAGAGCAGATGGGTCTAAAAACTCACCTCTTAACCTCATGCATGTTGTTTCTAAAAAGCATATGGGAAGGGAGGGTGATGGAAGAAGGAAGGGGACCGAGAAAGAGGAGGCTAAGGAGAAGGACTTCATCTTCTTTGATACATACAGAAATTTTCAGAAGACTACACTCTCAACTGTAAATACTTTCCTTAGGAAAGTGTGGGATGAATACGATTTTCCCCTTATTTTATATAATATTTCTGTATTATTTAATTTTTTAAGTGTTCTGTATTACCTTTGGAAGCTTTTAAATATATGGATAACAAGAAAAAAAAGGAGTTTAAGTAAATGCTGTTCTAGAAACACAGTCTCCACCTAAGGAAACTGACCCAGACTTCAAGCTAATACCAATCCTACAATCTCTGAAAACTGCCCATGTTCTACTCAGTTGTCAGGAATCTTGCCATGTCCATGTATAGTATGGATGAAGGTTTCTGTGACTTGTCCTCCAAAACTGACCACCACAACCTGCACATCCACAGGCAGGCTAGAGAATGTTGTGTGTGAGACTTCTGCTACATGAGTGACCTTGGGAACCTGGTTAGTTGCACATTAACTGGCTTCCAGGTCAGAACTGGTCCTTCTGGTCTGTAAATCTTGCCTTGCATCCCCTCTGGCTTCAGGCTGGGCTGGTCCCCAGAACAGAAGCTGGGAGGGAAGGAAATGAAAGCACATATGGCCCAAGCTCCTTGAAGAGGTAAAGACATGATAACATAGGAAAACAGCTTGCTCCATACTGCACATGTAGGCAAACACATGGTTAACTTCAGACCTCGTCATTTGCCCTATAAATACGGCCCTAATGGACATGGTCAGTTGGAAGTCTCACCCAAGGGGAGGATGCTCACCCAGGCCTCTCAGCCGGGACTCCAGCCTGGCTGTCTCCATGGTGCTTCCCCAACTAATGAAGTCGGATATTGTAAGTACCTGATTTGATGTAACTTTGTCTCCTTCTCCTTTACTGCTTGCTATGGCCCACATCTCTGCATAGATTTCTTTTCTATTTCCACTAGGTTTGACTTTATAACATCAATGAAGTGTTTTCTCTTGGAAACCAAAAACACAGCTATTGTGAATCTTTTCTTTAGAACAGTCCACAAGCCCTAAGCACATCTCTATAAACTCAGGGGGATTATCTCATGACTGCATGCAGCATGCCTGCTCTAGTTCTTCACATTTGTGCCTTACACTCCTACAAGTCACTAAGGGTAGGTCTGCATGATATTTTATACATCTTCAGTTTGCCTGATTGAAACTGCACCTTGCATGTGTTAGGTGCTTGGTATTAGTTGATTAACTGATGGAAACTGATGGGAGGCGTGGGAACCCCTCTCAGTACTTTTCACCATTTTTGTAATTCTTCAGAGGCATGGCCCATGTTAGCAGCATCAGTGAGAGCTGAGCAAAAGGCAGCCACATCCCCTAGACACAAGCCCCTCATTTATCGCAGGTGCACTCAGAATCATGGAAATTAATAAAATAATAAAGAAAGCAAGTGACTAAATCACTAGCCTCTGTGTATTACAAGAAATAAATGACTACCTCTGAGTCCCTGAAGATCCTAATCAAGGCTATTTTCAGACCCATCTCTTAGAAATTTTTACCAGCATAGCCTTTTATTATGGACAATAATGTACAGCCCCAACAACATGTTTATTCATCTTGTACACTGTTCTCTCTGGGCAACATACATCAGGTCCTGGAACTGGAAAATTTCTCCTCTCCATAATCCAATCTGGATAACCCCAACTCCCATCTTTGGTGGTAATCGAGTAAGAGAAAGTGATATTAGTACAGCAAAGCATATATCTTCCTAGTATTTCTGGTACTTCTCTCCTTGAGGATACATAGGAAAAGCTTCTCCCATTTGGGAAAGCACAGCTGCTGCTAAGCTTTACTGAGTCCTTACATTGTCCTCACCTTCATTTTGCCTTTCCCTCAGCACACTGCCTTACTTGGATTTCCTGCAACTACCTTCTTTCAGTAGGAGGGTCTCTGATTACTGTATTTCATGTACCTGTGTCAGGAAATTCAATCTGAGGTTCACGAAGATGTAAGAGTAGAAAAGTAACCCACTAAAGAGATACGTGGGGTAAAGATGGTGAATAAAATGAAGTCTCTTCTTTCACAGAAAATAATGAACTAGAGGATTTACTACCCTATCAAAGCATTCAATAATTTCTAATGGCAGAAGAGGGGAGAAAACCTTCAAAATTCAAAATTACTAAAATGATATACTTATGTAGGTAGCTCACAATTACCTTGGTTTAGGAGTTGAGAACAATAGTGGTATAAGGTAAATAAGCAATGGGAAAATATACCTAAATCAACAGAAAGCACTAGTTCGAAAGTATGAACAATCCACCAGTAGGTCAATGCTTAAATTAACACAGAATATGCATAGTATGGAATAATAGTCTATAAACAAAAAAGACTATCATATTCATATGTACTAATAAGGGAAAATGTTCACAACATAAATGAAAACCAATCCATACAACACAATGTATAAAAGACTGGAGTAATATTTTTAATTCCATGATGTGTGTATGTGTGTAAGTACATAAGTATATAACTAAAATATAAGTTTATGTAGATGCATAGTAAAAAACAAGGAAGAGCACACGATACACTGCAAACAAAGTTACCTTTAGAAAGTAATATTGAGGGGCGCCTGGTGGCTCAGTGGGTTGGGCCTCTGCCTTCGGCTCGGGTCATGGTCCCATGAGCAGGGAGCCTGCTTCCCCGCCCTCCCCCCCCGCCTGCCTCTCCACCTACTTGTGGTCTCTGTCTGTTAAATAAATTAAAAAATTAAAAAAAAAAAGAAAGTAATATTGAGTGTCTAGAGAAGTCAGATTGACATACACTTTTTTTCTTTTATGTTTTTGTTTTAAATTAGAGAGGGCAGTTGAAAGAAATAAAAAACATAGTACCATATGTGGATATGTTTTCCTTTAGTTAAACTGAATTAGGAATAAATGCTATCCAATGTTTTCCCTATCAAAAAGAACGATATGACCCCACAGCTGTGTAGCCTCTAGCACATGAGAAATATTTTTGGTTCTCTCATCTGTATCACTTCTCTTGACTATGTTACTAGTGACCATCAATTTGCCAAGCCTAATGGACACTTCCCTGTCCTCCTCTTTCTTGACTGCTCAACAGAATTTAATAGAGGTGATCATATCTTCATCCTTATGACACTTTCTTCACTTGACTTCCCTGACTGTCACCCAAGACACTTATTTTCAGGTACTGGCAGCTCCTCCTTGGCCTTCTGTACTGAATTTTCTTCCTTTCCTTATTTCCTAATGCTGGAGTTCCCCAGACTCAGTCCTTAGACCTCTTCTATTCTGTACCAATAGTCATTCTATACATGTTCACATCCAACCCCACAGCTCTAAATACTGTAAGTCATAGAGTAATGCCAGCTGCTGTAGCAAACCCCTAAATTACAGAGATTAAACAAAATAAACACTTACTTCTTTTTTTCAGGCTTACCTCTTACATAACAGCTCAATGCAGAGCTTCTTGACATGTGTACTGTTATTTAATAAAGAATCCAGAATCTATGATCAAAGAATTTTATATGATTTTCTTTCTCCTCTTCAATTCCTACTCCCACTCCAGGGACATGACATTTTGAGTTATTCTTTGTTAACTGAAGCACCGTTACTAGCATTACTGATATCATTAGATAGGCATGCACTTCCCAGGAGATGGGGTTTATGTGCATCTCACAAAAGCTTAGTGGCTTGAGAACTGGATAGAGTGCACATGGATAAGTAGATCCACTGGGAAAGAAGTAGTTATCAAACTACTACGACAGCCAAGTTAGATCAATACAGAGAAGCTACTTTAATTCAAGGCGAGGCCAAAGCCTTTATGAATGAATATTCAAATCCATCTGATACTCTCACGATTTCTGCCAATGTCACAGGTATAAGTGGAACAGAAAGAACACATGAATGTCAAACACATTTGTCAGGAAAGCAGAGAATACATATTATTTAGGAAAAAAATCATCAAAGTTAAAATAATACAAATTTAAAAATTAGCTCAGCGGGGCACCTGGGTGGCTCAGTGGGTTAAAGCCTCTGCCTCCGGCTCAGTTCATGATCCCAGGGTCCTGGGATCGAGCCCCGCATCAGGCTCTCTGCTCAGCAGGGAGTCTGCTTCCCTCTCTCTCTCTGCCTGCCTCTCTGCCTACTTCTGATCTCTCCGTCAAATAGATAAATAAAATATTAAAATAAAAAGAAAAAAGAAAAAAATTAGCTCAGCAACACAACAATTTTATTTCACTGGATAATAATAACTATAATAATAATAGTTAACATTAATATATGTCAGTTTTCTAGATGTTCCTCATAGCTCAATTCATGTAATCTTTATGAAAACAGTAATACCAATAACTAAGTTCTCTTTATACAGATGAGGGAGCTAAGGGACAGTGATTTAAGTAGCTTGTTCAAATTCCACAATAAGCTACTGGTGGCATCCGAAATGAAAACCAGGCAATCCAGATCTAGAGTCTTGATCCTAAGCTATTTGCAATACTGTTTCCAAAATATTAGGACCATGAATTTCCAAAAGGGGAAAGAGAAGCACTGACATTTATGGAGTTAAGTATTATTATTTCTGTACTTTGCAAAAGTAATATTTAATATCTATGACCAATATACATTGGGTTGTAGATGTTTTGGGAAATCTGCTTTAAGAAAAACATCTAAAGAAACATCTAAAGAAAAAAAAATCAGACCAGTTTCTCAGAAAGGGCAACATTTGCATTGCTATTTCTATGTTAATAAATGACAGTAAGTATCAATTTGAAGCCCTCCAATCTACAGAATGATTAGTCACAGATTAAATACTGAATCTCAGTGTTATTCCTTAGTGGTATCATTATCAAAACAGTAAAGTATGGAATACCGTATTTTTTCTATCTCAAGTATGCATACCTTATCATGGAAATAATGTATCTACATTCATGTTGCTAACATAGAGTGTAAACATAACCAGGAGGCGGTATAGCAAAACAGTTCAGAGAATTGCAGTCAAATGCTCTACCACTGAGCTATATCCCCTAGTTCAGAGAATTGACTGAAATTACACAATGGCCATCTTTCATTAGCCAATATGCTTCCATGACCACAAATTCTGCCAATACTGTCACTAAAGTCTACCCTGTCAACTTGATCTTCCTGCCCCAGGGAGATCAAAGAAACAATAAAAACTTGTTTGATTTTTTTTCTCACTTGCCTAACAGATTCCTCATTATAAAACTGGGTTACTCAGTCCAGGACAGAGGACAGAGCGGCAGATGGAATATTTTCACATGACATATCATTTCCCCTGTAGTCCTAAAACTACTCACCTCAGTTCTCCAGAAGATTTACTAATGCCAAACAAATTCCTGATGGGCCCATTCCAGCTCTTTTGCAGATAAGACCATATGACAAGTAATCATGGTCTGACCACTGTGCAGACTTAGCCTGGACCACTTCTTCTGACCTTCTTGTCACTGAATCTGAAAGAGTAAACACCTAGCACTTGCTAGGTTCTTATCCAGGTGGAGTGAAACTTTGGATCCTTTCTGAATTATAAAGAAATTTTAAGAGGTTGCAAACTCATTGCATATTACTTCTCCACAATAAATAAAGTTGTCAGTAATTCTTAATAAAAACTGTTTGAAAAAATACAAAAAAAGTGAAAAGATTTTTTTAAAGCCATTATTAGTGATCTCATCAACAAGAAATTATTTCATATGGCTTCCTTTAAAGACACCCACATACACCTGAACTCACAGTCTGTCTACTTTTCTGCATTCTTCACTACAAATATAATATATTTTTCAGATGATTAAACTTTCCTGTAAAAATAATGTGAATGTCAGCCAAACTGTAGCAAGAGCCCAGATGTCCATTGACAGATGAATGGATAAAAAAGAGGATATATATATATATATATATATATATATATATATATATATATATAATGGAATATTATGCAGCTATCAAAAAATGAAATCTTGTCATTTTCAAAAACATGGATGAAACTAGAAGGTATTATGCTAAGTGAAATAAGTCAATCAGAGAAAGATGATTATCATATGATATCAAGATATGTGGAATTTAAGAAACAAGGCAGAGGATCATAGGGGAAGAGAGGGAAAAATGAAACAAGATGAACCTAGAAAGGGAGAAAAACTATAAGAGACTCTTAATCATAGGAAACAAACTGAGGGTTGCTAGAGGGGTGGGGGATAGAGGGGTGGGGTACCTGGGTGGTGGACATTGAGGAGGGCACTTGATGTAATGGGAAGGGGGTATTGTATGAGACTGATGAATCACTGAACTCTACCTCTGAAACAAATAATACATTATATGTTAATTGGATTTAAATAAAAAATATTTTTTAAAAATAATGTGAATGCCATTGTCATATTGGATTGTATGAACATAACATTTTATTTAGTTTTTTCATTATTCTTGAACATCAAATTAATAATTTTTCATTGGAATAAATAAAACTGAAGTGAACATCTTGAATATAGGAAATGGTCCTTTCTGATTATGTCTCTACAAGTGTGGAATTAACAAACCAAGCAACATACATTTTTACCTTTTAAGTCTTATATTATGTTATAAACCTATGCCCTAGAAAGGGTGTGTGCCATTGAACATTCTATATTGGGAATATAAGAAACACTCTCTGTAGGGTTCAGAACAAGTTGCCCCAAGATACTTTGGAATGCTGACTATTTCAAGCTGAAAACAATCAAAGCCCTAAAGGCCCAGGAAAAAACTTGGACCTTCCCCCAACTGCCTAAAAGAATTTATATAGAAGACCAGCCATGGGACGTGCACTATCACCATAGATAACATTATAATATGAACTATGTATGGTAAACAGGAGAAATCCAGCAAGACTTGTTTTATCAAAGTCTTCTTTTTGTCCTATTGTTTCTAGATGGTCCAGCAAACATTTGTTTACCAAACATTTACTCTTTCCATTTTTCCTGTGAATTGCCTTGTTTCCCTATGAAGCCCCAGATCACTAACCCCATATTCTTTAGTTCAAGATGACATATATACCTCATTTTGCCTGATGTCTTTGGAATCTCAGGTTTACATGAACTCCTACGTACAAAATTAAATTTGATTTTCTCCTGTCCATTGGTCTCATGTCAATTTGATTCTCAGACTAGCTAGAAGAATATTGAAGGGTAAGGATAATTTTTCCTCCCTAACACCATCTACCAAAGCATCAACTTTATACATACCTCCATTTTTATTTTGCTGATCTGGTGAGTGAGCTTTTATAATAAATAATTTAAGAACTGTTTTGGCTATGAGATACTTTGATTTCATGTTAATGTTTATTGCATATTTGATTATATGCTTTGACTTGAGAACAATTTTTTAAATTTTTATAATTTATGTGTTTTTAATTTGACTTTCATTTAGCTACAGTTTTATTGCATTCTGGTAAAAAAATGGCCTATATAATTTTTATTGATCATTTATGTAAATATTTCAGGACTATTACAGGTCAACTCCTTGTCACCATAAAAATTAGTCACTCCCACTCATGCTCACCAAATGTTTTGACTTCACAGCATTTACTATTGTTAGTAATTACATATTTCTTAATATGTCCTCTTGCTTATTATGTCTGACTCTGCTGTTACCGCTATAAGGACAGCAATTAGGATGTATGCTATATTCATCACTACATTACCAGAACCAAACTATATTTTTATTTGGGGAATGAAAGAAGTGAGGAAAACCTTCAAGGGATGGTTATAGGGTGAGGGTGGGGAGGTAGAGAGTAATAAAAAGTGCCATGATTAAAAGTAAACACACAAGAGATTGTCATGAGGCAAGAGTCAATATTAGACTTAAGTGAGAACTTCTGGCATTGCTTGTCTTCTGCTTGGTTCCAACAAGCTAAGGGAAGAAGGCAGAAAGAGGTACTGTCTTTCATACCAACTTCCTGACTGGATGCACCATTTCATTTCACAGAACAAAGTTTGCATAGATCATGGATTGATTTTTTGTTTGCTTGTTTTCTCTGTGTGTGCTGTTGACAATGATGATGTTTGGTTTGTTGCTATTTATGGTCTGTAGTCGCTAGTCTATAAAACTTCCAAGGCTGGTAACAAGCAACCTATTATAGTAGGCTATGTTGCAAGTTTAAAAAAAAAATCTTATTTTTAAGTTTTCATCAATTTTCAGGAAGTCTTAGTAAAATGCTTGGAGAGTCTGCATTCAGAATTCCTAGTCTAGGGGCAGAGCATTTGACTGCAGAATTCCTAGTCTAAACCTGTTTTAACTTGAAATCTGGATTGGATTAAATGTTACTTCTTATACTTAGAATTGTTATGCTGTTAAGGCTTCAGTTAATATATCTGTTCTCTCCTAAACACCCATGTCAGTTAGAGTACTATGTCATCAGCTTTGACAATCACATGATTATTGACAGCTTCCACAAGCATGCTATTATCTATGAAAATTGGAACGCTTATTTTAATTTGATCTGTGAAAAAATTTTCTATACTTGGAAGAGGTGTCATTGCTTGTTATCACCCTTTATTTGTGAAGCACAACAGGAATGAGTTGACCTACAAACAGCATTTTCAACTTCTCTTTAAGGAATCACTACAATTACTAATGATAATGACAAAATAAGCTTTTTAATGATGGGCTTGTTTTTAATTGCACAGCTTTCTTAGACTTTCTTAGACTGATTTTATCACCTTTCTTTTCCTAAGTAATTATCATTCAGCTTTAAGATTCATCATAAGCATAACTGGTTTCCAACTCCCCAAAGTAGAGTAGGTGTCTGTTCTCCCACAGAAAACTTTTCATAACTTTTCATATAAATATTACCTACTTCCTGTATTACATTGTAATTATCTGCTAACCCATCAGTCTTTCCAAAGAGATGTTGAGCCCTTTGACAAGAAAGGGCATTATTATTCATTTGTATGGCCCCAAATACTTACCATAGTGCTTAGAAAATAGCAGCAATGAACAAGTATTAGTAATGTGAGGGGGGAGTAAAAAAGAAACACAGAGGGAGTGGAAAAAAGACAGGGGAAAGAAAGGGAAATAAAAACAGCCTCATTCAGAATTTGATACTGTAAGCGGCGCGCGTGTGCATGTATGTGTGTGTGTGTGTGTGTGTGTGTGTCTGAGCGTCTGTGTGTGTGCACTGGCAAGCAGGAATGAACTCAGAGAGAACAAATTAAAATCAAGAAAAGACTGATAAGGGTGACTGGGTGGCTCAGTGGGTTAAGCCTCTACCTTCTGCTCAGGTCATGATCTCAGGGTCATGGAATAGAGCCCTGCATCTGTTCTCTGCTCAGCAGGGAGCCTGCTTCCCCCCCTCTCTCTGCCTTTCTCTCTGTCTTCTTGTGATCTCTCTGTTTCTGTCAAATAAATGAAGAAAATCTTAAAAAAAAAAAAGAAAAGAAAAAGGAAAGACTGATGACTGTTCAGTTTCCTCACTGCCCATGGCTCTGTGCAGCCTGTGTGCTCCAACCAGCTCACTGTGTCGAGGACGACCCATTCCAGCACCTTCGTCTCTGACTGTCTTACCTTTCAATGAAACTCCACAAAGCATTCCAGGGTACACCTTGCCTGGATCACGGTTGATATACTCAGCTACACATCCCTTCAACCACCTCTTACCAAAATGACTAAGAGGAGGAACATCAAACAGAGGAAAAATTCAGACACTGTGCCCTCTCCATCAAAGCTATTGGATATGGACATAAACAGTACATCGGAAAAAGAATTCAGGGTAACAATTATCCAGGCAGTGGCTAGGTTGGAGAAAACCATACTTGACAACATGGAATTGATTAGAGCAGAAGTGAAAGCCGCCTGTGAAGAAGTTAAAAATGCTATCAGTGAGATCCAATCTAATCTAAATTATCTAACAGCTAGGGTAACTGAGGCAGAAGATAGAATTAGTGATCTAGAGGACAAACTGATAGAGAAAAGGGATCAGGAGGAGGCATGGAAGAAACAGCTTAGAAACCATGAAAACTGAATTAGGGAAATAAATGATGCCATGACACATTCCAATGTCAGAATTATTGGGATCCCTCAGCGGAGGAGAAAGAAAGAAGACTAGAAGATATAGTTGAATAAATTCTCCATGAAAATTTTCCCAGTCTAGGGAATGGAACAAGTGTTTGTGTCCTAGAGGCAGAAATATCACCCTCAAAGATCAACAAATCTAGAAAGAGCTCCAGACACTTGATTGTGAAACTGAGAATCATAATTTTAGATAGGAGCTCTTGTGAGCAGCCAGGGGGAAAAATTTCTTACATATAGAGGAAGGTCCATCAGAATAACATCAGACCTGTCCACAGAAACCTGGCAAGCCAGAAAGGGCTGGCAAGACATATTCAGGGCACTAAATGAGAACATGCAACCAAGAATACTTTATCCAGCAAGGTTGACATTCAAAATGGATGGAGAGACCAGCAAGGTTTAAAAGAGTATGTGACCACCAAGCTGGCACTACAAGAAATATTAAGGGGAGTTCTATAAAAGAAGAAAGAACCCAAGAGTGTCATAGAACAGAAATTTACAGAGATAATCTGTAGAAACAAGGACTTCACAGGCAACATGACATCAATAAAAACATATCTTTCAATAATCACTCTCAACATGAATGCCCTAAATGCTCCCATAAAACAACACAGGGATGCAGACTGGATAAAATGACAGGACCCACCCACAGGCTGTCTGCAAGAGACCCATTTTAAACCTAAGGATACATCCGGACTGACAGTGAAGTGATGGAGAAGCATCTTTCATATCAATGGGCCTCAAATGAAAGCTGGGGTAGCAATTCTCATATCAAATAAATTAGATTTTAAACTAAAGACTACAGTCAGAGATAAAGAAGGATACTACATCATTCTTTTTTTTTTAAATTTTTTACCTTTTCAGCATAACAGTATTTATTGTTTTTTGCACCGCACCCAGTGCTCCATGCAATACATGCCCTCCTTAATACCTACCACCTGGCTCCCGCAACCTCCTACCCCCCACCCCTTCAAAACCCTCAGGTTGTTTTTCAGAGTCCATAGTCTCTCATGGTTCACCTCCCCTTCCATTCCTCAACTCCCTTCTCCTCTCCATCTCCCCATGTCCTCTATGTTATTTGTTATGCTCCATAAATAAGTGAAACCATATGATAATTGACTCTCTCTGCTTGACTTATTTCACTCAGCATAATCTCTTCCAGTCCCGTCCATGTTGCTACAAAAGTTGGGTATTCATCCTTTCTGATGGAGGCATAATACTCCATAGTGTATACGGACTACTTCTTCCTTATCCATTCGTCCGTTGAAGGGCATCTTGGTTCTTCCCACAGTTTGGCGACCATGGCCATTGCTGCTATAAACATTGGGGTACAGATGGCCCTTCTTTTCACTACATCTGTATCTTTGGGGTAAATACTCAGTAGTGCAATGGCAGGGTCATAGGGCAGCTCTATTTTTAATTTCTTGAGGAATCTCCACACTGTTCTCCAAAGTGGCAGCACCAACTTGCATTCCCACCAACAGTGTAAGAGGGTTCCCCTTTCTCCACATCCTCCCCAACACACATTGTTTCCTGTCTTGCTAATTTTGGCCATTCTAACTGGTGTAAGTATCTCAATGTGGTTTTAATTTGAATCTCCCTAATGGCTGGTGATGATGAATATTTTTTCATGTGTCTGATAGCCATTTGTATGTCTTCATTGGAGAAGTGTCTGTTCAAATCTGCCCATTTTTTGATATGATTATCTGTTTTATGTGTGTTGAGTTTGAGAAGTTCTTTATAGATCCTGGATATCAACCTTTTGTCTGTACTGTCATTTGCAAATATCTTCTCCCATTCCATGGGTTGCCTCTTTGTTTTGTTGACTGTTTCCTTTGCTGTGCAGAAGCTTTTGATCTTGATGAAGTCCCAAAAGTTCATTTTCACTTTTGTTTCCTTTGCCTTTGGAGACATATCTTGAAAGAAGTTGCTGTGGCTGATATCAAAGAGGTTACTGCCTATGTTCTCCTCTAGAATTCTGATGGATTCCTGTCTCACGTTGAGGTCTTTTATCCATTTCGAGTTTATCTTTGTGTACGGTGTAAGAGAATGGTTGAGTTTCATTCTTCTACATATAGCTGTCCAGTTTTCCCAGCACCATTTATTGAAGAGACTGTCTTTTTTCCACTGTATATTTTTTCCTGCTTTGTCGAAGATGATTTGACCATAGAGTTGAGGGTCCATATCTGGGCTCTCTGCTCTGTTCCACTGGTCTTGTGTCTGTGTTTATGCCAGTACTATGCTGTCTTGGTGATCACAGCTTTGTAGTAAAGCTTGAAATCAGGTAACGTGATGCTGCCAGTTTTATTTTTGTTTTTCAACATTTCCTTAGCAATTTGGGGTCTCTTCTGATTCCATACAAATTTTAGGATTATTTGCTCCAGCTCTTTTGAAAAATACCGGTGGAATTTTGATCGGAATGGCATTAAAAGTATAGATTGCTCTAGGCAGTATAGACATTTTAACAATGTTTATTCTTCCAATCAAGAGCATGGAATGGTCTTCCATCTTTTTGTGTCTTCTTCAATTTCTTTCATGAGTGTTCTGTAGTTCTTCGAGTACAGATCCTTTACCTCTTTGGTTAGGTTTATTCCCAGGTATCTTATGGTTCTTGGTACTATAGTAAATGGAATCGATTCTCTAATTTCCCTTTCTGTATTTTCATTGTTAGTGTAAAGAAAGCCACTGATTTCTGTACATTGACCTTGTATCCTGCCACGTTACTGAATTTCTGTATGAGTTCTAGTAGTTTGGGGGTAGAGTCTTTTGGGTTTTCCATATAAAGATCATGTTATCTGCAAAGAGAGAGAGTTTGACTTCTTCTTTGCCAATTTGGATACCTTTTATTTCTCTTTGCTGTCTGATTGCTGTTGCTAGGACTTCTAATATTAAATCATTCTTAAAGGGCCTACCCACCATGATCTAACAATTGTAAAAATTTATGCCCTCAATATGGGAGCAGCCAACTACATAAGACAAATGTTAATCAAGACAAAGAGTCATACTGATATGAATGCATTAATAGTAGGGGATCTTAACACGCCACTCTCAGTAATAGATCATCCAAGCAGAAAACCAATAAAGAAACAAGAGCATTGAATGACACATTGGACCAGATGGACTTCATAGATATATACAGAACATTCTACCCTAAAACAACAGAATACTCATTCTTCTCGAGTGCACATGGAACTTCCTCCAGAATAGACCACGTACTGGGTCACAAACCAGGGCTCAACCGATACCAAAAGATTGCGATTATTCCTTGCATATTCTCACACCACAATGTTTTGAAACTGAAGTCAACCACAACAAAAAGTTTGGAAGGAATTCAAACACTTGGAAGCTAAAGACCATCTTGCTTAAGAATGTTTAGATCAACCAGGAAATCAAAGAAGAGCTTAAACAATTCATGGAAACCAATGAGAATGAACACACTTCAGTCCAAAACCTATGGGATACAACAAAGGTGGTCTTAAGGGGGAAATACATAGCCATCCAAGCCTCCCTCAAAAAAATGGAAAAATCCAGAATACACCACCTCTCTTTGCACCTTAAAGAACTGTAAAATCAACAACAAATTAAGCCAACCCCACACACATCAAGGGAAATAATCAATATTAGAGCAGAGATCAATGAGATAGAAACTAGAGATACAGTAGAACACATCCTCAATTCTGTTGTGGAGTTAGTAATCCTCATCAAAGTAATGTAGTCCTTTCTACAGAAGCAATTTTTAGTCTATCTGTTTCATTATTATTCTTCATTTTCGTTTTCTATCTAATCCACCCTCTGAACAAATAAGTAGCAAATTAAATACATATTTAGTAAGCACACAATAATATTTGCTGAATAAATCAATAAGTGAATGACTTGTCTAGCAGTAAATGAATATGCAAGGCAGAAAGTTAAAAATAAAACCTTGTTTACCTATTTGGAATTTTTAAAATGTGTTTGAAATACTTTCATTCTTTTGTGAAGTGATTGTTGATGCTTCAAACTGAGAGGGATGCATTTTGTAAAACTTTGTTAATTAGATAGGGACAAATTCACCGTAATTGTCCTTTGTGTTCAAAGTGGAGGCTGTTGACAACCATGCCCAGGTCTATTCTAGACCAATAACTTTCTAGTCACTGCTTTGGCTCTGCTGTCTAAAAAGCAAAGGATTTGTTAATTAGCAAATGAGAATAATACTTGATTGACTCAACTAAATTAGATTTTGTTGACCTGCCAAAGTGAATTTGTCATTAGCATTTATTAGAAACACACACACACACACACACACACGCCTCTAGTGGGCTATATTGTTGTACGTTCTTTTCACTTTTCACTTTTCACTCCTGTCTGTACCTAATGTTTATTGGTACTTGATAAATCTTTTAAAACAGAATCCTTTAGAATTAAGCCTATCATTCCAACAGCTTTGAAGCTGAATGTTTTCTGGCTAGATTCAAAAATTCATTTATTCATTGTATACATGTATTCAGAGAATATCGTATGAAAGGCCTATATCTGATAGACACTGACATAATAATTCCCATCTTCGAGGGGGTTATGATTTGCTTAGGGAAGTAAGCACACCTGTGACTAAATACTAAATAAGCTATGATATGATTAGATATTTTTTAATCTTTCTCCCTGTAGCTAAATCTAAGTGTCTTCCTAAAATTAGTCTATTTGATCAGTTTAATGCAATTACTTATGTCATTTTTAAATCCAGCATTGTTACTCTAATCATTTATTATCAGAAATTGACCAACAGAATTACTCTAGTAGCTAATATATTTGTTCTCTATTATAACAACAACTTTCCTTCCCAACCCCCTCCTTTTTTCCAGTTATTTAAAAAGGCAAAATTTGCAGAGTATTTCTGCAGTTTCTTTTATTTGCGAAGATGTCTTCCAATTCATAAGACAAGCATCATTATAAGTAAGTACAAAGGTATCCAAACTGGCTTTGTTATTGTGTCCTTACCACCCGCCCCCCCAGTATCAAAATTGTTCCACAATACATACAGGAAAGAGCTGCATGTGAGTGCCGGGATGTCAGGCAGTGTCTTTTCAACTGGGCCTCTTGTTACTGAGTAAATGAAGGAGAAATAAAGATAAGGGAGAACTGAAGGCTAAGGATGAATTGAAACTGGTAATGAATGGAGAATGAGAGAGGATGAAAAACACACTTGAGGGTTAAACACATTAACATATTTGAGTGTTTAAGCCAAACAGAAAGAGCTCTGAGCTTTATATAGGAAAGCCAGCATGCCACATTTAAATTTTTGAACTTCTATAATACTTTAATAGTTGCCTTCAAAAAGATTGTTTCATGTTTTAATTGTGTCCCTATCATTCAAAGATATTTTGCTACATTTTGTACTAGTTACAACTGGTCATATTTATTTCTATTAACTGAAAGTTTTGCAGTTACATATCCTTTTCTAAACAAAATAAATATGTAATTTCTGCTCCTTAGAAAGAATCTAGACTATCATTAGACTGTGGACAAGCTCTCATGCTTTACCAAGAAGTGTGATGCTTTAGCTCTTGTCCTCACCATCCTTCACACGACCACTCAGTAGCTCTGTGCACTTCGGAACATCACTTCACTGCACCTCAGTATCTTTGCCTACAAAGTGGAGATAATGCCTGTCTTTTTAAGTTTGAGGTAATATATGTAAGCCAGGGAATATTACATGTATAAGTATTCCTATTATTAATATTACTATTTATTTGTTATTTCTTCACTTATCATTAGGAGTACTTCACTTATCATTAGCTGTCTAACTATTCTCTACTATTCTGGAGATACCTAGCTGATCTGGAGGATACCAAGCTGAATAAATATAATTGTAAACCAGAGCTTAAGAGGCAAGCTCCTTATCGATTATAAATTCAATAAAACACAGAGAGAAGGGGTGTCTGGGTGGCTCGATGGGTTAAGCCTCTGCCTTCAGCTCAGGTCATGATCTCAGGATCCTGGGATTGAGCCCCGAGTTGGGCTCTCTGCTCAGCGGGGAGCCTACTTCCCCTTCTCTCTCTGCCTGCCTCTCTGCCTACTTGTGATCTCTCTCTCTCTCTCTGTGTGTCAAATTAAAAAAAAAATACAGAGAGAAAAACAAAATGAGAAAGAAACTGCTTCTTAATAAACTTGGTACTTTCTTGTACTTTAAAAATAAATAAATATTTAAGTCAACATCCTCCCACAAAAACAATCTTCAGAAGTGACTCTATACTGAAGGTATGGACACATAAAATCAGTGCGTTCTTTGTACCAGTCCAATCCAGGTTCTAAAGCCAAGATACACAATCTCTAATCTAGGGGGACAGTAGCAAGTAATTTCAATCTACAAAGTTAGCTTGAAGCCAAGAAAAAGATAGGTCCAGGTGCAACAAACGAACAAACAAAAAACATGAAAAGCAAAATTTAATAAATATTTTTTTTTGTAAAACAGAATTTTCATAATAAAAAGAGCAAGAACTGTTCTAGGGATGAAGTAAAGTATTTTTATTTATGTAATCTCTACAGATTTAATGATACCAAAAACCTTATTTGTGATAGCCTCCTCAGACAGTCAATAGGCTTTCTGGTATGTATATTATCAAAAAATACTTTGCTCCTTTAATAGCAATTACATTCTTTTAATAGCAGATATATTCTTTTCAGAATATTATGAGGAGCTTGTCGGCTTTATTTGTCTTTTAACATTATATAAGCCTGTGCACTGAAAGGCAGCTTTAGGCAACACGCAGGCACATTGTTAAGAAGCTAAAAATAAAGTTGGGAGGCAATAATAGCATATATATTTTTTAGAGCTTGAGCCAAGCACATCTACAAAGCAATAATAATCAAATGTAACAAGCACTGCCACTGTGTCTATGAAGGAAAGCACAGCATGTGCTGTGGAATAGCACCAAACATATAAACAAATTCTCTGAAACCGCAAGGCACACTTCCCAAGAAATACATGGTAGTCAACATACACAAGACAGTTTACAATATATACGAGAAATGACAAAGAGATCACATCTATCCAATCACTAAGAATAGCCAAGAGTTTGTTTAATTGGTATACTCTCAAAAGACTTCATTGTGCTATGGACATAATGATAACCTGTTGTATCAGTATTTCATTTACTGTAGGGCAATTTCTTATGAGCATTAAGAGCAGCCTCTCTGGAGAACTCCTCACCTCCCCCTCCCACAGGTTTTGCTGTCTTGCTTTCTCGCCTCCATCTCTCCAGCTACAGCTGCTCTTTAATAACAAGGGAGGAAAAGATGTGTTAATTAGTTTTGATGAAAGCTTGCTACTTCTCTTCCCTACTCAAGAGGATGCTGCAAGAGCCACTGAGTCATCAGACAGAAAAGGCACTGGCAGCAATAAAAGAAGATTCCTAAGGCCTCTGACTTACACTTCATTCTATGAGGAACTGAGAAAGTATCCAAAGAGGAAAATGTGGCTTCTACTTAGGAATGCATCTATACTGGAACAGTCTATCCTGAAGAAACAAATTTCCATTAAGAATGAAAACAAGTATCTTCAAAGAAAAAATGGTTACATGCTTTTAACATGGTATACAGTGGATAATGCCCCCTTGTCCACATATATGATACCTAATTCTATCACCAGTATGTACAGTTCTGAGGAAAGCACAGGCATGTATACAAAATCCTGTGAGAAAAGGTCTTCCATCATTATATGTATGTGTGAAATTCCTATTCTAGAAACGCTATTATTATTGTATTGTGTAAGAAACAGATACAACTGACTTTCATTAAAAAAAAAGACATAATTCACTGTGACAAGCTCTAGTTCCCATTTTCACTCACTCATTAAAAGTTAAAATATTTATTGAGAAACTTCCATATGCCAGGATGCCAGAATATATTACAAGTATTGTTCAGCTCTGACTAAAATACTTACACATATGCATATATAACAAATACCTAAAACTCTGTGGGAAAAAAACGCTCCATTATTATATGTGTATAATTCCTGTTAAATAAATGGTATCATTATTTCATTATATTAAAAATAGAGGTATCTGTGTCTTTCAAGATAATTATATAATTCACCATGAAGAAACTTAGATCTTACTTTCATTTATTCATGTGTTCAAAAATAGTTATTGAAAACCTTTGATCCGCACAAAATAGCATGCAATCCTAGAAAATACGCAAAACAAAAAATAGTCCCTGCTTTCATAAAGCTAACAGAGCAAAGAAGTAGTCAATATTAAATCAGCAACTGCTAATCATGGGCATGAGTGCTCAGAGAGAAGTAGAGGAGGTTATGGGAGCACCTAGGTCAAAATAAAGATGAATTTGAAAATATTTCTCTGTGAATCTGATATCTGGTTGAATAGACAAATAGGACAGTTTCCAGCAAAGGGACCAGCACGTGTCAAAAGTCCCAAGGTAAAAGACAGAAAATGAATTCTAGGTACAGAAAGAAAATGTAGATACAGCTAGACTAAAATGTGGTCAGAAACAAGGCAGAACAGATCAGCAGGCCAAATCTGAAGTTCTTTTATCCTATGATGTGAGGTTTCAATTTTATCTCAAAGGCTAGCAGACTCAAGAAAGTATTCTAATCAGGTTAATGACATGATGAAATTGGAATTTTATCTCTCTGGTTAGAGAGTAAATTTGAAGGTGACTCTGGAGTCAAAAAGATCAGGTGTTTAGCATCAATAAATGAGGGTGGCTTGAACTAAAATAGTTATGATGAGGACGATAGAGGTATATGGAGAAGTAACTGGATGGCAAGAGCAGCAGGGCATGAACAAATAAACACACAGAAATTACAGAAGAAGCAGAGTCAAGGATGGCCCTCACCTGAATTGGAAAGCTGCGAAAATGGTGGTTATTGGTTAGTAAGACAGGAACACAAGAGAACATGGAGGTTTAGGGGACCAAGAAAAATGGGAACTTGTGTTTTAAAATCAGTAAATGAAGATGCTAATAAGACATCTAAATAGAGATATTCAAAAAGCAGGTGGTAGTGTGGGCCTGGAGCTCAGGAAATGGTCTAGGTTTGAGATTTAAAGGTGAGAGCAACCAGCACTACCGAGTCTGTGATGTCATAAGGAGAGTGTGTAAACATCAGAACCTCAAAGGACCTCAATTTTTCAAGGGAAGAAATAACCACAGAGGCAATTGAGAGGTTGCAGTGGAGGCTTAGGTATAGTTTTACAAAAGTCAACAAACAAACAAACAAAGCATTTCATTTCAGAAAGGAAGAAGTATTTTGTAGCGTCAGCTGCTCCTGAGAGACCAAGAGGGATGAAACCGGTTATGTCCGTCCTCAAAGAGGTAATTTCTGGTGTAAGTGAAGTTAGTTCCAGAGAGAAATGGATTGAAGAGGAAGCTGGAAATGGGGAAATGAGAGTGAGTTCTTTTACCAGGTGCCATTTAGAGGAAAAGATACTTTTCTCAGATGAGATACTGGAACTGATAAATAAATGTAGACAAGAATTAGGTCTCATCTTTAGAGGGGTCAATTATCCATGGGTTTCTTGCATTTCTACATGTCTTAAAAACAGACACTGACAGTCCTATCTATGATCCAGACTTTTTTCAAGGATGTATGTATATCCAAAAGCCTTGGAAAGTAGAAAGAGTATCTCCTTTCAGAGCAAAAGGCATGCTTACTGAATAACATATTTGGGTTCTGTAAGTTTGGGGCTTATCTCCTACAACACAACACACCATGAGGATAGGTGTCACCTGGCCATCTTCATATCTCCTTGTGGAAACTGGGTCTCAGAAGACTGGCACAAAAAGTGCTGACACTCTGACCACTGCTATTACTGTGAGTAATGAAGTCCTTTGTCTCTGGCCAAGGAGTCTCGTGTTTTCTGTCAGTGTCCATGGAACTGTGACAGGTTAATTTGTTAGCATAAAAGTATGCCAAAATCTCAGATTCTTCACAGTTTCATTCTGTGGACCCTTGTCCACGTCCTTCTCAGGACTTAATACCACCTAAAAAGTCTAAGTAAAATTGTCTCTGTAAAGAGAAAGAGCTTACTGTTTTATGTTTTTGCTCTTAAATATATACTGTCAACTCCAATGTAAGCTGTAGACCAGCATCATAAATTAGGAAAATGAGTCTTCACCCTCCCCACCACTGACAAGCTTACAGGACAGTATTTCCTAGTTCTGCATTTGAGAACATCACTCAGAGTACATATTTCCTGGTTACCGTTCACTCTGCATACATATACACAGTGCTAACTGCAGTGCGGTCATCTTAATGCCAAGTTACATATATGACACTGACATATGACTTTTGGTAAGCCACCACAGGGTGAATAGTTGAATGATGGAGGCTCTTTAGAAATGCATTATAATTCTTTTAAACATGGTATCTAATCTAAAGACAGTTATTCCTTTTATTTTCAGTTATTCCTTCTTAAATAAGTGAAATATTATAGACTCCCTCTAAAGGATTCAAAGAATCCAACTATGTCTTGAGTTAGATTAAGTGAATTAAATGAGTGAATTGAGGTTGACTTCTTTGAAATCACATACGGTAGGTGAGAGCCTTGTTGGTTAAAACAATCTAAGGTCTTCTCTGAGTTAAGTTAGAATCTCTCAATACTTTTTTCATAGAATGTGTTCCCTTAGATAAGTATAGATCTTAGCAGGCTCAAAATTACAGAAAGCAAGCATCATGTTGACCTGCAGTGCATTAAATGTTCAATAAACAAAAAGCAACTGAAAACAAAGTAAGGCTAAAAGAACAAACATGGAAAGGGCATGTGTATACATTTAGCTCAATGGAACATAATAACGAAAAAAGAAACCAATCATCATATTGAAATTATAATGAACAGAACAGATATTACCAGGGAAAAAAATAATCAGAAAGATACTTGTTTTCTTTAATGTCTGTTGAGATCATCATTATGCAGATTGCTCTCTATCAGGTAGGACTTGTATCAGGTTTGACAAGGAGAGATGAGTAATCAATTAAATATCTCAGATTAAGAATAGGAGGGAGCATTTTAAAAAATCATATTAAGCTCCAGGAAACTCTGGGCATAATCATTGTCAGGCATTATGTCCTGAATTATAAGCAATTTCAAAGGTAGAGTTAACTAAAGGTAATGTGAACATTCCCTCCTGTGAAAAGTCAGAGCTCGAGAACAGACACATCTATGAAACACAAGATGTTCAGTTTTTATTTTTGCAAAAGCACTTTTTGGAATGTAATAGTTAAATGCCATAAATTTCTACTCAGTAGAGAATCTGAGCAGATCCTACAGGCACTGAGACTATCACAACCCTAGACTATAACTAATGACCATCTGAACAGAAAATAGCATTCAACATACAATATTACCAGATTAATCCTCCTCATATTTTATAGTTTCCATTTGTTATTATAAATATTCTATTATCCCAATACATGGACATTTTCTCTAGGTAGTCAAACAACACCTTTAAAGTGCCCATAGCTCTGGGGTGCCATCAGTAGAGCATGTGACTCTTGATCTTGGAATTGTGAGTTCAAGCCCCCACATTGGGTATATAGCTTACTTGGAGGGAAAAAAAAAGTCCACAGCCCCTTCCAAACTCCCAAATAGTATCTTCCAAATAAATTCATCAGTATAGGAATATTTAACAATTTAACAATCACACTTAAAGCAGGCTTAAGTTAACAACTGATTTAATAACAAGTTATTAAAAGAATAGTAACTATATTCACAACTTTTTAAGAAAATTATTGGCTTCAGTCCACAACATGCAGAGAAAAGTACAACCTAAGGATGACACTGACAGAAGTTTCTATTCCATTTCACCCGTGAAAATCTCAAGTGGTTCAATTACCTGGTATGTGTTGGCCAAGAAGTTAAAATCTCTACCTGATTGTATTGAAGAGAAAAGCAAAGTGGCCAACTCCTGCTTCAGCTGCAGGTATAATCTGCAGAATCACAACAAAAGGATTGGGCTTATTAAGTTCATTCTCTAAGTACCTGAGTAGTCCAGTCTGTTTCTGCCCACCTTGCCATTCCATTTCATCATCCTTCCATCAGAGGGCATTGTTCTGAATAATGGACAAATACCACTAACCCAGGACTGAAGGATGAGGCACGGGGATGGCTTACCATCATCCAGGAAAACAAGGCTCTATTTGCATGTCTGTGGTGTAGCGTGCAGGTGCTTGAGTTTGGGTGGTGTGTGGTGGAAAAAGGACAAATAAAATCCGTTTTCATGGGTATGAAGAGTAGTTTACGGGGTTTTAAATATACATAGTACAAAATCTTATCATCTTAAGCCAGGAAAATACCTTGAATGAATCATTTAGCTCATTCTCATCACATCTTCTTCCAAACACAGTCATATCTTTTCCATACTTTCAAATCTTCAGAAAATCACCCTCGATGGTTCCACTATGATGTTGCACAGCTGGTGAAAAGCAAAATTTATATCCCAAGCTCTAAAGTCTTTCTCTACTAGTCTATAAGTGTACCCTCTTATCCTGACCTCCAGAGAACCAGAGGAAAAAAAATCATTCAACATTACACTTAAATGATATTTCTATAGTTATTAATGTAACTAAGTTATCATGAACACACTGAGAAAGGATGGTTGAGGGAAAGAAAACTGGAAATAAGTTAAAATAGCTGAATTTAAGTCCTAGCTCCAACAGTAACTAAGAGAAAGTGGGAGTCACAAGTTAATTAAAGCTTTGTTGTCTCAGCTATTACTTGGGGCTACTGAAATCTCTATTAGTTATTACACAGAAATATGATTTCAAATGAGATAGTGGAAATGGCAAAGGTTCTAAAGGTCTAGAATGCTTTTAGTATTTCATCTTAGAAATCAGTACTATTCCAGCCAAATATGAATTTCTCATCTATATAACTGAATTCCAAGTTTCTTCCTTATGAAGTTGATTTTTAAAATGTTACGATAAAGTAGCCAGCTCAATTCTAGGTGCCTAGTAGATATTCAATTAAGTGTATATAAAGCTGCTGTACCAATATAGATTATATAACAGATGCTCAATAAACAGAAATTATTGCTAATTGTAGTATTAGAAGTAATAGTAATACTAATACTCAACTATGTTTTTGCTTTATTTACAGGAGAAAAAACTGGAACAAAAGATTTATTGAATACCTTCAGTACAAGACACTTAATATTAGATATTACATGGAATACCTTATCAGCAAGAATTAGATACAATTTCCCCATTTTCTAAGTGAACAAATGGAGACTCAAGCAGCTTTTACAATTTGCCAAAGGCTCACAGCTCAAACCAAGTTATGTTCAATTCCAAAGCTCCTCATGTTCAATTATAATCTATTGCCTTCCAGAAGTTCAAAGTTAAGGCTTAGAAAAGCATGGCTAGTTCAGAATAAATATGTATACCAGAAGGTAATCCCTCCATTTCTATAAAATTTTTAACCATATACATTGGCCTTAATATTTTTAATAACTACCCTCTCAGATTCCTAAAACACACTGAAGGATGAAAGAAAATATTATTCTTATTTGTTAAATAGAACTTTAATATTTTGATTTCCTTAATAAATGTGAAGAATTACAGTAGTGCATGCAATTAAAATTTCTTTTGTTATATAATTCCATTACTGAATTAAATTGCTTCATTAAGGAAAACTACATTTTCTTACACATTCTGGCATATGTAAATTCATTTGTGTTTTTGCTACCTCCTCCTTGTCAATGATGTCTACTAATTATATTCTAAAAATGCTTCTCTCACAAAATAGCTCATAATTATTTAAAAAATAAAAAGAGGAAATTGTCCTTGGAGCGTAGCATCTTGTGATTCTGCTGCTCTTTTAAATTTATAAAAATATGGAGACTGAGATACACATTCAAAGCTTTGACAATTATGTCAGGACTACTTTCAACAAAAATAAAGGACTTGGCTCCAATAATTCTAATTCCTGTAGTATTATATTTCTGAAGGTTATAGTTTATGTGTTTTATAAATATTTTGTATTTTTAATTAATGTAATAATATTTGTGTTTGTCTTTTATCCTTATTACTTACATAGCTGTGGTCATAGAAAATTAACCCAGTTCTTTTTATATTTGCAAACTATATTTAGAACTACAAGATTTCTTTCTTTTTTTTTTAAGATTTTATTTATTTATTTGACAGAGAGAGATCACAAGTAGGCAGAGAGGCAGGCAGAGAGGGGGAAGCAGGCTCCCTGCTGAGCAGGGAACCTGATGAGGGGCTCAATCCCAGGACCGTGAGGACCTGAGCTGAAGGCAGAGGCTTAACCCACTGAGCCATCCAGACCTACAAGCTTTTAAAATATGTATTTTGACCAGGCACTTACCATTGCAATTTTTAGATAACATACATACTCATAGTCTATTCAGTGTAGTCTTACTACAAAATAGCAATGGAAATTCATTTACAGAAAGTAAATACACAAGCAAATTCAATTCAAAACAATTCTTTTGAGATCTCACCAAAAAAACACAATTATTTGTTTTAATACTGAGTCCACAAGAAAACTTATAACAAAGAAAAAAGAATAATCCATTTCAACCCCAGCCTAACTCTTTTGCTGAACAATGAGGCATTCTATTGTCTAATCCATCCTTTTGTGAACTAAAAACTAGTCTAGGCTCTCTTGCCCAATCATTTCACCAACATGCACTTATGTTACCACTGGACCTGGTTTGATGTTTTATTTTCCATTGTAGGCTCTGAGGATCTAAGGTAGTCATTATTCTCCTTCTTTTAGCTTCTGACCAGATCCACTTACAGATAGAAACAAACCCAGATTCAGATTACCCCAGTCAAGTCACAGAAGTATGAATATCATCCATACCCTCAGGTCCCCTGGAACTGCTGACTCACACAGGTGTGTGCATAATGCTACATCTAATATTAGGACTGATTCATGCTCAGGGTTCCATTGCCCAGGAAACCTGAGGTAAGCTACGGCTACCTCTGGCCACACACCTAGTTCAAAAGACATATTACAATAAGGATAGACTTGGAAATTTTCAAAAACAAACATGTAGACATTCTCCTTCATATGCCCACAGAAATCTCCTCTAAGACACCCAAAGATGGAGATAAGAAAGTAATATTTAGGGGAAGAAGTTAAATTTCAGTCATGATGGGATGGTCTAGAGCTATCTGGGAAGAAGTTGACATAAATATGAAGAATTCTCCTTTTAAATCTGCATAACACAAAAACTCCTTAATGACATCGAATTATTATTTGAGTTATAGTTATCTACCTATCTGCCTCACTCTCAAAACTATCTGAATACCTATCAAAGTATGAAGGAGTCTCAGATTCTATAAGTGACTGGATTACCAGGGCAAGTTCTTGTCAGAAGCTTTAGAAAATGTAGCAAAGGGGAACTGAAATTGACCATATCTGGAGGTTGATACCAAGACTCAGAACAAAAAAGATAAACTCAGAAGGTAGAGCCAGGTAAGATTTCCTAAGACACTGGTGCACTGGGGGAGAAACATTTTATAGAGTATCACTGATGTCCCTATGGGCCGGCAAGCACCTATTATGGATAATAATGCAGGTCACTTTGTAGACTGTAAACCTTTAAACATCAAAAATGCTATATTTCTGGGGCACCTGGGTGGCTCAGTGGGTTAAGCCACTGCCTTCGGCTCAGGTCATGATCTCAGGGTCATGGGATCGAGTCCCACATCGGGCTCTCTGCTCAGCAGGGAGCCTGCTTCCCTTCCTCTCTTTCTGCCTGCCTCTCTGTCTACTTGTGATTTCTCTCTGTCAAATAAATAAATAAAATTTTTTAAAAAAATGCTATATTTCGGGGCGCCTGGGTGGCTCAGTGGGTTAAGCCGCTGCCTTCGGCTCAGGTCATGATCTCAGAGTCCTGGGATCGAGTCCCACATCGGGCTCTCTGCTCAGCAGAGAGCCTGCTTCCTCCTCTCTCTCTGCCTGCCTCTCTGCCTACTTGTGATCTCTCTCTGTCAAATAAATAAATAAATTCTTTTAAAAAAATGCTATATTTCTGATGTATCTTTCAAAGATAGTTCAAATGTTACCTCCTCCATGAAGACAGATCTCCACATCAGATTTAATTTCTTGCTTCTTAGTGTTTCCATTGAATTTGGTTTTTGCCACTTGTCTTTTTATAGCCAAATATTTATTTTCTGCCTCCTCCAGTAGAGTTCCTTGAAGTCTGGGACCATACCTTTGTCATACTTTTATCTACAGGGCCTTGCAAGATTGGAATAAAAGAGGCAAGTAACAGATGCTTGTTAGATTGATTTGAGGTCCCTGTCATACACAGGAGTGTGGAAAACTCAAACTAGATTCGAATAGAAAGAACTAAATGCATTAAAATGGACTGAATATATGAAATTCTGATCCTATATCCTGGAAAGACTGCTAGCAATAAAGATACAGGGGTCATCAGAACAGACACAAATCATTTGTGGACAGTGGAGAAGTATGGCAAGCTGTTGAAAGTTCTGAAAGTTCTCTTCTTGGGAAGGAAGCCAATATGAAAACAAAGTCAGGACTCATCCACCACAGATGATAATTGGACCTGTGGGAACAAATTAGATTACCAAGGGAAAAATAATGAGTTGAAAGCTAAGGACAAATCTTTAAAGAATGCCTATATTTATGAAGTGAGAGGGAGAAAATTTCCAATACATGAGGCAAAGGAGGAACCTAAGAAGTGGTAAATAAAATAGAATAATGCCCAATTATGGAAGCCTAGAAAAAGTTCTAAGAAACCATAAGGGCAAAAGTAACATAATAAAAGGGAGTGGATTTGGAACTCTGAAGTTGGCAGGGAACAAGGTGAATTTGAGATGCAAAGTTGAAAAGAGAGAAACAGAAGTGGAAAATGTCAGCTCATAAAAAAAGCTATTGAGCCATAGCGAAAGAACAAGTACCTGAAAAAAGGTATGAACAATATAAAGAATATCCTGCCTGAACTTGCTACCAAATGAGTTCAAAGGAAGAACTTGAAACAGCTGAAAAGGAATTTGCAATATTAGGGGAAAGCCAAATTTCAGCTAAAGGGAATCAGGTAAGAGGAACTGGCTGAAGGCTGTCAAGCACTGTTAATCTGAGGAGAGGTCAATACGGTACAATGCAAGAGGACACAGTGGCATTTACACAGTGTATTTAGGAGGAGGGCAGGCTGAGTTGAATAGGAATGAAGCTGTGGGAAGGGACAGCACCAGAAGTGGTCTGTGTTATTGCTGTTGGAGATACATGTGCCCTGACTGCCCCAATTCTCTAACATTCTTAACAAAGGCCTATGCTCTTTGCTATGTAGCTTTTCAAGTCTACCTCCCCAAAGTGGTGGAGTGTATTTCACCATTCTTGACTTTGGTTTCACCTATATGACTTACCTTGATCAATGGAGCCTTAGCAAATATAAAAGCACCAAAGGGTTGAGAATCATTCAAGCAGTTGGGCTAGCCCTCTTATATGTCTGCAGTCTCCATGAGAAGACCAAGTCCAGGCAGGTCCTCTGATTCCTGCAAGAAGATAAGAAACACGTGGAGCAGAATCAATCCCCAATGCCTGAAGAAATCCACCCATGAGCAGCAGAGACACTCAGCCAAGCCCAGCCTAGATGAGTACCTCTGGTCAACTGAGAGCTATATGAGCTGAGCGAATGCCTATGGTTCCATGCCATTTTCTTTTTAATAACCACATTGTATCATTAGCAAACTGATGAAGATTAAGATAATAGCCAAAATGTATTGAACAATTAAGTAGTTCCTATTTCTCCCAGCAGTTTTTACAGTTAAATCACATTACAATATACTTTTTTTAGGTGAGGTTTTGGAAGATGTCCTGGCCTTTCTAGAATCCCTAAAGTGATACCACTTTGCTATGGTTGATCCTAATGTTCTTTCAATTTACTCGTTAACACAACTCTATAAACAGAGGGAAGTGTGATAAGAAATCTACTCATGAAATGGGCCTTATAGTTACACTCCTTGGGATACTTTCAAATCCACAGATGACAAATAATGATAATGATATTTCTGAAAATAATGACAACCATAATGAGGCTGATATCTATTAAGTACTCACTATATTTCAAATGGCATAGAAAATGCTTAACATGAATTATCCCATTTAATTCTCACAATAGTCCTATAAAGTAGATATTATTATTCTCTCTGTTTCATAGGTAATTAGAGTTCATAAAAATTAAATAATTTGACATAGCAACTGAATCAGAATTTGAAATGCATAGTTTTATCAGATTCTAAGAACTGTGAAGAATTTGAGGTCAAATATATCTCATTGTTCATATATTTTAGGGATCATAACAATGCATAGGATATATCTGGAGTTTAACAGATATTATGTAGAACAAATGCTATTTTTTTCTCTTTTTTTATTTTATTAATTTTTTATTTTTTATAAACATATATTTTTATCCCCAGGGGTACAGGTCTGTGAATCACCAGGTTTACACACTTCACAGCACTCACCAAAGCACATTTTTGAAGAAAGTATAAACAATATTATAATGTGAAAAATAAAATGTTTAAAATGTACAAATTAAAAAATATGAATGTTTCATATAAATGCTAGTAAAGGTCTCAGAAAGAATTTGACGTGTTCCTTATATAACATCAGGTTACATTGGCCAAAATAGTTTATGTGTAAAATACAGTATCATATCAATTATATTTTCCACTAATATTTTATAACAATATGTAGCAATATGTGTTTTTCTCATAATACAAACAAAGCCAATGAAACATATTGAGACATGGTTGTTTTTAAGCAAAATGCTTTGATTCTCTCTAATTTAAGAACTCTTTTGGGCTCAGAGCTTCTCATGCTGAGTTGAGATTATACCTTTTGCATTTAGAGAATATAGAGAATGAATAACTTATCAACTAAGCTGAAATATCCTACCAGATGTGTAAAGCTCATTCTAAAGTAAAATGCCAACTACCCATACAAAATGCAAAGTAAAATAACCCCCAGCCCAGCACAGGCCCCAAGACACATCCCACCCATACTATCTCTTAGCAAATATCAAGCAACACTGAAATAATAGACTTGTCAGGAAAAACAAACATCCCCACAGACAGAGTCACTTTGTTAATAATTGTCAAACTTTGACATCCATAAATTTTATCCTGAGGTCTTACTAAGCTAATCATAGTCCTCATTCAATTATTTACTACCTTATGCGAAACAGATCATACTGGGAGGCTACAAGGAATTATCTGCCTTTTGGGTATCCTTCCCAAATAAAAATAAAGTTGAATGGTTGCTTTCTCTTAACAATCGTTTTGCTATTCTTTCTCTCCCTATGCTAAATGAAGAGGGCTGGCTGCATACTGTTATACTGATGTTACAGTCTGCCTACTGCAATTGTTTTAAAATTAAAATACTGAAGATAGGCTGATGATAAGTAACATTAATTTAGATTATACCATTTATCTTTATTAATTTTCCCATGAAATTTTCTTTTTATCTTAGGCAAATCTTACAAATTAAAGAATGACATTGACAATATACTACAATCTTAAAAATATGCTACAAAAGGCATCTAGCCTCAAGAAACCCTGGTAATGACAAGCAATAAAGCAGTAGCATAATTAACAGAAAGCTTCAGAGGAAGAGCCCTGAAGAAAGGAAGGAGGAAAAAAATCTCCAGGACTTCCGGTAGTAATGTAACTGTGAATTAGTTTGTTGTTGTTGTTGTTATTGTTGTTTTAACAAATAGATATTGAAGCCTTGCTAGATGCCAAAATATAATGGTAAACAAAGTAATAAGAATAATAACTCTATGCTCCCTATTGTCATGGAGCATAGAGTTTGGGGTGGGAGTGGTCAGGCACCTATCAACCACAGGTAAATATAGATGGAGATCTGTGATGAGAGAGAAAAGTTCACATTCATAGGAAAACATCAAATAAAGTGAGTGACAGTGTCACGCAGGCAGAGATATTGCCCTGAGGAAGCAGTAATTAAATGAGATCTGGAGGAGGATTGGGAGTTAAGGAAACAGTGCGGTTTCTGTGTACATGGTGGAAGAGCATTCAGGCATAGGGAAGAGCATTTAGAAAGGTTCTGGGTTAGTGAGAGCAGAGAATGAACATTCAAAGCATTGACAAGAAAGAAGGCTGGTATGGCTGACGCACAGTGAACTGAAAGTCATATGAAGGAGGATAAAGCTAAAGAGATAAACAAAGGCCAGCCCTGACATTGCCTTGTAGCTCCAGGATATATATATATTAATCCCAAAAGCAATGAAAATCCACTGATGTGTTCTATGGTGAAGGAAGTATACACACTTGGTATGATCCAACTGTGTTTTGAAAGCATCTCCCTGCTACAGTATGCAGAATAGATTCTGATAAGCATAAGTATGTATAGAGAGAACACTAAGGTTATTTTAATTCTTGAGGGATGAGATGTCTATCTCAGATCAGAGTAGTCACACATGAGATAGGCAGAAGTGAATACATTTAAATTATAAATATATAATGATCTAAGGGGCAATATATAGACTAGATGTGGGAGGGAGAAAGCATAAAGCAGCAAGGGTGATCCATAAGTTTCTAGATTTCATTAATGGGTCAAAAGAAGTATCATTAACTGAGAAAGTGAGATATAGAACACTGGAGAAGACCTGACTAGAAGTCAGTAGGTTAAATGCCTTTAAAACATTGAGGGGGAGACTTCAGATGGGCTGATCGTCATGGGTCTTTAGCTCTAAAGGGAGATCTGGGATGTCAGTATGCATTTGGCAGTCATCTGTGTACAAATGGGAATCTGGAGTCATTTTCTATGTTTTGTGTTCTAGTTGATCATCAATAGGTAGGGGCTATTTTTTTCCTATAAGTATGGTTTCTGAGAGATAATTTATAAATCTAATTATTTATCATTTGAGTACTGTTTGATGTAACATTAAGGTTTAAAGAGTTAACCCTCTTCTTCAACTCACTCCCACCACCATTAAAGGGAACCAGGCTGTAGGCACCTATAGCTCAGAGGGTGAAATGTAGGAGCCCAGTGGCCTAGAGCAAGTATTGGAACATACGAGGAGTAAGGCAGCTATGTAGTGTAGGCACCAGTTGTAGTAGTAGCCCTGAGTGAGGTATTAGAGCCCAGCATGCTGAAGAGGATGTTCACACAGGGCGCAGTTCCAGCACTGAGTGTGGGACACCAAGAGGATGAAGAGGATATCTACACATGAGGGGACAGTGTGGTCCTTTGCAGCATGTTGGATTCCAAAAAGAATAAGGGCTTCATCACAGGCAAAGTGGAGGGTTTCAGAGCCTAAGTAGAAGGAAATAAGTATGTATATGAGGGAAGGTGCTTCATGTAATCCACAAAGGCAAATTAAGGGCTCCCTGAAAGGATGGCTAAATTTCAGGATTAGGACAAAAATATATATATGATAAACTTGAAGCAAATTGTTGTGCTTGAAAATAAAAAAGTGCATAGAATTACTGGGAAGTATCCAAGGGACCAAAAAAAAAAAAAAATCTTAACGAGCTGATCAAATCTGAGGAATTCTGACTATCAGAAGAAATGATGATAGTAGCTGATGATAACTCATTCAATAAAACAGAAAACTGACAATACTTACTGCTTAAAGTACGTAATGAATAAACTGAACATGGATTAAGAAATGGACTATTTACATAGTCTAAGAATCTCCCTTCAAAATGCTTATCATTTATAAGGGAAAAAAAGTCTGGCAGAGCCACCCTTATCAAGTGAATAATGTTAACTTCATCAGTAATGAAACAAATCATGAACTATGTGATAGGACACAAAGAGAACATAACATTGCTTCTGTGATATTCCTGAGAAAAAGGTACAACCTGCTGAAGTGAATCATGAGGAAGCATCAGACAATCCCAAACTGAGGTTCATTATAGCAAATAAGTGGTGTGAAATCTTCAAAAGTATCAATGTCACAAAAATTAAGAAATGATTAAGGAACTGCTCCAGATTGAAAGAAACTAAGAAGACATAACCACTAAAATACAACATGTGAATTAGAGCTTTTTTTTTTTTTTTTTTGCTATAATGGATATTACTGATAGAAGTGTTGAATACTGAGTATCAGATGGTAGTAATATATCATTGTCAGTTTCCTGATTTGTTGGCTGTCTTATTGGCTACGTAGGAAAATATTCCTGTTTTTAGGAAATACATTCCAGCATATTCAGAATGATAGGGAACCATGTCAATAACTAACTTTCAAATGGCTCAGGAAATGTTATTTGTATAATACATTTAACTTTTCTCCATGTTTGAGATAGTATTTTTGAAGAGTACCAAATCATCTGGAATTTACATGAAACCAGTTGTTAAAAGTAGATTTCTGTTTATTTGAGAAAGAGAATAGAGAACACAATAAAACATTATGTAAATGAAATGAATAAATACTGTGTATTTCTATCTTTTTGGCCTGCCCTTTAAAAATTTATGTATTTATTTATTTATTTATTTATTTATTTATTTATTTTAGAGGAGGGGAGGGGCAGAGAGAGAGACATAAGCAGACTCCATGCTGAGTGTGGAGCCCAGCGTGGGGCTCAATCTCACAATCCTGAGATCACACTTGAGCCCAAACCAAGTTGGAGGTTCAACTGACTATGCCACGAGGCCCCCACCTTCTTTAAAGTTTTTATTCATTCATTTCTTTGATAGAGAAGGAGCATATGTGTAAGTAGGTGGAGGGGCAAAGGGAGAGGGAGAGAGAGAATCCCAAGCCAACTCCATGCTGAGCATGGAATTAAGTCAGGGCTCAATCAAATGACCCCAAGACCACGACCAGGGCTGAAATCAAGAGTCTGACACCCAATGGACTGAACTACCTATGCACACCTTGGCCTGCCTTTTAATCAAAAATGCTTCTGAATTATTTTGTAAAACATAAATTTTGACACAGGAAGATGAGGAAGAATAGGACGTGAAAGACGCAGATAGCTAATCCAAGAGCAATAAAAAAGTAATGTTCATGATTTCTATCCTTGTGGTCTCCAGCGGTTATTATCACTAACATTTCAGGCATTTATTAGTTAAATCTGGCTTCTAATACAGAAAATCAATATTAAGTGTTTACAGAAATTCCTACCCACAGAATATTATCATTCCTTTTTGAAAGTGCCTTTGAGAGAGCAGATAGTCCGAGATTATTAATTTGAGATGCTTTCAAGTCAGAATGAACCACTGAATGAATCACTGGACTTTAGTGACTTGAAAGCCCTTGATCTTCAATATAACCTCTTAAGAATGTGATGTGCCCAGTCACCAAACTATGGGAACCAAGATGCCCTTCAGTGGATGAATAGATAAAGATGATGTGATCCATGTATACCATGGAGTACTATGCCTCCATCAGAAAGGATGAATAACCAACTTTTGTATCAACATGGACAGGCCTGGAAGAGATGATGCTGAATGAAATCAGTCAAGCAGAGAGAGTCGATTATCATATGGTTTTGCTTCTTTGTGGAGCATAAGGAATAACAGAGAGGACATGCTGAGATGGAGAGGAGAAGAGAGTTGGGGGAAATTGGACAGGGAGACAAACCATGAGGGACTGTGGACTCCGAGGAACTAAATGAGGGTTTTGGAGGGGAGAGTTGTGGGAAGTTGGGTGAGCCTGGTGGTGGGTATTGTGGAGGGCACATATTGCATGGAGCACTGGGTGTGTTACATAAACAATGAATTCTGGAACACTGAAAAGAAATTTAAAAAATAAATAAAAGTTGAAAAGAAAAAAAAGAATGTGTCATCTACTTTTCTTTTACCCAAGGTTTCCTATAACTAATTGCCTAAAAAGATAGTATGAGCATATTTTAAGGTGCTTCTCTACTCACATTTATTACTTGATTTCTTTCATTAGCCTTAAGTAAATAACACATTCAGTAGAGTTATGATCCGAAGTTCCAACAGCATAATAATGTTCTGTTGGAACTTAATGTACAAACAAAGCAGCACTCAGTCAATGAAAAAAAATGGTGTAGTGAAGTAGCTGACTACCTCCTAACATTTTACTTCATTGTATTGCATGAAAGGAATGTGTGAAGGGAGGAAAAGTGAGAGGAAGGGCAGCTGAGATGAAATTCCTACAGAAATAAAGCCCCTGGGATGCCTGGGTGGCTCAGTCAGTTAAGCTGCTGCCTTGGGCTCAGGTCATAATCCCAGGGTTCTAGGATCCAGTCCCACATTAGGCTCCTTGCTCCGCAGGGAGCCTGCTTTTCTCTCTGCCTGTGCCTCCCATTCTGCCTGCTTGTGCCCTCTTGCTCTCTCTGATAAATAAATAAGTAATAACATCTTAAAAAGAAAAAAAAGCTGGATGTATGACATCCTTGTCTTAAAAATAAAAAAGAAAGCCACTGACACAATTAATAAATGTAAAATAGATGTTAATCATGGCAAAGGTTAATGATGAGGAGGATGATGAAGATATCAGTAAATCCAACTGTGGCCTTTGGATTTTACAGATTGCACTAAAATATCTAGACATATGACCTTTTTCTGAAAACAAATAATAAATAGTAAATGCAGAAGATGGACAGAGCAAACTTCAGGTACACATTCATGTTACCACAGCTAATGGTATCATCAGTAGTTATCTCCTGTTAGTCAAACAGCTAGATCATTTGAATTGTGGCTTTCATTTCCTCTTCAGCCCCCTTACAAAAGCATGGGGCATCCACTTGTCCACGTAAACAAATCCACTCTTCTTCCATATGGCATCCTATTTCTTAAGGCTTTTTCTTAAGAGGCACTTCCTAAAAAGGGATAGTAAAAGTATATCATTTTCCCCTTTTCAGCTTGAACTTTCTTTATTAATGTCCACCATTTTCAAAAATCTAGATGGAAACTAGTCCCACCCCTGCAAATGAAGCCTGAAATTTCACGTACTCCTTCTGGCTTTAACTCCCCAAAATGATGAAACCTTGAATCTGATTAAGATCTGGAAGCCACCATATACACTAATGTTCATTAATGATGTTGTTACCTTCTGCAGTGAAGATATGCTATACCCTTATCATAACACTTGGGTACTCAAACACAGTGTGACTGTGTTGGGACTTCTTGAAATGTTAAAACAAAACAAAAAACGACAACAACAACAACAAAAAACGCTTTTGCTTTCTACCAAAGACAGAGGAAGGAAAACACATGTCAAATCTCTTTGTCCCTCTCCCCAGGCTCTCTCTTTTTTCACTTTATGTTACTGAATCACTGGATTCTGACTACTTACTTCAAATACCAATCAAGAGTATTTGACTACATACTTCAAATACCAATCAAGAGTATTTTAGTGAATAGCCTTCTCAGATTGTATTAATCAATGAAATAGAGAATATAAAAATAATGGAGAAAATCAACAAAATCAAGTTGGCTCCTTGAAAGATCAACACTTGATAAATCTTTGGCTGAATTGAACAAGAAAATAAAAGAGAAAATTCAAATGATCAAAATCAGGAATAAAAGATGAGATATCACTATTGGCCTTACAGAAATGAAATGGTTCATAAGGGAATATTATGAATATTACTACTATATGCCAACAAATTAGATAACTTAGACAAAATGGACAGATATCTAGAAAAACAAATAACTGAAACAAACTCCAGAAATAGATTGGGATACCTTTCCCACATTAGTTTATGAGCTCAGTATTACCTTGACACTAAAACCAAGCCAAGTCTTTGCAAGAAAACTACAGACCAATATCCCTTATGAATATGAACACAATAGCATTAAACAAAATACTAGCAGACCTAATCCATTCATCCATATGAACGATTAGATACTATGAACAGGTGAGACTTATCCCAGAAATACAAGAGTGGTTTAACATCTTTCAATTAGTGTAATACATCATATTAATAGTAAAAAGGAACAAAAAACACATGATCATCTCAATACATGCAATACAGTAACTTGAAAAAATCCAACACCCTTTTATGAAAAAAAAAAAAACACTAAACAAACTAGAAGTGGTAGGAAATTTCCTCAGTGTGTTAAAAAGTCTCTACAAAAACCTCACAGTTAATATCATACTTAATGGTGAAAGACCGAATGTTTTCTTCCTGAGATCAGGTAAAAGACAAGGATGTTCCCACTAGCTACTTTTATTAAACATTGTACTGGAGGGGTTAGCCAAGGAAATTAGGCAAGAAATACAAATAAAAGGCATCAAATTGGTTTAAAAAAATAAAATTATCTGTATTCACAGATGATATAATTTTACATAGAGAAAATAAAATTTAAAAATCATTAGAACTTGTTAGAACAACAAACAAGCTTAGCAATGTTACAGGACACAAGATGAATATAAAAAATCTGTATTTCTATACAGTAGCAATGAACAATTTGAAAATGAAATTAAGAATATAATTTTATTTACAACAAGCATCAAAAGTAACAAAATATTTAGGAATAAATTTAACAAAGGACAAGGCCTGAATGCTAAAAGCTACATTGTTGAGAGAAATCAAAGAAGTTCTAAGTAAGCTTATATCCCATGTTCATGGATCAGAAGACTTAATATTGTTAAAATAGCCATACTTTGCAAACTGATCTAGAGATTCAACACCATGTCTATCAAAATCCCAGCTACATTTTTTTGTTTGTTCGTTTGTTTTGTTTGTTTGTTTTCAGAAATGACAAGCTGATCTTAAAATTCATATGAACATCCAAGAGACCCTGAATAACCTGAATAATCTTGGGGGGAAAAAAAGAACAAAGTTGGCATACTCACAACTCTTGAGGTTTCAAAACCTGAAAAGCCACAATGATCAAGAGAATCATGTAGTCATAGGGAAGTTCTATTTTTAATTTCTTGAGGAATCTCCACACTGTTCTCCAAAGAGGCTGCACCAACTTGCATTCCCACCAACAGTGGAAGAGGGTTCCCCTTTCTCCACATACTCTCCAACACATGCTGTTTCCTGTTTTGTTAATTTTGGCCATTCTAACTGGTGTAAGGTGATATCTCAATGTGGTTTTAATTTGAATCTCCCTGACGGCTAATGATGATGAACAGTTTTTCATGTGTCTGATAGCCATTTGTATGTCTTGATGGGAGAAGTGTCTGTTCATATCTTCTTCCCATTTTTTGATATGTTTGCCTGTTTCATGTGTGTTGAGTTTGAGGAGTTAATTACAGATCCTGGATATCAACCTTTTGTCTGTACTGTCATTTTTAAATATCTTCTCCTGTTCCGTGGGTTGCCTCTTTGTTTTTTTGACTGTTTCCTTTGCTGTGCAGAAGCTTTTGATTTTGATGAAGTCCTGAAAGTTTATTTTCGCTTTTGTTTCCTTTGCCTTTGGAGATATATCTTGAAAGAAGTTGCTGTGGCTTCCCTATGACCCTGCAATTGCACTACTGGGTATTTACCCCAAAGATACAGATGTCATGAAAAGAAGGGCCATCTGTACCCCAATGTTTATAGTAGCAATGGCCATGGTCGCCAAACTATGGAAAAAACCAAGATGCCCTTCAACGGACGAATGGATAAGGAAGATGTGGTCCATATACACTATGGAGTATTATGCCTCCATCAGAAAGGATGAATACCCAACTTTTGTAGCAACATGGACGGGACTGGAAGAGATTATGCTGAGTGAAATAAGTCAAGCAGAGAGAGTCAATTATCATATGGTTTCACTTATTTGTGGAGCATAACAAATAGCATGGAGGACAAGGGGTGTTAGAGAGGAGAAGGGAGTTGGAGTAAATTGGAAGGGGAGGTGAATCATGAGAGACTATGGACTCTGAAAAACAATCTGATGGGTTTGAAGTGGCGGAGGTGTGGGAGGTTGGGGTACCAGGTGGTGGGTATTGGAGAGGGCACGGACTGCATGGAGCATTGGGTGTGGTGAAAAAATAATGAATACTGTTTTTCTGAAAATAAATAAATTGAAAAAGTTTAAAGAAAAAGAGAATCATGTAGTAATGGAATAAAATAGACATAGACATATAAATCAATGGAATAGAATTGAGAGATCAGAAATTAACATATACATTTATGGTCAGTTGAAATTGCCAAGACTGCCAAGACATTTCAATGAAGAATGATGTCTTTTCAACAAATGGTGTTGAGATAACTGGATATCTGCATGCAAAAATTTAAGTTGGACATCTTTCTTATACCATACCAGCAAACAAAACAAAACTCAAAATATACCACAGACCTAATGTAAGAACTAAACTATCAAATCCTCAGAAAAAAACACGAATGTCAATCTTTATGACAATGGTTTCTTAGATATGACACCTAAAATACAAGCAACAAAGGGAAAAACACATAAATTGGACTACCTCAAATTAAAAACTTCTGTGCTACAAATTATACTCTTAAGAAAAGAGACAATCTACAGGATAAGAGAAAATATTTGAAGATCATATATCTGAGAAAAAAACTGATATTCAGGATAAAGAATTGTACAACTAAATAATGAACCCAATTTTTTTTTTTAAATGGGCCATGGACTTATATAGACATTTCTCAAAAGAAGATATACAAAGGGTCAATAAGCACATGAAAAGATGCTCATCGATATTAGTCATTACAGAAATGCAAACTAAAGCCTCCAATAAGATAACACTTCACACACACTGAGATAGCTATAATCTAAAAGATAGACCATAACAAGTAGATGAAGAAACTGAATTCTCACATATTGCTTGTGGGAGAGCAAAATGGTACAGTAGTTTTGGAAAAGAGTTTGGCAGTTTTCATATGACCTTGGCAACACGCCAAGTTAAATATAAACACATATCAAGGGACTCCTGGGTGGTTCAGTTGGCTAAGTGTCTGCCTATATCACAGGTCATGATCTCAGGGTCCTGGGATAGAGCCCACATAGTATTGGGCTCTCTGCTCAGTAGGGAGCATGTTTCTCCCTCTTCCTCTGGCCCTCACCCCACTCACACTCTTTCTCTCTCACTCTGCTTTCTCTCCCAAATAAATAGATGAGAAAAAAAAATCCACACAAAATTTGTATTTGAATATTAGAGAACTATTCATAATAAGCAGGATGTGGAAAAAACCCAACTGTCTATCAGGTGATGAATGGATAAACAAACCGTGTTATATACACACAAAGGAACATTATTCACCAATACAAGGAATCAATTTCTGATACATATAACAGATGAGCCTTGAAAATATTATGCTAAGCAAATGATACCAATCACACACACAAAAAAAAAATCTACTATACTACTCCATCTATATGAACTGTCCAGATTAGGCAAATTCATAGAGACAGAAAGTAGATATAACGCCTAGGGCTGGGACAGGTATGGGGAGTGATTATAATAGGCACAGAGTGATGGGATGATGAAAATGTTCTAAATTTAGATTTTGGTGGTAGTTGCACAATGCTTAATATACTAAAACTATTGAATTGTATACTTTAAATGGGTGAATTTTATGACATATTTAATAGTGATGTTAAAAATATTCCTATTTTATAAATTCCTTAATATTTAAATTCTCATTCCTCTTAGGCTGAAAAGAGACTATCCTCCAAAACAATTAAAAAAATTATTTTGGTATGAGAAAAATTTAAAGGTAATATTCTGGCATATTCAGTTTACAAAGTATAACAACTTCGGATTATGTATTTTTCTTCAAACATTTTTATGTCTGATGAATTTTTCAGTTTTTGCTAGTTCAGTAGGAGGGATTTGGCAATGCAAATATATCATTGGTGAGAGTTATGGAAATGACTACTTTGAAATATAGCAAAAAAACATACTTTTTCAGGATGCTATTTAGAATCAAATTCATTTTCATGCATAAATATCTTCCTGATAGCTTCCATACACAGCTATTTTTTTTATTCAGACCAACAAAAATGAACCAAACTGATCTGTCTATATTTTAAAATTATAGGATTTTTTAATAAAAACTCAAGTTTTTTGACAACATATAATGAAAGCTCTATTTATATCCCATAATTAATATACTTATGACAGTCTTGTAGCTCCAGTAGAGCATGTGGATACAAGAGTATTTTTTCACTTTTCTTAACTGCTAATCATTTAAACAAGTAAAATGAATGAGAAAATTAAGATAGAAGAGAAGGTTTCATGATAAAGGTGTCAAGTTCAAAACTTGATTCCTTATTCACAGAAATGACTACAAGTGAAGATGCAAATGAAAATTTGTGCATCTTTTGAAAACACTTAAAATTGCATGGCTAAACATAAAAGAAAATGATGGATGAAAATGTGTGATGAGGAAGAGATCAGTAAACGTACTGGATATTGATAAAGAAATAGAATTAAAAGGTAAAAAAAAAAAGGTTAAGTTATGTAGATAAAGAACTGTAAGCTTTAAGAATGGATTTCATACAATTTAGAAGTATGCTGATCAGATTTCTTAGCCAAATATCCACAGTCCTCTATGGCTTAATCCTTCCTCACCTCTTCAACTTAATCTCCTTCTTCCTCTATCCTAAAGCAACAAGGGACAATGTGGACCACAACAACCGCTTGCATTTAGAGAGTATCTTCAATGTGCCAGAAATTAGCAAGACTCTCATAAAAGGCCATATTTTATTCAATCCTTATAAAGAAGGAAAAAACCCTCTGTGGTGACCACTATTATTCTTTTCTCAAATGAGTAAAAACTCAGGTGTTGAAAGGTTAAGTGACTTGATCTAAGTTATACATACAGTAAATGTCAGAGCTAAGTTCAAGTCCAGCTTTTCTGACACCAAAGTCTGTGGCTTCTGGGACTCTCCAAGTACCGGGAACTATTTACGGTTCCTTGAACAAGCCCCATATTTCATTCCTTGCACAAACTTTCATTCTGCCTATAATGTTCCTTCTTATTTTTCCCCTGGTAGACTCTAAGACTTTCATCCTGCAAGACCAAATCTCATGTGTGTTCTCCTCTGTTAAGCTTTTCCTTATACAACCAAGCAGAATTGATGACAGTCTCCTTTTTACTCCCCTTGGTCCTAGTCCAAACTGCTAATCTGCATTTACCCCACTGTAATGCAATCATTTATACACATATCTGACTGGAACACAACAAGCATACAAAACATTCAGTCAAAAGAATGAAGGGGTAAATGAACGAACACCTTGCAACCATAAAATATCATGCTACTATGACCAGAAACATGACATTACCATAGCACTCAATAAAAATTTGCTAATTTTTATTTAACAATAAGAGTTTAGGCCAGACAATAATTATTTCACAAAAGTAATCACAGAAAAGGTTCAGAGGGATTCAATCACATTAGTAGGGAGTTAACCTATTAGGAGAATTTTCTGTGTCTGTTTTATAACAAATATTCCCTCTATCACATTGTCTGACCTCTTCCCTCTTCTTAGCTTACCGTCAGTTATTGACTAAGAACCACAGATTAAAGGCAAGAATATTGTAAAATGGAGGAAATAAAACATAACAGCCTCTTATAAATTTGTGCATAGTAAAAATAGTAGTTTTAAGTTTGAGACAGACCTTGCCCACTTGTGATTAAGGCATGTGTGAGCTTGACTAGAAAAATGTGTGAGCTGGCCAAAAAGGAGACTTCTAAGGGAAAAAAAAAAATCCCAAGGATAGAAAGGGGTCAAACTTGGACACTTGACAGTTAGTTCAACTACAATGTTCAATATTCAGAAAAGAGGGTCAATTATGATAATAAAACACTAGCACCCAGATTGGTCTCAACAGATTGACCCCTGTTGTCTCATATGTGAGTGCTAGAGAGAATGAGGTCGTATTATTTCTTTCCTTCCACATGCTTGTGTTTAGTTTGATTTTTTTTTCCTAGTTTTTTATGTGGAAGGTAAGGTTATTAGTTTTTGAGGTGGGTTTTTTTAAATATTTTATTTATTTATTTGAGGTAGAGTGAGCACAAGGACAGGAGGAGGTGGTGGTTAGAAGGGAGGGGCAGAAGGCGAGAGAGAAGCAGACTCTAGGCTGAGCAGTGAATCGAACATGGGGCTTGATCCCAGGACCCTGGGATCATGACCTGAACTGAAAGCAGATGCTTAACCGACAGAGCCACCCAGGCATTCCAGGAGATTTTTTTTTTTTAACATAGGTGTTTATATATATAAATATATATATATTTATATATATAATATATAAATTGTGATATATTATCTTTTTGTTTTCATTTATCTCAGGGTATTTCCTAATTTCCCTGGTGATCTCCTTTTTGACCTACTGGTTATGTAAGAGTATGTTAATTTCCACAAATTTCTGCATTTACCTAATTTCCTTTTACTATTGATTTCTAATTTTACTCCATTATAGTTGTACAGCACACTTTATATAATTCCATTCCCTTTAAATTTAATAAAGCTTTTTCTATGGCCTGAGTTGGCAATAGTGAGAACTTACCTAAATGAAAATCAAGTTTAAAAAAAGATTGTTTCAAAATTTAAAGCAACATAGCAACATTATTTATAACATTGTTAAATACTATTGTTGCCTCTGATAACCTTGAATACGTTTATATTTTAAAAAGAAATTATGACTTAAATCTGTAAGTACCTATCTTTATAAATCTTATGTTCAGATATATCAACCTGCTCTTAACAATTAATGTTGCCTACATTTTCCCTGAAATACTCTCACTTCATCTGGGGCAGGCAGTAAACATTCATTTTTTCATTGTTTTTAAAAATGATAAGGGATTTCTTCCCAATTTCCTCTGCATGACATTAAAGTTTTTCAAAGATTAACAGTGGGACCCCAGTGGGACCCCCTGGGGACTTCTTGCAGATCCCAAGCCAGCCTTCCAGAAGCGTTGGCAGTAAGGAAGTAAGGGGCATACCCCACCTAAAGGAAGAAGGTCCCACAGATTCCAGTACTGGCTTGAATTTTTAAATCTCACTTGTAAGCGCCTTATATGTGTAGTTTGGACACAGCTGACACAAATGTGCAGGTTAAATATAACCAAAGCTATAAAACAAAAAACAAAACAAAACACACAAAAAAAAAGACCAATAGCAACGAAAATGTGAGAACAGTATTGGAAGGCTCTGTGATACAGTGGTAGGCTAAAATTAGCTACAATCACATGTGTAGCTCCCTCTACCTATAACCTTCTAGATAGCAGTGCTCTACTTAGCATTTAATGTATATATTTTTCTATTACTCCATTTAATGTATATTATTTAATGTATATCTTTTGATCATTTAATGTGTATCTATATATACAGATATATATATCTGTATATCTATATATCCGTTACTTTTTCACAAAGTCAGCGTCATGCTGAAACCAACCATGGGATATCTAGAATAGTAGAGGCTTTCCTGCCACCAGGAACCATTCAAGTTGTAACTCTAGTCAAATGGCACAGTTTGAAACAAACTATAACAATGTTTGCCCAAAGAGAAGGAAAATACTACAAGCCATAAGCAACAGATGACTAGCAAGTCAGGAGGATAAACAATATCTATAATAAAGGACAATAAAAAAGCAAGATGGTATCTGTTTTAGAACAGAAAGATTAAAAACAACTACACAGCACAAATTCAGTAACTCTTGTAGAAAAGATAAGGGGTACAGGGAATCATACAAAAGCAACCTATGCCTGAAGAGGCATATTTTATTCTAGCATATATTAATAGTTTTTATTAATACACTAGTGCTAACAACTGTAAAATATATTCTTAGGTCATACATTTCCAAACTTACTGTAGCTTGTTGATTTTCATATACTACACTTCTATTTGATTATTACTAATATATTTCATTCTTTTTTTTCCATTTCTAGCCATTTTTCTCCTTTCTAGAAATCCTTTGACTATCTTGGTGTTCAGTCATGGTGTTAAAATCTACTTCATCTTTCCTCTCAATTTACTTGCACATTCTTCATTGATTCTCTAAATTCTTATACCTGATTCAGCAATTTTTATACTTCATACTATTATCAAACTTTTGCTAGATAAGTAAATACTCAAAACACATTATATTCTTTAAGGAAATAAACACTGAGAAGCATGCATTTTATTTATAAATATTTTTGTACACCATATTAACAGTAAAAGAGATGGTACATATGTAACAGGATAGGGTACAGATATACCAATCTTAGTTTCAGAAAGGTTAATGAATATTCAAAATGTATACAAGTGTTATAACAACTATCCATTAGTTCTGTCAAAATTTAAAAAAAAAAGCATAGTGTTTAGTTTCAGAAAGGTTAATGAATATTCAAAAGGTATACAAGTGTTATAACAACTATCCATTAGTTCTGTCAAAATTAAAAAAAAAAAAGCATAGTGTTTATCTTCTTATTAAACCTTCTATGATCACTGGCTAAAGTAAGCTAAAGCTGACATGTTCAGCTAAACTTTAAAGAGAAAGGTAAGAATTGTGTGTTTTAATGGGGAAATGAAGGTTGGATTATAAGTAAAAGCTGAAAGCAAATACATGGGACTAGAAATAGCTTTGCTGATATAGAAAACAACAGAAGGGCAGTATGGTAAGTTTAGGGTATGATATTATGTAAGCATAAGAGAAGAGTTTTTAAAAGCAGACAATAGTAAAATTAGTATTTAAAGTATTTAAATTTCAGTTGTTATTTTGTCACTGAAGATTTCTCTAGAGGGAAGATATAGGTTCACAATAGCTACTCAGGAGAATAAATACCCAGACTGGGAATTTTTTAAGTTCCCTTGTTCATTTTCATGCAGCCATGGTTAAATTTTATTCAACCATGCTTTATTGGAAAGGGGAGACAGAGAAACACACACATTCTTTCTCTTTCTCTCTCTTTCTCAATCTCTCTCTCTCTCTCTCTCACACACACACATACAGAGAGACTTATATAATTTTCTCAAAGCCCCTTATCCCTCTCTGGCAATGAACATACCAAAGTACCAAAGTCCTTTTTATTTCTGCTCTAGAAAAGATTAGCTGAGGTTCTCTTCACTCTGACAGACTTGGAAAAATCAAGTGGGAAAGCAAGGGTAGAGTATGAGACAGAAAAACAGAGGGAAAGAAACAAATTGTCACTGTCTCGCTGTATATATTTTTGTGTATTCTGTTATTTTCACATTCTGTGGTTTAACAGGATAAGAATCAGAATACTAAAAGGTTCCACAAGCTGTGAATATGTTGTGTTTGCTTTCTCTTAAATATTTATACATTTCTTCCTCAAATGTGATCTCATAAAGTTTACATATCCTTCTTTTCCTGTCACTAGTATACATTTTGTCAACTTGTGTACCTTTTCAAAATCCAAAATGTTCTCAGCTATGTACTTTTCAAAACTACTTTGGGCTACCTGTTGTGAGTTTAACTACTTTGCCCTGAACAGTTTATCAATAAATAGCACCTTTTTCCTTCAGGACTTCAATATGCAAAGTTGAGGGGAAAAAAGTTTCTTCTGCCTCCCGATTCTCAGCTATAGAATCCTCTCACTTTAGCTAGATATTTAATTCTACCTCCTAGTCTCATATTTTTAGTACAGCAATCATAAAGACCACCATTATAATTCACTTCCTATAATTGGAGTTTCAATTTAGGTATTTCTAATCTCTAAATTTTCAAAGAAAGAAACAAAGTTTCACTAGAAAATAATTCATCAGTATTAAAGGATATCAGTTCAGCTAGCAGTCTCCATGGAGCTTTGAAATTATAGAAGCCAGCTCATGACTATTTTTTTACCTCTTAAATGTGTTTTCTTCAAATGTTGGCTATGATCTCTTTTCTCTGATTTCATGCTGACTGTCCCTAATTGAATTATAAATGGCTGGGTCTTTTCCCAGAGTATCCTTTGATTAGCAATTACATTTGTGTTTTTCCTCAATTCTCAAAATTAATTTGTTGACTGGAGTTCTCCCAAAAAAATACTTCAGTGACTTCCAATTACAGGTATTATAGTTGATAATAAGAGTTGTTTTCAAAGATATAAATATTTGTGGATCTTTAAGCACTTTCTTTCAACCTTCAAATCTCAGTTTTCTTTTTTTTTTTTTTAATTTTTTATTTTTTATAAACATATATTTTTATCCCCAGGGGTACAGGTCTGTGAATCACCAGGTTTACACACTTCACAGCACTCACCAAATCACATCTCAGTTTTCAAATCACTTTTATACCCAATCTCTGTTGAAATTAGTTAGTGACGAGTTTAAGGAATCAGGCATCAGGCAGTCTCATATTTGAATACTGCATCTTGCCCCCTAAATAGCTATTGTTATCTTTGGAAAGTTGTACAACTTCTTTGAAAGTAATGGTAACTTCCTCAATCTTATTTTACAGTCACTGATAAAAATCTTAAGGAAAATACACAGGTTAAAGCATTTTGTAAGCCACAAAATACTGTATAAATAGTATGTATTTTATTATTAACTCTGTCATCGGCACAGATCTTTCCTTGAAGACCAAAGGTAGTTAAACATTCTACAATTTTGAAAAGTGTTTTTGAAAAACTGCTCTGACCCCAGTGCCCCTTCAAAAACTTTTCCTCATTAACTTGAACTCATGATCAAAATCCCACCTTCAGAGGCCATTACCTGATTAAAATATGTCTGTCTCTAGAGTGATGACGTATATTTAGTGATAGTGCTGTTTTGAGGTTAAATATATGGGTACTGAGCCAATAATGCCTGGATTTAAATCCCAGCTCTATCATTTATCAGCTTTATGGCCTTGAGCAAATTTGTTAACTCCCTGCCTCTTAATTTCTTTATGTCCAAAATGGGAATAATCATTGTATGTACCTCATAGGGTTGCTATAACAATTAAATGAATTAATGCACATTAAGTGTTTAGAACAGAGCCTGGCACATAGTGGAAATTAAATAAATGTTATAACTAACTTCGTTATTGTTGTTATCATTTTTACTTCACCCATCTTCCTTATATTAGCTGTTGCTTTTTTCCTAACTGCTGCCCACATAGTTTCTCCTGTTTTCCCACTATTATTATATTTGAATGTCATTATTTCCAGAAGACAGTCCCTGACTTTTCACCTCCCCTAAAGTGAATACAAGAGACATGTAGAATGAAAGAGGAGAGATGGATGTGCATCAAAGAAAGATTTCTTTTTCATAATTTTACTTTAAAAATGCCCTACCTATGGGAAATATAAAATGCCTGAGAAAAGCACAGTACATCTCTTTCCTTTGCCTATTCCCAACCCAATGTGACATTAAGAACAGGGAATGAAGGATTATTTTTGTCTATGAAATTATTCTCTGCTGCCAGTGGGTTGTATCAAAGCAAAAAACGTCAGTAGACAAAATTAAACAGATAAGGAAGTTTTATTCAAGGTGCTATGGACTGAATTGTGTCTTTTCCCAAATTTATGTTGAGGCTCTAATCCCCAGTATAATGGTATATGGTGATGAGTTCTTTGGAAGGCAGTTAGGTTTAAATGCAGTTCAGAGAATGGGATGTGAATGATATAAGTGCCCTTAAAAGAAGAAACATCAGAGAGCTTACTTGGCCTCTCCCCTCCACCCACCCTCCTTGCCCAAGTAGGGACACTGTGAAAAAAAACATTTGCAAGCCAGGACAAGACCTCTCATGCAAACCCGAACTTACTAACACCCTGGTCTTAGATTTCCAGTCTCCATACCTTGAGAATCAAAGTTCTACGATATAAGCCCTTCCATCTCTGGTATTTTCTTATGGTGACACGAGCTGATTAAAACACATGGCTACTGCAACAGCAAAGAGAGGCTGGAACTCAGACTAAGTTTAACTCTACTAACACAAAAGATGAGCAGGATCTTAAGAGCTAGATAGCTAGTGGAAAAGTAACTGGAGGATGCTGGGGTGCGATGGGAATCACACTCAGTTATTCCTGAGTTTGCAAATGGTTTTCTCTGTGATCTGGTCTTCTGTGTTTTCTAATTGGCTCCCACGGAAGTTAGACTGGGAGACAGGGTACTTACTTATCTCCCTTGATGATTATACTTCAAATGCAGCTCCCAGGTCCTGGAGAAAGACATTCCTGGGTTGTAAAATTAGCCTGATTCTTTTAAGAAGATTTGCGTATATCTAAAATGGCCAGAGAAAGAATTAACTGAACCAAGTTTTCTAAAGTAAATGCTCTAAGTAAAAGGAGGTCAGGGCCTGTCAAAGTTCAGTCAAGTGAGGGGAATATGAAGGTATTCTCGGTCAGTTACTATTATCATCCCCTAGCCATCTATCTGCTCAGAGAGAAAGAGAGAGAGAGAGCATGCAAGCTGGGGCAGAGGCAGAGAGACAGGGAGAAGCAGACCCCCTACTGCGGGGAGCCCAATGACCCTGAGATTATGACCTGAGCCAAAAAGACACTTAACTAACTGAGCCACCCAGGTGTCCTTGTGTCATCCTAATTTTATTCTCTACCTCAACTTGTCTTATCATATTGGGATTTCACAACTTTAGGTCTATTCCAATTTTGATTCCAGAGTCTTCCTGCACAGAGGAGTTCCCAAGCATAGCAATTAACTAAAATTTAAGATCAGGGACTTAACAACAGTAATATGAAAGTAATAAAATAACATAAAATGCCTGTGTTTGCATGGTTCTGTTTATTTGGGTATAATAAACAATTTACCACTGGAAAGAAAAAAAGTTCATAAACAGAAATTAACAGTTTTTTGACAGTCTGTCCTATTGCTATCTTGTTAATATTTATTACATCAAGTAAGAAAAGATCCTTTATTTCATGGATCAATTTTTTAAAATAAGTTAAGTTTACTAAACAGATAAGTCTGTGGCTCTGATTCTCATTTGAGAAATTGTTTCTTTTTTATGTTCAAATCAAGAACACTAGTGCCTTTGTTCATACTTACCAACTTTTTCAAATAAGCTGGTAAAAAATAGAACAAATATCCATGCCTTGTGCTTTTGTAAAAGTCAACTAAATCTTTCTTGGTTTTTGTCAAATCATATAGAAACTAGTGCATCAAATTCAGAAGGAAACAGCAATTGAGGACTAAGCCAGCTCTGAATATGAATAAAGAAGCTTTTGAAAAATCCTAGAAATTAACATAAATTCTATATATAAACAACCTTTCACAAGGTGACCTTTTTCCTTAAAAGCACATGTTGAGTTCATTCAAGTGATGTATTGCCAGAAAATCTAAACATTATTAATTTTATTTGCCTGTAAAGGAAACAGAAGGCATGTTGACTTTAAAATCGTCAATAAGAAGCAATGTTACCAAGGTTAAAATATCTACCTTATATGCCCATGTTAATTCTATGAATGGAGGAAAGCCTACATTATTTAAGTATAAAACTAGTAAAGCAAAGTCAAAACCTCCATAAAAAATCAAAAAGGAAGAAAGTTTAGTGAAAAAAAAATGCTGAAATTGAATACAGACAATAACTCTAAAGTGAAAAATGTAAATTACTTTCATTTTTAAGATACTATAAAGGTTATTTTATTTTCTAATTAAAAAAATCCTTTCCTCATATCAGGGAGATCATATGATAGTTGTCTTTCTCTGCTTGACTTATTTCGCTAAGCATGATACGCTCTAGTTCCATCCATGTTGTCGCAAATGGCAAGATTTCATTTCTGATATGAGGAAGTAGTGATGCAACATGGGGGCTTAAGTGGGTAGGAGAAGAATAAATGAAACAAGATGGGATTGGGAGGGAGACAAACCATAAGTGACTCTTAATCTCACAAAACAAATTGAGGGTTGGTGGGGGGAGGGGGTTTGGGAGAAGGGGGTGGGATTATGGACATTGGGGAGGGTATGTGCTTTGGTGAGTGCTGTGTAAACCTGGTGATTCACAGACCTGTACCCCTGGGGATAAAAATATATGTTTATAAAAAATTAAAAATTAAAAAAAAAATCCTTTTTCCTCCTCCCTATTTGGGGACACACTGGTGAGGGAACAAGTGTACTGTGGGGCAACATTCATTTGCAATAATCAGAATCTCCTAAAACAAACTAAGAGGAGGAAAAACTCATTAGCAAGTTGTCTTTCATGGTATTGCTTTATTTATTCCAATAAAGTGAAAGGGAAAACAAAAGAAATCCACAACTGATGTTCTTTAGGCTCAGAGGAAAAGGACATCAAACCTACACCAGAGGGGGAACATTGCTCCCACCTACTGGCAATAATACACCTCAAGTTCCCTTCCCACCACAACTTATTCTGAACATTATCCCTCACTCTGCTTACACTGAAGTACAGAGTCATCTTAAAGACCATGTGAGGGGCGCCTGGGTGGCTCAGTGGGTTAAGCCACTGCCTTCGGCTCAGGTCATGATCTCAGGGTCCTGGGATCGAGTCCCGCATCAGGCTCTGCTCAGCGGGGAGCCGGCTTCCCCCTCTCTCTGCCTGCCTCTCCGTCTACTTGTGATTTCTCTCTGTCAAATAAATAAAATCTTTAAAAAAAAAAAAAAAAGACCATGTGACTGCCTAAATTCTGCTTATTCAAAAACAAATTTATATTGTTTCTCTTCGTCTTTAAAAACAAGTTGTTCCTTATTTTAAGATAAATGAATATCTATTGTAGATTCAGATTCATGAAAGAGAGAATAGGGAAGTATTCATTTATGGTCCTACAGGGTCTACAAGGTTCAAAGCCAATCTTGTTCAGTCCAAACATTGGATTACAGAAAGCAAACTGTCATTAATTTTATTTTGGTTGGATTGATGACTGGAAATAAAAAGCAACTGTATTGGAAAAAAAAAGGTGGGGTAGGAAAACAAAAAGATTTAGCAGATAGATAGAAATGTTCTCCTTACAAAGTTCTTCTCTACATGAAAACCTACACTCTTGATCTTTGGAGAGCTAATCCAAACTAAACTCTACTTCATTTGTATATAAATGCCTGGAATAAATCCTTGAACTTCATCCTTATCTAAATAGGATTAGGAAGGAATACTTATTGTCCTCAGGGATGAAACAGAAAGAGAATGTTATCAGTGTAACTTTATTCTATTAGCATAAACATGTCAGGAAACACAGTGTGTTAGTGTTTAAACCTTGCTAATTACTTGAATTATCTTGTTATCCGGGTACCACAACAGGTAGTGGGTAAATTACAATTGACACATCCTTAAAGACTGTAGATTAAGGAATAAACACACTAGGAAAAAATGGATCTCTGCTGATTGCTGTCAAAAATCCTCAATGTAGTTAAGAAATGGCTTACAAAGCTTCCCTCTGAAAATATAGATCATTTGTCAGTTGTTATTGTAAAGTGATGATAGTATTGTGTACTGAAGTATTTAGCACCCAATAGTGGGTTTTCTTTTTTTTTACAGCTTTTTACACCTTGGCAATCATTAGAGATAAGAATGGGAATTAGTGCTATAACAGAGACTCTTAACTCCTTCAGGAAAATGCTATCTTATTCTGAAATATTTTTCACTAATTAGCACATATCCAACAATAAATACTGGAGATCAACAATTCTGTGACAAAATTTCATATCTAAAAATCTAAGACCTGGACCAACTCCTGCTGTTTTCTTTTCAAGACCCACAACAAAGTAAAAGAATTCACAGAAGTATACTAAGATACTTATTTTCAAAGCATTTTGTATCCCAAGCAATATTATATTTGTTTTTCAAATATTGACACGTGAACCTTTAAAACTGAAGTTTTAAAGTTTCTTTCTTAAGTCTGATTGTATCCAAAGTTTGTCCTTTGGTATAAAAGCTCTCATTTTTTAAAAATATAGAATTTGTTAAGGGGAAAAATGGATTAAGTTCTTTTATATTAATTTATTTGAATATTTCTTCAATAATTTTATACATGTATAATGAAACTTTAAATTTTATAAATTTAATTCTCAGATCTATAACATATCTTCCAATATTATCTGACAGCTAACACCTTGATTTTTTTCTCATGAGGTAACCTAGTTCTGCAGGTTTGAAATGTACCTCCTCCTCAAACGTAACTGAACCATAGGGTCAAAGGATCAAACACGTAAGTATAACACACCTGGGTACATTCAGACCTTCTTAGAGAAGATGAAATGCCAATTCCAAACAGGACACAAGGCCCTCTGTCTTTGAACTGCATCTAAATATCAAAGTTTTAAAGTAGCTTAACTTAAATAACAGAATCAACCCTAATCAACACCTGTGTAAGTGTTCATTTCAACTAAGGATTCCCATTAACTCATGAAAGATATTTCAATGAATATTCCACATTTCACCTGGTTCATAAACACTGGAATTATATTCACTATAAAGAGACATGGCAGTTATTTCTGAAGGCCTAAAATTATTAAAAAAAAAAAATTCTAGGCAAAATGTTAACCTTTTAAGAATTGCCCAAATTAAATAAATTTTAAATTTCAGTATCTACCAAATTAATATTTAGCCTCAGGGGAAAAAACACAAACAAAACAGCCTGCCACTGATACAGACATGATACTGAGAGTCAGAATCTACAAATAACACATTAAATAATTTTGTTCAATAAAAGGTGGAAAACTTCCCAAATCATGTTATAAAATTAATATAGCGTTGATACCCAAACTTGGCAAATATAACACAAGAAAGAAAACTGTGTAATAATTTTATTTAAAAAATAGAAACACAAGTGCTTGATAAAATATAACACAAATCTCATCTGGAAGTTTACTGAGAAGATAACATACCATAACGCAATATAAGAGATTTTAAAATGTAGGCAGATGCCTCAATATTAGGAAATCAATTCAAAGAACATATGTTATCAAGAATCCAAAAATTTAGAGGTACCTGGGTGGCTCAGTGGCTTAAAGCCTCTGCCTTTGGCTTAGGTCATGATCCCAGGGTCCTGGAATCTAGCCCCACACCAGGCTCTCTGCTCAGCAGGGAGCCTGCTTCCCTTCCTCTCTCTGCCTGCCTCTCTGCCTACTTGTGATCTCTGTCTCTCTGTCAAATAAATAAATAAAATCTTAAAAAAAAAAAAATTCCGAAATTAAATAAATAAGTAATTATCCCAATAAATGTTGTCAAATAAATACATATTTCCATAAATTATTAAGGCTTAAGGCTTAATATCAATCCTGGTTATTTTTAAAATCCTTAATAGGATAGAAAAAAGAAAAAAAATCTTTAAAATTATTATAATATATATATATATATTTGGCCAAAATCTAGTAGCAGTCTTAACAAAAAAATATAAAAGTAATTGTAACAAATACAACAAAGCAAGGATGCTATCACCACTATGACTGAAAATACAATAGCCAAAGCAATACAAAGAAAAGGGGGAGATGTGGGACACCTGAGTGGCTCAGTTAAGTGTCTGACTCTTGATTTTGGCTCAGGTCATGATTCAGGGTAGTGAGATCCGGCCCTGCTCTGGGCTCCATTCTGAGTGGGAAGCCTACCTATGATTCTCTCTCCTTCTCTCTCTGCCTCTTCCCCACAAACCTCCATGCACACATACTCTCCTTCACTCTCTCAAAAAAAAAAAAGAAAAGGTGGGGGGAGATGTGACAGAAGCTATTATTATCCAAAGAGAAAGAAGACAAAACTCTCATATGCACATGATATTATTGTTAACTTAAAAAAAAAAAAATCCCACAAAATGATTAAATAACTGGTAAAACATATAACAGTTTAATATGTTTAATTTTTTTAAACATAGGAATCATAAACCTTAAGGAGTCCTTTAGAATACATTTTAAAAAATCAGTCACAAAATAATAACACCTAAAATTATTTGCAGTTAACTTCAACAAAAAAAAGAAAAATTTAATCAGAACCATAAAAGAAAAAAAGAATAGAAAAATACTATTTCTAAATAGAAACGCAGATTATTTTAAGACTGTAATTCTCATCAAAATAATTTATAGAGAATTTAAGAGGTATTTCATTTAACAAAAACTAAAGCTTATGTGGTATATATAGCAGAATGACCAGAATATTTTTGAAACAGAAAACTGATGCTTGGCTTCTGTATTTCAAATGACTAAAAACTAATTTTAAACATGAATAAGAAAAAATGCCTACTACTACTATTAATCAACATTCCCTTGTCTCTCCTCTCCATCGCAGGAAGATAAGAACAAAAAGTGAGAAATAAACATTGGAAATAAAGAATAAAATATCTGTTTGTAGGTGTTATGATTGTTTAGCTATAAAATCCAAAAGAATCATCTGGAAAACTATTATAACTAGTAAGATTATTTAATATGCCAGTAAGACACAAAGTTGACAGAGAAAGTTTAATAGTTTCCTGTATACAAAAGAATAACAGATAAAATAACACATAATTAGGAAAAAAACACACAAGCAAAGAAAACTCACAAATAATGAAAAATAATCCTTTCATGATAAGGGAAAACAGTAACATTATTTTTCTGCTAGAAGTGAAATATTTCATAAAACTCAAGTAAATAAAAGAGTATTTTATAAACTAGGAATGGAAAAATAAATAATAAAATAAAATAATGATTTCAGAAATAAATCCACATTTTAGGAGTATATATTATATAAAAAGATGAAATTTCAAATCAATGTGAGAGTACATAATTAATAAATAGTATTGGATTATTTAGAAAAAAAATAAAGTACAGCTTTACTTCATATTATACATCCAACGAAATTATAGCCATATCAAAAATTTCAATGTAGAACATTTATAAAATACTGGAAAAACTATAGAAAAATATTTGTATAATCTTACATAGGGAAAGATGCAAAACCCAGGTATAACACACAAAAAATGAAAAAAACGAGCAGATTTGATCATATTTTAAACAACTATATGATAAGATATACTATAAATAAAGTTAAAAGGCAAGCAATATTCAAAGACAGTTTGGCAAACTATAGCCCATGGACTGGCTGCCAGTTTGTGTAAATAAAGTTTTATTGGAATACAGCCACACCAGACCATTTACATTTTATCTATGGTTGCTGTCCTACCACACAGGCAGACTTGAGTACTTGTGACCAGGCCCACACAGCCTACAATTCCTAAAATATTGGCCAACCCCTGGTCTAGGAAAAAAAATATTTGTAATGTACCTAACAGACAAGAGATTTTTACTCAAAATGACCACCAAAATGAGCTGTCCACCTCACAAAGCTGAGTTTACTAATTATAGCACCAAAGAAAAATACTACTTTGAAAGAATCTTAGTAATATCAGAAGCTGGCTTGAAGGGAGGATATTTACAGGGTTTTGAAGTCTGGTTTCTAGTGATTAAAGGCAAGTTTTTCAGTGAAGAGATCTGATTGTAATTGAAAAAAATAATGATAAAATAAAAATCTTATTAAAGTATTATTAAAGTATAATAGGCATAAGATAAACTACATTTTTAACATAGTAAAGAAATAAGGAAGAAAGAGGGAGAAAGAGAAGGGGACAAGGAGATCAGTTAGAAGGATAAAAATAATCTAATAGAAATATAAGCAATGCACAGAAAAAAATTCAAATATCCAATTAACATATGAATATACTCATTACTAGTAATTACTTGCTGTAGTCTCTAATTTTTTTTATTATGTTTCCTAAATCTATTTGTTCTCAGGCTAAGACCACATTGCTATATTTACTTCAGCTTTTAAATCATTTATTTTTATTTTTTATTATTTTGTTATTTATTATTATTTTATTGGTTTTTTTTTAAGTTTTTTTTTTTTATTTGAGAGAGAGAGAAAGCACACATGAGGGGGTAGGGGCACAGAGAGAAGGAGAGAAAGAGAACCTTAAGCAAGCTCCATGCCCAGGCTCACAATCTTGGGCCAAAATCAAGAGTTGACTGCTCAATGAAATGATCCATCCCAGTGCCCCATTAAATTATTTATTTAATACAAGGTAAAATAAATTCCCTTTCATTATTTTTCCTTTAGAAAAACTCTGGTTATTTTTCTTATATATTTTTGTAAACAAGGTTTACTATTTTAAGTAATTATGTATTTTACTGTATTTACTGAACACCTGAAAGAGATTTAGAAATGTCTGAAGGTAACAGTAGACTCATCTGTCAATGACTCTACTACACACACTCTTTCCTTGGGAGACCTCCAGGAAAAACCATGTATCAATCTTACTTATCAATTAAATGTTTTCTAAATCTCTCTATATTTAGATCTAGTTCCATATTTCCTGGTATATGCAAGTCATAATCTACAGAACCTAAAACATTGTTTTAACATCAAACCATTTCTTCCAGCTTGCCTGATATGTGTACTGCCACTGGGTCACTCCTTTTACATGGGATAATACTATCTCTCTCTTTTTTTAACTGCTTCTTTTGTTGCCCTTACCTTTCTCAAATCTTAACCTTCTATCAATTCCGAAGCCATAAAATAAATCACGAGTTGCTTTTTATCCTAAAATATCTACCATTCAATGAGCATCTAATATGTGTCAAGTTCTAAACTAAATCCTAAAAAGTAGATATTTTCCTCCATTTAACAGATTAAGATACTGAAACACATGGAAGTTGTTGTCTCCCCCACCTCCCCCACAAAAATCTTTAGCTAGTAAGTGGCTTAGTTGGAATTTGGGGCCAAGGTCTATTCAACTCCACAATCCCTGATGTATCCATTTTAACTATACTCTGTTTCCAGACTCTTTTTCAAGCCTAAAGAAACTAATAAATCACTTTCTGTAAATGCTCTTGATATGATCATTTGGCATGAAAGAAATCCTGCTTAGTTTTTCAATCATTATTTACCCATAACATATGCTTTCCCCAAATGGTCCTGCTCTTACTTAAGTGTATTTACATGAATTTTGTAATCTCCACTGCTTGCAAGCAAATATACATCATTAACTAATTTAACAATATGTGTTGATTTATGTGCTGAGTTCATGCTATTATTTTCAATCCCTTTAATTCACAACTCTATTATTTATCTCTTTTATGAAAGTTCTGTTAGCATATCCTAAAATAAGCCTCAAAGTCATCTACACTAAGCACTCCAAAAATCATCTGGAATTCAGGAGTATCATCTCCACACATTTGCAGTTCTTACAAGCAGGTACTCAGTTTACAGAGTCGCATCCATCTGTTCACTTGTGTTTAGTTGGCCTCCCTTGTCCATCAGTACAGCTACGTGCATCCTTTGGAATCTCCACAGTACCTGATGCGGTGGCCAATGAGTGAATGCCTATACTTCATTCACCATAGCTACATGCTCTAAAAAAGGTGAGAATCAAGGCATTCAGACATGCAAATGGTGGTTAAGCAGAGGAAAAATGTTTTATCTTAATTACCCAGGTTAATGAAGCAAGGGATCGTATATTAGGATGTAAACGATATAGGGTCTCAAATACATTGATCGTCTATCTACAATCAAGCTTGATACTTTGTTCACCAAAATCGTACTACCTTTGAGGTAGGGTTGTAGGACCACAGTACTTAAATTAAAAGTAGCAATTCCCTAGGGACACCTGGGTGGCTCAGTTGGTTGGACAACTGCCTTCGGCTCAGGTCATGATCCCAGAGTCACGGAATCGAGTCCCGCATCAGTCTCCCAGCTCCCAAAAGAGTCTGCCTCTCTCTCTGACCTTCTCCTCACTCATGCTCTCTCTCAATGCCTCTCTCTCAAATAAATAAATAAATAAATAAAATCTTTAAAAAAAATAGCAATACCCTAAAATACACATAGAAAATAATCAAGATTGGCACAGAATTAAAATATCAAATGCTTTTTGATTGAATAAATGCCTAAAAGATTGTTGCTTTTTAGCTTCAATGCTGTGAATTTGTCTACACAGAAATGGATAGTATAGAGCTGAAGAGGATTTTGTTTCCTATATATCATCTCAAAGTTACACTATCTAAATAACTCAGAAATCCAAACTTCAAAATTTAATCATACATAACCCAATAAAAAACCTAGTATCATGTAAAAGAATAGCACATAATAAATAATTATTAATGTCGTATGATTTATAAGGAAAATATAATATCCTGGTCTTATTATTAAATGTAAGTAAATTCACCACAACATCAATAGAGTATGTAATTAAAAGTAATAACTGGCTCTACTGATCTTATGTTAAGTAATAAAAAAAAATATGAACAAGGTCTTCTTGTTCTAAGAAATATTAAAATCCTAATATCCATGTGGTATTTTGCTCATTCTAACATATCCTTTCAGAACTTTACTTTTTAGCAAAAAACTGCAATTTCCAAAGACAAAAATCTAATTGCATATTGTTAAATTTGTTTCCTCCCCAAAACATCAAAAAATGAAAATAAATGAAAATCACTTTAATGTACTTAACTGAAAAGTAGCTACTTTTGCAGTTATCACAAAGCACTATTAATTTCAAACTAAAGTTTTATCCTTTCTGTTGCTAAACCACCAGTGTTTTATTTTGTAATTTATTTAATGTACTTTTTAAAATTCAGCAAAACATCTTTAAAATTGTAAACATTTTTCTTTATGGTGACTAAAGTTAAAAGCTTCTCAACTGTTGTACTACTTCTTTTGTTTTTCTCCTCAGTAAGCATTAGCGAGCACTGGGCACCAAGCTAGGAAAGTGGTTACAAAAGTCATAGTCACCAAAGATCCTGTTTATTAGACAATGACACTAGATTGTAGGGTATCTTCTAATTGCAAATACTGGCTTGCCTAAATATTTACTACTTTTAGTTAAGAGAGTTTTACATCATAATCTGTAAAAGTCAAGTACACTTGAAGTTCTCTTTATTGGACTTACCAGCTTGGGTGGTTATTAATTCATTCATTCTCACTATACTAATAAGTCATATTAAAATTTTTCCAAAAAAGTGAGAATGATGATGGAGATCCTAGAATATAATAGCCCTGAATGTAAATAAATTTACATTCATTTAAATTCCTCTTGTTTTTTGTTTTTTAGTTTTTTTTTAATTTATTTTTATTTATTTTCAGCATAACAGTATTCATTATTTTTGTACCACACCCAGTGCTCCATGCAATCAATTCCTTTTGTTTTAATTGAGATATAACTGACATATATTTGTTTCATTTGTATAACATAAGCCTTCAAAATTTGTATATATTGCAAAATGATCACCAGAAGTCAAGTTAACCTCCATCACTATACAGAGTTTACAAGTTTTTTTTCTTGTGATGAGAATTTTTTTTTAAAGATTTTTATTTATTTATTTGACAGACAGAGATCACAAGCAGGCAGAGAGGCAGGCAGGGGGAGAGAGGAGGAAGCAGGCTCCCCACGGAGCAGAGAGCCTGATGTGGGGCTCGAGCCTAGGACCCTGGAACGATGACCTGAGCCGAAGGCAGAGGCTTTAACCCACTGAGCCACCCAGGAGCCCCTTGTAATGAGAATTTTTAAAATATATATGCTCTCTTAGCAACTCTCAAATATACCATAAAGTATTATTATTAACTCTACATTTTCTTTAGACATGTACCCCAAGTGTGTGGTTGAAATAAGGGATACACCAATAACTGCAGGGGAACAACTGGGAAAGCAATGCTTTCAATTCCAGTTATTGACCACTGGAGCAATTTATCATAGCGGTAGACAGTGCCTAGTCCAACAGCCTTGCACCTAGCAAGTGCTCTGGATTGGAGCACAAGCTTCAAGCAGATCAACAAGTGAAAAGGCAAATGAGAGGAGTAAAATCACCCCTGGCAACAGTATGGAGTAGATATATTCTTCTTCAGTTCTAGCACTCTATACCTCATTTGTTTCTCCAAATGTTTTGCCCCAGCCTTATCTGTGCCTCAGGCATTCAATTCTAAAATGTGCACCTGGTTTCCTCAAATATCCCCAGGACTGATCTCACCTTCATTCCATCTTTCTACCTAGAAAAATTCAAAGTATATTAAGATTGTCTCCTAACACATATCAAATAATTATCTCCTAACCTCTATCTTGCATTCTTTAATTTCAATTATCTACACATGAAAGCAGTTCCATAAGACATTCACTCTAAAATGCTAATGACTGGGGTGGGGGTGAATTAAAGATTATTCCACTCAGGAACATCTGTACTTTTAAAGCTCTCTAGCAACTTAGCCAATATTTTAATGTGAAATTTCAGGAGACACAGTGTTAGATATGAGCATGATTTTTTTTTTTTAAATACTCCAGAGCTATTGTAATGTTTGCTATTGAGACCATTATTTTCCACCAAACTATCAAGGGCTGATACTTCCACTGAAAGCAGCTATAACCACAAACCAAATATAATCTCTATACATACACTGTATATTATTAGGAGAGACTATTAATAATTTGCCTGTCATTTTCAGACACATTGAAATGTAATGTAAAAATATCTATGTATGTTTCCTAATATCATATTTCTCATATTATGGTCAACCCCTAAGGGCAAAATCATCAATTAGGGATTTTCTGAGGAACCTGCAACTCCTATAAGGTTATGTTTCCCAGGATCTTTTTTTTTCAAGCGATCTAACATAGAGAACTTATTGTATTTTGGAGAAGAAAAAATGTAAAAGAAAACACCTGACTTCAATGTTGACTTAAGTCACAATAAATATGAATATGTGAGCTTCTGTGGCCTAAATAAGGAAGAATCTGCACAGATTTTTCTCTTGCATGCTGCAGTGCGCTTGATGACTTATTACTGACCTTAGGAAAGTTAGAAATTCTACAGTCATGAAGAAGCATTCTTATTCAATGATGAATCTTTTTCAACTGGCATAACCATTTCTTCATCTCATCCCTGGAAAAGGTAACTATTTTCAAATGTAGAACAAAATCTAGGAAAATGTGAGCATCAAAGTAAAGAATAATATAATGGGTCCCCATTCATTAAATAAGAATCTGAGTCCACAGAGACTTTAATTAATAGAAATATACTACTTTACAGTAAAATGCTAACTAATACAGAATAGATGAAGTTAGAAAATCATCTGTGATTGTCAAAACTAATAGGTAAATTTTCATGAGGAACTGCATACTTACACAGTCTCAAAATGTTTCTAATAAGTTAGCAAGGGAAAACTACCAACTTTGTAGTAAAGAACCTTGCCAACTTCACCTTAATTATGTCATCAAAGTCAACATCATTAATACTGGCACAAACCAACATCATCTACCTCCTGATATACATTGAAAACAACATAGTATCTCTTTAGTAATACTTCTGGCAAGGCTACATACCTGAATCTAATCATGAAAAGAGATTAAACAAACCTAATAACAAAATAACTGCTACTCTTCAAAAGTATCAAGGTCAATCAAGTAAACAAAGACAGAATGAGGGATGTTCCCAATTTATGAGAAATGAAGGGACATAAAAATAAATGCAATGCACGATTAAATCCTGGAATAGAAATAAAATGCAAAAAGAACATTACTGGGACAATTGACAAAGGTTGAGTACAGACTTTGGATTAGATAATAGTATTATACCATTGATTTTGATTATTGCACCTTTGTTTTGTAACAGAATGCCCCATTCTCAGGAAATACACACTGAAGTATTTAGGAATAAAGATAATGTGCCTACAATTTATTCTCACATGGTTCATATTAAGCAACCATATAATACAGTAATTATTTAATATAATACATATAATAAAATAAGACAAAATGTAAAAATTTAGTAAGTCTGGGTAAAAGGTGTGTGAAAAACCCTGAAACTATTCTTTCAAGTTATCTGTAAGTTTGAAATTAGATTAAAATTTTTTTTTTAATTTCCACAAACAAACATTATGGCCCAGTTGATATCACCAATTAATTCTATCAAAGACTGAGGTACCTGGGTGGCTCAGTTAGTCAGGCAGCTGCCTTCAGCTCGAGTCCTAAGATTGAGCCCCATGTTGGGCTCCCTGATCAGCAGAGAGTCTGCTTCTCCCTCTCCCTCTGCTTGCCACTAGCTACTGTATTATCTCTATGTCTCTGCCAAATAAATTTTAAAAAATAATAGTAGTTCTATAAAATATTTAGAAAGAATATGGTAAACAAAATAAAAAAATAAGAAATAGCACCAATCTTACAAAAACTTTTTCAGAAAACAGAATTTATTTTACTACATTAATGTAATCCTGATATTAAAACATGACAAAGAAATTTTAAGAAATTTACTGACCAATATCCCTTATAAACATAGACACACAAGCCCTTACCAAGAGAACAAATTGAATCCATCAATATATAAAAAGGATAATACATCCTGAGCAAGTGGATTTTATATTATGAATGCAAAGTTAATTTACATTCAAAAATCAATGTAATTCACCATGTTAGAATAAATTTTTTAAAAATATATTCATCTCAACAGATGTAAGAAAAGCATTTGATATCATTTTAGAAAAACTTTTAGCAAGCTATTAGTAGAAGGGAAATTCACTAATCTGATAAAGGAATCTATAAAAAAAACCTGTAACTTCATACTAAATGAGAAAACACAAATCAGACTCAGTGTAGGTTGAACAAAAAAGTATGGCAGTATTAAATTTCTTAGTAATACTTTGGAGTTCCTAAGTATCTCCCACCAGTTAAAAGTGTGTCATCCATTGTACAATTTGACATGCTTAAAGCCAACAGACAAAAGAAAATTCAAATTCTGCCTTGGTTCACTGCCACCTTTTTCCATGAAGCACTAGAGAAAACATTTACAAGAAGCATTCAAAAAGGAAAGGAAAGTGGTCTTTTATTAATTATAACTGCTTATTAGAGTTAGAATTTCAAAACAAAGAATTTTAATTAACCTAGATGGTTTACACCTTTCTCATAATAAAGTTAAACCTAAAAGTCTTTAAACCAAACCAGACAAATGAGGTCTTCCCAATTATCCATATTCCCTTCCTTCCCCACCACTACCCTTCCATGCTTAAACCAATAGTCTTGGATGACATGAGGAAATTTACTTGCTTCTTTTGTATTAGAGCTGACTAGGAAACCTGCTCTTAAATATATTCATAAAGAGGGTTTGAGAGGGTTTCCAAAGTAGTGATAAACAAATGGGTATATTCAGCCCATATTGAAAGAATTTTGAAGGGCCATGTAATACTGAAAAGTTATGGGGCACGTGCACCCAAATGTTTATAGCAGCAAAGTCCACAATAGCCAAACTATGGAAAGAACCTAGATGTCCATCAACAGATGAATGGGTAAAGAAGATGTGGTATATATACGCAATGGAATACTATACAGCCATCAATAGAAATGAAATCTTGCCTTTTGTAACAACATGGATGGAACTAGAGGGTATTATGCTGAGCAAAATAGGTCAATAAGAGAAAGACAATTATCATAGGATCTTCCAGATATGAAGAATCTAAGAGGCAATGTCGGGGGGGTTGAGGGGTAGGGAAAGAAAAAATGAAACAAGATGGGATCAGGAAGGAGACACTTAAAGAGACTGTTAATCTCAGAAACCAACAGAGAGTTGCTGGGGGAGTGGGAGAGGGAGAGGGTGGTTGGGTTATGGACACTGGGGAGGGTATGTGCTGTGTTGAGTGCTGTGAAGTGTATAAACCTGGCAATTCACAGACCTGTACCCCTGGGGCTAATGATACATTATATGTTAATAAAAAATTAAAAAAATTAAAAAATCCATTTCCAGAGTTTCAACTGTCATATATATAATTATTAAAATTATATGTAATATAAATATTATATTTATAACACAATTTAAGTACATATATATTTTTATGTCTGATCTTATTTATTACTCTTGGAAAAATCTCTTTTGACTGGACTCAGACTTAGAGGTAGAAGCTCTCAGAAAGGACAGCCTCTGTCTCTTGACATTCTATTCCTGATATCTTTCTTTGGTCTCCTTCATTCTTTTGGCCAAAAGTTTAGCATATTCTGCAACTTCTTCTTTGTCTTAGTATGCTGTCTCTTTAGAGCAATATGCTGATGCTTGTGTTGGAGGAACAAGACACTGAATCTTGGGCACTTTGGTTCTAGGTTTCTTACCTGCTTTGTTTAGGGGCTTTCTCTCAACATACTGGTGGATATAAGCTTTTTCAAAGAGATTGAAAAGTTTGTAGATTATGCTAGCTCTTTTGGGTCCCAGGCAATGAGGTACAGTAGTATCAATGAGTCCAGGAAGAGCCTTCTTTTTTTTTTTTTTTTTTACAATGACCTAGTTGAGAGCACTGAGATCGGCATTCACAATGCAACCCCAACAGATTTTTGTTTTCTTTCTCCAGTCCTCCTTGATCTGTAGCAGGAATGCCCCTTACTCAACAACAGGTGGACACAGCCATGAATCAAGACTCCCTGCTTTATGGGGAAGCCTAGTTTGTCATTGTCACCACTGATTCAGACTGTATAACCCTTCCATTCTTCACCCATAACATCAGCAGCAACTTCTGTGGCCATAGGCTTTGCATGAAAGGTACAAGTTAGTGTTCATCGACCACATCAATGAGTTTCTTGCGGGTAGTAGTTGGAAAAGAGATGTTTGGCTTCATCCTAAAGCAGCCTATTATCTCAGAGATGCCATGAAAGAGCTATCTTTTTTTTTTTAATTTTTTATTTTTTATAAACATATATTTTTATCCCCAGGGGTACAGGTCTGTGAATCACCAGGCTTACACACTTCACAGCACTCACCAAATCACATACCCTCCCCAATGTCCATAATCCCACCCCCTTCTCCCAAACTCCCTCCCCCCAGCAACCCTCAGTTTGTTTTGTGAGATTAAGAGTCACTTATGGTTTGTCTCCCTCCCAATCCCATCTTGTTTCATTTATTCTTCTCCTACCCACTTGGGCCCCCATGTTGCATCACCACTTCCTCATATCAGGGAGATCATATGATAGTTGTCTTTCTCTGCTTGACCTATTTCGCTAAGCATGATATGCTCTAGTTCCATCCATGTTGTTGCAAATGGCAAGATTTTATTTCTTTTGATGGCTGCATAGTATTCCATTGTGTATATATACCACATCTTCTTGATCCATTCATCTGTTGATGGACATCTAGGTTCTTTCCATAGTTTGGCTATTGTGGACATTGCTGCTATAAACATTCGGGTGCACGTGCCCCTTTGGATCACTACGTTTGTATCTTTAGGGTAAATACCCAATAGTACAATTGCTGGGTCATAGGGCAGTTCTATTTTCAACATTTTGAGGAACCTCCATGCTGTTTTCCAGAGTGGCTGCACCAGCTTGCATTCCAACCAACAGTGTAGGAAGGTTCCCCTTTCTCCGCATCCTCGCCAGCATCTGTCATTTCCTGACTTGTTGATTTTAGCCATTCTGACTGGTGTGAGGTGATATCTCATTGTGGTTTTGATTTGTATTTCCCTGATGCCGAGTGATATGGAGCACTTTTTCATGTGTCTGTTGGCCATCTGGATGTCTTCTTTGCAGAAATGTCTGTTGATGTCCTCTGCCCATTTCTTGATTGGATTATTTGTTCTTTGGGTGTTGAGTTTGCTGAGTTCTTTATAGATTCTGGACACTAGTCCTTTATCTGATATGTCGTTTGCAAATATCTTCTCCCATTCTGTCAGTTGTCTTTTGATTTTGTTAACTGTTTCCTTTGCTGTGCAAAAGCTTTTGATCTTGATGAAATCACCTTCATCCCAAAACCAGACAAGGATCCCACCAAAAAAGAGAGCTATAGACCAATATCCTTGATGAACACAGATGTGAAAATTCTCAACAAAATACTAGACAATAGGATTCAACAGTACATTAAAAAGATTATTCACCACGACCAAGTGGGATTTATTCCAGGGCTGCAAGGTTGGTTCAACATCCGCAAATCAGTCAATGTGATACAACACATCAATAAAAGAAAGAACAAGAACCATATGATACTCTCAATAGATGCTGAAAAAGCATTTGACAAAGTACAGCATCCCTTCCTGATCAAAACTCTTCAAAGTGTAGGGATAGAGGGCACATACCTCAATATCATCAAAGCCATCTATGAAAAACCCACCGCAAATATCATTCTCAATGGAGAAAAACTAAAAGCTTTTCCGCTAAGGTCAGGAACACGGCAGGGATGTCCATTATCACCACTGCTGTTCAACATAGTACTAGAGGTCCTAGCCTCAGCAATCAGACAACAAAAGGAAATTAAAGGCATCCAAATCGGCAGAGAAGAAGTCAAATTATCACTCTTCGCAGATGATATGATACTATATGTGGAAAACCCAAAAGACTCCACTCCAAAACTGCTAGAACTTATACAGGAATTCAGTAAAGTGTCAGGATATAAAATCAATGCACAGAAATCAGTTGCATTTCTCTACAACAAGACAGAAGAAAGAGAAATTAAGGAGTCCATCCCATTTACAATTGCACCCAAAACCATAAGATACCTAGGAATAAACCTAACCAAAGAGACACGGAATCTATACTCAGAAAACTATAAAGTACTCATGAAAGAAATTGAGGAAGACACAAAGAAATGGAAAAATGTTCCGTGCTCCTGGATTGGAAGAATAAATATTGTGAAAATGTCTATGCTACCTAAAGCAATCTACACCTTTAATGCAATTCCTATCAAAGTACCATCCATCTTTTTCAAAGAAATGGAACAAATAATTCTAAAATTTATATGGAACCAGAAAAGACCTCGAATAGCCAAAGGGATATTGAAAAAGAAAGCCAACGTTGGTGGCATCACAATTCCGGACTCAAGCTTTTTTTTTTTTTTTTTTTAAAGTAAATTCTACATCCAACTTGGGGCTCAAACTAATGACCCAGAGATCAAGAGTCCCATGCTCTACCTACTAGCCAGCCAGGTACCCCAAGCAAATGGTTCTTGTATATTTTTTTCAAATACTTGATCAGCCTAAAATGTATTATGCTGGTTCCTCTTTTCTTTCACTGTGCAGAGGCTTTTTATTTTGATGTAGTCCCAATAGTTTATTTTTGCTTTTGTTTCCCTTGCCTCAGAAACTATCTAGAAAAAAGTTACTACAGCCAGTGTCAGAAAAATAAATATCTGTGTTCTCTTCTAGGATTGTTATGATTTTACATCTCATATTTAGGTCTTTAGTCCATTTTGAATTTATTTTTATGTATGGTGTAAGAAAGCAGTCCAGTTTCATTCTTTTGTGTGTTGCTCTCTGGTTTTCCCAACACAATTTGTTGAGGAGATTATCTATTGCCCATTGGATATTCTTCCCTGCTTTGTCAAAGATTAGTTAACCATATAATTGTGGGTGTATTTTTTTATTTTCTATTCTGTTCTATTGATCTATATGTCTATTTTTGTGCCAGTGCTATACTGTTTTAATTACTACAGCTTTGTAATATAACTTGAAGTCAGGAATTGTGATGCCTCTAGCTTTGCTTTTTTTCTCTCCATTTTAAAAATTTTTTTTTATTTTAAGTAACAGTATTCCTTGTTTTTGCACCACACCCCGTGCTCCATGCAATCTGTGCCCTCTCTAATACCCACCACCTGATACCCCCAACCTCCCACCCACCCACCCCCCCGCCGCTTCAAACCCCTCAGATTGTTTCTCAGAGTCCATAGTCTCTCATCATTCACCTTCCCTTCCAATTTCCTCCAACTCCCTTCTCCTCTCTAACTCCCCTTGTCCTCCATGCTATTTGTTATGCTCCACAAATAAGTGAAACCATATGATACTTGACTCTCTCTGCTTGACTTATTTCACTCAGCATAATCTCTCCCAATCCCACCCATGTTGCTACAAAAGTTGGGTATTCATCCTTTCTGATGGAGGCATAATACTCCATAGTGTATATGGACCACATCTTCCTTATCCATTCGTCCGTTGAAGGGCATCTTGGTTCTTTCCACAGTTTGGCGACCATGGCCATTGCTGCTATAAACATTGGGGTACAGATGGCCCTTCTTTTCATGACATCTGTATCTTTGGGGTAAATACCCAGTAGTGCAATTGCAGGGTTATAGGGAATTTCTATTTTTAATTTCTTGAGGAATCTCCACGCTGTTCTCCAAAGTGGCTGCACCAACTTGCATTCCCACCAACAGTATAAGAGAGTTCCCCTTTCTCCACATCCCCTCCAACACATGTTGTTTCCTGTCTTGCTAATTTTGGCCATTCTAACTGGTGTAAGGTGATATCTCAATGTGGTTTTAATTTGAATGTCCCTGATGGCTAGTGATGATGAACATTTTTTGATGTGTCTGATAGCCATTTGTATGTCTTCATTGGAGAAGTGTCTGTTCAAATCTTCTGCCCATTTTTTGATATGATTATCTGATTTGTGTGTGTTGAGTTTGAGGAGTTCTTTATAGATCCTGGATATCAAACTTTTGTACGTCTGGCCAGCTCAGTGGATAGAGCATGCGGCTCTTGATCTGGGAGTCAGGGTTTCCAGACCCACTTCGCTTTTCTTTTGTAAGACTACTTTGGCTATTTGGGGTCTTTTGTGATTACATACAAATTTTAGGATTGTTTGTTCTAGTTCTGTGAAAAATGCTGGTGGTATTTTCATAAGGTTTGCATTAAATACATACATTGCTTTGATAGTGATAGTTACATCTTTTTGTTTTTTTAACATATATTGTATTATTTGTTTCGGGTACACGTCTGTGATTCACCAGTCTAACACAATTACATCACTCACCAAGCACATACCCTCCCCAATGTCCATCACCCAGCCACCCCATTCCTCCCAACCCCCTCCACACTAGCAACCCTGAGTTTGTTTTGCGAGATTAAGAGTCTCTTATGGTTTGTCTCCCTCCTTGGTTTCATCATGTTTCATTTTTTCCTCTCTTCCCCTCTGATCCACTTTTTTTTCTCGAATTCCACATATCTGTGATCCTTTTCTCTCAAATTCCACATATCTGTGATATCATATAGTAATTGCCTTTCTCTGATTGACTTATTTCTCTTAGTATAATACCTTCTAGTTCCATCCACATCATTGAAAATGGCAAGATTTCACTTTTTTGATAGGTGCTTTATATTCCTGTGTGTGTGTGTGTGTGTGTGTATGTACCACATCATCTTTATCCATTCATCTGTTGATAGACATTTAGGCTCTTTTCATAGTTTGGCTATTGTGGACATTGCTGCTATAAACATTCAGGTGTGCATGCCCTTCAGATCACTACATTTGTATCTCTAGGGTAAATATCCAGTAGTGCGATTGCTGGGTCATAAGGTAGCTCCAGTTTCGACTTTTTGAGGAACATCCATACTGTTTTCCAGAGTGGCTGCACCAGCTTGCATTCCCACCAACAGTGCAGGAGGGTTCCCCTTTCTCTACATCCTTGCTAACATCTATCATTTCCTGACTTGTTAATTTTAGCCATTCAGACTGGTGAGAGGTGGTATCTCATTGTGGTTTTTATTTGTTTGTAGGAGTTCAGAATGATTTGATAACTACCTAGCTGAATTCCTATGACCAGAAAAAATCTAGGTCTCCTACTCCTCCAGGATCTTGCTCCATGAAAGTTACATCTTAAAAGACAACCTATGTTTGTGAACATATGGTTTTTCAAAATTCTTATAAGGGCTATACAAAGGAAGTTTGAGACTCATTAGTCCAAAATGTAAGGCTTTTTGTAGGCTGAAATTTGGAGACACAGATTTTCCTTTTTAAATATGGGATAACTTGTAGTTTAAGCTCATCCATAGAAACTTTCTGTGGAATTAACTCTGAGAATTTATAAGCATTTGTACTTACTAATCAGATCACGATTAAGAAAATTTTATACCATTTTTAAAGTCTGGTGTGATTTTTCAAGTGTTTAAAAATAGAGAGCATTACACTAAACAACCAGGAAGAGAAAACTTAAAATATCCATAAAATATAGGGGAAAATTTAAAGATTTGTAAAGATGAGTAAGCAAGTTGGCAGTCACGCAGTCACAAATATAGACCAATGCGTTATCTTTTGTATATAAAGAGTACAAAACAAGTAGGAGCACTGTCTCTACACTTCTATTCATCACTGACCGTGATCATTGATCTACAACCTCTCAATGAATTCTATAGAACTCCTGCTTTTTTAAGAAAAAGGATGGAGGTTTCTAAATAATTTACACTCATTTACTTTTCTGATCATTACATAAACAAGAGACAAGATATCTAGTCTGCTAGTCCCCTTTGGTAGAGAAGTGGTAAAGCCAGACTACAATCTATTTCTGTTCTACTAGAGCTCTTCCCAGAAAATGTAATAATTGGGGTACAATATAATGTACACTTTGTGAAGTCATTTACAGAATTGTTAAGACTCCTTTTCAATTTAACTTTATATTAATAAAATTTCATTTTTCAATTACATGTATAATCAAATTCTAGCAAACTAATATTGAGGGGCAAATTAAAATGAAGAGTGGAAATAAGTTCTTAAACCTAGTTTAAAATATTTCCTTATGATTTTCCAGTTTGCTATTTAAGTATAATTTCCTTAGGTATAAACCATAGCTTTTTTATTTAACATTATTATGTTGTAATGATAAATGTAAAAAGTAGACCATTTTTCTTTTAGTTCAAATAGCATTCATGAGAAATGACCCATATGGCAAGAATATCTTGGGCCCACATTTATTATGAATAAACTTTGTAAGAAATGTACCATGAATATTCAATTCCCCTAAATTAGTAAGTCAGCTATTATTAAGTCAGATACTAAAACATCAAGCCATCAGCTTGAAGGACCAAACTTATATACTAAACACACACACACACACACACACACACACACACACACACACACAGAAAGATACCTAATTTACATTGTCAAGAAGATGACTGTTGACAAAATACATTTTCATTATGCAATAAAGTAGATCAATATATCTCTGATATTAAGACATTAATAAGACTATTCTACTTCCACCATTGCAAAGTTGCTTTGCTGGATAACTAAATAAGGAAAGGATATAGGGCCCTAGAAAATGAGGGCACTTATTTCTAAAAATTCAACTCTCTTTCAATCAAATGTCAGTAAATTCTGACAGTAAATTTGGGTGGGAGGATCTTTGTATTTACTTCTCAATACGATCCCCCTTTGGTTATTCTCTTAGTATAATCCAACATTGTCACACAGGATTTGCTTCAAAGGCTAAAAGGATCTCTTCCGGGATAAAGCTACCTTGAAAAGCAGACTTCTACCTGGATTGTCTCTCTTAAACTGAAGATTCTTTTTCTCTCTTTATAAAGAAAAAAAGTTAATAAATTATTGCCCAACATTATTAAGATAATAATATATTCAAATAAATTTAATTTCATAGAAATTATGTTGCACTATCTATCCCAGTTTCCTAAGAAAATCAAAATTCCTTATTTTCTTATTTAATTTTTTAAAAAACTTTAATTTGTCTACAATCTTTTAAAGACCAAGACTCTTAACACCTTAAATATATATGCATTTTTCAGATACTCTAGCAACCCAAAGCTTTTTCACACTGGCAAATTCAGGTAGTCTCCCAAACTTAGTATTATTTTTAAATTTTGCTTCTGGTCTTTAAAAGTTTGTAGGGAAATTAAAGTTTTTAAAATACCTAAAGGATTCTTTTCCATATTGCATCTCAGACTCTCCACTAAAATCTTGTTTGGGTACATTTTGATCACTCAGTATCCCAGAGAAGGTTAAAAGGACTGCACATATTGGTGTTGGTCAGTTGAAATAAATTTCACCAGAGATCATTCCTTGTAAGTAAGTAAACAATATGCAACGAAGTTAACAGACATAGAACTACTTTGGAAATGGTTAATCCCAACGCTTCTAATCAGATGAATAGATCAATGTGATAGAGAACTGAGTTGGAAGTCAATGACTGTTTAGGATTTGGATAAGTAGGGCAGGTAAGACCTGGAGTGTCTAAGAATAGCAAGCTGGTATGGGAAAACCTCCTAAAAAAGAGGATCAATAATAGTATTTTAGGAAGAACAGATCCCAGGAAGAAGGAGAAAAAGGGCACAGCCCATAATTATATTTTAGAGTGGAAAGCAAGGCAGAAACCTAGTCATTTGATTATGTGAAATAGCAAGATGTGTTAGCAAAATGTGTAGCTGCAGATAACAGATATTCCAATTAATAGAGGCTTAAACAAATAAGAGTTGCTTTTTCTTATATGAAAATCAAGAGATGGGCAGTTGCTGGAGTTACTTCTCTGTTCACTAAAACTACCCTTAATCCAGTGTATTATTGCTCTGTTCCATCATATTATACTGGCCCTCACTCATGTATGTGTTATCCTACAGTTGACTGCAAAATACCACTGCAGCTCCAGACAACATGGCCATATTCAAAGTGGAGTAAGTGTTGTACCAAGTTCATATATCACTTTGGACTACAAAAACTTTCCCAGAAAACCCTAGCAAAACTCCATTTACATCTCATTGGATAGAAATACCATGTGGCAATTTCCTTCGCTATAAGGAAAGCTAGAAAAGTTAGCACATTCTGCTCTGTTATATATTTTTGTAACATAAGCTAGCCAATACATGCTTGGCAAATAAGGCAATATTATCATTATAAAGGAATAAATATACTGTTTCATGTGGAAATTTTCCTATGCAAAGGAAGCCAGAACAGCAGAAGTAATTGTATTAATTGTATTAATTGCAAGATGAAGTTTTTCACATTTTAACATCACTGAAACCAGTGAAGTTTATAATTGTGCAAACCATGTGAAAGCCATTACAAGTTGCCATCATCTTTGCATGCATATGCAAACTTGGTCATAGTAACATATATTATCATACATTCAGAAGAATACTATACAGTTGCTACCATATGCCAAGCAATATAGCTAAAGGCATAACAAACTATAAAAGTCTTCAAAATCAATGAAAAACATTTCAAAACATTCAGGGGCTGGTTTGACTGATATATCTATTAATCATGTGAAACTATCATTAAGATAGAAAATATGTTTGTCAGAAATTTGATACTGATTTTGAACAGAAGCTTTTTAACATCCAGTAATGCATGATTCAGTGAAGATAAAACTATAAATTAGTTAAAGAGAAAAACATCAGCCTCAAAAGTTGTAAGTTAGTAACTTGGAAAAAAACCTCCAAGTTTTTAAGAAATACTATAATGTTCTTAATGGAATAAGCTATAATATGTGCAAAAATATGGAGGATTTTGCTAAGTTAAAAAGTGGTACAAAAGAGTTAGCCTCCAAATATGAAGAAGTTATAGCAATTCTTATTTTCATTAACTCTAATTTTCAGTTTTAGGTATGTACAAGAGTGATTTTTTTAACAGTCTATGATCAAATAAGTCTAAAAGGAATCTTTCTGTAGTAAATACCATTTTAACTTTGAAAGTAAAACACTGTTTCATTGTTTAATTAGCATGTGTTACTCTTATTAGTGCATAAAATGGAGTGTTTCACCTTACAATAAAAGCATTTTAATGAATCTGATATGATCAGTAGGAAAGTGGTGGCAGGGAGGTGGGGGGGGGGCTTTAGATTGACAACTCTAGTAGAATCAGGAACATTCCCTAGATAATTTTAAGAAAATTAAAAATACGCTCCTCATGAGGTAGTCCCTTTCCAGAGACATTCACCCAAGTCCTATGACTCTAGGCTTGATGCAGTCTTTATTACCTTCCTTGGTTTTGCAAACAGTAGCTCCACTAGCTCAAAGCGCCATTTCAAGTTTTTAAGACTTCAAATGCATTATTCTGTACCTGCTACTTCTGCCCTGGCTGGATGGAGTGTTGCCAATACCTGTCAGTGTCTCTGTTGTTTTTTGTAAATTTTTAATATTCCCTAAGGCAGCTTCTGTTTGCTTCTGGTTTTCAGAAATACAGTTGATTTGTGACTACTGACCGTGTACCCAGAACCCTACTAAATTCCCTTATTGTTTGTCATAACTCATTAGTGATTATTTGGGAATTTCTATATAAACAATCACATAATCTGCAATTATGAAAGGTTTGTTTCTTCCATCCCAACCCTCAGTAATGGTTGTTTCTTTCATTACTATACTAAATGAGACTAAACGTAATTATAATTAAAAGCAGTAAAAGTGGGTATCTTTGCCTTGGTCTTAAGCTCAGTGAGACAATTTTCATTATTTCATTATTTCACTATCTATGAAGTTTTATTTGTGCATTAGTTTTCAATTATGTGATTTCTTCAATAATTGCCAGAAAATTCCTTTCTACTTTTACTGTCTATAAATTTATTTATTTCATCTAAATTTTCAAGTTTATGACATAAAGGTATACAAAATACCTTCATTATCTTTCTGGTGTTTCAGTATATCTATAACAATATTATTCTTTTCATTTCTAATGTTGCTAATTTGTTCCTATTTTTCCTGGTTCAGTCTCACTAAAAGTTTGTCAACTCCTTTAGCCTTTCCAAAGAACAACTTTTTACCCTTGTTTATTCTTTCTAGTGCAGGTTGCTATATGATTTCTTTAATTTATGCTCTTTTATAATTTCCTTCTGCTTTCTTCAGGCTTGTTTTTGTTCCTTTCTCCAAATTCTTTAAGTGGATTCTCAGTTAATTATTTTTAGCTATTTTTTCTTTTTCTAATAATGTGTTTTTAAGTCTATAAGCTCCCCCTAAACTCCACTTTAACTACACTCTGTGAAACAAATGAGAATGCACAAAATGAGGGCTTTTGTCTCCAACATTTCTTGAGGACTTGTTTTTTTTCTTTTTGATGTCAAGCTCTTTAATGACCTTAACTCCATACAATACTAATTTCTCTTTATATTTGCTTGACCTCTGAAGTTTTAGAAATTTTAAAAAAGATTTTATTTATTTATTGAGATAGAGCGAGAGTGAGAGAGTGCAAGCGGGGGGGCAGCAGGCAGAGGGAGAAGCAGGCTCCCCACTGAGCTGGGAGCCTGTCTCCTTGCTCAATCCCAGGCTCCAGGATCATGACCTGAGCTGAAGGCAGCCACTTAACCAACTGAGCCACTCGGGTTCCCCAGTTTGGGAAATATTTTTTTATACACTTCCTTTTTATCAATGTTGTGATGTTGGTGTCTCCTGGCTTTCTGACTCACCTCTCTGCCTCCTCTGGGAAATCTCAAGTCACCTCCGTTTGACTTCTAAATGTCAGAGTTTCCAGTGCTCATTCTTAGACTCTTCATTTTTTTTTTTTTTTTAATATTTGTCCCTAAGTTATCTTCTCTAGTCTCATGGTTTGGAATACCATCTCTATCCTGATGAACCCCACACTTTTCTCTCCTATAATCCCATGCTTGCTTTTTTACCTCCTAGTTAGATATATAACAGATATGTCCCAAACAAAAATCTTGATTTCTTTCCACCTAACTCCACTAAACTTGTTTCTCCCTCATACTGGTAAATGATGCCACCACTCTCTCAACTGCTCAGGTTAAAAGACCATGGATTATCTTTGCTCATCTCTTAATTGTATTCATCCCAAAGTATGCATGTTCTCACATATGTGTGCATGGACACACATACTCAAATACACAAATACACACTGTTCTAATGCAATGATAAATCCTATCAATTCAACTTCAAAGGCATACCTAGATCTCATAGATGCATTCCATGGTTCCCACTAATATCATAGCCCAAGCCATCGTTACCTAATGGTGAAATACCAAAGAGCCTCCTAACTAGTTTATACATTCCAATGCTTGCTTCTCTACCATCCACCTGCCAAAGAATTAAAGCGATTTTTTAAAAAAATATAACAGTAGTCAGATTATATTATTTCTCTATTTAAAACTTCCCAGACAATTCCCATTGTACCAGAATAAAATGTAAATTCCTTCCTCTGATTGGCAAAATACTATATACAACCTGGTCCTGCCTATCTATCTGACTCATCTTGCTTCATACTTCATTCTCACCGCTGTGCTCCAGGCTTCTTACTGTTCCTTGAACACAATCAGTTCCTTCTGCTCTAGTACCTTGCACTAGCTGTTTTTTCTGCCTGAAAGTTCTTATCCAAGGTCTTTGTGCCACTGGTTCCTTTTCTTCTTGTAGCTCCTAATTTATGCTACCTGTTCTGAGCAGGATGCCCAGAATGCCAACCTAGTTTAACCACGGTGCCACTTGATCACTTTGGCCAATTACAAGTTTGTGAAAACACTTTATATCTATCTCTTATTATATACCTGTTTGCCTGTCTCTTCCAGAATTTAAGCATTTTGCAAACAAAGATAGTGCTTATCTTTGTTTATTGCTTTTTCCCCAGCATCCAGAAGTGTCTGTTATATGATAAGAACTTAATTAATGAAAAAGCGAATCCTCAAGACAAAAACGAAAAAATTAAGGCTAGTTCCTTAAGTAGCTCAGAGGAACTACTGTACTAATACAGTTATTTTAATTCCAGTGTGATTTAAAGACTCAGAGAAGAAATCAGAAAGCCAAAACTTGTTGCAACTGACACAAAATCATCTTTAGTGACCGTTTTTCTGAGACCACTGTCAAAGGTAATTTAGAAGATCCTGGATAAAGTGGTGGGCTCATGAAAAAATCAATAAATGCCCCTCATCTCTTCCTCTAAGTCTTATAAAACATATAAATAAGAACATTTAAGCTCTTTTTAAGGAAACTGTTAAAAATGGCTTACCCAGGAATTTATTTTTTCTTTCGCTTTTAAAACTCTTTGGTTTTTGCTCTGATTTTGCTCTTTCTCTCATTCTCTAATAATACTTTTCAGTGGTTGATCTGAAAGGTTAAAGTTCCTCTGCTAGTGTTGGGCTGGGGAAAATTAATGCAGACTGAGGCACCTAGACAAGATGTCAGATGACTTCTGCCCTGAAGCTTCAGGAAGTGAAGGTGTCATCACACTTCATTTGATCTCAGTGCAGATAACAGCAGGTGGGGTATGGAGAAGTTCTGGAAGCTGCCTTTTGCAAGAATGCTTATCTCTGCAGTGCTGGGCAGTGGAAACAGGGAAAGCCTGACCATGGTGACCATTGCCATTTCTGCTAGTCCCTTCCCTTGAAAGAGAAACTTTAAGAAAACCTTTGGGCTGGAAATGAATACAAGTTAAGAATCAACTTAAAATACTGATTATATAAAAATTTTTATTCTATTTCTGGATCTAATCAAATAAATTAGGAATAAGAAAAAGTTGTCTGAGCCTTCTCACTAGGACTATGGAGTCCTATCCCCCAAAATAGCCATTGCCAGGTGGAAAAGCAAGTCAGGTTGGAATTTTTTTTTTTTAAGATTTTATTTATTTATTTGATAGATCACTAGCAGACAGAGAGGCAGGTAGAGAGAGAGAGAGGGAAGCAGACTCCCTGCCGAGCAGAGAGCCCAGGCATAGAGGCAAGCAGAGAGAGAGAGAGGGAAGCAGACTCCCTGCCAAGCAGAGAGCCCGATACGGGGCTCAATCCCAGGACCCTGGCCGGGATCATGACCTGAGCCATAGGCAGAGGCTTTAACCCACTGAGCCACCCAGGCACCCCATCAGGTTGGAATTTATAAGAGAAAGGCCACCTCCAGTTCCATTGGTGCTTTAGTAAGCAAGAACCTCGTAAGATGTTCCAACAGACAGAGCCTTTATGCCAAATTAATATTACGTTCAGGTGATTTTGATTCCAAAAAAAATTCTTTATTAAACTGACTCTCCTCCTCTGGAAGCAGAAATTTTTTAAAAATCTTATATATGTGAAGGTATAACCAATTCTTCTTCTTCTTTGTTTTTGTTTTGCTTTGTTTTGTTTATTTACAGAACTAGAAAAGTAACTGTGATCTTTTTAGAGCAAGGTCATTTCTGCCCTTGTAAAATTTCCTCTTTTTACAAGGTCAGGGCTCAGAATGCGTGACCTGCTACAATCTCCAAAGGGCCACAGATTGTAGAAAGTGCCCAATGTCCTCCCCCATGCTCTCTGGTTAGAAGTACTAGAAACCCATTCACACTAGCTTAAACTCAAAAGTGGAAATTCAATGTAATGGTACAGGATTTTATTTTAAGACTAAAAACAGAACACATCTGGATCTCAGAACAAATAGAACCAAAGACTTAGGCTGGTTCCCCATCTCTTCACTCTGTTCCACTTTCCTGTCTGATGAATTCTTCCCTCTCTATAAGGCATATACTTTTCTTTTTTTTTTTTACACTTAGGTGTTTATATTTAAGTTTTTATAACAGCCATCTTTTAGAAACAAACAAATAAAAAAAGAATAAATATAAACCTGAGTTCAGCCATGTAATAATAACAAATGCAAGTTCTGGGATCTCCAGATCATCTATAATACCAAAAACTTGAGCTGGTAATCAGAAGCAGTAGCCTCTAAAATGGGGTTTATTTACCTCAGGGATTTTCAAGATGATGCACTGAGATGCTGGAGAAAAATAATGGAACTTTAACTTTTATCTTTATCTTATTAATACTTCTATTTTTTTACGTTATATAATGTATATAGGACCATTTTTAATGAGTTCATTTTGTTTTTCAGGCTAAGGAGTTCTCTTTTTATTGCATCTACAGCTTTAATGATAAAGAACTAGAAATTGGACTAACATCTGGCCTGTCCCAAACCACAATGAACAAAGAATCGAGTCCTAAAAATAAAGTACCAACAGTTAATTTTAAAGCAGATATTTTATGGAACACTGACCAGTAGTCCTATTATGGATTATTATGCAGAATGTGCAGTTTTCCAAATATCTATAGAAACTTTATTTTGTAACTTTTCAATCCGTTAATGATCTTCAGTTCCACACTGTTGAACTGGAGATGTTCAATTCTATTGACTTTGAATATTGCCTGTTGTTTCTCTGACATTAATGCAGACCTGGGACCCCCAACACAATTTTACAGAAGAGCTGCCAGTGGTTAATGTCTACAACTTATCTATAAAGAGATAGAACTTTAAGAAGAAAACAGTTGCTATTTATTAATCCCTTCATAATTTGTCTTCAAATTAGAAGTTGTTATGATTCACATTAAGATAACAAATTTGAGCTGGAAAATCAAGGTTTGTTTTTTTTTTTTTTTATAATAGAGGAGAGGTTCATTTTCAAAATGGACTTGAAGTAGTTTTGTTGATTAGCATAATAATAGGAAGATTGTGCAGTCTCAATTATCATATTAACCTTCTAGAATAAAATTGGAACCCAAAGCATTGTCAGTTTCTATACTTTGCAAAGAAAAAGGTGAGCCACAGGTTATATGGAATCAATGGGCAAATTAATGTTCCTACAGAACATTCATAGCTTGGGTGCATGAGTGTGTGTGTTTTTCATTTTCTTCATTACTTGACCATGATCCATGTGAAACGGATCTGTGAGTACATCTGTAACAATATTGATGGTACTTCAACAAATATAAATAAGACAAATTAAATCTGGTAAAAACTTAATCCAAAAATGGATTTGTCCTGTATCCTGAAGGCTTAGCACTCTGTGGGAACTCAATAAATATTAAATCAGGGTCATAAGATTCAAGGCCTGTTGAATCATAAGGAAAAACTAATTTCAAAGTCCTAGGCTATCTATAAAGGACCCCCTACTTCGAGCCTCTGAATCCCAATTTTAAGGTCCTAGCAGGTATGCTTTAAGAGATAATGCTTACAGCAGCCTGCATAGGGAGCGATATTATTTGTGAGGTGAAGAAACATAAAACCTTATAAAGTATAATGAATGAAACTCTTGTACTGTACCTGGAAGTAAATAAACAGAGCAGATTGAAGACCCCAGGAATGAAATAACCCATCAGGTCAATTGTTGAATTGACTGTTGAATTACTCTCAAATTGTAAAAATGATTTGACAACTAATCAAATTTTAAGCAAAGTTCCAGTGATTTGAGAGGTGAACTGAGGCCTAGATAGGCTAGAATTAATAGACACAAAACCAGTGAGGTTAGATACCTCAGGATAATCTTTCTCTACATCTTCCTGGAGATTTCCATGGAAAAAACAGGTTTACCTAATAAACGCTAATAAACCTAGCCTTAATAAAAAGCATTTTTACGTTGAAAGGTGCTCAAGAACATCTTTTATATTTTTTAGTTACTTCTAGGCAAGTTTCCTTAGGATCTTAAATAAGATCAGGTTCCTATTAAAGAATAGGTACCTGGGGCACCTGGGTGGCTCAGTGGGTTAAGCCTCTGCCTTCAGCTCAGGTCATGATCTCAAGGTCCTGGGATCGAGCCCCACCATCAGGCTTTCTGCTCAGCAGGAAGCCTGCTTTCCCTTCTCTTTCTGCCTGCCTCTCTGCCTACTCATGACCTCTCTCTCTCTCTCTCTCTCTCTGTCAAATAATAAAAAAAAAATCTTAAGAAAAATAATAAAAAAATTTTAAAACTTTTAAAAAATTAAAAAAATTTTTTTTTAATTTTTAAAGTTGAATCTTTAAAAAAAAAGAAAAAAAGAATAGGCACCTAATGATATGGTGTAGTGTAAGGAAACAAAGTCAAAATCCAAACCTAGTCATTTAGTTGGTATGTAATTTGAGCATGTCATTTAACTTCTCTGGTCTTCCATGACCAATAACATGGGAATGATAACACTGCTGTCAAAAGGTTCATGGGAAGATTAAGAGGGAAAGTAAATGGGGAAACTGTATGGCAGAAGCATTGGATAAGGAATTATCAAATCTAAAAGAAACATATAAGGTTCACCAGATAGAACAAAACAGACCTTGGAAGCCATGGCTGCTCCACTAGCTGGCTGCGGAATGCGGGAGTGTATGAGTTCCAAATGCTATATAAAAACAATCTCAAATCTCAGTGGCTTATAACCATACCATTGATTTATCTCCTTAGTGTGTTTTTAGCAATCTCGTGTGACCAATAGCTTCCAGATGCATGTTCCTTTCATGGTGGATCTTGGTAGTACAAGGCAAGCCAACATACAAACACATTTGAAGCTTTTGCCGCATCACGCCCCCTGATACTCCAGTGGTCAAAGCAGTTGCATGGTCAAGCCCAATCAATGGGGTCAATATATATATTTCACATATACCAGTAGGAGGCATGACAATGGCATAAGATGAGGGATTGAAAAATTCGGAACAATTATCCAGAGCCATATTATGTACCATGTAGGACCAGTCCTTCCTCAAGACACAAAAGATTTGACCCCAAAACTCAAGTCAATAGCATTTCAATGCCCCAAAACTGTGGACTCTGAACAACTAGTACTATCTGGAATGATTAAAAAGCAGATTATCACCCTCATGGTCTCTATTAAATGCACTAGAGTTTAGTCATTATTTCTAGGATTTATTATACAAAATAGTACATTACATAAAGAAGGGAGGCATTATTTAGTTTTACCTTTCTTATATATGGATCTCAGCACCAAGCCAGATCTGCTACTCTAGTGTCTATTCACTTTTGCTTTTCTCATTTTTTTAACTTCCTTTAAGCATTAAATTCTACAATATCTAAAAAGCTGGATATTTTGGTGAGTGAAAAAGAAGCTGTTGATTCTTCACTTGCTGACTGTACCCATGGAAAAGAAGTTTTACTAAATTTCTCAGAGCATTTAGATTACTCACTCTGAGGCTCTATCAACACAGTAGAAAACTTACTCCTCTGTCTCTCGCCTCTGTAATGACAGTGAAGTTTCAACTACAAAAGTGCCTCAAGGCCCAGTGATTATTTAATCATCTCCTGGGAAATAATTTCCAAATGTGACAAGGGCATCAACAATCTTCTTGAGTCTGCTAAATTTACTTCTTCCTTCACCTTGTCTACTATCTCCTCATAATACTCCCCTGGAGGAGCAGATTCAGGTTTTGTGGAGCTTAAGATGTATATTATAGGGAAGAAGGCTCTTTAAAGAGGGGGAAAAAAACTATACAATTACATTAGATAAAAATGTTTCTGCAAGTAAGGGACCCTGAAAACTTAGGCTTCATTTGATTCAGGATTAAACTACCTATGTTTCTCTTATGTAGGGTTTCCCAATAAACTATAGGATGCACAGTTAAATTTGAATTTAACTTTGAATTTAAAGAACATATAATTTTTATTATACATACAGTCTTTGAGACATATTATACAGAGAGAGAACAAACATTCTTGCTAGAAGGATGTTGGTAGGGGCATGGGAAAATGGATGAAGGAAAGTGGGAGACACAGGCTTCCATTTATGGAAAGAATAAATCATGGGAAGAAAAGGCACAGAATAGGGGATACAGTCAATGATATTGTAATAGTGTTGTCTGGGGACAGATGTTCCCTACACTTGTGGTGAGCACAGCATAACTTACAGAGACGTTGAGTCATTATTTTGTACACCTGAGATTAATGTGACATTGTGTGACAACTGTACTTAAAAAAAATAATAATAAAAGTCCCTTCCCTACATACCAAGGTTCTTTAGTTCTGAGGTCTAACTGCAGGTAAATTAGCTAAGGAAGACCTAAAGTCTGTATCAAATATAATTTGAGAATAAGTTCATAATCTGAGTCCCTATGCTATTTTTTAAGATGTTTTGGGAAATTGAAAGTGTTTTGGGATTTGTTCTCATACTGACCAGAACACAAAAATCCTTCTCAGATAAAAGAGGTAAGGAAGTTTTATGAAGTGTATAAACACTGAAGAATTACATTCTCCATGGATGCCTAACAATTTGATTGGATATGTATTCAGATACACAGAGTCAACATTTAACTCTGAAAAAATGACATTGAAGACAATTCCAAAACTGACTGAAAAATCATTGAAGTAAATAAAAAGTTCAATATCTATTTCCAAAAGTAACAACTTTGAAGGAAATACAAACTTTATTCATAAACTCTACTCATTTTTTAAAAAGACTTATCTTTTGTAATTACAAATTATTTTGCCTTCATATACAAATGGGAAACAATACTTATTTCACTGGGATATTGTAGGGATCAAATGAAAAAAATATTTTTAAAGCACAGCCTAATGATGATAATACAATAAGAATTCAGTAGATGTTTCTTATGATTTTCACTACACATTCAAAAAAAGTTACTAAATACATATAAAAAGGAAATATTCTTTTATTTCCTTTCTCTTTTATTTTTTATGCCTCTGTCCACATGATTTATTTTTAATTATTTAATAGTTGCTATTATAAATTTAGACAATTTTAAATAAGAAACCAGAAATCTTTTATTTCATCAATATTTTTATATGGCTTACAAATTTGCATAACATATCCCAGAATCCCAATACTATTATCTACATTTCTATTACACAACACTCTCATTTCAACATGAATCAAGAGGATTTCAAAAATTACTGGTGCTAGGGGCACCTGGGTGGTTTAGTCAGTTAAGTGTCTGCCTTCAGCTCAACTCATGATCCCAGGGTCCTGAAGAGAGCCCTGTATTGGGCTCCCTGGTCAGAAGGGAATCTGCTTCTTCCTCTCCCTCTCCCTCTCTCCCTGTCCCTCCTCGCTACTTGTGCTCATGCTCTCTCTCAAAAATAAATAAATAACAATCTTTTTTTTTTTTTTAGATTTTATTTATTTATTTGAGAGAGGACACAGCAAGAGAGGGAACACAAGCAGGTGGAGTAGGAGAGAGAGAAGCAGGCTTCCCGCGGAGCAAGGAGCCCTATGCGGGGCTTGATCCCAGGACCCCAAGATCATGACCTGAGCCAAAGACAGATGCTTAACGACTGAGCCATCCAGGTGCCCCAAAAAATAAAATTCTTTAAAAAAAAAATACTGGTGCTAAATAAGATATTATTTAAAAGTCTGACCTTAAAATGAAGTGAAATATAGGCCTCCATAACTTTTATCCACTGCTGTTACCTCTGCCCTCTGAAGAGCACCCAATCTCTCTTCCATTGAATAATCTAGTACCATCTTCCTTTTGGCAGTTCTTCAAGTATCTAAAAATGCCTCTTCAGTAACTGTCCACATCAAGTCACTTCTTTTTTAGTTTATTTCACTTTATTTTATAAAATATTGAGAATCTAGAGTGTATCAGCAGCTATTAAAAAAAATCTTAAAAAATATAACACAATCCCTAACTGCCAACAATTCAGTTTAATAGAAGATTTTAAAAGAGAGAAAAATATAAAACAAAATAAAATTATGGAATTAATGGAGTCCTTGGAATGAAGGGCACCTGGCTTTATCATTCTTCATAATTACACCATGTCAACCCTTCACTTTCCTTAGGACCTTCCTTTCAATATTCTCCTGGACAGTGGTTCTCAACCACAGATGATTTTGCCCCCAGGGGACATTTGGCAATGTCTACAGATATTTTTTATTATCCTGCTGGGTCCAGGAAGGGGTGCTGTAGATTCCTTTGACATTTAGTAGGTAAAAGCCAGAGATATTGCTAAACATTTACAATGCACAGGATAGCTACACCCCTGACCAAGAATTATCTGATCCAAAAAGTTAAGAAACTTTACCTAGCCTTTTTATATTTTTCATAAAATGTAGAATCCTGGTAAAAACACTAAATTCCAAATTGGTCTGACTAATTTGAATATAGAGCAAACTTTATGTTCTTTAGTTCATAGTTCATACCTGAATTACTTAGCCTAAAATAAAATCTTTTTTTAATAGCCTGTCACATGGTTGGCTCTTAAGAAAATGAGAGTCATGGGGTGCCTGGCAGGCTCAGTCAGCAGAGCATGCAACTCTTGATCTTAGATCTTAAATGCAAGCCCCAGCTTGGACATGCAGCCTATCTTAAAAAAAAAAAAAGGGGGGGGGGAGCGAGGAGTCAAGATGGCGGAGAAGTAGCAGGCTGAGACTTCTTCAGCTAGCCGATGATCAGCTAGATAGCTTATCTAAAGATTGCAAACACCTGAAAATCCATCGGCAGATCGAAGAGAAGAAGAACAGCAATTCTGGAAACAGAATAACAACCACTTTCTGAAAGGTAGGACCAGCGGAGAAGTGAATCCAAAGCGACAGGAAGATAGACCCCGGGGGGAGGGGCCGGCTCGCGGCAAGCGGCGGAGCAACCGCACACAAAATCAGGACTTTTAAAAGTCTGTTCCTCTGAGGGACATCGCTCCAGAGGCTACCTGGGGCAAAGCACACATGGGGTCAGTGTGGCCTCAGGCCCTGCAGGGTCACAGAAGGATAGGGGGTGTCTGAGTGTCGCAGAGCTTGCGGGTATTGGAACGGGAAAGCCAGCTACAGAGACAGAGCCAACAGTAAGCTCGCAGCTCGGGGTGACCTTCAACCGGTCACAGGCTCAGTGAGCTCGGAGCGCGGCCGGAGGTCAGGCAGACAGGAGTAACTGGGCGCTGTTCTCTGAGGGCGCACTGAGGAGTGCAGCCCTGGGCTCTCAGCTCCTCCGGGCCGGAGACCAGGAGGCCGACATTTGTATTCCCGTCCTCCGGAACTCTACGGAAAGCGCTCAGGGAACAAAAGCTCCTGAAAGCAAACCCGAGCGTATTACTCATGCCGGGCCCCTAGTAAGGGCGGTGCAATTCCGCCTGGGGCAAAGACACTTGAGAATCACTACAACAGGCCCCTCCCCCAGAAGATCAACAAGAAATCCAGCCGAGACCAAGTTCACCTACCAAGGAGTGCAGTTTCAATACCAAGGAGAGCAGCAAAATTCCAGAGAAGGAGAAAGCCAAGTACGGAACTCATAGCTTTTTCCCTCTGATTTTTTTTAATCTTGCAGTTAATTTAATTTTTTTCTTTTTCATTTTTTGTTTTTTTTCTCGCCTTCGGGTAAAAATTTTTTTTTTAACTGTTACCTTTTTCTTTGTTAACGATTTTTTACTAGTTTATCTAATATATATATTTTTTCTTTTTTATATTTTTCCTAGGTGTTTTCTTTTTTTTAATTCTTTTCTTTTCTTTTTTCTTTTTTCTTTCTTTCTTCCTTTTTGAACCACTTTTTATCCCCTTGCTTCCCCTCATGATTTTGGATCTCTTCTAATTTGGTTAAAGCATATTTTCCTGGGGTTGTTGCCACCCTTTTAGTATTTTAATTGCCCCTTCACATACTCTTATCTGGACAAAATGACAAGACGGAAAAATTCAACACAAAAAAAAGAACAAGAGGCAGTACCGAAGGCTAGGGACCTAATCAATACAGATATTGGTAATATGTCAGATCTAGAGTTCAGAATGACAATTCTCAAGGTTCTAGCCGGGCTCGAAAAAGGCATGGAAGATATTAGAGAAACCCTCTCAAGAGATATAAAAGCCCTTTCTGGAGAAATAAAAGAACTAAAATCTAACCAAGTTGAAATCAAAAAAGCTATTAATGAGGTGCAATCAAAAATGGAGGCTCTCACTGCTAGGATAAATGAGGCAGAAGAAAGAATTAGTGATATAGAAGACCAAATGACAGAGAATAAAGAAGCTGAGCAAAAGAGGGAAAAACAGCTACTGGACCACGAGGGGAGAATTCAAGAGATAAGTGACACCATAAGATGAAACAACATTAGAATAATTGGGATTCCAGAAGAAGAAGAAAGAGAGAGGGGAGCAGAAGGTATACTGGAGAGAATTATTGGGGAGAATTTCCCCAATATGGCAAAGGGAACGAGCATCAAAATTCAGGAGGTTCAGAGAACGCCCCTCAAAATCAATAAGAATAGGCCCACACCCCGTCACCTAATAGTAAAATTTACAAGTCTCAGTGACAAAGAGAAAATCCTGAAAGCAGCCCGGGAAAAGAAGTCTATAACATATAATGGTAAAAATATTAGATTGGCAGCTGACTTATCCACAGAGACCTGGCAGGCCAGAAAGAGCTGGCATGATATTTTCAGAGCACTAAACGAGAAAAACATGCAGCCCAGAATACTATATCCAGCTAGGCTATCATTGAAAATAGAAGGAGAGATTAAAAGCTTCCAGGACAAACAAAAACTGAAAGAATTTGCAAACACCAAACCAGCTCTACAGGAAATATTGAAAGGGGTCCTCTAAGCAAAGAGAGAGCCTACAAGTGGTAGATCAGAAAGGAACAGAGACCATATACAGTAACAGTCACCTTACAGGCAATTAAATGGCACTAAATTCATATCTGTCAATTGTTAACCTAAATGTTAATGAGCTAAATGCCCCTGTCAAAAGACACAGGGTATCAGAATGGATAAAAAACCAAAACCCATCTATATGTTGCCTCCAAGAAACTCATTTTAAGACCGAAGACACCTCCAGATTTAAAGTGAGGAGGTGGAAAAGAATTTACCATGCTAATGGACATCAGAAGAAAGTAGGAGTGGCAATCCTTATATCAGATCAATTAGATTTTAAGTCAAAGACTATAGTAAGAGATGAGGAAGGACACTATATCATACTCAAAGTGTCTGTCCAACAAGAAGATTTAACAATTTTAAATATCTATGCGCCCAACGTGGGAGCCGCCAACTATATAAACCAATTAATAACAAAATCAAAGAAACACATCAACAATAATACAATAATAGTAGGGGACTTTAACACTCCCCTCACTGAAATGGACAGATCATCCAAGCAAAAGATCAGCAAGGAAATAAAGGCCTTAAACGACACACTGGACCAGATGGACATCACAGATATATTCAGAACATTTCATCCCAAAGCAACAGAATACACTTTCTTCTCTAGTGCACATGGAACATTCTCCAGAATAGATCACATCCTCGGTCCTAAATCAGGACTCAACCGGTATCAAAAGATTGGGATCATTCCCTGCATATTTTCAGACCACAATGCTCTAAAGCTAGAACTCAACCACAAAAGGAAGTTTGAAAAGAACCCAAATACATGGAGACTAAACAGCATCCTTCTAAAGAATGAATGGGTCAACCAGGAAATTAAAGAATTGAAAAAAATCATAGAAACAAATGATAATGAAAATACAACGGTTCAAAATCTGTGGGACACAACAAAGGCAGTCCTGAGAGGAAAATATATAGCGGTACAAGCCTTTCTCAAGAAACAAGAAAGGTCTCAGGTACACAACCTAACCCTACACCTAAAGGAGCTGGAGAAAGAACAAGAAAGAAACCCTAAGCCCAGCAGGAGAATAGAAATCATAAAGATCAGAGCAGAAATCAATGAAATAGAAACCAAAAAAACAATAGAACAAATCAACGAACTAGGAGCTGGTTCTTTGAAAGAATTAATAAAATTGATAAACCCCTGGCCCGACTTATCAAAAAGAAAAGAGAAAGGACCCAAATAAATATAATCATGAATGAAAGAGGAGAGATCACAACTAACACCAAAGAAATACAAACTATTATAAGAACATACTATGAGCAACTCTACGCCAATAAATTTGACAATCTGGAAGAAATGGATGCATTCCTAGAAACATATAAACTACCACAACTGAACCAGGAAGAAATAGAAAGCCTGAACAGACCCATAACCAGTAAGGAGATTGATACAGTCATTAAAAATCTCCAAACAAACAAAAGCCCAGGGCCAGACGGCTTCCTGGGGGAATTCTACCAAACATTGAAAGAAGAACTAATTCCTATTCTCCTAAAACTGTTCCAAAAAATAGAAATGGAAGGAAAACTTCCAAACTCATTTTATGAGGCCAGCATCACCTTGATCCCAAAACCAGACAAGGATCCCACCAAAAAAGAGAGCTATAGACCAATATCCTTGATGAACACAGATGTGAAAATTCTCAACAAAATACTAGCCAATAGGATTCAACAGTACATTAAAAAGATTATTCACCACGACCAAGTGGGATTTATTCCAGGGCTACAAGGTTGGTTCAACATCCGCAAATCAGTCAATGTGATACAACACATCAATAAAAGAAAGAACAAGAACCATATGATACTCTCAATAGATGCTGAAAAAGCATTTGACAAAGTACAGCATCCCTTCCTGATCAAAACTCTTCAAAGTGTAGGGATAGAGGGCACATACCTCAATATCATCAAAGCCATCTATGAAAAACCCACCGCAAATATCATTCTCAATGGAGAAAAACTGAAAGCTTTTCCGCTAAGGTCAGGAACACGGCAGGGATGTCCATTATCACCACTGCTATTCAACATAGTACTAGAGGTCCTACCTCAGCAATCAGACAACAAAAGGAAATTAAAGGCATCCAAATCGGCAAAGAAGAAGTCAAATTATCACTCTTCGCAGATGATATGATACTATATGTGGAAAACCCAAAAGACTCCACTCCAAAACTGCTAGAACTTATACAGGAATTCAGTAAAGTGTCAGGACATAAAATCAATGCACAGAAATCAGTTGCATTTCTCTACAACAAGACAGAAGAAAGAGAAATTAAGGAGTCCATCCCATTTACAATTGCACCCAAAACCATAAGATACCTAGGAATAAACCTAACCAAAGAGACACAGAATCTATACTCAGAAAACTATAAAGTACTCATGAAAGAAATTGAGGAAGACACAAAGAAATGGAAAAATGTTCCATGCTCCTGGATTGGAAGAATAAATATTGTGAAAATGTCTATGCTACCTAAAGCAATCTACACATTTAATGCAATTCCTATCAAAGTACCATCCATCTTTTTCAAAGAAATGGAACAAATAATGCTAAAATTTATATGGAACCAGAAAAGACCTCGAATAGCCAAAGGGATATTGAAAAAGAAAGCCAACGTTGGTGGCATAACAATTCTGGACTTCAAGCTCTATTACAAAGCTGTCATCATCAAGACAGCATGGTACTGGCACAAAAACAGACACATAGATCAATGGAACAGAATAGAGAGCCCAGAAATAGACCCTCAACTCTATGGTCAAGTAATCTTCAACCAAGCAGGAAATTATGTCCAATGGAAAAAAGACAGCCTCTTCAATAAATGGTGCTGGGAAAATTGGACAGCCATATGCAGAAAAATGATAACGGACCATTTCCTTACACCACACACAAAAATAGACTCAAAATGGATGAAGGACCTCAATGTGCGAAAGGAATTCATCAAAATCCTTGAGGAGAACACAGGCAGCAACCTCTTCGACCTCAGCCGCAGCAACATCTTCCTAGGAACAACGCCAAAGGCAAGGGAAGCAAGGGCAAAAATGAACTATTGGGATTTCATCAAGATCAAAAGCTTTTGCACAGCAAAGGAAACAGTTAACAAAATCAAAAGACAACTGACAGAATGGGAGAAGATATTTGCAAACGACATATCAGATAAAGGACTAGTGTCCAGAATCTATAAAGAACTTAGCAAACTCAACACCCAAAGAACAAATAATCCAATCAAGAAATGGGCAGAGGACATGAACAGACATTTCTGCAAAGAAGACATCCAGATGGCCAACAGACACATGAAAAAGTGCTCCATATCACTCGGCATCAGGGAAATACAAATCAAAACCACAAAGAGATATCACCTCACACCAGTCAGAATGGCTAAAATCAACAAGTCAGGAAATGACAGATGCTGGCGAGGATGCGGAGAAAGGGGAACCCTCCTACACTGTTGGTGGGAATGCAAGCTGGTGCAGCCACTCTGGAAAACAGCATGGAGGTTCCTCAAAATGTTGAAAATAGAACTGCCCTATGACCCAGCAATTGCACTATTGGGTATTTACCCTAAAGATACAAACGTAGTGATCCAAAGGGGCACGTGCACCCGAATGTTTATAGCAGCAATGTCCACAATAGCCAAACTATGGAAAGAACCTAGATGTCCATCAACAGATGAATGGATCAAGAAGATGTGGTATATATACACAATGGAATACTATGCAGCCATCAAAAGAAATGAAATCTTGCCATTTGCAACAACATGGATAGAACTAGAGCGTATCATGCTTAGCGAAATAAGTCAAGCAGAGAAGACAACTATCATATGATCTCCCTGATATGAGGAAGTGGTGATGCAACATGGTGGCTTAAGTGGGTAGAAGAAGAATCAATGAAACAAGATGGGATTGGGAGGGAGACAAACCATAAGTGACTCTTAATCTCACAAAACAAACTGAGGGTTGCTGTGGGGAGGGAGTTTGGGAGAAGGGGGTGGGATTATGGACATTGGGGAGGGTATGTGCTTTGGTGAGTGCTGTGAAGTGTGTAAGCCTGGTGATTCACAGACCTGTACCCCTGGGGATAAAAATATATGTTTATAAAAAATAAAAATTTAAAAAAAAATCATTAAGTTCCTCATAAAAAAAAAAAGTTAGCTAAAACTACTATGCTGGTCAGGGTTTTTTCTGTAGCTTTTATTTTGTTGATTTTTAACCTATCGTTCTAGCCTACTAAGAACTTTCTGGTCTAAACTTAGCTACTTTCAAGTTTTATAAACCTGTCCTTTATATCTTTATCAAAATAATGGCAAAGATTTTAAGACTAAGCCCCATATCATTAAACTGCAAATATAACTTGAGAGATTGAAATTTGTCAATTAAGCAATACTACTAAGAATAGATTTTCATTAAGTTATTAGGAGTCACTGTATGCTGAAACATTAATATTAGCTTCCCAAAACAATGCTGAGCGAGTAGATAGTATTAGACCCATATCTGAGCCCAGAACACTGGGAGGTCTGTGAGATAGAGGGATGTGCCCAGGGGCACACAGCAAGAGAGATATTTACACCACTGCCCTAAGTCTACAAACTTTAAGAATACACTTCTTGCTACACTGTTTCAAAAAACAACAAGAACATCAAATAGCTGCCATAACTTGAGTACTCACATAAATTTTTACCTATTGTAGCTAATCCTCACAATTCTGAGGTAGACGTTATTACATTCACATTACACATGTGGCAACACCTGAGGCTCAGCGAAGCCGTAATTTGCCAAAAGGCAAATGACTGCTTTTAAGAATCAAACCCTGAATTCATACCACATGGTCCTAACACCTCCACCTTGCCCTCTACCCAAGGCATAAGCCCACCCTGATATACTGTCATCTAGTCAACTTTTATTTTCCCTGTGTACACAGAGTTGTCCAGGAGTATCTTTGCCAAATGCTTTCTTAGAATAGCAGTATACCTTGCTTCTGCTTACTGAAACTCATCAGACTTACCTACTTGGGAAGAATTTTCATTTATGAAATGATTAGGGTAAACAACCAGAGGAAACTATAGGAGTAGTCAAGTTCCTCACTAATCATTAAAAATTATAGTAATGGCTACCAATTTCTATACATTGCTTAACTCTGGTGAGCCTTTACCTCTTTCCAGGAAAAAGAAAATGTGTAATATTTTTTTGCCTTTAAATGTACTGCACTTACAGCTATCCATTAGAAAAGGTAAAAAAAAAAAATTAATGTCTAATTAAAATGATGCCTTAAAATGCAGACAAAACATAAGTTTAAAATTGAAGTTAAAAAAGTAGGTAAGCCTGGGTCGCTCAGTTGGTTGAGTGACTGCCTCCAGCTCAGTCCTTCATGATCCTGGAGTCCTGGGATCGAGTCCTGCATCAGGCTCCCAGCTTCACTGGGAGTCTTCTCCCTCTGACCTTCTCCCCTATCATGCTCTCTCTAACTCTCTCTCTCACATAAAATCTTTAAAAACAAAAAGTAGGTAGGGCAAATATTGAAAAATACTAATATATTTTAATATAGGTGACAAATATTTTTATTTCTACCTTCAGTATGATTAAAACTTTGCATATTGAAAAGTAAAACAAAATATAAAGTTTATGATTTGATAATGCTTATTTTCCTTCTAGAAAGTAATTTTCCTTTGAAGTATTTTCATCATTTATTAATGTAGTTCAATATAATTTATTCCAAAATATTTTTTCTCAGATGTAATTCTTAAAAATCATTATATCTCAACCTTTAAAAGACAGTAAGAATCCCAATCAAATGTTCACTACAGTCAAAGCATAAAATCTGTCATTTTTATTTTCTAGTCTTACTAACCATGCTGCCTTTGACTAGAGTATTAAATTCATCTTTGATTTATTATCAAATCCAGGGTGCTTCAATTTCATTTTAGATCCCTCACGTTTAAACAACATTTAACAGAGCTAAAAGCTGTTGCTGGGGTTGACAAGTGTTGGCGTAACAAGTAAATGAGACAACTGCCATTTTTACATGTATGAATTATTTGGCAGTATTATGAGCTAGTCTTACCCTGAAATGATAATTACTGAGTGAGCTGTAAGGAAAGTGAACTACTCCTTCAGTGAGTTCAGAACAGGAGACGGGGGGACAAAAAAAAACCCTTACCTTTCAGTCTTTCTTAAGCCTTTCCAAATCTTACAGTATTTTCTTTAAAAAGGAAGCACTGTCAAAAATATTGAAAGAATAAGACACCTTCATAACTATTTCATCACTATAGCCCTGTCCAGATGGCAGCAAGATGTCTGTAGTTGATTCCCTTGCCTCAACCATGTGAGGCAGAGAGTAAGTTTTCACAGAGCCTTGAAATAGGTACCAGCAGAAAAAGAACTATTACCCAACCATATACTATGTGAACTTGATTACTTCCCAGGACCAAATAGCAAATGGAATATCATTCCAATAGACTGTCAGAATTACTGTGTGAGCATTAGAGAGCAATGAGTCCATTCTTAACATGGAAGAGGGGGTCTGGAAAAAAAAAAAAGTGCTTCATGCAAATAATGCAAATAATAACCACCACTGCTTAAGAGCTCACTCTGTTAAACACTTTATGTACAATAACTGCTATAAACCTCATCACCATTTGCAACAGCTAATTTTATATATCAACTTGACTGGGCAACGAGGTATCCAGATATTTGGCCCAGCATTATTTTACATGATTCTACATGTTTCTGTAAGGAGTTGTTTGGATGATATTTGACATATTTAAATTGACAGACTGAGTAAAGCAGATTGCTCTCCATAATGTGGGTGGGCCCCCTCCAATCAAAGGCCTCAATAGAACAAGGCTGACTGCTAAGTAAGAATTCCTCTTGCTGACAGTCTTCAAATTGGAACATTTGGTTTTTTCTTGATTTGGGACTCAAACTGAAACATTGGTTTTTCTGGATTTTGAGCCTGTTACCCTTCCAACTAGAACTATACTATAAGCTCTCCTGGGTCCCCTACTTGCTGACTGTGGATGTTGGTACTTGTCAGCCTCTATAATCACATGAGTCAATTATTTATAATAGATACTCTTGGGGCACCTGGGCAGCTCAGTGGGTTAAGCCTCTGCCTTCGGCTCAGGTCATCATTCCAGGGTCCTGAGATGTCTGCTTCCTCCCTTCTCTCTCTGCCTGCTTGTGATCTCTCTCTCTCTCGGCCAAATAAATAAAATAGTTAAAAACATAAAAAAATTTTTAAAAAATCACTGTACTCTTAAGTGTATCTATACATCCTATTGATTCTGTTTTTCTGGAGAATCTTGACAAATATACCATTTTATAAAGTAGTGTATTTATCTCCATTCGGTTAAGAAAACTTAGGTTTGGAGAGTGTATATATTACTTATCCACATTTTTTTTTCCTCCTGCTAGACTATAAGTTCCTGAAAGATAAGTGTTTTTGTCTGTTTCATTTATGAATCTGTCCTAAGGCTTGGATGGTTTGTCACATTGCTCAATCTGTTAAGTGTAGTCAACTGAATTCAGTGAATTCAGCTGCAAAGTGGCAGAGGTAGGGCTTGAAATCAGGTCTGGGTGCCACCCAGATCCATTTTATTAACCTCTATAATAAACTATCTTTTAAAATTCCTTGATAGTTTCAGAAGGCAGTCTTTGAAAGAATAGTCTTTAAAAGAACATTACTAGACTATCTGAGCTCAGTTCTAAAACTAATAATTTCTAGATGATAGAATCAGGATCCAAAAAGATCCCAAAAGGTGGAACAATGGAGATGAGGATGAAATTTAATTAGAAAAAATGTAGAACACTTTTCTTTATTCCAAACAGCAACTAAACATATATGGGTGTCAGAGGCATAGCTTAGCAAGAGTATAAATTAAGAAGTCCCAGTAGGATTAATTGACAGGGAGCTTGATATAAATCAACACTGAGTAGTAGGTGCCAAAAGAGCTAATGCAGTTCTTGGCTGCATTAATAGAATATTTTGTCCAGATCAAGGGAAATAATAATTCCATTCTATCACCTCTATATCAAACCACATCTAAGCCACACACTTCAAGAAGAGAGGTAAACTGGAATACATTCAAAGGGAAGTCATCAAAAAGATGAGGAGAATCAAAGCCCTGTTATACAAAGATTAGCTGAAGGAGCAAAAGATGTTTGTCAAAAGAGGAAGTTCTGCAAATACCTCAGATGTCTTCAAAATCTGTAGGGCTCTCACATCTAAAAGATATTAGATATTTTTCCCCTTCCCCAGAAGATGGACTTTGACCTAATAAATGCAAAGCTAATGCTACAACAAACTATCTCAATTTTCCAAAAGTGAGATGGATAATATCGGGAAAGTAGTCAAGTTCTCAATCTCTGGTGTTGTTCAAAATTGACAAATTTATAATTTATATTTAGTTGGCAGCTAAGCTTCAGATAGATTGTTGTAGAAGACACTTGTGCTTCCTTCCATACATAAATACCATGATACCCAAGTAGGATATGAAAGGGAAGAGTTAAGGTGGTCAAGAAGAATGAAACAGGAGAAATATTTGCAATCCACATACCTGATAAAGGGTTAACATCCAAAATGTATAAGGGACTTATACAACTCAAGAGCAAACAAACAAATAATCCAATTAAAACACTGGCAGAGGACCTGAACAGACATCTTTCCAAAGAAGATATTCAAATGGCCAACAGGTACATAGAAAGAAGCACAACATCAGTAACCATTTGGGAAATGTACATATCACTTCACACTGTTCAGAACAGCTATGATCAAAAGAAAGAGATAACAAGTGTTAGTGAGGATATGGAAAACAGGAACTCTCATATATTGTTGGTAGGAAAGTAAATGGGTGTAACCACTATGGAAAGCCATATGACAGTCCTTCAAAAAACTTAAAATAGAACTACCATATGAGCCAGAAAATTCAACTTCTGGAAATATATTCAAAGGTAACAGAAACACCACTTCAAAAAGAGATCTGCCCTCTTATGTTCATAGCACCATTATTTACAATAGCCAAGACATGAAAGCAACTTAAGAGTCCATGAATAGATGAAAGAATAAAGAAGTTGTGGTACATATGGAATACTATTCAGCCATTAAAAATGAGAAAATCCTACCAATGGCAACAATGTGAATGGAATCTGAATGCATTATGCTGTGAAATAAGTCAGAGAAAGACAAATACTGTATGATCTCACTTATATGCGTAATCTAAAAAGGGGGGGGGGGGATCTCACTAAAAATGAGATCAGACTTGTGGTTGCCAGAGGCAGCTGGTAGGAGAAGGGAAATCAGAGGAAGATGGTCAAAAGATACAAATTTTCAGTTGGATAAATAAGTAAGGGAGAAGAAATGTACAGCATGATGACTATAGCTAACACTGCTGTATGATACATAGGTAAGTTGTTAAAAAAGTAAATTCTAAATGTTTTCAAAAGAAAAAATATGGTTATATATACACAATGGAATTATTATTCAGCCATATAAAATAAGAAAATCCCACCAAATCCAACAATATGGATGGACCCTGAGAATGTTGTGGTAAGTGAAATAAATCAAACAGATAAAGATAAATATTGTATGATATTACTTAGATATGAAATCCTTAAAAACCAAACTCCTAGAAACAGAGAACAGATTGGTAGCTGCCAGTGGTGGTAGTGCAGCATGGGGGAAATGGGTGAAGGTGGTCAAAGGTATAAACTTCCAGTTAGGAGATGAGTAAGTCCTGGGCATATACTGTACAGCATGGTAACTATAGTTAATAATACTCTATCATATATTTGAAAGTTGCTAAAAGAGTAGATTTTAAAAGTTCTTACCACACACACAAATATAACTACATGAGGTGGATGGACATATTAACTAACTTTGCTGTGATAATCATTTTGCAATATATACATATATATAATAACTATGTTGTACACCTAATTTATACAATGTTATGTCAATTATATCTCAATTAACGTGAAAGAATAATAATTGTCCCATTACAAGATTTAAAAAAGAATAATATGTTGGTCAGGATGAGGAGGATAAAACAAAATCTATCATATACTTAATAGTACTGGCATTGTGTAAGGAGCTTCCAGTTAAATTTCTTTATGGAATCTTCAATAACACAATGTAAAAATACTTACTTCCATTTCAGAGGGGATAAAAACTATAACTAAGGGAAGCTAAGTAACAACTCACAAACTTGTAAATAGAGGAATATAATTTCCTATGATTCCGGAGTTCTGTCCTCTAAAAGGGAAAACTTCTGTTTTGACTACTTTCCACACTTTTCAATTGCTTTTATCAAACCATTAGTGACCCTTCCTAAAGGGAGTTTGTTGGTGCTGATACCTATGCAGCCACCCCAGAAAGAAAATGTGCTTCCACTAGAGACTGTGAGGGTCTCCTGCTTTAGAGATACAGTCTGCCTCACATCATTTAGGACCCTCTATATTTTGATCCCCAACAGCCTATTAAAATAAAGAAACAATGATATTACAAGAGTATTTGAATATGACAAGCCTCTAAAATTTTATTACATCTGAGTTTCATACAAAATATAAAAGATTCTACATAATCTATTTGATAGTAATATCAGAGGAAGCTTCATTCCAAAGAATTCCAAGGAAAATATGATTTAAAATCTTCCTTCTTTAATAATTCTGTTGATTTCTTTAATAAGCTACTATCTTCAGTTACTCTAAATTCTTAAAAATTACTATATTTTCAGCCTACATATCTTATACTCAAAACCCTCCCAGCTGCTTCCTGGCTCACTTGAAATAAGAGAAAAATTTCTTTAAATGGCCAGCATGGCATTACACAATCTTTGCCCTGCCCGCTATGACCTCACCTTTGTCTACTTTTCCCCTCCCTGCTCAGCCCTGGCCATGCTGGACTTTTGGCTTGTTGTCAAACAGCTCCCACCTCTGGGCACTTTCTGTTCTACTGCCCACGGTGATCGTCCTCAGAGAGCTGACTGGTGAGCTTTCTTACCTTCTTCAGGTCTTGAATCAAATGCCACCTTCTCAATAAAGGCTTGACAAGCCTTTTCAAGCCTTTCCTATTTCAAATGACAGCATCTCTACATGAAGATCCCTATCACCTTTATTTACTTTATATTTCCCCCCTAGAAATTACCATAATTTATATTCCATATGCTTTATTTTTTTGGTCATTATATGTTTCCTCCCCACTAGCATATTAGTTACATGAGGATAAAGAACATTTTTATTCACTGCTACACACAGAGCTATAAATGCTTGTCAAATGAATGAATGAATGTACAAGATACCAGTGGTTTTTATGTAGTAAGTATATATTAAATTGCTCCACTACATAAAAGTTGTATAACACATCATATGTATTTACTGTCTCTATAAACATCTCCGTTAGCGTTATGTAAAGACCCCCCCCCAAATGTTTCAAAAACAGTAAAACATCTATTAAAATGTAGTAACTTCTCTGAAATTTAAGATAAAAAATATAACAGGTATTTTCTACATGCATAAATAACATGATAACAAAGAAATATGGTAGCTTTCTTTCTGTTAAAAACATTGCTAAGAGACAGACTGGATCAAGCAGTGCATATTTATTTATACTTAGGATCACAGTCTCTCCAAAGAATGAAAAAAACAAATGTCTCCCAACTCACAGATGTGTCCTCAGAAATATCTCCACCAAAATAATCACCTGCATTTAAAAATCCCTCTACATAGAACTCTATGTAGAGCCCTGTGCCAGGTACTAGGGATATAAGTGAAGCAAGCACTCAAAGAAAGTCCTGCCCTGGAAGGGCTTCTGATTATAAGTGACAGAAAATGAGAGGTGAAATTGATATTGACCAGCTGTCCTCTTAGAATCCGCAAAAATACTGCCAGCCCTCTTAGAGATGAATGATACCAAGAGATCTGAAAGGTTTTAGTTGAAAAATCTCCTTGAATAATTGAGAAGAGATTAGAACTGGATGAAATACACTGCATCAGTTATAACTTGTTCTCCATTGTTAGCTATTTCCTCTAGTGCCTCTGAAGGATTAATAAGGTTATCAAGACAGAGTATCACAACTGATAAGTGTTTTAACCCTTATTATGACCTGCCTGGCAGCAACTGTGAAACTTTAATAGTATCTAAATTCTTTAGTGCTGGAACGTGTCACTGATCTATATCCAAGTACCCTATTTTGTTCTTTTATTCCCCGTGACTAAAGAACTCGACAATATTTTTGATTGGTGTCATTGCACTGATAATATTCGATGCTGCAGTACTCTGAAGGTCGATTTTACATAATTTCCAGCTCTCTACTTTTAAATCTCTTACTTAGACATACTTTTAGATCTCCATCTGAAATTCTCACCTTCTCAAGTTCATTTCCTAGTCAAGCTAGTTATAGAAAGCAAATGTTTAAAACACCATTCAATAATGCCAAGGCAGACATATTGGATTTAAATTACATCTGCTTCCACATGGAAATATCAGAAGTGAAATTTAAAAGCAACACACTTTTCTTTGTTCATGAATTTAGGTATGCATTTTTTCTTAAATTTGCAAATACTCAGTTGGATCATGCCAACAAATTGAACTTTTACTACTTCAGGCTGCTTCTTAAAGTGTAAGTGATCTGAGAAAAATATCATCAGTATTTTACCTCTTTATGGCTTGGAATGAGAATCAAAGGTTGACTTTTGTTTAAAGTATTCTAGACATCCTGTATCTAGCAAACCACAGTTCCAAGAATTTAAAGATACAACCAACTAAGGCTATGGAGAGAGAAAAGCCAGCCGTTGCTTGCTTATCGCCACCTGTCAGAGAATGTTATGCTGCGAGCAGATATCCACCCTCCCCCCATTAACGGCACTTGTAGAGATAAATGCAACATGAACTGCAAAGGTAATAGATGCTGCATTTTGATAAGATTTTAATGGACACAGACATTTCCACGAAGCTATATAATAGGTGACAGCTTAAATTCAGTGGCTGAGAAAGACTTTAATTAAGATTTATAAGGCCAGCTACTGGAAGCAAATATAAAATGATGGTTAGACATGGTAAAAAAGTGAAATGACTGATGGTCCCACTGGTTTGTAACTAACCCTCATTCCAAGGTAGATGATTTAATAAAAAATCCCAAATCTAGAGAATTTGTAGCTCTGTGTCACAGGAGAGAGGGAGGAACAACCTCAGAATTGCTTAGCCTATGGCAGAGAGTTCACAAGTTCAAGACTCTTAGCCCTGGTGATGAATACCAATATTATGGTGTCCCACTAGATTCTAATAATCAGGAACCATTATTCCCAGCAAGAGCAAAGCCCAATAGAGTTTCAGTTTCATTCCCAGAGGGTCAAATAGGATCCTATTCCTCAACTTCTTTCATCCAAAAGCAGGTTCATACATGCCTATGCAATCACCAATGAAGATAACATGCCTACAGATCCAGGTCAGAATCCGTGCTGTTAACCTGCTTGAGAAATACCCAAAGTGTGGCCACAGCCTGGCTCAAAGAGCGTTTACAGTGCATTGGCAACAATATTTGCCATACAGGAGGTCCACATGCTTCTATAGTTGGAAGGTAATCAGGGAACACATAACATATAAAATTTGATAGCATCATATTGAACAGACAGCCTTTATCTTAACTGGAGAGGGGCTAATATCAAAGGGACAAAGTAACTGTAATAACAGGATTGGAAAAATACTGATTAAAAAAAAAACCAACTGTGGACTAATTCCTACTATTATCAAGCCAGTCCAGAAGTTTCTTTGTATTATCCTAGGGTTATAGAATCCAATAAGAGAAGGACACTAATAACTATCTAGTTCAAAGACATTTTGAATCTTAATAATTCTAATTCTATAAACTGAAAGTAAGTAAAATAGAATTAGATGTCTGAATTACAGAGCTTAACTTGAGCAGAAGTTAGAATTAATAAATAGAAAGCTTAACATGCAGGTAGGTACACAATATATTTTCATGTGTAAAATTTAAAAGATACACATTTTTTTGTTATGGAAATAATCTGATAATGAAGGGCAAGGCAAAATATTTAGCAAATGCTACTGATTCATTTTTTTTACTCAACAAATGCAAATTCAACACATTTCCTACTTTTCAGTGCCACACAAAATCTTCTCTCAGAGCAGAACATTGTACTGCACTTATTTATATACAGACTAATTCCTCTATTAGTCTACAAGCTTGCCAAAACAAAGATTGCTCTTCAGATATTTTTATATACCAGGACCTGAAGAAGTACCTGTGACACAGCAGGCACATATAAATGTTTTCTGAGTGAAGAAGTGATATATGAAAGAATGAATGGAAGTCAGGAGCTAGGCTTTCATCCAACTCCTTAAAGGCCCCACCTCCTGATGCCCTCACATTGGGGGTTAGGGCTTCAATATCAGTTGATATTAAACTGATTGAATGTTTAATATCAATAAACATTGATATTAAATGTTTAATAATAACATTATTATTGAATGCTATTCAATAATTCAATCATGAGAGCTGTAAGACATAAATGTAAAAAGGAAATTATGGTTATATATAGAAAGAAAAATATTTTAATAGAGATACAAAAAAAATGTAATGAGAGTGTCAAGATCAGCAAACAAGCCCAGAGAAAGGAACATAGAAGATTTACATATTCTTTTTCATTCATTAAACATATATTTGTCAGGTATCAATATACATAGGCATTGTTTAGGGTGCTAGAAATGCCATGCTGAACAAGAAACACTAGTTTCTGCCCTTGCAAAGAAGAGTTGAAATCATGTTCAAAAAGCTATGTATGTGTATTTGTAGCCTCTCTCTCCTTCCACCTCTCTCTCTTAATTTCTTCCCTTGGAGATTGGGGGTTAAGATGTAAGAAAGAGACTTAAATTTTAAAATAATTTTTTAATTTTTTAGCCTCTCTCTCCTTCCACCTCTCTCTCTTAATTTCTTCCCTTGGAGATTGGGGGGTAAGATGTAAGAAAGAGACTTAAATTTTAAAATAATTTTTTAATTTTTTAACAAACATATAATGCATTATTAGCTCCAGGGGTACAGGTCTGTGAATCACCAGGTTTACACACTTCACAGCACTCACCATAGCACATACCCTCCCCAATGTCCATAACCCCACCACCTTCTCCCTACCCCCCTCCATGCATGCCATTGCAAATGATAAGATTTCATTCTTTCTTATAGTTAATATTTCATTGTATGTGTGTATGTGTATGTATGTGTGTGTGTGTATATATATATACATATATGTGTGTATATATATATATACATATACACAAAGCAACCCAAGTATCCATTGATAGATGAATGGATAAAGAAGATATGGCAGATATATATATATATATATATATATATATATACACATATATATGTACATATATCCATGAAGCAACCCAAGTATCCATTGATAGATGGATGGATAAAGAAGATATGGCAGATATATATGTGTATGTACATACACATATATATCTGCCATATCTTCTTTATCCATCCATCTATCAATGGATACTTGGGTTGCTTCCATCATTTGGCTATTGTAAATAATGTTGCTATAGGGGCACCTGGGTGGCTCAGTGGGTTAAGCCTCTGCCGTCAGCTCAGGTCATGATCTCAGGGTCGTAGGACTGAGCCCTGCATCCAGCTCTCTGCTCAGCGGGGAGCCTGCTTCCCCCTCTCTCTCTGCCTGCCTCTCTGCCTACTTGTGATCTCTGTCTGTCAAATAAATAAATAAATAAATAAATAAATAAATAAATCTTTAAAAAATAATAATAATAATCAAACTCATCCGGGGCAGACCACATGGTGGCTATCCAGAGGCACTGAAAAGGGAGGCATTTGGTCACCATGATCCAGCAATTAAGTCTTTGCACAGGGTTAGGTTTTAAGTTCTTCCCGCTGCTCTTGATCAATCAGCGACTGTGATTTGGGTTCAGAAGCCATCCAAGGAGAGAGAGGGTTGAGCCCTCCTTAACTCATACCCAGATGGAACACCTTCCTCAGAAAAGCTGGTCCTCCCCAGTAACCCCTCAGCATCATATTCCAATACAAGAAAGGCATCAGGTCGGCCTTCATAAGGTACATAGTATGTCGCTCTCTGCTCTGGTCAAAGGGGAAGGTTTCCAGCAGTTTGATTCTTTGGAAATATTCAAATGAGAGGATAGATTTCTATTTTTTAAATAAAAGCTTGCCATTGATTGAGATTCCATGAGACAGTTTTATCTTGATTGGTGGGATGAAAAGTTATAGCCGTTGGGAGCCAAAGTTGGTGGCGGAAGCTTACCTCTTGCCTACTTATAAGTGTCCCACGGACAGCTGGCGCAATTTCCCCAGAGCCTGTTTGGATTCACAGAAAAGTCACTCCAGGGAAAATACTATTTCAAACGGTGTGTGTGAGACAGCCCTGAATACGTGATGCATAGACCTCCTCTTCAGGGGCCTGGTGGCTGCTGCCTGTTACAACCATTCAGAGTTCAAACCTGAACAGTTACCTAGTTTAGGTAACAATGTTACTTACCTAGGACTGCTAAGTCTTTCTGATTTCCTGGAGCTCTGCTGATGACTGGAGAAAGTGCTCAGGCACTCAGTCATTCATTCAACAAATATATAAAGCATGCTCTACCTGCCATGCATGATTTTGGCCTGGGAGACGCAGAGATGAACAGAGGGTGCTCTGCCCAGACTTCTGAGGTTTTGGGGGATAGTTTCCTCCTATTTTCCTGGGATGTGGGAGGGTTTGCTGGATGAGACCTTGGTTGGTTCGGAAAGCAGACTTTCTTCAGTGGCCCCTGTTCCAGGAGGGTACAGGGAACCACTTCAGCAGTGGACCCCTGGTTATAGGAGTGGAAGGAAGATGTTTTCTGTGGCAGCCACATATCTGGCTTGTCTGCAGCATTCCTCTCTAACATCTGTTATCCTAGCAGAGCTATTAACAGTGCCCCCTTTTATTCCAAAATGTCCTGTTTGGACAATATATTGACCATTCTCACAGGTAAGCTCACTGCCTCCCCCCCCCACCTCAGGCCTGGAAAGGGAGAGCAAAGGAGCTCATCACCTCCTTCCTGCACATTCACACAGTGCTTGTGAAGCAGGCGGGGGCAGGATTATTCTGCCCTTTACTCTGACTCCCTCTGAGGTGGCTGCAGGCTGGCTCCTGCTGGGCTGCCTATTCAGGCAGGCATGTGAAATCAGAGCTGGATGCTGTTCACCTCCCATGACCTTCCTCTGCAAGATCCAAGAGGGCCTGGAGAGAGCCAGCCATTTCTTTCTCCCTGGATGTGGACAAAAGTGCTGGTGAAGACGGTTTCTGCATTTTTAGGGATGGGCTGGGATTCTTGGAATGGCTGAGGACGCCACTGGCTTGAGGTCAAGTCAATTTGAAACCCTTTGCAGGGTGAACCAGAGAGCCTCCTGGGTCCACTTATGATCATGCATTCTGAATAAAGCTCCAAGCGTTGAATAATAATAATAACAATAATAATGTCACCAAAAACAGAGGACTGCCTATATATGTATCCCTTCAAATTAGTGTTTTTATATTCTTTGGATAAATACTCAGTAGTGTGATTACTGGGTTGTAAGCTAGTTCTATTTTGAATTTTTTGAGGAATCTCCATACTTATCAATACTTGTTTGAGTGTTTTTTGGGTTTTTTTCCACTCTTGACAGTTGTTAGCTGTTCTCTCATTGTGGTTTTGATCTGCATTTAGAACTTGGGGGAAATCTTAAAGACACTCACTTTTGCTCTATATCTAATTTAATATTTCAATGTGTTTAGCAGGGATAAAGATTTTTTGTCTCCATTTGATTATCTCTTATATCTTAACTGGTTCTAAACAATAGATTTTAAATTACACAGGAATTGTGAAAATCGAGAGATGTGGAAATATGTAAATAATTTTCTCAAGGTAGTCTTACTGATTAACTGAACTGAGGGAAGAAAAGAAAGATGCTGCCTTGGGTTTTGGCTCTAGTAACTTGGTAGATAATGATGTCATGGTAAGATGGGGAGAACTGGGGAGTGGCCCAAGAGAATGATGGTTCCATTTGCTAAGATAAGGAATAAAGGGGACTAGCAGGTGTGTGGAAAAGAAACAATTTTGTTTTCAGGGATATGAAGCACAAGGTAAACTGATATTTCCTTGTGGAATGTTCTAGTATACAATCAGGAACAACAGGTGCTCCAGAGCCCATTAATACACTTTTGGGGTTTTCGACTTACAGGCTATATTTGAACCCACCAGTGCAGATAATATTGCCCAGGAAATACATATGATGTGAGAAATGGAAGTCAGACTTAAGAAATGTGGGGTCTAAGGAATGAGCAAAAAGAAGGAAACCAACAAATGAAATTCAAAGAGGCGCATTAAGAGAGAAATGGAATCACTGAAAAAATGTCATGGAAGTTAAGAGAGGAGAAACTTTTAAGAACAAAGGCTTGGTTGGCATCATTGAATACTGGGACAGGCCACATAATATGAGACTTTTCAAATAAGGGTCCAGTGGTGACTTAAATGAAGAGAGATAAAAGAGTTGAAGAGAGAGAAAATGATGTTAAAGGAAGTCTGGATTCAAACAGAAGAAAATAAGGGCCATACAGGAGTATCTACTACAAAAGTTTTTTAAGAATACCACTGAAATGTCAAATGCTTTTTAAAGCATACACTTTAAATATAATTGTGCTAGTAAAAAGTTGGACATTTTATATTTCTTAATCAGTAGTACTTTTCAGGTTATTTTATAATTAAATTCATTTTTGGAAAATTCCATTTTAAATAAGAGTGTTTTCTTGTTTATTATTTTTTTCTTCTCTTTGTCTATTCATAACATAAGATGCTTTTGGAAAACATATCTATCTACTCACAGAAAAGTTGAGGCAAAGTAAATAATGTCAACCACAACAAAATTACATATAATAGTAAAATATCAATTGTAGAAAGATATATAGCTGTAATTAACATTAATGAACATTTTAGTCCCTAATAGCTATAACTGAAGTAGTTGAATTTTTTTAAATGTAAATGGCTCCTTTAAAGATAAGTTAATATTACAATGAAGCAGGTTTAAAATTCTTTTCCCAGTCTCTGCTTAAATTGTCATCACAAGACAAGACAATTTTCTGCCATAAGCAACTGGCTCGATACTGACAATCAATTTAAATTGCCTTTTCATTTTCAAAAGTGTTTCATTTTGTTCTAATTAAAAAACCTTCTTTATTTTATAAACCCATTGTTTCTCCATTTTGTCTAAGTATATATGTTTTTACCTTCATCCTATGGAACGTTGAGGGACTATGCAGTTTTTGTCAGATATTACTTACTGTTCAGTTTCAAGGCAAATTAGAGTGAAACTTAGCAATAATAACAATGAATTAACAAGCCATGAAATTGGTGCATAGAAATAAATTGCACTAATTTGGCTTAAGATTTGAACACTGCCAAATGAATCCTCTTAACATGAACTATAAAATAATAAAAAGCTTCATTTTTGACACTGCTCAAAAACATAAGGATTCATTCTTTGGAAATGAGTTGACATGACAAAAATAGAATATAAATTGTAGACAAGGAAATGAGGTTTGGTATTTGGGGAAATCTTGGGGAGAGCCAGGACCCTCTAAAGCAGGTCAGCCCTTCCAGGTTACCATCAGTGAGAGAAGTGACCCTTTAACAGGAGATCCATACATTTCCAACTAAACCCTCAGAAGACACTCATCATACTCACACATATACAAAAATGCTTGCTGGTTCTAGCTGACCGTTGTAGAAGTGAAGTTTGATTTAAACTGTCATCATCAAGACAGCATGGTACTGGCACAAAAACAGACACATAGATCAATGGAACAGAATAGAGAGCCCAGAAATAGACCCTCAACTCTATGGTCAACTAATCTTCAACCAAGCAGGAAATTATGTCCAATGGAAAAAAGACAGCCTCTTCAATAAATGGTGCTGGGAAAATTGGACAGCCACATGCAGAAAAATGATATTGGACCATTTCCTTACACCACACACAAAAATAGACTCAAAATGGATGAAGGACCTCAATGTGCGAAAGGAATTCATCAAAATCCTTGAGGAGAACACAGGCAGCAACCTCTTCGACCTCAGCCGCAGCAACATCTTCCTAGGAACAACGCCAAAGGCAAGGGAAGCAAGGGCAAAAATGAACTATTGGGATTTCATCAAGATCAAAAGCTTTTGCACAGCAAAGGAAACAGTTAACAAAATCAAAAGACAACTGACAGAATGGGAGAAGATATTTGCAAACGACATATCAGATAAAGGACTAGTGTCCAGAATCTATAAAGAACTTAGCAAACTCAACACCCAAAGAACAAATAATCCAATCAAGAAATGGGCAGAGGACATGAACAGACATTTCTGCAAAGAAGACATCCAGATGGCCAACAGACACATGAAAAAGTGCTCCAAATCGCTCGGCATCAGGGAAATACAAATCAAAACCACAAAGAGATATCACCTCACACCAGTCAGAATGGCTAAAGTCAACAAGTCAGGAAATGACAGATGCTGGCGAGGATGCGGAGAAAGGGGAACCCTCCTACACTGTTGGTGGGAATGCAAGCTGGTGCAACCTCTCTGGAAAACAGCATGGAGGTTCCTCAAAATGTTGAAAATAGAACTGCCCTATGACCCAGCAATTGCACTATTGGGTATTTACCCTAAAGATACAAACGTAGTGATCCAAAGGGGCACATGCACCCGTTGTTTATAGCAGCAATGTCCACAATAGCCAAACTATGGAAAGAACCTAGATGTCCATCAACAGATGAATGGATCAAGAAGATGTGGTATATATACACAATGGAATACTATGCAGCCATCAAAAGAAATATAATCTTGCCATTTGCGACAACATGGATCGAACTAGAGCGTATCATGCTTAGCGAAATAAGTCAGGTGGAGAAAGACAACTATCATATGATCTCCCTGATATGAGGAAGTGGTGATGCAACATGGTGGCTTAAGTGGGTAGAAGAAAGATCAATGAAACAAGATGGGATTGGGAGGGAGACAAACCATAAGTGACTCTTAATCTCACAAAACAAACTGAGGGTTGCTGGGGGGAGGGGGTTTGGGAGAAGGGGGTGGGATTATGGACATTGGGGAGGGTATGTGCTTTGGTGAGTGCTGTGAAGTGTGTAAGCCTGGTGATTCACACACCTGTACCCCTGGGGATAAAAATATATGTTTATAAAAAATAAAAAATCATATTAAAAATAAATAAATAAATAAATAAATAAGTCTCAAAAATAAATAAATAAATAAACTGTCACCAAAATGAAATGTCCTTCCCCTCCTCTGAGTTTGTTTTGAAAGACATTAATGAGGTGTTTGGGAAAGAATAAAAAAAAATGGGCTACTGGGCTCATTATTTGTCCCACAGATAAATAACTAATTTCATTTCTTCAGGATTAATACATCTATACTGTTCCAGAATGCATCAATATTGTAAGAAGTCACTCTGCATTTTGCGAGAGAATAAAAATGTCTCATGTAGATATAGGACATTTTTTTCCTTTTAAAAACACATAAAATGTGATGCTGAAACCATCTGTCCCTGCTGCCTTTACCAATTTTAAATCAGCTCTAACCAATTCAGTCTCCTCAGATGTTAAATTACCAGCTACCATTCTATGTCTCCATCCTTAAAGCTAGGGTCATATAATTGATTCCGTTTTCAAGCCTGGGTTGATATTTAAACTAGTTCAGTCAGGTGGGGAATATACTTTCCTGTTTAAAAGTGATCTAATGTGAATTTATCCTGGGCCCTAGGATAAGCTGAGCTGATTTCACATAACTCTCCAGAGCATTCCTTACAGCGCTATTAGTAAAGAGAGCTGCAGGGACATCACATGGGTTTGGCAAATAGATGGCACATGATTTGTAACGACTCAGTTACTTCCCAAATATGGTTATGTCTCACATTTACCTAGATAGCTATTTATAAATAGCTCTTAATATAGTGGGGCTATTTAAAATAGTCCTAGTCTATATACCTAGTCTATATACCCACTGGTTAAGAACCTCCAGAATTCTTTTAAAAAAGATTCATTGAAGATTCTAAGGCCACTAACTCAGCAATCGTCTCTAACTTCTCTAAGCTAATGGGAGAGGATTCATGGAAACATGCAAGTAGGAAAAGTATCCATATAATCTGAGATCTTGAGGATATTGTCAAGAACTTTTGAACTAAAATACAAAACTATCATTGAACAGAGGAGAAAACCCAAGCCAAAAGAAGCTGAGTGAGCAATAAATCAAGCTAATGGCCAAATGGATCATTAGAACCCAAGTCTGGTAAATGAACAGTCAATAACAAATATGTTAGTTGACATAGTGGCAATAACCAGTTGTCCCTCTGATGTTTTGGTTATCTTCCAGTTAATGGAGTTCATTGCTCTATATTCAGTTGTCAAGATCATTTTAACTTGAACTGTGCATGAAATCATTCGATAAGAACTATTTAAGTTAAGAAGTGCCTGGCTGGCTCAGTCAGAAGAGCATGTGATTTTTGATCTCTGGATTGTGAGTTTAAGCCCCATGTTGGGTGTGGAGATTATGTAAATAAATAAATGTTTAAAAAAAAAAGAACTACTCACATTAAAACTAATTTTTTTTAATTTAATTTATTTATTTTAGAGAGAGAGAGAGAGAGATCACAAGCAGGGGGAGGAAAGAGGAAGAGAGTCATATATAAAATCACTTCATTATATACTTTAAACTTAAATAGTGTTATACATCAGTTATATCTCAATTTAAGAAAAATTGAGTACCATGGGACAATACTGCTATTAGGGTCCCATGGACAAATCAAGAGGTGACACCAGATGCCCCCTGCTCCTCATCCCTACTGTATATAGAGTTACTATTACTACCTGTTACCCATCCTGCTCCTGCTCCACCTCTACCTCGCACTACTACCATGAATTCAACTCAGAGGTAAAAGAGAGAGGAGAAAACTGGCCAGCCATTGCAATGTGAAGTACTATCTTGATGAGAAGTGAAATTTGCTTTTTGAGAGAGAAGTAAAAATATATGAGAATCCTAACTATATTATTCCCAGCATGCACTTAAACATTTACTTTGGACAAACAAAAGTATATTTGCCCCAGAGCTTGCTATAGCTTTATACAGGAAAGGAGATTTGCATGGTATATAATGATCCCAGGACATAAGAAGAAAAAAAAAAAACAAAAACAGGTGAGTGTCAAGATAAGTCTCTTCTATTTCATACTGTAAAAAATATGCAAGTTTTAAATATTTTTTTAAGTAGGCCACCACAAAAGTGCCATATAACTACTTAAAACTATTTATAGACAAAAGATAAGTAACTATAATGTGAACACTTTTAACTAAAGAGCAATTCTGCTAATTTTGCTATCAGAATCAAGGACAATTATATACAACCAGGTGTGCCGCAGATTATTTTTTCCTTTAATATTTGAATGTGTATCAAGGGACTTTAATAATGACATATTTTAATGAAGTGAGAAGCTCTAAAATAAGTGGGTGATTTTCACTTATAATAGCATGGTGTGTTGAACCTACACCCAAAAAATATTCACTTCAAACTCTACTTCTATGGAAACCTTATACTTCAAATCACAACAATGTTACTTTTTTTTTTAATTAATTTTTTATTTTTTAGGCCCTGCCCGCCTTCCCTCTTTCGCCCTCCCCTCTCTTTTCTCTCTCTCTCTCAGAACCTTCCTGCGGCTGCGTTCGGACCTTGCTGCTCCAGCCTCCGGGACACGTCCCATCCTTCCAGCCTGAGACTAGCAGTATAGAAAAAAATATATATATACCATATAATTTCTTGCCCCGTACACACCTTGAGGCGAGCAAAAAAAATTAAAATAAATTTTAACAATGAGGGAAATCGTGCACATCCAGGCTGGTCAGTGTGGCAACCAGATCGGTGCCAAGTTCTGGGAGGTAATCAGTGATGAACACGGCATCCACCTACTGGAACCTACCACGGTGACAGCGACCTGCAGCTGGATCACATCTCCGTGTACTACAATGAAGCTACAGGTGGCAAATATGTTCCTCGTGCTATCTTGGTGGATCTAGAACCCGGGACCATGGACTCTGTTGGCTCAGGTCCTTTTGGGCAGATATTCAGACCAGACAACTTTGTTTTTGGTCAGTCTGGGGCAGGCAACAACTGGGCCAAAGGCCACTACACAGAGGGTGCTGAGCTGGTTGACTCAGTCCTGGATGTGGTGAGGAAGGAGGCGGAGAGCTGTGACTGCCTACAGGGCTTCCAGCTGACCCACTCACTGGGTGGGGGAACAGGCCCTGGAATGGGCACCTTGCTCATCAGCAAGATCCGAGAAGAGTATCCTGACCGCATCATGAACACCTTCAGTGTGGTACCCTCACCCAAAGTGTCTGACACTGTGGTCGAGCCCTACAATTTTTTATTTTTTATAAACATATATTTTTATCCCCAGGGGTACAGGTGTGTGAATCACCAGGTTTACACACTTCACAGCACTCACCAAAGCACATACCCTCCCCAATGTCCATAATCCCACCCCCTTCTCCCAAACCCCCTCCCCCCAGCAACCCTCAGTTTGTTTTGTGAGATTAAGAGTCACTTATGGTTTGTCTCCCTCCCAATCCCATCTTGTTTCATTGATTCTTCTCCTACCCACTTAAGCCTTCATGTTGCATCACCACTTCCTCATATCAGGGAGATCATATGATAGTTGTCTTTCTCTGCTTGACTTATTTCGCTAAGCATGATACGCTCTAGTTCCATCCATGTTGTCGCAAATGGCAAGATTTCATTTCTTTTGAAGATGAATGGATCAAGAAGATGTGGTATATATAAACAATGTTACTTTTTATAAAAACATCTCCTTGGACATTATATGCATTAATTTTCAAATAACACCTTTTACTTGCCTACTTAGATTTCATCCAATAAACATAATCTGAATTATGCCAATAGAACAGAATATTGTGGTTTAAACATGCCATATTTTGGGGCGCCTGGGTGGCTCAGTGGGTTAAAGCCTCTGCCTTCGGCTCAGGTCATGATCCCAGGGTCCTGGGATCAGGCCCCTGGGAGAGCCCCGCATCGGGCTCTCTGCTCAGCAGGGAGCCTGCTTCCTCCTCTCTCTCTGCCTGTCTCTCTGCCTCCTTGTGATCTCTGTCTGTCAAATAAATAAATAAAATCTTAAAATAAATAAATAAATAAATAAATAATAAACATGCCATATTTTGCATGATCAAATGGAAAAGCACTCAGTAAAGTTTTAATCTATTTATTCATTGTTTTGTTTAATTTAAAACCTTCATTATTAGTTTCTATATTGCTTTCTAATTTCTTTTTATCTCAAATATATTTGCTGGCCCAAAATCTCACTATTTCTTTTACTAACATCTTTATGTGCAGCCACTTAATACAGATTTAAATGTGAAAAACCAAAAAGTGTAAAAGGTGCGGTTATTTGTACAGAGACTGTGTCTCACACATATTCGGAATACTCTACCTGCAATTACTGCTGCAACATCTTGCAAACAGTAAGCTGCTCAAATAGATTCACTGAATAAATTACTAAGCTTTCAAACAATGCTCTACCAAAATCCAGGAAGAAGTTTCTTTACTGCCCTGCAAAATAGACTAACAGACAAATTCTAGCTCACACAGTCCAGAGCTTTAGTCTATCTCCAAAGCCTATGCTATTTATGGTTTTTCTATTTTTCTTAGAGATGTTCCTAGGGAATCTAAAATGTAAAGCATAAAACGTTATTCTCTCTTTTACTCTCCTGCACTTTGCTGCAACACAGTCCTCTGTAGTGTAATATAATATTATAGGATGGATCAACTCAATGGAAACCAGCCATGAAATTTCTGTGTCTTTAGATAAGTCACTTAGTCTATCTGAGGTATTTTCTATTCCTTAATTTGTTCTTATTTTTCATCTTTAAAATATGATGCTTGAAACAAACAACCCAATTTTAAAATTCTACAAAAATGATTAAATAGATAAGTTAGTGATACAGTTAGAGCAAAAAAATAATTTAAAATAAAACAAACAAGTAGAACTATTTTTATAACATGCCTAGAAATTGAGTCACATTTCTTATCAGGCAGTTTCCAATCACCAATAGTCCAATTACTACTACTCAGTTTCTTCCAACGCAATACATAATTTCACTTTCCTCCTGCTCCCATCAGGAAGGAGCTGCCTTTAGCTAATACTAAAGGTTTAGTTAATACTAAATTTAGCTAATTCAGAAGGTTCCATAGAAAACAGATGTGTTATTATGTTGGTATAAATAAAATGAAAGCTTTTCACAGAAAGTTATTTCATGGAAAAAAAAAAGAAATGGAAAAATGAATATAATTTGTTACCAAATACAAATATGAATGTAATTCCATTAAATTATCACCTCTCTATAAATGTATTTCTAATAAGCAATGCTTCATTTTGTTGCCACTGTTAAAATCCAAAAATTCAACAGGATCTCATGTGCCTACCATTGGTGCTAATAAATAATCAAGTGTGTATTTCATCTCTAAGCATGACTAATTTCAATTTCTAACAATTTCTAACAAAATAAGAAAAATTAAAATGGTAAGAATGGCTTTTTTTCTTCTCAGCGTCCTCCAAAGAGAAGGCTTCCCTAAGAACTTGTCTTTCTAAAATTGTTTCCTATCGCCTCTGGTTATTTACTTCAAACTATGTTAACTAAGAGAGGATTTACATAGGCCTATACCACTTTACTGTGTTTCACTTTATTGTGCATTTCAGGTATTGTATTTTTTACAAACTGAAGGTCTGTGGCAACCCTACTGACACCATTTTCCCAACATTTACTTACTTCATATCTCTGTGTCGCACTTCAGTGATTCTCACAGTACTTCAAACTTTTTCATTATGATTATATTCGTCATGGTGATCTGTAACCAGTGATCTTTGATGTTACTATTGTCATTGTTTGGGGACATCACGAACCATGACCATATAATATAGCAAACCTAATCAGTAAACGTATGTTTTCTGCACTCCACTGACCAGCTGTACCCATCTCTCTCCCTTCTCCTCAGGTCTATCTAGTCCCTGAAACACAATGTTGAAAATATGCCAATTAGTACCCCAACACTGGCCTCTAAGTGTTCAAGTAAAAGGTAGAGTCACTCATCTCTCACTTTAAATCAAAAGCTAAAAATGATTTAAGCTTATTGAAAAAGGCATGTCAAAACCTGAGACAGGCCAAAAGCTAGGCCTCTGAGCCAAGGTGTAAATGCAAAGGCAGAGTTCTTAAAGGAAATGTAAAAATGCTACTCCAGTGAACACGTGAACGATAAGAAGGCAACACAGCCTATTGCTAATATGGGGAACATTTTAGTGGTCTGGATAGAAGATCAAGCCTTAAGCCTAACCCAGAGCAAGGCCCTTAACTCTCTTCAATTCTATGAAGGCTGAGAAAGACGAGGAAGCTGCAGAAGAAGAGTTTGAAGCCAGCAGAGATTGGTTCATGAGGTTTAAGGAAAGAAGCCATCTCTATAGCATGAAAGCACAAAGTGAAGAGCCAAGTACCAATACAGAAGCTGTAGTAAGTTCTCCAGAAGATCTGGCTAAGCTTATAACAAAGGTGGCTACACTAAACAACAGATTTTCAATGCAGATGAAACAGCTCGCAATTGGAAGACGATGCCAGCTAGAACTTTCATAGAGAGAAGTTAATGCCCAGCTTCCAAGATTCAAAGGACAGACTGACTCTCTTGTTAGGGGCTAATGCAACTGGTAGTTTAAGTTGAAGCCAGTGCTCATTACCTTTCCAACATCCTAGGGCCTAAAAGAATTATGCTAAATCTACTCGGTGTTCTATAATGGGCCAACAATGCCTGGATGATAACACATCTGTTTACAACACAGCTTATTAATATTTTATACTCTGTGGAGAACTACTGCTCAGGAAAAAAAAAAAATCCTTTCAAAATATTACTGATTGGGGCACCTGCGTGGCTCAGTTGATTAAGCTTGTGCCTTCAGCTCAGGTCATAATCCCAGGGTCCTGGGATAGAGCTCCGTATCAGACTCCTTGCTCAGTGGGGAGTCTGCTTCTCCCTTTCCCTTTGGAGTTGCCCCTGCTTGTGCTCTCTTTCTCCCCCTCTCTGTCAAATAAATAAATAAAATCTTTAAAAAATATATTACCTCTTGCTGACAATGTACTTGGTCACCCAAATTTTCTGTTGGAGATGTACAATGACATTAATGTTTTCACACCTGCTAGCACAACATCCATTCTGCAGCCCATGGATCGAGAAGCAAATGCCTTATTATTATCAAGTCTTATTATTTAAGAAATACATTTCAAAAGGCTATAGCCAGCATAGAGAGTGATTCCTCTGATGGATTTGGACAAAGTAAATTAAAAGCTTTCTGGAAAGATGCACTATTTAAGAACGTTTGTGATTGATCAAAAGAGGACAAAATATCAACACTTACCAGAGTCTGGAAGAAGTTGAATGCAACCCTCATGGACAAATTTGAGGGGTTCAAGGCTTCAGTGCAGAAGTAACTACAGATGTGGTAGAAATAGCTGGAAAACTAAAATCAGAAGTGGAGCCTGAAGATGTAGATAAATTCTTGAAATCTCATGAAAAAACTTGAACAGGTGAGGAGTTCCTTCTTATGGATGAGCAAAGAAAGTAGTTTCTTAAGATGTAATCTACTCCTGGTGAAGATAATTTAAGATTATTGAAATGATAAAAAAAAGATTTTAGAATATTACACAACATTAGTTGATAAAGCAGCAGCTGGGTCTGAGAAGACTGACTCCAATTTGGCAAGAAGTTCTACCTAAGGCAAAATGCTATCAAACAACATTGTGTTCCAGAGAAATGATTCCAGAAAAATCATTCATGAAAGGTAGAGTCAATCAATGTGACAGATTTCACTGCTGCCTTATTTTAAATAATTGCCACAGCTACCCAGCCTTCAGCAACCAGCACCCTGATCAGTCAATAGCCATCAACACCAAGGTGAGACCCTTTACCAGCCAAAGGATTACAACTCAAGGAAAGTTCACATGATGATTAGTATTTCTAGCAATAAAGTATTTTTTACTTAAGGTATACATATTTTCAGACACTATTATACTACAACAATACTGTAATATAGATTATAGTATAGTATAAATATAACTTGCATGCACTGGGAAACCAAAAAAAAAATAAAATAAAATTATTTGGATGGTTTTATTGTGATGTTTACTAATTGCAATGATCTGGAACCACACCCACAATATCCCAGAGGTAGGCCTGTATCTTAAAAAGTGCCTTCCAAATTGTGGCTAAAATGACAAGGTTAGAGGCTTATTCAGATTTTCGCAAAATGGGAGAAATGCCTAGTTATTATTGTCACTGTTTATATTTTTTCTAATGTATATTCATGATGAAATCAATACAGGAAAAGAAGCAACCCTGACTGCAACTGTCCTGACAATAGTTAAGAGGAGGCCTGAGACCCCTCACAACTTGATGAGTCAGACTAAATCTATTAACACAAGTAGAAGGCTCAGAATCTCTAGATTGGATGGTAGGAAACAAGGGTCCTGATTCAGCCAATTACTTCATTTTTAACTGGCAGTAACTTTAGTAGGAGAAATTATGGTGTAACCTCATTCACTTATTTTTCTAACAAATACTAACTGAGCACATTGTATGGGCTATTGATTACACATAAAATGTGATAGAATGTTTATTTCCTTGTTTATATTCCCCACTGAGCAGGGAGCTGGATGTAGGACTCCATCTCAGGACCCTGGGACCATGACCTGAGCTGAAGGCAGACGCTTAACTGACTGAGCCACCCAGTTGCCTTACGAGACCTATTCTTATGAAAAGGGGCATCATCAATTTTACTTTTTTCTAATCTAAAGTAAGGTAAATGCAATTTAAAATTTAAGCGGTTGTGCAAACACACGTAATATGAACAAGATAACAATTTTTAAAGGTGAACCTGGCAGTAATAACCTCAAAAAAAATTTTTTTCATTTGCCATGTAAGTGTCCAAATTGAGCTTACAAAAGAGGTCACCATGTTTGATGTATGAAAATGTAAGTTTTAAGAAAGTCAAATCTCTGAAAGTCAGGAACTGCTTGTATAATGCAATTGTATTTTAAAGAAAGGTGATGGTAATTAATTAGGTAGGTTTTAGATGTAATGCTGGAAAAAATATTTTTATGGAGAGCATTTGGCTTTTTTTGGCCATTCCCAGTTGTTTTAGCAGTTTATTCATTATAACTTTTGATTAAGTGTTGAGAGCCCCTGTAGCATATTGCTGTTCTTTTGTTCCTTCTGAATTTGTCTAACTAATCTTTAATTCTTTCTTTCTAATTCCTCTCTAGTCAATCATTTAGCTCCTTACTAATCCATCACCTGCAATTAGGAATCATCTCTTTAATCTTCTTAGTATCCTTGGTAAGTTCTAGCCACAAATGTTTCCACACCCTCACACACCCTATCTTCTATTTTCACGCATATTTTTTTACCAATAAACAAAACTAAGCAGAAGAGGACATATTAATGTGCAAGCACTGACAATTTCCAAGACTCGAAATTAAAGAATGTCTCTGCCTATTGCGGGAAATTTTGAAGACCACTGTATATATTTAAAATCCCTACTGTGCTGGCTTTATCATATAGGGTAATATTTGTAGAGTAGACAACTACCAATATAACATGATCTAGGGGGGAAAGAAGCTTCCATTCCCTCCTATGCATTAAGCCTGCAGTGATACTGAAATTATTATGTATGGTTGAATGATGTTGATATTTTAACTGAAGAGGCCTGTGTGATGCATTACTGTTCAAACTACTAACATCAGAATTCCACCTTCATTTTAAGGCAGAGGGCAATATTAAAAATGCAACTACTCACTCAGGAGAATAAGAATCTAGTGTAAATGGAAATATTATCAAGAAAGCAAGCTAACTGAAAAGATCAATAAAAGTCATAACCATCGGGCACGTGGGTGGTTCAGTCAGTTAAACGGTTGCCTTTGGCTCTGGTCATGGTCCCACAGTCCTGGGATCAAGTCCCACATTGGGCTCCCTGCTCATAAGGGAGTCTGCTTCTCCCTCTCTCTCTCTCCCATTCCCCCTTTACTCATGATCTGTCTCACATACCCGTTTGCTTGCTCTCTCTAATAAATAAAATCTTTATAAAAAAAAACCCTCACAACCATAAATAGAGAAAAATTTTTAAGCTCTGTAACTAAATTTGGCTCAGGAGTAGCATCAACCTTACTTCTGGTTTTCCTGAACTCCCCTATGTACTCTCTTGTGGATTTATTCACTCACAGCATTCTCCACTAAAAGAAACCAGGATTCTGCAGAGGGTAACAGATTCCATTCCAAGTTTAGAACATGGTAGTGATGCTAGTAAATACAATGAGTCAAGGCATTACAGGCAGTGGAGTCAACTTAAGGTGATTCTTCCAGCCATGGGCACCTGGGTGGCTCAGCTGGTTAAGCACTGGGACTCTTGATTTCAGTTTTGGTCATGATCTCAAGGTTGTGAGATGGAGCCCTGCATCCAGCTCTGTGCTCAGCATGAGTCCACTTGAAATTCTCTCTCTCCCTCTGCCCCTTCCCTTGCTCACATACACTGTCTCTCTCTCCCTAAATAAATAAACAAATAAATTAGTAAAGGTGATTCTTCCAGCCAATAATGACTATTTATACCTTTTGGTATAAGTTCTAGAACAAGACAAATCTGTAAAAGGACAGAAGCACTTTAGTACATGATGATGTTCAAATGAGAAAAATTAATATAAACTGCAGAGATAAATAGTTATAGAAAAAAATACAAGTAACTAAATTAAGGTGACTTCTTAACAGAGGAAGGTCATCTATGTGTGTCTGTGTGTGTATATGTGTGATATATTTATTCTGTTAATTATACATTTCTAAGATATGGACATCTGCTTCCTTTTCTTTGCATAAGGAGAAAGGAAAAAAGTAATAGTGAATAAATCAGTTTTTTAAAAAGGTAGGAAGTTAGCAAAAAGAGAAAACTGACCAGTTCTATTGCTCATATATAACAGGCTGTAAAAATTAAAAAAGGATGTTCAATACAATCAGGCCAATGACAAAGTAGAGCTTCACCATGTGTTCCAAAGTGACTAATGAAATAAATGTGCTATAAACAAGAACTAAGTCAACTGAGTCAATCCTTAATATCCTATGAAATATAAGAAAGACTAAATGGTACAACAATTGATGTTACACATTTTTAATAAATCATCATAACATAACAAAACAAAGAATAGATCCCAAACAACTAAAACCTATGACATAGGTATTAACTTAAAAAAAAAAAAAGTATTATTGACCTAACAGTGAAATTTTAACAACCCAAAAGAAACTCCATTTGAAGATCAATAGCTCAATTTTTAATCACCTTGGGAGAAACAAGGCAGATCGAGGTCTCAACCAAGAATCTAAAACCTGACTGAGAAGATATCCTTTATTCTTTGGAGTCAATTAAGAATACTACAATTTTGTGAGATTAAGAGTCACTTATGGTTTGTCTCCCTCCCAATCCCATCCGGGGGGAGGGGGTTTGGGAGAAGGTGGTGGGATTATGGACATTGGGGAGGGTATGTGATTTGGTGAGTGCTGTGAAGTGTGTAAACCTGGTGATTCACAGACCTGTACCCCTGGGGATAAAAATATATGTTTATAAAAATAAAAAAATTAAAAAAAAAAAAAAAAAAAAAGAATACTACAATTTTGGAAATGTGTCACAGTCATAGATCAAACCTTTAAATAGGTATCAAAATTAGTATAGCTATGATCCTTGAAAGATACGTCATGAAAATTGATTAAATCACAGAATTAGTTTGCATAGAAATAAAGTAATTAGCTGAGTGAGAACGGTGTTTGTCTTTTGCCTTCTATTTAAGGTAATGAATCAAGGGTAATAATTTCATAATTATATTTTAATATTTTAACAGAATTTAAAATATGTAATCTATTTTTAAAAGCTAAAAATGTTTTAAATGCTTTATTACATTATGTATTTAATACACTGAGCATTAAACAAAGTACAAATAATCATGAATGTGTCCTCCATGTACAAAAGCCTCTCAAAAAAAAAAAAAAAAACCTTTTGTGGGGAAATGGAGTGCGCCCATTAGCACCTATTGTCACATTAGCAGAGATCATTTTCTTGATAACAAGAGAGGGCAATATTCTCAGAAAAATCATTCTCGGAAAAGTTTTAACAAAAAATGGAAAGTAAAAGCCAGATGTATTATCCAAAGAGGGCAGGCCTGAATAGGACAAGGCACTATAAATGCTGTTTTTGTCATTGTTTAGTAAGTCAACCATGTCTGTGATTTCTGACCTGTCATTTAACATTTTTACATCCCAGAACCTCTTCAAATGATAATATGGGCAGTATAATTTCACAGCAAAAGCTGACAATTTGGAGTCTAAGAAACCTGGACACAACCCTCCCTCCCATTATTAACTCTGCATTCTGGTTCCATTATTAAGTAGGCTAAGTTTCAACTTTTTATCGTTAATTTGGACATATTTATATCTGGCATTAAGGTGAACAAGCATTATATACACAAAAGTGCCTAAGGATGGGGTGGAAACAGACATAAATAATAAGTCTAATCCTCCTGGGTAATAAATGCTTCACCCTCAGAGATGATGGTGACCATGAAGACATGCCTCTCAGATCCCCTCTATGGAGAGCATAATTGACCTACAGTTCCAGCTACTGTGCTCTGAAACCCATCACCACTTTTCTCAGTAGATCACCTTCTAGCAATGCTCCCAGCCAGTGATGGCACAAGCAAGCCTACTAAGGCAGGCCTGCTCCTGAGAGATGGGGAAGCTTTCGCCTGCAGACTCCCTATCAGTCTTGCTCAAATTTATCAGAACAGTACTGCAATCTAAGCCTCTTGGACCCAATCTTCCGGCTTGACCTCTCTCCCTCAGGGTCAGAACAACATCGTATCACAGTCTAATGGTCTCCCAGCCTCTCCTAGCTCCCTTCCGTCCCCATTTTCCTCCACAAGCATTTCCCCTTCTCCCTAAGAAAGCTCTTACATGTCTACTGCTGTCTTGTCTTTTGTTTCTCAGAGGACCAGGACTAACACGGGAACCCAGGATCTTACATCAGATAAGGGCAATAATTTATAGTATTTTAAAGGCTTTAGTAGGTTGAAGAGTTGATTCTCTTCTACAAGAAAAACCTTTCTCACAGGTAGGAGCAAAACCAACAGATTTAAGGACTTAAAAGTCGTAACATTAAAAGATTATATTAAGTCCATTAAAATAACCCACTTAGAAAGGCTAATTCTACCATTAGTGAAAATAATGACAAAGGCTTGTGGAAATGTACATTCAGAATTCAAAATAATCTGTGGTCAAGGCCACTTAGCCTATGCTTTAAAATAAATCATAAAATGTAATTTCTAAAATATGTGTTTATTTTTTAAAACATGTGTTCCCAAAAGGCCACAGCACAGATCAATAAATCAATAATGGGGTTAAGACTACATATTCTAAAGGGGCATAATCTTTAATAGTGTATTAACAATTAAATAGGTAGCAGCACCTTACAATGACACTGAAAAAATAATCAAATTCTCATCCCATCCATGAATCAAAAACTTCAAAATTTCTATTACTGAAAAGTATTCCCATATCATTCCTTTTTTTTTATAATTTTATTTTTTTTTCAGTGTCATTCTATTTAAACATTTTCTTAGACTCCTTGAAGGCTGCCATACAGGCATGTCTATAATTCATTTTCATAGCTGTTCTTTCCATAGTGTTTTCATTCTGATTTCGAATTTAAAAATATGGCCTTTGTAGTTCTTATAATTATTATGGTAGCTCCTTTAGACACCCAGATTCCTAGGAGACCCCAAATTAAGCAAACTGGATTAGAAAAAAAAATGAAATTCCTTTTCAAAGCACTCTGCTAAATTCATTCAGTCTACTTTTGCTCAATGGCCATATAGGAACTCAGAAGCTCTTCCAAATACAGTCACTAAACATTCAAATACTTATTGAGCACCTGACCTGGGGAACACAGTATTAAAAAAGGATAATACCTTACTTCTAAATTACTCCTATGCCATCAACATTACAATATATCTACTAAATGCTAGAAGATTCTTCCCTGCTTAAGGTATGGATTCAACCATATAGCCCAATAAATTACCCAGCTGTATTCCTTCCTGACATGTGAAGCTTTCCATTAGTTCAACTTCACAACATTTCCTTTGTTCATTTACCCACTGGATGCAGCTCTTTGCAAAAGTATTTAGCTTTCAAGTGTCATTTTTAAATATTAGTCTCTTCAATACGTTAATCATTTTTACTAAAATATCGGATTCCTGTTATATGATTACATTCTTCTGGAATTAAATTTGCAAAATGACTTCACAGTATATTCATAAAATATATATTTACATGGACTCTATAATACAGAAAAAGAATATCCATCACCTTGTCTTATTGTCTTTTTTTTTTTTTTGACCCAAGTTTAGTTATCTTTAGGAAAGTTGTTACTTAGGTCTTAAAATCTAGAGCTGTCAATTTATTTAACAAACACTTGTTCAGTAGTTACTATTAGAAATAATTCCCCTCTATTTAGAGCTACTAATTCATAAAGTTCCTTCAGCAGTCCTATGACATAGGTGTTATTATTCCCAATGTTGTGGATGAAGTAACTTCAAAGTCACACAACTCACAAGTCACAGGCTAGACTTGAAAACAGGTAGCCTTGACCCAGAGTCAGCAAGTTTAATAAGTTTATGCTGCCCAGCACATAACTCTACAGCAACTACAAATCGTGAGTTATATAATTCACTGCTATAGTAAAGGAATAATTAGCTTCTCTATAATTTCCTTGCATGACAAAGGGGTTTTCTCCAATTTTTCACTGGACAGTGGCTAATGGTAGCTGCTTGGAGGTCTGTGTTAGAAAGAATTTTGAATACTAGTCTGCACCTAACAGGAAAGAGTAGTGAGACTGACCAGGCATGTCTGACAAAGGCCCCAGTAAGATCTATTGCGGCCTCTAGATACATATTAACCATCTCTAAGTTAGACTTTTCCAGTTTAAGCCTACAACATTTGTTTATTCTGGATTTTAAAATATGTGAGGTTGTTAAAGTAAGACTAAAAGAAAAGAGGAGTCACTGGAAAGTTTAAGTTTAGTATTTCATTGCAATTATAGTATAATGATTATTTTAGGGAATCAAAAATCCTCCTTAAAGAAATCAGTAACTTTGTACACATAAAGGCCCTAAAATAAGATACTGTCTAGCAACAGAGATTCTTCCTCAATAAACTGGCTCCTACTATACCCTTTGAAATCAAACACTTGCTTTGGTATGGCCTGTTGGCATCTACATAATTGGTCTCTAGATATACCCAGCGGATTATTTTTCACAAAACAAACAAACAAATAAATAAATAAAAACTCGAGGAAAGGAAACAATAAAGTAACCTTAAAAAAAAACCCTTCTCCTATTCCCTACTTTCAGCAAATCTCTTTCTTTTCCATCAGTGTATTTTCAAATATTATCTCTAGTTAAGGGTCTGATAAATTTTTAATTACTTGTAAGATGTTTTTTAAAGTGTGTTATAAACAGAAATGGTTAGTTCCCTAACCAGAAACAAACCATTAAATGAAATGAAAGTCTGATACATACATTTTCTAGCTATAGATACTATATTTGTGAAATTATATAGGTGCTACTGCAAAAGGATATAATGCAGATTCATTCTCATGCTACTCAGAACTTGGCATGAGGGCAGAAAAATAAGCAAAGTCTGATATAAAACACTAGCTGATTAGAAGAGATATGTATAAGATGTTATAATGGGGCTAGATAAAAGCATATTTAACATTTTGCCTAGGTGAAGAGAGGATTACATAATTCTTCAATGAAATGACCTTTGTTCTGAGAATTAAAACATACTTCGAATTTGTCAAGTAAATAAGAAACAGGGGATGCAGCGCTGCTGTTGTTGTTGCTAAGCACCTTACAAAAAAGAAAAGAGAAAAAATTAGCATGCCATGAAGCAGTTCAGTGTTGAAGAGAGGATGGAAAGGAAGGCTAGGAATAGTGGAAGGGAAGAACAGTGGAAGGGAAGGTTAGGAAGGGAGGTGGGCATAATGGAGCTTATATTCATCATGAGAAGTAGATTTCAGCCAGAGCACAGTAAGCAGTTATTGAGAGAGAAACATTAACAATGGGAATGTCATGATTACAACTGTATATTTTTAACATATATTTTCTACACAGACATTTCTTTAATTCAATTAACATATAATGTATTATTAGTTTCAGGGGTAGAGTTCAGGGATTCATCACTATATAACACTAGGTGTTATGTAACACCTAGTCAGTGCCTATTACAGCACGTGCCCTCCTTAATGTCCGTCACCCTGGTACCCTATCCCCCACCCCCTGCCTTCAAGCAACACTCAGTTTGTTTCTTATAGTTGAGTCTTTTATGGTTTTACTCTCTGATTTCATCTTTAGTTTTCCCTCCCTTCCTCTGTGATCCTATTTTGTTTCTTAAATTCCACATGTGAGTGAGATCATATAATATTATTTTTCTCTGACTGACTTATTCTGCTCAGCACAATACCCTCTAGTTCCATCCACATGGTTGCAAATGGCAACATTTCATTTTTTGATGCCTGAATAGTATTCTAGTGTGTGTGTGTGTGTGTGTGTGTGTGTATAACATCTTCTTTATCCATTCATCTGTCAATGGACATGACGCAGACATTTTTTATCTGAAAGCATGATGCACGATAGAACAAGGGAGAAGAAGACGGGGGATAAAGAAATCAGTTAGCTAATTATCCAAACAATAAAGAGGATGTGATGAAGACCTAAACTTCAACAGAAAAACACAGATTCAACAACTATCTGCAGATATAAAACTTACAATAACACACATCATTGGGCTCCAGTCTGATTTACACATTAGGCCTATTTTGATTCTGCTTGATATACACGTATTTGTAGTTTCACATATCTGCAACAGACTGATGAAATGAGTAGTATAATCTCGATTTTACTCATAAGAAAATGAAATCCAGAGAAGTGGCTCACCCAGTAAAATACTGCTACAAAATAATGAAGCCTAAAGTCAAATCCAACATTCCAGACCCGATTCTTCTCAGTAACCCACAAGGCCTTTAATGGAATACTATTCACCAAAGTGACCAACAAGTTGACTTTTGATATGGTTATTATACTTGATATTTCAGTGACCATATTTGTCATGCTAAAGTTCAAAATCTATGATAAACCGCAGTGTAGGAGACACTATAATCTCTGAAAATATTTAAAATGCCAATATGGACTTGGAATCAATAACAGAAATGTGAAATATATAATGATGTCTTTTATCACATAGTAAAAGAAAAAATTCTTATATAATTCCATAAATTCTCCTTATGAACCATTAGATAAAAAACTCCTTATTACTCATTTACCTTGAAATAAACAAAGATGAAATAAAGCTTTTTGTTGTTATCTAATTTTTGTTAAGATGAAATTTTCATGCAGTGAGGGGCCCCTAGATGGCTCAGTCAGTTAAGCATCTGCCTTCATCTCAGATCATGATCCTAGGGGTCCTGGGTTTCCCGAGTCAGGCTCCCTGCTCAGGTACAATCTGCTGCCCCCTCACCCTATGCCACTCCCCCTGCTTATGCTTGTGCTCTCTCTCTCCCTTTGTGTCAAATAAATAAACAAAATCTCAAAAAAAAAAGGGGGGGGGGAGACATTTGCATGCAATGAAATGCACAGATCTTAAGCGTAAAGTTCCACACAAGGCTATTATATAGAGAATTTGTTCATACCATTACCCCATCTCCTAATGGGGCATTAATCTCTTCTCCTCTTTATAAGCAGAGAGAAATCATTTTTCTTCATTCCTCATCTAGAGAGTGTCTAGTTACTCTTACCACTTTCATTGTGTCACTAAAGAGTGACTTTGCCTGGGACAAAATGGGGTGGGCAGCAACGCCTTTACTATTTACTGTGGAGTAATTAAGAACTGTATCTCTGGGCCAAAATGCCTTGTACGAACACTCAGGAGAAAATTAATGAATATTAATAATAAAAAATCAACAATATGCTAAGCCTCATAATACTTTCAGCTATCAATTTTAAAATGTGTTTACAATAATGAAAAATCTCTTTTCTTTATGTACATATTTAACATTTCCATTTTCTTCTGGCCCTCGTGTAGATTCAGCTTTCTACCTGATATTATTTTCATCTGTGGGACTCGATCCCAGGACCTTGGGATCATGACCTGAGCCAAAGGCAGAGACTTTAACCCACTGAGCCACCCAGGCGCCCCAGGGTCTAATCTACTTTTAATCATATTCACTGTAATTGTTCAGTTTATATGCTTTCTTTGGAAATTGTTCTTTTCCTGGCCTCTGGAGTTGTACCCTAGGCAGGCATAGATGCAGCCAAACATTTAAGGGGATCTCTACAGTTTCAGGTTGCCTTTCTTTCTAGAGTTCCCTTCTCTCCAGTATTTAACCCCACAAATTTCAGCCACCTTGGTCTCTACAAATTTTGACCTTTCTCTCCTCAACTCAGCAAAACTGCCAAGCTCAGTTTAGTTGTTCACTTCCTGTACCATATAACGAAAATTGCCTCCAGGCAGAAAGCTGAGCTAATTTGGAAGTCTTACCTTTTTCATGTCCCTTCTCTCGGGAATCATAGTTCTATGCCGTGACATGGGAGAAAGAACTGTTTTTAGTTTATTTACCCTGACAAGGTAGTCCTGTAGCCTCCTCTTCCTTCATAGATGGAAGCAAACTTGCCTAATATTGTTTTTGAGATTCATCCATGGCTTTGCATTCATATTTTTTAAATTGTTGAGTAGTATTCCATTGTTTTAATATGCCAATATGTTCATCTGCTCTCTAATTGGTAAATGTTTGGGAGTTGGGTATTTTTTATTACAGATTTTAGCTCCTGGGCTAAAGCTTTTACATACATTTATGTATCAGTATATTTTTTTAAGATTTTATTTATTTATTTATTTGACAGACAAAATATCACAATTGGGCAGAAAGGCAGGCGGGGTGGGTGGGGGGGAAGCAGGCTCCCCACTGAGCAGAGAGCCAGATGTGGGGTTTGATCCCAGGACCTGGGATCATGACCTGAGCTGAAGGCAGAGGCTTTAACCCACTGAGCCACCCAGGCGCCCCTATGTATCAGTATTTATATGGAGATAAATTTTCATTTCTCCTGGATATTTACCTAAAGGAAGAATTACTGTGTTACAGAATGGATATATAATTTACTTCATAAGAAAATACATAGCAGTTTTCCAGTACAGTTAGATCATTTTTAATTCTTACCAGCAACTTATGAGAATCCAGTTTCCTCCAAATTTGATATTTATATTTTTAAATTTTTTTTTACAATTTTATTTATTTATTTGAGAGAGAGAAAGAGCATGAGGAGAGGAGGATCAGAGGGAGAAAAAGACTCCCTGCGGAGCAGGGAGCCAGACATAGGACTCGATCCTGGGACTCCAGGACCATGACCTGAGCAGTAGGCAGTTGCTTAACCAACTGAGACACCCAGGTGCCTATTAAGTCTTTTAAATTTTAATTCTACTGGGTATAAAATGGTATTTCACTGTGATTTTATTTTGCATTTTCCTGATGACCAGTTATGTTAAGTGTACTTTTAAGTGTTGATCCTTCTTTGCTCACTGAAGCCACCATGCTTTGCTGGAACTCCATCTTCCTTTGCCATATTGGAGCCTGTGTCTCAATTAGGCTGTACAAACAGACCTGTCTCATGTTTTACTCTTATCTCAAAGATCTTGAAAATAGGTGGCTTATTATACATTTTGCTTAGCCTTATAGTTACAGGCAGGAGGGCAAGTCTTGAGCAAGCTGCTCCATTAGACCAGAGTGAAGTCATGTAACTCTGTTTAACCCTAACAAAGTGTCAAGAAATTCTATCTGACCACTACCTATCCAACTAGATTGTCCTTTTCGGAATTACCTGAAATAATTGGAAGAACTAAGTCTCTTCCCATGGCTTTGAGAAGTCTCTGGAAAGAGGTATTAGCAAGAATCTGCCCTCAGGATCTCAGATTCATGATAAAACAAAAAGCAAAATTGCAAAGCACATTAATCAAAATTTTTAATTACATGCAAACATTAGACCTCAGCTAATGTGGGGGAAAAAAGTGTGAAGAATATCAAAACTAGAGGTAAAACTATTAATTTAATCCCAGACTTTTAAAAAGCCTGAATATAGTAATAAAATGATCTCAAATCAGGTACAAAAATCTTTCACGTCAATCAAAAGCAATCTTATATATGGAGCTGACAAAAAATCTGTGTATAACAAGGCATCTGACAGATGTTTGAGGAATGGCAAAAGATATTAAAATGTTATTTTTAGCAACTCCCAATTTAGCTTCAAAATGCATATTACAATCCAGAAGAGCAATATATAAGAACTTATAAAATCAAAAGATTCTGTTCCAAAATAGAATGGGTGAGGTGAGAATGAGGGAGGTGAGAATGAAAACAACTGGAAGCATCTATTCATTTTACAAATACAATTTTAACAACATGTTCCTTAATTTAAAGTCATGTTGCATAACTGCAGTTTAACATGTTTGACAAACAAAAAGATATTAACTTTATATATACTAAAACTATTGTTAATAATTATATTTACATATACTTATGAATAAAGATATTTTTATATTTTTTTCAGTTGGTATCTACACAGTAAAGTCCCCTCTTGGGCTCTTGAGACTCTGAGAACAAAGCAGCACTGACAGAAATGGCTGCCAGCACATTTCCAGATATCCATAATATCACTTTGCTCATTTATTTGTGGGTCATCTTGAAAATTCTTTTGTGGACTCTAACATGTTTATGGCCAGGTTATAAGAAAAAGTGGTAAGGATGAGAATGAAATTGGAAATTAAAGCACTCAAAATCCCCTCTTACTCATTTATCCCCATTAACATGTTAATTTTTTAAAAATCTTCTGATCCTTTGAATTCTTCCTCAATAATTAAGAGTACCAAGCACACAGGAATCAAGAAGTAGAGGGAGAGAAACCATGAGAGACTGCGGACTCTGAGAAACAAACTGAGGGTTTGGAAGGGGGGTAGGGGATTGGGTGACCCTGGTGGTGGGTATTATGGAGGGGACATATTGCATGGAGCACCGGGTGTGGTGCATAAACAATGAATACTGGAACACTGAAAAAAAAAATAAAATAAAATTAAATTTTTAAAAAAGGAAATCACATAAAAACATCACATACATAATTTACTATGTAATTAAACCAGTAGTTAAATTAGAATTATTTGTAGGAAAATAATTATTTTACATATAACTTTTCATAAAGTAATCCATTACTTCTGCTTTAAGTAGACCAGACCTTTTGGATAATGCTTAGACCATATTGTTTGAAAAGTTGTTACAGAACCAGAAATAAATGATTCTATCTCTTAAAAAAAAAAAAAAAGAAGAAGAAGAAGAAGCAGAGGGAAAAACTTAATGAGTTTGTAGAGATGATCCTTCTGGTTCTTTTTATTTCAAAGATTCTTTTATTCAAGGAATGCAAAAATATACATGTTTCAAAATCAGTTTGGTCAGTGGAAGCACCCTTGAAAAGGAAGTAAACTATCCAAAATTATTCCTTTGAAAGTTATAATACATACTTGAAGGTAAACACTACAGTAAGCTATAAATATTAGTAGCTAATTTTTATTAACATGTTATACTCAGGATTCACAAATTCTTTTTTTTTAATATAATTTTTTATTTTTTATAAACATATATTTTTATCCCCAGGGGTACAGGTCTGTGAATCACCAGGTTTACACACTTCACAGCACTCACCAAAGCACATACCCTCCCCAATGTCTATAATCCCACCCCCTTCTCCCAAACCCCCTCCCCCCAGCAACCCTCAGTTTGTTTTGTGAGATTAAGAGTCACTTATGGTTTGTCTCCCTCCCAATCCCATCTTCTTTCATTTATTCTTCTCGTACCCACTTAAGCCCCCATGTTGCATCACTACTTCCTCATATCAGGGAGATCATATGATAGTTGTCTTTCTCCGCTTGACTTATTTCGCTAAGCATGATACGCTCTAGTTCCATCCATGTTGTCGCAAATGGCAAGATTTCATTTCTTTTGATGGCTGCATAGTATTCCATTGTGTATATATACCACATTTTCATGATCCATTCATCTGTTGATGGACATCTAGATTCACAAATTCTAATCAGAAATTATCTAATAATTTCCTTGAGTTATTTAAACTTAATGTCTTATATTTATACTTAATGTATTCAGTTCATCTCCCCCTATTCTCTCTTAACCTACTATGATTATACTTCTTCCCTCATCACTCTACCATAACGATTTCCTCATTCTAATTCCAATGGTCAACTCTTTCTTAGGTCTCATTTTACTTTACCTGGTAGCAGCATTTAACATCCTTAAAATACATGATTCTAAAATTAGCTTTCAGAACCCTTCCTTCTCCTAGCCATTTGTCCTTCTCCTTAGTTGATTCCTTCTAATTTTCTCTAATTCTCAAAGTTAGAATACCTCAAAATAATCTTTCCCTCTTTCTTTCCTAGTACTCTCACTCCTTTAGTGATCTTATCCAATCTTACACTGAATTTTAGATACCGACATTATGCCCGCAAAAATGTAGCACCAAATTTATATCTCCAGTCTGTACAATCCAAATTCCTATTTAATTAATTCCATCTAGATTAGTCTAACACACATCTCAAAACGAGCTCTTGATTTTCCCTCCAAAAGTGCTTCTTCCTCCATTTCAATTAATGATAATTCTATTCTTCCAATTGTTTGGGGAAAAAATCTAAGAAATTATCTTTGGGCTCTCTCTTTTTCTGTTGCACTGAATTCAGTCCATCCAATCCAAGGGACTCCCACCTTCAAAATCTGTCCAGAACTCTATCATTTACCACCTCCACTGCTGTCAATCTAGTCCAAGCACTGTCCTTCTTGCCTAGATTATTACATTAGCCTCCTAGTCTCCCCCTCTAGTCTTAACCCTTGCAGTTCTTCCTCAACAAAGAAACCACAATAATCCTAGCAAAACTCAAGACAGATCATGCCATGACTCTGCTCAAGACTGTGCAATAACTCCCATTATATTTCAAATTAAAGCCAGATTCTTTATGACAGCTAAAATTTCTCACATGGTTTGCCTTTCCATAATTCTTCTCAAAATCATTTCTTCTATTATCCCAGATGGATCTTGCACCTCCTGGAGCACACCAGGCATGTCTCTGCCTGAGGGTTATGCCTTTGCTAAGGCTTATCCCCCAAGTGTTCTTTCTTCAAATATCCACAGACCTCACTCCTTTCATTCCTTCTATCTTCCTAGAGGTGCTTTTCATAACTCCCTTATTTAAATTTTCAATAACATCCTTAACTGTTTAATTTTCTCCGTGTAAATATCACTATCTTTCACTCTCTTCTTATTGGAATGTAAGCTTCAAGAAGGCAAAATTTTGTGTTATCAATGATTATGACTCCAGAACCTAGAAAAATGCCTTGTAGACATTCAATAAATAATTTGGGGTGGAAAAACATTTCTTTACCAGAAAATAAATGATATCCCCAACGTAATTAGTTGTTTATCATTACTGATAACAAATGTTGACCAAAACAAAAACAAAAACAAAAAACAAACAAAAAGCCCCAAACAAACAAAAAATCAAAAAACTCAATTCATTAGTCTTATGACAAAATAAAAAAAGTTAATCTAGTTAAATCTCTGGAAAACTGACTTAAAATGTAAGAAGTCTTAGGAAACAAAAAAGGAAATGCCATCTTTCTACATATTAGATCATACACATAACAACATGCTAATTCTATCATTAGGAAAAAATAAAAAGACAATGACTCTTATATAATTAAGGCAGAAAAAAGTTTAAAGCTATTTGTCAAATTTGGGGGGGGTGTAATTTCTACTTCTGGGCAACCTAAATTTCAAATATATTAAGGATATCAATACTTCATCACAAACTGGTAAGAGTGAATATTTCCTACTGAGAAAATTCATGTATTTCATGAGTTATATTAAAAGAACTTGTTAATGCCTGTTTGGAAACAAAAAAAAATTAATTATGTATCCATTCAGATATAAAAACCTGAGACCCAAAAAAAGAAAAGAAAAATATGACCTTCAAGGTCAAAAACTAGCTGATGGCAAATCTGTTAACTCGTATATTTCTTCTATAGTCAACAAGACTGTCCCTAAACTCTGTCTTGGTAATGTTTGAACCTTTTTACTCATAATGCAATCCATGTTAGCAATTTATTTCAGCAAGAAAAGCTCTCAAATTATTTAGCAATATAAATGTCATGCATTTAGAGATTAAACATACAGAATTTTTAATGCCTTAATATAACAGCTGTTAGGCTCATTTTTAGCTCAAGCTCAGGCAAATAAAATATTGATTGTGTAAGAATTCAAAGGAAATGACATACTTTTTAAAAAATCTATAATATCTAAATTCAGATACTTAAATATGAGGGTGATTAGAATTTCTGAGTTCATCATTTCATATCTCACCAGTGCTCTCTAAAAGTATAAACATTCAGTATTTGGGGGGCTATATCTGAATTTGCCGAATAGTTCAGAAGTAAAAGACCAAAGTGACCACTGAAAATCTAGAAATTTGATGGCAGCCATCACCTTTAGCATTTCTCTGTTCTGAGATTTCACAGAACCCTGAAGAAAACAATAAAATAAAAAACTTTAAATCTTTCCCTAATTCCAATCTAAACCTAATATTTTATCTATAGCTAAAAAAAAAGAGTTACACAGACTATATCAAAAAAAAAGAAGAGGCTAGAAATCTTCAGCAAGGTAGAATTTTCTAGAACTGACTTTCCAGGTAGCACATCCAAGTCCTAGCATAGAAATTATTGCCAAAAAAATAAAAAATAAAAATCTCATTAACTCTACTTACACCTTACCATATGCTAAATTGTGCTAGGAACTAGAAATACTTAGCCTTTACACTGAAGTAAGAAAGACAGGTATGAACAAATATTTATGATCAGTGTGATGAATGTTATCACATTAGCCTGCAAAGGATGCTATCAGATCATGTAAGATAGACACCAAAAGCCAGACATGAAAGAGAAGGAACCATAAGCGAAAAGTCAGGTAAGAAACACTGACCAAATCATCCAAGCAGAGAGGAAAGAAAATTTAGAGATGACTATAAGAGGGAGAATGAAGCTATCACTTCCTTATCACCCAACATCAAAACATGGAGTAACATTTTGCTTCTTCGGATCCTTCCCACTTCATATCCTGGTTATTAAACATGCTGATTCATTCTTCCCATTTATCTACTTCCTCTACTTTACCTGATCCCAAGTTTACTAGATGCTTCCAGCATGACTACAAAAGCCCCCTAACTGGTCATTTGGTCTTGATCTGGATCCCCCCAAATCATCTGTGGTAGTCATTTAGAAGCAGTCATCTTCTAAACTACTTGTTGATAAAATGAAAACATATATATAATACATACTACATAGGTGATATATAATAAGTATATGTTATATATATATGACATATACAACAAAATGCTAATTATCACATCACTGGGAAAAAAATAGGCTGTGATTTTTATGTAATTAAGGCAGTGAGAAGTTTAAGGATACTTGCCAGACTTCCTTTTACAGCATTTTCTATTTACGAGCAATACAGATTTCAAATATGTTAAGAATATAAATACTTCTTCCTACAACTGATAATGATAACAAATATCTATTTAGTGTAAAGCTTAAACCTCCAAAAGAGAAGAGCAAGGCTTGCCTATAGGTTGATTTCACCCAAACTATTCAGCTTTATTTCCTATTTAATTCCCAAGACCTTGCATTGATGAATGATTATTTTCATCTTGTCTACAACATGTCCATACCTGCCACTCTGATTTCTTACAGACTGTTCCTTTACACATATACCAGCACACATACACCCAGATATATACATACCCATATACGTTCCACTTTATTTTGTTCAAACCTTAAGCATTCTCCAAGGTCCACTTCAATTTTCAGTTTTTCCAGGTTGTTTTTAGCAGTTTTTCCAGCTCATTCCAATTCAAATTGCAATCCTACTCCCCAGGACATTTATAATCTTCTCATTCCAATTGTGCTTGTCATTCATTCAATCTGTAAGTATTTATTAAATATGCACAATGCATAAGGCACTTTGTTAAGTGTTGAAGATACATGAATAAGCAACGTAAGCATGATTTCTGTGTTCATGGAGTTAACATTCTTAAGACTGATGGCATGCTGTTTCTGCAGCATTTTCCTAAACATGATGTTTTACATAAACAGTCACTTCATATATATTCTAGATTCTTATACATAAAAATTCATGGAAGAGTTATTTTGTATTCTCTATAACAGTTCTTAGGCAGTATCCATAAAAGGCAGATGGGTTAAAAAGAAAAAAGAAAGTACACGGGCTAAATTTAAGATGAAATAATTTTCTCTTTATTCCTATCTCTTTATACTTCAATAAAGATTAACAATAGAAAAGGTTGCATTTGAATTACAGGATTCAAAACAGCATTTTTCACAGATCTCTATTTAAACTTAAAAATAAAGTGACTTTAAAGGCTAATGTGTCCAATAGATGGTCACATCTCTCAAGAGAATATAATCCTTCATAGGTTTTCCAAAATTTTATTAATATGCCTCTATGGGGAACTTGCTTACTACTCTTTTTTTTTCTGGAATCTAATCAAAAGACTTCTCAATGAATCCTCCTTAGCAACAGAATTATCTTAAAAATAATTCAGAACTAACTAAACTATATCAAGTAAACTTTATTGTGCAAAGAGCAAGGGTATCTTTAAACTTAAATGTCTTGAAGTGTTATTTTTACAATAGCTTTAGGAACTATGACTAAAATTGACATAAACATGTTATATGCCATGGGTTAGAGGTATGAAAAATGTTAGATAATCTTCACCAATACTCTAGCCCATCAATCAGGCAAAGCTAGGTTTCAACTATTGTTCTGAAATGGTTTTGTCCTGCCTTTACCCTACATTTTCAGACCTGCCTTCTCCTAAATCATAGTTTAAATAAAGCATATAATGTTCATGGCCTTGGGCAAATATTTCAAAATAGTGGTATTATTTGGTCCAATAAATTATTTCCTTGACAATTGTATAGAAATGGAGGGAATGTTAAGACAGTGTCGAAATATGATACCTTTCAGTCGTTGAAACAATGATAGCTTTAGGTGTTGAAACACACAGGCACACATTCCCATTCAAAGGAAGAAATAAATGTTAGAAACAACAAGATGAACAATGTATAGAGTATTGGGTAAGCCCCTCATACATAATGTCATTTATTTCCCATATAATTGTATTAGTGCTCTTATTCTCTAAGCCACAATGAATAACCCTCTCAAGACGCAGTATTCACATTTTACTATGAAGGCACATGTAACTTCCTTTTTTTTTATTTTCCCTCTAATTATCAGATTCATGGTACTATCTCAGACCTGTTGCTCTGAGAACTCTCCAGGGCCTAATTTTATGTGTTGTCCTTCTCTTTATCTCAAAGAAGCCCACTTCCAAAGGCATAGACAAACTAATTGGTTTTAGCCTCCTTGTAACTAGAACTTAACATTTCTCCCATAGAGAGAAATGTGTATGATTCTTCATACACATCTGATTATCTTTTCTTCTCTATGTTATTTACCTAGGGCTCTTCTCTAGTATTCGGACACTGAAACACATTTGCTACACCATTTCATAAGGCTCTAGAATGTAAGAGGAAAAACACAGTATGAGGAAATAGTAATCTCAGAGCAAAGTATCAAAAGAATATAAAGCAGGGTGCCTGGGTGGCCCAGTGGGTTAAAGCCTCTGCCTTCAGCTCAGGTCATGATCCCAGAGTCCTGGGATCGAGCCCCGCATCAGGCTCTCTACTCAGCGGGGAGCCTGCTTACTCCTCTCTCTCCCTCTCTCTCTCTCTCTCTCTCTGCCTGCCTCTCCACCTACTTGTGATTTCTGTCTGTCAAATAAATAAATAAAATCTTTTAAAAAAAGAATATAAAGCATAAATTTAAGATTATTCCTAATGTGTAAGGTTTCAGCATTATTTGTACATTAAATCACCTGGAAACATCTTTAAAACCCATGTCCAGATCATAGCTCAGAATGATTATACAAGTTTCCAAAGGGATTCGAACAACCAGGGGTTGACAACCACTAACCCAACAAGTAGGTAACAACTCATATGGAAATCTGAAGAAATTATCTAATTCCTTATTAAAATGAGAGAAAAGCTAAGTGGGAAAGCTAGGGGATACGCTTTCTTCAGTTAGCAGGAAGATCTGGGAAGCAGAGAAAGAAGATCCCATTAAGCAAAATTCCAAAGACCGGTGTTATGGCTTGAAGTATGCCTTCCCCCTTCAAAGACATGCTCAAGTCCTCCCTGCCAATACCACAGAATGTGACCTTATTTATGTGGAGTGTTCTACGGAAGGAATCAAGTTAAAATGAGGCTCTTAGTTTGGGCCCTGACCCGAAATGAATGTTTTCCTTATATAAGGGGAAATTTGGACATAATGGGAAATATGCACAGAGAAAAAACAATGTGAAGACACACGGGGAGAAGACAGCCATGTGACTATGTGACACACCTACACACCAAGGAACACCAAGGATTACCAGCAAGCTCTGAAGGCTAGAAGGCAGGAGGAAAGACTCTCCCCTAAAGCAGTTGGAGAAAATATGGTCCCACCAACACCTTGTTTTCAGACCTCAAGCCTCCAAAATTGTGAGTCCAATAATTTCCATTATTTCAATGTACCCAGTGTCTAGTATTTTATGATAGCAGCCCTAGGAAACTGGTACAGTTGGGAATCAGGGTTACTGCGTTCTGGGAAAATTTATAGCAGTCAAAGAAAAACCATGCAAAGCATAAGGGAGATACAAAGTAACATGAAAGACTCTAGTCTCTAAATAGTTTGTTGGTTGGCATAGTGTTTATCAGTGACTATTAGTGATATATTCTCCTTTTCTTCAGGATTAACTGTCTTTTTATTAGTAATGTACAACAGTCTACAACAATCAGTCTAGCTATTTTTCCTTTTAACATGCTTTTTGTGTTACTAATTAGATCAGCATGCACTTTTCTGAGATGGCTCAATACAACAAAACAACTGTTTTTGATTTGATGTTTTTCACTGTAGAGACACACCACTTCATTCAGCATAAACATCTTCAACATTTTTGCGGCAAACCCAAACATTTCCATTTTATTACAGATGCAAAATAACAATTTTAAAAAGAGTCAATAACAAAACCTAAGTACTGACAGTATAAATGTGAATCATAAAGATAAAATCCAGCAATAGTTGGTTCTTAGACAGACTACTGAGTTTTATTTCTATTACTAATATAAACAAATCTGAGAATACATGTATATGCAAACATATGCTATATGCATTACGTATATACATATATACTATGCATAGTATATATATGCATATATGCATAGTTTTTCTCTAATTTCCTATTTTTTTAAAGATTTTATTTATTTATTTGACAGACAGAGATCACAAGTTGGCAGAGAGAAAGGCAGGGAGAGAGGGGGATGCAGGCTCCCTGCTGAGCAGAGAGCTCAATGTGGGGCTCTATCCTAAGACCCTGAGATCATGACCTGAGCTGAAGGCAGAGGCTTAACCCACTGACCCACCCAAGCACCCCTCTAATTTCCTATTTAAAAACATTAAAATTTAATACCTTATACTAAAGGTGAATTTAAAAATTAAAACACAATGGGAAAAAAAAAGACTGTCATATTATGCAATTACCACTTGCTTTACTAAAATACTAATTTATTCTCCTAACCTCTTGTGACAGTTCAGAGTAATATATTCATTATTCTCAGCTTAGAAGAAGACCTTTACTAATTTTATCTGTTCTGTAAGAAGGATGGAAAGACTTACTGATAACCTTTTGCCAAATCCTATGGAATTTATATTTAGAGTATTCTGCATCTTCTATGTAAAACCCATGAGAGCAAGGTTCTAATGGATGTGTGCATGAGAGAATATTAATAGCATGTAGAGGAAAAAGAGCTAAATTAGCGTGAGTCAAGAGGACTGTGTTGGAAATCAAAATCTGCCACTCCTTAGCTACTTGATTTCAGACATATCACAACTTTCTTGAGCCTTTTCTGGTCTTAAAGAGAAAAAGTTATCAGTGGTGTAACCAGTAGCAATAAAAAATTAGCAACAGACATATTCTCTTCCTTTGCCCCCTTCTTAAATGTGAGAGATTCTTGCATGTCTATCATGATCCCATTCTCTTTTTATTGAAAACACACTCTTTCTGTAGAGTTATTTGTACTGCCAAAGCTTCCGTTGTCCCTTCTATGGTCTGATATCCAAATCTGTTGATTAAATGTATCAATTAGTGAAAAGGAACTACATTGGCAACACATATCTCTCTCTTTAGAGTCAGACCCATGTACCCAGCTTACAGTCACACAATCTTCACTTGGCTGTCTCAGAGATAGCCAACACTCACAAAATCCAAAAGAGAGGTCATTTACTCCCCAACCATGCCCCTATTCTCATGTTCTCAATCTTTGTGACTGACCCCTTACAGAATAACAAAGCCCTAAATTAGATAAATTAGATCCACAGGTGAACTCTTCCTATGGGTCTGTATCTATGTGGGCATCTGAGCTCTTCTAAAGACTATGACATGAATTAATATCACAAAAATTTAATCATTTCCATTCTGAGGCCATCAGCTCTATCTAGCATAAGCTTTCTTCTGAGGAATGTCAATGAATTCCAATATCAATATGTCTGAAAACCACCAATATACAAGGTTAAATAAGTTTCTCTACAAGGGGTGTTTTTGGTTTTTAATAACTTAATAAGCATCGTGAATGTGCAGGGGTGTGGAGAGTTGTAATGTGCAGCATTCATAAACTTATTTGTCCACACAAACCTTTCCCATTGGACATCTCACAGAGAAAATGCTCAAAAGAGCATTTTGATTAGTGCTGGTATGGCAGACCCAGGATATGCCCAGACGTTATCAAAGCCAGCCCTTCAACCTTGGACAGTGCTTAACTTCCTAGGGCTCCAATTAATCTCCACTATAAGGAAGGTCTGAACTACAGAACATTAATTCGCTTTCTATTAAAATAGTTCCTAATAGCTTTTTGTCAAACTAACTGAACCCAATTATTTTCTTTTTAATTCTGTTAGGTATCATTATCTTTATTTTATGAAGAAGCAAACAGGGTCCAGTGAGGTGAAGCATTTGCTCAAGAAACATAGCTAAAAACTAACCAAGTTAAAGATTTAAATTTTGTCATATAATAACCATGTATGAAAAATCTATGATTTAGGGTTATTAGCATGGAAGAAAAATGGGTAAATGACAAAAAAAATGGGTGAGAGAGCTCTCATTTGTACAGAATTAAAAGTTAGTTTACATCAGTAGGAAGTAGAAATTAACAGAAACTTTCAAAGAAATACAGTTTTCTTCCTATTATTTAAGTAATGCAAAAGATTAACAAGCAAAATTTTAAGTTACACTTTTATGACTACATTAGAACAATTCAGAAAAAAATACCAACTATTTTACGTAGTCTTTCAAAGTTTATTAAGACAAAGAACTCTTCCCTTAGAGTCTTTTACATTCCTAATTTTTTAAACAAAGTTTTATGTCATGGAGTCATCTTCAACCCTGGCTATTCTGTGCCATGTAATAATGAGGATGATAATAGCCAACGTGTCCAGGATTTACAATGTGCCATGTACTATAGGGGAAACTTCACAAAACATTATCTTACTTAATGCTTACAACCAACATCTGAAATAAGCCATTATTATTATCCTCAAGAAGGACAGTGGGTCTTGTAGGAGTTATAATACCTTCCCTAAGCCATGAGCTAGAAGACAGAGCTGGATTCAAACCTCTGACCATCTGGCTAAGAGAAAACAATTCTTAAGGAACATACTGCAGTGTTTTCTAAGTAAAATAAGACTTAATCAATTTAAGACCTAGCATGAGAAATTTAAGAATACCTGAGGCCGGACCTTGCTACACACCATGAATACGTAATAACTGTGCCAAGACACTTCAAATTAAATAGATCTGTGCACTTTTAGAAATAGGTGAAACAAAATTCTTCTGAAAGTTCTCCCCTCAAACAAACATACTACCTGTCTGGTGACAGTGAAGAAGACATTAAAAAACACAGTCATCCAACAGGAAAATGTCTTAACATTACTTGATAGCTCCCATCCAGAATTAGTCTGGACTTCCTGGCCAGAGGATGGGAGTAAATATAAGATAATGTTAAAACTACAGAGGCATCTGAGATTAGAGCTACATGTTATATGCCTGTCTCCCCTATGCTCCTCTGGCCACGGCCTATATAGATTACAGCTCAAAATTCCTCCAAATTCTGCTATTCTATGATTCTACTAGGTAAGTAAACTACTCCCTAGGTATGAGGTAACAACTCTTCTAGGAGACACATGAGTGCTTCAAGTTCCCAAATTGCCAATTAGTGTACTAAAGATGAAGTGTAATGCCCTGAAAGAGTTAGTGTTCCAAAGAGCCAACAAGGTGTTTCTTACTCACCTTGAGGGCTGGCTGATGGAAGTTACCTGTCTAGAAACCAGTACAACATTTTGAAATATGTATCCTGAGAGTAAACTTGGGTTCACTCACCTTTGTCTAAACCTGCAGCAAACCTACACATGAAAAAGGAAATAAACCACAGTGTGTTTATAAGGTAGTGATATTATCTGAAGGAAACTAATTGGAAAACTTTTATTTTTCTGGAAATCCCTTGAAGATATCATTTATCAAATAAATTTGTGTCCTGGGCTGTTATATATGAGGCTCTCCAAGCACTGAACTGTTAATTCACAGCCTTATCTCCCTTAACTCACTCATCTTTCCTTCTCATATTTTACCTTCTCTTTAATCCTGCAATGAAATGTGAAACTGTAGATGTTATATGTCCCACACAATACCTGCTGCTCCGGGTCCATCCACTGATCCACTTAGGTTTCTCTCTAGTTGACACAACTGTCATTCCCATGTAAGTAGGACCTTGTTCCTAGGTTCAGTTTCTTGTCTCTACTTTTATTTGACTTCACTTGACTTCTGGTGGACTCAACTCTATGGAACATAGTCCATAAAATATCAGATGATTTCACTGGGCTCTGCTTATTGATCATATGTAAATATTTGTTGAGGAATATCTGTGTGCTGGTAATAGTGATGCAGCAGTGCTTAAGAAGGATATGGACTTTCACACTCAGTCTTCAGGATAAAATAGAGATACATACTAGTAGACACAATTTCAATATGGTATGTTCAGTAGCATGATAATGGAAAAGAAAGTGTCAAGTATACATAAGTAAGGGGCTCCTTGCTCTTCTGTTTCCTGGATCTACCTTTCATTGGCCCTCATGAGTGTTAATTAATTGCAGTGATCTACCAACTGGAACAATATTAAATGTAGTGAGTTACTAAGTAGGTCTCAGGACTATCTAAAGCACTTAACATATATTACTTCATATGATCATTCCAACAACCCAGTGAAGCTAGTATTATTACTAAACCCTTTAACAAATGAGAGAGCTAAGGCAAAAAAGTTTACCTAACTTGCACAAGAACCAACAGTTGCTAAGTGGTAGAGACAATATTCAATTCTGGTTAGTCAGGTTCTAGAGCCCACATTCTTTTTTTTTTTTTTAAGATTTTATTTTTTATTTACTTGACAGAGAGAGAGAGATCACAGTAGGCAGAGAGGCAGAAAGAGAGAGAGGGGGAAGCAGGCTCCTTGCTGAGCAGAGAGCCCGATGTGGGGCTCGATCCCAGGACTCTGAGATCATGACCCGAGCTGAAGGCAGAGGCTCAACCCACTAAGCCACCCAGGTGCCCCTTGAGCCCACATTCTTAATGACTCCACTCAACTGTCTTATTTCTGTACATTAATCATTAGGGTATTCCCTGAACTATACCAATTATCCACCAAATGATCCACATTTATTAGGGGCTTAGCAGGTATAAGGCACTATAAGACAGAACTACAAAGATATTGTCTCTGCCCTCCAAGAAATTTAAAGTCAAGGTTGGAATACAAATAACTTAGAAGGCAAGGTCAATCCAGTTTTATTAGAGACAACATCTAACTACCTAACCTTGGCGGAGACAAGAGCATTTTCTCTCACATATAATCTCTTCCACAACTTAAGGATGACCAGAAGCTAGCCAGTGAAAGGTCTCTGGGGCAGAAAGAATAACATGTCCATGAGCATGAACAGAGCTTGGTATATTCCTGAAAAGCAGTGTGGCAGCTTGCAGAGCCCAACTGTGCTGACAGTGGAGTGGGAAGTCAAAAGACGTAGAATGGGAGAGGAAAGCATATGTCATATCATAAAAGAATGCTTTTTACTCTGAGCAAACAAGGAGCCACTGAAGGACTGACAAAATTGTGTCAAAAAGAGTGGCAAACCAGAACGATGCTTTGGGAAGAAAGCTTTGACTATATCTCACTTCCCATGTTTTTACTATCACTAACTAACCAAGTTCTCTATATGAACATAGAAAAAAGTGACCCTATTAAGTCCACAGAAACTTACCAATGATTCAGAGTAACTGCTCTTGAGAAGGGCATTTTCTCAAAATTCTGCAATAATGTATACTTAATTCTTGCCCCCAAACTCCTTTGCTTGTCTTTTTCCTTTGGCTTCACAAAGAAGAAATAGAATACAAAAATGAGTAGAATGAGAAAAATCGCTGCCTTGGATGTGATGAATGGGAGCATTATTATGTTTAATAGTGTTCTCCTGGAACAGTTTGCTTTTTAGAAAAACATTATTAAATGGCTGATAAAACATGCCAAAAGTCAAAGCATATTAATTTAATTCAGCTCAATCACCTAACAACTGTATACAATTCAAACTTTTAGTGGCCTTACAACTTCACCCGCTGACATTCTTTCTGCCTTCAATTTTAAAACAAACTCCTACACTTTGTTTCAGCTTCAGAAACCACCCCTCTACTGCATTTTAGTGACTATGTATTTTCTTCATTTTTGCTCTTCTGTATGGGCCACACAGACAAAAGAGTATATCATGAACATATATGTATATATTTATTTCCATCTCAATAAAAACTATAAAACAAAACCAGTGTGTCCATCATCCAGAACAATAAATGAAAAAAAATGAAAACAACTTTGGAACCTCTCTGTTCTTCTTCCCACAGCCCTCTCCCTCTACCGAGGTAGCTACTGTTCTAATATTTTTATTAATTACTCCTTTGTTTTCTGTATGGCTATAATTTTTATGTGGGAATCCTACTAAATAATATGGCTTAATTTTGATCATTTTGAACTTTGTGTAAATAAAATGAAAATGGATTAAGAATCTGCCATGCTGCTCTCCCCAGTGAAGCAACAGGGCTCCTATGAAACTTAAGGTCATCTTCCTTCAGCTGTCCAGCTAAGTCCAAGGGAAGCAATTTGTGGTATAACTTTTGTCAAATGAAATGAACCCCATTAAGGTATACAAAACACCTAGAAACTTCTTATGAATTATTTATGCTGCAACATGTTAGATTTGGCCTAAAGAGAATAAAGATAGTCTAGAATCAGGAGAGGCCACTAGATCTCTAGAATTTTACTGCTTGTCAGGAAAACTGAAAGGGATAAAAGGCTGAAAGGGATGCTCAGCTACACCCATATGCTGCCTTTTATGACAAACGAAATATGGAGATGGAAACAAGGGCCTAAGATGTGCAACTCTCTCTCTCTCTCTCCCCCCCCCCATATCTGTCCCTCTCTGTGTCTCTCTCTCTGTCTCTGTCTCCCAAATTGCCTACAGAGAGACCCAAATGTTGAGAAACCAAGACCTGCCAATAACCATAGGAATGAGCCTGGAGACAGATTAATCCCCCCAATCGGAGCCGAAAGATGAGACCACTGCCCCAGATTGACTGAAACCTAATAGGAGATCCTGACAGCCAACTAAGCTTCCTCCATAATATTCCTGATCCACAGAAACCAAAAGATACTAAATGCTTATTTTAGATTATTAGGTTTTGGGTTAATTTGTAGTGAAGGAACAAATAACTAATACAGACTTTGTTGTGAGACAACACAAAATTAACATATACTCAGATCCCTAGACAATGATAGTCTTAATTATCAGATGTCGAAGTCTGGATGGTTCATCAGACAAGACCAATAATTCTGTGAGACTAACTCCAAAATTTCTAAGACTTTATATAAAAACTGGTATCCTCAGTGATATCTGTTTAAAGCAGTAATACTAAAATGATAATAATAATAGTGCCTTTCATTTATACAGGGTTTTAGAGTTTACAGAGCAGTTTCACATAAATGACCTATTTTTATTCTCAGAAATAACTCTATGAATTTGATTATTGTAATTTCAGTTTTAAGGATGAATAAAGTAGATAGCAGAAAAGTCAGACAGGCTGAAACTCATCCTTTAACATGTTGCAAAACAGGTCTTAAACTTCTGCCTTCTGTTCCTACAATCCACCTTTACCATGTTTCTGGAGTCTTTCTCATTTGGTCTAGGTGTGGGGCAGTCTATGGTTATAGAGACCTAGAAGAATAATTCTAAAATGCCAGATGTTACTTGATATAAATAACAACTAAAACATCTCTGATAATGCACTAGCTTACTTAGGTTAAAACAGCTGATAACTAAATTGTTCTACTGCATCACAAAATTATCGAGCTTTATAAATAAACCAAATCATTATATGCGCACTTTATTTCACCACCAATAGCCTTCATATAAAAGAAAGTAATTTCACATTCAGAACCATGATGTTTTTCTCTCAGACTATAATATTGGAGGTGTCTAAAGATATGATAAAAATCCAATCACATCTTCTTTCACTTTTTGCCACTACAATCACTCTAAAATATTCAGGACTCCAATTTGCCTCAACTTGCAGAAGACATTGAAAGTAATTTCCTGTAAAGAAAGAGTACGTGGCAGATAATCTCTATCACATATATCAAAATAATGTAGCATTCCAATCTTAAGTTAAAACAGACCTACGAGATCCTGTGGTTTTGTGTGGGAAGGGATTGAAAAATACTCAAGAGAACACACCTCAGGACAAAAAAAAAAAAGCGTTTTCTCAAATGAAAGTTGCTAAGTGACACTGTTAGTTAAATGTTGACTCCCAATCATTTCAGAAGACGGGTAAGCAAAAATTTCTTATATTTGGTTTTATTTCCCCCCGACCCACCAAAGACTTTTTTTAAATCTATCTTTCATTGATTTGTTAATAGTCATTTTGAGATAGAGGTATAAATGTGACTTTAATTTTTTAATGATACATCTATGAAAGTTATTTTCAAAAAACAAAAACTGGTATTTCAAATATTTTAAAGTATTGTTTTTAAGTTTTTCAAATGATTTTAATATTGTTGAGGATTTCAGATGCCCAGCAAAAACCTGAAAGTTCATTCAGCTAAGAAATTTCTTATTTAAGGACTTTTAATGGACAAATATTTCTATTTTTCTTTGAGTATTTTAAAACTAAAGATAGCTGCATAAAAATAGAATCTGCATTTTTAATACTTCATCTGTTCCTCTTTCTTCTTAGTTCAAAATCACAATATTCTGTTTACAACATCATAATCCTTCGCATGGAACAAAATCTGATGTCATAAAGGACAATTATGACTTCAAGTTAGCAGTAAGTACAGGCAGCAAATAAACTTTCATGAAAAAAGCTTTGTTTGTAAAGAATATCACAGCATTTGATGTAATAGTCAACATTTTACACCTGTTTTTTCCAGCAGATATCTGTAATGTCTGTGACACCTGGGTGGCACAGTCAGTTAAGTACCTGACTCTTGGTTTCGGCTCAGGTCATGATATCAGGGTGCTGAGATCAAGCCCCACATTGGGCTCCATGCTCAACACAGTTTGCTTAAGTTTCTCCCTCCCTCTCCCTCTGCTCCTCTCCTCTGCTCTCACTCTTTCTCAATAAATAAGAAAATCTTTAAAAATAAATAAACTATATAATGTCAAATGAATATTAGATTTTAGCCTTTTACAAGGAAGAGCCTTGATCTTTGGTATTCTAACAAAATAATTATTCTACTTCACAGCTGAAAAGAGAAATTTCTTTAATACTTAGCAAAAAGAAGTCTGCTGAAGATGTTGTCTATTTGGAAAGTTTAAAGAGTTATACATTAAAAAAATAAATAAATAAAGTGTTATACATTTAACTTTTTGTTGTTTTGAGCATATGGATTAGATCGGATTTTTCTGCATGTCTTTTTGAAACGTGTATGAAATCATGTCAGTTTCTTTCTTCAACTCTTCAATATCTCTTCTACCATGCTCAAGACAAAGTTGGAATTATTCTGCATGACAGCATATGAGCATCTTCAAATTTTAATCCTTGAAGATCTGCATTGTCTTTCACCTTTGTCCTCCTCCTCCTCCAATCCCTTTTCCTATTTACACACTGGCTTACAGCTTTTTAAACTGTAAGTTCTTTCACATCTTCGATCACTTTTGAAGTTTATTACTTGAGAAATTATTCTTTCCGCAGCCTCAATTTGATCACCTGGAAAACACCCTCTAAGATTTAGTAGGAATGCCAACTTTTTCCTGAATTATGTCTTGATCCTCAGACAGAATACATTATTTTCCCTCCTGAATTCCCAGACTTTATGCAGTAATAGTACTTAACAAATTGGGTTTTAATTATTTGTTTCTCTTCTTTATCTCTTCCTATGAGAAGGTGAGTTTTTTGAGGTCTGTGTCTCTAAGACAATAAATAGAAGAAAAGTTAAAAAGATGTTTATTAGCTGAATAAATGAAGGAAAGAAGAAAGGAAAGACAGAATGTCTGACTTCATGTTGGAATTATCTAATTAATCCCTGAGCAAAGATCAGATTTGTGACCCAAATTCTGATCTAAAGGTAAGGATGGGTGACTCAGTTAGTTAAGCATCTGCTTTCAGCTCAGGTCAAGATTCCAGGGTCTTGGAATCAAGTCTCACATCAAGCTCCTTGCTCAGTGGGGAGCCTGCTTCTCCCTCTGCCTGCTGTGGGCTCTCTCTCCCTCTCTCTCTCTCTCTGACAAATAAATAAATAAACTATATTTTTTTAAAGTAAGGAAGAAATGACACTTTATGACTTTGTTTATTTCCTTATATAACTAATAAAATGAGGCCTTAGTGTATCTCATAAAAAAGAAAGACTATGTAAAGTTCCTCAAACAGGACACACATTATCATAGTTAACATTTAATGAACTCGTTATATGCACCAGGTATGATCTGCATTATCCCATTTGATTGTTAAAGAAACTTTACAAGGTAGATTATCATTAGTCCTGCACAAAAAGAAAGTTACAGCTAATAATTAGGGAGGAAATAGAAGTAGATCCTCCATCTGTCCATCTGGAGCTCAAGTTCTCTCTGCTACACTGGAAGTCACCAGATAAGTTAGAAAACAAAAATCACATCTATAGTTTATGTATCATAAAAACAGCTGCATGAATACTGCATTATAACAGTGACAAAATAAAACTTTCCCATACATGGACTATTAAAGCTACATATTTATTTGATTAATTAGAAAGATCCACAGGAAGTGGCAGGCAGCAAGCTAGGATCTCACTTATCCTGTTAATTACAATGTGACCTAAAACAAGCCCACCTGTCCCTATATATTGCCAAGAAAATCATGCAGCACATTATTTGCTACTTAGCCAAGGTAATAGGAATGAGTAATTGGAATACTGAGTTCATTTTCATGAAACTTTTTTCAAAGATCAAGATATTTAGAGCCAGGTAATTACAAACTATAATTCTTATTGGCAATAATATTATTTTGTCTTGTAAAAGAAAATGTTTGCTACTTTAACAGGAGTTTGATCCCAAGGATTACTTTCCTACAATTCCATTCAGGTGAATATTTCTTCTAAATGACTTAACCACAGACAAACCTTCTAAAGTTCAGCTCAAATTTATGCATCTCTGACATACATAAACAGACACAATCGCTGCCATTAGATGACAACCTTAAACATCGCTCAGAAATTCCCTGCACACAAATATCCTCTAGGCAGATAAATGGCTTTTGCAGAATTTCTTTCCAGCAGGAAAACTAGAGAGCTTATTTTGCCCCCTTATGCTCATAGTGTATGAATGTGAAGGAAATCATAAGCATTATCTATCCTGGTGGTCCTCAAAGTGTGGTCTCCATGTTAGGAGCATTAGCAGGACCAGGAAAGCTATTAGAAACCTTAATTCTTGGGCTTCTCCAAACTTACTGAATCAGAAACTAGGGAGTGAGAGACACTAATCTGTGTTTATACAAGTTCTCCTGGTAAATAGTTCCAGAACCACTGATTTACCCCTCTGTTCTTGTTTCTCAGGGAGGAAAACAGAGTCCCGGGGTTCTTAATTAACCAAATTAATCAGACCAAACATAATAATTTCTTGTACAAAAGCCAGTAAACTCTCCTATTCCCAATTTCCCCCTCACTGATTACCACAAGGGTCAAGCCTCTAAGCCACAATATGGAGAAGCCGTTGTTAGTTTTCCGGACCCCACTGAATCTAAAGCTTTAGGGTCTGAACATACAAATAGAAAACAACACCAGCCAGCACTTTACTCTTCAATTAAGACTAGAGAGCTGCTTCACTAAGAATTTACAATTCTGATAACTGCCCCAGAAATCATGTCTATTATTGATTTATTCAAAATGAACCTATTTTAACTTCCCCATAAAACCCAAAGGAAAGACAAAATTTCCCCTTTCTTAAAACAGTCTTAAATTTCCCAGTTGCAGTGTGGTCAGAAGCCAATCACTCCCTCTGGATGTTTATCTAATCTAAAAATTCTTATTCCCTTTTGAGGGGGTAGGGGAAATTTTTTCCTCATTGAGTAACAGCATACCAAGAGCTTCTCCAATGTTCTGTAAGGAGTCCCACATTTGCTTAGGAGTACACTTCCAATGTAGATCTCAAAGGAAATGGTATTTGTAGGTTCATAATAATTTTACTTAGAACCAAGACAAGGTATCCTTCTATTTATTTGAGGGAAAATGACTTTTCTATAATTAGAGATTATAATTCAAGTCAAAAGCATACATGAAATAGGAAGCTCAGTAACTACTTCACAATGCAAGTTCCTCTTCACAGATCTCCCAAGTGCTTCTCTAGTCTCAAATGCTTCTGTCTGTGTGCAGGTGTTCCATGTTTACTGTTTGATTATTTCCTATGTTGGTCAGACATCTATTTGAAAGATAGTACTTCTTATTCTCAAGAAGATGTCATGTACTATCATAATAAGAATTTGTGCTTAGTGTTCTGTGAAGATATTAATACTTCCGGAGGACTGATCTTTGTCTTCTAATTTCAACCACCTGGTGTATCAATATATTAACTAAATTCTTGCCAAGTCTCCTAAGGCTAATAAACATTTCCTCATCCCCAGGATTTATTTGTTTACAGTACTTTAAATTACTAGAGATCATAAAGAATAACCCTTCATCTCCCTTATTGCTATGACCTTTCAGAATGAAGAGAGCTATAAAATAAAAGAAAAAAAAAAAACACCTCTGCTGCAGCATTTCAAGTGTTTATGACAGAATCTGGCTCGCAGTTTCCTCAACAGCCTGCTGCTTTTCCAATGATTCCTTTTTCTGTTTTATTCCCGCAAATCCATTTTATTTTCAGGTTTGCTAGGGTATATCTTCTGTCTCCCCAGGTACATAATACCAGTTTCTAGAGATTAAAAAATATCTAATCATAAATTAAAAGAAAAACATTTGGAAAGAGGCTGCCTATTGGTAGACCCTCACCCAACAGCTCTGTCCTCACACACTCAGGAAGTCAGCAAGTGCAGGGGCTCTCCTTCCCAAACCTATGGCGAGACACAGGCTCATTTCACAGGAATATCACATGACAACTCATTCTGGGAACAGCATTTGGTACCATGCTTCTACAAAGTTTTGAAAACTAACAGGAGCTACCTGTGTTATCACACTCACTGAGTTATGCACATAACGTATGATTGTCATTGCTTAATTTGTTAGAAGTTATTGATTAAAGAAAGGAAAGCATTAAGCAAGAAACCTCAGACTGACCGGAGACCAGGCTAGCTTTAGAAATATACTATCCCGGGCGCCTGGGTGGCTCAGTGGGTTAGGCTGCTGCCTTCGGCTCAGGTCATGATCTCAGAGTCCTGGGATCGAGTCCCGCATCGGGCTCTCTGCTCAGCGGAGAGCCTGCTTCCCTCTCTCTCTCTGCCTGCCTCTCCATCTACTTGTGATTTCTCTCTGTCAAATAAATAAATAAAATCTTTAAAAAAAAAAAAAAAAGAAAAGAAATATACTATCCCCTAAGTATATACAGGGCTTTTATATTTTGTTCATTTACTGATACCAAATGTGTGTATTTTTTTCCCCACAGCAAGAAATTCTCTGTGATATCAACTGGGCATCCTGCAATTCAATCCAGTTATTAACTGGAGTTAGTATAGACTCCACAGATTAAGGGCTCAGTCCAAAAAGACAGCTCCCCAGTTGAGATGCCAATCACAAGTAATAGGTCATATCTACAAATCAGAGGCTCCCATGACCCTCTTCTTGGATTTGATCATTTGTTAAAACAGCCCATGGAACTGAGAGAAACACTTACATTTGTAGTTTATAATATGGGATACAATAAATGATATAGATGAACTATCAGATGAAAAAAGATACTGAGCAAGATCCGGAAAGATTCAAAGTGCAGGAGCTTCTCTGTTCCTGTGGAGTTGGGGTGGGTTACCCTCCCAGCACATAGATGTGCTCACCAATCAGGAGGTTTTTCCGAACCCCATACTTGGGGGACTTTTATGAAAGTTTTATTACATAGGAGTAATGGACCATTAACTTAATCTCCTGCCCTCTCCCTTTCCCAGAGGATGCAGTGGTGGGGATTAAAGTTCCAGGCTTCTAATCATGGCTTGATCTTTCTGGTAACTAGCTCCCATCCTAAACCTATCCAGGAACCAACCCACCAAGAGACACCTTATTAGAACAAAAGACATTCCTATCACTGACAGAATTCCAAGGGATTTGGAAACAGGGATTTTGGTCAGCAATGGGATCAAAGACCAAATAACAGAAAGAAAAAAAAAGTTCCTAATACTCTTATTACTCAAGAATCTGTAAGGGTTAGGAGCTCTGTGCCAGGAACCAGAGATATAGATATACGTATAGATGCATATTTATAAACCACTATAATAGATAATACTTTTTCTGTTATTTCCCAGCTTGCTTATTGGAATTACCACATTTTCTGACAAATGAAGTTCCTGTTTTGATGGGTATTAAGGAAGGCACAGATTGCATGGAACACTGGGTGTTATACGCAAACAATGAATCATGGAACACTACATCAAGAACTTGTGAGGTACTGTATGGTGACTAACATAACACAACAAAAATAAATAAATAAATAAATACCCAAGCAGAAATACATGAAATGGAGACTAAAAAAATGGGAAAGATCTATGAAACTAAGAGCTGGATCTTTGAAAAGATTTTATAAAACTGATAAACCTTTAGCTAGACTCCCCAAGAAGAAAGAAAGAGGGCTCTAATAAATAAAATCAGAAATGAAAGAGAAGAAATTGCAACTGACACTACAGAAGTACAAAGGATCATAAGAGACTACTATGAACAATTTTACACCAAAAACCTTCAAGAAATTAGGAACCTACAAGAAATGGGTAAATCCCTAGGAATGTATAATCTTACATGACTGAATTTGGAAGATACAGAATATCTGAATGGATGAGTTACTAGTAAGGAAACTGAATTAATAATCAAAACCTCTAAACAGGGGCACCTGGGTGGCTCAGTCGGTTAAGCAACTACCTTCGGCTCAGATCACGATCCCAGGTTCCTGGGATCCAGCCTGGAAAGGGACTCCTTGCTCGGCAGGGATTCTGCTTCTCCCTCTCCCTCTGACCCTCCACATTCCCCTCTGCTTGTGCACTCTCTCTCTCAAATAAATAAATAAAATATATTTTTAAAAAATCTATAAAAAACAAAAACCTCTAAATAAATAAAAGTCCAGGACCTGATGGCTTCACTGTTGAATTCTAGCAAACATTCAATTAGATTCAACACCTATTCTCTTCAAACTCTTCCAAAAAACAAAAACACTTCCAAACTCACTTTAGGAGGCCAGTATCACTCAGATACCAAAACTAGACAAGGACACCACACACACACACACACATACACACACTACAGGCCAATATCACTGATGAACATAGATACAAAATTCCCAATAAAACACTGACAAACAAAATTCAACAATACACATCATATAACATGATCACATGATCAAGTGTACAGAATTTATTCCAGGGATATAGGGATGGCTCAACATCTGTAAATCAATGTAATACACTACCTTAACAAAATAAAGGACACAAATCATATAACTATCTTAACAGATGCACAAAAATGATCTAAAAAAAATTGAATAACCATTATAATAAAAACTCTCAACAAAGTGGGTATAGAGGAAATATACATAAACAGAATAAAGGCCATATACAATACATCACAGCTAACATACCCAACGGCAAACAGGTAAAAGTTTTTCCTTTAAAATCAGAAATAGGGAATGGGTGCCCACTTTCCCCACTTTTAATCAAAATAGTATTAGAAGTCCTAGACACAGCAATTACGAAAGAAAAATAAATAAAAGTCACCCAAATTAAAAAGCTTCCTTTTTAATCTCAATAATAAATCTCAATAGTAAATTTCACTATTTGCAGATGACATGATATTATACATAGGAAACCCAAAAGACTCCACCAAAAAACTATTAGACCTAAAAAATAAATTCAGTAAAGTAACAAAAAATAAAATCAACATACAGAAATCTGTGGTGTTCCCATAAATTAATAACAAATTATCAGAAAGACAAATTTAAAAAATAATTCCATTCACAACTGCATCAAAAAGAATAAAATATCTAGAAGCAATTTTAACCAAGGAGGTTAAAGACCTGTACACTGAAAACTAAAATAAATCAATGAAGAGTAGTCCATGTTCATGGATTAAATTAATTAGTATTGTTAATACTACTCAAAGCAATGTACAAATTCAATGCAATCTCTGCAAAATTCCAATGGCATTTTTCACAGAACTAGGAAAAATAATTCTAAATTTTAAAATGTGTATGTAACTACCAAAGATCCCCAAAAGCAAAAGCAATCTTGAGAAAGAACACAATTGACCATATCATGCCCCCTAATTTTTTTAAATTTTATTTGTATTTTTTTCAGTGTTCCAAAATTCATTGTTTATGTACCACACCCAGTGCTCCATGCGATACATGCCCTCCTTAATACCCACTGCCAGCCTAATTTTAAACTATACTACAAAGCTATAGTAATCAAAACAGTCTGACATTAACATAAAAACAGACATAATGATGAATAAAACAGAATTGAGACCTCAGAATTAAATCCACACATATATGTACAACTAACTTAAAGGAGCTAAGAGCATACAATGGAAAAAGGATGGTCTCTTCAATAAATGGTGATGGAAAGGGATGCTTGGGTGGATCAGTTGGTTGGGCCTTTGCTTTGGGCTCACATCATAATCCCAGAGTCCTGATATCGAGCCCCACGTCAGGCTCCCTGCTCAGCAGGGAGTCTGCTTTTCCTTCTGACTCTCCCTCTTGTGCTCTCACTCTCACTCTCTCAAATAAATAAATAAAATCTTAAAAACATAAAAATAAAAATGATGGTCATGGAAAAACTGAACAGATCCATGCAAATGAATGAAACCAACTACCATCTTACACCATAGACAAAAATTACGTCAAAGTGGATTAAAGACTTGAATCTTAGACCCGAAACCATAAAATTCCTTGAAGAAAACAGTGGCAGTGAGCTTCTCTCAATATTAGTCTTAGCAATATTTTTGTGCATCTGACTCCAAAGATAAGGGACACAAAAACAAAAATAAATAAGTAAAGTTGCATCAAACTAAAAACCTTCTGCACAGTGAAAGAAACTATCATCAAAATGAAAAGTCAACCTACTGAATGGGAGAAGATTTCTGCAAATCATACAACTGACAAGGAATTAATATCTAAAATATATATAAAGAACTCACACAATTCAATAACAAAAAATAAGGGCAGAGAATCTGAATAGATATTTTTCCAAAAAACACCCACAGATGGACAACAGGCACGTGAAAACATACTCAACTTCACTAGTTATTGGAGAAATACAAATCAAAACCACAAGGAGATAACACCTCACACCAGTTAGAATGGCTATTATCAAAACAAGAGAAATAACAAGTGTTGGTGAGGAAGCGGAAAAAGGGAAGTCACTGAACACTGTTGGTGGGAATGTAAATTGGTGCAGCCACTAGGGAAAATAGTGTGGAGATTTCTCAAGAAGTTAAGAACAGAACTACCATTTGATCTACCTATTTCATTTTTGGGCATTTACCTGAAGACTACAAAGATGGTAATTCAAAACAATATATGTACCCCTATGTTTATTTCATCATTATTTATAATAATCAAGAAATGGAAACAACCCAAAGGTCTGCTGATAGATGAATGGATAAAGAAGATATGGTGTATGTGTGTGTGTATCAGATATTTTCAATGGAACACTACTCAGCCATAAAGAATGAACTCTTACCATTTGCAACAACATGGATGGACCTTGAAGGTATTAGGCTAAGTGAAATAGGTCACACAGAGAGAAAGACAAATATAAGATTTTACTCATATTTGTAATCTAAAACAAAAGAATAAACAAAACAAGCAAAAACAAACTCATGGATACATAAAAGGGACTGATGGTTAGCAGAGAGGAAGGATAGAGGAGCTTGGCAAAATGGGTGAAGGGTGTCAATAGTATGTTAACAAATAGTAACTAGATTTTAGTGGTGACCACTTGTCCTGCATAGAAATATCAAATTATATGTTGTACACCTGAAACTTACACAGTTGACCTTTGAACAATGTGGGAGTTAAGTTAGCTAAAAATCCATGAATAACTTTTGACTCACCAAAAATGTAACTACTAATAGCTTACTGTTGACTGGAAGCCTTAGTGATAATATAAATGATCAATTAACACATACTTTATATGTTACATGTATTATACACTGTATTCTTACAATAATACCCAACTTTTTTTGTATCAAGGCTATAATTTCATCTGTAGATTTTTACTAAATTGTCACAAATCTCCAAAAAAGTTCTAATATATTTATTGAAAAAAACTCGCATATAAGTGGACCCATGCAGTTCAAATTCACATTGCTCAAGGGCCAATTGCATAATGTTTTTTAATAATTTTACCTCAATTTAAATAAAAGGATTCTAAAATAAAATTAAATGAACAAACAAACCATATGTCAGGCATTGGGACTATGAAAATGATTAGTTACATCCCTGCATCAACAATTTCAGAGTCTAGCTGGGGAGACATTTAAGGAAACATAATTTCAAAACCTGTTATTGTTACACTGGTTGTATTCTGTGAGCACACAGAAGAGAGACTATCTTTCCTGTTCATAAAGTGATAAGCCAGAGAGTTGGCCTCATGGGGATTCTAGGCAGCTGGACTAATAAAGGTGCAGAAGAATAAGAAAACAAGCCAGAAATGCACATAAGTTGTTCAGATGAATACTAATGGTAAATCTGGTACTCAGGCTACATGTGACTAGGTTGCCTATAAAAATATATAACCTTTGAAGGCTGGGCATGTGAGACACTGTCAGATCATGAAGGGCCCATATGCCATGCTCAGAGACTTAGCCACTAAGCAATTAAAAAAAAAATTAAAAACTCTGGTTTTAAAATAAAGATATCTCACTCCTTGTCTTCTCAAAAATCTTCCCAAAGTAATAAGCACAAGAAAGAAAAATTCTTCTCTTATTTTCAATGAAACTAGAAACGTTTATGGGGGAAACTGAAATATATGAAGACTGAACTCAGAGGAATGGCAAAAAAAAGTTCACAGCAAAAGGTCAAACCAAACTGCCAGCAGAAGAGAATATTTACAAGAAGTTGGCTGGTTCACTCTGAGAAACCCAAGAAATGGCAAGGATTCCAGCAACCAGGTACTGCAGAGGTCTTGGGGATGGTACAAACCTGAAGAAAGCTAGATTGTTTGAAGTCTTATAAAAAAGTACAAATGTTCACTGGATTTGGCTACCATACACAACCACAGGAAAAGGGAGGTATATATCCTAGAGAATTTGAACCAGAGAAGTTCCTGACTCTGGGATTCCATACATAAAGAAGAGCAAGGTTGAAGCAAAGACATCATACACTCATGAACAGCATGAATGATGGAACATTCCCCACTCCCTTTTGCTGCCCAGCTACAGAACAGACTTTTACCACTGAACTTATACCTAAATACCCAAAAGAAAGTGATTAGAACAGGTGATTAGAGGACACTTTTCTAGAGTGTCCTTGAAGCTTCTTTGAAGAGAATAATTGCAGATCTTGATATGGAAGTCTCTAGTGAAAAGCCTGGACACCCTACCATCCTCAAGCAAAACCAGCCTTTCAAACAATCCTTGCCTAAATAAATACTCAGAACTTCCAATCATCTTTTCAGTGTTAATCTTAAATAGGTATAGACAAAATAATAACCAGACATTTTAGTAAAGTCTTCAACATAAAATACGGGGACAAACATACCAAGTAACTTTAAAAAAGTAAAGGTAATGAAAGGATGAGAAGAAATAATCAAATATGGTATAGTTAACATTCTTACAAATGCAAATGCAATTCAAGGTCTTTTCTGGTTCCATATAAATTTTAGAATTATTTGTTCCATTTCTTTGAAAAAGATGGATGGTACTTTGATAGGAATTGCATTAAAAGTGTAGATTGCTTTAGGTAGCATAGACATTTTCACAATATTTATTCTTCCAATCCAGGAGCATGGAACATTTTTCCATTTTTTTGTGTCTTCCTCAATTTCTTTCATGAGAACTTTATAGTTTTCTGAGTCTAGATTCTGTGCCTCTTTGGTTAGATTTATTCCTAGGTATCTTATGGTTTGAGGTGCAATTGTAAATGGGATTGACTCCTTATTTTCTCTTTCTTCTGTCTTGTTGTTGGTGTAGAGAAATGCAACTGATTTCTGTGCATTGATTTTATATCCTGACACTTTACTGAATTCCTGTACAAGTTCTAGCAGTTTTGGAGTGGAGTCTTTTGGGTTTTCCACATATAGTATCATATCATCTGTGAAGAGTGATAATTTGACTTCTTCTTTGCCGATTTGGATGCCTTTAATTTCCTTTTGTTGTCTGATTGCTGAGGCTAGGACCTCTAGTACTATGTTGAATAGCAGTGGTGATAATGGACATCCCTGCCGTGTTCCTGACCTTAGCGGAAAAGCTTTCAGTTTTTCTCCATTGAGAATGATACTTGCGGTGGGATTTTCACATGGCTTTGATAATATTGAGGTATGTGCCCTCTATCCCTACACTTTAAAGAGTTTTGATCAGGAGGGGATGCTGTACTTTGTCAAATGCTTTTTCAGCATCTATTGAGAGTATCATATGGTTCTTGTTCTTTCTTTTATTGATGTGTTGTATCACATTGACTGATTTGCGGATGTTGAACCAACCTTGCAGCCCTGGAATAAATCCCACTTGGTCATGGTGAATAATCCCTTTAATGTACTGTTGAATCCTATTGGTTAGTATTTTGGTGAGAATTTTCACATCTGTGTTCATCAAGGATATTGGTCTGTAGTTCTCTTTTTTGATGGGATCCTTGTCTGGTTTTGGGATCAAGGTGATGCCGGCCTCATAAAATGAGTTTGGAAGTTTTCCTTCCATTTCTATTTTTTGGAACAGTTTCAGGAGAATAGGAATTAGTTCTTCTTTAAATGTTTGGTAGAATTCCCCTTTTGTTTGTTTGGAGATTTTTGATGACTGTTTCAATCTTCTTACTGGTTATGGGTCTGTTCAGGTTTTCTATTTCTTCCTGGTTCAGTTGTGGTAGTTTATATGTCTCTAGGAATTCATCCATTTCTTCCAGATTGTCAAATTTGTTTACGTAGAGTTACTCATAGTATGTTCTTATAATTGTATTTCTTTGATGTTGGTTGTGATCTCTCCTCTTTCATTCATGATTTTATTTATTTGGGTCCTTTCTCTTTTCTTTTTGATAAGTCGGGCCAGGGGTTTATCAATTTTATTAATTCTTTCAAAGAACCAGCTTCTAGTTTCGTTGATTTGCTCTATTGTTTTTTTGGTTTCTATTTCATTGATTTCTGCTCTGATCTTTATGATTTCTCTTCTCCTGCTGGGCTTAGGGTTTCTTTCTTGTTCTTTCTCCACCTCCTTTAGGTGAAGGGTTAGGTTGTGTACTTAAGACCTTTCTTGCTTCCTGAGAAGGACTTGTACCGCTATATATTTTCATCTCAGGACTGCCTTTGCTGCGTCCCACAGATTTTGAACTGTTGTGTTTTCATTATCATTTGTTCCATGAATTTTTTCAATTCTTCTTTAATTTCCTGGTTGACCCATTCATTCTTTAAAAGGATGCTGTTTAGTCTCCATGTATTTGGGTTCTTTCCAAATTTCCTCTTGTGATTGAGTTCTAGCTTCAGAACATTGTGGTCTGAAAATATGCAGGGAATGATCCCAATCTTTTGATACTGGTTGAGACCTGATTTAAGACCCAGGATGTGATCTAAAATGGAGAATGTTCCATGTGCACTGGAGAAGAATATGTATTCTGTTGCTTCGGGATGGAATGTTCTGAATATATCTGTGATGTCCATCTGGTCCAGTCTGTCGTTTAAGGCCTTTATTTCCTTGCTGATCTTTTGTTTGGATGATCTGTCCATTTCATTGAGGGGAGTGTTAAAGTCCCCTAGTATTATTGTATTATTGTTGCTGTGTTTCTTTGATTTTGTTATTAATTGGTTTATATAGTTGGCTGCTCCCATGTTAGGGGCATAGATATTTAAAATTGTTAGATCTTCTTGTTGTACAGGCCCTTTGAGTATGATATAGTGTCCTTCCTCATCTCTTATTATAGTCTTTGGATTAAAATATAATTGATCTGATATAAGGATTGCCACCCCAGCTTTCTTCTGATGTCCATTAGCATGATACATTGTTTTCCACCCCACTTTAAATCTGGAGATGTCTTCGGGTCTAAAATTAGTTTCTTGTAGGCAACATATAGATAGTTTTTGTTTTCTTATCCATTCTGATACCCTGTGTCTTTTGATTGGGGCATTTAGCCCATTAACATTCAGGCTAACTACTGAGACATATAAATTTAGTGCCATTGTATTGCCTGTAAGGTGACTGTTACTATATATTGTCTCTGTTCCTTTCTGATCTACTACTTTTAGGCTCTCTCTTTGCTTAGAGGACCCCTTTCAATATTTCCTGTAGAGCTGGTTTGGTGTTTGCAAATTCTTTCAGTTTTTGTTTGTCCTGGAAGCTTTTTATCTCTCCTTCTATTTTCAATGATAGTCTAGCTGGATATAGTATTCTTGGCTGCATGTTTTTCTTGTTTAGTGCTGTGACTATATCATGCCAACTCTTTCTGGCCTGCCAGGTCTCTGTGGATAAGTCTGCTGCCATTCTAATATTTTTACCATTGTATGTTACAGACTTCTTTTCCCAGGCTGCTTTCGGGATTTTCTCTTTGTCGCTAAGACTTGTAAATTTTACTATTAGGTGACGGGGTGTGGACCTATTCTTGTTGATTTTGAGGGGGGTTCTCTGAACCTCCTGGATTTTGATGCTTTTTCCTTTTGTCATATTAGGGAAATTCTCTCCAATAACTCTCTCCAATATACCTTCTGCTCCCCTCTCTCTTTCTTCTTCTTCTGGAATCCCAATTATTCTAATGTTGTTTCATCTTATGGTGTCACTTATCTCTCGAATTCTCCCCTCGTGGTCCAGTAGCTGTTTGTCCCTCTTATTCTCTGTCATTTGGTCTTCTATATCACTAATTCTTTCTTCTGCCTCATTTATCCTAGCAGTAAGAGCCTCCATTTTTTATTGCACCTCATTAATAGCTTTTTTCATTTTAACTTGGCTAGATTTTAGTTCTTTTATTTCTCCAGAAAAGGCTTTTATATCTCCCAAGAGGGTTTCTCTAATATCTTCTATGCCTTTTTTGAGTCCAGCTAGAACCTTGAGAATCGTCATTCTGAACTCTAGATCTGACACATTACCAATGTCTGTATAGATTAGGTCCCTTGCCTTTGGTGCTGCCTCTTGTTCTTTTTTTTTTGTGGTGAATTTTTCTCTCTTGTCATTTTGTCCAGATAAGAGTATATGAAGAAGTAAGTAAAATACTAAAAGGGTGGCAAAGACCCCAGGAAAATACACTTTAACCAAATCATTTGAGATCCCAAATCCCATGTTCCTTTCAGAAAGTGGTTGATTTTATGTTTCTAGAGTTGCTGTTCTTCTTCTCTTTGATCTCCCGTTGGATTTGTAGGTATCTGCAATCTTTAGATAAGCTATCTAGCTGATCTCCTGCTACCTGCTGTAGTCTCAGCCTGCTACTTCTCTGCCATCTTGACTCCTCCCCTAATTCACTAGTTTTAAGATGGGAGTTTGCTCACATTTCTGTGGATCAGCAATTTGGCCTGGCCTCTACTTTCATATGCAGCTGCAATCATCTGGCTGCTTAAGCAGGGCTGGATAGTATAAGATGGCCTTCTTCACATCTGGCAATTAGCTCTGGGCTAACAGCTAGGCATATGAGAGCAGTCCAGCTCTGGTTTCTTTACATGTATTACAAAGTTCCGAGCAGCAAGAAAGGGGAAATCCTAGGGCACAAGCATTTATCAAATATCTTATATTCTACTGGCCAAGGCAACACTCATGGCCAAGCTAAGAATCATGTGGGAAAGACTACATAAGGTTATAGAGTAGGGGAAAATAGGACTCACAGGGGACATTACTATAAAAATATTATCAGATTTGACCAAATAGGATTACTTAGAACTTCGGATCTAGACTAAGTAACTTTAAGCAAAAAGAACTTTGAAGGATATTCCTTATGATGTGGCTTGGCTTTTAAAAATACCCTAATCTTAGCATTTATAATTATTTTCAACTGTATACTTACTGTGTCTCTTGTTCTAGGTTATGAACTCTATGAAGACAAAGAGCATACTCCACCCCTTTTCTTTAAATTTCCATTTCTGTTAGTTCAGGAAGTAGTTAAGCACCTAGCTGTTGTTTTTTAAATAAAGTAATGGAGTACCAAACCTATACACAGAAATAGGCAGGTTCTAAGTCTGTGAAAGCACCAGAGACGGGTAGAAACCAGGAAGAAGACACTTATTTAGCTACTTTAGCACATGGGCTGATGTTAGGAGGCCATTACTAAAGCTGTGTTCAGGGACGCCTGGGTGGCTCAGTTGGTTAAGCAGCTGCCTTCGGCTCAGGTCATGATCCCAGCGTCCTGGGATCGAGTCCCACATCGGGCTCCTTGCTCCGCCCGGAGCCTGCTTCTCCCTCTGACTCTGCCTTCCACTCTGTCTGCCTGTGCTTGCTCTCGCTCGCTCTCTCTCTGACAAATAAATAAATAAATAATCTAAAAAAAAAAAAAAAGCTGTGTTCAATATGAATATAACAAAACAAAATTGCAACCTCTGATCCTAGTTAGCATTTTGCTCTCGATCCTATTGAGAAGCATCTAAAACTGTATAAATGTCCCTGTATCCACAAACATTTCATTTGAAGAACAGTTCTCAAATTCTTCAGTCTGGGACCACTTTACACTTGTAAAAATTATTGAGCACCCCAAAGAGCTTTTGTTTATGTGGGTTTTATCTATCATTTCTCATGTTCTGTATTTCAACTGAGACTTTTAAAATCGGTAATTATTTTTAAAATAACAAAAACAAACTCATTACATGTAACATAATAGCATATGTTTATAAAAACTAAAAACTGTTTTCCAAAACAAAATACTTTAGTCAGAAGAGTCGTGTTGTTTAGCATTTTTGCGATTCTCTTTACTACCTGTCATAGTATAAGAGAACTGGATTCTCCTTCTTTGTTCATGTTGTTGCACTATTATGCACCACAGAGCCTCTGGAAAAATCCCACTGTGTGTTTATTAAAGAAAAGGAAAGAAGGAAAATAACAGCTTAGTATTATTATGAAAACACTTTGACTTTGTCAGTTCTCTGAAAGGGTCCTGGGTATTTGTCAGGCATTTGACAAGTGAAAGTAGTAAAAATGTTTTCCCCTAAAGTGGGTCATCTTCAAGGTAATACAACTGCAAGACACTATTTATACAACTGAACTCTTGGGATTTCTGAGTCCCAAACATAATACCATTCTGTAAGGTTTGTTCATATTAATAAATTCATTACTTAGTGAAATAAATTGGGCTATCGGACAGGTTCGTCACATACAATGCGAGCTGCTCTTTGAACAACTAGGTAAACTCAACGATTGCATTCTCTCCCTTCAACTCTCCTAAAAATGGAAAACAACTCTCTAGGCAGCTCTCTTCTCTTTAGGCACAATAATAATCTTATATTAATTATGAAATAATAACTAAAACTGGAGTGTTTCATGTTTCAGGAAATGCTTAGTGTGCTTCATTGCACTATTTTATGTAATCTACAAACTAGCTTCTGGGGTAGGTACTATTCTCATTAACATTTTACAGATGAGAAAACTAAAATCTACCAAGATTAAGCAATGTGCACAAGGTCATACAACTAGTAAGAAATAAATCTCCAGCTTTTAACTTCTGTTCCATATTAGCTTCCTTATTCATGGCAATAGTCATGTTTTCTCCTGGTTTTCATTTTCCACAATTTTCACTATAGCTTTAAATGACTTTTTAGGTCTGGTCTAGGAAACTAACCTTGTTATCAGAATCTTGCCAGTGTAAAAGTGTGTGCCCACTTCTATAACCTTCATGGAATGAGACATTTGGACCACAACACATTCCTGCACTGACGGCTCTGCTTCATTCCAAATAATTTCTTCTAGATCATTCCTCAAACAATACCATCTTCACTCCTGTCATTTCTTTGGTCATCCTTGCCTCTCCTATTTGAATTGTTCAGCACCACTGAAGGCAGATTGAAACCAGCCTGACAGTAATGGTGAAGAATCTTCCAATAGCCTGATTGCCAACATTATCAAGGATCTGGGACAATCTTGTGGCATATGTCAGACCTTCACTCTTCTTTTCAGAAATCCTGTCAGCAACAACTTTCTACAGACCCCTGTGACTTAGAAAATAGTCACTCTATAAACTGTGTAGAAATGAATAGCAGATGTGTGCTGGCAGCCCTGGGAAATTCAAAAGTGTCAGTTTAATATCCTGGGTGTTGCTGGCTGAACCTGAAAAGTCAATTCAGGTTATAAAAATTTCAGTAGATTGCCACAAACCCCTGAATGTTCTCTTCAGTTCAAGTAGAGCAAAGGTAATGGGCCACAGGAGAAAGGCAGGGGAAAAAATAATGGATCCCATCTCACTAATTGAGAGCTGGCTCTTGAAAAGGATAATGATACTAAAGTCTCTATTTCCTCCATAACCCCTTATTTTAATACATTAGCCATCATACACTCCAGCATTGTCACATGCAAGTCAGACTGAAATCACAGAAATGTTCTTTTCTTCTAGTATAGCCTTATTTATACCAGATAAAGCACACAATTTTTGCCTCTTGGGTTATAACTCTATTGCCAAGCATTTTAATGATCAGTTACCCATTTACCAATAGGATTATCACTGATTCAACTTTTGAGAAAATTATAATGGCAATTTAATTTTTAAAATGGAACAATGTGCTTTCTTTTCTCCCAGAAACTTTTCTTTTCTTCAATCCTTAGGGCATTATACATTGTATTTTTATCAGTTGAACCACTTACTCTGTTAATGTGATTCCAGAGAAAACATCCATTTATTACCAAAAGACATAACCACATTATTTTGGCATGAATGTCCCTAAAAGAACCTAGCTTTCATGAAGTATACAGGAAAACGAGAATAGCCAAAGCCATTCTCAGTTAATTATGATTAATTAAATGTACTGTCACTAAACTGGTATTACAGTATTCTAATATAATGCAGTGTTTCAACTGATACCTACACTTAAAAAATACTTAAAATTGGTTTGTTTGTTTATTACAAAGTCATTTAATAAGCATCTATTCTGTAGCAGTGTGCCAGATGTTGAAGCTATGAAGACTGATGGGTGTTGGTCCTTTCTCTCCAAGTGTTCACAGCCATATGTAATATACCTATATGTAAAGAAATTAAATATAATACAAAGTGATATGTTTTATAAGAACAGACTGTACAGATCATATGTGAGGCCACTGATAAGAATCTAAACCATGCATGGAAAGATTAGAGGGAATATCCAAATTTTTAAAAATGTTCTTCTGAATCTGAATTAAGTTCTTTTATCAACTGGTTTGTTTTATTATTTTTAAAAGTCTAAAATATTATCAATATTACTTAACTATCATAGATACATTAGCAATCAAAGCAGCCTACCCACTTGCAGAATCTGTCCTAATAATAATATTGCTCTTATTGTCACAAACACTCTTGAAGAGGTAAGAAATATCTCCATTTTACAGATGGTAAAGGACAATGCAATGAGAGTAAGTAATTGCCAAACACAGACATGTAGTAAATGCTCTACCTAGGATGGAAATTGATTCCTGAGCCTAAGAATTCCCTGCTTTGCCAGCTAACTGGCCAGCTAACTAACCTGCCCAAGAAAGCCACCATAAATGTGTTCTATGTACATTCTCAAACATGCATTTCAATGATTTAATTAGAAGCAGTGCTGAAATGTCTAAGCCTCACGTTTGAGCATCTGAAAGATAATATCACCTTAGTGAGAGGACAGACAGCATAGAGACTGGACGCTAATGAATAAGACTAGGAACTACAGCAATTATATGCATATATTTAAAGCCTTACATCACTGACTTCAAACTGCTTGTTTCCTGGTATGTTCCTGCCACATTTTCTATATGTACATTTCATTCTGACATAGTCTGAAATGAATTCATCTTCCAGGCAAGAAAAAGACTAGAATAAGCAGTACTTGACTGTAAATGTAAATCTGTTAGTCAAGAAATGCATTACAGTGGGAAAATGAATGTTATCATTTGCATACAGGTGAACAGCTAAGATCACATGTGTCCAGAGAGGCAATGGGGCATGGGAGTTAAGGATTTAAGACATGGAATCATACTTTCTGTGCTCAGTCTTCACCTCTATTACATAACTCTTGTGTAATCTGGGGCAATCTTAACTTCTTTGTGTCTTACTTTTATCATCTATAAAAGAATAATAATAATGATGCCTACCTCAAAATGTTATTATGAGGATAAAATGAGTTAATACTTCCTAAAGCTTAGAACAGTGCCTGGATCAAAGTAGTGTTCCATAAATGTGTGCTATTATACTAAACATAAAGTACATTTTTATTACTGCAGTATTATTATGTAGTCTAATGCTATCTTGTTCAGAAAGAATATGTAATGTAAATTCAGCCTTTAAAATAGTTACGTACACTTTGAATTAATTTTCTAGAAGTACTGCCAATTCTATTTGGCATTCTATTTGAAAAAAAAAAAAAAGAACCTATTTTAGTCAGGATGGCCCTCACAGACTACTGCCTTCCATAATAAAGAGTAATAAATGGCTAAACTCTATCTACTGTCAATCTGGAAAAATTCTAAAATACTGCACTTTGGATGTGCTGGGCTGGACCCAGCTTTTTAGTAAATCATTTCTAAGGTTCCTGCTGCAATTTCAGGAAAAACATCGAGAAAATTCTGAAATGCGATTTAACTATACCCAGTTAATAAAGGTTCTTATTTTAGTCTTAGAAGGGAGGAGAAAAGAGGGGTGTATGCAGTATGGCAAGATGATTTTGTTTTACATCTCCGCGTATTTCTTCACCAAATGTGTAAAGAGCATGATTTTCAAGGCCTTCTGCTTTTCTGTTCTTGTCAATGTCACTTCTGTCAATATCCTCAAAGAGGTAATTAACCTTATACTGATAAGCAATTTTGTCCCAAGAGCATGCTTTACTAGTCCTCTTATAGCTATTATGCCCTGAACAAGAATTGTATCCACCTCCATGTTCCCTTCAATACCTGTCAAGGCTCTGCAAATATTATTAGGTAATAACTTCTCATTAGCATTTCCTTCGACTTTATTCTAGTAATTTTAATTTTGCCATGATGCCAGCACATAAAGTCAAGATATCACTTGCCAGGTCCTAAGTTCCTTATAAGTCTAATAGATAATATTTCTGCATTTTCTCAATGTCTCTAGCAACTCCCAGTATAACCTGTATAGAGGGTTTTAGCCCTACAAGTGTAGTGAATGGGATACTATTTTAAGGCCCAGCAGCAAGCCTAAGTCCCTGGGAGTGTGACATTTCCTCCCAACCCTCTCTTAGATCACCATAACACCAATTATCAGGGACAGGAAACATATTTTAGGGCAAAGTGGTGAGAGCATTAGGCAATTATTTAGCACATGTGCCAAACAGAAACTTGACCTCCAAAGGTGGCTTCTATAATTGTTGTTTTCTGTCCATTTCTACCAGCTGGTTTAACTACTCTGTTAGTAAGTGAGTTACTGGGTTCGTGACATTTGCAGTCCCTCCAACTGTACAGCTGAGATTCAGACTATTTTAATAATAATCCTGTCTTTTTATTCCTTTAGGGAGTAAAAGAACAAAAATGGAGATTTAAAGAAAGAGAACATAAATTTTCTTTTTGTCTTCACTACATATGCTTTGCACGTTCTTGGAAAATTATTCAATCTCTCTGAGTTTAAAGTTTCTCATCTGTAAAATTTAAATAATAATAATAATAGCTAACTTGCTGGGCTGGTATGAAAATAGAATGGATAATGCATATAGAAAATTATTTGTAAATATTAAAAATTTCCTCCATCCTGAAAAGGGAAGAATTCTGGTATTGTCCTGAACTGTCTGTGGGAACATTTGAACAGACATGAGTGATGAACCAAACTAAGCAATTTAAAGTAGTAGGCCTGGGATGTGATCACCCAGACCTGGAAGAAGAGGAATGTCACTGTGTGCTTATTTCTTCTACTCTACTTACCTCAGGAGAAAAGGAACTGCCTGCAAAAATTGTAAGGAAAAACAAAAAGTATTATTAGAAATGATGTCGCAAAATAACATCTAACAGCAAGAGTAAATTACTTATTACTGAATGACAAAAAGGAAGAAGAATTTATAAGTGGGTATATGTAAGGTAGTATGCCATTTGTTAAACATACAGATGGATCAGATAAAAATTTGGAAGCATTAATAGTTGTCAGCTCTAGGTAGTGGGATTATGACTAATTTTTATTCTTCCTTAAATTTCTTCCATTAACATATTTCCTCCCATTAATTAGCATGTATTACTTTTGTATTAAGATACAACATGTAATCTTAAAAATAGTTTATAAAATCTTAACACTATGGGGGCACCTGGGTGGCTCAGTGAGTTAGGCCTCTGCCTTTGGCTCAGGTCATGATCTTGGGGTCCTGGGATCGGGCCCCGCATTGGGCTCTCTGCTCTGCTCTCTGCCTGCCTCTCTGCCTACTTGTGATCTCTGTCAAATAAATAAATAAAATCTTTAAAAAAAAATCTTAACACTGTGTTTTTCCATGTCACTTTAAGTCCTAAAACCGAACTGTTTTCAACCCAGGTTTGCCATCTGCATTTTTTTCCCCAGACATTTTACAAACATTCATGTGTCAAAATGACACATTTTCCTCTTTCACATCTCCTCCCAATCCCCAAGCATTTACATTTCTGTCCTTTCTCTATGATCAGTAAACCATCATATAAAATGCTTCTCCCCTCCCCTCTTCCTACATCATCTCATTTTCCTGTGCATATCCAAAACCACTTTTCTAAGTCTTTAAACCCACCTTTCTTCATCCCCATTCTCCACAACCTGGACACACACATTATCCCAATTTCAAACCCTTTAAGAACATGTCCATTTCACTTCCTTATCTCCCTCTGTCTTTCTCAAAACTATGCAAGTGTGAGGAAAAATTTTTTTTCAAATTTTAATTTAAACTCCAATTAGTTAACATACAGTGTAACACTAGTTTCAGGTGTAGAATTTAGTGATTCATTACCCACATACAACACCCACTGCTAATCACAAGTGTCCCCATCACCAATTTCACCCATCTTCCCACCCATTTTCCCTCTGGTAACCATCAGCTTGTTCTATAGAGTTAAGAGTCTATTTCTTGGTCTGCCTCTCTTTTTTTTTCCCTCCTATGATCATTTATTTTGTTTCTTAAATTCCACAGGAGTGAAGTCATATGGTATTTTTCTTCTCTGACTTATTTTACTTAGCATAATACTCTGTAATTCCATCCATGTCATTGTAAAAAGCAAGATTTCATTCCACCACAAAAATTACTAGAACTGATACACGAATTCGGTAAGTTGCAGGATACAAAATCAATGTACAGAAATTAGTTGCATTTCTGTGCATTAATAATTAAGCAGCAGAAAGAAAAATCAATGGATAAATCCCATTTACAATTATACCCAAACCATAAGATACCTAGGAATAAACTAACCAAAGAGGTAAAAGTTCTGTACTCTGAAAATTATAAAACACTGATGAAAGAAATTGAAGGTGACCAAAGAAATAGAAAAAAAATGCCATGTTAATGGATTGGAAGAACAAATATTGTTAAAATATCTATATTGCCCAAAACAATCTACACATTTAATGCAATCCCTATCAAAATACCACCAGCATTTTTCAAAAGCTAGAACAAACAATAAGAAAATTTGTATGGAACCATAAAAAGACCCCAAATAGCTGAAGCAATATTGAAAAAGAAAAGCAAAACTGGAAGCAACATAATCTGAGACATTAAGATCTATTACAAAGCTGTACTAATCAAGACAGTATGGTACAGGGACAAAAATAGACACATAGATCAATGGAACAGAATAAAAAACCCACAAAAGAAACCCACAACTATATATATATATATATATATATATATACATATGTGTGTGTGTATATGCAATTAATCTTCAATAAAGGAAGAAAAAATGTTTTTAGAAGACATACAGATGGCCAAGAGACACATAAAAAGATGCTCAACATCACTCATCAGGGAAATGCAAATCAAAACCACAAAGAGATATTACCTTACACTTGTCAGAATGGCCATAAAAAAAAAAAAAAAAAAAAAAGTTTTGTTAACAAGTGTTCATGAGGACATGGAGAAAAAGGACTATTGATAGGAATATAAATTAGTATAGCCACTGTAGAAAAGTATGAAGATTGCTCAAAAACTGAAAATAAAAGTACTGTATGATCCAGTAATTCTCCTGTTGGGTATTTACCCAAAGAAAAAAAAGACACTAATTTGAAAAGATATATGTGTGTCTATATTTACTGTAGCATCAATTATAATAGCTAACATACGGAAGCAATCCAAGTGCCCATCCATTTGTAAATGGATATAAAAGATGTGGGGTTGTGTACACACACACACACACACATATATATATACACACTGGAATACTACTCTGCCATAAAAAAAAAATGAGATCTTGCCATCTGCAACAACATAGATGACCTAAAGGCATAATGCTAAATGAAATAAGTCAGTCAGAGAAGAACAAATGCCATATGATTTCACTCGTGTATGGAATTTAAGAAACAAATGAATAAACAAAAGACAAGTAAAAAAACAAACTCAAATACAGAGAGGTAGTTGCCAGAGGAGAGGTGAGATGGGTGGGGGGAGGGGTGATAGTACACCTATCTTGATGAGCACTGAGTAATATACAAAATTGTTGAATAATTATATTCTATATCTGAAACTAACAGAATACTGTATGTTAATTACACTTCACTAAAAATAAAAAATGTAATTTTAATTTTTTTGACATATTTGTAACCTGTTTTGACATATTTGTAACCTGTTTTATCTTCTGCCATTCTAGTGATCTGACCATTAGCTAAAAATTTTCCATCTGTGTTCATCCTTATTTTCTTCTAACAGTAAAAGAAATGTATTTGGCTCCTTGTTTTCTTTTTTCTATGCCCTTGTATTATTCAAGTTTAATGTCTCAATACCAGACCTCTACACAGTTTCAAAATTTATCTGTCCCTAGTCTCTCTTTTTCCACTAAAGTAATGTAACACAAACTTAATTTGACCACAAAATTTCTCTTACACAAGAATTTGCATTTTGTTGCTATTGCCATATTAAATACTCCCTCTACTACCTTCAACCCCAGCACCATTTCACATCATACTGTGGGGCAATGAAGAACACTTTTTCATGTTTCTGCAGTTAGTATTTTTAGAGCTTGCTGAACTAAAACTTACCTGGGCAAAAGACAAAGCTAAATTAGAACTGAACTGATCATGAAACTCCGAGAGATTTACCTACTAGGAGCTGTCTACATTTCAAGGGGGAATAAAACCCTAAACAAACCCTGGGTTGAAATGTTAGAGAAATGTCAGAGATAATAGTTTTTTCTTCTCACGAGAAACATAAATTTATATTCCAAAGGATTAAAAACTCAAGCTCCTCCTTAAGGACAATTTCTTCACACTAGGGAACAAAGATTTCTCCTCATCTCCCAAGAGAGTATGGGGGACAACTGTTCCTTTTCTTTATAAGCCCAGTTCTTAATTTTAGGTTTCCTTGCCTAGAGTACAGTTCCCAGAGCGTGCAGGATGACATCTGGCCCTCATCCCACTATTCTCAGAAAGAGAAATTTAGGCATAGAGGACAGGCCCAGTTAAGGAATAAATAATCTTACTCTGCCCCAGAAATAACATATCTACTTGTAGGACAATACAGATAAATACGGATACCGAACACTAATCATATACCAAGTCCATCTAACCAAACTCATTCCTCTGTTCCTCCCTGGCTAACTCTCTAGTTCCTTAAAATGTGTTAAAAAGCCATACTGTACAGAATTTGTTCCCATATCCTGTGTCATAGCAAATGCTTATTCTCCATCTGTATGCCTCCTTTCCTCTTTTTAATCAACTCCAGTTCCTCTTTGCCATTAAAAATTTGAGAGAAGTTTACCCTGAGTAAAATCCTTCATGCTGCTCAGTTTATTGGGCCATATACTTCAGAGTCTAATACTAGTCTAGTAACTACACAATATACAATGTCAGATTAACTCAATTTCAGGGCAGACAGTCTTAATCCTATTTTAAATATAAAGAACCAAAATCTCAGAAAAGTGAGGAAAACTGTCCACAGTCATAGAGTTAGTAAGGGAAAACACCATGATTCAGATCCACAGGTGCTTAATACAAGGCTTGGCCACATGAGCTTCTTTGACCAACAAAATGTCACTAGAGGTGTCACAAGCCACCTCTCAGCAGAAGTGTCAAGGCACTTTGAATGTCTCCTTCCGCCAAAAGCCCAGAACTTCCCAGATGGGGCTTTCTCATCAAACATTAACCCTAGTGAAAAAGATGCAGATAAAAGGTGCAGTCAAAAAAACATGATATGCAAGTACCATAAATGAGAAATAAATATGTGTGAAAGCTACTGAAATTTCTACAGTCTTTGTTACTATAAATTATTTTAGTACAAGCTAACCAAATACAGAAATTGTTACAAGAAATAGAACACAGTCAAAACAGTACCCTAAAATATGTAGTACCAGATAGTGGGGAAAGAGACTTCTTTTTGGAGAAAGAACATAATCTATGTCATGCAGGAGTTAAGTATCTGGTAAAACTATCCACCCCACTAAGCTGAAGGGGACATCTTGTGACTTCAAACAAGGGAGTAGGAAAAGTAATACTACTAGCATGAACTGGTTGCTCTTGGCTGTTTTTGGCAAGGTGCTATAAGAAGGAAATCAACACAAGAAAAACAAAACAAAAAAAAAGCCAATTTGCAAGAGAATTGGAGTTGGGGGAACCAGAAGAAAGTCTAGAAATTTCAGGCCTTGCAGAAGTAAGATACAAGTTGCCTTTTACTTTGTTACTGAAAACAAAGGCTGGTTAAAACTCAGTTTTGTTTTAAAGACCAAATTAGAGCCTTTGTGTAAAAAAGTAAAAAAATAAAGCTATGACAGTGAACAGATTTCTTCTGTTTTACAAAATGGTTCAGGAAAAAATACTAAAGGTATGGCTGTGCCATGAAGATATCTACTGTAGGCAGAATGTTTCCCAAATATGACTATTTCCCTTTTAGTCCCCCAATATATGTTACCTTAGAGAGCAATGTGATTAAGCTAAGGATTTCAAGACGAGATTATTTGAATGGAATGATATATAATCACAAAGGTCTTTGTAAGTAAAAGGAGACAAGAGAAGGATATTTGATGAGGGAAGCAGAGAAATGCAAATGCTAGCCTTGGAAGATGAAAGGAGCCATAAGCCAAAGAATGCAAAGAGCCTCTAGAAGCTGGAAAATTCAAGAAAACAGGTTTTCCCCCTAGAGTCTCCAAGAAAAACCCTATAATCATGCCAATACCTTGATATTAGCCCAGTGATACCCATTTCGGACTTTTGACCTCTAGACCCGTACAATGATAAATCTGTATTAAGAATATTGTTAAACTTGGAACACTGAAAAAATAAAGTTAAAAAAAAAAGATATTTTTAACCCTAATTTTTATATTTATTCATTACGGTAGCAACAGAAAACTAATATGATAGCCATAACTAAGTAGAGAAAGATGGGCATGTTGCAAAAGGAACTGTTGGTATAGCTGCTGATCAATACTGATTTTATCAATCAAATTAATAAAAAGCTGACTCAGTTCTTAGAATAACTGCAACATCAAAAGAGTCATGAATCTAGACTAAGAGAGACTATGACTATTTGAGAATTGAAACGTCCCTTTGATTTCAGTGAGCAGGAAGCAGATTGAGAGAGCTGATCTGTCCTCAAGCATAGCATACTCTCCAATTACTTCTCTACTATGACAAAAAAACATAAATGGAAATGGAGGCACCTCCAAGAGAATGGAGATGAGAGCTTCAACAGTCATGCAGAGCAACAGACTGAAGCCCAAATGAGAACCATTCCCACATTCATGTTAGGGGTCCTCGCCACACATGCCAACATGACTTCAGAATTGATATGGGCAGTGACATCTTGTGCCTTCCACTCTTTTCTTTTTCAGATAGGGATATCTGTTGTGATTATCCAGTTCTTATTCTACTGAATATGTAGGAGAATATGGGGAGTGAAGGAGTGATTTTTTGTTTGTATGTTTTTTAATAAACCACCAGCTCAAGAAAGACGACACCAGGAGCTGATGTGGAGACTAACATATAATCTCAGGCTTTGACCCTAATAGGATGGAACTTTAAGGTTGTCTCTATTAGAGAAGAACTCTAACATTTTATATATTTTAGGTGCAGAAGAGAGATGAGTGAATTTTTGTGACCAAGTACTAGACTAAGACAGAGCTTATTATAGTTTTCAGATATTTTATGCCCCTCCTTATGAAACAATTGTACTGCCCTGTCCTGATGATGTCAGGTTTGATTACATGACATGCTTGGATAGTAAAATGAATCCAAGTAAGATATGCCACTCCTGAGGAGAGCTTTAAGAGACACTGTAAATCTAGCAACACTCTTCTTTCTCTCCGCCACAAGCCCCACAACAGTCCACAGATGGGCTCCTCTGTCAGCATCCTTCCCCGAGTAAAGACACTGTGAAACTGGGCCACAGGTGATGAATGACCATGATTAAGATGGAACTTGAGCAAGCAATGAAGCTCTGTTGTGTAAACTACTGTAATCGTGACTATAAGGCTGGATGTTTCTGTTGTGTAACAGTCTTACCTGATGTGGTAGGAGTCAAGAAAAATGGTGACCACTGTTGCTAATAGAATGACCCCGCACTATTAGATGGATTTGATTACTTCAGGTCAATAAAAGGTTCTGACCACAGAATAATGCAGAAATTATTCCATTTCATGCGTGGCTTAGAATGTATGTGATGGGTGCTGAGGTTTATATTTAAGAACAGCTATAAGAAAAAGAATCCCACATGGTATTAGATGAACCCAGAAGAGAAAGCAGTAATTCACTTTGGGGAAAAAAAAATTTTTTTTTTTATTAACAAAGGATGAGATATAATCTGTGGTCCAATCTGGTGAAATGTTAGTCACACAATTCTTCCATAACAAATGGTAGATTTCCAATACAACACAGAGAAGAAAATAAATGAGGCTTTGACATCACAGTCATGTGTTTAATGATCATATTGTGTAAACATCTAATATCTGTGAACCAACATGACTTGCTAGCATAGCGCCATCACAAAGCCAACAGATATGCATCACCACACATTTCTAAAGCACAACCACAAAGCTAAGCTTTACAACCCATGTGCAGAGCAGAAGTCTGAACTTGTAATAAGCAAGATCCACATATGTAAATGTCAAAACAAGGGCAGTGAATATCTGGCCCAAAGAAGCAGGTCTCTGGATTATATCACAAGGAATGCTTGTTCCTGAAACATTTGAGCAAAAGTAAGATTATTACTACATGAATAGTAAATGTGTCTTAAAAAAGAAAATATTTCCTAAAGTTCTCACAAAATACAATCACGGAAGCCAGGAAGGCAGTTTCATCAACCTGCCCCCTGGCTAGTTCATGTCCAGGGAGAAAGGAGCTGATAAGAATCTGAAATTGTGCTGCTGCTGGTGCAGATGTGGCTGCTGCTGCCACTGCTGGGACTACAGCTGTTGTTTTAGGTCCAGATCCTACTCCTCTACCGACTTTTGCATTGAGTTGCCGCCCACTGTCTGGGGGTTTTTGTTGTGCTTAAACAAGAGCTATTCTTTGAAGAGACTGAATAAGAAACAAAGTAGCAATGACTTCTAGACTTCCAAGGCTATGCTCCCCAAACTCAAGAACATGCCTTGAGCACTTTGCACTGTGGTTTTGAATATGTAAAATGATTTCAATATTGCTCCTACAACATACCTGAGGGGGTGGTAGGTGTTGAAGCTTGCCTCCAAATGCTCACCTACAGGGAAGAAACAGACAATGAGGAATATAAAAGCTGCCAAGAATAGGAAGCACTAAAGGAAACGGCTTTATTCATGATGTATAAACTTAATTAGAACTTTCTTTCCAACTTAATATTAGTAAGAATACTATGCTCAACCTATAATAGGCAACAAGATTCCCAAATACTATATCCAATTTATTTTACCCATTTTACTACTATGATATGCTGCATAGATAGAAAATATTTTATAGCATTGTGACATGAAAAATTCTAATTATTTTAGGAGGTAAAATAGGAGTCACAAACTCAAATGCAGGAATAAGACAGAGAGACCCTCAGAGTTGGGGAGACAATACAAAGCTCCACCAAGTTGTCCCTTTTAGAAAAGTAAGCCTAGTGTAGTCATCTGATTTTTCAAGAGAAGCCAGAAATCCAGAATATTATGTGAAATTGCTTTTTTTTTTAAACGCTGCCCACCAATTCAAAAAAGTAATAGTAACTTAAACCCTGTGAGTAGCAACAATCTGTGGGCCCAACAAAACACATCTGCTGGACAAAGTGGTCCAAAGACCCATGTTTCCAGTCTGGGAATGAAAGGGTTTTTTCAACCTGAAACTAAATTTTGGATTAAATGAAAAACATACGTTTTGTCGTCAAGTCCCATGACTATAAAGATTCCTCTTTTACAAACAACATGTTTCTAATGGATTAATCTTTTCAGGTTATTCTTAAATTTCAACTAGTAACTCAATGTTATTTTACAGAACTGTTTTGCTGAGAGCATAATGTGGTAGGAAGTACACGTAACTGGGATTTAAGATAAGAGAAATTCTAGGCCTTGGCTCCACTATGTTGCTCTTCAAAATAAACAGGTAGGGTTTGACTCTCCAAGACAAAGTGAAAGATACAAGTGACTAATTCTCTTTAATTTGACTAATTCTCTATGTTTACTGGGTAACTGCTCCTTGGAGGTTTGTTTGTGTGAGTAAGCTTGCATGGCGTAGGCAGGGCATGGGATTGAGGACAACAGATCAATCCAGAGTCAGTAATTTCCTAGGGTCCTATCAAACTCATAAGGAAACTACAAACCTCATTGTGATTAGGATACAGTTGAGTAAATGGGGAAAATACCTTAAAAAATAAGATTGAAGGCAGCTCTCTGTAAATGTCTGAATAGTTTACAGGACATGAAGATTTTAAGCCTACTTATGTAGTCCCAAGGAATAGAGAAGCCAAGGACAGACTTCACAGGAAAGTGGAGAGATCCAAAGGTGGATTTGGGTAGTCAGCTTCAATTCCATTTTTATATGCTGCCATGGAAAGTACAGGTCATTATTCACAGATTCCAAATCTGTGAATCCACCTACTTGCTAAAATTTATGTGTAATCCCAAGGTCAATGCTCCCAGTGCTTCCACAGTCATGGTCATTCACAGGCGTGCGCATGCACTGAGTATGAAGAATTTGAGTCATCTGCCTCACATGGTCCTAGCTGCAGTGGAACAAGGAACCTGCTGCTCTTCTGTCTCAGCTCTCTTACTATAAGCAAGTATTCTTTTCTCAGTCTCCTTAGTGTCACATATTTCATATTTGCATGCTTTCTGTTGGTGATCTGATTGTTTAAAATGGTTCCTAAAGCATAGCACTGAAGTGCTGTCTCGTGTTCCTATGCACAAAGAGGCTGTGATGTGGCTTATGGAGGAAACACATACACTAAGTAAGCTTCTTCAGGACATGGGTTAGAGTGTTTTTGGCTATGATTTTAATGTTAGTGAATCAACAATACATATTAAATAAGGTACCTTGATGTATTTATTTATTTGTTTATTTTTACAAGATTTTATTTATATATCTGTCAGAGAGAAAGAGCGCACAAGAAGGGGAAGTGGCAGGCAGAAGGGAGAAGCCATCCCAGGACCCTGGGATCATGACGTGAGCTGAAAGCAGACACTTTAACCAACTAAGCTACCCAGAAATCCCAATAAGGTACCTTTACGCAGAAACACACATAAAAGAAATCTATGCACTGAGTGTTTGACAAAAATGTGACCAGAGGCTGGCAGGAACCTAACCTTGTATTGCCCTAAAGGACAATGACTCAGTATGCACTAACTTAGTGTTCAAATAACTTTATAAAACATAACTACCACAAATAATAATAACTGTTAAAAGGCTATTTTATTACCTCTTAAGAAAAATGCTGTGGAAAGATTTCATGTATCAGATCAAAGGATGACAAAGAAGCCACATGGTGCCCTTTCCAGTCTCACATTCTAGTATTCAGTGAAGAACTGACACAGGCCTCAGCTGGGCACTTAGATTAAATAACTTTCCCCCTTAAGCCCCCCCCCAATTCCATCATTCTACAATCAGTCAGGGATCTGAATGAGTCTCAGATTCCACTTTTATGCAATATGAAAGTTGGAAAAAATAGCACCTTAGATTTCTTCCTAGCTCTAAAGTTTTATTATCCAAGGAAAAGATTTTTCTAACATTCTTCTGGAAAAATACACATTTTGTCATTAAGTATCTTAACCATAAAGATTTCTCTTTTGACATCAAATCCTATTCCCTATTTGTTTTACCCTATATTTGGTATTTCATTTACAGAAATTTTCACCTGCAGAAACTTTCTATTTCTTACCTGTGATCTTCTTTTTTAAGTTGGTTACTGTCCTCAATTCATTGGTACAGGAAAATACTCTCAGAATTTTCCTACATATCAAACATTCCACACTTCTAAGGAAAGACCTGAATCTCTTTGCCTTCCCCAGCCTACCTTTGCTCATTCTGAAGAACTAGATCCAGAATATTGTGATGGAAAATGTGTCATGCACGTTGGTCTCTAACCAAATGGATAATAAGCTTATAAGAAACCTACAGAGCATCTCTCTCAAAGTGAAGACAACCTTGGAGTAACAAGTCTTACTTTCCTGTAACCCTATTTTTAGAACAAGCCTCCTAACCTCCTGCGTAGTTCCCTAGAAAACACTCAGAATCATATGTAGGACAATTGAGACTAGTTTCAAATCAGTCCATAGGGGGAGGAGTCAAGATGGCGGAGAAGTAGCAAGCTGAGACTGCTTCAGCTAGCCGGAGATCAGCTAGATATCTTATCTAAAGATTGCAAACACCTGAAAATCCATCGGCAGATCGAAGAGAAGAAAAACAGCAATTCTGGAAACAGAAAAACAACCACTTTCTGAAAGGTAGGACCGGCGGAGAAGTGAATCCAAAGCGACGGGAAGATAGACCCCGGGGGGAGGGGCCGGCTCCCGGCAAGCGGCGGAGCAACCGTGCACAAAATCAGGACTTTTAAAAGTCTGTTCCGCTGAGGGACATCGCTCCAGAGGCTAAACCGGGGCGAAGCCCACGCAGGGTCAGCGTGGCCTCAGGTCCCGCAGGGTCACAGAAGGATCGGGGGTGTCTGAGTGTCGCAGAGCTTGCGGGTATTGGAACGGGAAAGCCGGCTACAGAGACAGAGCCGACAGTAAGCTCGCAGCTCGGTGTTACCTTGAACCGGTTGCGGGCTCGGTGAGCTCGGAGAGCGGCCGGAGGTCAGGCAGACGGGAGTAACTGGGCGCGGTTCTCTGAGGGCGCACTGAGGAGTGGGGCCCCGGGCTCTCGGCTCCTCCGGGCCGGAGACCAGGAGGCCGCCATTTGTATTCCCGTCCTCTGGAACTCTACGGAAAGCGCTCAGGGAACAAAAGCTCCTGAAAGCAAACCCGAGCGGATTACTCACCCCGGCCCCGGGTAAGGGCGGTGTAATTCCACCTGGGGCAAAGACACTTGAGAATCACTACAACAGGCCCCTCCCCCAGAAGATCAACAAGAAATCCAGCCGAGACCAAGTTCACCTACCAAGGAGTGCGGTTTCAATACCAAGGAGAGCAGCAGAATTCCAGAGGAGAAAGCCAAGCACGGAACTCATGGCTTTTTTCCTGTGATTTTTTTTAGTCTTGCAGTTAATTTAATTTTTTCTTTTTCATTTTTTTTTTTTCTCGCCTTCGGGTAAAATTTTTTTTTAACTGTTACCTTTTTCTTTTTTAACAATTTTATACTAGTTTATCTAATATATATATTTTTTCTTTTTTACATTTTTCTTAGGTGTATTCTTTCTTTAAAAATTCTTTTCTTTTCTTTTCTTTTTCTTTTCTTTTTTCTTTTTTCTTTTTTTTTTTCTTTCTTCCTTTTTGAACCTCTTTTTATCCCCTTTCTCCCCACTCACGATTTTGGATCTCTTCTAATTTGGTTAAAGCATATTTTCCTGGGGTTGTTGCCACCCTTTTAGTATTTTACTTGCCACTTCATTTACTCTTATCTGGACAAAATGACAAGACGTAAAAATTCAACACAAAAAAAAGAACAAGAGGCAGTACCAAAGGCTAGGGACCTAATCAATACAGACATCGGTAATATGTCAGATCTAGAGTTCAGAATGACAATTCTCAAGGTTCTAGCTGGGCTCGAAAAAGGCATGGAAGATATTAGAGAAACCTTCTCGAGAGATATAAAAGCCCTTTCTGGAGAAATAAAAGAACTAAAATCTAACCAAGGTGAAATCAAAAAAGCTATTAATGAGGTGCAATCAAAAATGGAGGCTCTAACTGCTAGGATAAATGAGGCAGAAGAAAGAATTAGTGATATAGAAGACCAAATGACAGAGAATAAAGAAGCTGAGCAAAAGAGGGACAGGGTCCAGCTACTGGACCACGAGGGGAGAATTCGAGAGATAAGTGACACCATAAGACGAAACAACATTAGAATAATTGGGATTCCAGAAGAAGAGGAAAGTGAGAGGGGAGCAGAAGGTATACTGGAGAGAATTATTGGGGAGAATTTCCCCAATATGGCAAAGGGAACGAGCATCAAAATTCAGGAAGTTCAGAGAATGCCCCTCAAAATAAATAAGAATAGGCCCACACCCCGTCACCTAATAGTAAAATTTACAAGTCTCAATGACAAAGAGAAAATCCTGAAAGCAGCCCGGGAAAAGAAGTCTGTAACATACAATGGTAAAAATATTAGATTGGCAGCTGACTTATCCACAGAGACCTGGCAGGCCAGAAAGAGCTGGCATGATATTTTCAGAGCACTAAACGAGAAAAGCATGCAGCCAAGAATACTATATCCAGCTAGGCTATCATTGAAAATAGAAGGAGAGATTAAAAGCTTCCAGGACAAACAACAACTGAAAGAATTTGCAAATACCAAACCAGCTCTACAGGAAATATTGAAAGGGGTCCTCTAAGCAAAGAGAGAGCCTACAAGTGGTAGATCAGAAAGGAACAGAGACCATATACAGTAACAGTCACCTTACAGGCAATACAATGGCACTAAATTCATATCTCTCAATAGTTACCCTGAATGTGAATGGGCTAAATGCCCCTGTCAAAAGACACAGGGTATCAGAATGGATAAAAAAACAAAACCCATCTATATGTTGCCTCCAAGAAACACATTTTAAGCCCGAAGACACCTCCAGATTTAAAGTGAGGGGGTGGAAAAGAATTTACCATGCTAATGGACATCAGAAGAAAGCAGGAGTGGCAATCCTTATATCAGATCAATTAGATTTTAAGCCAAAGACTATAATAAGAGATGAGGAAGGACACTATATCATACTCAAAGGGTCTGTCCAACAAGAAGATTTAACAATTTTAAATATCTATGCCCCCAATGTGGGAGCAGCCAACTATATAAACCAATTAATAACAAAATCAAAGAAACACATAAACAATAATACAATAATAGTAGGGGACTTTAATACTCCCCTCACTGAAATGGACAGGTCATCCAAGCAAAAGATCAGCAAGGAAATAAAGGCCTTAAATGACACACTGGACCAGATGGACATCACAGATATATTCAGAATATTTCATCCCAAAGCAACAGAATACACATTCTTCTCTAGTGCACATGGAACATTCTCCAGAATAGATCACATCCTCGGTCCTAAATCAGGACTCAACTGGTATCAAAAGATTGGGATCATTCCCTGCATATTTTCAGACCACAATGCTCTAAAGCTAGAACTCAACCACAAAAGGAAGTTTGGAAAGAACCCAAATACATGGAGACTAAACAGTATCCTTCTAAAGAATGAATGGGTCAACCGGGAAATTAAAGAAGAATTGAAAAAAATCATGGAAACAAATGATAATGAAAATACAACGGTTCAAAATCTGTGGGACACAACAAAGGCAGTCCTGAGAGGAAAATATATAGTGGTACAAGCCTTTCTCAAGAAACAAGAAAGGTCTCAGGTACACAACCTAACCCTACACCTAAAGGAGCTGGAGAAAGAACAACAAAAGAAACCCTAAGCCCAGCAGGAGAAGAGAAATCATAAAGATCAGAGCAGAAATCAATGAAATAGAAACCAAAAAAAAACAATAGAACAAATCAACAAAACTAGGAGCTGGTTCTTTGAAAGAATTAATAAAATTGATAAACCCCTGGCCCGACTTATCAAAAAGAAAAGAGAAAGGACCCAAATAAATAAAATCATGAATGAAAGAGGAGAGATCACAACTAACACCAAAGAAATACAAACTATTATAAGAACATACTATGAGCAACTCTACGGCAATAAATTTGACAATCTGGAAGAAATGGATGCATTCCTAGAAACATATAAACTACCACAACTGAACCAGGAAGAAATAGAAAGCCTGAACAGACCCATAACCAGTAAGGAGATTGAAACAGTCATTAAAAATCTCCAAACAAACAAAAGCCCAGGGCCAGACGGCTTCCCGGGGGAATTCTACCAAACATATAAAGAAGAACTAATTCCTATTCTCCTGAAACTGTTCCAAAAAATAGAAATGGAAGGAAAACTTCCAAACTCATTTTATGAGGCCAGCATCACCTTGATCCCAAAACCAGACAAGGATCCCACCAAAAAAGAGAGCTATAGACCGATATCCTTGATGAACACAGATGCGAAAATACTCAACAAAATACTAGCCAATAGGATTCAACAGTACATTAAAAAGATTATTCACCACGACCAAGTGGGATTTATTCCAGGGCTGCAAGGTTGGTTCAACATCCGCAAATCAGTCAATGTGATACAACACATCAATAAAAGAAAGAACAAGAACCATATGATACTCTCAATAGATGCTGAAAAAGCATTTGACAAAGTACAGCATCCCTTCCTGATCAAAACTCTTCAAAGTGTAGGGATAGAGGGCACATACCTCAATATCATCAAAGCCATCTATGAAAAACCCACCGCAAATATCATTCTCAATGGAGAAAAACTGAAAGCTTTTCCGCTAAGGTCAGGAACACGGCAGGGATGTCCATTATCACCACTGCTATTCAACATCGTACTAGAGGTCCTAGCCTCAGCAATCAGACAACAAAAGGAAATTAAAGGCATCCAAATCGGCAAAGAAGAAGTCAAATTATCACTCTTCGCAGATGATATGATACTATATGTGGAAAACCCAAAAGACTCCACTCCAAAACTGCTAGAACTTATACAGGAATTCAGTAAAGTGTCAGGATATAAAATCAATGCACAGAAATCAGTTGCATTTCTCTACACCAACAGCAAGACAGAAGAAAGAGATATTAAGGAGTCAATCCCATTTACAATTGCATCCAAAACCATAAGATACCTAGGAATAAACCTAACCAAAGAGACACAGAATCTATACTCAGAAAACTATAAAGTACTCATGAAAGAAATTGAGGAAGACACAAAGAAATGGAAAAATGTTCCATGCTCCTGGATTGGAAGAATAAATATTGTGAAAATGTCTATGCTACCTAAAGCAATCTACACATTTAATGCAATTCCTATCAAAGTACCATCCATCTTTTTCAAAGAAATGGAACAAATAATTCTAAAATTTATATGGAACCAGAAAAGACCTCGAATAGCCAAAGGGATATTGAAAAAGAAAGCCAACGTTGGTGGCATCACAATTCCGGACTTCAAGCTCTATTACAAAGCTGTCATCATCAAGACAGCATGGTACTGGCACAAAAACAGACCCATAGATCAATGGAACAGAATAGAGAGCCCAGAAATAGACCCTCAAATCTATGGTCAACTAATCTTCGACAAAGCAGGAAAGAATGTCCAATGGAAAAAAGACAGCCTCTTCAATAAATGGTGCTGGGAAAATTGGACAGCCACATGCAGAAAAATGAAATTGGACCATTTCCTTACACCACACACAAAAATAGACTCAAAATGGATGAAGGACCTCAATGTGCGAAAGGAATCCATCAAAATCCTTGAGGAGAACACGGGCAGCAACCTCTTCGACCTCTGCCGCAGCAACATCTTCCTAGGAACAACGCAAAAGGCAAGGGAAGCAAGGGAAAAAATGAACTATTGGGATTTCATCAAGATCAAAAGCTTTTGCACAGCAAAGGAAACAGTTAACAAAATCAAAAGACAACTGACAGAATGAGAGAAGATATTTGCAAACGACATATCAGATAAAGGACTAGTGTCCAGAATCTATAAAGAACTTAGCAAACTCAACACCCAAAGAACAAATAATCCAATCAAGAAATGGGCAGAAGACATGAACAGACATTTCTGCAAAGAAGACATCCAGATGGCGAACAGACACATGAAAAAGTGCTCCATATCACTCGGCATCAGGGAAATACAAATCAAAACCACAATGAGATATCACCTCACACCAGTCAGAATGGCTAAAATCAACAAGTCAGGAAATGACAGATGCTGGCGAGGATGCGGAGAAAGGGGAACCCTCCTACACTGTTGGTGGGAATGCAAGCTGGTGCAGCCACTCTGGAAAACAGCATGGAGGTTCCTCAAAATGTTGAAAATAGAACTGCCCTATGACCCAGCAATTGCACTATTGGGTATTTACCCTAAAGATACAAATGTAGTGGTCCAAAGGGACACATGCACCCGAATGTTTATAGCAGCAATGTCCACAATAGCCAAACTATGGAAAGAACCTAGATGTCCATCAACAGATGAATGGATCAAGAAGATGTGGTATATATACACAATGGAATACTATGCAGCCATCAAAAGAAATGAAATCTTGCCATTTGCAACAACATGGATGGAAGTAGAGCGTATCATGCTTAGCGAAATAAGTCAAGCAGAGAAAGACAACTATCATATGATCTCCCTGATATGAGGAAGTGGTGATGCAACATGGAGGCTTAAGTGGGTAGAAGAAGAATAAATGAAACAAGATGGGATTGGGAGGGAGACAAACCATAAGTGACTCTTGATCTCACAAAACAAACTGAGGTTGCCGGGGGGAGGGGGTTTGGGAGAAGGGGGTGGGATTATGGACATTGGGGAGGGTATGTGATTTGGTGAGTGCTGTGAAGTGTGTAAGCCTGGTGATTCACAGACCTGTACCCCAGGGGATAAAAATATATGTTTATAAAAAATAAAAAATTAAAAAAAAAAATTCTTTTCTTTTCTTTTTTTTTCTTTTCTTTTTTTTTTTCTTTTCTTTTAGTTTTTTTTTTTTTTCTTTCTTCCTTTTTGAACCTCTTTTTATCCCCTTTCTCCCCACTCACGATTTTGGATCTCTTCTAATTTGGTTAAAGCATATTTTCCTGGGGTTGTTGCCACCCTTTCAGTATTTTACTTGCCCCTTCATTTAGTCTTATCTGGACAAAATGACAAGACGTAAAAATTCAACACAAAAAAAAGAATAAGAGGCAGTACCAAAGGCTAGGGACCTAATCAATACAGACATCGGTAATATGTCAGATCTAGAGTTCAGAATGACAATTCTCAAGGTTCTAGCTGGGCTCGAAAAAGGCATGGAAGATATTAGAGAAACCCTCTCGAGAGATATAAAAGCCCTTTCTGGAGAAATAAAAGAACTAAAATCTAACCAAGGTGAAATCAAAAGAGCTATTAATGAGGTGCAATCAAAAATGGAGGCTCTAACTGCTAGGATAAATGAGGCAGAAGAAAGAATTAGTGATATAGAAGACCAAATGACAGAGAATAAAGAAGCTGAGCAAAAGAGGGACAAACAGCTACTGGACCACGAGGGGAGAATTCGAGAGATAAGTGACACCATAAGAGGAAACAACATTAGAATAATTGGGATTCCAGAAGAAGAAGAAAGAGAGAGGGGAGCAGAAGGTATACTGGAGAGAATTATTGGGGAGAATTTCCCCAATATGGCAAAGGGAACGAGCATCAAAATACAGGAGCTTCAGAGAATGCCCCTCAAAATCGATAAGAATAGGCCCACACCCCGTCACCTAATAGTAAAATTTACAAGTCTCAATGACAAAGAGAAAATCCTGAAAGCAGCCCGGGAAAAGAGGTCTGTAACATACAATGGTAAAAATATTAGATTGGCAGCTGACTTATCCACAGAGACCTGGCAGGCCAGAAAGAGCTGGCATGATATTTTCAGAGCACTAAACGAGAAAAACATGCAGCCAAGAATACTATATCTAGCTAGGATATCATTGAAAATAGAAGGAGAGATTAAAAGCTTCCAGGACAAACAACAACTGAAAGAATTTGCAAATACCAAACCAGCTCTACAGGAAATATTGAAAGGGGTCCTCTAAGGAAAGAGAGAGCCTACAAGTGGTAGATCAGAAAGGAACAGAGACCATATACAGTAACAGTCACCTTACAGGCAATACAATGGCACTAAATTCATATCTCTCAATAGTTACCCTGAATGTTAATGGGCTAAATGCCCCTGTCAAAAGACACAGGGTATCAGAATGGATAAAAAAACAAAACCCATCTATATGTTGCCTCCAAGAAACACATTTTAAGCCCGAAGACACCTCCAGATTTAAAGTGAGGGGGTGGAAAAGAATTTACCATGCTAATGGACATCAGAAGATTCACAGACCTGTACCCCTGGGGATAAAAATATATGTTTATCAAAAAAAAATAAAAAAATTAAAGAAAAAAAGAAGTGAGGGTGGGGGGGAATGGGGCAGCCAGGTGATGGATATTAAGGAGGGCAGGTGACGTGATGCGTGTTATACACAACTAATGAATCTTTGAACACTTCACCAAAAACTAATAATGTACTATATGCTGGCTAAGTAAATATTAAAAAAGAATATAGACTTTCAAAAAAAAAAAAAATCAGTCCATAGCTGGTGTGGCAGCACTAGACCATGAATATGCCTGAACTGGGTAAGAACACAGTCCATTAAGTGACATCTGGACTGCAGCCAACGTATCCATTTTCTCTATTCCCAAGAGGGGCAAAACACACACATAACAATAACAACAACAACAAAAAAAACTTCTGAAATTGTATGACTATCTGCATAATTCAATGTTACACATCTCATACAAAAAGGAAATGGGCTTGTAGGTGTGAGTGCTTCTAAAGAAGACAAAGAAATACACAATGAAGAAGGATGCCAAACTGAGTGAAAGGAGAAAAAAAAAAGAGAGAGGGAATGTCGTATCACAAGTAAAATAGGATAGAAGAATAGAGTAATCCAAATAAAGCAACTCAACTTGCTGCAGCTATGTTTGTCTTCCCATTAAGCTCTGAGTATCTTGGTGATAATGATATAATTAAGTATCTCTGAGTATCTTAATGACAACTTTATCATTTGAGACAGTATGATTTAATCATATGTGAGTTCATAAACATTGCTTAGAATATAGGTGTCTGTTAATAAATGTTGCGTTTAATGGAATTGAAGGCTTTTATTATATTGGTTACTCATACCACTACTTTTCAAAAAATTTTGATACTCTAAAAGGAAGCAAGAGGGTCTCTTAGAGCATGTGAGTGGCCTGTTGTTAATCCAGAATGTCTTGCCAGCCTGGGGAGAATGGAAGGGAGAAAAACAAAGGTCAAAAATATTAATGGGGCGCCTGCGTGGCTCAGTGGGTTAAAGCCTCTGCTTTCGGCTCAGGTCATGATCCCAGGGTCCTGGGATCGAGCCCCAAATAGGGCTCTCTGCTCAGCAGGGAGCCTGCTTTCCTTCCTCTCTCTCTACCTGCCTCTCTGCCTACTTGTGATCTCTGCCTGTCAAATAAATAAATTAAAAAAAAAAATACTAGTGAAAATGTAAATAGAAATATTTCATCTTTTCTTCACTAAAATAAATTTATTGATTTATCCTTAAACGTGCCCAAGTATATTTGCCTTCGCTAAGAATTTGTACAGATTCTTGAGAACCCAGGTAAGTTTAATGCTTTTTAAGCTAGCCTAAAATCTAAGATTGACAACTATGATTATTTTGTCATGAAATCATAAATGACAGGAAACCTTTATATGCTGCTCATGGACACCAGTAAAATCCCCTACCTCATCTCAAACTCAGTTGTTTTAGGTCATTAACAAAATTACAATGAAATCCTTCTCAAATTAGTCTATTAATTTTATAAACAAAATTGAAAAGAGGATGATTATATTGCTGTTCACATCACAGATTCACCTCATTATATTCAACACAAAAACTTTTCAAATAACTACTGTACACTAGGTGAGGGAATAGAAAGATTGGTAATAAGAATTCCTGCTCTCAGAGAGATTACAGTTTTGCTAGAAATACAAAAAATTAAGTAGTGTGGATAACACAGTCTCATAAATACTATGTCAGAAGCAAGCCTGGCACAGTGGGATAGGGAGGGATGGGTGATTACACGTAGGGAAGCATAACCTAGATTGGAGCAGCTGGATGAAGAGTGACCAGAAATGCTTCCCTGACTGCTAAGCTGACTATATTAAGACTCATTTATTTCAATTCTGTAAATCTGAAAATGTCTTAAATGAAACAGGCTGTATTTTTATGTACTAGGCATCATAGCAAAGTTATAAGACATTCTTTTAGTACCCCTTGGCTAAACCAAATTTGAGCTTTAATGATCCAGGTAAAGCTCTTATCCAGAGATAGTATTTCAAAAATCAAAGTCCACTCTTGTAATATATAATCGATCTTCAATTTAGACTGACATCAGACTCATACTCACTGGAAAAGCTGATGATATCCCTTCCATCAACACTGCTGGCCTTTTCTCTTCTAAAAAGTGTTCCAGTGGACTACTTTCAAGGACAAGTAAGTAATTTGCAAGCTACACAAAAGAAGCATACTTAGGGAAATAATTAAAATACCAGGTAAATAATTCCAGAAACTATCACAAGAGTTTCTATTACCTGATATTTGTAATCTTGAGTGTGATCTTACGCTGATGATCCAGAAAAAGATGCCTCCAACTAATCTATTTATAGATGTCGATGGCCACCAGGTACAATGGTTTTTTTTTCTTTTTTTTCTTTTTTTATGTTAATATGTAACACAATTTTATTTTAAAAATTTGCAACATTTGTTTTACAGTTATTTGAGGAAAGAAATATTACAGGTATATTTCAAGACAACTGGGTACTTCTTAAAATAAATATGTCTGTATCTAACCATTCCTGGAGTAAATAATATTATTAAATGGTTTTTTTTTTGATTTTTTATTTTTTATAAACATATATTTTTATCCCCAGGGGTACAGGTCTGTGAATCACCAGGTTTACACACTTCACAGCACTCACCAAAGCACATACCCTCCCCAGTGTACAATGTTTTCTATTATCATTCTTTATCCATAATTGGTAATGATGTTAGGCAAAGGGGTTTTTGCCAAGACTGTTTAGGCCAAAATGTATTATTCACATTTATACTGACAACATGGTTGATGTTACCAAGATTTATTATGAATATCTCTACCAGACCTTACATATAACACTATGACTCTTATAATGGAAATAGATTAAGGTCACAGAAATTAGTTTCCAATGCAGAGATGATCCTTAAACAGTGAAGTTTTGACACAAATCAAATTAGACCGGAAGGCTAATCTAGACAAGGATTGCTCAACTCTACCTTCAGATATTCTGATTCAGTAGATCCAGGGTGAGGTCTGAGGATTTACATTTCTAAATTCCTAGGTGAGGCTAATTCTCCTAGTCTGGAGACTACATTCTGAGATCAGCTGCTCTAAAATAACACAACTATTGAAAATTGTTAACTATTTACAAATGTAATCTCTGGAGAATATAGATGGCCAAACAGTAAAAGTAAATTAGTAAACCTATTAGGACATCATTAAAATATTATGAGAGGCATTCACAGAAAAAAGCAAAGAAAGACATAGAAAATTCATCTAAATCATAACAGGGAAGGATGTCAAAAAACATTCCTAAAGGAAGGTATTTTGAAAGAATCACTATGTAGGAGAGGAAGACTATTTTAGGCATAGAAAACATTACGTGAGAAGAATCAGAGACCCCTGAGTTCGAATTTACTTTCACTTATTCTAAGTGTATCCACCATCAAGTTTTTTATTCTTCAATAAAATGGGTCTAAAAATAACATTTTTGTTAAATGTGATTACAAGAGATAATATATGTAAATGCAAGGCTCAAAGACAGATTCTGAGTACATGCTACTCTGATTATGATGACATGATTAGTGTTTGTCTGTTTTCTACAAAACAATAAAATATTGTTGATATTTGCCAGATGCTAAATGTAGATCCTATGACTGATGTGTAGGGCAGTAAGAGAGTTACAGGATCTCTTTCATGTGGAGCTTCCTATGTGTTAAAGCCAGATAGTTTACAAGTGACCATGAAAGTTATAAAAGTCCACTGAAGAATTTTAAATTGGGAAGCTGCAAGATCAGATGTACATTTTAGAAGGATCATTTCTATAGATGTATGATATGTGAATTCATGAATAGTAGACCATAAGCAAGAAGACTAGTTTGGGAAGCCACTGAATAATCCAACCCAAACTAAGGCAATGGCAATGATGAACGTAAAGGGTAAAAAGTAGATTCAAAAGATACTTGCAATATACCTAGAGAGTAAGATGGCAGTTAGGTAAGACAGAATGATCAAAGACCACTTTCAAATTCCCTGTAAAACTGAAAAAAGAAACGAAAAGAAAATTCAGGGTTTTGATCAAAAGTACACTTTATTTATACTTAATGGGTCACATTAATTCTGTCAATTATCAAAGACACAACATAAAGGCAGAGGGCTAAAAAAAAAAAAAACGATCAAGCAAATAGAAGTCATTATAAGTTCAGGAATTGCATAGAAATACCAACATTTCTTGTCTTAAAAAATAAATCTTTGTAATTATATTTCAGATTGCCAGGAACAAAAGGAAATGTTTCATGTATCACTGTCAATGAACACTGAGTTACAGTACTTACAAGAATAACTTCACGAAACAAAGTGTCAGATCAGACCTACCCTCTCATCTGTTTTGTCCTTTCCCCACCAGCCTCCATCCACACCATCACAAAGGGAGTCCTTGACTTCTGTATCTCTAGTGTTCCAACAGTTTGGCCTATTCCTATTTACAAGGATCACTGAGTACCGCAAAAGCTCTAGATGACATGTTGCAAGGTTACTTAATCTATGGGGCACTTTCAATGAGTTGATAAAAACTACTGTTAGACTTTCTCCCCAGAGAGGGTTGGGGTACAAAATTTGTACTGGAATTCCAACTTCCTAGTGATTTAAGCTCCTAAAGGTGTATAAATCCCCATATGTGGAATTACTACTACAGAGAAGGAATGTATATTCATTACAGGATGGACACATGCCACAGGATAAAACAATACAAAAAAAGAAAGACTTTTGTTATGTAGCTATATCAAAATTTTCTAGGGCAAAGTTTTATAAGGTCCTAACAATGAATATAAGGGAAATGAATTAGGAAATAAAATTTTCTAAGTGTGTTTAACAACAAAATAAATTATACACTGATATCAAGCAAGAGACCAAGGAAATACCTTGTAATAGTACCAAGGGCAAAGTTAAGTAATGTGAATCACAGAAAACAGATATTAGCCTATGAAGGTTTAATTCTTCCTGTTTTTAGAAAAGATGCTACAAATAAAAGAGGCATAATCACAACCCTCCATAAAGATTACATTCTGAAGACTTTAATCATTAAGGTCTCATTTCAAATTATGTCTGGAGTAGAAAGAGTATTTCAGAAAAGGAATTATCATTAGAAGTGATTCCTCTAGGATGAAGTAGAATTACATTTGCTTCATATAACTAGAAACATTTCTATCCAAGTCAAGCATCACTGAAAGAACAGAGATAAGTGCTAAGGAAAATGTTAATATTTATTTAACTGTGAAACCACCATCTGTCTCTTTCCCATCCCCACCCCTACCCCAGAACACATACCAGAAGATGACCCAAAAGTTGTTCCTCTAATATATGTTTCTCTCCATCATTCTCAGCACTGCGACAGGCCTCTGCATTTTTTTTTTTTTTGGTCCCTCATACATTCTTTTCACTAGATCACCATTTTTTTTTGAGGGGTTCTATTGGTGTAATAAGTGTAGACAGGAATGAATGAGGTAGGTCATATTTCCCTTTATTTTTGTCACTTTACTCTTTATAACATACAGACAAGTTTTTAAGTGCATATCAGATTTTAGTGAAGCACTAGGCATAGATGTATGTTCTCTGGCAAACATTACTGTCCTGTAGTCAAAGAGAACATCTATGAAGTAAACATCTTTATGAAGATTTTATCTCCATGAATATTCCCATTTCTAGTGTGTTTATTCTCACACACACTCAACCTACTTGATATGTACAGTCATTCTTCCTTTTAATCTCTGTCCTCTTTGAGGAAACTTCCCCATAAAACACAGTTGTTGATTTCATTGCAACATCTCACCTCCCAAGGCCTCAAAGAACTGCTATAGTGACAGCAAGAGAAGGGCCAAGGTGGTTTAGGTGATCAGGTTCTCCAGAACAGGCAGAATGTGAATATCAGTTTAGCCCACTTGACATCTCTTCAGCAGTGTGGGCTCAGACATCTATCAGTTTTTCCAGTTGTAAAAAGCAGGTCACTTATATTAATCACCATACCCGCACAAAATACACACATGCACACACACATACAACACACAAAAATACCTAAAATAAAGTTGATTATTCCTCAGAGATACATAAGGAAAAAGATAATATGAGCAGATATTTCTTCAAAGTATAAAAATTCCAAACTATTAACTGTGCTCTTTAATTACACAATATCTTATAATTCAAAATTTTCATATTTCACAGAAGGAAATATTGAACACTCTACTCAATTCTACATAAATTCCAACTGTTAGACTTACATTCTCCAAATACAATGGAAGATAATCTATATAACCAAAATAAAAACCCCCAAATTCTAATTACCATAATTCAATTTTCAAGAAAACTATATAGTCATATTATCATTGTTTAAAGGAAAAATATTGCTGTCAATTTCCAGTTTCTAAACACTAGTCATGAAAAACTAACTCACCCCACATAAACATAAAGATATTCATTCCTATATTAAAGAGTTAATTGCTTAGCTTCCTGAATACTTTTATTTTAAAACCATGAGCATAACAGTATATACTAACATACATTATTAATTCAACAATAGAGTCCTAAAACCTTTACCAGAAGCAAGACATGTAGTCTCTGGTATAGTTAGATTCTCACTCATAGGGGCGCCTGGGTGGTTCAGTCTGTTAAGTGTCTCCCTCTCTAATAAATTTAAAAATCCTTAAAAAAAAGATTCTCATTTATTGTTAGTTATGCCTTTGAACTCCACCATGTTGTCAGATCAGTTACATGGGGAGATTGCTGAATGATTTGCCAAGTGAATAACAAGCAAAATGTTCAAAGGGCCAAAGGTAAATTAAATGCTAACACAAAACAGGCACTTTAAAGGGATTTGTCAATTTGATCCCAGACATAAGTAAAAGAAAAGCAGTTGATTGGGAAAAGGTGGGAAAAGAAAAAGTGGCTTCTATCATTTGTAAACAAGAAATTCCACAACAGAAGAGTGTTACTGGACCTCAATAAATCTGAATTACTGTACTTAACACTGGTATGGGAATACCAGACAACATTTTTAAAGAATGGAAATTATGTCTTTCCAGAACTGGAAAGACATAATTAGGTGTCACTCTCCTGAGAGGTTTTGATAATGTATGATATTCTCAGTTCTTCCAAATGGAAAGCGGGCTGTTGTATTAAGGTATGAGACAGAGCTCTATTATTTTTACACCAACTGCAAAAAGTCTTGCTTAATTGTCCAAAAATCACTAAAGTATCCATGGCTATCCTTTATCCAAATCTTTGGAGACTTATTGAATAGATATGTGTCTACATTACCCAAGCCGCAACTACTTGGGCTACCTGTCCTAGGACTTTCCTAGTTCCAACACATCCTTCAAGGGAAATACAACAGGACTGCTGTAGCTATATGCACTGTAGTTTTAAAGAGCGGTAATAGAATGATTTGTTTCCTAATGTTGTTGATGATGTCCAAAGTTGTGTTGAAATTTTGGGTCTAAAGTTCATCAGAAGTTGAAAGAGATTAATCTAACCAGATATTAAAATATGTTATAAAGTTACACCAATTTAAATTTAAAAGTTGTAGTTTTGGGGCACCTGGGTGGCTCAGTTGGTTAGGTGTCTGCCTTTGGCTCAGGTAATGATCCCAGCTGGGGTCATGGGATCGAGCCCCACATCAGGTTCCCTGCTCAGTGGGGAGTTTGCTTCTCCCTCTCCCCCTACCCCTGCTCATGCTCTCTTTCTCTCACTTACTCTCTCAAATAAATCTTTTTTAAAAATTTAACAAAAAATAAAAGTTGTAGCTTCATTATATTAGTATTAAATACCATAGCTCAAAACTACCATACCTTATCATACATAAGACCATGATAAAAATAAAGCATCAAAAATTATCAAAGAGAGACTTCTGCTTTCAGAAAGATCAAGTTGACATACTTTTACCTATTCCCCCCACTAAATAAAACTGAAAAACTTGGACATTACATATAGAACTGCATGATAGGACCGAAAGTTTAGGAGAAGATGGAAGTCCAGCTAGGGTCATTATGACCTAAGAAACAACACAGGTGAATCCCCTCCATTTCTTTTTCATTTCACATGTCTCACATTTGGAGATGAAGAAGCTAGCAACTCAGAAGCACAAATTGATGAAAATAAAAAAGGCACAACAAGCCTACTCTATCTAGCCAAAGGATTGGAAAAGAGGAACCCCAATAAGACAGAAAATATTTAGACACTAAAGGAACTTCTACCCCAAATACAAAAGAAAAAAATATGACCCCATCCCTACTAGTGCCAACCAAGAGTGAGTGGGGAGCCTCAAGTTTCACACTTACCTAGCTTTAAAGAAGCACTATATCAGACTCTTCCAGGATGGTGACAGAGAAGGCTGGATAGGAGCCACATATTCATCTTATCAGACAGTAACAAGCTTCCCCTCCAGCCATAAGGATAGCGTACAGCTCTCTGCTGAGGTGGTGTCAGAGAAGAGTAGTGGAGAGTCAACTTTCCAGCAATAAAGCAATAAAGAGGCCATGCACCTTATGGTGTCAGTAGAAATCAGTAGGGAACATTAATGAGGCACACTTACTACTTCATTCAAAAAAGTCACAAAGGGCAGATACCTGGGTGGCTCAGTGTGTTAAGTGTCCAGCTCTTGATTTCCACTCAGGTCATGATCTCAAGATTGTGAGATGGAGCCCCACATGACGCTCTGTGCTGTGTGTGGAGGTGAAGATTCTCTCTCACCCTTTCTGCCCCTCCCCCACTAAAAAACCCTCAAAATATAAGTATATGACTTCTAGTGAAGACTGCTGGTATTCCTCTGGAATTTGCAGAACAGGTGGAAAATTGATAGGCTCAGATTTTGGAGAGGGAGAAATCCAGATAGCAGTATGATCAGAGAGGAGAACAATTTTTATTTAAGCAAGGAAGTCATGTGGTTAGCAGTAGAAGATAAATAATTAGGTCCTCACTCAATGGGGATTCTTGAGGATTCTTTCTCTCCTCTTTGTCTCTCCCCCACTAAAATAAATAAATAAATCTTTAAAGAAAAACAAAGAAGTCACAAAGGAAATAAATAATTTATATTAAGTTAATGAAAATGGAAATAAAATATACCAAAATTTGTATAATTTGTATGACACAGCTAAACCAGTGTTGAGAGGAAAAGTTATATAATTAAATGCTTACAACAGAGAAATGGAAAAGTCTCAAATTAACAATGTAAGCTCCCACAGGAGGCAAAAAGAAAAGAAAAAAGGCAAACCCAAAGCAAGAAAAAAGGAAACTGAAATTTAAAACAGAAGGAAAATAGAAAAAAAATTTAAGGAAACAAAGAGTCCTTTGAAAACATAATCAACATTGACAAAATTCTAGAAAGAACAAAAAAAAGAAAAGATATATTATCAGTACTAGGATTGGAACAGGGATTATCACTTCATAACCTATAGACATCAGAAGGATAATAAAGTAATTCTATATACATCAATATGAGAACTTAAAGGAAATGGATCAATTTCTCAAAAAATGAGAAACTACCACAACTCACATAGTATGAAATAGATAATTTGAATAACCCTATAACTATTAAGGAAATTGAACTCATTATTTTAAAACTCCCAAAAGAGAAATCTCCTAGCACAGATTATTTCACTGGTTAATTCAACCAAATATTTAAATAAAAATTAACACCAGTTCTATACAAATTCTTCCAAAAAATAGAAGAGGAAAAAACACTTCTCAATTCAGTTAGTGAAACTGGTATTACTCTCATATAAAACTAGAAAAGTCAGTACAAAGTAAGAAAACTATAGACCATTATTCCTCATGACTACTACAAACAAAAAAATTATTTTTATTTTTTTCTAAGATTTTATTTATTTATTTGACAGAAAGAGATCACAAGCAGGCAGACAGGCAGGCAGAGAGAGAGAGAGAGGGAAGCAGGCTCCCTGCTGAGCAGAGAGCCTGATGCGGGACTCGATCTCAGGACCTTGAGATCATGACCTGAGCCAAAGGCAGCGGCTTAACCTACTGAGCCACCCAGGCGCCCCACAAACAAAAATTCTTAACAATAGTATTAGTAAATAGAATCTAGCAAAATGTAAAAAGAATCAGACATCATGACCAAATGGGGTTCATTTTAGGGATCCAAGGGCAGGTCAACCTATAAAAATCAGTATCAACCACCTAAAGAAGAAAAAATCACATGATTTTATCAATTGATGTGTAAAAAAACATTCGACAGAATTAGAATTTTAACATTAAAATTCTGAGGGAAAAAAACAGTAATAGAAGAGAACTTCCTCAACTTGATGATGAGAATCTAGAAAAAACCTACTGCTAATATCTGTAATGGTGAAAGACTAAATAAATTTCCCCTAAGATCAAGAAAAAGGCAAGGAAGAATGTTTTCACTGTTCTTATTCAATACAGTGCTAGAGGTTCTAGGTAGTAAAATAAGGCATGCAAAAGAAATGAAAGTCATAAAGATTGGAAAGGAAGAAATAAAATGGTCCCTATTTATAGATGACATGATTGTCTACAAAGAAAATGCTGAGGAATTTACAAAAACCTCCCAGAATTCATAAGTAGCAGGATACAAGATAGGTGTTTAAAAAAAAAAAAAAAGGAAGGAAGGAAGGAAAGGACAGGACTGGACAAGACACACACACACAAGTTTATTTCTACATACTAGAAATAAAAGAGGAGATGTTCACTATAGATCCTAAAGCTAGAGAAAGAAAGAAAGAAGAAGAAACTCAAGCCAGAAAAGGTGGTATGCAAGCTGATCCTCTAGCAAGATGGCTTCAAAGAAAAAGCATATTATCTGGAAGGGTATGAGAAAAAAGAAACCAAGCACAGAGAACATGTGCACATATCCTGGTAGATATGTTTCTTAAAGTTCCACCAGGTTTTTGTGGCCTGTGTCCACTGCTCATATCCTCACCACTGTCCCTAACCTCATGTAGGATGTAGGTACAGTAGAAATATGGTATTTAGGGAACGCTCTTGAACTTCTGGGATTAAGTGTATTTTTCTGGTGGAATTTCATGGATGTGTCAAGGACAGTACCTGAAAGCTAGTGGCTGTGAATCTCCGAACTGCTGGTGGGAATGCAAACTGGTGCACTGTGTAAACAGTACGGAGTTAAAAGTCAATGTTATATATGGAGTCAAAAAGTTAAAAATAGAACTGCTCTACAATCCAGCAACTGCACTACTCTGTATTTACCCAAAGAATACAAAAATACTAATTTGAAGGGATACATGCAACCTAATATTTATAGCAGCATTATCAACAATAGCAAAATTATGGAAAGAGCCCAACTGTCCAGTGATAGATGAATGGATAAGAACATGTGGTACATATATAATATGGAAAATGATTCAGCCATTAAAAGATGAAATCTTGCTATTTGCAATGACATGGATGGAGCCAGAGTGTATTATGCTAAGCAAAATAAGTCTGAGGAAACAAATACATATGATTCAACTCATATGTGTAATTTAAGAAACAAAAGAAATGAGTGAAGTGGGGGCAGGGGAGAAAGACAAACCAAGAAAAAGACTCTTAAGTCTAGAGAACAAACTAATGATTACCAAGGGGAGGTAGTAGGGGGATGTGTGAAATAGGTGATGGGGATTGAGGAGAGCACTTATGATGAGCACTGGGTATTGTATTTAAGTGTTGAATCAACTAAATTGTACAACTGAAACTAATATTACACTAAATGTTAACTAACTGGAATTTAAATAAAAACTTTTATAAAATTAAAGATAAATAAATAAAATTTCAAAGTACCTGTAAAAAAAAAAAGAACTATTACTTAATGAATGCTTGTCTAATGAGGGGCCTCAGGTTAAGAATCTTATTTATAGGGACACCTGGGTGGCTCAGTCATTTAAGTGTCTGCCTTTGGCTCAGGTCATGATCTCAGGGTCCTGAGACCACGCGAGCCCCTGCCCAGGCTCCCTGCTCAGTGTGGAGTCTGCATTTCCCTCCCCCTCTGTCTCCACCTCACTTGTGCTCTCCCTCTAATAAATAAATAAAATCCTTAATTTTTTTTTTAATTTTTAAAAAGAATCTTATTTATATCACAATTAATCCTCACTTTGCTAAGTATGCATTTCAATTTCCAGTTATACACATTAATAAATCTATGGTCAGTCAAATACATTTTCCAAGGTCAAAAAGTTACTATGTAGAGAGAAATGTTTGGAGCTTTTGTCTATTTGAATTCCAAACTCTGCAGTCTTACCTGATCTCTGTTCCATACCTGCCTACTAACAGAGACAAGAGGGGATAAGAGTCAACCACAGTTCAGCATCTGGGTCAAAATATAAAAACTTAGCATTTTTTTTATCCTTAAATATTGTAACCTGTGTTTTCAAATTGGGATGAACAAAAACTTTGTCTGAATTTCAAGAAATTCATAGGCCATGTGTGTTCACAAAGCTAAGGGATCACCCAATTACCCAACCAGAGAAAGAAATGAATGTGAGGAATAGGGAGAAATAATTACAAATTCCTAAGGCTTTTTCTAACCCCACCCCAGAGATCTAAAGTGATCAATTTAACATCAGTCAGGGAGATATTCTTCAACCTGTCAAGGGCCTCTGAGGTTCAGGGTCTTAATTCTGTCAATTAAAGCACCTGCTAACACTCTGGGTATAGTAGGAGGATGCAGTATTATAAAGTGAGACTAGGGGCGCCTGGGTGGCTCAGTGGGTTAAAGCCTCTGCCTTTGGCTCAAGTCATGATCTCAGGGTCCTGGGATCAAGCCCCGCACCAGGCTCTCTGCTCATCAGGGAGCCTGCTTACCTGCCTCTCTGCCTACCTGTGATCTCTGTCAAATAAATTTAAAAAAAAAAAAAAGGAAAGAAAGAAAGAAAGTGAGACTATGAGATTGTTAGAGGATGCTTTTTCTCTTTGTATAGCTCATGTCTGGACAGAAAAGTATAACACACTGAAAGCCAAATGAGATCCTTTGGGGCTGACCAAATGAGCTCAATAACTCATCATAATCCCCAAAGACAATTATTTTGTCTTTTCAGTCTATAACCTAAAGGGAGTGCTTCAGTAGAAATGTGAATAATTCTAAATAAAGCGATCAGAGAGCATATCCCTATAGTGCCAAAGGGAATTATTCTAAAGCATTTGTTAGAAATACCCAGATAACAGTAACAGTTGGTGCCAAAGCATTCTGGTTTTGTAGGAAAGGGCTTTAACTCACAACAGAATTTAGATTAATCATAATGCTAATTGTTAATATAAAAAAAGCTTAGGTATCCCACAGTACAGCCTTTGTACTGTTTCAATTTGAAAACTATATTTATACAACAATCCTACCAAAGGGTTCACCACTCATAATGCTTTGTTTAGTAGTGAATTTAGGAGCCTAGCAGATGTTCACTATGATCACAGTAATATCAATTTTCAAGTTTCTACAAATCAAATATGTTTTAAGATTAAAAGCTACGTGGGGCTCTATATATTCTAAATCTTACCAAAAGATATTGATTCCTAACAAGTCACTTCTCTTTCCAAAAAGATCACACTTAAAGAAAGCGCTTCTTCCTAAACTTACTTTTAGAGGAAAGGATGGGAAAAAAGATAAGCAGAAAGACGCGCAGCAGTATACCACAGAGAGGCACTTAGTTCAGCCTTATTGCCCACCCACCCTGCCCCACCAAATGCCAAAGAAATCCATAAGAGCTGCAGTGTCAGTGAAAAGCAGATATTTTAAGGTGGTGTTTGATAAATAAAACACAAATTGTAATAAATGCTCAGAGTAATGCCATATTTATCAAGGCCTGGTTACGACTACTGCCAGGGAAATAGGACCATATGGAAAACCATACCATACTCATAGTCCACATACAAGACTGGCAGGGGATCCTGAGTAGGAAAGTCACACTCTGAGCAGTCAAATGTCATAACCCCTAGAGGTATCATTTACACTGTAGTCATTACACATGGTAACTCTTGGATTTGGGCAAGGCACATCCTGCACAGCTGGGACCCTGGATGCATGATACCAGAAAACTAAACCTGTAACAAACACAGCTTTTAAGACCAAGGGTGCTCTATTGGAGAAATAACTTGAGCCAGATAACCCAAGTCATGTGGGGAAAACAAAAAGCAGGCTCACTGTTTTCATTTTAATGTTTAATGTTTTCAGTTTAAAAACATTAAACTTTCCACAACCATCAAGAGTATTTAACTTAAAACTGTGGTTCCACCAGCTATTATGGCTAAAGTCTGTCCAGTTGGATTTCTACTGACCTCTCACCTCTGCTTCATCTCTCACTTATGCCATAGCCACCATCACCTGATACCGTGTTCGTCCTAGTCTAACAACTGCTGCTGTCAGCCTGAGAACCCAGCCCACATCAGACCCTCCACAGAAGAACCAGAGACAAGCAGTAGTGGGAGGTAGAGAAAGGAGACCAAAATAAATATTAAATGCAATGTTTAGAGATGGTTGAGATAAAAAGTAAAAATGGCCTTTATGTGTGTTATCTGAATGATAGGTGCCAATTTTTTTGTTTATTTTTTTAAGTATTTATATTTAAGATTACCACGTGTTTTCTAATGCACAAGTACAAATTTGAGCAGGAAATAATACTATATGGTGAGAAAGCTTCAAAAAACAAAAAAAGTACATCAAATGCCAGGAGAATTCTTACCGATGACACAATATAGGGTATTTCTGAGTGCCCAAAGCAAGGGCATTAGAAGGACAAAGAACAGTCTAAGATAAAGCTGTAGCAAACATTTAAACATTCAACATTCAAAACATTCAAAAATTTTTTGAGCCTGATTTTCTTCCTCATCACTGATTTTTGTCTTTACAAGCCTCAAACCCAACTTCTCCCCTAAAAATTTCCCACCTAGTTTATTCCTTGAACTTTTACTCATCTTGAAGTGGTTTTCAGAACCTGCCTCTATGATCATCTACACCTGTATGTCTTGGTGCACAGAACACCTCTGCTCAGACTGGTCTTCCAATTGCAGATCTGATGGGCCCAGAGATCCTAAAACTGAGTATTAGTCTCATGTGTTTTTTCTTCCTCATGGTGTTTCCCAGACAATGGCACCTGATCCTTAAATAATTGGTATACCCATTCCAATGGGAGGCTCCTTTCTCTCAAGACCATTTTAAGACAAACTGTTCACCCTTAACTGCTGTCCAAAGCAACAAGGACAAGATGGGGAGTTTCCTTGTTTTCCTAAAGTTCCCTGAAGTTAGAGCAGCAAAAACACTGAAAGGATTTGAAAAGCATTAAAATACATTTCTCTCTTTCTTACTCAGTTCAAATGGACTGAAAGAAAGAGAACATTTATTTCCATGACTACTTCAGGTAAAGCCTCAAATCCTCTGGTTTCTCTAAAGTTTTTGCTTTTGTATGAGAAATCGCACTGTCTTTCATCAATAAACCCATAAGGGCTTTAGAGCTCTGCAGTCCTTGTAAGCAATCCCAGAATGATTTAATGTTATTTTCTGGGTTTTTTTCTTCACATCAACAGCAATTCAGAATGGATTATAATGAATCCATTTTTGTTTCTAGGTTTCCAATTGCTTCACAAAATATGCTTCTAAAAGAAATCAAGATTATTTCAATGCTACAAAATTGCTTCTATACTTCCCTATAGACCTGGAAAAAATCTTAAGGGTCCCTACCAGACAATTTTCTCGTCACAAGTGAAACCACAGTGAAACCATCCCGGAAAAATAAAGGTTTAATCTTCTTATTAAGGTCCACAAAAGTGGAGATGCCACGATCCCCTTCAGTTACCCCAAATGTTGACAGTCCTTAGTGTTGATAAAAGCATTCTCATCTGTAGAGTCTCATGTTCTACTTAAGCCTGTTCCATTTACTCCTCAATTCTGAAGAGATGTTTCAGATAGATAGTCACATTATTTTTAGAGAGAGTGCATGCGTGTGCCATGCATGTGCCATGCACATGGGAATGAGTTAGGGAGAGGAAGAGGGAGAAAGAGAGAATCTAAGCAGGCTCCATGCCCAGTGTAGAGCCTGAAGCAGGGCTCAATCTCATGACCCTGAAATCATGACCTGAGTCGAAATCAAGAGTCTGAACCTCAACTGACTGAAACTACCCAAGTGTACTCGAATGGATGGATATTCCCTTTTTAATTTGATTCAGTAATCATTCATGTGATCAACTCTTCTATTCAGGCACTTTACTGAGCACCAAAGATATAGAAATAAAGGATATAATCCCAATCCTCAAGAAATTTGAAATCTAGTAAGAAAGACACATGCAGTCATTACTGTAATGTTTATTACAACAGATACTGGGTAATATTCAAAACATTTACTGTTAGAACATGGGCACCAACCCATCAAAATGGAGACCTTACAAACAGAGGATGGTTCCAGAGGACCCTCTCACAATTCTACAATCACAGCATCACAGAGACATACAAGAAATGTAGGAAAAAGGGGATGATGGCCTGGGAACAGAGGGAGTGAGTCAGCAGGCCAAGGCATTGGCTAATTTACTACTGAAACAAATGTTTTTGTATTTTACAACTAGCGTGGTCATTCTGGGACAGAGAATATAAAGATTAACTTCAGAAAAAGGAACCAATCTTAGAGGTGACCATGCATAAGGACCATTAGACCACTATCCTAATCCATGAAAGATCACTGATGATTTCCTGTGATAGTCCTTAGCACTGTTCACATAATATTCTAGTTTTCCTTCTTTCCAGTACCTAATAGGATTGCACTTTCCATCTCTTCTGAGGCAAAACATAACCGTGTGATTTGCTTGGGCCAGGAAAATGTAAACAGAAGTGATATAAAAGTGTTAGAAGACTTTAAGAGGCAGTAAAGGATTTGATTAGAGCCCCATCCTGCCAACATACCCACTCAATGAACAGACAGCATGAACTAAAAATGTAATGCTCTAAGCTCCTGAAATTCAGGGTTGTTTGTGAGTGACATATACTTAATGTATCCTGACTAATGCAATAACTAAGTTTAATTTTATAGAGCAAGTCAAATTTAGCCAGAAGGAAAAGAAGAAATGATAATTCTAAGCAGAGGGATAGTAGGAACAAAGTGAAAGTGGATCAACATGATGACAAAGGATAATTCAAAGACAAGGCAGAAGTTTGTCATAAAATAGCATATATGGAAAATGGCTAACAGAAACATGAAAAAATGTTCATCATCACTACCCATCAGGGAGATTCAAATCAAAACCACATTGAGATACCACCTTATACCAGTTAGAATGGCCAAAATAAAGACAGTAAACATGTGTTGGAGAGGATGTGGAGAAAGGGGAACCCTCTTACACTTTGGTGGGAATGCAAGTTGGTGCAGCCACTTTGGAAAACAGTGTGTAGATTCCTTAAGAAATTAGAAGCAGAGCTTCCCTATGACCCTACAATTGCACGACTGGGTATTTACCCCAAAGATCCAGATGTAGTGAAAAGAAGGGCCACCTGTACCCCAATGTTCATAGCAGCAATGGCCACAGTCGCCAAACTGTGGAAAGAACCAAGATGCTCTTCAATGGACAAATGGATAAAGAAGATATGGTCCATATATACTATGGAGTATTATGCCTCCATCAGAAAGGATGAATACCCAACTTTTGTATCAACATGGACAGGACTGGAAGAGATTATGCCGACTGAAATAAATCAAGCAGAGAGTCAATTATCATATGGTTTCACTTAATTGTGGAGCATAAGGAATAACATGGAGGATGTGGGGAGATGGAGAGGAGAAGTGAGTTGGGGGAAATTGGAGGGGGAGAAAACCAAAAGAGACTGAGGACTCTAAGAAACAAACTGAGGGTTTTGGAGGGGAGGAGGGGTGAGAGGTTGGGTGAGCCCAGTGGAGTATTATGGGAGGGCACATATTGCATGGAGCACTGGGTGTGGTGGGTAAACAATGAATTCTGAAACACTGAAAAGAAATTAAAAAGGAAATTTAAAAAATTTTTAAAAATAGCTTATATAGGATTCCAAGGAATGTACACTTAACTTTATAGGCAGGATTGAGGAGCTAACAACCAAAGAGCCTTAACATTCTCCTCAGTGTAGCTAAACTTTAGAAAGATTTCTTCTTGACTCTAGGCCCCTGACCTCTCTTTTCTTAGAGCATTTATTTTAGAAAACTTGCAACTGTAAATTATTTCTTTGCTCCTTTGAGATGTAAATTTCTCCCAGCCTCTGGTCAGTTTCAAACCAAGAATGCCTATCAAGGGCCTAAGAGACATCTCTTTGAAATGTAATCATAAAGAAAGATACTGCTCCTAATCCCTAGTCTCTGTGGGAGTGTAGGAGTCTAACTTGATGGGCACCAATTAGCAAACACAGATGACCTAATTACATTGACCACCTCCTGCTCATGTCCTCCAGGAATTTTCCACTAGCTTACCTCACTGCTTATAAACTCTCCTCCCTTTTGTTTTGTCAGAATTGAATTCAATCTCTCCTCACATTGCAATAGTCTTGAATAAAGTCCTCCTTGTTTGTTTAACATGGCCAGTGTAATTTTTCTCTTACAGTAAAAACAAAATTAAGGAGGTCATTTGTAGCAATCCACATGAGAACTAGTGAATTAACATAAACCTGGTAACTAGATATGAATAGAGAAAGAAAAAGAAAGCATTTGAAATCATTCCATGTATCTTGGAATGATGCTGCCCCCTGACATGGAGAATAGAATGGATGCTACAAAGGCAGATTTACTATGAAGTCAATGAATTTTCTCACTTCTTTGGTCCCTTCCAAAGCCTGGAGACCTAGCAAAATGTTCATATAATCATGTTTTTTTAAGCTTTGCAAAAATAAGATATTTTAACTGTCATCCGTAAAAATAGTTTCCAGTTTCTTTCCACTAAAACTTCCCTTATGTAGCATTTTTCTTGTATTATTTTACAGGTATGAGCACTTATGAGACCCTATTTAAGAAAATGCTGAAGTAGGAATATGTCAGTATTTGCAACTTGGAAATAAATTTTGGAACATTTTACTAAGTAAAGATAAACAAAACTCCTGATTTGGGTTTATATAAAGAGTATCTACTCTTTCATGTTTAATTTTTTTTCATCTTTAATTTTTTAATTTAAGTAAAAACTAATGGAATGAAAGCGACAGCTATTAATGAAATCAATAATGTATATTATCATGACATTGAAAAGTAAATTCTAACAAAAAAAACAAAGGATCGTATATCCACGATGAATTATCCAATTCATTAATAGGAAGAGAAAATGTAAACAGAAGTTATAAATAGGCCTTAACTGATAAATTAATGAAAAGAAGTGAATTATTAACACATTGGAAAAGGATTTAAATTTCTGACTGATTTAATACGACATATTGCTATTGACAAAGTAATATAAAACTCATGATTCAACATTACAAATATTCCGCAAAACTCATGATTCAATATTATAGATATTCCACAATGCAGATACTGACAGTAAATCAACTAATGCTGATCACCAATTCAAGAGTGTATAAAATTAATTACCACATAAGAAAACTTGAAATGCTCTGAGATCTTAAAATTTACATAAGAGTGAAGTTGAGAGAGATTTTCAAATTCATCAACATTCCCAATGCCAATTAAAACCAATCAGAACTTTTAAAGCGTTTAATACTAAAACAATATTCACCAATGAAAAATGAAAGACTTGTTTATCTCTCTAATCTATTGTAAATGAAGTAACAAAATCACTGTTATAAAAGAAATACTCGGGGAGAGTCAAGATGGCAAAGAAGTAACAGGCTGAGACGACATCAGGTAGCAGGAGATCAGCTAGATAGCTTATGAAACCATTCCGAACCTACAAATTCAACAGGAGATGGAAGAGAAGAGCAGCAATAATTCTAGAAACAGAAAATTGACCACTTTCTGAAAGGTAGAACTGGTGGAGAAGTGAATCCAAAGCGACAGGAAGCCCCTCCCACGGGGGGCAGGGGCTAACTATCGCCAAGCAGCGGAACAACAGAGCACAAAATCAGAACTTTTAAAAGTCTGCTCTACTGAGGGACATCGCCCCATAGGCTAAGCCCCCACGGGGACAGCATGGCCTCAGGTCCCACAGGGTCACAGAAGGATTGGGGCTGAGTGTTGCAGAGCTCACAGGTATTAGAGCGGGGAAGCGGGCAACAGAGAGGAGCCAATGAGTCAACTCACAACTTGCGGTTACCTCCTTGTGATCCATGGCACAGGCCACTGTTCTGTGAGCAGAGACCGCACAGGATCTGGGGAAACCCCCTGGAAGAGCTCAGGGATCTGTGGAGTTCGGGGACTCCAGGCGGGGCTGTGTGCCACAGACAGAGAAGCTTGTTTATAGGCTGGGTGAGCTCAGAGCGCAGTTGGAGACCAGGGAGAGGGGAGTGATTGAGCACTTTTCTCTGAGGGCGCACTGAGGAGTGGGGGACCAAGCTCTCAGCTCCTCCGGGCCAGAGACTAGGAGGCCGCCATTTTCATTCCCGTCCTCCAGAACTCTATGGAAAGCATTTAGGGAACAAAAGCTCTGGAAAGAGAACCCAAGCAGATTACTTAGCCTGGCCCCTGGTAAGGGCATTGAAATTCCACCTGGGGCAAACACACTTGAGAATCACTACAACAGGCTCCTCCCCCAGAAGAGCAATAAGAAATCCAGCCAAGACCAAGTTCACTTACCAAGGAGAACAGCAGAATTTCAGAGGAGGAAAAAGCAAAGCATGGAATTCGTGGCTTTCTCCCCATGATTCTTTAGTCTTGCAAAGTTAATTTTTTTTATTTTTATTTTTTTTATTCTGCTAAATATTTTTTTAACTTTTACCCTTTCCTCTTTTAATGTTTTTTAACTAGTTTATCTTAATGATACTTTCATTAAAAAATATATTTTTTGAACCTTCATTACTATAGTCATATTTTATACTTCATTGTATCTAACTTTATTTTTTGTATACACATAGGTTTTTTTCTTCTAAAAAAATTTGGGATACAACTTCTTCTAATAGATCAAAATATACCCTAAATCTAACACAGGGCTTTGTTCTAGTCACCAGCCTGAGCAAATTTTCTCCACTTCCTATTTCTTTATTCTCCCAACCAAATTATCTTATCAACTCCTTTTTTAAAAATTAAAAAAAAAAAAACTTTTCATCTTTATAGTCATATTCCATCCCTTCATTGTGTTTATACTTACATGTTTTTTGTTCTTTAAAATTTGGGGAGGTAATTTCTTCTAAGAGAGCAAAATACTCCCAAAATTAAGTGGGTGATCCTGCTCTAATCACCAGTCTAATATATATATTCTTTCTTTATTTGATTTCTTTTTTTTTTTTTTTTTTTCTGAATTTCTTTTTACCAGCTTTCTTCCCCCTACAATTTGGTGTCTCTTCTGATTTGGTTAAAGCACATTTTCCTGGTGTCTTTGCCACCCTTTTAGTGTTTTATTCACTCCTTCATATATTCTTATCTGGATAAAATGATAAAGTGGAAAAACTCACCACAAAAAAGATAAATAAATAAAAAAGAACAAGAGAGGGGCGCCTGGGTGGCTCAGTGGTTTAAGCCGCTGCCTTTGGCTCGGGTCATGATCTCAGGGTCCTGGGATCGGGTCCCGCATCGGGCTCTCTGCTCGGCGGAGAGCCTGCTTCCCTCTCTCTCTCTCTGCCTGCCTCTCCATCTACTTGTGATTTCTCTCTGTCAAATAAATAAATAAAATCTTAAAAAAAAAAAAAAAAGAACAAGAGGCAGTACTGAACACTAGGGACCTAATCAAAACGGACATTAGTAATATGTCAGATTTAGAGTTCAGAATGATGATTCTCAAGGGGCTAGCTAGGCTTGAAAAAGGCATGGAGGATATTAGAGAAATCCTGTCTGGAGAAATAAAAGAAATAAAATCTAACCAAGTTGAAATCAAGAAAGCTATTAATGAGGTGCAATAAAAAATGGAGGCTCTTACTGCTAGGATAAATGAGGCAGAAGAGAGAATTAGTGATATAGAAGACCAAATAACAGAGAATAAAGAGGTAGAGCAAAAGAGAGACAAACAACTACTGGACCATGAGAGGGAGAATTCAAGAGATAAGTGATACCATAAGACAAAACAACATTAGAATAATTGGGATTCCAGAAGAAGAAGAAAGAGAGAGGGGAGCAGAAGGTATATTGGAGAGAATTATAGAGAATTTCCCTAATATGGCAAAGGGAACAAGCATCAAAATCCAGGAGGTGCAGAAAATCCCCCTCAAAATCAATAAGCATAGGTCTACACCCTGTCATCTAATAGTAAAATTTACAAGTCTTAGCGACAAAGAGAAAATCCTGAAAGAAGCCCGGGACAAGAAGTCTGTAACATATAATGGTAAAAATATTAGAATGGCAGCAGACTTATCCACAGAAACCTGGAAGGCCAGAAAGAACTGGCATGATATAGTCACAGCACTAAATGAGAAAAACATGCAGCCAAGAATATTATATCCAGCTAGGCTATCATTGAAAATAGAAGGAGAGATAAAAATCTTCCAGGACAAACAAAAACAAAAGATATGTAAACACCAAACCAGCAATACAGGAAATATTGAAAGGGGTCCTCTAAGCAAAGACAGAGCCTAAAAGTAGTAGACAGAAAGGAACAGAGACAATATACAGTAATAGTCACCTAACAGGCAATACAATGACACTAAATTCATATCTCTCAATAGTTACCCTGAATGTTAATGGGCTAAATGCCATAATCAAAAGACACAGGGTATCAGAATGCATTAAAAAAAAATCAATATGCTGTCTACAAGAAACTCACTATAGACCCAAAGACACCTCCAGATTTAAAGTGAGGGAGTGGAAAACAATTTACCATGCTAATGGACATCAAAAGAAAGTTGGGGTGGCAATCCTTATATCAGATCAATTAGATTTCAAGCTGAAGACTATAATAAGAGATGAGGAAGGACACTATATCATACTCAAAGGGCCTGTCCAACAAGAAGATCTAACAATTTTAAATATCTATGCCCCTAACATGGGAGTAGCCATTTATATAAACCAATTAATAACAAAATCAAAGAAACATATTGATGATAATACAATAATAGTAGGGGACTTTAACACTCCCCTCACTGAAATGGACAGATCATCCAAGCAAAAGATCAACAAGGAAATAAAGGTCTTAAATGACACATTGGACCAGATGGACATCTCAGATATATTCAGAACATTCCATGCCAAAGCAACAGAATACACATTCTCCTCTAGTACACATGGAAAATTCTCCAGAATACATCACATCCTGGGTCATATATCAGGTCTCAACTGATATCAAAAGATTAGGATCATTCCCTGAATATTTTCAGACCACAATGCTCTGAAGCTGGAACTCAATCACAAGAGGAAAGTTGGGAAAAAACCCAAATACATGGAGATTAAAGAACATCCTTCTAAAGAATGAATGGGTCAACCACGAAATTAAAGAAGAACTGAAAAAATTCATGGAAACAAATGAAAATGAAAACACAACTGTTCAAAATCTGTGGGACACAGCAAAGGCAGTCCTGAGAGGATAATATATAGTGATACCAGCTTTCTGAAGAAACAAGAAAGGTCTCAAGTACACAACCTAACCCTACACCTAAAAGAGCTGGAGAAAGATCAGCAAAGAAAGCCTAAACCCAGCAGGAGAAGAGAAATAATAAAGATCAGAGCAGAAATCAATGAAATAAAAACCAAAAAAATAGAACAAATCAACGAAACTAGGAGCTGGTTCTTAGAAAGAATTAATAAACTCCTGGCCAGACTTACCAAAAAGCAAAGAGAAATGACCCAAATAATAAAAATCATGAATGAAAGAGGAGAGATCACAACCAACACCAAAGAAATACAAACAATTATAAGAACATCCTATGAGCAACTATACACCAGCAAATTTGATAATATGGAAGAAATGGATGCATTCCTAGAGACATATAAACTACCACAACCGAACCAGGAAGAAATAGAAAACCTGAACAGACCCATAACCTGTAAGGAGATTGAAACATTCATCAAAAATCTCCAAACAAACAAAAGTCCAGGGCCAGACAGATTTACAGGGGAATTCTACCAAATATTAAAAAAAAAAAAAAACCTAATGCCTATTCTCCTGAAACTGTTCCAAAAAATAGGAAATCTTCCAAACTCATTTTATGAGGCCAGCATCACCTTGATCCCAAAGCCAGACAAGGAACCCATCAAAAAAGAGAATTACAGGGGCACCTGGGTGGCTCAGTGGGTTGAGCCTCTGCCTTCGGCTCAGGTCATGATGTCAGGGTCCTGGGATCAAGTCCCGCATCAGGCTCTCTGCTCAGTAGGAAGCCTGCTTCTTCCTCTCTCTCTCTGCCTACTTGTGATCTCTCTCTGTGTCAAATAAATAAATAAAAATTAAAAAAAAAAAGAGAGAGAATTACAGACCAATATCTTTGATGAACAAAGATGCGAAAATTCTCACCAAAATACTAGCCAACAGGTTCCAGCAGTACTTTAAAAGGATTATTCACCATGGCCAAGTGGGATTTATTCCAGGGCTGCAAGGTTGGTTCAACATTTACAAATCAATCGTGTGATACAATACATTAATAAAAGGAAGAACAAGAACCATATGATACTCTCAATAGATGCTGAAAAAGCATTTGACAAAGTACAGCACCCTTTCTTGATCAAAACTCTTCAAAGTAGGGATAGAGTGCACATACCTCAATATCATCAAAGCCATCTATGAAAAACCCATAGCAAATATCATTCTCATTGGAGAAAAATGGAGAGCTTTTCTGCTAAGGTCAGGAACATGACAGGAATGTCTATTATCACCACTGCTATTCAACATAGTACTAGAAGTCCTAGCCTCAGCAATCAGACAACAAAAAGAAATTAAAGGCATCCAAGTCGGCAAAGAAGTCAAACTCTCACTCTTTGCAGATGATATGATACTATATACGGAAAACCCAAAAGACTCCACTCCAAATCTGCTAGAACTTGTATAAGAATTCAGTAAAGTATCTGGATATAAAATCAATGAACAGAAATCAGTTGCATTTCTTTATACCAACAAGACAGAAGAAAGAGAAATTAAGGAGTCAATCCCATTTACAATTGCACCCAAAACCATAAGATATCTAGGAATAAACCTAACCAAAGAGGCAAAGAATCTATACTCAGAAAACTATAAACTACTCATGAAAGAAATTGAGGAATACACAAAGAAATGGAAAAATGTCCCATGCTCCTGTATTGGAAGAACAAATATTGTGAAAATTTCTATGCTTCCTAAAGCAATCAACACACTTAATTCAATCCCTACCAAAACACCATCAATTTTTTCACAGAAATGGAACAAATAATCCTAAAATTTATATGGAACCAGAAAAGACCTCGAATAGCCAAAGGACTATTGAAAAAGAAAGCCAAAGTTGGTGGCATCATAATTCCAGACTTCAAGCTCTATTACAGAGCTGTCATCATCAAGACAGTATGGTACTGGCACAAGAACAGACACATAGATCAGTGGAACAGAATAGGTAGCCCAGAAATAGACCCTCAACTCTATAGTCAATTAATCATCAACAAAGCAGGAAAGAATGTCCAATGGAAAAAAGACAGCCTCTTCAACAAATGGTGTTGGGAAAATTGGACAGCCACATGCAGAAAAATGAAACTGTATCAATTCCTTACACCACACATGAAAATAGACTCAAAATGGATGAAAGACCTCAATGTGAGACAGGAATACATCAATATCCTTGAGGAGAACACAGGGAGCAACCTCTTCAACCTCAGTTGCAGCAAGGTCTTCCTAGGAACATCATCGCCAAAGGCAAGTTCCCTTGGGAACAAAGGGCAAAAATGAACTATTGGGACTTCATCAAGATCAAAAGCTTTTGCACAGCAAAGGAAACAGTCAACAAAACTAAAAGACAACTGACAGAATGGGAGAAGATATATGGAAACGGCATATCAGATAAAGTGCTAGTATCCAAAATTTATAAAGAGCTTATCAAATTCAACACCCAAAGAACAAATAATCCAATCAAGAAATGGGCAGAGGACATGAACAGACATTTCTGGAAAGAAGACATCCAGATGGCCAACAGACACATGAAAAAGTGCTCCACATCACTCAGCATCAGGGAAATATAAATCAAAACCACAATGAGGTATCACCTCACACCAGTCAGAATGGCTAAAATTAACAAGTCAGGAAATGACAGATGCTGGCAAAGATGGGGAGAAAGAGGAACCCTCCTACACTGTTGGTGGGGATGCTAGCTAGTGCAACTACTCTGGAAAACAGCATGGAGGTTCCTCAAAAAGTTGAAAATAGTGCTACTCTAAAACCCAGCAGTCATACTACTGGGTATTTACCCTAAAGATACAAATGTAGTGATCTGAAGGGGCATGTGCACCCGAATGTTTATAGCAGCAATGTCCACAATAGCCAAACTATGGAAAGAACCTAGATGTCAATCAACAGATGAATGGATAAAGAAGAGTTGAGATATATATACAATGGAATACTATGCAGCCATCAAAAGAAATGAAATCTTGCCATTTGCTATGACGTGGATGAATCTAGAGGGTATCATGCTTAGTGAAATAAGTCAAGTAGAGAAAGACAACTATCATATGATCTCCCTGATATGAGGAAGTGGAGATGCAACACTGGGGGTGTGGGGGGTAGGAAAAGTATAAATGAAACCAGATGGGATCGGGAGGGAGACAAACCAAAAGAGACTCTTAATCTCACAAAACCAGCTGCATTTATTTTTCTTAAAGAGGGTTCCCAACAACTGTATAAGCTTAAGCCTCACAAAACCTGGATCTGACCTTAAAGACCAGATTTATAGTTATGTTGGTTAATTTTATGTATCAACTTGACTAAGCCATGGTATGCCCAGATATTTGGCTAAACATTATTCTTGATATTTCTGTGAAGGTGCTTTTGGATGAGAATAACATCTAAATTGATGGACTGAGTAATGCAGGTTGTCCTTCAGAATGCGGAGAGGCCTCATCCAATCAGGTAAAGGACTGAAAGAACAATAGCTTGATCTCTCCCCCCTCAATTAAGAGAGAATTCTCTTGCTTTTCAGGTTCTGAGGTGGATGAGCAGCTTTCTTGGATCTACCACAGGCTGCTAGCCTCCAGACTCAAGCTAGGACATCACCACTGCAAATTTTGAGCTTGTCAGCTTCCATAATCATAAGAGCCAATTCCTTATATGTATTATACATACTATCTGTATCTATATCTATAGATACAGATAGATCAATATATCTCCTTGGTTCTGTTTCTCTGGAGAACTCTAATACAGTAGGTTGAGCAGGATGAAATCAATTTCAGGCATGCTGAATTTGTGATCTCTTTGAGATATTTTACATATTGAAAATATGCCTTAGATTATAGAGTGCATTTTTTTCAGTCTAAAAATATCATACACGATAAGTGAAAATTCCAAAGAATTTTTCTCCTAACCATTCTTTACTTTTTCTAAACTTGGAATGGGCATAATGCTATAAAACCACAGCATTTATCTTGGGGTTAGGGGAAGTCATAAACCCCTCCGATTATCTGAAGGAAAACTTATCCCCCATTAGAATGCAAACTCCATCATGGAAGGACCAGTATCTTGACCAAGATACTGGTGTATCTAGGAGAGTATTTTGTGTCTAGGAGAGTATTTTGCATATAATAGATATTCAATAAATATTTTGCTTACCAAGCAGTTGTTGGTAAATTCTAACTCACACACATTTCCTGCAGTAAACTCAGTAATAGCATCCCAAATACATCCATGTACTAATCTCGAGAATCTGTGAATGTGTTACTTTAGATGGCAAAAGGCATTTTGCAAGCATAATTAAGAATCTTGAGATGAGAAATGTACCCTGAATAATCTGGGTTGGCTCAATGTAATCATTACAATCCTTAGAAGAGGAAGCATAGAGAGAGAGATCTGAAGATGCTATACTTCATACTCTGAGGACAGACGGTACCAACGAGCCAAGAGAAGCAGTGGGGCTCTCAAATTTGGCAAAGGCAAGGAGACAGACTTTCTCAAGCACCTCCAGAAGGAAAGCAGCCCTGCCAATGCCTGTTAGACTTCTGACCTCCAGAAATGAAAAATAATAAATTTTTGTCATTTTAAGTCACTAGACTTAATGTGTTACAATGTGTTACAGCTTCAGTGGAAAATTAATATACCTCTCCTCCAAAATCTGCCCATCTTATTGCCACTGGCTAGGTCTGGTTTCCATCATCTCTCCCCTGGCCTACTTCAACACTCTACTAACTGTTCCCTCTGCCTCCAATTTCTCCCACTCAGGGCAATCCTAAGGTTCTCACAGGATATATATGATTATAGCATGGCTTTGTTCTCAAATCCTTAGTATGTCAAGTTTGACTCTCAACAGTCTGTCCTCCATTACATACCCAGCTTTATTCCTAATAATTCAGCCAATAAGTTCCATATATCTTCCTAAAACGCCTCACTCTTGCACGTTTCTTAAATGTTACCAAACCTTTTCTCCAGTTAAATTTCTACTCATTATTTGTCATTCATCACTCAAGTATATATTCTCCTAAAGAAGCTTTTCCTAAATACCAAGTGTTAGCAAAATGTAGAAAAACTGGACCTTCATGCATTCCTGGTGGGAATGAAAACTGGTGCAGTCACTTCGGGAAACAATTCGCCAGTTTTTTAAAAACTTAAACATAAATTTATCATATGACCCAGCATTTCCACTATAGGTATCTACTCAAGAAAAATGAAAATGCACACAGAAACATGTACTCAAATGTTCATAACAGCATTATTTATAGTAATCCCAAGCTGGAAATATCCAAATGTTTATCAACTGACAAATGGATTTTTAAAAAGTAGTACATCCACACATTTGAATACAATTCTGTAATTAAAAGGATGATCTTCAAAAATATGCTGAGTAGTAGTCCAATATAAAAGACTATATATTGTATGATTGTGTTTATATAAAATATCTAGAAAAGGCAAATTAATAGAGCTAGAGAAAGATGAGTAGTTTCCTAGGATTGAGGTGGGAGTCAATATTAATTGCAAATGGGGACAGGGAATATTTTGTGGTGAAAGAAATATTCTAAAACCGGATTGTAGTGATAATCACATAATGACAAATTTACTAAAATCACTGAAATTACATTATCATTGGGTAAATTATTTTTATATAAATTATACCTCCATAAAAATATTTTTCAAAAATAAAAAAACACACAATAAATATTTTAGAACCACAGAATACATAAATTCTCTAAAAGAAACCTGCACTGATACACTCACACAACACATCAAATACAAATTGGCACACAATGTCTATATTCCATGAAGTCTTTTCTGTGTTTTTTTTTAAAACTGATTCTTTTTATTTTTAGTTGTATTTATATGAGAATATATATGTATGTATATATATATATATATATATATATATATATATATATATATTATTATGTTATGTTAGTGACCACACAGTACATCATTAGTTTTTGATGTAGTGTTCCATGGTTCATTGTTTGTGCATAACACCCAGTGCTGTGGTCTTAATTAAGGATTTACCATTGAAAAGTTCCAACCAGTGATAAATTCAAGGTGAACATTACTTCACAATTTTTATATTTTTCTATTTGTAGATTTTGACATTATACTTAAGAGACTTAGAAAAAAAAAGAAAACAGAGAATCAGAGGGATGAAGAAAAATAAAATTGGCAACCGAGCTCTGGAAAACAATGCACTACTGTCCACAGTCTGTCCACAGTCTAGTCTGGTGAGCAGTCCAATGATACCAGATTGCACACAATATTTTCTCCAAAGAAAAATGCACATTTAAACGTATCTTTTTGACTTCTCCTTTTCTGCCAATAAGTATAATATAATGGATTTTTGGTTCATGAATTGGTTCCTAAAATATTTCACAGAAAACTGATGGAGCAAAAAGTGTAATAAATGTCAGAATTTGATATGTCCATAAAAGTTCTTTAAAGTCCAGTTTATCAGAGGCTATGAGTATAATCTTTAGCAGTGCCATAAAATATAGTAAAGACCATAGGGTTTACGTTCAGTAAAACTGCAAAGATCCTAACCTATTGTTACGTAATAGGGGCTAGAAAAAGAATAGCCATAACAGTACTTCACTGAATTCAGATAGCAGGAAACTCAGTTCTGAAGATCAACTTGAAAGAAGGTGACTGGAGTCCAAAGTATCATAATGTGGAAATAATAGAAAGCTGGCTAAAAATCAAGGTCATCTGAGAGGCTTCAAAACAGCAAGAAACAAGTAACATTTTAACATACTTAATAAAACATTTTAATCACATGAAACTCTAATAATGTAAATATAATTTTAATTTGAGGGGCGCCTGGGTGGCTCAGTGGGTTAAGCCGCTGCCTTTGGCTCAGGTCATGATCTCAGGGTCCTGGGATCGAGTCCCGCATCGGGCTCTCTGCTCAGCAGGGAGCCTGCTTCCCTTCCTCTCTCTCTACCTGCCTCTCCGTCTACTTGTGATTTCTCTCTGTCAAATAAATAAATAAAATCTTAAAAAATATATATATATATATATATAATTTTAATTTGAGGAAACCATAACTCTGAGATGTGAAGTAATTAGTAAGTGACATTACTATGTCTCATGTGTATGGCTTTAGACCACAGTTTTTAAGCTCCAACTATTTCAGTGATAGGATAGTAAGAGTGACTAATGGAAAAGAAAACCAGCTCAGCAGCACGAAGCAGTGTGCTTCAAATGGCAGAGTGGTTGCGAGAATCCCTGATGTCTGTGACCTAAAATCAGAGAACAAGTTGCCATTCTCACCATTAAGACCATTTGTTCACATTTAGTTCCCATGGAGAAAGCAAAATAAATGTGAGGATGATAGGGACGGGACTGACCTTAATACTCTTTGTCTTTTTTAATCTGAACAAATCAGTTCCCCCTTGCCAGCAGGTATTCTCTGGCTGCAGAAACTGAGTAATGGTGTGGTCGGCCTGCTATTCACATATATTGTGAACCAGGTGAGCAGCAATAACTTATTCAGGGATATAGAGACTTTATTTTTCTCTGCCATAAACAAAGAATATTTCAAGAAAGCTGTGTACTTCAGTGAAATATGCAGGATGTTTTGACATTTAGGAATCACAGTTTTTCTCCACAGGAATATAGATAATATTTTCTCAAGTGTTCTGGCAGTTACATAATCTTAGTATTTATTTCTAAAATATTCATTAGTAATGAAACATATTGTTACTCAAAATGCTTTTACTGGTTGGTGTGGGCTTTTAAAAAACAAGTTTGAGTATAGTTTATTTCTCTCTTCTGGTCTCTCCAGAAAAATGTTGCTTCTCTTCTTAAGTAGCAATTCCATATTTTTTACTCTATGCATGGTTATAAACCATTACTCCAAATTATATTTTACAGTATATTGAATAGAATATTGGTCATATAACAATAAAGCTCATAGTCCATATTCCATTTTCCAAAGTTTATCCCTAGAAGTCCATAAGGATTTCTTTTTGGCCTTGTCTAGTTTTCTATTTACATCTGCCCACCGCCAGATGTTATTACTTGACATGGCATTGTATATCATTGCCATGTAGGTGGCATAAAGATTTATGTCCTATTCATGAATAATTGACAAATTCTATTTTCATTTCACAATGGATGAATGCAAATCACTTGGCCTTAATGTTTCAAAAACAAAGATATTACTGTTTGGCATTCTTTTCGGCTTGAAAAATGTTTGGCTTTTTGTACACAGACACACACAAACACACCATATACATTTTCTTTTCCTTTTTAGGCTGATTGTATATTCTGAAGTCTGACTGCCTCTATAAAGCCTTGGGCTTCAATTCTCTTGCCTTAAGATCAGCATATTAGGAAAATAAGCATGGCTTTATTTTTCATTTGCATTGCTTATCTTCAATGTGTGATTTTTTTTTTTCCAGAGCACTAAGTTACCAGGGCTTCTGATTGAGGCACTTGCTATCTTGCATATTGATTTGTAACTGACTCTCTCATTTGTCTTCACAATTCCATCTTTCATAGATTGGAGTCATTCCCAAACACATCAGATTATATCATTTCAGAGATCAGATACTTACTTCTTTTCAGCCTTAGGCTTCTCCGTACATGAACTACTCTGCTGTGTGTAATCTATTTACTTTTGCACTTAAAATATATTTTAGACCTTACTTTACATATTGCATGGAATTGGCAATGTACTTCTACAAAATAGCATGATTTTACAGTGTTAGCGTAGGCTTTAACATCTAAAGGGATCAAGGGCTGGGGCTATCAGGATCCCCTCTTGCTCTATTATCCCACTACTACCCACAGCAAGTGCTTAAAAAATGCTCTTTGACTGATACGGACAGGGTGGTTTCTGGATGATATGGAAAATAAGTATCTTCACGAGACACTAAGAATGACTGAAAGTACAGGAATCCAGGGATAATATATCTCAGATTTGGCCTAAAAATCCATTATTTTATGTTTTAATTCTGAATCTCAATTGTAAATGTAATAAAATGCCAACATTATTCTAAGCAAGTGGAAGGATTCAATCTTGATTTTTAAAAATTACAGTTTTGCTTCTATCAATAAAACCACAGTACAAGTGCTATACAAAAATATTGGGGAGAACTTATAATTTGACCAAACCAATTTCCATGACCAGCTCCCTCAAACTAAAGTATTGGTGTAGGAAAGAAAGAAGAGAGATTAGAAAATAATTAAGTTCAGTTTGAGATGTTATGCCCAGAGAGTTCACAACCTCAGGCCAACTCACACACGAGGTGGAACCACTGAGCTTTCTTTAATGTCTAGAATCTGAAAGTAGTGAGGATCTACTTCCCAGATATCTTGCTTCCAAGGTCAAACCCAGGGATGGTGTGTGTTTCCTGCAGAAGACACTCAAGCCTGCACAGTATGGCAGAGAAGCAGAGTAGAAATGGTAGCATGGCTGGTGGTATAAGAATTTGAGAGAAAGAGACAATCTCTTGAGATACCTATGGCACCATGCAGAGTGGGATAAGACAGTATTTAAAAGTGTCCTAAGACTCCCCAAAGGGGTATGAGACCTTGCTCTAAGACATAACTCTCATGTCAAGAGTTTTCACAGACTAAGCAGTGGATAATATGGTATGAAGGAAGACACCATATGTAATAACATTGTGGAACAGGACCACACAGAATGAAGAGCATCCTACTATAGGACTTAGATCAAGACCTAAAAGGAGACACTTTTGGGGCGCCTAGGTGAGTCAGTTGAGCAACCAACTGATGGATTTCAGCTTAGGTCATGATCTTAGGGTCATGGGATCAAGCCCTGCATCGGGCTATCCCTCAGTGGGAGTCTGTTGGGATTTTCTTTCCCTCTCCCTTTCTCTCTTTCTCTCTCTTTGCCCCTCTCCCCCACACTTGCTCTCACTCTCTCTCTCTCAAATAAATACATCTTTTTAAAAAAGAGAGAGAGAGATACTTTCTTCCCAAAATGATAAATTTGTACAATTTCTCCCTCTCCACTTTAAGTTTATATTTAAATGATTAAAGTATTTATTCCATTAATTTTCCTGAAAGTGACAGAATGAAGTTTTCCTAATTGTAGTGAATGTGCTGTCACATGTTGTTACGAACACCAATTCTGGAACCAGATCTACTGGGTTCAAATCTTAGCTTTGCCTAGGATTTGTAACATTAAGCAAGTAGCATTATCTCTCTGTGTCTCTGTTTCTTCATATATAAACTGGGAAAAATAATGGTGATTTCCTTATACTACTTACTTATACTATTATAAAATGAATTGACATATATATATAATGTACATAGAAAAGTACCAATAATAAGTGATTGTATATATGTATATAAAATATATATTATTATTCCTATCAAATGGAAAGGATGCTAAAAAGACAAATTAATTTTAAACAGTAACCTTTCACCACATTGTGCCATGCTAAATATATAAATGCTATATAAATATATTACTATTAGAGAATTTTAGAGAAGAAATAGAATTACAGATCAGGAAGAAAGATATTTAGAAAGATCAAATAATTTTTCCATGGCCCTATAGCTAACAAATCTCAAGACCATGGTTCAAACTCAGGTCATCACTTATTCAACGTGTCAGGTACTAGTCTACATTGTGAAGTAAAGTGGTATGCTGGGCACATATACATCTACCTCACAGAGCTTACGATATGCCAGAAAACACACCTGGAAAGAGTGTAGTATATTATGATAGGAGAAATACATGGTGCTGCATGCCTAGGAGCCAAGCAAGGCTTTCAAAGTGATTTGAAGCCAAAATCTAAATGAAGAGTGGCATTTAGACAGATGAAGAAATGAGGTTAGAATACTTAAGGACAATGATGAACTATGTAAGAGGCCCTAGAGTTTAGAAATAATGCAACTTGTTCAAGGAACGGATATAAATTTAGTATATTTCAGCAAACAATGCAGAAAGACAAAATGCATGGAAGCGGTAGACAAGATGAGATACTTAAGCAGTCAGTCTTATATATAAACTATGGTAAGAAACCTGGAGTGAAAGACAACGAACACTATCAAAATTTTTAAGCAGAAGGTAGATTTCCCTGTTGGAGAATCCTTCTAAAAGCTGTAGGGGGAAAAAAAAAAAAAAAAAAAAAAAAAAAAACCTGGAGAGGGCAAGATAAGAGTCAGGGAGACCAGTTAAAAGACTGGCATATCCACAAGAGAAAACTAGGCCTTCCGTCATAACAGTCCTTGTTCTTTGGAGCGACGTCACTATAAGAAAACAGTAAAGATAAAGCAAGGAAAATAAACTATTCTTTCTCTCCTTAAGTCTTCTGCAACTTGTTTAATATCTATCAGATTGTTAGTGAAAAGCGACCTTAAGGAGTGAGAAGTGACCTTAAGGAAACCAATCTTTGGGATGTATAGAACGGCAACATGTCTTGCTTGTGTTCTATTAAACAGCAGAGTTAGAACTAAATATCAGATCTATGCTGCCAACCCAGAGCCCTTCATCGCACCATCCTGAAGTAAATCCCTTAGAATGAAGGCAAGGCCACAGCAGTCGCTAAGAATCTGAGAGTTCCAGAATCCTAAGCAATTTTTTCCTGAAAAGAAGACTTCTAACAGACCCCATGTCCCAGCAACCTGGGCCAGAGGCTGTGCTTCTGTCAGCTGAAAAGACGGTGAACTGGAGGTGTGTGCATTGAGTTTTAGATTATGGTTTTCTTCCACTCATAAGGAAATTTGCAACCAGAATAAGTTAAGATTCAAACTCAGTGAATAATGTAGTTCAGTTCAGTATGGAAAATAGTCTAATAGTATAGTTATAGAAAACTGTAATAAGTAGCCAACTGCTTTCAACAGTCTGTTAGATTGTCCCAGTGCATAGGGGGGAAAACCATATTAAACTGAAATCTTCCTGCCTATAATTTCTCCTCACTGGTCTGATTTTCCCCAAGCTGCCTCAAATGCATCTTACAAATAAATAGGGAGGAAATAATAAAGTTCTGTCCTCTGGAGCCTCTGAAAACCAGTCTTGGCTTATCTTCCAGTTGAATAAAAAATATTTGGGGTCAAGCCTGAGCTTTGCAAATGAGCTCAATTAACCCAGATTCACTTTGGGAGGAAATTTTTTAATCAGAATAATCTAGTTATCTAATAGAGTCTATTCTTAAGAAATGGATAGCAGGGAGATTAAGTGCCCCAGACTTTCAGAAAATACATTGAGACAAAGACTAGAAGCACAAAGCAATGACAACCAACCCAGTGTCTGTTCCATTGCAATGCCTGGTTCTCTGAAGTCTTATGGAATTGGGAACTCTAATAGGCAGGTCTGTTGTACCACTGGTCTAACGTGCTCAGGACAGTATCAGCATGATGGTGACACAGTGACACAAACAAGTTTAATATATTCTGGACTTGCATTAGACTTAAGGCTTGGGATTCACACACACCCACCTCTCTTACTGAGTCTCCAGTTCCTGCTCATCACTGCAGCAAGCAAGCCTCGGATAGGCCTAGGTGTCAAGGGAATAGGTCCAAATCTAAGGATTTAACTTGCTCCCTCCTCTACAAACCATGCAGGTTTGAGTTTCCTCTTAGGAGGATGTCAAAATCTAAAATAATCCCCAACACCTGTCATATAAACAGGAAGAAACTTATTATCTTTAACCAAAGCACTATTTATTATTACAGAAATACTAAATGCATCAGCGGAGATGGGTCTCAGCTTGTGGTGGTTGGGACTGTAAATATATTTAATTTTCAATCCAAAAAACAAATTATTTATTCATAGTCATCACTGGTTCAGCATTTAATTCTCAGCACGCAGGAAGATAAAGGATTTCAGAAACTGGTGCTATAATGGTGAGATTAAAAAAATGATCTATAATCCCTGATCCCAACAGATCCAAGAGTTCACCTGATCAATTTTATAGTTTTTATAGAAAGAAAATGGTGACACTCGAAATGACTCTGGGCTATTTATTCATTGGTTAGTCTAAGCATATGATATAATTGTTCCTCTGACCCAGCTCAAATGAGAGATCATTGAGAGAGGCAGCTACTGGCTGGATTTAGTCTGGAACAGGCTGTTATCACCATAATTTGTACAGAATCACAATTAGGCATAGGAAACAAGAAGCTAAGAAGTTAACCTGAAAGCAGAAGTGCCTTGGGGAAATAGGGCATCTCTGTTCTATGTATTTTGCTGATATATTTCCCTGGGATCTCTCCGGATTGAGAACCAGAGCCATTTTCCTAATTATTAAATCCGAGGATTAGCCTAGGCATTCTAAATAGCCCATGCTAATCTGTGTGGGGGTGGTGCATATGCACACATGCACACACTAAGCATCAGAAATAGGATATGCCTCATTTCTGGGGAAAAGAACATCAAGTTCTTTGTCAGACCACCCCAGGCAATACCTAGTTGAGTCCACATTGATTAAGTTTAGTTGACAGCTCCTTATGGAACACTAGCACCCACAGTCCTCTTTCCAAAAAAATAGTAGAAGGGATTATTATTTCTAATTCTTCATTCCTTCCTTCCTAGAGAATAACAGTCTCTTTGCCACATGCCTTCCATTAGAGTAAGCCAATGTGACTTGGCCATGCAATTTGCTTCAGCCATTGAAACAGTAAATGTAATATGAGAGAAGCTTTGAACTTGCTTGGAAAATCGGATTTTGTTTCTAGCATATCTGCTATCCTGGTGGAAAAAGCACACACCTTGTAGTTACTCATCCCAGATGGAGTCATGCAGAGAAGAACTAAAGTCAAACTATAACACAGAGCCAAACCAGGAGCCCAACCAACCCACAGATTCACGATCCAATAAATAAATAAATAAACGTCTACTGTTGCAAACTGCTAACAGCTTTTAAGCTTTTTAAAGGTTATTCATTACATGGTTTCATTGCTACAATAGCTGACTAATATAAAAGATATTCCAGAGTTCAAATTAACAGTACTGATAAAGCACAGTAGGATATCCAAGCTCAACAGGAATATATGTCCACACAAGCAAGTGAATGAAATATAAATTATCTTCGTATCATCTAACTAAACTATCCTAGAGCTCAAATAGTCCATTAAATTGTTTACCTCTTTTTCTTTTACATATTTTTCTCAAGGATAAATAGGTTAAAATGTAAAGGAAATCCAAAATAAAAAAAAAAAAGGCTACAAATAAACGTTGGTTGTAAACACTAGACTCTAATCTGTTATAAAACCTTCTACTGAAAATTAAACTATTTTTAAAACTAGTCAATCTTTCCTGATTTCTCCAAGAAAATTTTTTGATGTAAATATTACCATTTACTACAGAAAATATATTTTAATTACTTCTATAATAATTGTGATGGTTAAAATTTTAATGGAGTCATAAAGATAGAAAGTATCCCTTACCTTTGATAAGTTACTAACAACTTTTTCATGTCAAGAAAATCTAATAAGTTACCGAGTGGACACCTCTAAAATGACCAATTTAATCATTTTAGACAATTCAGTAATCAACAGGAAGTTCTCTACAATAAATTCAATGGTAGAAAACAGTACTGAATTTCAAGGCAATTTGAAATGGCTAGATCATAGTTTGATCACAACCTCTTGGGGCTAGGAAAAAAAAAAAAAAAAAAAGAAGGAATCCTCTGTCTCCATCATGGACCAGGCCTTTCAAGGACAGGGACCGAGGACCCATCTCCCTTTTCCTAAGACAATGCATATGAGCTTTCCCAATAGTTTACCAACGAGGACCAAACCAAGTCTTGGCAGACTGGTAAGTATCACCTAACTTTGAAGATCATGAGTGCCCACCTACTCAGACAACTTCCTAAACATCAATTCCCAAACTCTTCTGGAGTATAGCAACCTATGTTCATCCTCACTCTCTGATTTCTCTGATCTCTTTCTTGTCTCAAGGAAATCTGCCCATTCCCCCAAAACACTCCTTTCTCTAGCTTGTTTTAAAATGCCATGGCCTTCTAATTTTTTTCTTTTTTTACAGTAGACTCTTAACAGTCGATTAGATCCAGTGTAGGAATTGAAGCCAAGGATAATCCTTTCAGTACCACAAACAGAGGAAAAATACAAAGCTTAAGGATTATATTAAAATAATCTGACTCATGTAAAAAAGCCAAAGACTCCACAAAAAAATTTATAGAACTCATACAATAATTCAACAAACTCAGAGTATATAAAAGCAAAGTGCAGAAATCTACTGCATTCCTGCAAACCAATAACAAAGTAGCAGAAAAAGAAATCAAGGAATCAATCCCACTTGCAATTATACCAAAAACAATAAGATACCTAGGAATAAATCTAACTAAAGAAGTAAAAGATCTATACTCTAAAAACTATAGAAAACTTATGAAGAAAAGATTGAAGAGGACACAAAGAAATGGAAAAGCATTCTATGTTCATGGATTGGAAGAAGAAACATTGTTAAAATGTCTATACTATCCAAAGCAACCTACATATTTAAAGTAATCCCTATCAAAATACTACCATTGTTTTTCATGAAGCTAGAACAAACCATCCTAAAATTTGTACGGAACTATAAAATACCTCTGAATACACAAAGCAATTCTGAAAAAGAAAAACAAAATGGGAGGCATCACGATTCTGGATTTCAACCTATATTACAAAACTGAGTCATCAAGACGGTATGGTACTGGCACAAAAACAGACACATAGATCAATGAAATAGAATAGAGAGCCCAGAAATAGACCCTCAACTATAAAGTCAACTAGTCTTTGACAAAGCAGGAAAGAATATTTAATGGAAAAAAGACACTCTCTTCAACAAACAGTGTTGGAAAAACTGGACAGCAACATGTAAAAGAATGAAACTGGACCACTTTCTTACACCATATACAAGAATAAATTCAAAATGGATGAAAGACCCTAATGTGAGTCAGGAAGCCACCAAAATCCTAGAGGAGAACACAGGCAGAAACTTCTTTCACCCCAGCCATAGCAACTGTTTACTAGACACATGACCAGAGGCAAGGGAAACAAAAGCAAAAATAACTATTGGGACTTAATCAAGATAAAAAGCTTCTGCACAGCAACAGAAATAATCAACAAAACTAAAGGACAGCCTATAGAATGGGAGAAGATATTTGCAAACAACATATCTGATAAAGGGTTAGTATTCAAAATCTACAAAGAACTTATCAAACTCAACACCCAAAAAATAACCCAATTAAGAAAGGGGCAGAAGACAAGAACAGATACATTTCCAACAAAGACATCCAGATGACACATGAAAAGATACTCATCATCAGGAAAATACAACTCATTTGATGAGATACCATCTCACAATTGTCAGGATGGCTAAAATTAATGAAATGGCAGGCGTTGGCAAGGATGTGGAGAAAGGGGAACCCTCTTGCACTGTTGGTGGGAATGCAAACTGGAACAGCCACTCTAGAGAATAGTATGGAGGTTCCTCAAAATGTTAAAAATAGAACTACCCTATGATCCAGCAACTGTACTGCTAGGTATTTACCCAAAGGATAAAAAATACAGATATGAAGTGATACATGCACCCTGACAGTTATAGTAGCATTATCAACAATAGCTAAATTATGTAGTGAACCCAAATGTCCATCGACTGATGAATGGCTAAAAAAGATGTGGTATATATACCCAATGGATGATTTAGTCAACCATCAAAAAGAATGAAATCTTGCCTTTTGAAACAACATGGATAGAGCTAGAGTGTGTTATTGAAAGTGAAATAAGTCAGTACGAGAAAGACAAATACCCTATGATGGCACTCATACGTAGAATTTAAGAGAGAAAATGGATGACCATATGTGAAGGAGAAAAGAAAAAACAAAAAAGGAGAGAGGGAAACAAGCCATAAGATACTCCTAACCAGAGAGAACAAACTTACAATTGATGGAGGGAGGAAAGTGGGGAACAGACTACATTGGTGATGGGTAATTAAGGAGAGCATTTGTGATGATGAGCACTGGGTGTTGTACGTAAGTAATGAGTCACTGAATTCTACTCCAGAAACCAATATATTGCACTGTATGATAACTACTTCAAACTTAAATTTAAAAGTAGATAAAATAAATGACTTAATATTTGTAAAGCACTTACTAATAAATAAATATTTTTTAAAAAATAAAACAAAACAAAATAGTCTTGACTCTCCGTATTCTGTCAAAGATATTTTAGGCCATTTAAACTATATGACAAATTTAAATCATAGGTATTTTCATACTTATTTTGCCATCAAAGAAATGGAGATTCAAAGAGGCTCAATAACTTGTCCAAATTCACACAACTAGTAAATTATGATGTTAGAATTTCAAGCAAATGTTTTTTTATAAAGTCCCATACAAATGAGTCTCTCATTTTATATGTAAAGAAGATGAAACTGGAAGGAAAAAGTCAATGGTTCATTTAGGTACACAGACGCTAAAACAATTTGTTACCAAAAGAACAATAATGTGGTGTATACTTTAAAGTTGTTAAGAGAGTAAATCTTTCTTAATTTGCTCTTGCCTCAAGGACACCTAAGGATTTGATCCTTGATTGAATATTCCTTGTTGAAAAGACCTCCAAAAATGGGACTTCCCTCATCTGAGATGGCCTGCCCTAACCCACTCTGTCTCATAACCACATGCTTTCCAAGTGAGAAGTGCCTAGGACATTTGTAAGCTGTATCTTGAAAATGAAAGGCCTCTACTATGTTGCTGCTACACATGTTGCATTATTGCCTATTCTGTCTCCTTTCCTAAAGCTAAGAAAATGTGGTGGTGGGTAAAGCCAATAGTACCCTGAGAGTCCGATTGTCAGTATGAAGATAATATAATGCTACTGGTTGAATGTACTAGATTTTTACAGAGGCTAAAGAAGCTGATTTAGTCCCATAGCTAGCTTATTGCAGAATCTTGCTAAATACATAGCCTCATAGCTCCTAATTCAATGTGTTCTCTACTACATTACTATAATAATTTCAAATGACTTCAAAGTAGCAAAAGTATGTATTTTTTACGAGGTGAGATTATATGTATATCCAATTTTTATTCAGCCTTCAAGGACTCTGTCAACTCACAATTTTTTCATAAAGATTTGTAATCTTTTCATAAAGTATTCTGTAATGGATACACCATTGCCTTCTTCCTGATCTCCCACATCATGTGTCTTCTACAGGAGGTATTTAGACACTTAATCATTATTTGTCTTGTGTTGTTCTCTGTGCCTCTCCTCCTACCCCCACCCATTATTAGATAGCAACATCTTCAAAGGCTTATACTTCTTTAATCACTTTGAGAAGTTCCTAGCCCAGTATTCGACATTTACTAAGTTCTCTATAGAAGTTCTCTCCCGCTGAGCAGAGAGCCCAATGTGGGGCTCGATACCAGGACCCTGGGATCATGACCTGAGCTGAAGGCAGAGGCTTTAACCCACTGAGCCACTCAGACGCCCCTCAGTGGGGTCTTCTTGAATGAAGGAAGGACAGTTGAGATTTTAAAATTTGTAATATGATATGTTCAAACAGCCATAATATTTAAAAAAGCAGTTTATAAAAAAAAAAAGCAGTTTAAACCCAAATGATACAGCATGTCTAATTAAATTGAATTCTTATTATAAAGGTTACCAGGTTGAAACATTTAACCCTGAGACCTCCATTAAACAAATTATCAGATATATAAGGGAGCTCAAAACTAAGGCCCTTATCATCATCAGCCAATTTGCAAAGCACATTAACTTGGCTAAACCCAGTCTTATGTTAAAGATAGGAAATCTAAAAAAAAAGAAAAAAAAAATCAGAAATCTACTTTTCTCCAGAAATACTGTGTAATTTCTTCCCTGTTTCAATAGGGTCAAAATCAACAAATTTATTTCTGTTTAACATCTTAACAACACACAGCATCTTTGTATAACAAACTGTCTTTACTGGCAATCAGCATCCCTAATATCAACACATCTCTGAAGTAGGTTTTGGGTGGGGGGGTAAAATTTTATTTATTTATTTGAGAGAGAGAGAACAGGAGCAGAGGGGAGGAGGAGAGGTAGAGGTAGAAGCAGACTCCCCAGTGAGCAGGGAGCCTGATGTGGGGCTCAATCCCATGACGCTGGGATCATGACCTGAGCCCAAGGCAGACCCTTAACTGACTGAGGCACCTAGGCACCCCTGAAGTTGGTGTTTTTTAAAGCAACAACTTCTGCAAGGATAACTCTAGGAACACTGATTTCCCATAATATGTTCTGAAATAAGAGGATTCCTTTTCCTTTTAAATAGAATGGTAGTATTTTTTTTTCTAAATAAGCTATTATTATTTATTGCTAGAATGTTCACAATTAAATTTTCTAAGAAAAACTTTAATCTCATTTCTTGAAAATGATATATAACATCAAATGATTGTTTGTTTGTTTTTTAAATTTATCTAAGTATCCTTTATTAATGCCAAGTAGCTTAGCTAATTTTTCTGGTCATTCTTTAAAATTATCTATAGTCAGTCTTTAAATCCATTTTTTTAAAAGATTTTATTTATTTGCAGACAGAGATCACAAGAAGGCAGAGAGTCAGGCAGAGAGGGTGGGGGAAGCAGGCTCCCCGCTGAGCAGAGAGCTCGATGTGGGGCTTGATCCCAGGACCCTGGGATCATGACCTGAGCTGAAGGCAGAGGCTTTAAGGTGTCCCTTTAAATCCATTTTAACCAAAACAGAAAGTGCCTAAGAAACAGAAATAGCTGAATTTCTTTAAGTGCTCTAATACACAAAGTCATACCAAAACAACAATGTAATTGAACTGCATTATAGGAAATTACTGGAATTGCCTCCATTGGCAATTCTAGAAATGTAGGAAGAGATGAAGCTTACATGGCAGATCTACAATCCAAAGGTTTCTCATGCATAAAATTGAAAAAGATTATTTCCCTTAAAAATGGTACTTATATCAGTCACATGAATGAATGAATGGTTCTGAGAAAATTAAACAAATAAATGTGAATAAATACCTTTATTAATATACAGACATTAAAATCAGAAAATAAAATCATAATTATATAAGTAAAACTTCTAACATACTGAGCAATGTAGAAGAGTGTTTCTTAAAGTATTTCCAAAGACACTTATACCATAATCCTGTGATATGTTTGTAAAAAATTGATAGTGATACCCATAAAGTACAAGAGAGGAAACTAAACTTTTCAAAGCAGAAAACTACAAAAAGATAGAAATTTTGGTCAACGTAATGTTGGGATAAATGATGTTACAGGGGTACCTGGGTCGCTCTGTCAGTTAAGCATCTGCTTTCAGCTCAGGTCATGATCCTAGGAGCCCTCATTGGGCTCCCTACTCAGTGGGGTGTCTGCTTCTCCCTCTGATCCTCTCTCTGCTCATGTTCTCTCTCCCTCAAGTAAATAAATGAAAATCTTTTTAAATTAAAATAAATAAATAAATGATGTTACATATGCCAATAGCTCCTGAGAACATCATTGTATTATAAATTTATAAAATTGTTACTGGTTATGATAACTAACTTTAGTCAATGTTCTCATTTTTTGGATTCAGTACAGGTCTGTTAATGAAGGCAAGGAACTATATGTTAGATTTATGCCACCCCAAATTTTGTAAAAATAACTTTACACGTTTAAAATATCAAGCTTCTCAACCTATGTGTCTATTGACAGATGAGTGGATAAAGAAGCTGTAACAAGTATATTAAATGGAATATTACTTAGCCACAAAAAAGAATAAAATCTTGTCATTGGTGACAAATGGTTGAACCTAGAGGGTATTAAGTTAAACAAGTCAGACAGAGAAAGACAAATGCCACAAGGTTTCATTTATATGTGGATCCAAAAAACAAGCAAAAAACAAAAACATTCATAAACAGAGCAAACATGGCTGCCAGAGGAGAGTGGGAGTAGGAGTGAGGTGATAGGCAAAATAGCTGAAAAGAATTAAGAGGTACAAACTTCTAGTTATAAAATAAGTAAGGTGGTGAGATGAAAAGTATAGCATAGGGAATATAGTCAACAATATTATAATAACTTGTTATGGTGACAGATGGTAATTAGACTTATGGTGATCATTTCTTAACATACATAAATGTCAAATCACAATGCTGTACACCTGAAACTAATTTAGTATCATGTGTCTACTATAATTTTTTAAAATTTAATAAGCAAATAAGAAAGCAAGCATTTTTAATCTTCTACATATATATAGATACAAAACTCATTATAATACTAGAAAAATCAGATGTTTGTATTAGCATAGATACTGTAAATTAACTTTCAAAATCAAAAATAAATGGGAGGTTGTGATGTGATTATGAAGACATAAAATCCTTAGATCCTGTAATAACAGCATATTCTGTAAATATTAGGTAATTAAAATGGAATAGCTAAATATGAGATACAACATAAGGAATTATGAAAAACTAAATACGGTTAAATAGGGTTACAAAACCATGACTTATAAGCACTGTTCAAGTAAGTTATCAAGGATGATTTTGAATTAAAAAATGAAATACAGATGTACAATTCTAGGAAGTGTGTTTCAGAATAATTTATGCTATGCCTGTTATAAAACAAAATGCAAATCAGGACCTCCACTTACTTTTTACCCTTAAGAATTCTTTTTGTTGTTGTTGTTTAAAATATACCAATCTTTGTCCCAATATTTGCTGTATTTCCCATATCTGCCAGCCCTCAGTGGACCTTAGTATATCACAGAAGTCTGAACTTTAGAAATTTTCCTCTTCAGGGGTGCCTGGGTGGCTCAGTGGGTTAAGCCACTGCCTTCGGCTCAGGTCATGATCTCAGGGTCCTGGGATCGAGCCCTGCATCGGACTCTCTGCTCAGCAGGGAGCCTGCTTCCCCTTCTCTCTCTGCCTGCCTCTCTGCCTACTTGTGATCTCTCGCTCTCTGTAAAATAAATAATTTTTTTAAAAAAGAAAGAAAAAAAAAGAAATTTTCCTCTTCAATAAAGTCTATCCAAAAGACAATATTCCTGAAAAAATGCAGCTTTTCAAATCTGTGACCAGATCACAAAATGTCATAGTTGGATACTTCCATTTCTGGCAAAGACAGTGTATCAGTAACTAGATTTATCCTACCACCTAAGAAAAAATCAAGCAAAATACACACAACCATTTTAAAGACACTGGACATAAGGAAATGAAAGACAATGAATGTTCTCAGAAAGATAAAATTTAAATTCAGTGAGTGCTATGACTACCCGAGCCACAGCCTTGAGAGAGTTACCAGGTCACATCACAAAGAGGTTCCTTCAGGTGAAGAAACAGAGCTATGGCTTCAGCAAGGTGGCATGAGTATATGGCACAAAGTAGTGGATAAGGGAGCCTTTTGTGGAGTGGACTCTAGATATCTGTATAATCAAGTTGTCAAAAATCAGGATTAGAGTGTTAATAAAAGAGTTCTGAGGGAGGGAAAAATGTTACATACCTAAGAACAAATAAATAAGGATAACAATTAACTGTGGGAACAATGTAAGCAAGAAAACAATGGAGCAATATTCTCAAATCTCTGGGGGAAAAAAAATCAACTATGAACCTAGAATTCTATATTTAACAAAATAATATGTTTGAAATAAAGGCAAAATAAAGATTCATTTAGTTAGACAGAGGCTAAAACAATCTTGTTTTATTTTTAATATTGTTATTACAATATAAAATAACAATAATGTAGTATACACTTTAAAGGTGTTAAGAAAGTAAATCTTAAATGTTCCCACCACAAAGAAGAAATGAAATGATAATTATGTGAGGTGGTAGATAAGTTAGCTAATGCTATGGTGGTAATCATTTTGTAATATATAAGTGTATCAAATCAGTAAGTTGTACACCTTAAACTTACACAATCTTAATGTCAATTATGCCTCAATAAAACTGGTAAAATATATAAATAATTTTTTTTCAAAAAATGGCCCAGAAGGGGGCACCTGCGTGGCTGAGTGGGTTAAGCCTCTGCCTTAAACTCAGGTCATGATCTCAGAGTCCTTCACTCAGCAGGGGGCCTGCTTCTCTTCCTCCCCCACTGCCAGCCTCTCTGTCTACTTGTGACAGAGAGTTATTAGTTTAGTTAGCTCAAAATAACTAAAACTATAGGAGATCTGCCTTCTTTTCTACCAACCACCATGATCTCACCCTGTATTTCCTACTACAGCCTTTTATAACAGAATAACTGCCATCAAAGCGTCCACTGAAACCTAATTTCTCTCTAATATAGGTAGCTATTAAACTTCCTGGCTTTTTTCAAATTTATACCATGGCTGCAATAATTATTCATTCCCTCGATAAACATTTATTATAGATCTAATACATGGGAAACACTCTGATAATATCTTTTAATGTTTACACGGGGCAAAGAATGAAAAAATAAGAACAATGGTAAATATCATAACAGCACTGTACTGCTGAAAATAGTAACACTATAATTGTTTATATAATTGTTACACTTAAGCTCAATGAGATGAGTTTATCCTCTGTTATGTTGTCAGATATGCCACAGTACCTATCACATAGTAAATGCTCAATAAAGTCTGTTGGCTCAGGGTGTGTAGGTGGCTCAGTAGACTAAGTGGCTGACTCCTGGTTTGGGATCCAGTCATGATCACATCGGTCGTAGGATCAAGCCCCCCCTTGCACTCTGCACTCAATGCAGAGTCTTCTTGAAGATTCTCTCCCTCTGCCCACCCCCCATTCATTCTTGCATGCACTCTTTTTCTCTCTCTCTCTCTCAAATTAAATTAAATTAAATTAAATCTGTTGCCTCAGTAATAGTTTGTTAATTGTAACATATATAATTTATCAAGCAATATCAGTGAAGCAACAAACTGGGTGCTTTAAATACAACAATTATTTTACTCTTTAAAAAAAAAAACAAAACAAACTCTATGCTTCAACAAAGTACATTTAGAGGTATGTTCCTCACCTCAACATAATAAAGGCCTTATATGAAAAATCCATAGCAAACATCATATTCAATGGTAAAAAACTGAGAGCTTTTCTTCTAAAGTCAGGAAAAAGACAAGCACATCCACTCTCACCACTTTTATTCAACTTGTACTGGAAATCCTAGCCACAGCAATCAAACAAAAAGAAACAAAAGGTATTCAAATTGGTAAGAAAGTAGTAGAACTTTCACTATTTACAGAAGACAGATATTAGATAGAAAAAAAACTATAAAAACTCCACCAAAATACAACTAGAACTAGACAAATGAATCGAAGGATACAAAATCAGTGTGCAGAAATCTGTTGCATTTCTATACACTAATTATGAAGCAACAGAAAGAGAAATTAAGAGAATAATCCCATTTACTATTGAATTAAAAATAATAAAATTCATAGGAATAAACTTAACCAAGGAGGTCAAAGACCTATACTCTGAAAACTATAAAGCACTGGTGAAAGAAATGGAAAAAGACACAAAGAAATGGAAAGATATTCCATGCTTGAGTATTTGAACAATAAATATTGTTAAAAATGTCCATACTACCCAAATCAATCTACATATTTAATGAAATACCTATCAAAATACCAACAGAATTTTCCACAGAACTAGAACAATCTTAAAGTTTGTATGAAATAGCCAAAGCAATCTTGAAAAAGAAAAAACTGGATGTATCACAATTCCAGATTTCAAATTATATTACAAAGCTGCAGTAAGCAAAACAGTATGATACGGCAACAAAACAGACACATTATCAATGGAACAGAAAAGAAAACCCAGAAATAAACCCATAATTATATAGTCAATTAATCTTTGACAACAGAGGAAAGAATATGCAATTGGAAAAAGTCTCTTCAACACATGGTATTGGGATTACTGGACAGCTACATGCAAAAGAATGAAACTGGACCACTTTCTTATGCCATAAACAAAAATAGACACAAATTGGATTAAAGACCTAAATGTGAGACCTGAAACCATAAAAATCTTTGAGGACAGCACAGGCAGTATTTTCTCTGACACTGGCAATAGCAACATTTTTCTAGGTGTATCTCCTCGGGGAAGGGAAATAAAAGCAAAAGCAAACTTTTGGGAACTACATCGAAATAAAAAGTTTCTGCACAGTGAAGGAAACAATCAAAAAAATCAAAAGACAATGTATGAAGTGGAAGAAGATATTTACAAATGGCATATCCAATAAATAGTTAGTAAAGATCTTATACAACTGAACACCCAAAAAATAAATAATCCAATTTAAAAATGGGCAGAAAACATGACCAGACATTTTCTCCAAAGAATACATGCAGATAGAGAACAAACACATGCAAAGATGTTTGATATCAGTCATCATCAGTGAAACACAAATCCAAAACTACAATGAAATACCACCTCACACCTGTCAGAATGGCTAAAATAAAAAACACAAGAAACAAGAAGTATTGACAAGGATGTGGAGGAAAAAGAACCTTCATGCACTGTTGGTGGGACTGCAAACTTGTGCAGCCACTGCGGAAAACAGTAGGAAGGTCCTTCAAAAAGTTAAAAAATAGAACTACCCTACCCTATGATCCAGCAACCACACTCCTTGGTATTTACCCAAAAAATAATATAAAAACACTAATTCAAAGGCATACATGCACTCCTATGTTTATAGCAGCACTATTTAAGATAACCGAATTATGGAAGCAGCCCAAGTGTCCATCAATAGATGAATGGACAAAGATGATGTGGTACATATACACACATATAAAAATGATGGAGTATTATTCAGTCATAAAAAAGGATGAAATCTTTTTTCTGTATCTGCAAAAACATGGATGGATCTAGAGAGTATAATGCTAAGTGAAGTAAGTCAGAAGAAGATAAATAACAGATGATTTCACTCAAATGTGGAATTTAAGAAAAAAACAAGCAAGCAAAGGGCAAAAAAAGTGAGAAAGAGAAAGACAAACTAAGAAACAGAATCTTAACTATAGAGAACAAACTGATGGTTATGGAGAAAAAGGGATGGGAAAAATAGGTGAGGGGTTAAGGTATACTTATCATGATGAGCACTGAATAATGTATAGAATTGCTTAAGCACTGTATTATACTCCTTAATGTCACACTGTACGCTAACAACACTGGAATTTAAATAAGGAAGAAAAAAAAACTATGGCATAGATATTTTCCTATTTTACAAATAAGGACATTAAGACACTGAGACCACATATGCATCAAAGCCCAGTGTCTTTCTAGAACACTTTAAATTTTTAAATAAAGTTAAAGAAGTCTTTCGTGTCACTCTGCAGCTTAACCATACCTGATAACAGACTCACCTAAGCAATCAGGGAATTACATTAATTTAACATCATCATCATGATACCATGACAAAACAAGTAAAGACAAGCCATCCAGTCAGATGATAACAGGAATTCCACAAGCAAATTTTGTGGCCTCTGGCTTCTCTCACACTTGTATTTGCAATGTGAGTAATTAACGTCAAAGGAAAACAGGCCAGTTATAAGCTTGTCTCTTTACAAGAGAACAAATAATGCACTATACCTAAGCACTTAGACAGATAGCCAGATTTTGGGATGTGTATTATTCACTAAACTAGTGGTGGAAAATGTGTAGGAGGATTTTCTTTAACTTGCTTCCCTGCCAATCCAGAAAGAGAAGAGAGAAAAATTGTATAAAGCGAGATGCTGAAAGATGGTTTGGGTAAAATTCTGTTTTAAAATAAGACAATAAATGGTCACTGTATTTCTGTACTGCTAAGCAGCGTTTAGTCATTTGTGAACCTGCTAGTGGAATGTAATCTTTATACAGAGTGATTATTTACTGAGTCAGATTTACCTATGTTTAGATTTTCTATACTTACTATATAGTAAGTTGCCCACTGATAGAAACTGTTTAAGTAATAAACTGATTTCACTTGCTTTAGAAAACTAACTAAAAGTCCCAATCTATACTCAGAAATATGATGACTGGCTACTGGTGAACATTATTCCAGATATTTCTCTATATATGCATACAGATAAGTGGATATATAAATAGGTCTATAAATAGCAAGAGCACTTTTAGTTAGCGTAGTGTCAGATATGATATTTAACAAAATGATAAAAATTACTTTTTCTTGATTTCAGTCTTCTTAAGAAACTGAAGTGAGACAAGAATTGCTCAACTTAAGTTAAATAATTTTTATCTATAACAATCAGTATTAGACCCTAAAAGGTGCCTCTAAAGATCATGAAATACAGTGAAGCCTCTGTGCTTATTTTATAAATGCTGCCAACTACAAATTTATCTTCAAAAATTAAATTCAAAAATTTACTTATGACAGCCTCATCCCTTCACTCACTCCCTAACCATTCTAAAGCAGATTTCCTTAAGCTAATGTCCAGAGACTCCCTCAGAAGACTAGAAATCAGGAGGGATGCCTGAGTGGCTCAGTTGGTTAGGCATCTGCCTTTGGCTCAGATCATGATCCCAGGGTCCTAGGACTGAGTCTGGCATCCAACTCCTTGCTCAGCAGGGAGCCTGTTTCTCCCTCTGCCTGCTCTTTGTGTTTGTGCTCTCTCTATAATTAATAAATAAATAAATAAATAAATAATATCTTTAAAAGAAAAAATAGAAATCAGGAGTTTGTGAATGTGTAAGAAAAAAAATCAGATTTTTCAAAACGTTTAACTGAAATTTAGAATTACTCTCAATTATGAACTTAGGTAAAAATCACTACAGTATTAGCATTACTTTTAAGTTTGTCACTAACAGAAATCACTTGAATTTCCATAATACTGTTCTTATAGATTTAACAGTATTTATACTCATCACCACTTCACTAATCAAAGAGCATGTATATTTGTTTGACAAATTTATTTTTTATATAGTTTCACAAGTGTATTTCAATGTAATTGATTTCCCTTATACACTTAAATGTTTTGTGTTATGCCTTTAAGACATACTGAGAAGATCCACAAGTTTCAACCGCCTACAAAGAGGTCTATGGTGTCAAAAAGGTTGAGAATCCTGTTTTGAATGCTTTTGTCAGATCCTCGCTCCCAACTCTCTTCATCTGAATTATAGGGAAACAAGTTAGGTTCTTTCTTAGTTCTGGTAGAAACTGATTAAGAGAAAAGGCACAAGAGTCACAATCCTCCAACAGACAAATTCAGCACTCATCATTTCCAAGTATATAGCTTCTTTATTCTCAGGAAAATAAAATCACATTCCACAGATGCCAGATCTCATATCACTGGCTTACAGATGGGTTTCCTGCCAGTCAACAAATGCAGTTGCCAGGACTGCTCCTCTGACATTCTGATAAGGTTGAAGTCATGTTTTCAAAAAGCAGCAACATTCTTAAGGCAAACGACTATTTCATGATGGCCTTCTGACACTGCCCATATACAATGAAGTCATTAAGTCAATCAGATTTGAATCATAGGGTCAATCTAACTTACTTCAGTCAATAATAAGGCCATTTATCTCCTGCCGCTTTTTTACATCTTACAGTGACAGTGGTTCTATTGTGTGGTATTACTACTTCTCCAGATTCTTAAAAGTAGAAGTGATGGATGGAATATATATCAGGTATAAAAGTATATATATATATATATATATATATATATATATATACACACATATCTTTTTCTGTGCAAGATGGAAATGGCAGTGTGGGTAGTGTAATAACAGGTAAATGTCCATATTTCTAGTGTTTATGTCAGCCTTACTTGTTTTCAACTGCAAAACTCAGCATGCATTCCTATGTATTGCATAAACATGATCATATTAAAACAGTCAAATTACCACCTATCCCTACTACACGTGGGCATATGAAAAATAGAAAATATGATTTCATATATACCTAACTAGTAATCAAAGACTAGTAGATTACTTCAAGATTTTTTACTGACATAAAAGTGCCCTTGAAATCAGTGGGTGTTTTGTTCAAGGAAAAAATAAAAGGCATAAAAAATAGTGTGCCCTAGTTTGAAAATGAATTTTTCTTCCTCATATTACTAATATTTATCATTGGATTTTGCTTAACAAGTAAAGGCATGCTACTGCCTGTAGTCTTGATAATCTTTGAGAGCCTAAGAATGAAGGGAAGAAAGTTCTAGAAATGGAGTTCAGAGCCTGTCCTCCATACACTGTCTACTAAGTGTACAGGGGTTATATATACATTATTAGCCTATTCATTTGTAAAATGGAAGGTGCTGCCTTCCTCAAAAAGTTTCTGTATTAATTAAAATAATATACAAATAAAGTGCCTGGCAGAAAACAGTTGCCTAATAAATGTTAGTTCTATTATTTCCCCCCCTTTTTAAGTGATACTCCAAGTTATTATAAAGCATAGTGTTCAAGGAAATTCTACTCACACACCTTTTATATGAAAGATTACAAAATAAAATGTCTCCAAGTCCTGGAAAAATGTGGAATGGCTCTATGAAATGGTGAGGACTATGATAAACCAGAAAACAGAACCCTGACTAACACCATACAAATTCCAAACACTAAAGATTACCACATGGGTCAAATAAATCACTGTAAATGCAACATTCAGTCTGCTTGGCAATCTAGCTACAATTGATGAAGTGTTTACAGAAAATAAATTTCTTCTCCAGGGGGCTCTTCTTTGGTATGGACAACTCCTAAAGGTTCCTAAATAGATGGCATAACCCAGTGCTGGTCTATTGGTGTTATCATTGTTACCATTATTTTTAATTGTCAAACTCAAGCACAAATGGTAAAGAAAGGTATTCAGGATCCACACAAATGTATAATACACTGAACCTTAAAACAAAGTCCGACTTCTTTGAGTAACAACCATTCCCTTTTGGGACACTGCACTGCATGTGAAAAGGACAAAATAGTAAAAAATGAAGCACAATCAGTACAAAGGATAAGCCTGTACCAACTTGTCCCCTACCCAGAGGCAAGAATATCTCCCAAGCTGTGCCCTGCACTGCAGGATGAGAATCCAAAGGCGAAGTCCTCTTTAGTGAATATTTCCTTTACGCTCTTTAATTATAGCATGAAAATTTTGTTTGTTGATTCAAACATTCTGTCTAAAAGAATTTTGTATGAGATGGTTTAGGTACTTCCATTCATTTTTGTCTCCTTGCTTTTGAAAGAAATATAAATCATATGCCCAGCCATACATGTCTGTTAATGCCACCTAACTGGGGAGTTCATATATGTGAAAAGGTTAAGTGAACTTGATTCATCTACTACCTGTGACTATTGTGCTGGGAATACTGAGTTGTAATTTAAAATAGAAATTTAAGACACATTCCTCAAATGGACCTGCACCACCACCCTGTACTAGGTGATCTCACTTAAGATGTGTGTGTCCCTACCTATCAGTGTATTTTGGGATCTATCAGTATACTCTGGGATTTGAGTAAAATGGGAACAAAAGGCGGGTAAATATGAACACTCATAACGAATGGAATAGCCCTGGAGTTATTAAAGTGACAAGTTTAAGTTTATGATCAGCTGGGGGTACAGGGGGCAAAGACATTAACAATGGGGGGAAGAGCACAAGAAATGGCAATGACTGATTCAGGCTTATATAAATTCTCTGTTTGGGATCAAAAACTCAATGAGGTTGGTCTAGATCAAAACAGTCAGAGGAGAGGAAGAAGAGTAAAGAAAATAAAATTGTTAAACAAAATGCAAACAGCAACCTCCTAAGCAGTTTGAGATATGAGGAAGGTCATCTCTCTGTTGTGAGTTGGAGCCAGGGCCCTAGAAAACCAACTCGTAAGAACTCAGTGGAAACTAAGAACTACCAAAAGAAACCTCATCCCAGGAGTCAATAACAGACATTCCTGGCATCAAGTCTCTAAGTACTGGCTATGCTCAAAGTCAGGTAAGTGTCAACTTTATGGTTCTGGGTGCTCTATCAGCTTTAGAGGAGGAGCCTTGCCAGCAGATAGAAGGACAGAGATGGTGGTCTGTTATCTCAGATATGAGTCATCAAGTGACAGTTGGATTGTCTTGTAAGGACCTCAATGGTTGAACTTAATCACATATCAAAACAAAAGCCAAGTTACATAAACTATACAAATGCAGCCAGAATTTGGCCTAATAAGCCCAAAGCTTTCTAGGATTCATGCAATCATACTGGTTCCTGGTTTTCAGCTGCTAAACTATTTCCAAAAACTTTACCATTTGCTTATACTCAACCATTTTATAGACATCTGCATGTTATCACCCATTCACAGCATGCAGCTATTGCCAAGAAGGAGATGCCATCCAAGGATCACATTCCTTAGTCCTCTTGCCTCAAATGGTGTCATGTGAATGGTTCCTGCCAAGCACACTGATATATGTCACTTCCAACCGTGTGGCTTAGGAAGCAAATATGCCAGCTCCATTGTCCATTCTCCATTTGACACAGGACTATGTGGACCTAAGTGAAAGCTAAGTCACATGATCAAGGAAGCATAGGTCCCTATATCACCATGAGGAAGGAAGGCCATCAGTCAGTGACATCATCACTGGGCAACTATGGTAACAAAATATGAACTTCTGTGTATATGTGCAAATATGAACTTCACTGTGAAAAACCAGTGAAAGTTTTAGCAGCTGCAAGCACTACTCTAATCAATACACTGAAATACATAACATACAATGAATATTAGTAAATGAAAAAAATGGGGCAAAGGGAAGATGTATAAAGCCAAAATTTAATGTTAGCACACAAAAATATGCACCTAAGGTTGGTAGTGTTTTCATCAGATAGAAACAAACCAGATGCAGGAATGAGATTTATCTGATTTTAAGAGTTTCTCACCTGGGTCCTTATAAAAGGAAGCCTATGATATAATGGACAATTGGAGGACTGGTTAAAATACATGCACTGTAAAGCTGGAGGTATTACAATTCCAGATGCCAAAATGTGCTATAAAGCTACAGGACACAAAATAGAATGGTACTGACACAAAAATGGATACACAGATCCAAGGAACAGGATAGAGAGCCCAGAAGTAAACCCACACCTATATGGTCAATTAATCTACAACAAAGGAGGCGATGGGGGAAAGACAGTCTATTCAATATATGGTGCTCGGTAAAATGGACAGCCACATGAAAAAGAATGAAACCGGACCATTGTTTTAAACCAAATCCAAAAATAAACTCAAAATGGATTAAAGACCTAACTAAATATGAGACCTGAAACATAAAACTCATAAAAGAAAACTAAGCACTAATCTCTTGGACATCATCTTAACACTGTATTTATAGAAACATCTCTTCAAGCAAGAAAATTAAAAGCAAAAATAAACTGTTAGAGGACACCTGGGAGGCTCAGTTGGTTGGGCGGCTGCCTTTGGCTCGGGTCATGATCCCAGCGTCCGGGGATCGAATCCCACATTGGGCACCTTGCTCAGCGGGGAGCCTGCTTCTCCCTCTGCCTCTGACTGTGCTCACTCTCTCTGACAGATAAATAAATAAAATCTTTAAAAAATAAAAAAAAAAAAAAATAAACAGTTAGGACTATACCAAAACAAAGAGATTTTGCACAGCAAAGGAAACCATCAAAAAACAAAAAGGCAACGTACTGATTGGGAGAAGATATTTGCAAATGATAGAAACAGTAAGAGGTTAATATCCAAAACACATAAAAAGCTTACACAATCCAAAACCAGAAAGAATCCCCAGGTAATCTGATTTTAAAATGGGCAGAAGACCTGAATAAAAATGTTTTCAAAGAAGAAATACAAATGTCCAACAAGCATGAAAAAATGCTCAACATAATCATCATCAGGGAAATGCAAATCAAAATCACAATGAGATATCATCTCCCACCTGTCAGAATGGCTACTATTGAAAACACAAGAAATAACAAATGTTGTTGAGGACGTGAAAAAAAGGGAATCCTCGTGCGCTGTCAGAAGGAATATAAATTGGTTCAGCCGCTGTGGACAACAGTATGGAGGTTCCCCCAAAAAATTAAAAATAGAAATACTATTTGATCCACTATTCCCACTAATGGTTATTTACCCAAAGACAACAAAACACTAATTTGAAAAGATATATGACCCCTATGCTTACTGTGGCATTATTTATAATAGTCAAGATATGGAAACAATCTTAAGTGTCCATCGGTAGATAAATGGATAAATAATATGTAAGACAGACAGATAGATAGATAGATAGATAGATAGATAGATATGGAAAACTACTTAGTCATAAAAATGAATAAAATCTTGCCATTTGCAACATTATGGATGGACCTAGAAAGTGTAAGGCTAAGTGAAATTAGTCAGACAGAGAAAGACCAATACCATATCACTTCATTTATATGTGGAATCTAAACAACAAAACAAATGAACAAACCCAACCAACCAGACTCTCAAATATAAATTGGTTGTTGCTGTAAAGGAAGCAGGCAGGAGGATGGGTGAAAGAGCTAAAGGAGATAAGAGGTACAAACTTCTAAATGTAAAATAAGTCATGGAGATTAGAAGTATAGCACAGGGAATATAGTCAATAATATTGTAATAGCTTTTATGGTGATAGATGCTGGTGACACTTAGCATAGTGAGCACCGAGTAATGTACAGAATTGCCAAATCAATATGCTATACACCTGAAACTAATAGAAGTATATGTCAATGATACTTCAATAATAAAAAAAGGGAAAAAATAAAAGGTTTAAGAACACTTGTTAAAAGATGTTTTGTATAATTAATTAAGTAAGTAAGCTTAATAATTAATTAATTTAATTAAGCTCGAGAGTCAGGAGATCTGTTTTCAAATACTGGCTCTGCAACTTGCTGGCTATGTAGAATCAGGCAAGTTAAGTAAACTTTCGAAGCTTACTTTTTCTGAACTATAAAGTAAAAGTAAAATATTTCATTGGATTATTGTGAGAATGCAATGAGATAATCCACAGAAAATGTCTGAAAAAGTCCATTCCACACAGTGCTAAGTGAATGTGCTAAATAAAACAAAGCCATCATCAATATCGCTGTTTTTTTTCTTAAACATAAGCCTGGCTATCAGAAACGATAATGAGTGTCAAATCTCTGAAGTATTAAAATAAAGAAACCCACATCTTAAACTGATACTGCCTGACATCTGGGAAAGATCAGGAGGTGGGTGTCAATCAGATGTCACAGCTCAGAGCTGTTTTGCAGCATGTCAGAAGCTAAGTTTCTTCCACACTGCCACGTGTATATGGCAGTGTTCCAGACTCCACCTGCCCATTGCATAAGTGGCTAATACTCAATTCCTGTCTTACTGAGGATTAACACAGAGCCTGGATAGAACTGACCTGAACCACACAGACATGAAGGCCTGGAAACGAATACAATTAGGAAGACAATGCCTGACATTAAAGGGTCTTCAAAGACAAGAATTTGAAGTCCTTTAAATAATGTAGTTAATCTGCCCACAAAATCAGCAAAACTACATCAAACTGTATTTCTGCAATGGACTAAACAAATGTGTGTGTCTCCCAAAATTTATGTGGAAATCCTAAGCTGCAAAGTAATAGTGTAGGAAGGAGGGCCTCTGGGAGGTGATTCAGTCAGGAGGGTAAAGCCATCATAAACGGGATAGGTGCTCCTATAAAAGGTATCCCACAGAGCTCTTTGCCTTTTCACCATTTGTGACTGCAGTAAAAAATCCTCCATCTATCAACCAGAAAGTGGGTTCTCATGAGACTCCAGATCTGCTCATGTTTTGACCTTAGACTTCCAGCCCCCAGAACTGTGAGGAATAAATGTCTGTTGTTATAAGCCACCCAGTCCATGGTACTTTGCTGTAGCAGTCCAAATTGACTAAGATAATTTCCTAATCTTTTCATCAGGGCTATGACTGAATTGTTCTTTTTTTTTTTTTCTCAAGGAAAATTAGATAGTGGTCTAAAGGCCTAAAAAACGAACTAGCCATGCACCAGAGATGGAGGAGACATTTATCCCTATGACCCATGGTACGTATCCAAAGAGACGCCCCTAATTAGAATCCCTCCCACCTCTCAGCTTCGAATGATTAGACAACAAAAACTATAAACACAGGCACTCAAAAAGTCCAAGGTCCAAGTCACCTGTCATCCCTCAGGATGTGATTTTCTTCATCATTTAAATGTCTTCCCTTGAAGAACAAATTATGAACGCTAATCTTTTAGTCCGCAGGGAAAAGGCGACAAACAACCAATATCCACTCATCACAATGAGCTTAAATGAAGCATGGATTTAAGCTGCTCTTATGTGTATAACCCATGATCTTTATTAGAGCTTACTTTGCATAATTACCTAAGGGAACTATGATAAGCCCAGAGCTGTTTCTGAGTCTTGATTCGATATGTGTTGCTTTGCCCAAGGAAGTAAATATAAATTGCAGAGTTATGCCAAGCTCCCTAGGTCCCTGAATTATCCACCACAAAGAGAGAATCGTAGCATTCTAGAATCCTTTGGGTATCTGAGAATATACTCTGAGCCAAAGGAGAAATCAACAGACCATTTCTCCACCTCAGAGAAAAATAGGAAGTTGCTGAGGGGGCAGTTAAGATTATGGCAGCAAGTATTTATACAGATTTGCTTCCCCAAGGCTAATCTAGAGAACCGAACAGTGTCCTTAAAAGAGCTGTTACTTAGAAGAACCGTAGCCTGAAAGAGCTATGGAAAAACAAACAAACTAAAAAACAAACAAACAAAACAGATTTCCTTAGAGGATGTGGCCCTGCTACAAACTGACCTCTGGAAAACTCACAAGGGATAAGAGAGGGTTTCAAGAGCTGGGAGACTCACAGGAAACAAAGGAAGGACCTGAAAGAGTAGGGCAGTTTGGGGGCGCCTGGGTGGCTCAGTAGGTTAAGCCGCTGCCTTCGGCTAAGGTCATGATCCCAGGGTCCTGGGATCAAGCCCCACATCGGGCTCTCTGCTCAGCAGGGAGCCTGCTTCCTCCTCTCTCTCTGCCTGCCTCTCTGCCTGTTTGTGATCTCTCTCTGTCAAATAAATAAATAAAATCTTTAAAAAAAAAAAAAAAGAGTAAGGCAGTTTGAATAAATGACAAACCCAAAATATCAGAAGCTGGGCCCAAATAAAGACAAACTACAAAGATATAGTGTCCTTCTTTGTCTCTTGTTAACAGTCAAGAAATGCCCACTTGGCACAGCCAGGACCATGAGATTGGGGCTTTCAGGAGTTAAGGCCTTTCTCAGCTGAAAGCCTTGTCTCGTGCCTCTCTCAGATAGGAATATTAGTTTCTCTTATTTTTGTCCACTGAGGGAGAAAGAAGTTTGTGCCCTGAAGAGACAAAATGCTAAATATTTATTAATAGCTTGAAGGATTTTAAATTCCAGAAATCCTGGCAGGAGCTCAATAATAGGATTGTCAGTAAAGGATGTGTCAGAGAAAACAAGGACTCCTGTCCACAAATATCTCTTACTGATAAGGCAAAATTGCCCCATTGAACCTCAGTTTTAATTTCTAATAGGAAAGTATAATAAATACTTAAGAGGTTTAAAACAGCTGGAAAAAGTCTAGGAGATCATCTAATCCAGTGGATTTAAATTATTTGATGGAACTTCAGGTAACCAACAGAGAAGCATCAATGACCTCATTTTACAATTGAAGGATCTCACTCAGAGAGATTAAGAAATAAACTAGATTTTCCATACGTGAGCCAGAGCCACAACTTACGTGACTTGACGTCTGACATTCCAAAATCCACCATACCATTCTACTTATCAAGTCCTATAAGATTGTTTTTTTCATGTAATGTTTCTCAGAGCTCTTTATTCAGATTTCTGAAATTCTCAGGCTTAAAAGCACGGTTTAGATGTGTCTGGGTGGCTCAGTCAGTTAAGTGTCCAACTCTTGATACTTGGCTCGGGTCAAGATCTCAGGATCTGAGATGGAACCACGTTGTGTGCTCTGTGCTGGGTGTGGACCATGCTTAAGATTCTTTTCCCTCCCTCTGCCTCTCCCCCTCTGTTCACACTCCCTCTCTCTCTCTAAAATAAATAAATTAATTAAAATTAAAAATAAAAAGCATGGTTCAAACTGTACCCACATAACTTCCATGAAGAGGACCAAGGCATATCCTACTACCATAACAGAACCTTTGGGACCACCTCAGCTACATCCAACAAAAAAAATAATAACAATAATAATCAGTGAGAAAGTTCCAAGATCCAGATTCCCATAAGAATCTTCTCTAGGTTAACCTTAAGACTATTTCACATTTAGGTAGGATTGGCTATCACACAGGTGATCTGAAGTGATTATTAGGTGTCTCCCTGCTCCTTTATTAAAGTGGAGGATTAACATTTTGGCATTAGAGAATAAGGTCATCTCTTCAAGAGTTCCCTGGAAGGTATAAAACATTAATCCATCAACATGCAATAATGCCTTTTGGTGAAGTAGACCATCTAAGTGCCATGAAGCAAAAGAAAAAAGGGGGGGGGGGGGGGGACTGGCACATTTGAACATGAGGAAAATAAAAGTAAAGGTATATAGAGAGATGCAGTCACTTTATGTATGAAAGAACTGAATGAATGAATGAGAAAGTCAGACTTGAATACAAGTTGGGTAGGAAGACACATAAGCCCCACAAGTGAGAAGTAGACCTGACCTACACACCATGAGGATACTGGTGCTTAAACCAAGAATCAAAATAAAAGATAAATGACAAAAGGAAGCTAGAGAGCAAAAATCTTCATTAAGGTTCATTCTTACCCAGGGCCAGTCTTGCCTAATTCTACTCCAAAATTTAAATTAATATATTGATCACCAGAACCAGAACCATAGTGAAATTATTAAAAAGAATGTGAGTTTAAAAATATGTATGTGTATGTGTGTTATCTGATTTGCTTGGCAATATTTCTTTTCTTATATCTTTCCTGTGTTTGCATATATGACATTGTAAATGACTTTGGAAATAATCTTCAATTCCATCTATTCAACTATTTTCATTTCCTCAGGACAGCCTTTTGAAATCCTCACATAATATTCAGATTGATTTGGGGCTGCCTTTATGAAACCTGCTAAGATTTCCGCAAATGTGAATCAATCAGGATGATGTGGCCAATAGTGCCATCATGTTTCTCTGGGTGGCTTCTCCTTATTAACCTCTTCAGTGCAAGACCCAAAATATTTTCTATGAAAAGTGAGCTCAAAGCTTTGTTGTGAACAGGCTCCTCCTGCCAGCTTCCTCATTTTTTTTAATCTCATTTGGACACTTTCATACTACTTCTATTTTGTTTCTTTGTAGCTTTGCCTTTTTGTTGTTGTTTTTGTTGTTTACCCATGCAAATTGTTTTTAAGGTATTCTTTGTGTGATGTCTAACAGTATAAAGCAAGACTGAGTTATATAGCATGTTTAAAGCCATTTTGAAGGTTGAAAGCTCTTGCTGGGTTTCTTTATGACTTCGCACACTCATCAGAGAAACCTCCCAGTGTCCCTCCCCGCACATCATTGTGGTGGTTCATGTTTGGGAGCAACAAACAGCCAGAGTCGAATCCTGTGCTTTCCTACAAAGAAACAATGTTTGCAACTCAGTGGTTGTCTAGTTGGTCTGACCACTGTAATTAGCACATACTATGCAGCACACTACCTTCTCAAAAGCGTATCTCCTAAAATAAGCCTACTCATTATTTAACATTTTTGAATACCAACATTTATTAGCACATTGTCAATGAATTACTTAATTTAAATGCTTTCTCACCATTCATAACCTTGTGATAAGAGATACTATTCAATATTTTAAAGCCATGATGTCAGATGCTAACTGAAATTCCTGTGTCTACTTAGCCAGTTGAAGAAAAATCTCTCCTTTAAAGAGGGAGAGAAGAATGCAGTGATATAATTTTTCATAGAACAGCACTGTGCTGGCAATATTCTGGAGTGAGGATTTCTAAAAGCTGCCTCATAGGAAGGCTTACTTTAGAAAAGCAAAATTTCACTAACAGGCTCACAAGCCCACAGAGACATAATTACATTTTCTCTCCTTTAACTTATACTTTCTTCAGACTCTCAGGTCGCTACAGCAGAGCAACAGGGAGGTGGTATATCCAAAAATGGGACTCCCACTTGATGTCTTCTGATTTGCTTTTCATTTCCAACAGAAGCACAGTTTAAGCCAGTGAAGCTGATGCCAAGAGTTCTATTTGGGTAAAAATCTGGAACAGCCTATCTTGAGTCTAATTCTTACTTGATCCAGCATTTAAAAGCCTTTACAACCATTCAAAAGCAAAGTGCTTAAAATTCCTGCTTCAGACCTGGTATAGTTTGATTAAAGGCCTCATGAAGAATGTAGGTTAATAACAGATAGGAGTCTCTTTTAGTACTGGGCATAATCCTTCCCACCTACAGAAATGTTGCAGAGCACTATACGTTCCTATCCACCAGCTCACCAAAGGAGTTCTGCTTTCTGGAAACAAAACAGTTCATCAACCCCATTATCCTAGGCAAGGACAAAAATGCCTATTTCAGCAGGATAATGGGATTCAGGTGTCTTTGTGCCAAGCAGACCTCAACAGAAAAGGGGGAATTCATGAACTTCCACTTTTTATAAAGGGAATCTCGGGCTGGGGAGTCATTTAATTTTTAGTTACAGAAGCACATCAAGTTCCAGAAGATTCAGTATGTAAAATGGAAAATACAATTGCTACAAGGATTTAGCCAACTGTGTCTTTTAAACAAATAATGTGGCAGCTAAATTCCACACCAAACATTTAAGGCGATCAAGTACCCTGTGGTGAATAGATGAAAAAGATCTTATCTTTTGTAACCATAGGTAATCTTTGATTTCATAGCAAGACAATCAAAAGTTCCTAAATTACGACTTTTGGCAAATGGAAGAAATCTCCATAATATTTCCTTGATTATTTGAGGTCAGTAAACATAAAACTAAGAGTATAAAGAAAAAAAATAGGATGCTCTTAATGAACAATTTATGTTATTTAAACCACTCTAAAAGATCAAGCAAAGAAATCTTCTGCCTTCATTAAGTGGTAGAAACTATTCAGAATGATATTCAGTGATATTTTGTAGAGAGCTCCTTGCCTATTCAGCTTTAAGCCACGAGCAACAGATACTTTGCCCATGCTCCAAGCTTCAGACTGCAGTAGATTCATTTAACTCATGCTGTAGTCACATAAAACTGGAATTTATGAAAAGTTCAACCTGCCACTTCCCTAGGAATGCTTCCTTATGAACATTCATTAATGACTGATTGACATAAAACCATTAGGAGAAAAAGAAGAGATGTCATGTTGAAATTACATACCCTTTCACGGTATGTATAGTAGGATACTGTACACGGTCTTTTTTATCTATTAAATTATAAAGGAAATGAATATTAATTTCAGTCATTGTGGTAACAAAGTAACAAGGTAATTCTTTATGCTACAGCAAGATAAAATTTATATAAAATTTCATGAAAGAATGAAAAAGCTATAAATATATATTCTTAAATCAATGCCTAAGTAATTAATAATAAAATGAAAGCATTTCACTTTCTAGCAACAGACAGGAATAGCCAGCAACATAATAAAAACTTGCAAAAAAATTCAAATGTCACCACAACAGAATGTAGAAAGAAGTGTTGTTCCTGTGCTATTCTCAACACACCTGCACACACAGATGGTAAATTGCCACCAGGAGCATGGGTTGAAAAAAAGAAGAAAAAGGAAAACCATCTTCTAAAAGTATCATTTAAATGTTTTAGAATATAATATACCCCTATATGGGAGGGAAGGGAAGAACAGTTTTCTTTTGTTTGGGGGAGGGAATCAATCTTCTGTTTCCCACTATAAAGGAGGTAATTGCTAATAAGAGAAATTCAAAAATTCAGGAAAGTAAAAAAGAAGGGGGAAATCTCATAGACCTACTATTCAAACACAATTTTTATGTATTCCCTTATTTGGGCAGTGCATAATTTTGGCTCTTTTTTAGATCTGTCTGATCGTATGGACATCAATCAAAATTAAGGAATGTCCAAAAGTGGATGGAAATTGCTGAAGATTATTGTAGCTAAGTGACAAAATAATCTAAAACCAAGAAGAATATTTATATCAAAGGTACAGAAGGTACTATATATAATATCTATATATGTAGACATTACATATCTATATATACCCATAATAGGTAACATGATGGGGGGGGAATATATATACACACACCCACACATACATATACATACATATACACACATACACTTATATATATGCCCCTAAGAGCTCTGATAATTCCAAATAAACATTCTGAACATATTTTGAACAACACAAGTTTAATTGGAATACACTGTGTATCTTTCCCATGAGATGCTCAGCCTTCAATGGGCACTATTCCCTAGGGAAACCAGCCAGTCCCTTGGTAACAGGTTGCTTTACACTGGATCACTTCCACTATGGAAGAGGCACTGATTTACCCTTAGTGGAATGTGTGCTTGCCTATTCAGTATATGGCTGTACCTTCCTTGCCTATAATGCTTTGCCAGCAACAACAAATATAAACTAAGGGAATATTTCATTACCCTCACTTTACTCCACACGCTATTCCTTCTGACAAGGGAACACATTCCTCAGCAAAAGGACTGTGACCTAGAAGTTGATGCTAAAACAGTCTTCACTGTAAGCTCCACAAGGGCAGGACCATGGCAATTTTGCTCCCTTTAACCACAGTTTCTAGCACAGTACTTTACACAGAGATAGTACTTCCTGGAATTTTGTTGAATAGAAAAAAATGACAAAGCAGGTTTAATAGAGACTCTCACTCTTGAGAGATTTCCTAACAAGAAAATAAAACGATTTAAAAGTTATAAATCACATATGTAATCTCATTTTATCTGCATAATAGCTTGTAAGATAAACTGGTTATAGCGCTCTGACATTTTAAAAATCACTGTCCCTCACAATGAGAGGTTTCCTCCAATCTTCCTAGCCAAAGTAGAGACATTTCTTCTCTATGGCCAACTATGTCTTTCTGAAAAACCTCATGTTCTTATGAGAGAAACAGGTGGCAGAAGAGTCAAAACCCACAGAAGTCTGTAGCCAAAAGACAAACAAAACCAATCCCAATTCTGACAAATCCACTAGCACAGGTAAGCCTTGCTGGCATTGTCACTTAAAATCATCCTCCGTACATTCTTTGAATCTTATAACTTTGGTCATGTGATTCTACTTTGAGATGCAGACCCTTGCAGAATCCATTTTTAATAGAGGCCGACTATGTGAAAATTAAAAGTTCATTCCATGAATGGGACGGATATACCAAGAATATACCAAGAATGGTATATTCTTCTCCATTATTTTTTTCAACATTGGAGAAATGTATTCTCACCCACTGCTTCCGCATTTGCTGCTTCCCCAGACAACTTTACACAGAGGAGATCATTCTATTTCCTGCAGCTAGTACTAAACCAGAAAGGCACTTTCTTGCAGGAAAGGAAGTCGCTTCTGCAGAATTTTTCGGCTATTTTCTTAAAGACTGCCTAATTGTTAAGACTTTATCTCAACTGTGAAAAAGTTTACATCTGACAGCTATAAAATTGGCATGCTAGGATATATGCATATATGCCAAGTTATGCTGACATCACCTCCCTATTTACGAAATGCATATAGCTAAACTACATTAGAAAAATATGCATTCCAGTAGAAAAAAAACTGTATACTAATCATTTCACTTACTATATTTCTAAGTTGAATGGAATTGTCAAGCTTATTTCATTACTGAAGTTTTATTTCATTTACTACTATTTGTACAATCAAAGAAATGGATATTTGAACAACTGTAAACCCATCTTGTTTATTAAGATGCTTCATAATTGATAACCAAGTAGAAATTCTTCATCAAAAGAGAAGACATAATTAAGCCAGGTTTTTTACCCCTTTAAAAGCCCAGTGGTTGTTCTCTGAAGGCCACATACACAACTCAATAAACATAAAACAAACACCATTAGAGTAAGAGTATCTGTATTACAGACAAAAAAACAAAAAACATGTTTTGATTTTAATGCAATTTATGAGCCCAGTATCTTCCATGTAATACCACATAATGAAAACAGAGTCTAACTTATGTGTTTTACAATCTGGAGCTGTCCTATAGTTAACAAATAAGAAAAGTCACACCAACTAGAATGTATCCCTGTGACTACAATGCTACTACACACACTGTAGGTCCAAATCTGCCTGCAACACACTGGTCATACATTCATTTTACATGACATTTGACATATATTGAATAAAATGGAGGACATTTCGTTGGGCTTATTCTGTTGACATTTTATGAGATATTCTAAACTGAAATCCCATTTTGTAAGCCCTTCAAAATGGAAAATTTAATTTTCCTGAAATTCTTCTTTAAGTAAGGCAGAATGCAATGGATCCTGAAATGAAATAAATGTATTTCACCCTTCTTTTAAACTACAAGGAATACCAAAAAGAAAAGTGCTTACTATTGCATTTACACATAACAATTTGTAGGAAGACAGCAAAGTAAAAACATTCTACTCCCCGCTATTTAACCACCATATTAACAATAGAAAAATCTAAAACAAATAGCAAATTACAATAGTTACCAAATGAACAGGCTGCAGAAACAATGGCAATGTGAATTAAAGCCATGTAGATGTTAATCCAACATTTTTGGTGGCTTGAAAGACAGCATAAAGGTAATCATCAGAATGGAAAGAACTTTTGAGGGTTATGGCCAATTTTCCAGTTCTTGTGGATGGAGAGATGAAATATGGATCCACATTGATTGATGAGCAGGAGCTGGCTGAGGGACAAGGGTCTTAGAAAAAATAAGAACAGAAGATCACTGACAAAAAGGCCTGGGGAACGGGATAGAATAGACTTCACAGAAAGGACACAAAGTGTGGAAATTCGTATGTTGTATTTGTGTGTATGCAGATATTCACCAAAAGTCAAGCAAGCAAGTAAGTAAACAGGGTGAGCCACTCTGTGGATATCAGTTAGCACATTTTCAGTGCCAGCCCAGTATTTAAACAGTAGGCCAAGTAAAAGTGATCTTGGTCAAATGAGTGGATGCAATAGATGGAATCAACAACATAGTTTTCTTGTCACTCTTGTTTATCTGGTATAGGAATTGCTGGTGTGCCCTATTTGCAACCATAGATTCTACAACAACCATCCAGCCATCTGCCTGCATTATAATTAGAGTAAACTGTCGAGCACTTGTCTACCTTGCAACAAAGACTGCTGTTCTGTCAGCAACAATATCCATGGGACTGTGAAACCTTTATTGCAATGCCATTATAGTTATTCCAATATTGATGGTACTCCAAGCAGCTCTACTTCTTGACAAAGCACTGCATTTTATGACCAAAAAAGTGAGGTAATCAGCTGACACCTATGATATTTTCATGTCTCATCATACAATAGCAGGTGACTTCACAAATATACTTGCTTCGTGAAGACTGTTTTAGCATCAACTTCTAGGTCACACCTTGCAAAGCAGGGGTGTTCTCCTACTAAAGAACTGGATATGGTATATGCTCTGAATCAGCAATCATCAAATGGTACAGGTTCTTCCAGAGATAGAATTCATGTGTCTGGTAGGGGTGGCACTTGTTATATATAATTGCAAAACAGAAGTTTTGCCACACAATACATACATTTAGGCTTTACTTGTTTATCTTAGTACACAAGGGAAGGACGTGTCCAGAGGGGACAAAATTACTGGTGCCACTGAACTTGAAGTTGAGGCAATCATACGGACCTTATCAGCATTTTAAGCAGTTTAAGTCATGAAATAAATAGAAAAAAGAAGAGAAGGAAGTTTTTTGTGGTGTTTAAAGTAATTGCTCTTGATTATCAAGGAGTAATATTTTGTCCTATAGGAAGAAACTGTGGGAAGTGCATCCCTTTTCTGGTAATGCCATATCTACTGATAAAAGTTCATGGAAGATAGAACAATGCAGTACAAGCAGAGCTACCAAGGTTCCCAGGGCCTCAGGACTTAGGTTTAAAGTCATCCAGCTAATCAAAGTTTAAAAAATAAAACAGAATAGAAATTTAAAACAAACAGTGGGGCGCCTGGGTGGCTCAGTTCATTAAGCATCTGACTCTTGACTTTGGCTCAGGTCATGATCTCAGGGTCATGAGATTGAGCCCAATGTTGGGCTCCGTACTGGGTGTGGAGCCTGCTCCACTGTCTCCTTCAAAAAAAAAAAAAAAAAAAACCTAGATGCTAGCTTTGGAAAAAAGAAAAGTTGAAATAGTTAATAAGATATAAATATCAATCATATCCTCATGGCCAACTGCAGAAAAAGAGAGCTATATATTCTTTGCTCTTTATATATACAATATCATATGTATAATATTTGTATTATATTTATTAACCATGTTCTCTCTTCCTTCTTTTTCCCTAATAATTTATATAAATTTTTGCTGATGTTGAACTTACAATCTAATCCTCAGCTTAAATAGGATTAAAATAGGATTGTCACTACACTAAAAGAGGAATAACTGAGATGATATAGTGACTAGTGGGACTTGAAGTGTTACCTTTTGGGGAAAGGATTTCATATATATGAAGAACAGTTGCATTGTGTGAGGTAGGATCATGTATGTTATTGCTCTTTAGAAGGTGGTTTGTTGGGGCACCTGGGTGGCTCACTCAGTTACATGCCCGCCTTCAGCTCAGGTGATGATCCCTGGGTCCTGGAATCGAGCCCCAAGCCAGGTTCCCCGTTTAGTGGGGGAGGGTTCTTCTCCCTCTCCCTCTTCCTACCACTCCCTCAGCTTGTGCCCTCTCTTATAAATAAAATCTTAAAAAAAAAAAAAAAAAAGGTTGCTTTTTTTCAGGGTACATTACTGGCTCAGTTGGTAGAGCATGTGACACTTGATCTTGAGGTCATGAGTTCAAGTCCATGTTGGGTATGGAGCCTGCTTAAAAAGAGAGAGAGAAAAGATTGCCTATTTTCAAAGGTTTCAGTTTAAGAGTAGATATCATGCCAGCTTACCCATCATTGGATACACAGTATGCCCACCTAATGCCTCGCCAATAGCAGGCACTCAAAAATACGGACAGACCCTCAATACAGAACCAATATCATAGGTTGAGGCAAAGGAACTTCTGATAAAGTTAGGAAAAGCAATTCCATTATAAGCAAAAACAATAATTACTGGCTTCTGCCACAGAACTATAGTCTCACTAACATGCTTTTTACCTTCAATTCCACTTATCCCTATACTAGTAATGATTGAAACGATCAGGCTTTTTCTTCATAGCTTTTGCTATACAACTGACTGACTGATATCTGTAATATTTAATAAATATTATAGCAGGTCATTTACTAATTCATCTAAATGGAAAAGTCATAGTAGTCCTGATACCAATTAGTCCTTTCCTGGTTCCACTGCATTTATTATTTTAGTACTCATAATTCTAGAATTTGCAGTAGCCTCCATTCATATAATAGCACTTATTGGCACACATGTATACTGCATAATAAATCTTAACTTTGACCCCCACAGGAGCATTATGAACATGTTTTGTAACTTTGGGGTTAATTATATGTTTTCATTTCATTTAAAAACTTCATTAATACTAATCCCTCATTAATCCAACAAATACAGTTGACCCATGAACATCGTGGGGGTTAGGGGTACCAACTTTCCATGCAATCAAAACCCCACATGTCACTTAACTGTTAATAGCCTGCTATTGACCAGAAGCCTTACCAATAGCATAACAGTCTATTAACACATATTCTCTATGCTATATGTATTATATGTTGTATTCTTACAATAAAGTAAGCTAGAGAAAAGAAAGTATTATTAAGAAAATCATAAGGGGGGTACCTGGGTGCTTCAGTCACTTAAGCATCTGCCTTTGGCTCAGGTCATGAGCCCAGGGTTCTAGAATTGAGCCTCACATCCAGCTTCCCACTTATCAGGGAGTCTGCTTCCTCTGCCCCTCCCCCTGCTCAAACTCTCTATGTGTGTGTCTTTCTCTAATAAATAAATAAAATCTTTATTTTTTTAAAAGATTTTATTTATTTATCTGACAAAAATCACAAGTAGGCAGAGAGAGGGAGAAGAAGGATCCCTGCTGAGCAGAGAACCCGATGAGGGGCTCGATCCCAGGACCCTGAGATCATGACCTGAGCCGAAGGCAGAGACTTAACCCTCTGAGCCACCCAGGCTCCCCAATAAATAAAATCTTTAAAAAGAAAAAGAAATAAAATCATAAGTAAGAGCAAATTCATTTACAGCACTGTACCACTTTTTTTTTTTTAAACCCACTCATGGGGGCGCCTGGGTGACTCAGCAGGTTAAAGCCTCTGCCTTCGGCTCAGGCTGTGATCCCAGGGTCCTGGGATCAAGCCCCGCATTGGGCTGTCTGCTCAGCAGGGAATCTACTTACCCCTCTCTCTCTGCCTGATTCTCTGCCTACTTGTGATCTCTGTCTGTCAAATAAATAAATAAAATCTTAAAAAAAAAAAAAACACCCATAAGTGGCCCCATGTAGATGAAACCTGTGTTGTTCAAGGGTCAACTGTATTTTAACAGTGTACTATGACCAGATACTGTGAAAGAAAGTACATTTCAAGGTAATCACGAAAGAAAGAGAGACAAGTTTAAAAATTAAGGTAATGGTACAGATGAGGAGTTATGTAAATCTGATACAGAGTAGTAGCAGCTGGATAATGAGAAACGAAATGAAAAGTATTTATGAGTCAGAGCTGCTGGGCTGAGTGACCACATGGAAAGGAAAAGAAAGACAAATAAGAGTCTAGAATGACTCCCAGCTTTTTGGTGTGATTATACGGATTGTGGTGCCATGAAGTGAGTGTGGGTTGGAAGAGGTCAGTTTTGGACATACTGTGTTTCACAAGCTAGCTGTATTATATCCAGCTCTCTGGAATGGAACTGATTTGAGTTACTGGTGTCAAAGTAGCATGCATTTTAAAACACTTCTCCCAATAAATACAATACTTAATACTTGCTTTTCCCTTCTTCATTCTCTTTTCTACATAGACATACAAGCTATACTGATCCAATCTCAAAAATCAATGAAAGTGAGAGAGGGTAGCCCATCCAGAGGGCTAGCAGAGTGGCACCACTAGCCACTGTTCCAGGCTTGAACATGGATAAGTTGGATGTATTATGTGCACCTTCAGATCATTAGTAGCTTCCGAAGCCCTATCTAGGAGTGGTGAGTATGTGCCCAGTACCCCACTGTGCCAGCTGCTGAGCACCCTCTCCCTGCTCTATTACATGCAGTGCCTAAATATGGGAACTGAGTCCAGCTCTAATATCTGCATGTGATCAGATTAGCTTTCCTCTACTGCTGCCCTGTTTTTAATGGACCAGGCCACCCACTCCCTCTCCCAAGGTCACAGCTTGCTCCACCACCAGCTCTTTTGAGTTCTGGCTCCTCCTTATGCCCAAGAACATTCCTTCTGGCCATCCTCCTTTCCCAAGGTAAGGGACCTTAAGCAATCACCCTCCGATGGCTCACCAAGAGAGTGTGCAGAGATGAGGACAGGGCAAAATATTACATAAGAAGGGAGAGAAAGAAGAGGCTCCAAAGGGAATTAACACAAATCATCAAAGGAGAAAATGTTATTGATAATCAAAGGAAGAGTAACCTTGTCTCTAAAGGAAAGAAAAAAAAATCAATGTATTGAAGAGTGTGAGAAACTAATAGGTAGAAAATATAGGTCATTTCTCTAGAAGCTTGGTTGTTAGTCCTAAAAGGTGGAAAAGTTATTCATTAGAGGGGTGCCCAGATGGCTCATATCATTAAGTGTCCAACTCTTGATTTCAGTTCAGGTCATGAACTCGGGGTGTGAGATCAAGACCCACATGGGGTTCCCCACTTGGCAGAGAGTCTGCTTCTCTCCCTCTGCCCCTCACCCTCGCTGTGTGCTATAAACAAATAAATAAATGAATAAAATCTTTTTTTTTTTAAGTTACTCTTTGGAGTTCCTCAGAAACCATTTACCTTTACTGTTATATTGTACTTCTAATATACTTCATAATCTGGTTTCTCATTTTATGCAAAGTTATAATAAAAAATCAAAAGACAGAACACACTAAGGATAGTAAATCTAACTCTACAATTTGATAAAAAAGAAGAACTAGGGGGAAAAAGGAGCAACAGACCTTAAACACAGCAATCCAGCATCATTTAGTAAGGTTGTAAACCACTTTAAACAAACACCCAGAGAAAAACCATTGCATTTCAGCACAGTACAATAAATGAAATCCTCAAGACAAATCTTAGATGTCAAGAAAATGCTAAACAGTACTCAGTAGACTCGACTTTAAAGGACTACAAAATGAAAAAATCTTTACCTAAACTTTTTTTAGAAGTTTGTATCTTTAAAAGGTTAGTCTTCAATTACCTAGGAAATACACACACACAAAACACATCATTACCCAATGATGCTGAGCAAATGAGACTCCACTCAACATAGCACAGGAAAGATAACCAGTTATCAAACTCAGAGACACAAAGAACAAATTAGCATTGGATAATTTTGGAAAAATTCATAAAATACCTTCTTATTATTATTTTATTCATTGCTGTATTTTCAGCTAACCCCTTTTTCTGCATATGCTGATTATATTTTCTAGACAATGTCTACTTCCCATTGCTATTATGAAAAATATATCTTATGTGGAATTTTTAGAGCAATGTCCTTTTATGAGACAGTCTTTATTTTCTCTGAAGTACAAATACCATGTTCATAAATGTGGGGGTCAAAAGTAGGGTCCTCTGGCTTCACTCTACGAATGCTCATTCTCGATACTCACAGCCTTTTTCCATCCACTGCAATCTACTTCTGTCCACTGGAGCCACTCTACATCCTAGCCCTGTGCTCCAGGCTAATGGCTGTAATGCTGCTACTCAAACCAGCCCCACTTGTAAAAATGAGATCAGTGGGAATTGACAACATATTAGCATCTATCTGAAACTAACTTTTTGCTATAGCACTAAAAGGAAAGCTTTGGAATAAAAAAAGTTTGTCTTCAGGGAAAAGAAAAACTCTTATGGAAGAAAACTGAAATTCTTTGGCTTTATTATTTGTGCAGCATAGGTAAAAGTAAATTGATTATTGATTTTTTTCATGTCTGTGCTTTATGGAAAGGATTCATCTATCTAATATTTAAATTGCATCCAGACAGGAGAAGATGAAGGATGCAGGACTCACCATAACCTCTACTCGTCACAGCCATGGTTTCTTTCTAATTGAATGTAATCTATTATGTGATAATGAAAGCTTTGGATTGATTGCAAAATAGCTGAGAACCCTGATATCCCTCTTTAAATACATTCAGCCTCCATTTGGTTGCAGAGTTAAAACTAGCTGGGAACTGCAACTTGTAGAAGCCATGAAAAAGTTTCTAGGGCTCCATACAGGTGCAGGGCAGAGGAGCCAGAGCAAAGGAAAAGCTAAAGACTCAGTTACTCATGGTGAGCACCAGAGAGGGATGCTGGGCAGAAGTAAGAGGTGATGAGACAAACCCAGGGGACACCGTGCCTCGGGGAAATGAAACCCACTTTTGCTGCAGAGCCATAAACAGTTCCATTAATATTTTGACTAACTCGATAAAAGGCTTTGCAACCCTGGGCATTTCGGCTTCATCTCTGCCTTCCCCAGATTCCAATCGCTTCAGTGCCTACATAAAGCTGTCCAATAAAAAAAGTATTACTGCTAACTTCCTTTAACATATTGTACTTTTCAAGGTTGCCCAGTCACAGTTATGCTCTCCTGCTGCCATTGCTCAAGTGAATTACAGTGTTTCTTTTCCCTCACCCTCCCTCTATTTTTGCCTCCCCAGTGCCAGGTCATTCATGGTCTCAATATTCCCTGGATAATAATGCTGCTTTCCATCAGGTACAGAGGAAATGGAATTCTACTTGAAAAAGCAGGCCAGCCAGGTATTTGGGTACTTATGAATCAAAGGAACTAAGAGTTTTTACCCATAATTATTTAACCTAGAAAAGCAACCCTAAACATACAAGCTTGATGTCAAATAATTTACTGGTTGGAAGGAAGATTTTTAGCAGGGACACCTTTTCCATCAGACAGTTATCAGAAACGGTACAACAGTGGAAAGGGAAGGTGTAATAAGCACCATCAACTATTTTGGAGAAATAAAACAGATCATCTCTGGGAGTGAGCCATCTAACAGGGTTACCACAATGGCTTAGAACCACCTCAATAATGGGCAGATGTTGTTCTTTAGCTCTGTGACCGTGGGCATGTTACTACAGTTCTCTGGGCCTATCTTCTCATCTATAAATACAAGATTATTGTGAGGAATGAATTCAAGCTCTAAGAACACAAAGTTAGACCAGTGTCTGAAACAATAGGTATTCAGTAAGTCTGACCCATCATAAACATTTTATATACATATACATTTTATATACATATAAAATAAACCAATAAAATGTCACCACTGCCATCATAATGCTAGTCTTACTCACTTAACAAAATAACAGGCTCTCCCTAATGGAGCAGAGAATCTAAGAGTTTTTATTAATTGGCCATCAGCTTCTGGCTGGAATTCTAACTTGCCTTGCTTCTCCTACTGGAGTAATCCTAATGCCACTTAATCCATCTTGATATGACTCATCTTTATGGTCTTGAAGCCAGTTAAAAGATATATTTTTCCTAGATATTCAGCTTCCCCTAGGCTGAAAATTTGATTAAGATTGATAAATTTTTCACATCTCTTTTTAAATTCTCATCCTCAGATTCCCATCTTTTGAAAATCTCGTATGTAGCAGGTGCTATATAAGGTTCTTTAAATAAATTACCCTTAATTCTCTCAATTAGCTATCATTTTCTCCAGTTATTTAGCTGGGGAAACATAACCAAAATTTCGCCTGGATTTTCAGAGTGATAACACTGAATCTGAACCTGGGTCTGATGTGTCTAAATTGTTTTGTTTTGATTTTTCCTAGCCTGTTATGGTACCCCTGCCTCTTTTCTCCTCTGGTTGGTATTCTATTTTTAGGCCTAATATTCTTTAACTAAATTTGTAGCAGGTTATTTTTCTGAGGCAAGGGGAAATAAAATTTGGAAAATTACAAAAAGAAAGTAAAAAGAAAATAAGAATCACCCATATATTTAGCATACAAAATCAGTGTTATAATCTATTTGCTTCTGATATTCTAATATTTTCTCCATCTCTAAACTTTTTATCACATAAGTAATATATGAATAAATTTTCTGTAAAAGAATGTGAAAATCACAAATAAAACAAAATGTCTTATTTTTAGTACAAATATAAAACTGAAGTCTCCTTTGACCATCACTCCAATACTGGTCCCAGCCTTCATCTCCAAGACACTAGAAATTTTGTGTATATCCTTCCAGTCCATTTTTATTCTTTTACATAAATACATTGAACTATAATAGTATCTTTTATGGGCAATGTTGAATATAAATATATCATGGTAAGTGTATTATTTACAGTTTGCTTTCTCACTGAATCATTATCCTTAAAGCACTTAGACTCTTTGTTAGGATTATCTCCAGACACTACATAGGTTTTGTTGCAATTCTGAATGGAAATCTTTTTTGCGACCCCACTTTCTAATGGGTTATAGTGCCAGGATATAGGGAAGCAATTGATTTTTATATGCTGATCTTGTACCAGACAATCTTGCTGTACTCTTTTATTACTTCTAAGAAGGCAGGTCTTTTCTACTTCCTTGTTATCTCCGGAGAAACTGGGTGCCACATATGTCATTTGTAGCCTTGAAAACTGGACAACTTGAGCCAGGTTCCGAAAATAACAAAATTCCACTACAATGAAACTGTGATGCCCCATGAGGCTCTTGATAATGGGAACTGCCTGTCATGCTTTGCTGATTTATAGCTTGGTCAGACATTACATACACTTGGCAGCTGCCTCTACTTGTATATGCCTAGAAGATAATTGCACTGACTTGCTGTGTTTAATATCATAGCACAAAGTTATAGCTATAGTCACTTTCCTAAGGTCCAAAGTCATGTTTAATTCTCCTCTGGTGAATTACTGTGATGAAGATGATGGTAAGCTTCTCAGAGCTAACCTGTGGGAGGTTTGTTTGAGGGGAGAGAAGGGTTCTAAGTAAATACTGAAAGCTGTTCACTGTAAACAGAAAAAAAAAAAGATGAATAAAAAAATTAAATAATTTTTGAAAAGTGTCACCATACAGATTAGTAATGTCAATTAAAGCTCTAAAGTAAAATGACTTTTTCATATATGTAGATTTCATGCCACTTTTAATTTTCATCTGAATTATTCCAAGAAAGCCAATGGACTTTGGCCATATCTACCTATGCAAGATGAACCCATAGTACATTCCATCTGTTCATTTCAGTGTAATTAAATTAGTCGGTCTGGAATATGCAATGGATTGGATCCATCAGCAATGATCATATCAACCACAAAATGCCCAAAGTTAAAAAAAAAAATGGCTATGCTTTTATTCTATCTTTCTAGTCTGTTTAGATAGAACTTCTATAGAAAGCTTGCTTTTCTTTCCTTTTTTCTTTCTTTTTCTCTCCCTCTCCCTGGACCTCTTCTCTCTTTCTTTTTTCCAGAAGCAGTTCACTCCAATGAAAGGAAAAATATCAACAAAAAATTAATCTTCCAAACTGATTAAATCTTCTTGAAGAATTTTTTATCCTTCAAGATAAAAAATGGTGTGGGGGATCACACTCCACCTCCCTCAATTACCAATTAGATTTAGGGTTTGCAAAACACTCAATGAATGAACAAAGAACAACCTGCTATAAAAAAATCTTAAAGAAAAATTATTTGCTGCAATGTTCCAAAATTCATTGTTTATGTATAACACCCAGTGCACCACGCAACGTGCCCTCCTTAATACCAACCACCAGGCTCACCCATCCCCCCAAACCCCAACAAAACATAATAAAAAATAAATAAATAAATTTTGAAATAAATAAATAAATGTGATAATGTTAAGCCAAAAAAAGCAAAAAAAAAAAAAGAAATGTGCTTCAAGGTACAATGAACCGGAGCCCTTTCTACACTCTCAAAGGTAGTGGAAGCATGATGGTGTTAGGGTTCCTTAGCCTTGGGCTATAATGCCCATTTGGTGCAAGTAGGTACACACTGAGTTTAAAATAACCATTCTCCAAACTACAAGATTTTTTTCATTCCAGATGATTATTATAGAAAAAAGTGATAGGGAAAAAAATACAGACTTGACATAGATCATCAGCATCAAGGCAGTTAATTTTCTTTTTTACCTATTCGAAAAATGCCAAATTATCATGACTGAACTGATTTTCTTATTTCCACTGCTACTAAAATGGAGGAAATTTATGAGATCTTTGAGAATAGTAATATAATAGTCTGGAAAATTCTAAATAGTTCTAGATCAAAATAACAAGTCCTGAAGCTGCAAGCTTTTCTTCATACACACACACACACACACACACACACACAGTCAAAGGTGAAAATAAATGATTAAGGCAGAAATAAAGCAAATGGGTACCCTGTATGGTAAATAAGTATGCTCTTCCTGGGTAATCTGGTCCAAAGGATCACCGTAATCCATACTATGCAATTTAACACATATCCTTTGTTCTATATTACAAGGCAGAGATAAATCACAACTGAAGGAAAGATAGTATGCTTCGAACTACACACATAAGAGTCACTTTGCAGGACCTATGACTCAAAATACTGTTTTTACACTCAGACAAATAACAAATGATCATTAATGAAAAGAATTATTTTCATGGATCATGGTCAAAGGTGATATAAATAAAAATTCACTAAATGGATGTTTTATTAGTCTCAATATAATTTTTAGGAGATAAGTGATATTTAATAGCATTTTTCTCTGCTTATGAAACCCAAGCTTTCCCCTCAAACTTAGTCACCATATAGAAAGATATTTTCTCCCATTATATTTTTACTTTTAATAATCAGGAATCACAATAATCTTTGTCATAAATGTCTTTTCAAAAACATTTGACAATGGGGCACCTGGGTCGCTCAGTTGTTATGCATCTGCCTTTGGCTCAGGTCATGGCCCAGGGTCCTGGGATCGAGCCCCACATCTGGCTCCCTGTTCAGCGAGAAGCCTGCTTCTCCCTCTCCCACTCTCCCTGCTTGTATTCCCTCTCTTGTAGTCTGTTAAATATATTTTAAAAAAAATTTTTTTTTTGGTAATTTGACAACATGAAAACAAAACTAGTTTACTGTCAGAAAGGTTTTTTAAATACTCTATGACTAGAAGAGAAGAGTAAATTATAACCCTTAACCAGAAAACTTTGTGCTGGGGAACCTGGGTGGGTCAGTTGCTAAGCGTCTGCCTTTGGCTTAAGTCATGATCCCAGGGTTCTGGGATCGAGCCCTTCATTGGGCTCTCTGCTCAGCAGGAGGACTGCTTCTCCCTCTCCCACTCTCCCTGCTTGTATTCCCTCTCTCATGGTGTGTGTCTCTCTGTGTGTCAAATAAATAAATAAAACCTTTAAAAAAAAAGAAAAAGAAAACTTTGTGGAATGCAATAAAACTTTGTGGAATCCACAAAACTTTGTGGAATTGAATGGGTTTAATTGTAATGTGTTCTTAACATGGAAAAAAAAAGAGAATAATTCTTATGAATACATTGTTTTAAATAGTTCAAAAAAAGACTTAATCATTGGACTAAGACAAATCAAACATGCAATTTTGTTCCATGAGTGGCGGTTTTAAAGTGCTTTAATCATTAGCCTAAATTCTTTTTAGATTTTTTTCATGCTCAACCTATTACTGAAATGTAATAATGAGTGAAGAGAGGGAAGAGAGAGAAGAGCCTTGGAACTAAGTGCTTTGGCAAGCTGAGCCCTTTCTAGAAAGAACATTACTGTCAGGGTCGGTTCTGCCCTTTATGCAAGGCAAGAATTGGAACATACTTAGAGGAGCCCTGCTGTGCTCCTTAGGTGACTTAGATACTGACAGCTCAGTGGCATTGGGTACACCACCTAACAATGGCTTATGGTGGCACAAGATGCAGTGGCTGTAAGCTGCCAGGGACCTCAAGCCAGCAATTACACAGCAGCAAAATTTCTATGGAATGACCTTCAGTTCACTGACAATTAGCTGCTGACTGCCTTAAGCAGGAGCAGAAAGGCAACTGAGCCTAGATGAAAACATTAGCACCCATGGAATACATCATTCTCAGAACTGGAAAGGGGTCAGAGTCAATCCACATCTCCGAACTTCCTTCTGAGAGAGAATTTATTTTTTCAAGTCCAAATTAGAAACAAAATGGGGGAGATGTTAGAAAGGGTGGTGCAGGGGTGCCTGAGTGGCTCAGTGGGTTAAAGCCTCTGCTTTCAGCTCGGGTCATGATCCCAGAGTCCTGGTGTCGAGCCCCGCATCGGGCTCTCTGCTCAGGAGGGAGCCTGCTTCCCCCACCCTCTCTCTGCCTGCCTCTCTGCCTACTTGTGATCTCTCTCTCTGTCAAATAAATAAATAAAAATCTTAAAAAAAAAAATGAAAAGAAAAGAAAGGGTGATGCAGTTTGAATAGCATCTGGCCATCATCTCTGGAGCCCCTCAAGCAGCCGACATGTTGGAAAGTCAAAGCAAAGTTTTCCTGAGGATGAAGCAGTTGCTCAGTTCTGAAGCACTGAGGACACCTGAGACATTACAAAGTTTGCCTCAGTCCATTTTAGAAGGGACCAAAAGAGTCCTGTGGAGGGTTTTTGCGTCACTGAAGTAAGGGAGGCTTCTGAGACCATCTTGGGAGTTTCTGGGCCTTCTCAAATCCAGACTCTCATAGTCCCACTGACCTATGTCTATACCAGCTTGCACACAGGCCATGAATTCATGATGTCACATAACAAGGCAAGAAAATTTCCACATGCCTAGGTGAATACAATTACCAAAAGGAAAAAAAATCTTTTAGAGGTGAATGTTCATCAATAGATAGCAATTCTTTTTAATCATTTCTATCTTAAGTTTCTGCCAAAATTCTCTTCCTTATTTATAAGCACTTCAGCCTATTATAGACAAAAATAAAATGAAACCAGGGCAGAGACAGCAAGAAACTTTTCCCAAGCTGCTTTTAGGACACCATTCAATGCAGCACATGAAAATTAACTCTGTAGTTTCTTAGTTCTTTTGGAAGTTATTTCTTTTTTGTTTTGCTGAGTGAGGAGAGAAATGATATAAGCACTTTAGAAAAAGAGCGAAAAACATGTCATCACTGTGTCAAAATTATTTAGCTGAAAAGGATGCATTATATTTAATCTGTATTCATCACACACTCTATGATGGCTCAAATGCCATGACTGAAGAATGCAAACTATTGTTAATATGCATTGGAGTTCCGCCTTGCCAACTGCATTAATTGTAATTAACTGACAGATTGACAGCTACATATTGATGGATAGTGTGGTGAAGGTTCCTTTAATGTTACTATGTATAGTGTGGATGCATATTCACAGAATAAATAATTAGCATATTTCAGACTGATCACATCTAATCTTATATTTTTTCTTGTATCCATAAATACAACCAGTATAGTAAAATATCCTCACACAAATTAAGAAAAACTACATGAGCAGCAACCATTTGTCCTGCCATTTGTATCCCTGGCTGTTTTAAAGTAGTAAAATAAGTGAGTCATCTATTCTAAGAACTAACAATGCATGACATTGAATTTTAAATAGGAAAGCATTTTTTATCACACACCAAAAAAATCAAACTTCTATACTAACATGGGCTCAGAAGGGACACACCTACTCATTCTGCCAGTTCCTAAACTTGGGTAAGTTGGTGGGTAGGGAGGAACATATGGTAGTTGGAAATGCATGGGCTCTGGAGTCAAGCTGACATGGGTTGACAAGCTCTCTACCACTTAATAGCGATGATTCTGGGCAAACTATGTAGTCAACTATTCTCCTTAGTAAAGAGAGAATTCCAATATATACCTCAAAGGTTTGATTTCAGGATCAGGGGATAATGTGAACTGAAACTTTTAGCATAGTGTTGGGCACACAGTGGGGTAACATATGAATCATAGTTACTATTGTTACTGAAGCAGTATTAATAGAAATACGGCTTCCTGTGACTACAAAGAAATTATGATGGATACTAACAGCCTTTCGCAAAACTAAAATGCCATCAGTGAATAGTCGATGCCGAATACACTTCGAAGTCCTTCCTTTCCCCCCAACTATTTCAGTTTTGTCCAATTCTTACTCCATTTCTGCTGATCCTGAGTTGGCTTCCTTTACCAAAGAGATCTTAAAATGGTCAAAAGAAAGGATTAAGACAAACACCTCGGGGCGCCTGGGTGGCTCAGTGGGTTAAAGCCTCTGCTTTCGGCTCAGGTCATGATCTCACGGTCCTGGGATCGAGCCCCACATCGGGCTCTCTGCCTGCCTCTCTGCCTACTTGTGGTCTCTGTCTGTCAAATAAATAAATAAAATCTTAAAAAAGAAAAAAAAAAAAAAGACAAACACCTCACCCAAAATTACACTGTTAGAATCTTTCTATGAAAAAGAAATTGACAATTAACTGCTCATTTCAACCCTGTTCTAAGATAATGAGATTTTTTCCTCATACATCAAACCTTGGTCTGGAATTAAAGTGGCTCCTGATTGTTAGGCAATAATATAGATGGAATCAGCACTAAAAAAGTCTGTATTATGGTGGCACCTGGGTGACTCAGTGGGTTAAAGCCTCTGCCTTCAGCTCAGGTCATGATCTCAGGGTCCCGGGATCAAGTCCTGCATCGGGCTCCCTGCTGAGCAGGGAGCCTGCTTCCCCCTCTCCCTCTGCTGCTTCCCCTGCTTGTGCTCTCTCTCCTTCTCTCACTCTCTGTCAAATAAATAAATTCTTAAAAAAAAAAAAAAGATTCTAAAAAAAGTCTGTATTATAAAGTATACCGAAGTATCTTCTTATTACTCCAGAAATTTTATTAACTAGGGTGCAAAGAAATCAAGGCATATTATAGATTACTTACTACTTTTAATTTAAAAACACTCCAAAATCCATAGTTTCATAATCTATCTGCCCCTCCTGAGGCAGGCTGTTCCAGATGCCACTATGGCTAGAAACTGGAACTTCTAACAATGCATGCTAATGAACAATGCATGCTAATGAACTATGAAATTCAGCGTTCCAGGCCAGCACATGGGCAATTAAAGAATATGTCATTTGCTTAATTATACAGGTCTTTGGGAAATGGTAAAGTGGTAGTTTCTGCATACTCTTACCAAGTTCCATTGCATACATGATGAGTTATCAATGCTCCAATCTCCTGAGACTAGCACTGATGTATACTTAATTAGGTTTTAGTGATAGACTGAAAAACAGTATATGTTGTTTATACTTTTGGGTGATTGATTTGTTTTATTTTTCTACTACTATAGTCTTATCTTCAGGAAGCCTAAATTTGTATGATCCTGAAACATGCCATGGAATTAAAGTTTTTGCTTTGAAGACATGCCCTACTTCTGAGAGGCAGAGAGTAAAAGCAATCCAGGTCTATTGTATTTCCTATAAAGTGGTCTACAGATGAATTAGCTGCTGCTAAATAGATGATTCATTTAGTACAAAAGCATTCCCCACTACCACCTCTATCTTACTTTCTGTGGACTTTCAAATCCTGACATTTCTGTAGAGTGATGGCTTTGTTCATTTCAAAGTAAAAAAGAGGGCAAAAAAAATCTATCAACAAATATTTCACCTGAGTGTTTTTCTTAGTGGTTTGAATTCCAGCTGTGTTATATTCTCTCACATAAAAGCAGGCAGAGATGCACGTCATCTCAGACAAGTTTGACAAACAAATCAGAAGGTCATCCAGTGCTTTCCCCATAGCTTTTAAATAGTGGTGTAAGTCAGGTTCATATTTAAACTGTGGCTGACCTTCCTGATGGCAAAAACAACACAGGTTAGCAGACCTACAAACATCTTCGTGTAAGTTCCTTGATCTCAAATATGGAAGAATTCAATCAGATACTCCAGAGCATGTGTGCTTACTGCTCATGAAATTTGTATTGCATTTCTCACCTGCTGTGATGGTGTCTCCAAGAAAGGAAAGCAGGAGAATCATTGCAAGTCATATTTCAGGACAGGCAACATGTTCATCCCCTAACAGACATTAATACATTTTGAAGTATTCTGAAATTCTTGCATGTACTTGTCCAGTTTTATCAGCAAAACTTTAAGCCTGGAAACCCATGGCCATTTGATGTCCAGTGTGGTGAGGCTAAGACAAGGTAAGAAGTTGGCTGTGAACTTTCTCAGCGTCCCATCGACCAGCAGTGAGTAACTTCTGGGGGAGGGAGGCTGCGGAGGAAAAGTTCCAAGCTTCTTTCACTTCACTCTCTCACTCTATAGGTAAGGAACAGGATGAATAACCTATCAAAATGAACATAAATCTGGAACACATGGCTGGCTCAATTGGAAGAGCATACAACTCTTGATCTCCGGGTTGTGAGTTCAAGGCCCCTGATGGGTATAGAGATTAAAAAACAAACAAACAAACAAAAACACACACAGAACAACAACAACAAAAAAATTGAACATAAATCTAAAAGTGAAAGGATCCTGGATTCTTTAACTTGTTGTAACCCACACAAAAGAGCTGAACTCTTCACTGCTGTGGAGAAGCTTGCCTGAAAATAATACTAATAACCTTTCCATCACCATAGCTTGCCCATATTGCATAGCTGTCAGTCTAAGAGATGAAGGGTTCTGGCTTTACTACCCAGAAAACCACAAAATGAATTTGATGGTCAAGAATCTAGTTTGCCTTGGAGCAATGATCATTCCTCATATATACCATTCATATATAACATAAAAATACACTCATTTATATGTAACATAAAAAATACTAAGGCAATGTCATCTTTAGGCATTCAAGAAAATAATAATTTGAAAGCCACTGTAATGGTGAAAAAATAAGAAAATATGAATATGCTAATCATTACTAAAATGGAGGATGAATTTGGCGCCCTGCTGGTTATTTTAAAAACCAGGAAAACATCTTTTTGAGCAAGCTGACATTTTTCACCTCATCGATTGCCACTGCTAATTAAGACATGATCAACTGTTCATTGGAGTTCCATTTCCCCTAATTTTCCTCTTCTCCTCTTACTCAGCACTTCTCTGAATTAGTGCTTCATTTCAAACTAATGACCAATGTAAGCTATTAGCAGCAGTTGATACTCCTTTCTCACTCCTCATTTCCTACCTTAAATTCCTAAATTTTGCAGCCAGCCCCTAACACAATAATAAAAGGTAGCCACCTGGTGGGATTACAAGGAGCTTTGGGACTCCTGTTCTCACTTACACACCTACGCATATCTCCCCAACCCAGGCTGTCACTCCCCAGTCCCCTTATGGTCTATTAAAATGAAAAATTTCCATGAAAAGTAACACAATAGGATCATCAATTATATATACCTCAGTATGAACAAGTAGTCATTTCTTAACAATAGGGTTTAAAAGAGGAAGGCCAGAGGATTCCAGACATCTGTAGGCCGTAGTTAGTGAAGAACACAGAACAGAAACTAATAAAGATTCTCAAAGAAGTCTCAGTATTGCTTAAAGGTGTACCCAAGTAAGAGCTCAGCTCCATTCTCTACCACAATCATTTCAGGCCTCTTGGTACTTGCCCCTATCACAGCCTTAAAATATTATAGTATCCTGTGTAATTTACATTCAAATCTCTCCCATAAAACTACAGATGCCTTGATGGCATAGTGTGTCCTAATTTTTTTTATTAAAAAGATATTGAATGAAAGAAATAGCTCTGATTATCCTTTTTACCTACTGTCTACACTGGGAAATGTAAACAGAATTGTGGCACTACATAACTCCAGAGGGCACCACTCACATAAACTACGGTATGAATGGGACTACCCAGGGTTATGCCACACAGAAGCTCAGAAGGTACACAAAGTCCTGGGAACACAAAGTTACAAAGTCAACAGAGAAAAATCTGCTGATGCCTCCAAGTTTTTAGACTGTAACTTTAAAATCTCACCCTGGGGAATGCAAACTGGTACAGCCACTATGCAAAACAGCATGGAGGTTCTTCAAGAAATTAAAACTACTCATACCATATGCTCCAGCATTCCTACTTATGGGCATTTACCTCAAAGAAACACTAATTCTAGGGGCGCCTGGGTGGCTCAGTGTGTTAAGCCACTGCCTGGGATCGAGCCCCGCATCGGGCTCTCTGCTCAGCGGGGAGCCTGCTTTCCTTCCTCTCTCTCTGCCTGCCTCTCTGCCTACTTGTGATCTCTCTCTGTCAAATAAATAAATAAAATCTTTAAAAAAATAATAAAAAATAAAAAGAAACACTAATTCTAAAAATTATGTGTACCCCCATGTTCACTGCATTATTTACAAGAGCTAAAACATGAAAGCCACGTAAGCCGAAGTATCCATTAAAATATGAACAGATCAAGATATGTGTATGTAGATACATAGATATAGAACAGATTAGATACAGATATTAATATACACACACTGTAGAATATGACTCAGACAGTAAAAGAAGGGAATCCTGCCATTTGTGACAATAGGAATAGACCTAGAAGGTACTGTATTTAATGAAATGTATCAGACAGAAAAGGCAAATACCACAGGATCTCACTTACATATAGAATCTAAAACAACAACAAAAAGGAAAAAAAGAACAAAATAAAACAAAACAAACAAAAACAAGATCATAGAACAGTGAACAGATTGGTGATTGCCAGAAGCTGAGAGTGAAGGGGGCAGAATGGGTGAAGTGAGTCAAAATGTACAAACTTCCAGTTATAAAATAAATAAGTCCTGACGATACAATGTATAACATGGCAACTCCAGTTAACAATAGTGTATTGTATACCTCAAAACTGCTAAAAGTGTAATCTCAAAAGTTCTCATCACAAGAAAAAAAAAATTATAACTATGTGTGGTGATGGGTGCTAACTAGATTTACTGTAATCATTTGTGATACATATAAATATCAAATTATGTTGTATGCCTATATTTAATATGATATGTCAATTACATCTCATTTTAAAACAATAATTTATTTAAAACAAGAAAACTTACTCTGGCATGGATCAAAAGGAAAACTTTCCATGAAAATGAAAGGAGCTGGCCTTCCTCTCATCTCCAATTCAGCCCTCAATAATCTCAGACAACAGCCGGGTTGCCACTGCCTTATTGATTACCTAATAGTATAACTCTAAGGCATTGCATCTTTTGCTGCTAAGAAATTGTAGGTCCTAATTACCCACCTAATGATTGCTATTTCTTTCCTGGAAATTCAATGGGACCTTCCCTGAGAAAATTGCAGCCCTCTCCCTTTCCAAATTCTACTCCTTTATGACCTGTCTCTTCCAAACTTAACAAAACAAGCACTTTATCGAAAGTACTGATGGCTTTGGAAAATGGATTGCAGCTGTCATTTTGCTCAAGCAGACCAAAAGTCAACTTCCAAATGTAGTAACGTGCTTGCAAGAACAGTAAAAGTGGCATCAACATTCATAAAATGGTAGACATTGATGCTTGGAGGAATTCTCTTCCACAAAGGATTTGTATTCCTACTATAAATCCATCAAGTCTTGGGTGGATACTCTGAGGAGGAGGGGCCTTAGAATTATAGAACAGATTGCCTGGACTCATATATTATTGCTAGGGCCAACCCATCATTTTTCCTCCAAACCCTCTATGGTACTATTTTTCAAACTTTAATGTGCTTTTACTAATTACCTGGGAATCGTGTTAACATGCAAATTCTGATTCCAAAGGTATGAGGCTGGGCCTGAGGTTGCAATTCTAAGAAGCTTTAAGATGATGCTGATGATGCTGCCTCCCTCCGAGTACACTTTGAGTCGTAAGTACTATAGTACTGCATAGTTAGCACACGAAGAACTCTGGTAAATTCTCTCTGCGGTTCATAAGCTCACTGTGATACCTAAGTACAGGAGAATGCCTTTGCCCCACAAGGTCTTCTGAAGGTAATTTGAAAAGGTGATGAACTAAAAGAGAAAACTTTCCAAATTATTTTCAGAGGTCAAGATTGACTTCATCACTAACTTAGCATGATCAAATAAATTCTAAGGGCAGAAATTCGGTAATAGCCTCAAACTGTAATTGTGAAATGTCAACATTCCAATTATTCTCCTTACTGCCACTGATGACTTAAACTTTTTACTAAAACAGTAATTTAGAATGGGCATGAAAAAGAAACTTAACGTGCAATCCAAGGAAACTAGAACTCTATTCTACGAGAAAATGCCCAGTCATTCTAGAAAGCTACTCTGCACACAGCAGGCTCTTTAAAGGCATTAGCCACTCATGGAGCAAATGGAATAAAATACAGTGGAAACTAAGGCACACAGCCAGGAAAGCACATATCAACAAAGCAGAACCCGTGGGCAACTCAGGTTTGCTCTGCCTGCCACTTCCAATCTTCCCCAACCTTTGTTCCTGCCTTGGCACTCTTGTTCCCAGATTCTGAATTCACCCCGTTTGCACAACAACCTTAAGAGGATATTACTTAAAATTCTATTGGTGATTATCTAAATTTGCATGGGGGATTAGAAAGGTGAAGCAGATGTGTGAGAGTCTTCCTCTACAGGTATATTCCCTCCTTTTGTTGAGAGATTCAGACTGAGACCACAGCACTAATCAAAATTTTGATAGTGTGTTTTTGATCAAAATGTATCATGAATCAAAAAGTAATTTTGTACTGGCAAATGAAACCCAGCCAGATGTGTGTCCTAATGTATTAATGTTAGTTCCCTGCAGAAGATGAAGTGGTTAAGCCAATAATATAGATTCTGCTTCCTCTGTCATGGAATGAGGACTGAATAAGCCCCACATGGTTCAACAGAACAGCCTCAGGGGTTAGAGAGAGGCTGATCTGTCTGATACACAAAAGTGAAGTGGGCAGATTTTGTGCAGTGTCTACACAATGCCATATCTTTGTTCAGTAGGGACCATACCAGTTTGGTAAGTTGACCTCCAAACTATTCAGTCTAGGACAAACCAGGAAAATCTGCCGACCAATGTTCAGTTATAACACTGAAATCCGACATTCTGGAAACCCCAACAGTCCTAGGGAAAACAGGACAATTGTTCATCCCAGACCTGAATCCTAATTCTACTCCTCTAGCCCTTCCTCAAATGTGAAACATATACGCAGCTAAGCCACATTTCCCATAAAGCCTCTTCTATCCCAGAGGTAAGTAAACCTACATCCATAAGAATACCCCATTCTAGTGAAAGAAATGGAAGCAGAGGGGCAACTGATGACACAGGCTATTGCTTTTTTCCTTTTTTATACATGAATCATGTAAGTGGAGGGGGTTTTTTGCCCTGAATGAGTGAATAGTGAGATAAGATATGGAGAGCAGAAATAATTACAAATTACTGAAGTGGGTCCATGAAAGCATCCTGTAGCACACCTCATTCTTGACATGACTAGTTGGGACATTCAGACTTTCTCCTTCATCTTGGCCTGCCTCAAACATCACCATAATCGGGGCGCCTGGGTGGCTCAGTGGGTTGGGCTGCTGCCTTCAGCTCGGGTCATGATCTCAGGGTCCTGGGATTGAGCCCCGCATCGGGCTCTCTGTTCCACAGGAAGCCTGCTTCCCTCTCTCTCTCTCTCTCTGCCTGCCTCTCTGCCTACTTGTGATCTCTGTCTGTCAAATAAATAAATAAAATCTTTAAAAAAAAAAAAAATCACCATAATCAGTTTCAGTCTATATGTGAACCTGGCTGTCAATTCTTTTTTTTTTTTAATTAACATATAATGTATTATTAGCCCCAGGGGTACAGGTTTGTGAATCACCAGGTTTACATGCTTCATAGCACATACCTATCCCCATGTCCATAAACCCACCACCCTGTCCCTTTCCCCTCTCCCTGGCAACCCTCAGTTTCTTTTATGAGATTAAGAGTCTCTTATGGCTTGTCTCCCTCCCAATCCCATCTTGTTTCATTTATTCTTTTCCTACCCCCCACCCCTCATGTTGCCTCTCAACTTCCTCATATCAGAGAGCTCACATGATAATCATCTTTCTCTGATTGACTTATTTCACTAAGCATAATACCCTCTAGTTCCATCCATGTTGTCACAAATGGCAAGATTTGATTTCTTTTGATGGCTGCATAGTATTCCATTATATATATATATCACCTCTTCTTTATCCATTCATCTATTGATGGACATCTAAGTTCTTTCCATAGCTTGGCTATTGTAGACATTGCTGCTATAAATATTTGGTTGCACGTGCCTCTTCAGATCACTACATTTGTATCTTTAGAGTAAATACCCAGTAGTGCGATTTCTGGGTTGTAGGGTAGCTCTATTTTCAACTTTTTGAGGAACCTCCATGCTGTTTTCTAGAGTGGTTGCACCAGCTTACATTCCCACCAACAGTGTAGGAGGGTTCCCCAAACCCTGCATCCTTGCCAGCATCTATCAGTTCCCGACTTGTTAATTTTAGCCATTCTGACTGGTGTGAAGTGGTATCTCATTGTGGTTTTGATTTGTATTTCACTGATGCCAAGTGATGTGGAGTGCTTTTTCATGTGTCTGTTGGCCATCTGGATGTCTTCTTTGCAAAAATGTCTGTTCATGTCCTCTGCCCATTCCTTGATTGGATTATTTGTTCTTTGGGTGTTGAGTTTGAGAAGTTCTTTATAGACTTTGGATACTAGCACTTTATCTGAGGTGTCATTTGCAAATATCTTCTCTCATTCTGTCAGTTGTCTTTTGGTTTTTAACTGTTTCCTTTGCTTATTACCAATGTTCGTATTGATTAGGTCCTTAGCCTTTGGTACTGCCTCTTGTTCTTCTTTTTGTGGTGAGGTTTCCCGCCTTGTCATTTTATCCAGATAAGAATATGTGAAGGAGAGTATAAAATTCTAAAAGGGTGGCAAAGACCCCAGGAAAATGTGCTTTAACCAAATCAGAAAAGACCACAAATTGTGGGGGGGGGGGGTAAAAAAAGTTCAGGAAAAAAAATTTAAGAAAATAAAGAAAAAATAGAAAAATAGAAAATATATATATTAGACTGGTGAACAGAACAGAGTCACCCACTTAATTTTGGGAGTATTTTGGTCTCAGAAGAAACTACCTCCCAAAATTTTAAAGAATTACACACACATACACACACACACACACACACACAAAATAGAAGTAAACATGACAGAGAGATGAAATATGACTATAAAGATGTAAAGTTTTTTAATTTCTAAGAAAGGAGTTGATAAGATAAGTTGGTTGGGAGAATAAAGAAAAAGAACGTGGAGAAAATTTGCTCGGGCTGGAGACTAGAAAAAAGCCCTGTGCTAGATTTAGGGTATATTTTGATCTATTAGAAGAAGTTGTATCACAAATTTTTTTAGAAGAAAAATGTGTGTACAAAAAATAAAGTTAGATATAATGAAGGATAAAATATGAATATAATAATGAAGGTTCAAAAAGATTTTTTTTCATGAAAGGTATTGTTAAGATAAACTAGTTTAAAAACGTTAAGAGGAAAAAGGAAAAGTTAAAATTTTAGCATAACAAAAAAATAAAATTAATAAAAATTAATTAACTTTGCAAGACTAAAAACTCATGGGGAGAAAGCCATGAATTCCATGCTTTGCTTTCTCCTCCTCTGGAATTCTGCTTTTCTCCTCGGTAAGTGAACTTGGTCTTGGCTGGATTTCTTGTTGATCTGGAGGAAGGGCCTGTTGTAGTGATTCTCAAGTGTCTTTGCCAGAGGTGGAATTGCACCACCCTTACCAGCAGCCTGGGCTAAGTAATCCACTCTGGTTCGCTTTGGGGACCTTTTGTTTCCTGAACACTTCCCGTAGAGCTCTGGAGGATGGAAATGAAAATGGTGGCCTCCCAATCTCCAGCCCAGAGGAGCCAAGAGCTCAGGGCCCCACTCCTCAGTGTGCCCTTGGAGAAAAGCACTCAATCTCTCCCCTCTCCCTGGTCTCCAGCCATGCTCTGAGCTCACTCAGCCTATGACCAAGTGTCTCCATCTCTGGTACAGAGCCCCGCCTGGAGTCTTCTAACCCCGCAGATACCTGCGCTCTTCCAGGGTCTCCCCGGATCTTGTGGGGTCTCTATTCATAGAGCAGTGGTCTGACTGTGCCACGGATCACAGTTTAAGGTAACCACAAGTTGGGAGCTCACTCCTCAGCTCCATCTCTGTAGCCAGCTTCCCCACTCTAATACCTGTGAGCTCTGTGACACTCAGACACCCTCAATCTTCTCTGACCCCGCAGGACCTGAAACCATGCTGTCCCCAAGTGGGCTTCACCCCGGCTTTGCCTGTGGAGCAATGTCCCTCAGTGAAGCAGACTTTTAAAAGTTATGATTTTGAGGTCCTTTGCTCCACTGCTTCCCAGGAGCTGGCCCCTCCCCCCATGGTCTATCTTCCTGTCACTTTAGATTCACTTCTCCGCTAATCCTACCTTTCAGAAAGTGGTCGATTTTCTGTTTCTAGAATTGCTGCTCTTCTTCTCTACGATCTCCTGTTGGAATTGTAGGTGTCTGGAATGGTTTGATAGACTATCTAGCTGATCTCCTGCTACATGATGTCATCTCAGCCTGCTACTTCTCCACCATCTTGACTCCTCCCCTCCCTGGCTGTCAATTCTATACGTGGCCACAGTCTGTCTCATCTGCACCAAACTCCCAACTCATTGCCAGCTCTCCCTTGACTTTCTGTCTCATCTCCAGGAACTATTAATGGTAGGATCTATCAACACCCTCCAGGGACTACTAAATCCTAACAAAAGTAATTTATTCTCTGAAGAGGCCATACCTCAGAAATTTTTTAAAATGGAAATTAGAGAACTGAATTAAAAAATAACCTGGTGATTCACAGACCTGTACCACTGGGGATAAAAATACATGTTTATAAAAAATAAAAAATTATATAAAAAAAATATATATATATTGTAGAGGATGACATGTTGGAAGGGGAGGAGGAACACTGTTAAGAACTCTAGGTTTTACTTGAGTAATTCTCTAGATTCTCACTAGATTCACAAGGTTCATATTTTTCTTTTACACATTCAACTGTTTATTGAACCTCATGCAGAACAGAGAGTTGTGATCTCTGATTTTAGTGGTATGGAGGAGGGTACAGTGTTACTAATATCCCAGGGAATCTTTTGCTGAAAGAGAACTAATGATGTGGCTTAGAGGCAAAGAGGGATGTAACATTTTCATAGTTAACAAACCTCCTACAAAATAATTAAGAATACTCCTTTACTAAAGACACTAAGTACAAAAAAAAAAAAAAAAAGGCTTAAACCATATCTTCCATGTCATCCCTAAACTCACACTAGTTGGTGGGAGTCCCCTCTCCATATTCCAGGCACTTGGAGTAGACTGGGCCACAGGGAGCCCTGGACTCTCTCTGATTCAACCCACACAGAAAATAACTTATCTTGGTTCCACGGTGTAATGGCTAACACTCTGGACTCTGAAAATATCTTATCTTAATAAATCTGGGCACCCAATTTGACTTGAGCAACTTTGGTCCTCTTTTCCATAAATGTCTATCCCATAAGATAACAGAAAGAAAAACAAGACATAATTCTAACCAAGTCATTTTCCTCTTTGGACAAAATATTTAGTTGTGAAAAATTGTTGACCTGTCCCTTTGCAGATGACCATGTATTGATATTAGCTTGTTAAGAGTCAATAGTTAGCTTTGGTTGTGGTTAATATTTCTTTTTTTTTTTTTAATGGATATGTTTCCTGAACTCCCTCTGTATACAATTTTGCATTCCTACCACTAAGTCTCTTCCTACAGGAGACTGACAGTCATGCTAGGTTGAACCTTAACAGATGGCTTTGTGGTTTTGTGAACTAGCTTGGACCAGTGATCGTATTTTATTCCAATCCATCCATCCCAGGTTTTTCAAGAATGCACACCTGCCCCATAACTCACTCAGCCGAGTCCTGATAAAGCATTTCCTTTTCATTCCCTGTCATGATGCTCCATTCACAGAGAGAGTTTTCACATTGAAAAGAAATAATTCATTTTCTGCAAATTAACTCTGAGCTTCATCATGTTGGGCCAGTAGCTGGCTGTTTTCCATTTCAGCTACTCCTGCTCATTTGCCATTCTGATTCACTGGATTGGTCTCAAGCAGCACAAGATGCCTTTGAGCTCTGTTCAGGTAGCTCTAGTCTTACATCGGGCAAGAAAATCCCAGAGCTTCCAATTATGCCAATGGCACCAAAGCACCCTGGCTTCTCAAGGGGGGAAATCTTCAATAAAACAATTCATTTCTCATTTCAAAATGACCATGGAATCCTTTAATTGGACAGCAGCCTATTACAGCAGCAGAAAAATCTAATTCCTCAGCAGTAACACAAGACTACTAGAGGTTGAAGAAATTCTCATCATTTTCATTGAATGGTGTCCTGAAAAGGTCCCATAATGCTGCCTTTGCTGAGGGGCACTGTAATAGGTGAAGCAAAGCGAAAACAAGGAACTTAAAGGAACAAGCTGCTCTCACCGCTTGAGATGGATCTGCCTTACACAAAATTTTATGCTACAGTGAGGCTCCTATGTACTTAATGATGTGTTTGTCCTGCACTGACCAATTAGGAAGGAAATAACGTATTGCAAGGAAAAGAACCCCTATGTGGTTCCTTAAGTGCTTATTTCATGATACATAAAAAATGGGCATACAGAAAAAAAAAATCAAGACAAAGCCCTAAGACATTTTAATCTGCTTTTTGAGTTTCATAGCAACTTTCCTTGAGTCTATACTTTGTGTTTTCCAACTGTGTTTAAGAGCATTCAAAAATTGACACAATAATACCTGCATATTACATAAAACCTGACTCTACCTGATTTAGTGGTGCATGTATAGATGTGTTTGTAGAGCTAAGAAACTCAGCACCGTACCCAGGACTGAACAGGAGTTACATACTTTGCCTCTTGATTCTGGAGATGTTGTATTTCTTATAAGAAATATACCTTGTTCCAATACACTTGAAGCAAATAATTTTTATGCTAAACTGATATATTGCCTCTAATTAAAGAATTAGGGTGTGATAGTCTCCCATTTATATTTCTAAACAAAAATCATACAATTGTTCATTTTAATACATAAGTTTTTAACATAGAGGTCTTATAAAATTGGTTGAGAATGTTATCACATATTTTCAGAGAGGCAGTAGAGTGTCACAGTCAGACACAGAAGGGGTAGAAGACTAGGCTAGCAATATAGTTACTTTGTGAGCTGAGGTAGTCATTTAACCCCTTTCACTTCCTTCTCCTCATCTTTAAAATGGTAGAAATAACATCTGCCCCAATGGTGTTGTGAGGACTCAATATAAAATGCACATAAACCACTTAGCACAGTAGCTGGCACATATTACATGCTTAATAAAAAGATATAAATTGTAAAGTTTGCCACATCTTTATAATTATTTAGTAAGATACAAAAGTGTAACTAATATCAAAAATATTTTAGTCACATTTATGGACATTTATTGAGAACCTACTCTGTTCCAAGTACTATTTTAATCTTGGGGACTATAAAGAATAATGAAAGCTTTTTGCTTTCAATGAAATCATTATTTATCTAAAGGGTTGCTTGAATTGTATTGAAAATATTCCTACCTGCAAACTGGGAAACAGTATGGAGTTTCCTCAGAAAGTTAAAAATAGAATTACCCTACAATCCAGCAACTGCTGGATTTACTCAAAGAATACAATAGTAATGATTTGAAGGGATACATGTTTCCTGATGTTTATAACAGCATTATCAACAATAGCCAAATTATGGAAAGAGCCCAAATGTCCATCAGCTGATGAATGGACAAAAAAAAAAAATGGTTTGTGTGTATGTGTGTGTATATATATATATAATGGAGTATTACTCAGCCATCAAAAAGAATGAAATAGGGGCACCTGGGTGGCTCAGTGGGTTAAGTCTCTGCCTTCAGCTCAGGTAATGGTCCTGGAGCCCTGGTATCAAGCCCCGCACTGGGCTCTCTGCTTGGTGGGGAGCCTGCTTCTCCCTCTCTCTCTCTCTCTGTCTACCTCTCTGCCTACTTGTGATCTCTGTCTGTCAAATAAATATATAAAATCTTTTAAAAGAATGCAATATTGTAGTGAAAGGTGGCTCAGTGGGTTAAGGGCCCAACTTTTGATTTTAGCTCAGATCACAATCTTGGGATGGTGATGTAGAGCACTGCATGGGGCTTCCTGCTCAACAGGGAGTCTACATGAGTTCTCTCTTTTCCCTCTACTCTTCTCTCTCCCTTTCATATAAACAATAAAATCTTTTAAAAAAAAAAAAGAATGAAATCTTGCCATTTTTAACAACATGAATGGAGTTAGACAGTATTATGCTAAGCAAAATAAGTCAGAGAAATAAAAACACTGTATAATTTCACTCTTATGTGGTATTTAAGAAACAAAACAAACAAGCAAAGGAATAAAAAAGAGAGAGAGACAAACCAAGAAACAGAGTCTTAACTATAGAGAACTAAATAGTTATCAGAGGGAAGGTAGGAGGATGGGTTAAATAGGTTTTGTATGGAGATGTTAAATCTCTAAATTGTACACCTGAAACTAATATTACACTGTACATTAACTAACTTTAATTTAAATAAAAACTTTAAAAAAAGGAAAAGTAAAGAAAAAGAAAATATTTCTACCAAATAAAATGAGAAAATATGAATGCCTGGCTTTCCTTCTCACAACTTTCTACCTAAATACTAATGCACAAAGTGAAATTAAGAGCTTAAATAGTTCTAAAAACTAAAATAATTAAAATATTGACCAGTGATCTACCAGACATTAGCCAAATCAATCATAAAGTCATGAGGCAGAAAGCATACCCTAAAGGAATGGCAGAGTTAGAGGAACAGATTCCACTCAGCATCCCCCACTGCATAGCGCTCCTTTTGCAAAAGCGAGGCAACTGCCCATGCTTGAGCTTTCTGGTTAGCTAGTATCATTTCTCTGCCATGTCTATGACCCCCTTCAAATACCCCACTCTTTTTCTATGTACACTGTTTTTCTTAACTTTTAATCTTCAAATAATTCTAGACCTAGGGATGAGTTACATCATACAGAGAATTCATACATATTCAACCAGTTTCCCCTAAATTAATATCTTACATAATACAAATACCAAAACTAAAAAATTAACATTGATATACTATCATTAACTATGCTACAGACTTTATTAAGCTTTCACCAGTTTTACTACTAATGTTCTTTTTCTGCTTAAGGATCAAATTGATACTGCACTGAACTGATCAAATTGGATAGTTGACACTACAACTCCTATTACATTTAGTTCTCATGTCTTTATTCTCCCCTTATGTATAGCAGTTCCTTGGTCTTTCCTTGTGTTTTATCACCTTAAAGCTTTTTTTTTTTTTTTTAAATCACCTTAACACTTTTTAAAGAGTACTAGTCAGTTATTTTTATACTATGTTTCCCAGTTTGGGTTAGGCTGATGTCTCCTCCTAACTAGATTGCAGCAATGCATTACTGGGAATGACACTGGAGAGAAGGCAGGCCTTCCCCAGTGCCTCATCTTGAAGAGTAGCCAACACTGACAGGTTCTAAATGGTGATGTTAACCTTGATCACTTGGGAAAGGAGGTGTCATCCAGGTTTATCCACTGTAAAGTTATCATTTTCCCCTTTGTATTTAATAAATATTTAGTTTGAGTCGCCCTTATTTTTTTAATTTCTCATATTAGAAACTCCCTCTGTTTCACCTGCACTTCCATGTACAATTTACATTTAGGTTCAACCGGGACCTCATGACAGTTATTCCCCAGGTCACTGGGGTTTCATGTAAGGCTCAGATGCCTCGCTATGAGACAAAGGCATGCAAGTTCTATCTGAACTCTTTCAACTGCAAGTTACAAAAGCCTAGTTCAAACCAGCGTAAGTAAAAAAGGGAATTTGAATTGTCAAATCTTCAGCCTCAAAGAACACCATTAAATCTGTTTCTCTCTCCTCTCAACTCTGTTTCTCTCTGTGCTGTTTCATTCTGCAGAGTGTCTCTCCACGTGGTTTGGAATATGATGACCAAAGGCTCTAGATTTACACTATGTCAACCTAGCAGCCCTGTGGATAAAGGCATTTTAACTCCTGGATATCCACATATCAGTGCAGTAAATAATCCTGTTTGGTTACTTAATCAATCTCAATGGTCCATGGAATGGTATAATCTCTGAGCTGATTTCTATTTGTGCTTCTGTGGGTTTTCTTGATCTTTTACAATAAACAAGCATCAGTCTTAAAATATGGTTTTTATTAAGTAGTAATTGAATAAATATTTTATTTTCAATGAGAAAAATCCTCATTATAAAAACTCATCAATCCTTTACACATGTCATGTAGAGGGTCCTATAGTCTCATGAACTGTCTCGGGGTCTTTGAGGAGGTAAGAGACTCTATTAGAAGTCCCTACTGCTGTGCTCTTCTCCTACGGGAACACTCCCTGCAGCCCCCTCGACACATGCAGTCGCCAAGAGGTGATGGTGAATGTCAGCACTTGTAGCCGAACTGAGACTGACACCTGAGCACCTCCCGAGGCCTTCATTGCTTGATCCTCTGAGGCCTGTCCCTCTCCTCCATCCCAGTATAATTTATCCTCAAAAGAAAGAAGAAGTATGCTTTTACTCTCTACTTAACATTCAGGTATAGGCAGAGATCACTGACTTTTCTGCAATGTTTCTTGTGAAAGAGAAAGAGTAACAATTACTCAGCAGAAAATCTAGTAAGTTTGGGGAGCCTGAAAATCCAGGTTGAAGTCTGAATCAGCACTAACCTAGTGAGGGGGCAGGGGTTCATCTAGGGAAAAATAATTACTTAACCTGAAGAGACTAAAATTAGACCATAGGTACACCACTTGGAAGATTCTGGAATACTGTACTTTAAGAACTACTGACCTGATAAAAAATAATTCACTGGGAATTCTCCCAACAAATGGAATCCTATATTCCAGCCACAGCAAAGCCAAAACGGCACTAGAGAGGTTTTTAACAAACGCTACCAATGCACAGGGAAGATTATACATTTATCTATGCATCCTGTGCCTTTATCGAAACAAGAACAGGATAGAAACAATGCCAAACCTAGATACCTCAGTCTAAATTATATCTCCAAGTAAAAAATGCTAGATCTTTCCTAAAGTCAGCCGCAGTCCCAAAAGCATCTGGTAAATCTGAATAATGCATGGACAGAGAAGGATTATTTAGACTTTCAAAACATAAACAGCATTGACTATTAGACCTTTAATCCTCCTTTGCCTCCCAAAAGTAAACCTACATTAAAAGAAATCAAATCCAATACAATCTCACGTGTTACACTTTTTGAAGACACACTCTATACTCTGCAACATTGTGTGTATAACTTTACTCATTGTTAGTAGTGGTTTTGTGTACTCAGCATGATAATCTAGACTTTATTTCATGGTTTCTCCTATATGCACACTTGATCCTCAGAGGCCAAACATGTCTGCGTTGTGGTTCATTCAAATTCCCCTGGTTAATTCTGATAATTACCTTAATTAGGCATAATTAACTATTACTTAAAATAACTTTAATTAAGCTACCATAATTAGCTAAAAGGGCACTGTGATTTTAAGGGTTTCATAACAATCTTTTGTTCTTGCATCTATCTCCTTGGTTGCAGCAGACTCACATTACTTTATTTCTGAACTCTTCCTCTCTTCAGGGAAAGAAATGGGATGAAGTTAATCATCATCATAAACCCACACTGAATTAACTTCCTTTTTGTTACCCTAATTATCTAGATGTTAAATTGCAAGTGATTTCTGGAATATTGAGTTTATTGACTTTTATGAACTTACATAAAACTCATACAGTAAATAAAACTCCAAATGCAGACAATTAAAGTACAAAACTGTTTTCTTACACAGGCATTTAGTGGTAATGATTCTGAGGTTTTCTCTGGTAAGCACCTTAGTTAGGTAGGGAAAAGTTGAGGAAAGTATCATATAAACAAGTATATTCTTCTCAATCCAGAGAGAAGGAATCAGACACTGGGGCTTCAGTAAAAGATTACTTTGAGTTCACATTCTTGGCTCTTCCTTTAACTTGTTAAGTTGGACAAGGTCTTTGAGCTTTACTTTAGTTTCCTTTCCTTTGAAATAAGGATAATTCTGCTTTGAAGATCTATTATGGGGATTCAATGAGATAAAATTTGACAAGTACTTGGTACTCCATAACACCAAAGAAAAATGGTGGTATCTTTCCTTCTGCCTTGTCCATTCTTCTCTCTGATATTAGCTCATGACTCAGAATGGCTTCCAAATTAGGTAGAGGAAAATTAGAGATGGCTAAAGAATCTTCTATACATGATCACACAGAAAACGATTCTTTGAAAGAAGTCAACTATCAACCTCCCCACTTCCCCATGTATCACACTTTGTCTCTCTTCTGTGTTTTTCATCACATAATTCTTTCTATGTGTAATAGTCTCTTTTAGCTATCTGTAGCTGGTAAACTTTCTCATTGACTAAGAGGCACTCCTCCGGGAAGCCTCCTTCCTTGACATAATCCTCATCACCTGCTCTTTTCAAGAAAAAAGGGGAGGGGGCGCAAATTAGATAGATGTCTTTTCACTAAGTTACCATGATGGAAATATGTACAGGTTCTACATGTATCTGCATATGATGGTCCTGAAAACACATCCATCACTGCCTTACTAAATGTTATCACCATTGCCTACTTATGTAGCTGTTTCCTCAGCTGACTGAACTCCTTTAGGATAGAAGTTGGTGATTTTCATTACAGTATCCACATTACTCAGCATAGAGCAGGCACAGAGAATGCACTGTAAATATTTTTTATATTAATAAACTGATGAATGCAATACAGTGGTTTAGAGCATTTAGCTTTGGAGTCAGATATGTGGGTACCCATCCCAGCTCAACTATTTGTGTGACCTTGGACAGATAACCTTTCTGAGTCTCAATTTCTTCTTCAAAAATAGGAATCATACTACCTACCTTGCAGGACTGCTGTTAGGGCTATGGGTGACAAGAGATGCAAAGTGTGTAAAGTGCTTAGCACCTTCAATAAGTCACATGGAGGGGGTTGAAGTGTATGCAATACATGTGTATATACATGTAAGTGTAATTTCACATTCTAGCAAAAGATTAATGTGAAAGATGTAATTTTGGGCAGTGATGTTCTTTCTTGTTATATCTCAGAATTGATTGCCCTGTCCTGGGAGATACGCATAGCAATTTGAGCCTTGGCACTTTGTCCTTTGGAATGACAGATAGCATTCCTTATTTAAGAAGGAATCTGTATCGTCTTGTGTCCTGTATTGAGGAGCAAGAAATACCTAGGCTGTGAAATGAGATCTAAGTTTCAATGCTGAATCTACCACTTTCTAGATGAGGATCTTAATAAATCACTAAACTTTTCTGAACCTGTTTTCTCAAATAAACACTAATGCCCAATTAAGTGAGATGTTACACAACAGAGACCCACTGCGGTGTTTTTACCCAGTAGGCAATGAATAAGCATGATCTTCCCCCGACCACCTCTCTCTGAACTCAACTACAGGCTCAGTGGTATCCACACTGCACTCTTCCCCTTGGACAAAGCCTGCCTGGGAAGGCTGCTGGAGGACAGAGATAAAAATGGCCTCAGGCTAAGTCCACAGCCCTAAAATAGTGATTCCAGAAAACCCAACCCAATCTATTTTGTCACTTTTGTTCTATCCTGAATTAATTATTATTTCTGTATTAGGTGGCAGTATGAGGGTGTTTAAAGAAAGAATAATGTAAAATAATTCAAGAAATTAATTATGGAAACAGGGCAAACAGTCTGTGATTTATTGCCTATAATGTCATGACTTCCCTTCATGCAGTGACCACAACACACATAGTAGCCTTCAGACCATTCTATCATCCATTTAGGGTATGTACAAAATGCTTTCCCCATGTTTCCTGACTCCTTGACCTCTCAGTTTCAAAAGCTTAGCTTCAAAAGTTCTTTGAAACATTTTCCACTTGAGCTTTTAACAAGCAAACCTTAATCCTCAATTTATAAGTTATAGGAGTATAGCCCCTTGCTCATTCATCATAATTTCCCTTTGCTTCTTTTAACAACTAGCGACCAGGCAAAGGAAGAAAAAAATGTCCTAAAGCAAGGAGTTTGTTAATGGTCCCTTCACCCTGTAAACCCTGGTCCATTTCACTGCCACCAGCCTTGCTTGGCTGGTGCTGGGCAATGAAACATAGGGACATCTATACCAAAGACCTATTCTTTGTCTCTTCCTAGGTGTCTGCCTATCTGCTTTCCTACACCACTGGAGATACAACAGCAATTAAAATCACACCCATTATCTACTCTTAAGTAACTCGTAGTCTAATAGGGAAGACAGATGTTATTACAGAGCCACATTAGTAAGGAAGAAAGAGGAAATGGGTGTTTGAGATATTATAACACATCCTGGCCTCAGTGATTGTTGAGAAACAGAATAAAAGAAGGAGGTACTAATATTGCTACCTACCTGTGATGGTTAATCCTGTATATCAATTTGGTAAGCTTTGGTGGCCAGTTGTTTGGCCAAACACTGGGTATTTTTCACATGTGATTAGCATTTACAACCAGTTGACTTTAAGTAAACCAGACTGCCTTGGACTGGGTGAGCCTCATCCAATAAGTTGAAGCCCTTAAGAATAAACACTGGGGTTTCTCAAAGAAGAAATTATGCCCCAAATTACAACACAGAAATCCTGCTTATTTCCAGCCTGCTGGCCTTCCCTTCAGATTTCAGACTTAAAACTGTAGTACCACTTCCCACCTGAATTTCCAGGCTGACTTGCCGTAAGGATTTTTGGACTTAGCTCCCACTATTACAGGAGCCAATTTCCCCTTGCCCCAACAATTATAAGTAGCTAATTCCAGAGCAGAGTTCTATTCTCTGGAGAACCCTGACCAATACACTACTGTTGTCTCTACACCACACATGCATCACCCCCAACACACATACACACACACACACACATGCAAACACATACCCCAGGGCTATTAATCCAAGATATCAAAATGCTGTCCAGCCACAATGGCAGCTCTACCTGGATCCAAGGAATAATCTTTCAATGATGCATGATAAAATAACCTGGGAAAGCATCCTGGCATGTGTAATAGTATACTAAGTGAAACATTTTTCTTTTTTTTTTTTTTTTAAGATTTTATTTATGTACATGAGAGAGAGACAGTGAGAGAGAACATGAGCCAGGAGAAGGTCAGAGGGAGAAGCAGACTCTCCATGGAGCTGGGAGCCTGATGCGGGACTCAATCCTGGGATTCCGGGATCATGACCTGAGCCGAAGGCAGTCGTCCAACCAACTGAGCCACCCAGGCGTCCCTAAGTGGAACATTTCTTATTGTCTCAAAGCTTTAGTTAAGCCCTAAAGGTAAAAATGAACATTGTAAAGTACAATACTCCAAAAAGATAGGCCAAAACACCTATACTGAAACACCTATATAATATTTGCTAAAAATCGGCCCAAAGTTAGTTAGCCAACCTTTAACTCATTCCCCAAGTCCAGGTTATATAAAGAACAGTCTACCAGGAGATAATGAACAAAGACTGTTGAGTCAAGAACACTTTATGGTGAGCTGTAGAAGTGCTGTATGCTGGAAACTTTCTCCTATTCCCACTGCTACCTCAAGCCAAATGGTTCCCTCAAGAGAACAGTTTAGAGAGTTTGACACATAAACCTAGTATTCAAAAGGCAAAGTGACTAGTGCCTGAAATAGTCCAAAGTGAGCAGGTAACCAGAGCAGAGTGGAGAGAGAGGGGGGATGCACTGTAAGGGATACAGGTGGTAAATTTATTCCATGAGCCAATTAAGTGTTATAGAGGGTGGCAGGAAATGAGTCATCTTGAATGATTTTGACAAGGAAATCTACCTACCAGGTGCAGTGTCCCCTGATTGCAAAAGGCTGGGTAGGGTTCACAGCAGGAAGTAGAGATAGGGAATCAGAGAACAATGTAGTGTTATCAGTTCTGCTAAGGTGTCACCCTAGAATGCAGAAGTGCCCCTAGAAAGAGTCAGCTTTCAGGCATCATCTCCAGAGGGTACATACGACAAACCACACCACTGCCAATCAAATATCTTCTCTCTGACCCTGAAGCCCTCAGACAGCAGTGAATAGGAAGGGAAAAAAATGCCTGTCACTCTCCACTGTATGTTTCTGAGACTGGGAAGAGGAGAAACTTTAAACTAGATAAGTGGGGCTTGATTAGTAATACATGAAACTACAGAAGTTAAAGGATCTGCCATAACCTTAAAAAAATGGTTTAAAATGAACCTTACACAAGATTCCACCCTAAAAGAGCAGTCTTGCCCTCTCTGTATCACCTTGCTCCTCAAAAGTGCAGCTTCCTTTACTATTTCTTCTAAGCATGTGCTCCAAGTTCCCATCTTACTCAGCCTTCCTAGACCAAATGATTTCCAGTTATAATCTCACCCCAATGGAATTTTTTTTTGGCTTTTTATTTTTTTTATTTTTTTTTTATTTTTTATTTTTTATAAACATATATTTTTATCCCCAGGTGTACAGGACTGTGAATCACCAGGTTTACACACTTCACAGCACTCACCAAAGCACATACCCTCCCCAATGTCCATAATCCCACCCCCTTCTCCCACACCCCCTCGCCCCCAGCAACCCTCAGTTTGTTTTGTGAGATTAAGAGTCACTTATGGTTTGTCTCCCTCCCATCCCATCTTGTTTCATTGATTCTTCTCCTACCCACTTAAGCCCCCATGTTGCATCACCACTTCCTCATATCAGGGAGATCATATGATAGTTGTCTTTCTCTGCTTGACTTATTTCACTAAGCATGATACGCTCTAGTTCCATCCATGTTGTCGCAAATGGCAAGATTTCATTTCTTTTGATGGCTGCATAGTATTCCATTGTGTATATATACCACATCTTCTTGATCCATTCATCTGTGGATGGACATCTAGGTTCTTTCCATAGTTTGGCTATTGTGGACATTGCTGCTATAAACATTCAGGTGCATGTGCCCCTTTGGATCACTACGTTTGTATCTTTAGGGTAAATACCCAATAGTGCAATTGCTGGGTCATAGGGCAGTTCTATTTTCAACATTTTGACGAACCTCCATGCTGTTTCCCAGAGTGGCTGTACCAGCTTGCATTCTCACCAACAGTGTAGGAGGGTTCCCCTTTCTCCGCATCCTCGCCAGCATCTGTCATTTCCTGACTTGTTGATTTTAGCCATTCTGACTGGTGTGAGGTGATATCTCATTGTGGTTTTGATTTGTATTTCCCTGATGCCGAGTGATATGGAGCACTTTTTCATGGGTCTGTTTGCCATCTGGATGTCTTCTTTGCAGAAATGTCTGTTCATGTCCTCTGACCATTTCTTGATTGGATTATTTGTTCTTTGGGTGTTGAGTTTGCTAAGTTCTTTATAGATTCTGGACACTAGTCCTTTATCTGATATGTCGTTTGCAAATATCTTCTCCCATTCTGTCAGTTGTCTTTTGATTTTGTTAACTGTTTCCTTTGCTGTGCAAAAGCTTTTGATCTTGATGAAATCCCAATAGTTCATTTTTGCCCTCGCTTCCCTTGCCTTTGGCGTTGTTCCTAGGAAGATGTTGCTGCGGCAGAGGTCGATGAGGTTGCTGCCTGTGTTCTCCTCAAGGATTTTGATGGATTCCTTTTGCACATTGAGTCCTTGATCCATTTTGAGTCTATTTTTGTGTGTGGTGTAAGGAAATGGTCCAATTTCATTTTTCTGCATGTGGCTGTCCAATTTTCCCAGCACCATTTATTGAAGAGGATGTCTTTTTTCCATTGGACATTCTTTCCTGCTTTGTCGAAGATTAGTTGACTGTAGAGTTGAGGGTCTATTTCTGGGTTCTCTATTCTGTTCCATTGATCTATGTGTCTGTTTTTGTGCCAGTACCATGCTGTCTTGATGATGACAGCTTTGTAATAGAGCTTGAAGTCCGGAATTGTGATGCCACCAACTTTGGCTTTCTTTTTCAATATCCCTTTGGCTATTCGAGGTCTTTTCTGTTTCCATATAAATTTTAGCATTATTTGTTCCATTTCTTTGAAAAAGATGGATGGTACTTTGATAGGAATTGCATTAAATGTGTAGATTGCTTTAGGTAGCATAGACATTTTCACAATATTTATTCTTCCAATCCAGGAGCATGGAACATTTTTCCATTTCTTTGTGTCTTCCTCAATTTCTTTCATGAGTACTTTATACTTTTCTGAGTATAGATTCTGTGCCTCTTTGGTTAGGTTTATTCCTAGGTATCCTATGGTTTGGGGTGCAATTGTAAATGGGATTGACTCCTTATTTTCTCTTTCTTCTGTCTTGCTGTTGGTGTAGAGAAATGCAACTGATTTCTGTGCATTGATTTTATATCCTGACACTTTACTGAATTCCTGTATAAGTTCTAGCAGTTTTAGAGTGGAGTCTTTTGGGTTTTCCACATATGATATGATATCATCTGCGAAGAGTGATAATTTGACTTCTTCTTTGCCGATTTGGATGCCTTTAATTTCCTTTTGTTGTCTGATTGCTGAGGCTAGGACCTCTAGTATTATGTTGAACAGCAGTGGTGATAATGGACATCCCTGCCGTGTTCCTGACCTTAGCGGAAAAGCTTTCAGTTTTTCTCCATTGAGAATGATATTTGCGGTGGGTTTTTCATAGATGGCTTTGATGATATTGAGGTATGTGCCCTCTATCCCTACACTTTGAAGAATTTTGATCAGGAAGGGATGCTGCACTTTGTCAAATGCTTTTTCAGCATCTATTGAGAGTATCATATGGTTCTTGTTCTTTCTTTTAATGATGTGTTGTATCACATTGACTGATTTGCGGATGTTGAACCAACCTTGCAGCCCTGGAATAAACCCCACTTGGTCGTGGAGAATAATCCTTTTAATGTACTGTTGAATCCTATTGCTAGTATTTTGTTGAGTATTTTCGCATCTGTATTCATCAAGGATATTGGTCTATAGCTCTCTTTTTTGATGGGATCCTTGTCTGGTTTTGGGATCAAGGTGATGCTGGCCTCATAAAATGAGTTTGGAAGTTTTCCTTTCATTTCTATTTTTTGGAACAGTTTCAGGAGAATAGGAATTAGTTCTTCTTTAAATGTTTGGTAGAATTCCCCCGGGAAGCCGTCTGGCCCTGGGCTTTTGTTTGTTTGGAGATTTTTAATGACTGTTTCAATCTCCTTACTGGTTATGGGTCTGTTCAGGCATTCTATTTCTTCCCGGCTCAGTTGTGGTAGTTTATATGTTTCTAGGAATGCATCCATTTCTTCCAGATTGTCAAATTTATTGGCGTAGAGTTGCTCATAGTATGTTCTTATAATAGTTTGTATTTCTTTGGTGTTAGTTGTGATCTCTCCTCTTTCATTCATGATTTTATTTATTTGGGTCCTTTCTCTTTTCTTTTTGATAAGTCGGGCCAGGGGTTTACCAATCTTATTAATTCTTTCAAAGAACCAGCTCCTACTTTCGTTGATTTGTTCTATTGTTTTTTTGGTTTCTATTTCATTGATTTCTGCTCTGATCTTTATGATTTCTCTTCTCCTGCTGGGCTTAGGGTTTCTTTCTTGTTCTTTCTCCAGCTCCTTTAGGTGTAGGGTTAGGTTGTGTACCTGAGACCTTTCTTGTTTCTTGAGAAAGGCTTGTACCGCTATATATTTTCCTCTCAGGACTGCCTTTGTTGTGTCCCACAGATTTTGAACCATTGTATTTTCATTATCATTTGTTTCCATGATTTTTTTCAATTCTTCTTTAATTTCCTGGTTGACCCATTCATTCTTTAGAAGGATGCTGTTTAGTCTCCATGTATTTGGGTTCTTTTCAAACTTCCTTTTGTGGTTGAGTTCTAGCTTCAGAGCATTGTGGTCTGAAAATATGCAGGGAATGATCCCAATCTTTTGATACCGGTTGAGTCCTGATTTAGGACCGAGGATGTGATCTATTCTGGAGAACGTTCCATGTGCACTAGAGAAGAATGTGTATTCTGTTGCTTTCGGATGAAATGTTCTGAATATATCTGTGATGTCCATCTGGTCCAGTGTGTCGTTTAAGGCCTTTATTTCCTTGCTGATCTTTTGCTTGGATGAGCTGTCCATTTCAGTGAGGGGAGTGTTAAAGTCCCCTACTATTATTGTATTATTGTTGATGTGTTTCTTTGATTTTGTTATTAATTGGTTTATATAGTTGGCTGCTCCCATGTTAGGGGGATAGATATTTAAAATTGTTAGATCTTCTTGTTGGACAGACCCTTTGAGTATGATATAGTGTCCTTCCTCATCTCTTATTATAGTCTTTGTCTTAAAATCTAATTGATCTGATATAAGGATTGCCACTCCTGCTTTCTTCTTATGTCCATTAGCATGGTAAATTCTTTTCCACCCCCTCACTTTAAATCTGGAGGTGTCTTCGGGCTTAAAATGAGTTTCTTGGAGGCAACATATAGATGCGTTTTGTTTTTTTGTCCATTCTGATACCCTATGTCTTTTGACAGGGGCATTTAGCCCATTAACATTCAGGGTAACTATTGAGAGATATGAATTTAGTGCCATTGTATTGCCTGTAAGGTGACTGTTACTGTATATGGTCTCTGTTCCTTTCTGCTCTACCACTTGTAGGCTCTCTCTTTGCTTAGAGGACCCCTTTCAAGATTTCCTGTAGAGCTGGTTTGGTGTTTGCAAATTCTTTCAGTTTTTGTTTGTCCTGGAAGCTTTTAATCTCTCCTTCTATTTTCAATGATAGCCTAGCTGGATATAGTATTCTTGGCTGCATGTTTTTCTCGTTTAGTGCTCTGAAAATATCATGCCAGCTCTTTCTGGCCTGCCAGGTCTCTGTGGATAAGTCAGCTGCCAATCTAATATTTTTACCATTGTATGTTACAGACTTCTTTTCCCGGGCTGCTTTCAGGATTTTCTCTTTGTCACTGAGACTTGTAAATTTTACTATTAGGTGATGGGGTGTGGGCCTATTCTTATTGATTTTGAGGGGCATACTCTGAACCTCCTGAATTTTGATGCTCGTTCCCTTTGCCATATTGGGGAAATTCTCCCCAATAATTCTCTCTAGTATACCTTCTGCTCCCCTCTCTCTTTCTTCTTCTTCTGGAATCCCAATTATTCTAATGTTGTTTCGTCTTATGGTGTCACTTATCTCTCGAATTCTCCCCTCGTGGTCCAGTAGCTGTTTGTCCCTCTTTTGCTCAGCTTCTTTATTCTCTGTCATTTGGTCTTCAATATCACTAATTCTTTCTTCTGCCTCATTTATCCTAGCAGTGAGAGCCTCCATTTTTGATTGCACCTCATTAATAACTTTTTTTATTTCAACTTGGTTAGATTTAGTTCTTTTATTTCTCCAGAAAGGGCTTTTATATCTCTCGAGAGGGTTTCTCTAATATCTTCCATGCCTTTTTCGAGCCCGACTAGAACCTTCAGAATTGTCATTCTGAACTCTAGATCTGACATATTACCAATGTCTGTATTGATTAGGTCCCCAGCCTTTGGTACTGCCTCTTGTTCTTTTTTTTGTGTTGAATTTTTCCGTCTTGTCATTTTGTCCAGATAAGAGTATATGAAGGAGCAAGTAAAATACTAAAAGGGTGGCAACAACCTCAGGAAAATATGCTTTAACCAAATTAGAAGAGATCCCAAATCGTGAGGGGGGAGAAAGGGGATAAAAAGAGGTTCAAAAAGGAAGAAAAAAAAGAAAAAAAAAAAGAAGAAGAAAATAAAAGAATTAAAAAAAAGAAAACAAATAAGAAAAATATAAAAAAGAAAAAATATATATATATATATTAGATAAACTAGTTAAAAAACGTTAAAAAAGAAAAAGGTAAAAGTTAAAAAAAAATTAACCAGAAGGTGAGAAAAAAAAAATGAAAAAGAAAAAAGTTAAATTAACTGCAAGACTAAAAAAAATCACAGGGGAAAAAGCCATGAGTTCCGTGCTTTGCTTTCTCCTCCTCTGGAATTCTGCTGCTCTCCTTGGTATTGAAACCGCACTCCTTGGTAGGTGAACTTGGTCTCGGCTGGATTTCTTGTTGATCTTCCGGGGGAGGGGCCTGTTGTAGTTATTCTCAAGTGTCTTTGCCCCAAGCAGAATTGCACCGCCCTTATCAGGGGCCGGTCACCCCAGTGTAATTTTAAAGCACATTTAAATGAAATACATTACCATTTTGAAACTCAGATACAATATAACTTTTCTGCATGCTAAAAATTATGTCTGAAGAACTAATAACAGTAATGAAAAAGAGAAGATATTTTTCAGATTTTGCCAAAAAACGGAAAAGCAGGTAGAAATGATCACTTACTAAAACACATGCAGAAAAAAAAATTCATATTATATAACCTCTATTTAATAAGTAAAAATGCCTATGAATACTTTTCTAATAGCAGATTTAAGGCCAATCAGGAAAAGGATTATAGCTACACACTTGCATAAATGAACTAAGCAATAGTTGTTTTTGTATTATTTATGCAATGACAGATTGGATGATGATGATAAATAGACAGAGAGAGAGACAGAGTGAGCCAGCCAGCTATCAGAGCATTGTTTTATACTGTGAGAGACTGAAAGTTCAGAAAACTTGAAAGCATCAGAAATAATGGTAAAATGAGTAGAAATGGTAAATTTAGGTAATGAGAAGAGATTCTTCTAAATAAAATTCAATAATAATAATAGTAATCATAGTAATTACTTTTTATAGCATTTTAAATGTTTGAACTTGAAGAACATTGGACAATGAGTCAGATAATTTGATAATCTTAGCTCTTCCATTTACTAGTTAGGCCACTTTATTTTTTTTTAAGGTTTTACTATTTATTTGACAGAGAGAGAGCAAGAGAGGGAACACAAGCAGGGGGAGTGGGAGATGGAGAAGCAGGTCTCCTGCTGAACAGGGCTCAATACAGGCCTCAATGCGGGGCTTGATCCCAGGACTCTGGAATCATGACCTGAGCCGAAGGCAGACACTTAACAAATGAGACAGTCAAAAGCCTCTAGTTAGGTCACTTTAAACAAGCTACTTAAGTTCTCTGGGCCACCATTTTGTTTATCTATAAAATGAGTATATTAGATCAGACAATCTTTACAATTACATATATATACAATTACATATATATACATGTGTATATATATGTATGTATATATTTCCACAAATCAATTCCATACCTCACCCCTTTCCTTCTTAAATTTATACCCCATTTCTCTTTACTGTATCTTCCCTTTCCTATGGTAAAGGATGTTATATGATGGCAAAGATAGGAAGTAAGGAAGCCTGCAAAGAATGTAAATGAAACCTCAACCTCTATCTTAACTGTACTGATTTGTTCTTTTTTTCTCTCTTCATTTGATCTCCTAATGGGGTACCTCACCAGAGAATAAACTTGCTTGGTTTTTCCTCCTTGAGCTAGTGAGAGAGGAGGTGTTAGAAGGTCCCCATTGGTCATTCCTAATGGAGCAGATCTCCTTTGATGTACTGAAGGCAGCCTGCCTCCAGAGAGTGAATGTAGAGCTCTTTGAATGCAAGTTGCAAAATTATTCCTAGAAGGGTAGGTAGGAAATAAAGTGCAATCAGACCCATTTTTCTGCAGTTTGAAAAGAGAAATCTATAAATTCAATACAATTTCAAACAGAATCCCAAAGGATTTGTCTTGCTTTAGATCTTGACAAGCAGATTCTAAAATCTGTATTAAAAGAGCAACAACAACAACAACAAAAAAAACCTATTTGAAGTATGAGAAGAAGAGGGGAGTCACTCTGCTATACAGCAAGTCTTTTTATAAACTATATTACTTAATACAGTATAATATTGAAGCAGAGATAGATGACTAAACCAATGGAAGGGATGACAGAGCCCAGAAACCGACCTGTACATATCTGGCAACTTGATATAGGATAGGATAGGAGTACCACTGCAGATGAGCCAAGAAAACACTGACGATGCAATAAATGGTGCTCATATAAGTGGTTAAATGTGTGGAGAAAAAATGGATTCCCTGCTTCACCTCAAAAGCAAAAATAAATTCTAAGTAGTTAAAAGTTTAAATTCTAAGTAGTTTACAGACTTAACTGTAGACAACACAACTTTAGAACATTTAGGGAAAAAAAATATTATTTTTTAAAAACACCAAAAAGAATCATAAATGAAAGGATTAATAAATTAAACTACATTAAAATTAGGAATTCCTGCATATCCAATGGCAATATTATGAGAAAAAATGTCAAAAGTCTAATCTTAGACTGAGGATACCTATAAACAGTTTAACCCAGAAGAGATCAATATCCAGAACAAACAAACCAAGAGAAAAAGAAAGCCATTTAATATTATCAAGTGTTGAGAAGAATATGGAGTAATAGGAACCCTTATACACCAGCATTGAGAGTAAATTGCTACAATCACTTTGAAGAGTAATTTAACAATAGGTAATGAATTTGAATATGCACAGATCTTCTTTATCCAGGTAATCCACTGGAACAGAGTTCAGGAGTGAAATCATGAAAGCAGAAAATATCTGACATTTTGGGGAAACGACAATTAATTCATTTTGGCTGGAGCTAATGTGAAAACATGTTGAATGAAATAAAATCTTTCATTTGGCAACAAGGCACTCCAACCCAGCTCCAAGCTCTGTTTCCTACTCAAATTCTATTCCATAGGCAATGAGGATCATTTGAAGACTGATAGGCACTAAGGCAGCAAAATCAGCAGAGCTTTGAGAATACAGCTCAGGACAATGAGGAAACCTCTGAATGAATATAAACTGAAGAGTGACATGATCCAACATACACTTTGAAAAATAATTCAGACAAAAAAATGATTGTACCATCTCTGTGTATTTGCTGCCAATTAGAGTCCATGTTCTGTGTAATCTGGTAGAGATACAGTAGAGGGATAAATGGCCAGCAGAAAATAGTAGGAGACCAGATCACACTAAAAGGGAAATCATGAGATCTTCAGTGTGAAAAGTTTGTCCAACACAGACCAAATTACTGGAGAAAATTCACTGGTGGATGTTAAGAAACAGAGGTGTTATGGGATTTGGGGATACTACAGTAATTTGCCTATTACAGATTTTTACTTTCTTTTAGTAAAACCTTCCTCTTACAGTAGAAAGCTTCTCCCTTTTTTGCCAACAGGCATTTTTGATACATGAAATATGTAAGTAAAAATGTTTCTCTTGGGGAGCCTCAGTGGGTTAAGCCTCTGCCTTCAGCTCAGTCATGATCAGGGTCCTGGGATCGAGCCCTGAATCAGGCTCTCTGCTCAGCATGGAGTCTGCTTCCCTCTCTCTCTATCTGCCTGCCTCTCTGCCTACTTGGGATCTCTGTCTGTCAAATAAATAAAATCTTTTAAAAAAATGTTTCCCTTGTGGGTGCCTGGGTGGCTCAGTGGTTAAGCTGCTGCCTTCGGCTCAGGTCATGATCTCAGGGTCCTGGGATCGAGTCCCGCATCGGGCTCTCTGCTCAGCAGGGAGCCTGCTTCCTCCTCTCTCTCTCTCTGCCTGCCTCTCTGCCTACTTGTGATTTCTCTCTGTCAAATAAATAAATAAAATATTTAAAAAAAAAAAAAACTTGGTATATTAAAAAAAAAAATGTTTCCCTTGTTCACATATTTTCACTGCCCAGCTGTTTATATAGCTCCTGTATAAACTTTCTACAGAAAAAGTACAACAATGCTGGAGACATGTAAATACAATAAAAGAAATATACTCATATGCCCCCTAATTCTACCTCATAAATGAACAAAGCTCCTTTGTTATGATTTAACAAGATTCTTTTTTAAGATTTTTTTTGAGAGAGAGAGAAGGGGGAGAGTCAGAGGGAAAAAGAATCTGGAAGCAGACTCCCTGCTGAGTGAGGAGTCAGATGCACTGGGCTAGATCCCAGGACCCAGAGATCATGACCTAAGCCAAATTCAAAAGTCAGATGCTCGACTGACCGTGCCAATTTAATAATATTGCCCCAATTTAATAATATTCTTTACAAAGGCGTGTGACTAAAAGAAATTTCCATAAACTAATCCCAAAATTATTAAGTATTGCTTATTATAGATTATTGCTTATTAATTCAAAAACAATGATATCATATTCTTATTTTCTCTTAAACACAAAAGGACTCAATATATGTAAATCAGGTATATCATAATTAACTCTAGCATATGAACAATTTTTCTGAAAATAGTCCTATGACTGTTGGTAAAATGGTGTAAGAAGTGACTCACATAGTTATTTTTTACACCATACCTATTTCTTTTGCTTATTTTCTTTCAGTATCTGAAACTGAAAGAATATCTGAAAAAGTATTCTCAAAATTTATCATAAAGAACTACTAAACTCCATTTACTAAAATTCCACTAATTTCTACAAAATCCTAGAACAGATTTCTGTTTTCCATCTCAAATGTACCACTGAGAAATAAATAAAAATCACCAGCTTTTACATGAACATTTAAAAAATTAACAGTCACTCTAAGCAAAATGTAACTGGTCTCACTAATAATGTTTTGTCTAAAATGCTCATTGGTTTCATTGTAGTGCTACTTTTTAATATTTTAATAGTATATTATTTGATAAGTTCCTTGATTATTTCCCTACAATAAGAACCCCTGAACTTGGAAAAGAACATGTAACTACCATGAATCCGAGGTGTGGATTCAAAATCCTATATACTTCCTTTTTCTATTCTTCCTCCCAAAAATGGCATCAGTTAGCCCTTCTTGGCAAACAGATATAGATAGCACACTTTTTAATGGGCCCTCCATTTTCAGAAGATGTTCTTTTTCAACTACACATAAAACTACAGAACTAATATAAAACTATTTCCTCCAAACACAGCAGGGGCTAGGTTTAGATACCATCACTATTTTGTCCAAACCCACTTCAAAAGTGAACAAGCTAGAAAAATAGAGCATACATGGGGAATCTTGGATCACAGTTCCATATATAATTATTGCCATGACTACTGTTATCATCATAAAATATATAGCATATTAGCGCCATGAAGGAGCACAAAGAAAAGGCTGAATTTTGGCTTCAATTTTGTAACATTTTTCTCCATTATTCTTCTTGATATATAACTAGCTTATTTCTGCTATTATAATAGGGGGAAAAACACTTATGCCCCATATGAATGTAGGAGTATTTTTTCTTTCCTTTTCTTTCCTTTCCATAAGCTCCTGAATACCCACTTCAGAAAATCACTGGATGACTTACTCATACAGACATTTTCCCACAAAACCAGCTTCTGCTGAGATCCTTATTAAAAGGAGAGTATCATTATTAGAGCTACATTTAAATGCATTCAGGAGTTCATTCAAAAAATAAATTAGAAACACCACCATTATCTTTCAAAATTGCTAATACCATTCTACGTAAGAATGGGCCCTCACTTAGGCTTTCAAATTTCTGACCGTGAAATCTGACCCATTAGTGTCATTTTGATTAGAAAATACTGCTTACTCAGTAAAGGATCATACCTCTGGAAGTGAAAGTAAGTTTTTCCTATATGTAGAACTTTGTTTTCTTCAGAGAAGAAAAGCAGTCCTGTGAATATCTAAAGTAAATTATTTTACCTTTCTGATATTCTCAATAACCTTTCATATATAAAACCAAAGTTTTGGCATTTCAGCACTAAATAAAAACGGCAACATTTAACTTTCTGGGACTTTTTTTCTTCTTGCTAAAGAGCTCATAATTATTAATATATCAACATGATACATTAATAGATTAATTCATGTCTATCCCATAGATTATTACTAATAGAGATTAAACACACTAAGTATCTACGAAACCTTGAATCAACTTATTCCATGTCTTTTGTTTTTCAAAAAAGGAACTTTTGTGAGGACTTTTGCTTTGTTCTCATATAGAAAGTAATTTTTAGGGGCACCCTGGTGGCACAGCCATTTGAGTATCCAACTCTTGATTTTGGCTCAGGTCATTAACTCAAGGTCATGGGATCAAGCCCCACACTGAGGTCCATGCTCAGCATGGAGTGTGCTTGATTTTCTCTTTCCCTTTCCCTCTGTCCCTCCCCCTGTTTGTGCTCTCTCTCTAAATAAATAAAATCTTTTTTATAAAAGGAATTTTAATTGCTAAAGGGCAAAACATGCACCTTGAGTTGTGCCACGCTCTACTGAAAGCCGTGTGTCCCCCGAGTCCGTCGTAAACTGGATTCTGATTACTGTCTCCACTTCCTACAGTTGTGTCCTTTCATCTTACATTCCTGAAATCTCCATTAGGATGGAAAAGCTATAATTTCTTTCCCTTTAAAAGTAATTCATAACTCTAATTTAATATATTTTAACTGTAGGCTAAACATTCAGATGATGCACCAGGGTTACAAGATCCAGCCCCTTCTCTCAAGGGGATGTTTAATGCAGCTTCATAATGCTGCAAATTAATTCTAGTACACTGTCAAAAAGAAACAAATAATTAAGTACCCATTGAAGCAAAACAAATACTCCAATATCAATACAGCACATAAAACACCACGACTTGTCAGGTAATTTAGCGTGCTGGAATTCTTTCAATATAACTGACAGCAGCAGCCCCAATTCTCAAGGTAATCTGGAAATTTTATCATGTATTGAAATGCAATTCCTTTTAAATGTTGAACACTGCACATTTTAACAGCAGTTATTTCACAGCCTCATGCATATCCCCATTTATTCTGCTGTCAGAACCTACGGCCAAGAAAGCGAGGGCCAGGAAAAAGCACCATAGAAACTCACATACAGTACTCCCTTCCCCTTCAGAAGGATCCTAACTAGAACCACTTAACATTCATAAAGATCTAAAATTATAAGAGCAAACAACAATGGGATTTTACTGACTAAGACGACACCTGTGACTGAAGGTGTTATAATTTCCCTCATTAACCAAAGACAAAACAAGAATTAATGAGTAGAAGCAGTAGAGATTTGGAGAGAGCCTGAAATTTTTTGGCCTCTCTTTTTTTACTGAATTATCCACAATGCCTATATACAGTAGGCATTTGTTGAATGCACGAATGAATGAATGAATGAATGAGTATGCTTGAATCCTACATTGACCCCAATTATAAAACAGTTTTCAACAGCTTTTCTTATCTTAAAATTGAAATGCATTACATATACCTTTCTTCCATGGTTATCTTCAACAACTTAGGACCCAAAAAAAACTTATTTTCCCTCTCAGCCAACCTTCTCCCTGCCTTTAATTCAGTTAATTAGGTTTGGCCTATATATACTTAGGTGAATTTACATACTTTATTAAAGAAACCCTAGCTGCTATAACAAATAAAAACTAAAGTTTCAGAGACTCAAAATAGTTAAAATTTCTTTCTTGCTCATCTAATAACAGTGAATAGGAAAACGAAGGAGTAGCCCTTCCATGAGGCCACAGGAACTCAGGATTACATAAGTTCTGCCATTTTTACCACAGAGCTTGTAAATTCATCCCAAGAGTTATCACCTTCCAAACTAACTAGAGGGAAAGAAGAGCCTGAAGTATGACAGAAGAGTATGTGTAAGACTTGAAAGTTATATGTATCATCTCTAATCCCTTTCCATTTGCTAAAACCCAGTCGGTGGCTAGATCTAATTATAAGAGGATCTAAGCAGCCACTTTTCAACAACAGCTCTATAACATGTAAGGTGTAGGGCACAGGGACAGCACAAATATTTTGCTTGATGGTTTCATGTTTCTGTCACACTTGTGTCCTCATCAGAGACATGAGCTCTAAGGTGACTTGGGACCAGGACGGGCTGGCTACTGCCTGATATGCCATCAACCTCAGGTTACTTTTGAGACACATGTCAAAAAAGAAACTACAGAGAGATTCAAAATGACTATTAATTTTTTTGAAAATAAATGTTATTTGTGACATCCACAAGCCTTCAAGTGTTACAATTCATTGACAATACAATTCTCCTGTTCCATAGGACTACTAGCTTCGACGCATACGAAAGAGAAAGTGGTAATAGAAATCAAGTTTTATCTCCAGGAGTGGAATATATTATATCCATGGCACTTCCAGTTTAAATCGGTAAAGAAGTGGGTCTTAAATATAGTCTTTAATGATCTTTAATACACTCATAGATCTCAACTTAAAAAAGTTACAGGCCACAAATATGACCTACTCATTTTCTCCTAAAGGAAATCTGACCATAATTTCAGCAGAAACTTGTAGTTCTAGCAGTCAAATTTGAAGAGTTTCACAAAGGTATTTTTGAAACTTTTTTTTTGGAAGCTTTTTAATGACATCAACCTCTGCCTCTGGCCCTCATCTTTTCACTGGCAATTCCAAGAGGACTGAATAAATCTAATGAAACACTGAACTCTTTCAAGTGGTCAGTAATCCATAGAAAATGCACTAGTTAGAAATCATTATTGCCTGAGCGATTAAAAAAAAAAAAAAACTGAGTACAGTACTGGGTCATAATCTTCCAAGAGGAAGTTATAAATAATTCAGTCTACATCTCATGAAAATCATCTGCCACAAGAAAAAAAAAATGAATACTATGCAGCTGTTTCTGCTATTGGTAAAAACTGAAGAACAAAGTAATTTACAAAAGTGGCAATTGGGGGTAAAATATTTGCTATGGTAAATGATAAAAGTAACTGAGATTTAAAATTTCGAGAAGGAGGTTAAGAGTTACAATCACAGAGCCTTCTTTGTATGTTGCACAACATCTCACCCATTTCAGACAGAAAGAAAGGATACAGGAAACCTCTTCTCCACACAATACACATCACTAACTGTCTCTGCAATATTTTCTACTCACTACACTGAATTGTACGCATATCCTTACAAAGTACTTCTCTCTCTGAAATTCATAACAGCAACAAATCTACATATGAACTCTAACTCTAATGTGAATTTAACATTGATTTGGTTAAGTGTAATTAAGGGCCCCAAGATGAGCGGGGGGGGAGGGGGTGTTAGAGCTGACAATATTTGTGCACAGCAACTTGGTCCAAATTAACTTTTGATCAATAGTGGTGTTTGGGAGTAAAGAGAAAATAGACTAAGCATATCAATGAAAAATTGGTCTGAAATAACAGGAGCTACTCCAGATTAACTTCAACTACATTTGAAAATGTGATTTTCTAAAAGGCAAATACAACGCCTGGCTACTGTCTACAGACTCCACTTTTACATGAGATCTAGAAAACTGGAGACCCAGTGCTGATCTACACAACATAAAATATTTTGCATTTTGCATTTTGTGATTGGAAAAAGAAACATACTGGTATTCTACCCAGATGAACTATGCAGTGAGTGGCAAGCATTCTCGGGCAGAAAACCACATGCCGTGGATCTATTTTCACTTGTGAGGCTGCTCCAACATGCACTGCAACTCAGTTTCCTAGATATTCTCTCAGGGACTCTCCAACCAGCCACTCAGCAACCTCATCTGCCCTTTTCAACATAACATATTATGGTAACAATGGAAGCTGATCCCCAAAAGATAGCAGCAATATAAACTTGGAAAGCTGTTCCTTCTCTCTGTATTTACAATTTGTTCCCTAGGTTAGCATGGCATGACACTTTGCTTACTCTTGTTAGCCTCTCGGGGAAAAAAAATCATTCTATAATCTTGCTCTAGTCTGTTTTTCATTTCATAAATAAATATTAGAGCCAGTTAGCCCTGAAAAGCAGGAAGAGTATAAGCAAGAATACATTTTTGCTCCAAACTGTTCAATGTTATTTTGGATCTGGGAGGAGGGGGCTGTGGGAGGGAGGAGGTCCTTTTCAGTGGGGATTGAGTATAGATGACACATAATGTTAGTTTCAGGTGTACAACTCAGTGATTCAACAAGTTTACATGTTATGCTAGGCTCATCACAAGTGTAGCTACCATCAGTTCCCATACATCACCATTACAGTATCATTTCTTTATGCTGTGCCCCTTTTATTCCTGTGACTTCTTCATTCCATAGCTCAACATTATTTTGATTGAAGAGACTTTAAATTTCTAATGTGATATCAAATATACTACATAAACAAATTATTTAAACCAACAATCTTAGTGAGATAATTCAGTATCCTTGTTACCCTGAAATACCTCCACAGTAGATATATGATACTTCACACATAAACTCTAATTATACTAATTACAATGCAGGGAGAAAACAGCCTTTGTTTTGTAAATGCCTAATAAAATTGAGCATCAGAGCATTCCAAATGAACACATTAGGCATTGGTTAAGCAACAAGTCTCTTTGTCAGGTTATTTATAGGGGCCAAGAGAAATAGTCTTCTTCAGATATTTCTGCTGGCCATAATTCTCCAACCTGGCCCCAAATATTTAATGACTAAACTTAAAATTTACAGTGGGGAGAAAGAAAAGCAAATTGCTATCTATATTTATAGGCTAAACTAATTTTGCATAATTATCTTTGATGAGACTAATCAAATAAAGTCACTATTTTATTCCATGAGGCATCTTACCTATCTGTATGAAGACAGGCCTGTCGAATTAGGGAGAAACATAAGAAGAACATCACTGGTTCTTTATAAGCTACCCCAGGGAAACTATAAAGCATTGAAGGATGTATATACTACCCTGGAAGTAATAGAGCACTATCTAGAAAGAGAGAAACAATATAGGAAAGAAGAATGATGAGGTACCTGGGTGGCTTAGTTGGTTAAGCATATGACTCTTGATTTGGGCTCAAGTCATTGAGTAAGGGACAGGTGAGATTAGGTAGGAAAACACAGGTTGGGGCTCCTTAATGAGGCTCATGGAGAGGCTCACATTTCCAGATGTGGAAAAATAGATATTAGCAGAAAGAAGGAAACACCTTGTTTGTTCTCACAATACTTACAAGAACACTTTTGGTTCTAAATATAGACAGGATATTCTCATATTTACAAAAAGAGAAGGGAAAGTAACAAATCCAAGATGTTGGTTCTAATTATAGACAGGATATTCTCATCTTTATGAATCCACGTGTTATTGACATGAAATTTACTAAGTTTCCTGGTCAGTTTTCTACAGGAGAGGGACCATAAAAGTTCTTGGGGACAACCCAATCAGTGGCAACCCATTTATGATCCCTCTCACTCTAGAGAGCTCTTTTTCCTTCCTTTCATTCTTACCTTCACTTAACTTTCACTTCACTTCACACTTCTGTCAACAAGATGCATTGACTCCTTGAGACAAAAACCTTGCAATCCTGCAACATCATGATCTCAGGGTCATGAGATCTGACCCCGGGTCAGATTCCATGCTCAGCACAGAATATGCTTGGGATTCTCTGCCTCTTCCTCTGCCCCTACCCCTGCTCACTCACGCGCTCTCTCACACACACACACAATCTACCTATCTATCTACCTTTCTTCCCTCTTTCTCAAATAATAAAATCTTTTTTTTAAAAGGAAAATGAAATGAAAGAATGACATATAACATTAGTATGATTGATGGTGATCCTGTAATTTAAAAAAAAAACTATTTTCCAGTAATCATCTTACCATTCATGCTATGATTATACACCAACTGGACACTAGTTATACTATTCATAAAACTACTGAACTCAAGCAAAAGATCTAAAATGCCCAGAAGCAAAGAAGCAAAATTAAGGCCACGATTTCTCTTCCTAATCTCACTCCACCAGAAAAGAAATATTCTGGCAAGATGGTGGTCACAAAATGTTTTAATCTCTTTTAATCTTCACTTGAAAAGAGAGCAGGGGATGGACTCCAGGTGGCTCAGTGGGTTAAGCCGCTGCCTTCGGCTCAGGTCATGATCCTGGGGTCATGGGATCAAGTCCCGCATCGGGTTCCTTGTTCATCAGGGAACCTGCTTCTCTTGCTGCTTCTGCCTGCCTCTCTGCCTACTTGTGTGTACTCGCTTGCTCTCTCTCTCTCTGGCAAATAAATAAAATCTTTAAAAAAAAACAAAAAAGAAAGAAAGAGCAGGGGAAAAAAATTCAGACACAGCATTTCAACAAACTAAGTGATAAGACATCCCCACAAACCGTCAATTGCAAAACAGTGAGGACAAAATCACCAACCACGACAAAATTTCCAAGGTAGCACTACTTGTACAGAAGAAAGCAAAGTGATGTCTAATGGTCCCAAACACAAGAAATGCCAATAATAGGGGCACCTGGGTGGCTCAGCGGGTTAAAGCCTCTGTGTTTGGTTCAGGTCATGATCCCAGGGTCCTGGGATTGAGCCCTGCATTGGGCTCTCTGCTCAGCAGGGAACCTGCTTCCTCCTCTCTCTCTCTGCCTGCCTCTCTGCCTACTTGTGATCTCTGTCTGTCAAATAAATAAATAAAATCTTTAAAAAAAAAAAAGAAAGAAATGCCAATAATAGGAAACATATGCTCACAGAAATCACAGGTAAATTTTAAAACAGCACCTGAAACTGGAAGGATTTTGTCAAATACTATGGTAGGAGAGTACAAGGAAATGGCATCTAGGACTGAAGGAAACAGAGCATCTAGACAGGCTTTTCTTCTGAAATAGACCCTCATGCTAAAAAGAAAATTTTAAGGAAAACAAACTAGTGGGAATTGAATTAGAATTTCACAGAACAGGGGCACCTGGATAGTTCAGTGGTTAAGCCTCTGCCTTCCACTCAGGTCATGATCTCAGGGTCCTGGGATTGAGCCCTGTATTGGGCTCTCTGCTCGGTGGGGAGCCTGCTTCTCCCTCTCTCTCTGCCTGTCTCTCTGCCTACTTGTGACCTCTCTCTCTCTCTCTCTGTGTGTCAAATAAATAAATAAAATCTTTAAAAAAAAAAAAAAAAGAATTTCACGGAACAAGGAAGACAGAGATGAAGGAAAGTGAATGTCCAGAGGAAAGTGAAGAAGGAAAGCCACCAGGTTTTGAACACTGTTCGAAAGCAGTGGAAGAAGGAGCACTCTGAAGTTAGAAAGCATTATGAGCAATAAGACTATGGTTTTGAGTTGCCATTTCCTATTAAAAAAGAACTGAGGCTTCTTGGACAAATGGTTGATTCCATGCCTGGGGCAGGACATGTACAAAATGATCTTGAAATACCTTGTTAAAAAGAAGCAAAAACTATCAGACCTGTCAAAAGGACAGAGTAGACAACTTTATGAGGTTTCCACTGGCCAAAGATGGGACAATTTGGCTTCGATAAGGAAAACAATTCCCATGGATATATATAAATCCATTCATTAATACTTCAATTACTAAAAACTAAATTATCATCTTAAAAGGATGGTAAATAAAGAAAAGAAACAAGTTTTATTCTGTCTTTCCTATATGACTAGACTACAGGATAACCAATAAAAAAATGTTTAAGATAATAATTTTTTAAATGATAGGCTATCACCATTTGCGACCACCCTCCACCCAATGAATTAATGGATTATATAGCAAGTATCAATGTCTGCCGACAAAAAGAGACCACAAGACATATGTGCCTTCTATTGACCTGCTAAAATGTCAAACATGAGAATGACCAACCCTCTGAATCCTCTAGCCGATTTTTAGGAATTAGAAAGGAGAACAGAACATGTCAACTTAGCTAAGAATATATAGTTAGCAAAATCTAGACAATAGGAAACCTGACAGTTCAAATTATCTAGGTCCTTCAACAAGAAAATATTAAGTTAAAGAAAGGGATGAGGTAGATAGGGTGGAGAGAAACTGTAGATGAAAGAATCTAAAGACATCATTTTTTAATAAAAAAGGCTACAATACTGTGTATAAAGATGCACTCTTGAGTGGTAAAAAAGAAAAAAGTGAGGACATTATTACTATAAAAGTCAGGGTAATAGCTATTCTGACAAAAGGGAGTGTTTATAACTGGGATGGGCCTCACCAAAGAGATTCTGGGATAGCTGACAAGGTTCTCTCTTTGAGCTTGATGGTAGTTACAACGGTGACCGTTCTAAAATGATTCACTACTGAAAGATGATATTAATAAAAGGAGAAATGAAAGAAAGAAAGGGGAAACACAACAGGAGACCCATGGCAGTTGGAAGACAGTAGGGACTATGCACAGGTAGTGTCTATTTCAGAAAAAGACTGAATTAAGACTCTCAAACCCCCACCTTCCACCTCCAATGACACCTGAAAGAATATCAAAGCAGAGGTCAGCAGCAGGTCTTTAATAGAAAGTTCTCTGTTTCCCCAAAATCTCTATGTGTTCAGATTTTTTGTCACAATATTTTTGCAGGACTAGGTTACAGCATTCACTATAGATCCCACAATCATGGAATGGAAAAATTGCCCTAGGAAAATTATATTTTCTACTGATATGAAAGAAAAGAATTTGCCTCAATGTTCCATCATCTCATGTAAAAAAAAAAAAAAAAAAGTTGGAATTGAAATGTTTCAGATGATTTTATTTTATTTTATTGTTTTTTTCTTTCTTTTTTTTTTTTTTTTTTTTTTTTTTTTAATTTTTTATTTTTTATAAACATATATTTTTATCCCCAGGGGTACAGGTCTGTGAATCACCAGGTTTACACACTTCACAGCACTCACCAAATCACATACCCTCCCCAATGTCCATAATCCCACCCCCTTCTCCCAAACCCCCTCCCCCCGGCAACCCTCAGTTTGTTGTGAGATTAAGAGTCACTTATGGTTTGTCTCCCTCCCAATCCCATCTTGTTTCATTTATTCTTCTACCCACTTAAGCCTCCATGTTGCATCACCACTTCCTCATATCAGGGAGATCATATGATAGTTGTCTTTCTCTGCTTGACTTATTTCGCTAAGCATGATACGCTCTAGTTCCATCCATCAACAGATGAATGGATCAAGAAGATGTGGTATATATACACAATGGAATACTATGCAGCCATCAAAAGAAATGTTTTTTTCTTTCTATATCCCTAACTTCTATAACAACAAAATAGCTTTGGCATGGCAATATATTGTTATGTATTCTATAACAATATATGAAAGTATAATTTGATGAAATGACAATTTTGAAGCCTGAAGCAACTACAAATGCTTAACATAAGACAGAGGAAGATGGGAGAGGAGGAAGCCAATTTCTTGAATTGAATTTAAAACCATGCTGTGGTTGTTTCTCTTCTGCTGCTCCTGAGAGCATTACCTGGACAGGAACCCTCTTACTGTGGAAGGGAACTGTGGCACAGTCGGCAAACAACATGCTCTGTCTACTAAAGTCTATCAGGGCTCCTTGCAGGTCTTTTCACCATGCTTCCTTCTACCTGAGGGAGTCTGGATATGAGCTAGGGAGAAGAAGAAAAGAACATCTACTGCCTATTTAGGTCATGAAGCACATATGCAGAATCTTAACTAATGTCCAGTTAATTACCTACTGCAGGTTCAAATAATACAACGGCTACAAAGTGGGCAGGGATCTAGGAGGTTTCCTACAAAGAAGTCATAGTCCCACTAATGGCATGGGGCCCCATTCCTGGTCTCCTGGAGGACAGCATGAGAATGCTTCCTGACCAGAAGAGACTCTCTTCCAGACCCCTCCTGCTCCTCATTATCATTCTCTCCTTTTAACCTCTCACTCCCACACCCCAATCCTCATCCTTTGTTCTCTTCTAGTTGGCCTCTGAGAGAGATTTCAATCAGTCCTTTCTCTGTATGGTTCTTTCACTGCTTAGGCAGAAATGATGCTTCTTATTCTCCATGGTGGCCTGAACTTCAAGTAGGATATCTGAAAAACAACCAAGCAATCCTGGCGCAGGAAAGATAACCCCCTGCTGACATACCTCTTTAACCTTATTCTACCAAAGCAGAAGCTTTTCCTTTTCCAGCTTTGAGTTATTATATCAAAAATTCCCATCCACTGTTTTACCCTTAACATCCTAGAAAGAAGGTGGGGTCACCACAGAGCTAATGCAAGGGAATCAGTGTGTTTATGATTTAATAACTTTTTAAATCTATATCATATACATTTGCATACATAAGCTTAAAAAATAATAATGGAATCCAGGGGTGCCTGGGAGGCTCAGATGGTTATGCTTCTGCCTTCCGCTCAAGTAGTGACCTCCAGGAGGAGGTCCTAGGATCAGAACCCTGTATCGGGCTCCTGGCTAGCTCAGCAGGGAGTCTGCTTCTCCCTCTCCCTCTGCCCCTGCTTATAGGCTCTCTCTCACTCTCAAAAAATAAATAAAATCTTTAAAAACAACAACAATAATAATAAAATAATAATAATAATAAGGAAATCCCCAGGAAAACAATACTAAAGGGGGAATTATGAAGAGTTAGGAACCTCTGCTGTAAGAAAATGTAGAGTTTGGTTTCGAAAGCTGGGCTTTAGAGGGCCTCCATGAGTCTCTAAGAGGGCATATGGTCACAGAAATAGTTGTTTCAAAAAGGGCTTTGAAACATCAGCAAGAGTTATGAAAGAATCCCTGTATACAGCAAATGACCAATAAATAGTTGCTGAATGACTGAATGAATTATTTAAAATATATCAATGACACATGCCACAATTCAGATGTGAAAAAAAAAAAAAGGTAACTTTTTCTGCAAGGAACCTCATCTTGCTTTTGAGTCCACTGAAGAGAAACAACCATCCTTCACTCACCAATGATTATTACTCAGTCTCTTCCAGTTTTAGCCAATGCTTTTCAGGTATTATCTCAGGTGCTTGAGGATTCAGGCTCAGTAAATTACATCTTTTTCCTTCTTCCTTCTGATGACCTCCTCACCAAGGACCTTCTAAGTTCTTACAGAGTAGAGGCAGAGAGGCTTTGGCAATAATGTGCTCTGGCCTAGCTTTGCCCCAGCTGGCTCTACACCTTGCTGAAGTGACCTTGGTCCTGCCTGTTTCAAACCGGCACCCAGTGTTGAAAGGGGGGGGGCCTTCCTACAGACTTACCACAGACTGCAGCCTCCTTGTCCTGACTCTAGGCCTCTTGCAGTCCTCTTAGCATTTGGACATCCCCCACAAGTGCCATGAGAAACATCAGCTCCCCAGATGACACACACATGCCATGGGAACTAGAAGTGCTACCACAAACTGACTGGCCTACACCTCTTCTTCAGATATCTCAAAACAATCTCAGCGGGTAGCCTTGCACACTGAATATACCAAATGTTCAACTTCATTAAAGGTAGTGCAGTCTCCCCAGGCCATACCCTGAGAAACGAGGAAGTCCCCTCACCCGCAACCCGTTCCTGATTCTGCAAATCTCTCCAGCCCTCCCTACCCTTTGCCTCCTTCCCAGAGATTCAATTGTGGAAGGGGACAGATTCAGGAAAGAAGATGGCCTCACTTTTGGCTTTTCTCCTCTTCCTTCCTCAGAGCCCCTGAATCAGAAGCATTTTTCTTCTTCCCTTTGGACACCATTTACCTTATTTGTGTCACCGTTCTCCATTGGTACCATGAGAATATTAATTCCTACTCCACTGGTAGTTGTAAGACTTGAAATAAATAATGTGCAAAGCTTTCCTGCCTTTTCAGTGCTCTCCTAATTTTACCCCAACAGTGAGCTGTCTCAATCCCAAAACCTGCTCAGAAACTTATATGCCCAAACCTACAGACACATGTCCAGGCTCCCACAATGAGCCAAGGACAGAATCAGAACTTAAAGCCAGGACTCCTGCTGTGTAGCTAAACTTCTCAAGGTTTTCCACAGTAAAAACTGCTTCCTTAAAATATTTTTTAAAAAGAAGAGCAGAAACATTTGTTTATTCTTTCAGGAAACACATCTATCGAAAACCTCTGGTATATGAAGCACAGTGCTTATTACTAGGGGAAAAAGAAAGTAGTAGAGCAATGAGAGGTCAAATTCACAAGGATGAAAAGGCATTTTTGTGTGCTCAAGAGAACTCTGAGCATTTGTTATTGCTTGAGCATTGTAGTGAGATTCCAGGCTGGATAGGTAAGAGACTGTAAGCAGGGAGAGCCTTGAAGCTACCCTAATGAGCTCTAACTTGGGTAGAAGGGGAAATGTGTTTAATATTGGCAATATACCACTCTGGTCACAGTGAAAGAGTGCTCTAAGGAGGACAAGATTAGAGATAAAGAGATCATTTTTTAGGCTGTTGTAGTAACCCAGGTCAGGTATTTCATGGGTTACAATGAGTAGGAATAGGGATAGAGAGGGTGGGAAAGATCCAAAAAAAGAAAAGATTTTTTTAGAAGTGGGTCAGATGGGTAGTACTGGTTTTTGATTTTTATTTTTTAAGATTTTATTTATTTATTTTACAGACAGAGATCACAAGTAGGCAGAGAGGCAGGCAGAGAGAGAGAAGGAAGCAGGCTCCCTGCCGAGCAGAGAGCCCCATGTGGGGCTCCATCCCAGGACCCTGGGACCATGACCTGCGCAGAAGGCAGAGGCTTTAACCCACTGAGCCACCCAGGCGCCACAAACTGAACTTATATAATTAAAGCACATTTTGTATTAAAGAATGATAAAGAAAAATTTCCATGAATTAAAGAATGTGGAAGTGTAAGAACAAATTTTGTGACTAAAAAGGTATATATTTTCAAACAAATCTTTTCTTTTACTATATCGGCATATTTGAATCCTGATTTCGGCTTTAGAGTAGGGAAACCTGGATTTGCATTTTGGTTCAGATACTTTTTTAATTGCTCTGAGTAGAATTTCACATTTATGAAATCAGTATAATTATTATTCTATCAAAGGAGAGATGGAGGACCAAATGAATTGGCAAATGAAAACAGAATTCCCCAAGAGGGAAGAAAATGTATCCTATCCATCTTAAACTTTTCCTAAGTATAGAAACAAGAAAGCATCAAAATTCTTCTCCAGAAGTAAGCCAATTTCTACACCAATATCTGATTAAGAATAACGGTTAAACTGAGTAAGTACCATTTTAAGCATTTTTCATGGATTATCTGTAATCCTCATAATAACAGCTAATAAGCGGTAGAGCTGGGATACAAATGCGGGCCCTCTGGCACTAACTCACAGGATTTACCCATTATGGTCACAGCCTCTTAACAATAATCATTGTTATGTAACTCAGCAGGGAGTCTGCCTCGTCCTCTCCCTCTGCCCCTCCCCTGTTCAAGCTCCCTCTCTCTCTCTCATAAAAATAAAATCTTTAAAATATATATATATTATACACACACACGACAATGATCCGACAATTCCAAGAAAACAAAACCACCAATTTAAAGACACATATGCAGCCCTATGTTCACCACAGCATTATATACACAGTCAAGACTTGTAAGAAACCTAAGTGTCCATTCATAGATAAATGGATAAAAACACATATGTATATATGCAAATATATGCATATATGCAAACATATGTGCATATTTGTAATATATACAACATATGCACATATGCAAATATATACATATAGGTAATACAAACAATATATACATATATGCAAATATATGTGTATATGCATATATGTATACACATGCAAATATAGGAAAATACAAAAACATATACACATACACACACACATGGAATATTATTCAGCTGTAAGAAAAACAATGAAATCTTGCCATTTGCAGCAAGACGGATGGACCTAGAGGGTATTATGCTAGGTGAAATATGTCACACAGAGAAAGACAAATATCATGTGATATCACTCATATGTGGACTCTAAAAGAAAACAAAAGAACAAAATAAAAGAAAAAGAGATTCACAGATACAGGAAACAAACTGCTGGTTATCAGAGAGGGGAGGGCTTATAGGTATGGGTGAACTAGAAGAAAGGGATTAAGAGGCGCAAACTTTCAGTTATAAAATAAATAAGGAATATAATGTACAGCATAGGGAATACAGTGAATAATACTACAGTAACTTTGTAGAGTGACAGAAAGTAACTATACTTACTGTGGGGATCATTTCATTACATATAAAAATATCAAATTGCCATGATGTACATCTGAAACTAACAGCATACTGTATGTCAACTGTACTTCAATAAAAAATGTAATACATGCATATATAAAATCTAAAGATGATCTAATTAAATGATCCTGTTTTATTCTTGATATCTATTCAAGAAATCAAAGTATCATTAAAAACTAAAGATATTCAGATTTCAATAATTTTCCATCCTATAATGAAATTTAAATGATCCTTTTGCTAAAAATTAATGTTGAATTTTTCTTATACTATTACTAAAAACTTTTTAATGCTGGGATTCCTTCAAAAGCAAATAATGACAAATAATCAAAGAACACAATACAGAAGAAGTGCTGCTAATTTATATGCTACTTATACGTCTGTGCATTTTTTGCAGTATTTATCACATTCTGTGTTATATGTTCAAGATTATATTAGGTGATGAACTTAATTTGGACATCCATCATGGCGTGCCTGCTTATCTTTGCATCCACCACAGAACCAAGCACAAGCTTCTTTGACATGGTAAAACTCAGTAAATATTGTTATGTTGGTTTTTTTTTTTTTTTTTTTTAAAAAAGTACTGCCACAGGAAGAGGCACTCTTTAATCTCACAACATCCCAGTTCCTTTGCAGCAGGAAATATTATGTGGCTTCATGATACCTCATTGCATATCATAAAGAGAATTCTACCTGTGTTAAATTCAGGCAACACAGCAAAGAGGAAATGCACTTTGTGCATAATGAAAATGCATTTAGGGCAATTTGCCTTCTGAAAAGTTCTTTAGGCACTAAGGGATGCTGCCATTCCCAAAGTGACAGACAATTTTAAATTATTGGGTGGTTTAATCATTTTCATAGAAAAATTACTGACATTTCTCTTAAAATTGTTTTCTCTAAAAATGAGATGTTGTTACAATATACCACAAAATAACTCAGTGTTGGCTAAACCATACTATTTATATCACTATCTCGTTTTCTCCTAGAAGAGTGTTCTGCTGATCCTTAATCTAAAGAATCTGTTCATTTTCATCCATTGTATTCTTAACAAATATTATCAAATACCATTTTTACTTACAATTTAGCAAATAGCAAAATGTAGAAAACTTTTGTGCCATCTAACTACAGAGAAATATCAACTTTCATACTTTGCTGATGGAAATGTAAATTGTACTTTTTATTTAAAAAATATTTGAAGGGGTGCATGGATGACTCAGTCAGTCAGTTAAGCATCTGCCCTTGGCTCAGGTCATGATCTCAAGGATCCTGGGATGGAGTCCCATGTCAGGCTCCCTGCTCAGTGGGGAACCTGCTTTTCCTGCTCCCTCTGCTCCTCGCCTCTGCTCTGTGCTCTCTCCCTCAAATAAATAAATAAAGTCTTAAAAAAAAAAAAACTGAAGACGTGTAAGAGTAAATATATATATGTATATATATATATATAATTTTAGCTGAGCAATTTTACTTCTAGAAATTATTCTTCTTCATATACATGCACATGTGTGCAAACACAAACTTTTGAAGATATTCACTGCAACACTGCTTGAAATGGGGAAAAAATGGAAACAATCATTATAGCTATACTTAAATTATGACTCATTTATGTAATAGAATAATATTAGCTATCAAAAAGAAATAAACAGCCTTATATGTACTAGCATTGAATAATATCAACTAAATATCCTTAACAGAAAAAAGAGTAGCAAAATAGAAAACAGTGTGTATAACACTTTGTATAAAGTAAGGACATATTACAGTGGTTAAGCCCAGCACTGGTGCCAGACATTCCTAGGTTCTACCACTTACTAGCTGATCTTCAGTATATGAATTAACTTTTCAGTTCCTCAGTTTAAATTTGTAAAATGGGCATACGAGTAGCCCCCTCGATCACAGAACTGTTGTATGAATTAACACATAAGACAATGACTGCTCTCTGATCACCAAACACAGTTCCTCTATTTCCATCTGCACACTCAACTATAACTGCCAGCCTCTTTTGCACTAAGATATGGGGCTATGATCAAGAAGATGTGGTATATATACACAATGGAATACTATGCAGCCATCAAAAGAAATGAAATCTTGCCATTTGCAACAACATGGATGGAACTAGAGCGTATCATGCTTAGCGAAATAAGTCAAGCAGAGAAAGACAACTATCATATGATCTCCCTGATATGAGGAAGTGGTGATGCAACATGGAGGCTTAAGTGGGTAGGAGAAGAATAAATGAAACAAGATGGGATTGGGAGGGAGACAAACCATAAGTGACTCTTAATCTCACAAAACAAACTGAGGGTTGCTGGGGGGAGGGGGTTTGGGAGAAGGGGGTGGGATTATGGACATTGGGGAGGGTATGTGATTTGGTGAGTGCTGTGAAGTGTGTAAACCTGGTGATTCACAGACCTGTACCCCTGGGGATAAAAATATATGTTTATAAAAATTAAAAAATTAAAAAAAAATAAATAAATAAAAACCAGAAGCTAAAAAAAAAAAAAAAAAAAAAAAAAAAAAAAGATATGGGGGCTACTGAATCTAGTTGATGACTGGCAGACCTGGCCTATAAAAGCTTCTCACATGCCATCCTTTATGCTCTTCACTCTTTTGCCAAGCAGATATTACTGGCCAGGTCCGTCTCAAAGACACATATTAAAGATTGTAGGGTCTCTTGCGGTTGGAGTCCCTTAATGACTGAGTGGAACAAAACCTCCCCTCCCCACACACACATATATGGCGGACATAGATCACTTTCCATTGGGTCTAATGAATAACTTTCAGGGTCCATTGTTACACCAAGATATCACTGTTTGCTACCATTACCATAATTATACTGTTTTTGTTAGTAGCACATAACTTATCTCTGAAAGACAGATAAGAAACCAGTATTAGTGTTTGCCTCTGACAAAGGAGATTGGCAGGCCTTTTACTTCTCGAATTTTGTGCATCTGCATGTCCAATATGCATATATCATGTCTGAATTAGCAGGCTAGCCTGTACTATGCTGTGATCAATTAGCCCATTTTGAAATCTCAGTCTTATACATCAGAAGTTTATTTCTCATTAACATCACAGTCTGACAGCGAGCTAGAGACTACTGCCTACAGCTCCTCCACAAGGTGACTCAAGACAGACAGTTTCATCTGCCATCTCCTTCACTGACTGCAGTACAGAAATGGCATACCCTTTCCTAACTGCCGTCACTGTTCCCATTTTGGGGCCATGACCCCACAGAGATGCTGGGACTTGAGAAATGAAGTTCAGCCCGTGATCTTGGAAATTAAATGTCTTGACGAATACCTGTGCTTCCTCATGACGTCTTGAGAGCCCTGACAATACAAAAACAGGCTGAGGAGGGTACTTTCTTGGCCATTTGCTGTGCTACAAGGCTTCCTTTAACTGCGAACATCTAGATTTAGGAACCTGTGTCTGCAAAAGCATGATATACGAAGGCTTAGGCTATTACAGGTCTATCAGATAATTGATATAAGATACAACAATAAAGAGTTAGAGCTTAGAAGTTTTTTGGTCTTTGTATCTTGCACTCTATCATAAGAGCTTTCTGTGTACTACTTTAATACCTCTACTCAAGAGTTGAGGAACTTCACTTCTCAGCACTTCAAAGTTAAAGCTACGATTAGAAGTTTTCACTAGCAATTTTCTCAAGTACAAAAAAGGAAGGCAGGTCACCTTTCTTGAGGTGAGAAGCAGTGGCCAAATTATATTGACCAGAGTTGTCCATGGACGGGCAATTCTCTCTTTACCCAAATGCCCCTGGAACTTAAAATCAGAAGAGAGGTCACACATCTCTGCTTGGACAGAGACCTCATGGGGGGTGGGGGGAGCTCCAAACTAGTAAAAATAACAGGTACCGATTTCTTGATATTATCACTAAAGAAAAGCTTTTGAGCTGAAAATCATTCTAACTGATATTTGTCTCTTTCATTTGCTAACTCATTTTTTAAAAACTACTAATTTGGATACTATCAATTAAAGGAGTATTAAAAACAACTGACAATTAAAGGGCAACTAATTGGATTCTGTCAATTATAACACGTATGCTTTATAACGAGGTATAATCCACATAACATTATATTAGTTTCAGGTGGACAATGCAATGACTCGTTATTTGTATATATCGCTGAATGACCGCCACCGAAAGTCCAGTTGACAACCATCATAATTACAAATAGCTTTACAAATGACATAGTTACAATTTTTTTTTCCCTGTGATGAAAACTTTCAAGATCCGTTCTCCTAGAGACATTCGGGTGGGCGATACAGTATTATCCCCTGTGGTCACCATACTGCACATTACATGCTCCTGACTTTCCGAATGTCCAGTTCCAAAATGAGCCAAGCCATCCCTGTTTTTATATTGCAGACGGCCGCCTCTCACTGACAATTCCCTCGTTCAATCCCCTGATAAAGGGGACTGCGTGAAGAAGCCATCCTCCCCCATCACCGGGTGCTAAGAGATGAGCTGGGTCAGAAAGAGTAATGCTCTTAGACTTGAGGTTCTAGGGAAAGGTTCAAGGAACAGGCAGGAATGGTCTCCTGAGATGAATGTTAGACACCTTACAGCTGCCTGGAGAAACAACTGGCACCACGGATGTGCAGTGGAGCGGAGCTTGGAGGCTGCTGCAGTCTAAGACCCAGAAGGCCCAGAGGCCCTCAGCGGTGGCGGGACTCTTCCCAGCTCCCCGAAGGCCATAGCTTTGCGGGCGACGCATGCGCAGTTCGCTCTGCAGGTCCTGCCTCGGGCATACCTCCCCCGTTCAGCGTTTGGGCCACACCTTCACTTCCACCTCACCTTTCCAACCTCGGGCGCAGCGGTCTGCACTGTGACTCAAAGTGAGAGAGCAAGGCGGCCACGACGAGTGGGGTTTGCGTGAGAGGTTGTATGTGCCACATTCCTTCCGGACCAGTTTGAGAGGGGCGCCTTCCAACACCCACGGCACCAGGTGGTTTCTCATGCCAGCACCCTCCTGCTCATGCCCAGCGGGAACTCCCGAGATCCCGCGAGATTAAGCTGCTTCTGGGCTGTGGGCTCTGGGCTACCGGCCGCGTCGCTTCCCACCTGATTCTGCCATTGTTGGAACAGCCGCTGCTGCTCAGCCTGTCCCAGCCCATACTCCCCCTGCCCCTCCTTCAGGACCTACACTTACTCCTACCTTCACATCCTTCAAGTTCCGTAGCCTACACAGTGGGATTCAACTGCACCCTGTTCGGCCTCCTGTTAAAAAAAAAAAAAAAAAAAAAAAAAAAGGAGGGGGTCAATTCCGTGATCTTTAGGTCATGAACTCTCTTTGAAATCATGTGTTGCCATTTAAAAAAAATAATAATTAACGAATTTCCATTTCTTTTAAATGGACACATAAGACTGAACACTAAATGTGACTATCAGTCACTGGATCCTACTTTGCTCTCTCTCACGTTATTTCTCTCATGGTATCTCTCAGGGCAGCGGTATTTCCTGCTGTTGTCTTCTACATTTCCCTGTTCCCTTGCAGGTCACTCGTTCTGGCCAGAAGACTGTGAGCAGAAGTAAGGTGTGTCTAGACCAGAGTATTCGGGAACCAGTGCAAGGCTCTCTTTTCTTGCGATGGGGACCTGGAAGCCTCCTGTTTTAGATGGCAGAGCTGCAAGACGTTACATGCCTGCAACTTGGAGTCACCATTTGAAAAGGATTTGCTCTACAGAATTATCAGATCTGTGGTGCATTTTGCATGACTGAGAAATAAATTTTTGTGTGTTAAGTCGCCAACATTTAAAGGCTTGTTTTTTCTACAGCATAGTGTAGCCTAAACTGACTAAACTATTTCCAATTCTTTAATACATTTGAAGAACCTATTCCACCTTTATTTTATTTGAATAAACACTTATTAAATTCCTGTCATAGACAAAGTACTAGGCAGATGGCTACAAACATGAAAACACAACTCCTGCTCCCGCAGATCTGTCAGACCAGTGAAGGAGATAGACAAGCTCACAAACAATTACTAAACCGTGTGTCAAGTCCAGCAGGAGTCAGCATGAGCTGCTATGGAAGGAATATCTAGCTCAGACTGGAAGAATCCTGGAAGGCTTCCCCAGTGACATGATTCCTAAGGAGCAATAGATTGATTCTATTTCTTTGCTTTACACAGAGGACAGCTATCAAAACCAGATGTTGCTTTTCTATTCAGCAGGAATTTGATGTGTGTAAAATAGTTGGCTCTTGAAGCAAATGGAGCAAAATACTTTATAGTTCTTGAGATTTCAATTTTCTTTAAACAATCAGAAATGAACATGAAACTCTTATCAACTCTTGAGGGAGGTTCAGTCAGTTAAGCACCCAGCTCTTGATTTCAGCTCAGGTCATGATTTTAGGCCATCAGATTGAGCCCCACATCAGGCTCCACACTGAATGGGATGTCTACTTGGGATTCTCTCTCTCCCTCTCCCTCCACCCCTCCCCCCACCCATGGTGCCACAGGAGTAGGAATATAGGAATAAGGGATCCATTCAGTGGCTTCGTGTCTTCTTTGTAAAAGGAATTCACTGCCTTGCCTATTTAAGTAAAAAGTTGCTGCTGAGAAGAATATGACCTTCAACATTCTGTCAATTTCATGTCCATGGAAGGTCCCATCTATGGAGCATGTTCTTTTCCATCTGAATATACAACATTTACTAAAAAAAAAAAAAAAAAAAAAAAAAAAAAAAAAAAAAAAACAAAAAAAAACCTAAAGGGGTACCTGGGTTGTTCAGTAGGTTGAGCATCTGCCTTCAGCTCCAGTCATGATCCTATGGTCCTGGGATCGAGTGCCACCTCGGACTTCTCACTCAGCAGGAAGCCTGCTTCTCTTCTGCCTGCCACTCCCCCCTGCTTATACTCTCTCTCTGACAAATAAATAAATAAAATCTTTCTAAAAATAAAAAGTAAAGAAACGCTAAGGTTAAGAAGTCATCCAAAACAGTCCCCTAACAGTAATGAAATTAATTTTAATTGTTTCATTTTACAGATTATAAAAGTCAGTTCCAGAAACATTAGCATTATTGGAAAGTAAGAGTTGTAACAGGGATTAGCACTCAAAATTTTTCTCTGGATAAAATGGCCTCATCAGACTTTAACTTCAACCACACAGAACCAAAAGTGTAATACCCCAGGAAACTGAAGAAGAAAATAGATCAGTTGAGTGACTATAATCCTGGAAACTAATAAATCTGAACATTAAACGCTGTTCTGGCCCTGATTTGCTCTATGCTAACGTCCAAGTCATTTATCATTTTAGGATTTCTCATACTCTAACAATAGAAAACCAAAGCACTTTATAAGGATATTAATCCTACCTGCTTTTGGGGAATGCAATAATAATGTAAAGTTCTTTGAAATGGCAAGTACTAGAAGGAAAAATATCTGATTCAATGTTCTATTCCAATTTCAATATCAAAGCCCAATGCTGCGAGTTAAGGACAAAATGAAATCACTTGAAATCAAATGGTTGATGAAATTTCCCAAAGCTCAGCTGTATCTCATTACATCAGATCCTTTAGTTACTAGACTTTGCAACTATTACAGAAAAAGAAAAAAGGAAAAAAAGATTACCCTGTCTATTCAGAAGATAGGCTGACATTCTTCCCTTCACTGTGCATTACCTCATACATTTAGCTCTTAACATTATTCGAGATCTTCTTAGATTTAATGATAAGTGTGTGTGCATAGGCACGTGTATGTGTGTGTGAGAGAAAGAGAGCACACAATGTTCAAAGCAAAGTGGGCACTCACAGAATGTGAAAAACCCACTCTTCTTTTCACAGGATGGATTCCCTGTCTCCATCCTTTTAACTATTTTGTTCAAAAAGTTTCTTTTTCCTGCTTCACTTAAACAAAAATAAAAATCTGACATTAGGATCATGGGTATTATAAAAATGGAAGGTGAATGATACAAGTGTTTTAGAGCAGACATTATGGATAAAGGGCTAGTAGCCAAGATCTATAAAGAACTTCTCAAACTCAACACCCAAAAAACAAATAATCCAGTCAGTAAATGGGCAGAAGACATGAACAGACACTTCTCCAAAGAAGACATACAAATAGCCAACACACACATGAAAAAGTGCTCCACATCACTCGGCATCAGGGAAATACAAATCAAAATCATAATGAGATACCACCCTATACCAGTTAGAATGGCAAAAATTAACAAGAAAGAAGTGTTGGAGAGAATGTGGAGAAAAGGGAACACTCTTACACTGTTGATAGGAATGAAAGTTGGTACAGCCACTCTGGGAAACAGTTTGGAGGTTCCTCAAGACCTGAAAAACAACCCAGCAATTGCACTATGAGGTATTTACCCCAAAGATATAGACATAATGAAAAGAAGGGGCACATGCACCCCAATGTTCACAGTAGCAATGTCTACAATAGCCAAACCATGGAAGAAGCCAAGATGCTCTTCAACAGATGAATGGATAAAGAAGATGTGGTACATATAGACAATGGAATATTACTCAGCCATCAGAAAGGATGAATACCCACCATTTTCATTGACATGGATGGAACTGGAGGGGGTTATGCTAAGTGAAATAAGTCTGGCAGAGAAAGAAAATTATTGTATGGTTTCACTCATATGTGGAACATAAGAAATACAGGGGAAGGGAGAGAAAACTGAATGGGAAGAAATTAGAGAGGGAGACAAACCACAGGGGACTCTGGACTCCAGGAAACAAACTGAGGTTTACAAAAGGGAAGGAAGTTGGGGAATGGAGTACCCTGGTGATGGGTATTAAGGAGGGCATGTGTGGTGCTGAACACTGGGTGTTAAATGTAACTAATAAACCATTGAACACTACATCAAAAATTAATGATGTATTATATGTTGGCTAAATGAACATAATAAAAATATTAAAAATAAAAATATTTAAAAATAAATTACAAAAAAAATGAAAAAAATAAATAAATCAAACAGAGATCCATTTAAAGGACTGGTCAGCCCAGTCTCTATATGTGATTCCACTGCAGAATCATTAATCCTCCCTTGTACAGTGCTGTACAGCCACAAAGCTTCCATGAGTTTACAGGGATTTTAACTTCTAGCATGTGACCTATTGAAAGAACCACTCAACTGCTCTCTGCAGAAATTCAAAAGCCAACACCATCAACCCCAGTTTTAAAAGTGCCACATTATCCCCTGTGATCCATGTGAAATCCATTTCCTAAACGTGGAACTGATAATGGAATTAAATGTATTACTTCAAAAACAGTAAGAGTAAGGCAGGGGGAAACTTCTGAGAAAGCAGGGAGCAGTTTAGGATTCACACACGTGTGCTGGAATTTTACAAATAGCCTCACGTTGATTTAAGTACTCCAAATAATGTAGGACACACAGAGTAGATGGTGGAGGTCTAGGAGAAGAAAAGCTGAGCAGGAGGCTATACCCATTACAAAGATCAGATCTTTGGAAACTGGGAACACATGGAAATGAGTTTAAACTTTTATTGCTGGGTATTTTGAGCAAGAGATCAATGTAATAAGGTATGTGTTTCAGGAGCATAGATTATGCAAAAAATTCAGAAAGAAAAGTCAGGAGGTTAATGAGCTATTTAGAGAGAAGTTGGTGAAGAGTGAGCCATATCATTGACACTGGAGATGAAGAGGAAAGGATGAAATCAAGAGATAGTCAAGAAGTAGATCTGAAAGGGGGAGTGAAAGGACAGGTGAGAGAATCTCAAATTCCTGAAAATTTAGCATCAATTTATACTCTAAGTTTGGACAACTTACTGAGAGTGATGCCATTCACAGAAAGAATAATTGCTTGATGAAGCTAAGAAATCTTAATTGAACACCTACCATGTAGCAGGTGGTGTTTTAGAAGCTGGTATTACCATGTGGAATAACACTGCTTTTTCAATAGGCAAATGGATAAATAAACTGTGGTGCATCCAGACAATGGAATATTGTTCAGCCCTAAGAAGAAATGAGCTATCAAGTCATGAAGACATGGAGGATATTTCAATGTATATTACTAAGTGAAAGAAGCCAATCTGAAAAGACTATGTACTGTATGGCTTCAATTATATGACATTCTTAAAAAGGCAAAACTAGAGAGATAGTAAAAAGACCAGTGGTTGCCAGGAATTTTGAGGGAGTGAGGGAGCGGTGAATAGGGGGAACACGCAAAATTTTTAGGACAATGACACTTCTATGATACTATAATGGTAGATATATGTCCTCATATTTTTGTCAAAACCTATAGAATGTACAACACCAAGAGTGAAGGCTAATGTAAACTATGGACTTTATATAATAATGGTGTGTCAGTATGGGTTCATCAATTATACACATCATCAAAATTGATGTGGATAATGGAGGAAGCTCTGCATGTGTGGGGGCAGAGAGTATATGGGAAATCTCCCTCTCAATTTTGCTGTCAACCTAAAACTGCTCTCAAAAATAGAGTCTATTTAATAAAAACTATGTCCTCTGGGAGAAGAGAGGTGGTTTTGGGGGGGTTTTTTGTTTGGTTTTGGGGTTTTGGTTTTTTTGTTTGTTTGTTTGTTTGTTTTAAGAGATGAAAGCCTGCAGAAATGTTTATTGAATACAGTGCCAGGTTTATAAATAAAACTTATTTACAATTTCCATAGAGTTGGTCCCCCATCAGAGGTGGTTAAATCTCCAAACAGTTTATCTCAAGATTTACAGAAAACGTTCAAGTACATCTCCTTGTCCAATTGCCGCGGTGAAGAGTAACTTCTGTTACCAGGACTACCGCCATCTTTGCTACGGACGTGGTTTAAGGAACCTCGCAAGAGCTGGAGAAAGACCACACGCTCCACCTGCGCCGCTACCTTCTTACTCCAAGGGATCCGGACAGCGAAGGATTTCTGTCTCCTACAAGACAACCTCGAGGGATTGGAAAGAAAGGGAAATACTAACTTCCAGCTGAAGGGGATAGGTTAAGACACATTCATGGAAACTCGTCACTGCCCCCAATTCCAGGAGGGGGGAGCTTACATTTTAGAAGGAAAAAAAAGACATAACATTTTCTGACTGCCAAAGAACTTCAAGGCAAAAAAGAAAAAGAAGGAGGAGAAGTACAGTTAGTCTGTACTGGACTATCAAGAGAATAACTATTACACACCTGGGTCAGGGAAGAGTATGTGTGGAATGCAAGAGATCCCCAGAGAGCTTAGTACTCCCATGTACTGTGATAATAAATAATGGCTAAATAATGGCTATATCATATTGGATATATTACTTCCTGTATATATCAGATTCTTTACATCCATGCATTGACACACATCCACATTCTGTCGTAGAAACATGCAGTAGGGAAAGGGACTAGACAATGCAAGGAAGGTAAGGTTGCTCTTTAAATATGGTGACCATTAAAGAAAATGATTATGGTAGACCTCATTGATTCAGGGACATTTAGACTGAAATGTAAGCATGTTGATAACTGGGAAAAAGCATTAGAGGAAAGGACCCAAGTATGAAAGTCTCTGAGGCAGAAGTACATTAACATGTTCAAAAAATGACACAAAGTCCAGTGTTCCTAGAGTGGAATGAGACAGGTTTTAGGAAAGAAATCAGATAAAACTAGACTATTCCAGTGATTAAAGCATTTTTTAAGGATTTGAGAACTGAACCTGAATGAAATAAGAAGCCATTGAAAAATTCAGAGCAGAAGAACGGCATGATGAATCTTACATTTAACAGGCTCTCTCCAGTGCTGTCTTAATAGGTCAGGAGGACAGAAAAGTCAGAACCAGAAAAAATAATTATAATTATGAGGTGATGGAAAATGTTCAGGAAAGATATGATGGCAATTTGGACCACCATGGAAGCTGTGGTGAGAAGAGATTGAATTCTACATGAATTTTGAAGGTAGAATTGGCAGATTTGCTGACACCTTTGAGATCGGCTATGAAAGAGAGAAGTCATAGTGACTCCAAGTTTTTGGTCTAAGCATCTAGAAGTCTGAAGTGGTCATTGATTGAAGAAGGAGGGCTGCAGGAGGAACAGAATGGGGATGGGTAGGAAGATTAGGAATTTGGTTTTGGACATACTAAGTTCTTGGTAGACATCCAAATGAAGACATCCAAACAAAGCCAGAAAGACCAGGATTGAGACCTAACATAGAGGATTAAATTTTATCATCATCAGCACACAGAAAGTTAAATAAGGCCATGAGAGTAAATGTACTTACCTAAAAAGTAGAAGTAAAAAAGGAACTAAAAAGTTCAGCCACCGAACCCTGGGACACTGCACCAATAAAATTTGGAAAGATACAGAATAAACAGAAAAAGAGATTGAGAAGAAACAATCTGCTTTACAGGAGAAAGACAGTGACAAACAGAGAGACCTTAGCCAAGTGAAGAAAGGGTTGTAAGAAGAAATAAATGATCAATTGACAGGTGAAATAATATGAGGAAGTAGAACTGCCTGTTGAAATTAGCATTGGGAGAGCCATCAGGGAACTTGAGAAATAAATTTCATGAAAAAGTACTAAGGAGAAACCTAATTGAGATAAATTCCAAAGAGAAAGGAAAGGATAGGAACTAGACACATTGATGATAGACAAATGTCTTAAAGAGTTTTACTGTAACTAGAAACAAGTAAATATATTGGCGGCTGAAAAAGGATGTAGAATTAAGAGCATTTGTTGTTTAAATGGAAGAAAACAGTATCTTATTTGCCTGGTGGGAATGATCTATTCAAGAGGAGATCATTTAGGATACACAAGAGAGAGGAGACAATTGCAATGTCAATGTCCTTAAGGAAGATAATTGTTCAATTCAGTCAAGCAGAGACATGATGACTAATACTGGAAGAAAAAAATGTATTACAGAAATTAGAATTTATACTTATGTAGGAAACGCTAAAGAAGTGAAGGTCTTCAAGGGAAATTTGTAAGGCCAGAGCAAGAGTTACTAGTCAGCCTGCCTAGATGGCATGGGTTGATAGCTTGGAGCTTGTGGGGAAATCCAAGAAACCAGTATTTCTAGCTGCTGAAGTAGGATCACAAAGGAGGAGTTCATGGAGGCATCTATGGGAAGTCATTGTTTCTGAGTAGCTACCACCTGTGTGGGTTCACAGCCAAACATTTGGTGGTTGGCCTGGGGCCACTGCTGGACAGCAAGGCCAGCATTAGGGAGCTGGACAGAGGAGAGTGAAGAGGAGCTGAGACCCTCTAGATACCTCCACAACTGATGATCACAGTATTTGAGCACTATAAACTTCCAAAAGCAATGATAACTGATTCACTTCTGCCTCCTAAATATTGTGCAAGTTCCCCTTTTGGCCACTTCTAATCTAGCCACACAAGGGACTCTAGAAAATGTAGTTCCTGTGTTGGTAATGCACAATCCAGGACTTTTCACTCCTTTCATCTTAGCATCCATATATAACTCTTTTAGCCATGCTTAACTTTCAAATAAAAATGGTGGCAAAAGGATGCTCCTACTGAATACAATGCAACTGTCACACAATCAGAAACTGCCAACCCTCTCCAAAAGAGAATACATATACTTAATCCTTCTCTAGGTGAGATTCATTCCTCTTCTACCTGAGTCATACTCTTGCTGTGTTTGATATCTTGCAACTTAAGTACTAATAACCACTATTAATTTTATATTACTCAATAGAAAGACAGGTTGCTACAGTAATTAAACTGTTACCAAGTAGGAGAAGAGAGGAAAAGAAATGTTTTACTTAGTTAATTGTATATACAAATACATTTATATAGAAACAAGTAAAAAAAAACCCACATAACTCTATAAATTCTGTAACTGGTCCCATAGTCACACTGGTATTTCTTGTGTCCTTCCTCTACCACCTATTCTGTTTTGACTTTGTCCTCATCAAATGCTTCCACTGCTCATGGATCCTTGCCAGTAGAGTGACAGAGACTTTCATTTCAGTTTGGGATGGTTTCCTATTCTATTACAAACATAAGACTACTAAAAGTTGTCTCCATTAATCTTCAGCATCCCATATACACTCTGGCCAATTGTGTGATAGCTACATATAGCTATCACACACTAAAATATATAAATATTATAAATATATAAATATAAAACCACTAAAATATACATATGTATTTTAGTGGTCTATATGCATAGCAATTTGGGGGTTATTGTTTTACTTTATTTTTTATTTAAATTTCAGTTAATTAAGTGATAGCTATTTTCTTGATAGGATAAATTACCCCAATATAGTAACCACTTCTTCTTTTCTTCTTTTTTCTTTCTTATTTATTTGTTTATTATGTATGTATGTATGTATGTATGTATGTATGTATGTATTATTGCCTGTTGTTCACTAGTGTGAGAAACACATTGCCAGGTGACAACCAATGTTGAATAGGAGAAGCAACACTATATATTAGTCAATAATACAGAGCATATTCCATATCCTGGAGAACATTACCCCAGCCTCACAAAGTTTTATTACCCTGAAGGTGGTATAACTGAGTCTTCAAACAGACATTTCACCATCCCACCAAATAAGCTCCTTTAGGATACAGGAGATGATGGTAAGACCAGTGAATTCCATGAGCACAAACCCATTTCCTATAAAATGAGTTGCTTTGTCAGAAGCAATGTTCTACAAAATACCATGATAATGAATAAGGCATTCTGCAAATCCACAGATGGTAGATTGGTAAGAAGCATTGTAAGCAGAGAAGGCAAATCCACATGGAAAGTATTTATTTCGATGAAAACAAAATGCCATCTTTTCCAAGATGGATATGGTCCAGCACAATCATCCTGTCACCAAGGGGCTGCCAGGCTTCCCCAGAAACTGGTGACAAATCAGGAGCTCAGTGTTGATATTTTTTAGACAAATCAGTCTTAATAAGTAGAAGTCCATGTTTCTGAGCCCATGCATAACCTCCAGCCCCGCCACCATGGCTTATCAAAAAATAGGGGTATCTGGGGGCACCCAGACTAACATCCGTGAAACAAGCCATTTTTTTTTCCCACCAAATAAATAGAATCTTTCTCTGCTCAGGTGTTTTTTTTTTGTTGTTGTTGTTGTTGTTGTTGTTGTTGTTTGGTTTTTTGTTGTTGTTTTTATTTGTGAGTACCCACATGGAACATCAAACACCCTGTACTGTTTTGGATAGAGATCTCCTAGCTCTCCTAGATCTTCTAGTTACCTACTTTTTTTTTTTTTTTAAGATTTTATTTAACAGAGAGAGAGATCACAAGTAGGCGAGAGGCAGGCAGAGAGAGAGGGGGAAGCAGGCTCCCCGCTGAGCAGAGAGCCCGATGCAGGGCTTGATCCCAGGACTCTGAGATCATGACCTGAGCTGAAGGCAGAGGCTTTAACTCACTGAGCCACCCAGGCACCCACCTACTTTCTAATCATGTTCCTTCAAAGGCTCTGACCATCAAGCCAAACAGTTAGCTACTTACTGTGACATATTAGAGATATCTACCTACCTCTGATCATCTTATTCCCAAGAAAAGGGAAAAGAAAAAAAAAATCTAGGGGTTATACTTAAAATCCTGCCTGTTGATTGGGGTGGGGGGTGAGATTCCCTTCACTATTATTCTTCAAAGACATCCCAGACTGGGGTTCTAGACCTGTGACTGTCTACTTTCAGGTGATGCCAGGATATTGTGCAGAACCATCTATAAATTAAGCCTTAATTTTTCTTCCTTGGTCATCAGTTAATGGGGAACTTCCCATGAGAGGGAGGCAGCAATGTGGCAGGAGTAAAGACCATGGCAACTGGGCTAATCACACATGCAACTTTCTTGAGATTTCAAGATCTTCTCAAACCCAATCTCACACATGTCACCTGTAGTTGGTGACCAGATGTTGCTAATCACATCTAACATATCTTAACAAGTCAGACGACAAGCAATTTATGATAGGTATCACGGGGTTCTGTAATCAGCTATAGAGCGCAGTAGCAAGCCACAAGTTGTTTCTCAAAAGAATAGCTATCTGCAGAAGCTGGCATTATTTAATCCAAAATTCTAAAGGTCTGTGATGTGAGTCACCTGTAGTGTCCTGTCAAAGGCTCCACAGAACATCCCTCACTGCCACACTCACTTTAAGCACAATCAAATGGGTCTACTGGGTCATAGAGCCTGAGTGGCAGAGCAGTTCGGCACTTTCAAACCAACTGCAGAGTTTCTCTTGTCTGGAGCTCTCAAAACTGAGGGCTTTTCAAGTTATTTGATCAATGGGTCTGAGTAGCAGGCCAAAATGAGGTGTATGTTGCCTTCAAAAATCCAAAGAAACACACTAGATGCTATGCCACTATCATTGCTTTGCAGGAGGGCCTACACGAAGCAACTTATCCTTCACTTTGGAAGGGATATGTCAATGTACCATGAGATGCATGGAACCCTCACAAAGTAGAAGGCCTCTAAATTTGGGTGTGGGGTTAGGGTTATTTCCTACCCTATGCTTTGCATGTGTTTTACAAAAATGTCTAGAGTTTTTGCTACTTTCTGCTCACTAGCCCAATTAGCACAATATCATCAAATTAGTGGAGCAGCATGGTGTCCTATGGAATAAAGAAGGAATAAAGGTCCCCATGGACAAGATTATAACAGAAAATTAAAGAATTTTAGGCCTGAGGTAGCATACTGAAGAAGTATTTCTGGCTTTGTCTATTGAAAGCAAACTGCTCTGATAATATTTATTAACACATACAGTGAAAGAGCACTCACCACATTAATTTCTGTATCAGTTAGGGTTGAACCAGAGAAAAAGAACCAGTTGGAGATATATGTTAAGAGATTGATGGCAAGCAATTCGCAGATATGATTATAGAGGCTGGCTAGGCAAGTTGAAAATCCATACCATAGGCTGTAAGGAAGGGCAAACTGACATGGGCTGATGCTCCTATCCATAGGAAGACACTTTTTCTTCATTAGGAAATCCTCAGTTCTATTCTTTAAGTCTTCCAGCTGATTGGATCAGTTACCCAGGTTATGGAGAATAGTCTGTCTTACTGAAAATCAACTGCCTTAATCATATCTACAAAATACCTTCACAGATACACCCACCTTAGGGTTTGGGTGGAACATTAGAGACCACAGTCCACACAAGTTGCACATTAAGTTGGGAGTACTGATTTTCTCCAGCAAAGGAAACATGCCTGGAACAACAGTTGAAATTTGATTCACCATTTTATTAAGTTCATGAAAATCCTATTGTCATTCTCTAAGATCCAAGATCCATCTGTCTTCTGCAAAGGACAAATAGGTGAATTTAATCAGGATGTGGTAAGAGTAACCCCCCCACCCTGCATCTTTCAAGTCCTTGGTGAAAGCACAAATCTCTGCAATCCCTGCAAGAATGCACTATAACTTTAAGGTGGTGATAGAGGCCTTTCCAGTGGTTTCTACACAATCTTTCCTACCAAAACAACCATCACTTCGTGGGCCAGGGAATGCATGTGGGAATTCCCCTAGTGGATAAGTATGTCTCCTTGAACTATATATCCCACACTTGAAAAAATAACCATGGAGAGATTTGGGGATGAACTGGACCGCTCTGAGATGGACACAAGCCAAGATTCCATTATCTGAACTCCTCAAGCCCTTAATCTTACAAGTGAACCATGGAGGTGTTTTGTGTCTCTAAGAATTAGTGTCATTTCAGAACCATAAAGTCTAGTTAGTTCTCCTTCCACACAGACACCATGTAAATAACAATGGTCCCTTTAAGGAATGCAAGGAGAAAGATGTACAGTAAAATTTTGGTATTGTATCCGTATTTTTCCTCAAAGGGACTCAGTCTCCCCTTCATTTAAGGGGCTCCCCGTCTGTGAACTGGCTCCATCCAGGAAAGAATTAAAGCACGACAACACTCTTCCATGGGGACCAAAGCCAAGACTACTGTTTGCAAGATCCAGAGCTCTTCACTTATTTGAATCAATTTTAGTAGCCTGCCCATTGATTTCAGTCCAAAGAACACCATTGAGCCAATGCCAAAAATATCTATAAATCAAACCATTCTGCTGCTATTTTAGCAATGCTGTTTATTATAGAAACCTCGCCCCCTTTGTCTCCTCTGACCACCTAACCACCATCTGACTGTGCTTCATTATTGCAACAAAACCCCCATTATTGACATGAAATCCCCATCATTTCCATTGACTTCTAAGTGGACTTCTGACATTCCCATTATCCCTACTAAATTCAGAGAGTTTATTTCAATAGCAGAAATTCTCTCATATTTCAATGGCAGAATTTCCTTTCTGATCCAAAGATATTAGTTCACCTCTCACTAATGTATTCTCCATGCCCTGATGAATAGGAGGCCTTCTGGACCACTCTACCCAGATGGCATTTTTAAAGGGTGGGTGACATATATTTATAATACATCTATGATAGAGATATTTTCCCCCATTTTGCAGATGTGGAAGTTGAGGGATACTGCTTACCCAAGCTCATTCAATTAATTTATATGCTTGGAATATGCCTAACTCTATTGGACCCCAGATTCATGTTTCTTTTAATTAGACCCTTAGCTACACAGATTATGAGTTTATTCCAGTCATACTTTTTAAGATTTTTTTTTAATAGACTTAATTTGTTGTTAGAAAAGTTTTAGGCTTACAGAAAATTGAGCAGAAAGTAAGAGATTCCCCATGAACTCTCTGCTCCCACACAGGCATTTCCTTCCCCATCATCAACACCCCCACTAGAGTGTATATTGGTTTCAATTGATGAACCTCCATTGACAAACCCTTATTACCCAGAGTCTATAATTTAAATTAGGATCCACTCTTGATGATGAACATTCCATGGGTTTGGACAAATCTAGGATAACATGTATCCATGTAGAGGTAGTGTCACTGGCCAAAAAATCCTCTGTGTTCTACCTATTCATCTGTACTTCGCCTGACGCACGCATTTTTATGGATATTTATGAAATAAACATAGTTTTTATTCCAGATTTTTTTTAAAAAATTTTATTTATTTATTTGACAGACAGAAATCACAAGTAGGCAGAGAGGCAGGCAGGGAGAGAGGGGGAGGCAGGCTCCCTGCTGAGCAGAAAGCCCAATGCGGGGCTTGATCCCAGGACCCTGAGATCATGACCTGAGCTGAAGGCAGAGACTTTAACCCACTGAGCCACGCAGGCACCCTTATTCCAGGTTTTAAGCTCAAACATTCTTGACAAATTCTTCTTTGTCAAAGAAAAATCACATGAATAAGAGTATTTTCAGATACTAGTAAGACACTTACCTGAACTAGGCAGAATCTGCCAATTATAATCAGTATCTTGGTGCACATGATAGGCAAATCAGGTAAGCAACACTTTGAAAAGAATACCCCCTAAAAGAGCTTGCTTACTTGCTTTGTTGTTGTTGTTGTTTTAAGTCAACTTTTATTGTACTTGTTACTTGTCACTGGAGAGCAGCAGTCACACCTGGGGTGTGATATATACATAGACACACATGTATACACACAGAGATACACCCACGGCTCGCACCTACAGACAATACCAGCTGTGCTTGTAAGGTCAGTAAAAATGTAGCTTTTGCCAATTCCACAAGAGAATTCACAACCAAAATAACAAAAAACAAACACAGTGGTCCAGTGTCACTTGGGCTCACAGATCTGTATGTTGGGAAAGGAGTGAGGTCTGCCACTCTTTCCATTTTCTGACGCCTGTCCCTCTGGGAGGATATGCTGAGAGCAGGGAAGGACAGGCAGGACCCCCGACCTCCACCTGTGTGTTGCCTGGCCTCCAGTGTGAGCCTATGTGCCAGTGCCCACCCACCTTGCAGTGGTCTCACCCCAAGGGCTGGGTGCCAGGAGGCCAAGTGTCTCCCCAGACCGCCAGCTGCACCCGTGGGCACTCCTCCAGCATAAACTCACTTAAATGGCCCACCTGCAGTTAGAATGTGTGACAGTCGTCCTGAAAGGGCCGTTCACAGAGCAGGAGCCTCATGGCCATGCGTGGTAGGCAACAGAGTGGAAATGCCACCTGCTCTACCATAGCACACTCTGGCCCCTTCTTCCCACTGGGTCCCCATGGGGGCCCATTGCATTGACTGACTAGGAATAGGAAGGCTCACACTGAGCAGTAATACCTAAAGCAGTTTGAAAATAGAAAAAAGCCTAGAGCAAGACGAGAGAAGACCGCTCAGGAGAAGAACTATACATGCCAGCAGCCACCATCAGACACCTGGCAGATCTCTCACGTGCCTCCTGCCACAGGTGGTCAGTGCTGCCAGGCCCCTGAGGGCACCAGCTTATCTGGATGCTTCTCTGGGCAAGCCCTGTGCTCTGTGAAACAGAATGGGCTTCAGCCTGCACCAGCCCAGCCCTGCAGAGGGGGAGGTTTTCTACCTTAAGTCCGCTTTGAACTTGGCTCTCGGCCAACTTGGCCAACCTCTTGGTTCTTCGGGGAAAATAGCACAAAAAGTTATTTCCAGAAACATCACATGGGCTGACTGTAGCCTGCCTTTCGGGCTGAACTCTTGATGCTGTCCTGGGACTGGCACAGAAGACTGCCCACTGGTCTCTCCTCCTCCCTTGTTCCAGGGGTGTGAATTGGGGTGGGTCAATGAATTTCTTACCCTTTCATGGCATCTGACTTTAGCAAATTATTTCTAATTTAGTATCATAGTGCATATTTTCCCTCTCATTGAATGTCTTCAAGATCATGTTAATGAACAAAAAGCAAAACAGCAAAATGGGACCCAAAACCTGCCCAAGAACAGGGCAGCAGCCTGCCGTTGAAGTCGCCCTGCAGAGGCCAGAAGCCCTCACTCAGCAAGTGTGGCCGCATTCCGTGGTGACAATGCTGTCCCTTCAGTCACTTCCAAGCCAACAACAGCCTGTCCTTTGCATAACTGAAATTGAGCAGACAAGGGCAGAGGCTCAGCAGGAGGGCTGTGGGGGCTGAGGGGGAGACAGGGAACACCAGGAACACTCTCTGGTGTGTCTGAGCCAGCGTCATCTTCCTTGTTCTTCATCTGAGAGAGATGCTACATGCTGAAGGGTCACCTTCATGTTTCTCCACTTCTGCACATGTTGCTCCCATCTTTACACTGTTAATCCTTTGTTCTACCTGAAAGAACACCTACTTATCTTTTAATACTCTAGGTAACACATCTCTCTTCTATCAGGTCCTACTGGACTCTCCTGAGTGAGAAAAAACTTTTCCTTAGGACAGACATCCTCAACTGTGTGTGACATCACACACAAGTAGGCAAACGTTGGTTTTAAGGGGCAAAAAAAATTTGCCCTTTTTTGTATAAAGCGCAGGTACACATAGAGTTCTTAAACAGATATACAACATGTGTGTGGTACTTAAATGTAATGTGGGAAGAAGTGATTGAGATAAAAATGTCTAGAAAGTCTCTTTGGGTGTGCGTGGGGAAGAGTAGATGAAAAAAAAAAAAAAGGTTAAGAAACACTGCCCCAAGATGACATTGTATCTGTACATATCTGAATTTCAGTCATTATAATGCTTTATTGTCACTATCCCCTACTAGACTATAAAATCTTGAGGACAAGATCCAGATATTCTTTTTATTCCTGCCCGATATATAGTAGACACTTAAATACATGTTGAATACATTAATGACAAACCATATGAATGAATATTTGCAAACTCACAGTGAGATCTCTGTTGGAGAAGACAATCCCTCATCCATCATTTGTCTCTAGCTTAGAGAGTAGAAATTCCAGATACCAGAACCTCCCCTGTCAGCCCCCCAAATCCCTTTTTCTCTTTCTCCAAGGATGTTCGGGGTGTAGAACAGTCAACAGAGGAGCGTCCTTACGAAATAACTGAGTACTTTACACACATGGAGTGTTCCCAAGAAAAATATGTGGGCTAATAACCTTCCTCCTTTCTTCTCTATACACTTTAAACCACTAGGTATTAAATAGGGTCATTTTCAGACACAACTGCTCATAAACATGGTTTTTCAGGTCATTACCAACAGCACGGAGCCGGATCTCAAATCACTTTCCAGGTTTAAAAAAAAAAAAGCTGAGGTGCAAAGAGCTGACGGACATCACCCTAACTGATACAATGTGTCCGAAAGAAAAGAGCAGAAACAGTGCTATCAAATTGGATTTTCTGTGTCCCAAAGGCAGTGTTATTTTTGACAGGGTTCGATACAAAATACTTCTACAATTGAAAATGTATGATTCCTAGCACTGCCTTTCCCCATAGTCTGTGGGAGGGCAACATCAAAAAGCCACCCGGTGCTCATTAAAGACTGCCCTTAGAAAATAAGGAATCATCCTCTACCAGCCCTCAGTAAACAGAAAGACAGAGCAATATCTTCAAGGGTTTCTGAACAAGCAGTTGCTCCTCGCTGCCAACAGCAACTGTCTCTCAAACGGGATTGTGCATTTGGCCTCAAACAAAGAGATTCTGTGCACTTGATGGAGCAAGTGATATTAGAATAGAAATACAGCTCTCATTGCACTGTTTTCCTTTCTTGGAGAAGCCAGGCTGGGGATGTACAGGTGTAAAGCAATTAACCTTTTAATACAAACATGGAACATGGAGCTAGCATTGACCCAAGAGATAGCAGATTCCATCTCCCAGCCAAAATGAGAGAAGCCACTGTAGCACGTTAGCTACTCGATTCACAGGCAGGGAAGAGCATCTTAGGCCACGCTGGGGTGTCACGTCACAGGCACGGCCCTGACTCACCTCAGTCCACCTCAGCCTCGGTCCCCTCACACGTCTCACAGAGAAGCTGGCACAGCTCAAAAATCTCAGGTAGGAGGACATTCATCAGGGCTGGGAGATGGCTGGGGTGAGTGTGACAGGGCACCAGCTCTGCAGGGAGCACAGCTCCTCCGGATTGAAAAAGGAAGTGAGGGGCCCCTGGGTGGTTCAGTGGGTTAAGGCCTCTGCCTTCAGCTCAGGCCGTGATCCCAGGGTCCTCGGATCGAGCCCTGCACTGGGCTCTCTGCTCAGTGGGGAGCCTGCTTCCCCCTCTCTCTCTGCCTGCCTCTCTGCCTACTTGTGATCTCTGTCTGTCAAATAAATAAATAAAATCTTAAAAAAAAAAAAAGAAAAGAAAAAGGAAATGACAATAAGCCAGTAAGTTGCCCAAATGAAGCACAGATAATAGAAAAAAGTTCACTCCTTTGTTCATCCAAACTTTGATATATCAGAAGCTATACATAGCATTAGAAATATCCTGGTGGAATGTTTAGATCTATATTTATGTGCCATTTATATTATATATATCAGTTATGTATATATCATTTATTTGATACGCACACATATACATATATATATATACAAAACAAAACAGAAACATGGTCTTTCCTTCAGGGTGCTTACAACCTAAGCACACAGATAGAAAACAAACAATAAACCAACAAATGAGGCCATTTGGACCAAGGATTGAACAATAAGGAAGAGAAGGTGTTCTGAGTGAGAATACCATGGCTCTGGGTTCAGAAGGAGCCTGGCTCACAGCTTATTTCTAACCTGCAGTTGGCAGGAGAGTCTGTCTCCTGAGCTGATTTCCTTTGGGAAGAGGTCCATGTGAGTGAGCTCTCTCCATATACCTGGGGAGAAGATGAATATGGGAGACAGAGAGGTGTTTCCAGCTAGAGCCCGGAACTCAGTGGCAGAGCAAATATTCAAAACTAAGCTTTCTGCCTTCAACTCCATAGTATAAAATAGTCTTCCAGTTCTTGAGAAAGAAGTAACAGAGTCATACGAAGTTCTTCTATGAAGGCCACATTCCTATTCTCCCCACTCCCAACTTACATTTCAAACATTCTAAATCTAAAAATCAGTGACTGGTTTCTATTTTCTCTCCCCCTCCCCCTCCAGGATCCTCTTATCTCTGCTCTATGTTCAGTGAAAGTCAAGGCTTTGGTGCAAGTCCAACTTCCATCTTACCTCCCTGCCCAGGAGGATGGTTATAAAAAGTGGCACGCAGATAGGCCTGTTCTCTGGTCTGATTCTATTAAATAGTAACCTGGGTTTCCAAGAAGCCACTTTGTACCAGAGGGCTACCCAATTCTTCCCCCCCAAATAACATACAATTACTCTTACCTTGCAAGGAGTGTGCCTTCCATGGAGTCCATAGGTTCCTAAGTGGATAAAGTCTAAATACAAGATTTCTCAGTGCATCTTGTTTCCTCACTGTTTTGACTACGGTGTTTTACTGTTTGTTTTGTTTGCACAGTATCTAGAATGCGCTGTGTTAGGTCTGATCTTGAGCCAGTGTTTTTATCTCCTTCCATTTTGCTGAAAAATGAAATAAGGCTGCCATTAAGAATATACTTGTTGCCACAACCATATTTGATATTCCTCTAAGAAGTCTGAGGTCTATAATAGAAAGAATTATAGACATCACCAAGTTTTTTTAAGGATTGCATTTATATTATTCACAATATTTTTGCCAGGAAAGCTCCTTATAATGAGGAGTATCGGAAGATTACACAGAGGTAGTTACTGCCAAAAAGTTGAATGTTGCATGAAATAAAACTACCAATTTACAGCTTATTTTCAGCAGTTACATTGTGTTTCTACATCTGATACCTGATACTAAATTTGTCTTCCTTTGCAAGTGTGTAATAGCTGTATAGATGATGATGATGATAGAGGAGGTAAACATCAGACAAAGGAATACTGAATACCAGAGAGGTAATAGATTCATGTCCAAGTATGGGTATAAAGATCCAAGAACAGAACAAATCCTCCGTCTTCAAGGGACTATGTTAAATCAACATCATAGATCACCACCATTCAGCACCAATATGTTATGCAGACTCACTCTGAACTGGGTAATGTTTACCTTCCTTTAAAAACTTGAACATCCATTTAGAGGTCAACGTAGAACAATCTAGTAGCAATCTGTGCATTAGTAGGAGGCTTTTCGAAAGGAAAGATAATATAAGTGGAGGAATGGATTCATGATTAGAATAAAAGCAACTCATTGAAGCCAATCAATACGGAGCTCGCTGGCCCCTCTGTGGTTTCCTGTGCCAACCCCAGCAAACAACCCACCCATGCCTCCATATGAGCAGGCCCCCAGCAGCTGGTGTGCTTGGGTCAAAAGTGTGCAGACAATCCCTGCATCTATATTGTGAAAACAGACTCCCACACTAGGTACCTACTGGCCCCCAGATTTGGAGCCTGACTCTCGAGCTGACATTCAAGGCAATCACCTCAATCCTTCTTAACCCTCTCAATCCTCTCAGCCCCAAGGAAATTTAGACCTTCCCCGATCCATCAGATTCTTCTCTTGCTTTCCCACCCATGAGTGCAGACAAAGCTAGGCACAGGTCACTGCACCACATACCCAGACACACACATTTTGCATATATGCCTACACACAAAATACATTTTAATAAGTGGTGCCTATAAATGCCTAAATATATGTTCACCTCAAAGCATACTTTGGCATTCTATTAGGGTTGCATAATTATTTATAATAGCTTGAATTTTAAAAAGCAGCTAATACCAGTCATGTCCTATTACGGATGTCAGATGCCAGCGAATTCAGCAGTTCTGCAGACATCCTGCTTCCGCTCCTCATTTCTTAGCTACTTTAATCTGTAGAGTCATTCCCAGTATGTAGTGAGACCTTGACAAATACAAAAGCAAAAGGAATGGCATAGAGGAACAACTGGACTTGGAGCTAGAACACCTAGATTCAAGTTTGGACTAATTCACCTCCAATATTCCTCAGCTCTCCTATGGCAGTAATAGCCCCTGCTTGGCTCTGCTTTCCTCGGAGAGATATTGACAGCAGAAATGCTAATAGTTTCAGTAGGAGCAACAGTTTCAGAATTGGCTTCCATAACAAGACAAGTGACATAAGAAGGTAGAAACTATACTTACTATATAAACAGTACATTGGAATGAATTCATTCATGCATGCAATTGTACCAGGAAGTGTACAATTGGCTAGGCACACAGAGTCACTACCCACTGTCACCATCTAGCTGGGGGACAAAATAGTGCATGACAGGGTGATAACTGCTCAGACCCATAGATGTACAAGGATGTTCTCTGCTTTCCTTCTCAGGGTGAGATGCTACTCCATGATCCACAGGGAAAGATAGCTAGCCCCTTCAATGTATTTCTTTTTCCTGCCAATTCCTGGAACAAATGTTTTATCTTAGGGAACTCTTTTCTTCTTCTGTTTACCTAGGTCCTCTGTCGACAAACCATTCATTGATGCCCCTGCTAAGTACCAGGCACTTTGCTAAACCCCCAATTTCAGAGAAAACAGAATCCCTCCTCTCAAGTACTTTCCCCATTGCTGGGAAAAGCAATAAGAGTTTACCAAAGGGACCACTTCGAAGATAGCTAAAAGCTCACTTTGAAATGAAGTCTCAATATTGAGAGGCATAGTGTCATGATATCTGAAGCTTACTTCAAAATATTACAGCAAAAAATGTGTGTACAGAGAGAGAACGCAAATAGAACCAAATGTTCAAAACAGTTGAATATTGAGGGTGTACGTTCATAATATTATTATTTCAACTCTCCTGCATGTTCAGAATATTTTGATAAAAAAGTAGGAGCTAAAAAGAACAAAACCTGGGGCACCTGGGTGGCTCAGTCATTGTCTGCCTTTGGCTCAGGTCATGATCACAGGGCCCTGGGATCCAGTCCCATATCAGCCTCCCTGCTCAGTGGAGAGCCTGCTTCTCCCTTTCCCTCTGTCCTCCCAACCGCTCGCCCCATTTATGCTGTCTCTCCTCTCTCTCTCTCAAATAAATAAATAAAATCTTAAAAAATAATAATAATAAAGAAAAAGGAACAAAACCATTATTGAAATCAGATCACCATGAGCTGAGGTCCGGCTCCAAAACAGTCTGGCAGTATGAACTGGGAGAAGTTATTAACCTCTCCAGACCTCAGTTTTTTCATCCCTAAAATGAAAATAATCATCGTACATATCAGGATGGATTTTTACGTGCATTAAATTGGGTTATACATGTCAAGCAGTTAGCCGAGTCCTAATACTTCAGTAAAATAAATATGAGCTACTATTATTTTATCTTAAAAGAATACTTCTATGAAATGGAGTAGAATTTAGGATGTAGAAACCAAAAACAAAAAGAAATTACAAAAAAGGATGAGTAGAACATACTAGATGTCCAGAAACTCCTTCTAAAAATATGTTTAAAAATCTTTACCCAGCATTTTAACCACATGGCTGAGCTAATAGCAAGCTAAGGGAAATCTGCAGATGTCAGAAAAACAGTAGAAAGTTTCCCAGAGGGAAGCAAGCTCTGAAGCAGACCCTGCTCTGAGGGAGTATGCTAACCTCTGGTGGTTTTGATACCGAGTTTTAATGGTCCCATGACTATGGGGAACAGGAGGCAATGCCTGGGGCTCGCAGAATGCAAAAATTTGTAACAGAGACGAGTGAATAAGTCAAGGCAACAACGGCAGTAAGTGATCTCCAGGAAAGCCCCGTTGGACAAAGTAAGATGGGAAAGTTACATGCTTAGTTCTGAATGGAGTGCATACTCACACGCATTTAGAAATAGAAGTTATATTCCCTAGGGAACCTGAAAACCGCAAGCTAAATTTTATTTGGAAATGGACTCACGTTGGTAGTATCTTCTGGCACCTGGCAGAAACAAACACAATCCTGCAGGAGAGAAGGTACTTTCAGCCCACACTTCAAAGAATTCCTAGACGGAATAACCCAGGGACGTGAACTCATAATCAATATTCGTGGAACACATGAGGACCAAAGAAACAAGAGGAGAGTCAACTTAAACAACAAAGTACAGAAGCAGATTCACAAAACTATGTGCTTGTTAAAATGAGTTTAATACATTATAAAGGTAAATAAAAGAGGTTATTAGAAGTATGGCAATGAGTGCTATGGTGAGCACTGTGAATCGTGTAAGACTGATGAATCATAGACCTGTACTCCTGAACCAAATAATATATTATGTGTTAATTTTAAAAAAGTTATGGCAATGGAATAAGACACTTCGGAAGGTCAAACTCTGACCTCTACAAGTAAAAAAGTGAATTAAAAATTAAATTAAATATTAAATAGCAGTATAGGACACAGCATAAAAATTATTTAATGAATCAGAATATAGACTTGAAGAAATTACCCAGAATTAATGTAGACAGTCAAAGGAGTAGGAAGTATGGACTATCATATGGCAGGGTGCCTGGGTGGCTCGGTTGGTTGAGTGTCTGCCTTCAGCTCAGGTCATGATCCCAGAGTCCTGGGATCGAGGCCCGCATTGGGCTCCTTGCTTGGCAGGGAGCCTGCTTCTCCCTCTCTCTCTGCCTACTACTCCATCTGCTTGTGCGCTATATCTCTCTCTCTCTGGGTCAAATAAATAAAAATTCTTTAAAAAATATATCATATTGCAAGAGAAAAAAGAATAGAATAGAGGAAATATTCAAATAGAAATACCGGGAATTTTTCTAGCATTGATAAGACTGGTCCTCAGATTCAGCAACAATCTGTCTTATGCAAAAACAAGTGGAAATAAACCCACATTATATTACAACTACTGACACCAGAGACAATCTTAAAAATAGGGTAAAAAAAGACCAACAAGATAAAAAAGAATTATAAAAAAAACAGTGAAAGATAACTTAAGTTGTCACAACGGAAGCCAGAGGAGAATGGCATTATATTTTCAAAATGCTCAGAAAAAAATAGCAAAGAATTATAAAAACAAGAAACTGTATTTCCAAAAAAAAAATTGGATAAGAAGAGAAAAAAAAAAAAAAAAAAAAATTGAGTATTTGTTATCAACAGAAACTCCAAAGAAATTTCCAAAGGAGGAACACCAGTAAGAAGAAAAATTATCTCAGAAGGGAGGTCCAAGATGCAAGAAGAAATTGCGAGCTTTGAAAATTATTGACATGGGGGTAAATATAAACAAACATTAACCCTATAATTTAATAATCAGGAAAAATGTCTACATTTTGAGACTTTTTATAAAACAAAGTAAAACTAAAACACCACAACAGCATAACACTAGCGGATTATTAAAAGAGTGCTTCTTAGGAGAAAAATAATGATGTTAATGTTAGATTTCACTAAATTAAAAAAGAAACTTTAGAATTTTTAACAAAACAACTAAAAGAAGAGAATTAAAATATATAACTTCCTCACTCACGGAGTTTTTAAAATTTTTTGAAGAAATATATATTAGGATCAGTAGTCTAACTAATAACTAAACACTCCTGAAGAAGGGAAAAAAAAAGATTGGAAGTATTTTTCCTTCCAAATACTGACCTGTTAAAAAATAAAGCTAGAGTAATTTAGGCACCCAGGTATTGACCCAGAAATAAACAAACAAGCAAACAAACAAACCAAAGACAAAGTATTTAAATACTAAAAGAGAAATATCTTCAAACTCAATTAAATAAAAACAAAATCCAATACATGTCATTTCAACATCATATTGGAACATCTAATAATAACATTTAATACTTACTGGGTACACCATGTGCCAGGCAGTGTTGTAAGCACTTTACATGACAATTATTTAATCCATACAAAGTCCTATGAGATTGGTGTACTGTTACCATTTTTACAGATGAGAAAACTCAGGTTATATAGCTTGTCCTCAGCTGTATAGCAAGTTAATAGCAGAGGTGGTTGACCCAGACCAGTCTGACTACAGAAACCATGCTCTTAAGAACCATACTATTCTTTCCCAGCAAGCAAAATAAAAAGAGAAAATTTAAAACAAGGATTGTACAGGAAGAAACAAACTGTCAGTTTCAAATGACAATTGTCTACACAATATACCCCAAAGAATGTACAGATAATATATGAGAAATAGTAAGAGTTTAGCAAGACTGATAGACATAAAATCAATATATAAAATCCCATTGTATTTCTCATTTAAAATAGCAACAAAAAGTAAGATGCTCAGTAATAAATCTAACAAAAGTTATACAAGATCTTTATTCAGAAAATATTTTTTAATGTTTAAAATATTAAAGACATAAATAAAGATACACTGTGTTCATGGACAGAAATAAACAGTATTATAAAGATACCGATTTTTCCAAAATTTTCTATAGATTCTATACAATTGCCAGAAAAATTCTAACTGTATTTTATGGAACTTGCTGACCTGATTCTAAAATATATATATAGAAGATCAATGGTTTGAGAATAACTGAAACACTCCTGAAGGAAAAAATAAGATTGGAGGTATTTTTTCTTTTGAATATTTGTTTATTATAAAGGTAAAATAATTTAAGCACCAACATACTAACACATAGACAAACTAAGGAAATAGAATAGGAATCCCAGAAATAGACCATGCATATACAAAAACCAACTATAAGATAAAGTTATAACACAGCTAAATAGTCAAAAAGAAAAAAAAAAGGACTGAAAAGTTAAGCTGGAACAATTGTAACTTATATGGGGGAAATGGATTAAAATACCCACTTTGTTATTGATAAAAAAAAATCTATCCCAGGTGGATCAAAGACTTAAATATGAAAGGAACAACTTTTAGGGGAAAAAAAAATCAGGAAATACCTTTATGGCTTCAGCATAAGAAAGAATTTCTTTTAAACAACTCAAAAAGTGCAAACTATAAAGAAAAGATAAATGAATTCAACTACACTGAAAGGACTTTTATTCAGGAAAACACACATACACACATAATAAAAGTAGTAAAAGACAAGTTACCTTCTATGAGAAGATATATGCACCATGTATAACTGCTGAAAGGTTAAAATCCAGAACATAAGGAATTTCCATAAAACAATAGGAAAAAGAAAATCTTTTATAAAAATGGTCAAAGTACAGCAACAGACATTTCACAAGTGGCCATTAAAAGATATTTAAACTCAGTATTTATCAAGAGAAAGCAAAAAAGGCCCACGGTGATATGCCATTTTTATTCTCATGAAATTGATAAAAATCTGAAAGTATTGACTAAGATATAAGCCAAAAGAAATTCTGAGACACTGTTAGAGAGTTTCAATTTGTGCAATTTGGGAAATAAATAGACATTATCTTATAACCTTGAACATATGTACTCCTTACGACCTACCTGTTCTACAGGAGTTTACATCTTAGGGAAATTCACAGATGTCCACCAACTGATACATCTAAAAATGTTCAGAAGAGTATTAATTGTAATATTAAAAACAGAAAAATAACCCAATTGTCTAAGTAGAATAGAATGGGGAAAACATCAGGTGTCATAACCCAATACTATACAGCAGTAAAAATAGATGAACTAAACCTACATTCATCAATACAGGTGAATCTCTAGAGTTATGTTGAGAGAAGAAAGCTAGACATATAAGTACATATGTAGAATAACCCCATTTATACAGAGGTCAAAAATAAAATTAAATAATATCTTTCTTAGGGAAACATACCTCTGTGGTTAAAAAAAATTTTTTTTTTAAAAAGCAAGCAAATAATAAAACAAAAAACTGAATTCCCCATTCCCTTTTGGAGAGGAGAGAAAGGAGATGAGATCATGGAGGGATACATAAGGGCATTCAAAATTATTGTTTTGCTCCATTTATTAATGTATCATTTTGTTATTTTTTAGGCTGTATAAATATGTTAAATATTCCTGTACATACGACCTATTTATCCAAAATAAAATAAAAATAGAGACTATCTGAAAAGATGTACTCTGTACTTTGACGATATTTTCCGTGAGTATCACCTGTGACTTAATAACTGGCTCAGATTTCAAGGTAAACAACAAAAATTAAAATAAAAAATAAAATTATGTGGGAAAAATGTACTCTTTGTAAAACACCCAACACATTTAAAGAATTATCAGGATCATTTTAGCACTTTGTCCAAGAGCTTACATTAGGCACCATTTACTGCTAAGATGTTAGAAGTAAGGCAAAAGTTCTATCACTGCAGACAGCCTCCTAACAGCAGCGGGGAGACAATCAGCATCCCCAAATATAGAAAAGATTCCATGATATTCGATGACCATAAATGGTATCATAAGTCTATCTCCTGTGATAGTGGCATTGTCTGTCTTTGCTGAGATTTTAGTCAACTGAGTGAAACAGATGATAAACGAAGAAATGAACCAATGACTCATGAAGAGTGCTGTCAAGAAAATGACCAGGGAGAATAGATAATAACAAAGAACAGGTGCATGGAATAGGATGCAATCTTAACAGACTGATCAAGAGGCGCCTCTCTGAAGAGATGGCCTAGACATGGAGATCTGAAGGAGGAGAAAGGGCCTCATTTGAGGAATAGGACAGGAAAGAGTTGGCCACAAGAGGAGAGAGGATTCCAGGGGAAGGGAAGCACACCTACCAAAGCCTGGAGAAGAGATTTTGGTCTCTAGGAACATAGGAGCTGAATGATGGAATGCTGAGAAGGCCAAATGTGGGGCTGGAAAAGTAAGCTGGAACCTTGAAGGCCATGCCAAGGAAATCTGATTCTTTTCTCAGAGAAAAGCTCCATCGAAAGAAACGGAAAGGGTTATAGTGTAGAAGCCTCTCTTCAACTTCTCCTTTCAAAGATTACTCTAATTGCTAGGTAGTGAATCTAAAAACAGGGAGACAATTCTTGTGGTAATAAATTGGAAACAAGCAGAGGGTAGCACTAGGGTTGTAGCAGTGTTAGCAGAAATCCAGTGAACAAGGGTGCCTGGGTGGCTCGGTCAGTTATGCATCTGCCTTCAGTCATGATCCCTGGAGTCCAGGGATCAAGCCCCACATGGGGCTCCCTGCTCAGAGGAAGTCGGCTTCTCCCACTCCCTCTACTCCTCCCTGCTCACTCTCTCTCTCTCTCTCTCAAATAAATAAATAAAATATTTTTTAAAATTTTTTAAAAATCAAGTGAACTATTTCAAAGTGTATTTTACAGGTAGAATTAATAAGATATGTTGATAAATTAGATGTGGAGAAAATGATGTAAAACAGTGATATGTCAAAAATACACACAGCTCGGGGCGCCTGGGTGGCTCAGTGGATTAAGCTGCTGCCTTCGGCTCAGGTCATGATCTCAGGTCCTGGGATCGAGCCCCGCATCGGGCTTTCTGCTCAGCAGGGAGCCTGCTTCCCCCTCTATCTCTGCTTGCCTCTCTGCCTACTTGTGATCTCTCTCTCTGTCAAATAAAATAAATAAAATTAAAAAAAAAAAAAGATTTAAAAAAAAATACACACAGCTCTCATTTGCTAAGGGTGCGTCCATATTTTAGTGGATTTCCGTCTTCTTTGACAGCAGTTAAAAAAAAATAAAGCAGAAAACCTCCTGATGACTCATAGCGTTTGACAGCACCACCCATGCCGCTTTAACGCACACAGCTTCTCCCAGGGGAGACACACATGGAACTATCACAAACATGTCAGGATGTCACAAACCTTTTCAATCATCTGTATATGTGTATAAAACTATAGACGTATAAATAACATATCATGGTTTTGTTTATTCTCTGGTTGCAAATTTTCACGAAGGGAGACAATTTGAAGCCTCTCACTCCCACAGAGAGCTAATCTGTGTTCCTGTTTCCAAACACTTGTGTGAACCCTGACCCCACTCGCAGGAATAATAAAAAAAGCTAATGCTTCCTGGGCACCAGGCACTGTTTGTAATACTTGAAAATATTAACGGGTTTAATCCTCACTTCAGCCCTCAGAGAAAGTTACTGATCTTAATCCCATTTACTATACGTGAATACAAACATGTTTACTGTTTCTGAAACTTTAGGGTTTAGACAGAGCTGTGAGCCGCACTGACACCAAAGAGTGTCTTAAGCTGGTCAAATTACACATGAATCTTAAGTGTCTTTGCTGATGAATTTTGGTAAAAACAACCCATGAAAAATTTAGGAAACATACAAATATTGGGAAAATGATTCAATCTCTCACCTGATAAAGGTGATTTCTCTATCACAAGGAGGTAAATAGATGCAAGCAAATTTCAAAGAAATAAACTCTTTATTACCAAGTACTCCAAATGCTACAGAGTATATAGAAGGAAACCAGACAGGATTCAAAGATTCCCACTTAAAACAGGGGGAGAAACAACCTAACATCTGGAAGTATAAAACTTAGCTTTTATCTCAGTTTTGTTTTGTTTTGTTTTCTCTCAACTGTCACACTATAAAACAGATAAAACTGAAATCTTTCTCAGGAGCTGTAAAATCCACAGGAGTGTGTTCACAGCCGCCTTTGGGGCGGTGAACGTGTTGACAGCCAGAGGGACACCCCCTTTGGGGTGGAAGTCTCTCCCTTGCATTCAAATACTAAGCCTGTGACGAATGGTTTAAAGTGGTTCTCAACCTTGGCTCCACATTAAAATCACCTGGGGTGCTTTCTTCAACTCCTACCCCCAGAGATTCTTTCTAGCGGTTCTCAGGTTGGCCCTGGGAACCGGTGGTTTTTACAAATCCCTCGAAGATTCTAATGTGCAGCCAAAGCTTGAGAAGCGCTGCTTGGGACCCATGCGTGTGGACAATTCTCATGGCTACAACAGAGCCAGGCTCTTGGGCTTCTCACTGCTGGGGAAGGGAAGAGAGTCAGCAGGAAGCTGAAGGCATCTTCTGAATTCCTACAGCCACCGTGAGGAAGCACTGTGCTTAGACCTCTCCCCCCCTTCCTGACCTGGCAGTAGGAGAAACTGCTTCCCGGGTGCGCCCTCTGGGAAATGTCGCTGTCAAAACTAACCACTGCTGACAGCTCCTCTCAGATTTATTTGCTTCACTCTAACATGGTCACACTCTGAGCATCAAGGAACAGTATCGTTTCCTTGGTTTTAAGTATGGATTTGCTAAGTAAGAATCAGGCAAGGACAGGAGCCGAGTAGAGATACAGAGTACCTGCTATGTGCTGGACATTTTACTGATGTTGCTTTTAATGCTTACAACAGCCCTCTGAGGAAGGCATTATTTTATTTTAGCTGGCCAATAAGGAAACTGAGGTTCAGAGGGATTACTAAGTGATTTCTCAAGATCCAGGGGCTGCTGAGAGAACATTGGGGCGATGCCTCCGGATTTTTACTATACCACACTGCCCCCTAGGGCTGCAGGAGTTAATGGCAAGCACAGGTCGGTTAAACATCAGTAACAACAAACAACAACAACAAAAAAAAAACCCTTGAAAGCCAGAAGGCAGGAAGCTTGAAATCCCCTGGTGGACCTAATTGGCTCTGATTGCTCTTTCCTCTGAACACTTAGAGCCTTTTCTGTTGGTACCACCGGCTTAGCACTTAACTCTTGCCGCCTTTTGTTAATTGCCAGTTCATGTGCTCTCAGCTCATTGCTGTTACAAGCAAGCTCAGGCAGGGCAAAGAGGATTCTTGGTGTTTTTAATCCACCTGAGAGCCTAAATTTGCCTTAGAGCAGAGCTTCTGAAACTGTCATGTACTTACGAATCACCTATAAACCTTGTTAGAAAGCAGATTCTAACAGAAGGTCTGGGTGGGTCTGCAACCCTGTATTTCTAACAAACTGCCCGGGATACCAAGGCTGACAGAGAGAGGATCGCATGCTGAGAAGCAAGGACCTAGTTATTTCAAGTAAGTGTGGTTTTTTAACTATAATTTTGAAACAAGCAGCTGTGCGTGTGTTTGGTACATTACATTTCACCACGAGTTTCATTTGTTTAAAAAAAAAAAAAAAAGGTGTCTCATTATCCTAACAAGGCTGTCTAAAGTCATTCCTTTCTCACTCAGTGAATTTTTGCAGATTGATTTGTTGATAGGTAGGACATCTGAACAAGAAAAGAAAACACCTTCAAATTACAGTTGAATTTCTTATGAATAACACAAAGAAACATGACTTGGTTAATCGATGCTTTAAAACAAATTAGATGATAGTACATCCCTCTCACCATTTCTCCCATTAGCAATGGGCCCCCTCATGTGGGGCCGTGACATCCTTGGGAATGATACAGTGACTCGGATGCTTCTGATGAGAAACCTGTGGGTAACCCTTCTAATGTAGTCTGAGTAAGACCCAGTCATTAAGAATATCAGCTTCAGGGTTGGTAGACCAGAGTTCAAGCCCTTCCTAACGTTTTACTTTTCAAAGTTCATTTCTCATCCAGTACCACCCTAAAGCAAGACTTATAACTCTGACCAATCCCCAAATAGTTCCAGTTTGAAATCATTAATAAGAAATATATTCATACATACCCATAGAAGAGATTTTCTCATTCAAAACAATGGAATATTGATTTTGTGGTCAAACACATTTAAAAGGATTTATGTTGTAGTTCACGCAATAAAACATTATAAATCCACATACCTTATTGTGGTTTGGAAAAGGACATCTCTTTTTGATGTGCACCTTTGTGTCCCTCCCACCCCCAACACACAAACACACATCCTGCTATTCTGGAATAGTGCTTTCTGCTGATATAATTTTATGCCTTGTGCAGCCTCAGCTTCCTTGGCTTTTATTTTTTATTTTTTTTTATAATTTTTTTTATTTTTTATAAACATACATTTTTATCCCCAGGGGTACAGGTCTGTGAATCACCAGGTTTACACACTTCACAGCACTCACCAAAACACATACCCTCCCCAATGTCCATAATCCCACCCCCTTCTCCTAAACCCCCTCCCCCCAGCAACCCTCAGTTTGTTTTGTGAGATTAAGAGTCACTTATGGTTTGTCTCCCTCCCAATCCCATCTTCTTTCATTTATTCTTCTCCTACCCACTTAAGCCCCCATGTTGCATCACCACTTCCTCATATCAGGGAGATCATATGATAATTGTCTTTCTCCGCTTGACTTATTTCACTAAGCATGACACGCTCTAGTTCCATCCATGTTGTCGCAAATGGCAAGATTTCATTTCTTTTGATGGCTGCATAGTATTCCATTGTGTATATATACCACATCTTCTTGATCCATTCATCTGTTGATGGACATCTAGGTTCTTTCCATAGTTTGGCTATTGTGGACATTGCTGCTATAAACATTCGAGTACACGTGCCCCTTTGGATCACTACGTTTGTATCTTTAGGGTAAATACCCAATAGTGCCATTGCTGGGTCATAGGGCAGTTCTATTTTCAACATTTTGAGGAACCTCCATGCTGTTTTCCAGAGTGGCTGCACCAGCTTGCATTCCCACCAACAGTGTAGGAGGGTTCCCCTTTCTCCGCATCCTCGCCAGCAGCTGTCATTTCCTGACTTGTTGATTTAGCCATTCTGACTGGTGTGAGGTGATATCGCATAGTGGTTTTGATTTGTATTTCCCTGATGCCGAGTGATATGGAGCATTTTTTCATGTGTCTGTTCCTTGGCTTTTAAAGGGGGACTAATAGAGGCGCCTGCGTGGCTCAATGGGTTAAGGCCTCTGCCTTCGGGTCGAGTCATGATCCCAGCATCCTAGGATTGAGCCCCGCATCAGGCTCTCTGCTCTTTGGAGAGACTGCTTCCTCTCTCTGCCTGCTTCTCTGCCAACTTGTGATCTCCGTCTGTCAAAGATATAAATAAAATCTTTTAAAAAGGGGGGGGGACTAATAATACCTTCCAGATTTCCATGTAAATTAACACTTATCTCCCTTCAAAAATCCCTAGCAATCCCAGCCAGCAGGTCTCCCCTCTAGACCGTTTCCCCCATACACACTTCCAACCTCCATCTTACCATCTGTACCCCCAACTTTCTATGTCCCTTTTCTTTTCAGAGAGATTTGCTGGTCTCTTGGCTTTTCCAGTTGGGATCGAATCTCTTTAGATGAGCAGCAGAGAGAAGTAACAAATGAATAACTTCATAACTTCACACATACAGTCAGTTCCCTCTAAATATTTATTAAGTGAATAAATGGTTGAAATTCCTGTAAGCCAGTCAACCCCAGTGGATCCTCCATATAGAGTACTAGAAATCTCTCCTCTTAGAAATATCAGATGTGGAAATACTAGGAAGTGGCAGCTATCTGTACTTCTCTTAACTGGATTTTCTCCTGCCCCTTTTCACAAGGAGAAAAGAATAACTGAAGGGTAATACCAATATTTAGATGGAATCTCAGAAACAGTGTAGCAGCAAGGACATCAGGATATCAGAAATGCTGTTTGATACCACCTAGAGCTCACATCTCCCTACAGCAGTCTTAAAAAATGTATATAGAAACATGTAAGAAATGCCCAGCCCCATAAAATCCATGTGGTTCACCTGATACACACTTAAGCTGTCCCCTGGGTGAATTGAGATATTACTACTTCAAATATAGGTTTGTCACAAAGAGTAATAGAAATGGCGTACATGTTCCTTCTCCTGGCTAAAGTACTAAGTTAACACTTAGTAGATATTTAGAAATTGTTCCATTCCAGGTTATCTGGGTAGCAATTTTCATCCCAGAGGTGTGGGCAGGAAGGTAGCAAATGCTTGGTCAATGTCTGTATTTGTTGAACTTGTGAAAAAAGAAAGCTCTGACCATGACAAACAGTTTATATGTTGGGCAATCTTAGCTCTTGTAGCCTTCCACAATCTTATGAAAGGAGGTGTCAAGTTCTAAAAAAATATAGTTGTCCGTGTACAATCAAATTGCACTCAGTGGCAGGGAAAGAGGAAATGATAAAAACAAAGCGATAACAGAAAGTCCCATCACTGCAAAAAACCTTCATAAGAAAAGATCAAATCATAACAGCAGATAGCAGGCACTCTAGTAAATCAGTGACATTAAAACAACTATAAAAGAAAATCGGAAAGAAAAACTTACCTAAGGAAAAAGTGAGAAAAAGGAAATAATGACTATTAATTGAATAAAATGTAGGCTATAAATTTAAGATAAGCAAACAAGATATCTTCCTCAGAGAGAAATTTTTATTACAACTAAGGTCATATATAATTGTCCCATTAAGAATACCTACAAACAAAACCTATAGCAAAATGTCAGAGCTAAATGATTGTATGGCAAACCAAAAACCAGAAACAAGACAAAACAAGAAAAGAGTGCAAGATACTTTGCACTGCATATTTATTTAGCAATGAAATCACCTTTCTCTGTCTCCCTAAAACTCTCAAGGAGCAATTACTCTTTAAACATGCTAGCTGAAAATCTATTCAATACTGTTAATTGAGTTATACACAATAAAATGCAACTACAGTGAATACATTCCAAGTCAATGTGCTCAGTGCAAAATCCAGTACATGTGATTACATTTCTAAGGCCGGAAAGAAAGCCCATGGGAATGAAGATAATTTCCAGATTTTATACGCGTTACGGAAAATGTCACACCATCTCCTCTCCTGGAGGTTTCTGAGGAATGCATTTTATTCCGTTTGAAGCCTGCAGCTTGTTAGAACTTTTCAGCCAATGTGTGATCTACTTTTCTGCCTCCCTGCACATGGAACAGGGTTTTTCATGCACCTGTATGAATGATTATGCTCAGGGGAGTCTTCTGTTTTCGTTTCTTCTTCTTCTTCTTCTTCTTTTTCATTCACATGCCCATCTTCCTGTTGATGGTCTTACTAATGCTATAACTTTGATAAGCCACCGCCATCTAGAGACCTGGGAGGTCTATTTAAAAGCATTCTCCAATCTTGAGCTGAGAAAGACAAGTACTAGCTAAACATCAGTAAGGACAGTTATCTCAAAGAAAGTCAGAGACATCCCACAGCCAGCAGAGCATAGTTCTCCATATTTTCCATTGAAAAATGAAACTTTATGGGGGCGCCTGGGTGGCTTAGTGGGTTAAGCCTCTGCTTTTGGCTCGGGTCATGGTCCCGGGGTCCTAGGATTGAGCCCCACATCAGGCTCTCTCCTCGGCAAGGAGGCTGCTTCCCCCTTTCTCTCTGCCTGCCTCTCAGCCTACTTGTGATCCCTCTCTCTCTGTCAAAGAAATAAATAAAATCTTTTTAAAAATTTTTTAAAAAGAAAAATGAAACTTCAAAAAGAGCAGATGTTAGTACTGAAAACACAAGTACTTTGAGTGAAACCAGCACAGAAACTGGAAATACCTCACCTCAAACTCAGTCCCCAAATAAGAATGGGATAGCATGCCCTTGACTTCAGAACAGAGCTCATGGCTCTTCAGAGTGTATAATCACTTACACAGTAAATTCCAGAAAATTATTCCTGTCCCAACCACATCACATGCCTACATCTGCCAAAATGGCACCACCTCTTGGATGATGGTTGAAATTACTATTTTTAAAAAGAACTGCATTTTCTGTCCACAACAGCCAAGCTGTGGAAAGAGCCTAGATGTCCATCAACAGATGAATGGATAAAGAAGATGTGGTGTATATACACTAATAGAATACTATGCAACCATAAAAAAAACCCTGAAATCTTGCCATTTGCAACGACATGGATGGAACTAAAGGGTATTATGCTAAGCGAAATAAGTCAGAGAAAGACAATTATCATATGATCTCTCTGATATGAGGAATTTGGGAAGCAGGGCAGGGGTGAGGGGAAGGGAGGGAAAAATGAAACAAGATGGGACTGAGGAGGGAGACAAACCATAAAAAGACTCTCAGGAAACAAACTGAGGGTGGCTAGGTAATGGATGTTGGGGAGGGTATGTGCGATGGTGACTGTTATGAATTGTATAAAACCAACAATTCACATACCTGTACCCCTGCAACAAATAATACATTGTATGTTAATACATTTAAAAAATAAAAATAAAAATAGCTGCCTCTTTGCTTTTCAGTTGTCGTCCTCCACTGGGATGCAGGGAGTCTTAGAAACGTAATGCTTTGACCTTACGAACTCCTGAGTTCTAAGTTATCTGTCCCTTGGTCAAGAGCTGCAGCTAGTGAAAAGATGAAATAAAGACTTCAAGAAGACAGAAATGCCCAGCAGAGAGAGAAAAGGAGCAGGAGGGGAGCACTGAAGACTCTGGAGACTAACTGATCTCTCCACAATTTGACCTAAGTCTTCAGCAGCGCAAACATTTGTTTAATGAAATCATACATGAAACAAAACAAAACAAAAAATTAGAAACAGATAAGCCCAGAGCTTCTCTGATGGATGTTATGATTGGAGCCTGGACCTCTGCCGACTGTACGTGTCCTTCCATTCCCGATGCAGTTGAGATGGTGCCAGGATTCCAGGAAAGATGCTTGGAAAACCACTAGCCTATTGGAAGTTGGTATAGTGAAAGAGAACATCTTTGATATAAAAACCATTCTTTCAGAGTACCTGGGTGGCTCAGTGGGTTAAAGCTTCTGCCTTCGGCTCAGGTCATGATCTCAGGGTCCTGGGATCGAGTCCTGCATCTGGTTCTCTGCTCAGCAGGGAGCCTGCTTCCTTCTCTCTCTCTGCCTACTTGTGATCTCTGTCTGTCAAATAAATAAATAAATGAAATCTTAAAAACAAAACAAAAAAACGTTCTTTCCTTTAAACCTCTAATTACACAGCAGGGAGGCACAGAGGCATGGCATCTGTGGAGCCCAGTTCAGGGCCACAGTCACACACAGCGCCCCACCTGCAGCAGGAGCAGCAGCCACAGCCAATAGACTGAGTCCCAGACAGCCCTACCGGGAACAACCACCCCACTTCTGTGTTCTCTGGTGGAAAAGTCTGAGAGGGCCGCTGAGCTACTGCTCCCCAACCGCCCCGCCCCCACCAAACCCCCAGGAAGAGCAGTCTGAGCCCGGGACACCACAGGAGCAATGCGCAGCTGCAGTCGCCTTCATGGCCCGCTTGCCGGTGCCTGTCCAAGGTCCCAGGATGTAGAATAATACAGCCGATCCAGAAGCACTTCTCACCTTAGAACACACTGGGAAAGCCTCCTTTGGAGAAGTTTTCAAAGGATTTGATAACTGTACCCAGCAAGTGGTTGCTATTAAAACCATAGACCTTGAGGAACCCGAAGATCAAACTGAAGACATTCAGCAGGAAGTAACTTGAGTCAGTGTGACAGCTCATGTGTAACAAAATACTGTGGATCATATTTAAAGCGTTCAAACTTATGGAAACTAATGAAATACCTGGGCGGTGGTTGTTCAGCACTGGGTCCATTTCAGGAGTTCCAGATTGCCATATCATGCTAAAGGAAATCTGCGTTCAAAGAAGAAAATTCACCGAGACACAAAAACCGCCAACATCTTGCTGTCAGAACAAGGAGATGATAAACTTGCTGACTTTGGAGTTACTGGCCAGCTGAGAGATACACGTATTTAAAAGACTACTCTTGCTGGAACACAATTTTGGATGGCTCCTGAAGGGGAGCCAACAGGGGGCTGATGACTCAAAAGCTGACATTTGGTCATTGGGAATTACTGCTATTGAAATAGCCAAGGGAGGGCCACCTAACTCTGAAATGCATTCAATGAGAGTTCTGTATCTTATTCCAAAAAACGGTCCTCCAACTCTTGTTGGAGACTTTACTAAGTCCTTCAAGGAGTTTACTGACGCTTGCCTGAACAAAGATCCATCATTTCGTCCTGCAGCTCAAGAATTTCTTGAAACATAAATTCATTGTGGAAAAATTCAAAGAAGATTCTTTTTTAAAGATTTTTATTTACTTATTTGCCAGAGAGAGATGGAGACAGCAACAGAGATAGTGAGGGAGAGCAGGAGCAGAGTGGAGAGGGAGAAGCAGGCTCCCCGCTGAGCAGGGAGACCAAAGGGGGTCTCTATCCCAGGACCTTGAGATCATGACCTGAGTCGAAAGCAGGCACTTAATGACTGAGCCCTCCCCCAGGCACGCCTCAATGAAGACTTCTTATCTGACCAAACTGATAGCTCAATTTAAGAGATGGAAGGCAGAACAGGACAGTGATGATGAAATTGATTCTGGGGGCTCTGGTTTGGAATCCACCAGCAGAGAAAATAATACTCCTCCTAAATGGAGCTTTACCATCGTGTGAAAGAAAGCCCAATCCAAAGAAACCACAGAATGGGGCAGAACAAAATCTTGTGCAAACCCTGAGCTGTTTGTCTATGATAATCACACCTTCGTTTGCTCAACTTGAAAAGTGGGTTGGGGATAACACTAGCAGGAATCCAGCAATTGAAGAACTAGAGAACAGTATTGCTGTGGCAGAAGCAGCCTGTCCTGGCATCACAGATAAAATAGTAAAGAAATTAATTGAAAATTTTTGAAAGTGTTCAGTAGATGAATCCCCCGAAGGAACTTATTATTGGCTTCTATTACATACGGAACCAGAGAAACCCACCACAGTTACTTCAGGCTAAAAGTGACTATTGGTGGGGGAGGTGGAAACAAGTCATACCTTTTTAAAAGAGAGGCTTTTCGTAAACTCTTGGAAACGAGACCTGGAAAAGTATTGACTTTTTCACCAAGTTCGGATGATCTCCCGGGCAGCTCAGTGACAATCACATTTGAGAGCCATATGTTTGAAATATTTATAGGCAACAGAGTACCCCTTGGTATGAAGTATTAACCTTCTCTTTTAGAAGAGGCAATTAACCCTATTTGACATGGGTGGAAATTTAAAGCAATACTAATTAGCCATGGATGGGGTTTTTAACAATACTAAGGAAATTAGCCAGGCTTCATTTTTAAAATCCTCAACTCATATCTCATATTATATGCTTGGATTTGGGGAGCTTAAACAAAGCTGAAAATCATGTAATTAAATACCTGATTGACAGGAATGAGTATAACTCACACCAGCATATTTTTGTCATGGGAATGAAATGTCCTATAAACTATTGGTACATTTTTGTTTTTCATAATCATCTAGTACATAAGCATCATGTGTTCATTTTTGAAAGACTATTGCAATTAACACGTTCTCATTCATATGAAAATAACCATAGTACAGGCTGATTTCTGCTCCTGCAAAGTTAAATTAGACCATATAGTTAATTTTCAGTTATGGTACTGTTACATGGGTCATACCTTTTCTTTTTTAATTCCTGTATAAATATTATGCCTGCCTAGGTCCTGAACTGGGCCTACATTTCAATAGTTGTAGAATTATTGTTGTAGTTTTTACAGTTAATATTTTGTTTGGATCAGCACAGTTTTGTTTTTGTACAGAAGTCATTTTTAAAGATCTGAATAATTGCCAAATATCAGAAGAAAAGTGTTCTTCAAGTAAAGAACACAGTTTTTTGTCAAAAGGCCATTACCTCCTCTTTTTCTGTAATAATATGAACACTTGAATAAGTTGTGGTTGTGTCCTATGCCAAAATATTTCTTTTCATTGGTGCCTATACTGTAACAATTACTTTTAACACATTGTATTTTGAAGTAATAGTTTAGTTAAAATGTTCACCTCTTATGTAACTGGAACTCAATTATATTTTATAATTTATAGAGATCCGGAAACAATTTTGCAACTCATATTATGGGTTAAATAAATGTTTTTCTAAAAGTAAAAGCCACAAATTTATAAATTGATTATCTGAAACTTTTTTTTTATTATTTGAAACTTTACAACACAGCTGCATCATGGATAGAAATTGTATTGCTTATTCATTATTAGATTATTAGTCCTGTAAACTGTTTCTAGGTGAATCACACTCCATTGTTTTGGTGGGGTCTAAAACTAAATATATACATTTTTTTAAAAAAACCCATAATCAAAAATTTATTATTTTAGTTTTTAATTTCTAAACAAATACTGGGAAGGATTAACACAGAAAAGAAAGACATAACTGTTGGTTTTTAGCCAGATCCTTTGTACTATTAACATCTCTATCTTCAAATAACATGGTGCTAGCTAGCTTAAGAAAAGCAAGGGAGGGTCGGGCAGTCTCTCATATCTATACACAGAGGTACTCCTCATCTCAGATACTGCGGAGATGTAGAAACCCAGCACTCCCTTCTTCATATATCTTGTTGCTGCTTCTGTCTTGCTGCAGATGGGTTTTTCTATCCTAAGTCCGTGGAAAGCAAATGGCTACTGTAACTCCTGATCTACATCTCTGTCCATGAAATCAGCCAAATTCCAAATCTAAGTTTGTTAGAAAGTACTTTGCTTGGCCCAGGTTGAGTTGAGCACTTCCAGTCCCATCAGGATAACCCAGCTGACAACACTGCCAGGGGGTAGGGCAAGTTTCAGAAAAGAGAACAAGGTGCTGGTTAAACTAATAACAGCTTCCCAGCACCCCGTTCCCAGAGCCTGTGCCCCCTGACACAGCAGTGACACAGATGAGCTGGGCCAGCTGGTACCAGTCAGCAAGAGTCGGTTCTACCCATCGCTTCCCAACTCCATATTCAATGATGTTATATGGCTAGCTTGAAATCAACCACGGTAGGAATACTGATACCACACAAACTGGCAAATGCTGTAAATCAGAGATGATTTTTCAGAGTTTCTTTACCAGCACAACACTGTCACCTAAGTCTTCATAATTTGTGATGTCGGAGACAGTCACATTCACATCTACTGGCACGCTGTGAAACTCAACAGAGAGCTTGAGTGTCCTTTTCCTCACAAGTTCATTCCTCTAGAAGGTGCCTAGTAGATCGTTCACTGAGATATGTTTATATGCTTAAGAAAAAAAATAAAGCAAGACTCGTGCATCAGCATGGGTCAAAGGCTGCACATCTCTGATTCCACACAAAGCCTTGTTTCCTGCTATACTTAGTACAGGGACAGGCCTAGGTAAGAGGGGTCCCCCAAATCAGCCACATTCTTGGTGTAAAAATAGAAAAGTAACAAAAGGAGAACTCTAGGGCAGAAGGTGAGAAGAAATAGCAGAAAGAATTTACAAGAACACTTATTGGAATACAGCAAGTACTCAATATGTATTTCAGAAAGGAGGAAGAGAAGAAAGGAAGCGGAAAAGCAGTGGAGCTAAAGGGACAAGAGGGATAAAGGGAGGATGGAAAATGTAAAAGGAAATAACGAGCCATCCATCAAAGGAGACGATCCTCCACTGAGAGTACAGGCAAAAGACAGGTTAATTGATAAATACAAAAGCATTCATTCAACAAATCATATCAAGCACTGAACCTGGGACAGGGTTGGCCGTACAACAGTTCTGAAGACATGGTCCCTGCTCAGGTGTTGTGCAATTTAGTGGAAGAAAGATTTAAATCATCATTTCAGTATCAGTCCACGCTATGATAAGTTAACCATCGAGTGGTGAGGGAAACCACAGAAAAGCTTCTACCCCAAATGTGGGAGTCAGAAAAGACCTCCCAGAAGGGGTGCATATAAGCCAAGCCCCCAAAGAACACATAAAAGCTTCACAAGTGAATAGGCTGACACAAAAGATGTTTCAGATGGAGGGGAAAATGAATAAAATGGGTAAGGAGGTGAATAGAAATAGGCAATCAAGAGTCTGAAGGAAGTACAGACTGGCTGAGTACAGTGCACAAGAGAGTAAACTGGTGATACACACCAAACCAGATCGTGAAGACTTCGCAGGCATACTTGGAATTGAGACTTTAAGGACAAAGGGGAGTTACTTAGGGGGTCTAAGGAAGAGAATGCTTTAGAAAAATCATTCAAATTTGTTTACTTCTCTTCTTCACCGCCACCGATTTTTTTCTCTCATTAGGATTGACACTACAACCCTGCTGGTCTCCCTGCCTCCCCTCTCTCTGTCCCACCTCTAAACTATTCCACAGGGAGACTAGGGAGGCCAGCTGGTAGTTGTAACATCAGTGCTGTTGAGAGAGAAGCGTTGTGGTGGTAAATAAAAGAAGTGGGGCTATTCGAGAGCTATTTGGGAGGTAAAATCAGCAGGATCTGATGATTACCAGGCCTTGGGGGATGAAGGAGGCAGGCATTAAAAGAGACTCACAGGGGATGCCTGGGTGGCTCAGTGGGTTAAGCGTCTGCCTTCAGCTCGGGTCATGATCTCAGGGTCCTGGGATAGAGCCCCACATCAGGCTCTCTGCTCAGCGGCAAGCCTGCTTCCCCCCCTCTCTGCCTGCCTCTCTGTCTACTTGTGATCTCTGTCTGTCAAATAAATAAATAAAATCTTTAAAAATAAAAAAATAAAAGAGTCTCACAGATTCCTGACTCGGGCAGGTGGATGGATGGTGGTGTTATTGATAATGAGGAGGAAATAAAAGAAAACAGGTTTAGAGGAGTATATCAGGAGTTTGATTTTGAGGTGCTGTGCGGCATCCTGACAGAGATGTATAGAACGCAGTTAATTAGCAAAGCATGAGAGGGATTACTGTGATTTACAATTTTTTACATGTTGGGTTTTGAGAGGGTCAATAACATCACTTTTCCCCATCCAAGCTGGCAATCAAATGAAACATGGGCATGCACAAAAGAAGCAAAATATCACCTTTGAGTATAGATAAATGCTTGTGTGAAAGGACTTCAACCCAAAATGGAATCAGAGGATATAAAATAGAGAATCTCAAACAGGTGCCTTCAGAAAAACAGAACTCAAGAACCAAGTGACTGGGGGCACCTGGATGGCTCAGTTGGTTAAGTGTCTGCCTTCAGCTCAGGTCATGATCCCAGAGTCCTGACTCCAGCTCACATTGAGCCATGCATCAGGGCTCCCCGCTCAGTGGGGAGTCTGTTTCCCCCTTTCCCTCTGACCCCCCACAGTTCGTGTGTGTGTGCATGCACATATGTGTGCTCTCTCTCTCTCAAATAAATAAAATCTTTAAAAAAAATAAAGAACTAAGAGACTGATTTACATTGAGTGCCTGATTTATAGAAGACCAAGACTTATCTCTGGACATCTGCCAGGAATCTTTCTACATCTTCAAGCCAATGAACTTACTGCTTAGACTCTGACCAGACTTCCTCCTTTTTGCATTCCTTGCCCATAAATACTGCATACCCCCAACCCTCCACAGTTTGACCTGTAGCTTGTTATAGCATGGGCTACCCAAATTGCAATTCCTCTGCTATTCCCAAAACTTAATTTCTGGTAGTTTTACTTTATCTCCGTTTACCTCTTTATTTAGATTGACATTTGGGAAACTTACATTTCTAATATTTCCTTTCTGATTTAGAGAGACTATGGTAGTCAGCCTCCAAGATGGCCCCCAATCACCTCTGCCACCTGGCACTCATGTCCTTATAAAACCCTCTCCCACACTGAATAGGGCTGAACTGTATGACTAATAGAATGCTATGAAAATGGCAAATGTGATTTCTGAGGCTGGGTTGTAAAAGATGCTACAACATCTATCTTGTTCTCTTTTGGATCTCTCACTCTGGGGGAAGCCAGTTGCCATGTCATTAAGTTATTCAAGTAGCCCTAAAGAGATTCTCACATGGTAAGGGACTGAGAGAGGTCCTGCCAATAGCCATGAGGGAGAGCCATCTTGGAAGCAGATCCTCCAAGTCAAGCCACCAGATGACTTGGGTCCCAACCAAGCATCACCCAGGGATCATGTGTCTGGGTGATGTTTTTCATCTGCCCATGAGGATTATCTCGGTCACAGAGCTCTGAAGGGCAGCAACATCTTAGAGTCTTCTTTATAACTCTAATGTTTATCTTATCTGATCTATGGTTACTAGATGTTTTGTGCAGTTTCATGGGGTATCAAAGCAGGCAGGATCCATTTGGCTAAAAATCTGCTCATTTGTTAGGACTCTGTTTAAAACAATTGGATGTGTAAAAGATTAAGTTTATTGCTAGTGCTAAGTGGTCACATACTTTGTGAAGAAGAAAACGTATGGGGCCAATATTTGGAAGCCATCTTTGGCTCATTTAGATAACTAATTCTCACAAGTCTCCAAAGAACCCTGATGCCTTGGTCTGCCAAAGAATGGCTGACCTAGAGGAAAAAATAATATATGATTCTTGTGAGCAGTGTCAGAGTGGCTTTAAAAAGAAGGGGGGGTTCAGTTTTTTCTTCCAAGTCTCTTTTCCTGAAGAGAAGTAAAAAGGGAAGAAGAGGGAGATTATTGTAATGGGAGTTCTATCCACAAAGAAGGAAATACTAGGACTGAGGAATAACTGTTCTTTCGCATGAAGATACCCTCCAAAATGATGATTTTACATCCTAAGAAACATATTTTCTATGGGGGCTTTTTGATGTTCTTGTGCTTGTTGTTGAGAAGAAAAAGCTTAAATGAGAACTTCCTGGTTTTCTCTAAGCAGGAAGCAGTTTCATTACTCTGACAAATTGCAGCACTTTGCCTGTAAGTGATACAAGCTGTTTATATATCCTTACCTTAATTAGTAATCTCTGACTAAAGATGATTATCTCATAAGTGTTCTTAACAGAGTTTCTTTAAAGAATTCGAAGAAATACATTTATTTTCAGTGTTGTAAAAGGTATAGAAATTGTGTCAACCTTGAAAATAAAACAGCCAGTTATTTTAACAGCAAAATGGGTTTATTCCTGAATAGCAGAGGAATTGCAATTCAGAACAAGAAAACTATGGTGAACCATAGGCAAGCCCAAAAAACAAAGGAGAGGAACCCTCCTTTACAGAGGAAAGGGGAGAGTTAGGAAGGGCTGTAACAAACAAAAAGTCCCTTGGAGTAACCTGGGAGTTGGAAACATAGTGTCTTTTCATTGGGTGATTTGTGACAGTCTCTCATTGGTTGGGCTGTTGCTGGGCAAGGAGAAAATCTTCCTCCTGCTAGGGTAGTAGAGTAGGGTTTTTCCTGTTGGGATCTGCAAATAGCTCCAACCAATGGTAGGTCTGTGAGTGCTTCCCCCTTCTGACTGCCCAACTCCATTTTAAATTAGGTTTTCTTTGTTTGGTTTCACAGTTGAGATCTAATATTGAAGCTGTTAACCTCTGGTCAGTTTTTAGTTTCTTTCATTTCTCCTTTACAACATCATGTCCCCATAATCATCCATTCATTCAACCATTAATTTATTTATCAAATCTGAATAAATGTATTCTATGCATTAAGAATGGTCCTGGGTGATTTGAGATGATAGTTGTTGAAGCCAGAACCGGGAATTAAATTAAATAGCAAACAAAAATGATTTTTTTTTTTAAATGAACAAGAACCCCTATAGAATATTTCGTTCCTGGATGTTTTGACACATTGGTCTCAGCTGTTTTCTTCCTTCTCCTTCCATTCACATTTAGGGAAATTCATACTAAATTGGCACAAAAAAAATTCAGGAAAAGACAACAGAAGTACAAACCTAACAAAAAAAATCTCCACCTTGAGATTTAATGAATAGAATTGTGTCACTTTACACGGGAGTTTTAATGACAGATGCTGAATCTTTGGTAGGTATTGCACATCTCCCTTCTAGCTCCAGCCTCTTCATTCTGTCAGTGTTGATACCATTTGCATAAGTACCTGTCATTATCCCCTATCAAGTGCCTCCTTTCCAACCTTGAACGTTTCTTCTTGATTCATTATAATTAAAGAGCTAATGTAGCCATTCAAGTTCACATTGTCAATGACCATGTAATCATCTTCCCTAGTGGCCAGAATTCCTTTCTTTTTATGAGGTTACAATTAAATTCCTTCCAGCCATAAGGTCAAAAGAATCTGGAACAGTTAGCCTTCCCAGTGACTAATTTCACACCTGTGACTCTGATACGTATAAAATAAGACCTCTTAAATGGAAGGTGTCAAATTAAGAAATAATATACTTTTGACTACACCTCAACTGAAGTCAATTAGACGTAAAAATTAAAGACTGTGGATTCTTTTCCTGTTACTGGAAGTGATGCTTGACACTCCGCTTATCAATTTAAGACACATCTGTGTCCCTTAGAAATGTTAAAGTAATTTGTAAATTGGAAGGGAATTAAAATGGCCCAAAGCCTGGGGAATACTGGCCAGCAGATTAAGATAATGTTCACATGTCTATTCCATATAATAACTTGTCTATTTCTCCGTGTTTATCCCTTCTCGATATTAGTTTAAGTTCTTCTAAAATGGATTTTGTTACTTTTCCTGCTACTGAGACCCTTTGTATTTTATTTAAAAAAAATTCTGATTATTAGATCACCATGCATGGCTAAATTACATGAACAGATTTAGTCTCTGGCTTGCAAGATGTAACACTGACCATCAATGCCTCTCTTTTTGCTGTCATCTTGAAATCTGTTATAGATCTTCGTCTTCATTTATAACTACCGGTGATTCTCAGTTTAACTCTCACACACAAAGTCCTCCCCAACTCCTTATGCCTTTATCTTCCTCTTTCCTCCAAGACAGGAGTTGTTTTCAGCAGTGAGGCTCTTTACTGGAAGCCTTGTGGCTCTAACTTCAGATGAAAGTCACAGTCAACTCCCCATCATTATATGTCAAAGGGACTCCCCAGAAGAAATATGTCTATGGCAACCATTGGGCTCCTGTCTACAAGGCTCAAAAGGGCTCCTGGAATGTGTGGAGTGTGACCCACAATCAGCAACCTCCACACTCTGCAGTTCAGCTGCCTTGAGAATCCAAGAAGTCAAAGTGAACATCTCATCAGGAATACAGGCAGATGACCTTCATTCAAAAACATTTAGGTGAGGACTCTGTGACCTGAAGAGCAAACAAGTTTCAACTTCTGTGGTTCTTGAAGTTGCTGGTGTCAGAGCAAAAATAACTGTTATTGTCTATCTATTGTTGCTTGTGCCCAGATCCCAATTGCTCTTCTTTTGAGATATATCTACATTTATACATGCCTTGATTTCCCTCCAAGTAACCATGCCTTCCCTCCTCTCAGCCCATATGCTTTAGATAACATTTTACATGCTGTAGAGTCAGTGCATGCGCCCAACTGTGGAGACAATGGACTGAGAAATATGAAATCTTATTCCAGTTCTCTAGAACAAAGAGAGAGATGTGTTCTAAGAATAGGGCCAAAACAAAGGAAGCCAAGTCCAGAACTAGAGGAGAGAAAAAAAGGATTCTGGTGTAGAGTCCCTTCACCAAGATAAATGTGAAACCAAACCTACTTGCAATAACTGAATTCTTCATTCATGTTTTCATTGAAAAATATTTATGAAGTCTTTTAATGTATGTTGTCCTCTGCTACAGCCAGAGATACAGTGTAGTTCTGGATTTCAATTACATATAAAAGGGCAATGACCAATCAGTGTGACAGGTGCTGAGACATGACAGGGTCACATGGGGTACACCTAGATCACTCAACAGAGGTCATCTGTGTCCTAGAGGAAGAAGAGTTTGAGGTCTTTGGTTGAATTTTTAAAGTAGACTTTGATACTGTAAATAATACCACATGTCAATGAGCCATCCCAGCCTCTGACCTCTCAATTCTTTGACCTATTCCCAGATAGCAATCTTCTCCATCTGGCCATTCTTTGACATAATACATCATGAGTTTACTTGGTACTTCTGTACCTTAAAAAAAAAAAAAAAATGAGCCGAACACCCCACTCTCCGAGCACCACTTAAATTATCCCAATTCTTCCACTCAGAGCTTCCTTCAAACAATACACCCCCCTCCCATTATCATACTCTATCTTCAGGGTTTCCCTACCCCGCTACAAACCTTAGATCCTTACTTTAGCCCTCACCAGTGTCTTCCTTTACTTCATTTTCCTTCAGTCTCACCAACTTGGCACATCACTTATCATATTCCATTTGAATTGCCTATTCAGTACTTTATATTCTTTGTGAAACTATAGTCTCTAAGAAGCAGGGGCTTCATAATTGCCATGGGATCCCCGCACTTAGCATCATTGTGCTTTACAAACAGCCAACAGTTAAAAACTCATCCACCCAAAACATATCACGGACAAACTACTATGGACAGACATCATGCTGAATACCTAGAATTTGATGATCTGAAAACAGGAACTCAGCCCTACCCTCCCAGAGCTTATAGTTTAGTGGGTATGAGAGTAAGGTGTTGGCCACACTGCACTGAGCTGGACACAGTCCCAGAAATCCAGGGAGCAACCAACAGCAGAGTGGGGTTGACTGCAGAGAACTTGCAATTCAAAGAATCAGCTGCCAAGTAGACAACTCCCTGACAAATACATGATAAATACTTCTTTTCCAAATATATTGAGGAAGCTGACCTTGAAGTGGGAGATTTTGACACTGTTACATATGTACTAAGAATTGACCAAAAATCATAAAAGTGATAAGTAAGTCTTGATATGTTTCCTTGACAACAGGGCTAAGGGAGTGAAATCACATAAGGAGGTGGTAACTCTTTTTAAAACTGTCCTGTTAATGTGGAATCATTTTCAGCAAGTCCTACTGAGCACATGCATTATGTCTTCCCCTGGGATTTTCCTGGCCCATGCCTCTCAAGGATCCATAAACACTGAACACTAATAACAGAAAAGGAAAATAGAACATGCCAGATGAAGTTTTTAGACAATAGTAAACTGAGAGAATATGCAAAAGCATCAAAAAACAAACAAAACAGAAGAAAAATTACAAATGGCAGTCATATGGATCCAAACAATAAAAAAAAAAAATCCAAATCTCAAGTTTACAAATTAATATACTTAGGGAATAAGCATACATTACCAAAGAGAAAATACTAGAATGAAAATTGCAGAGTAACAAACACTAAATTAGGTAAAAATTTAAAATACAAAAGGGTAGGAGCACCTGGATGGTTCAGTCAGTAGATATGAGACTTTTGATATCAGGGTCATGAGTTAAAGCCCCACATCAGGTGTGAAGCCTACTTAAAAAATAAAAATAAAATAAAATATGAAAGGATAACCATAGGCTAACTTCAAGTCCAGGGGCCCAGGGTCGGGGGGGAATATATATATATATATATATATACATATACATATATATGTATATATATATACCCTGTGATCAAAACAGGATACATTAGTAGGGTCCTTCATGGGAAAAGGATGCTCTTAAATGTGAATCTGGGCAGAATTCACTGTCAAATGAGGTCACAAAATTAAGTGCTAGTTAAGTTCTATTTAAAAAAAAAATGAGAGAGTTTTTCAGGGATTCTAGGGAAAGCTAAAACTCTCTGTACTGAGGAGTAGTTAGTTCAATGTAGAGGAAAATGATCGAACTTCAAAACTCAAGATACACAAGAGCAAGGACTAAAGAAATATAAAGGAATTTAAGGACATGAATACCCACAGTTTAGTCAGGATTCAGATCAAGCTGGAGGGCTTGTCTTGACTAATACACAGAAAAAGCCTCAAAGATCAAAAAAGGAGAAATATTAGATATGTATGTAAAGTATAGATAGATCCTATTGTTACCAGAGCCCCAGAGTGCAAGAACACCTGGCCTGTGGCATCCCAAATAGACTAGGCTGGGCCTCTCACTGCTAATGAAATGTTAAGATGGAAAGACAAGGGGTGGTGAAACAAGAAAGGATTTTATTTCAATGAGACCTACCCCAGGAAGACAGCAGAGAGTAGTGTCCCAAGAACTGCTGAGAATACTTCTAAGTTTATTTAGGGAAAATGCAAGACAAAGATTGGTAAACAGCAAAAGTCAGGTTGATCACTGTCTTGGGGTCAATCACGTGGGGTCTTGCTGGCTTCTGGGCAGTCATTATTGCCTACAGGAGTAGTTTTGGTTCCCATATCATGGGATATATGCTAGCCATGTCCCCTACCTGAATTAACAGAGAAGCTGGATGGAAAAACAAAGCCATTGAGAGGAACAGGTTGGGGATGCCTGATTGGCTGAGTGGGTAGTGTGTGTGAATTTTGTTCTTGAGGGTCTGAGTTCAAAGCCCCACTTTGAGCATAGAGCTTACTTGAAAAATAAATAAAATATATTTAAAAGCTATTGTTTTTTAAAAAAGAGGTACAAGTAGAAGGCAAATTGGAGTTAGCTCAATGACTGGGTCCTTCTTCACTATTTGTTCTGTTTCTCTGGAGAACACTAACAAATCCAGCAATCATCCTTTTTGTTGTTTATGACTCCTTAAGTCAATCTCTCTCTCTCTTTCTCTGTCTCTCAGCTTATTTAATTATCCAATAATCCAGGGCTGCCCTGCTGCCCAGGTCAGATGATGAGATGGACAGTGGTAACTTGATCTTTGTCTTCCCTCTGCCAGTCTTTCTAGTTGTTGAGCAGCATCTCTCCTTCTGGTGTGAACAGCTCAGATAAATCTTCAGCCTACAAAGTTTTGCATGATCCCTGGCCTGAGACACCTATGCTAACTCACTTTCAATTGGCTGGTTTTAGCACTCAAGATCTTGTGTCCCGAGAGACCCCTCAGTACCAGGAAAACTGGGATAGTTGGTGATACTACCCAACACATTGTGTCCAAAGACCTCTTCTCATACAGAATCCTGATAAAGGGGGATCTCTGGGACTCACATGTTGGGGTGTGGGAGCTGATGGGACTTCCTCAGCCACTGAAGAATCAACATCCACATTCTTGCAGCAGAGCCTAAGTGAACAAAGTATTACCTCATAAGAAATGTGCTAAGCTGGTGAGAACATGCTGTTTCTCCTTCTGGGATCTGGCTTTGAATAGGATTATGGAATAAAAGAAGAAAGGGAAAGAATTTGTCCCAACACTCACAGTTAATTAGACAACCATACCAATTTAATTTTGTAATGAAACAGATATTTTCTGCAACTGAAAGACAAGTGGTGAGGCAAAGCATCTGCTTAATGATGTGCAGAGCTGTAAGTCTGACTTTAGTGTTTAAAATGAAAGGCAGCCACCTAGCCACAAAGTGTAATTCATTAACATTAAACTGGTCAGATTCCATTAATGTGAACTCCCAACCAATGCAGAAATAAGATGGGTATTAGCTAAGCCTTGTTAATCACTTAGGTATGTGGGGATTTTCAACATAAAAGCATCTGTTGCTGTTGGATCTGATTACTAACTTAGCACAGAAAAGGCTGAAACTCAAGCACCTTCAGAGGGAAAAGGTAACCAGAAGCCATGAAATCTGTCCTTTGGAAGCCTGAACAATCCAAGAAACCCAAAGTAATACAGAATTTAGGGACACCAGGGTTGCTCAGTCAGTTAAGTGATGGACTCTTAGTTTTGGCCCAAGTCATGATCTCATGGGATTGAGCTCCACATTGGGCTTTGTGCTCAGCAAGGAGTCTGCTTAAAGATTCTCTCTCTGCCCTTCCCCTTGTATTGCATGCATGTGCTCTCTCATTCTCTAAAATAAATTTAAAAAAACGTGTAAAAAACAAAAACAAACATAAAATTCAGAATGCACTTGAAAGCTAAATACTGTGATGAGTGGGAAGCCTCTTTAAGGAGCAGGTGGACCTCCAAGTTCCCACTTCCCAGTCTATGTAGTTAGTCATTCCCCTTATGCTCTCTCCTGAGGAGAACAAATGCTTACTCTTTAGAGGAACTGAATCAGAGCCACCTTAGACTCAAGGACACTTCATACAGCGGAATGCTGAGGCAGAGTGATTCATTGAAAGACTCTATAGAGAATTATTGAGAAGCTTGAGGACCCCTGCTCTTCGCCTGCCCAGCCCTAGACCACCAGCAGCCAGACTCATACAGCTAGGAGTCTTCCCTGAAAACCTGAACTTTAGAAGTAAGATCTACAGATATTGATATTTCAGAATTCCAAAGGAAAACTCCAATGTGCCCTATAAGCCCATGGCAAACCCACCAGTCAGTCAGCCCTGACCTTGCATACAGAGCACAGAGAGCTTCCAAGCAGCATCTTCATACTTTACTGGAAGTAGCAAAAACAGCCTATGATCACCAAGTGTTTGAGGAAATCCTCTAACATTCAGGAGACCAAAATAAAAATATAAAATAAAGAATTCCAAAAACCAAACTCAGTGAAGGAGCAGAAGAAAAATTTAAAGAACAGAGAAAGCTCATTTTTTTTTTTTTAAATCTACAGAAGAGACAGAAAATAAAGCCAGGAAATCTCTGTGAAAGCAGAACAAAAATATATACAGATGGACAACAGGAAAGAAACAATAGGAAAATCAGAGAATCAGCCCAAGAGATTTGACATTCAGCTAATATAAATACCAGAAACAAAAATAGAGGGGACATTACTGTTAAGGAAAATACAAGAACATTTCTCAGTGAAGGAGTGGGTCATGGGAACCTCTGACTTGGAGTTAGTCAGAAGTACAGGCAACAATCTGGATTCACCACTGAAGTCTGGAGAGGAGGGCAATCTATGGGACTGAGGCAGGAAGCTGTGGAATCTGACTCTTCCTCTGGCTAGAGGGCATCAGAATTGAGTTGAACCGTAGGACACCCAGCTGGTATCAGAGAATGGCTTGGTGGTGTGGGGAAACCCTCTCACACATACGAGGATTGGGTCTTGGTCTCCACTCAAGAAAACTGATGGAGTTTCTATCCCAAAACATGGTCCCATGACTTGAAAGGAAGGAAAAAGAGAAGATACAGGCATGTATCATATGTGTTGGATTATATAGTCTGCTTACAGGACAGAACATCACTGGGCCCACATTTATTTTTAGCAGAAATCAGCAAGAGTCAAGTAGTAATGACTCTTTTAAATACATATGCACACTTAAATTTGCTAAAATTTTCACTGCATCCTAGTATCTGCCTGACACTGAGACTAGTATTAGTTGCCATTAATGATTATATATTTTATGAAATAGTATTTTCAGTTCTTTGTAAGTTTTCATAATATAGTATTTTTAAGAGTAGATGTAAAAATAAATATCTCTTTATACATATTAAGTAAAAAGAACTGAATGTTTTAAGAAAAATGGAATAAATATCATATTTCATCATAGAAGTGAAGAATATCCCTATGAATTAGGGCTACAAACAAAGCATACTTTCTTACATACTCATTTGCTTTACCTTCCTGTTACAGTTTGAATTGTGTTCCCCCAAAATATGTGTTGAAGACCTAACTCCCTACACTGCAGAATGTGACCTTATTTGGAAATAGGGTCCTTGCAGATGTGATTAGCTAAGATCATATCATCTGGGGTCCTTAATCCAATATGACTGGTCTCCTTAAGAGGAAAACCAGGGGTGTGCCTAGATGGTTCAGTCAATTACCACCAGGTCATTGAATGCCTGGGGCTACCAGAAGCTGGAGAGGGCAGGGAAGGACTCTCTTCCAGATGCTTCAGTGAGAACACAGACTGGCAACAGCTTGATTTTACATTTTTAGCCTCCAGAACTGTGGAAGAATAAATTCCTTCTGTTTAAAGCCCCCCAGACTGTGGTACTTTGTTATAACCACCCTAGGAAACTTCCTAACCCCTGCAGTACCAGACCCTCCAACTTCCACTTCAGAACATTTCTGAATAACAGAGATGGGAGAGGACAGCACAAAACTCCTTACTCGAGTTCTACATTTGTCTCTTGGAATAAAGACTACCTTCTTTCACCACATATTTAATGATGACACAGCAAACTGCAGAAATCATTCTGACAGCATCAGTCACCAAAATGGTTCATGACCAGTTAGTTCAGGTGGACACCAGACTGCAGATTCTAGACTGTCAAGTGCTGTGCAAGCCATGATCCCACCAGAAAACTGGGTTCTCCGAGGAGGGCCTGTAAACATTACATATCACAAGAGCAAGCTAAGGTCAAAGTGAGAGTTCTGAACATCTAAGAGGTAGCAGATTCCAGGTAAACCATCTGGGGTTAAAATCCAAACAGAAGGGCATAAGCCAAAAGATCATTCAGAAAGTATAGGGATGGGAGTATAGTCTTGAGCTCAGTACAAGTAAGTAAATCCTCATAAGGAGTAGAATGGATGATGACAATGTACTCTAGGACAGAGATCAGCTGCTCTCTGCAGAGATGGATGTAGTAGGTCAAGGCAGAGAGTAGGTATGTTTTGGTAAGGCCAGGCATCCAAGGGAGAGGCCCAATAGGAGCACAACCACCTATGGTCTTTGGTTGTGTGGAGCCTCCTATCAGTGCTACCTTTGACAATAATCACACCAATCAAAGGGAGATGAGCTTATCTATTTGAGTCAAGTACCTAAACCATGGCCTGGAGATTCTCTAAGAAAAAAAATGTTGAGAAGAAGCAAGATGGTGGAGGAGTAGCAGACTGAAATATCATGAGGTCCCAGGAGCTCAGCTAGATATTTATCAAACCATTCAACAGAGTATAGAAGAGAAGAATACCAGCAATTCTGGGAACAGAAAAATCAACCACTTTCTGAAAGGTAGGATGTGCAGAGAAGTGAATCCGAAGCAACAGGAGGAAAACCGTGGGAGGAAGGGCTGGCTCCTGGCAAGCGGTGCAGCAGAGGAGCACAACATTGGAACTTTTAGAAGTCTGCTCCACTGAGGGACATTATTCCACAGGCTAAGCTGGGGTGAAGCCCACACAGGGACTGTGTGGTCTCAGGACCCACAGGGTCACAGAAAGACCAGGGGTGTCTGAGTGTGGCAATGCTGCCAGGTATTGGAGCGGGGAAGCTGGCTACAGAGATGGAGCCAAGGTGTGAGCTCTCAGCTCAGCGTTACCTTAAACCATGATCCAAGACACAGTTGGGCCACTACTCTTCGAGCAAGGACTCCACAAGTGGCAGTTCTGGGGAGCACCTTCCTCCTCTGAAAGGAGGGTGCAGGAGCATGTGGCAGAAATCTACTGGGTTTGGAGACTCCAAATGGGGCCATGCACCTGAGATAGAAACCCTTGATCACAGGCCAGGTGAGCATGGAATGCAGCCGGAGACCAAGGAGACCAGAGGGATTGACTGCTTTTCTCTGAGAGTGCTTTGAGGAGTGGGGTCCCAAGCTTTTGACTCCTCCAGGCTGGAGATTGGGAGGCCGCCATTTTTATTCCTGTCCTCCAGAGCTCTATGGAAAGCGTTCAGGGAACAAAAGCTCCGGAGAGTGGAACTGAGCAGATTACATAGCCTGGCCCCTGGCGAGGACAGTACAATTCTGCCTGGGGCAAAGACATTTGAGAATCACTGCAACAGGCCCCTCCCCCAAAAGATCAGTAAGAACATCCAGCCAAGATCAAGTGCACCAATTAACAACTGTGGAATTCCAGAGCTAGGGGAAAGCAACCCATAGAATTCATGCCTTTTTCCCCATGAATCATTAGTCTTGCAAAGATAAAATTTTTTAATTTTATTTTTTCTTATTCTTTTTTTAAATATCCTCCTTCCTCTTTTAACATTTTATAGCTATTTTATCTCAAAAATACCTTTAAAAACTCTTTTTAAATTTTCATTGTTATAGTCATATTTTATGCCTTCATTGTATTTAATCTAATTTCTTGTATACATATAGATTTTTTTCTTCAAAATTTTTTCTTTAAAATTTCTTTAAAATTTTTTCCTTAAAAACTTTTCTTTACAATTTTATTCCTTAAAATACAATTTCTTCTAATAGATCAAAATATACCCTAAATCTGACACATGGTTTGTTCTAGTCTCCAGCCTGATAACATTCTCTCTACTTTCTATTTTATTTTTCTAAACAACTTATCTTAACAATTCCTTTTTTAGAATCATTTTTAAATTTTCATCTTTACAGTCATATTCCATCCAATCGCTGTGTTTACCCTTATTTTTATATATACATAAGTCTTAAGTCTTTATTTCTAAGACTCCAGAATACACCCAAAATCAAGTGAGCGGCATTATTCTATTCACTAGTCATATATATATATATATATATATATATATATTTTTTTTTTTTTTTAAATTTTATTTCCCCCTTTCACTCCCCCCAGTTTTGGGTCTCTTCTGATTAGGTTAGCACATATTTTTCTGGGGTCTTTCCCGCCCTTTTAAAAAAAAAGATTTTATTTATTTATTTGATAGACAGAGATCACAAGTAGTCAGAGAGGCAGAGAGAGAGAGAGAGGGAGAAGCAGGCTCCCCACTGAGCAGAAAGCCCGGTGCAGGGCTCAATCCCAGGACCCCGAGACCACAACCTGAGCCGAAGGCAGAGGCCTTAACCCACTGAGCCACCCAGGTGCCCCTCTTTCCCACCCTTTTAATATTTTATTCTCTTGTTCATATATTCTTATCTGGATAAAATGACAAAGTGAAAAAACTCACCACAAAAGAAAAGAACAAGATGCAGTACCGATGGTTAGGGACCTAATCAATACAGAAATTAGTAATATGTCAGAACTAGATTTCAGAATGACAATTCTCAAGGTTCTTGCTGGGCTTGAAAAAAGCATGGAAGATAATAGGGAATCCCTTTTTGGCAAAATAAAAGAACTAAAATCCAACCAAGTTGAAATTTTAAAAAAGCTATTAATGAGGTATAATCAAAAGTGGAGGCCCTTTCTGCTAGGATAAATGAAGCAGGAGAGAGAATTAGTTATATAGAAGACCAAATGATGGAGGACAAGGAAGCTGAGCAAAAGAGAGACAAACAACTACTGGACCATGAGTGGAGAATTTGAGATAAGTGATACCATAAGATGAAAATACTAGAATAATTAGGATCCCAGAAGAAGAAGAAAGATAGAGGTGAGCAGAAGGTATATTGGATTAAATTATTGTAGAGAATTTCTCTAATATGGCAGAGGGAACACACATCAAAATCCAGGAGGCACAGAGAATCTCCCTCAAAATCAATAAAAATAGGTCCACACCTCCTCATCTAATAGTAAAACTTACAAGTCTTAGTGACAAAGAGAAAATCCTGAAAGCATCTCAGGACAAGAAGTCTGTAACATACAATGGTAGAAATATTAGATTGGCAGGACACCTATCCACAGAGACCTGGCAGGCCAGAAAGAACTGGCATGATATATTCAGAGCACTAAGCGAGAAAAATATGCAGCCAAAAATACTACATCCAGCTAGGCTGCCAGTGAAAATAGAAGGAGAGATAAAAACCTTCCAGGACAAACAAAAATTAAAAGAATTGGCAAACACCAAACCAGCCCTACAGGAAATATTAAAAAGCGTCCTCTAAGCAAAGAGAGAGTCCAAAAGTAGTAGACCAGAAAGTATATATACAGTATATATACAGTAACAGTCACCTTACAGGCAATACAATGGCACTAAATTCATATCCTTCAAGAGTTACCCTGGATGTAAATGGGCTAAATACCCCAATCAAAAGACACAGGGTATCAGAATGGATAAAAAAATAAGACTCATTGAAATGCTATCTACAAGGAACTCATTTTAGTCCCAAAGACACCTCCAGATTTAAAGTGAGGGGGTGGAAAACAATTTACCATGCTAATGGACATCAAAAGATAGCTGGGGTGGCAATCCTTATATCAGATCAATTAGATTTTAAGCCAAAGACTATAATAAGAGATGAGGAAGGACATTATATCATACTCAAAGTGTCTGTCCAAAAAGAAGATCTAACAATTTTAAATATCTATGCCCCTAACATAGGAGCAGACAATTATATAAACCAATTAATAACAAAATCAAAGAACATTGGGAATTCTATCAAACATTTAAGAAGAATTAATACCTAATCTCTTGAGACTGCTCCAAAAAATAGCAATGGAAAGATAACTTCTAAACTCATTTTAAGAGGCTGGCATCACCTTTATCCCAAAACCAGATGAAAACCCCATTAAAGAGAATTTCAGACCAATACCCTTGATGAACACAGATGCGAAAATTCTCACCAAAATACTGGCCAACAGGATCCAACAGTACTTTAAAAGGATTATTCACCACGACCAAGTTGGATTTATTCCAGGGCTGCAAGGTTGGTTCAATATCCACAAATAAATCAATGTGATATACTACATTAAGGAAGAACAGGAACCATATGATACTCTCAATCAATGCTGAAAAGCATTTGACAAAGTACAGCATCCTTTCTTGATCAAAACTCTTCAAAGTGCAGGGATAGAGGGCACATACCTCAATATCATCAAAGCCATCTATGAAAAACCCACAGTGAATATAATTTTCAATGGGGAAAAACAAAGCTTTTCCCCTAAGGTCAGGAGCACGGCAAGGATGTCCACTATCACCACTGCTATTCAACATAGTACTAGAAGTCCTAGCCTCAGCAATCAGATGACAAAAAGAAATTAGAGGCATCCAAATTGGCAAAGAAAAAGTCAAACTATCACTCTTTGCAGATGATAGGATACTTTATGTGGAAAACCCAAAAGACTCCACTCCAAAACTGCTAGAACTTGTACAGGAATTCAGTAAAGTGTCAGGATATGAAATCAATGCACAGAAATCAGTTGCATTTCCATACACCACAGTAAGACAGAAGAAAGAGAAATTAAGGAGTTGATCCCATTTACAAATGCATCCAAAACCATAAGATACCTCAGAATTAACCTAACCAAAGAAGCAAAGAATCTGTACTCAGAGAACTATAAAGCATTCATGAAAGAAATTGAGGAAGACACAAAGAAATGGAAAAATATTCCATGCTCTTGGACGGGAAGAACAAATATTGTGAAAATATCTATGCTACCTAAAACAATCTGTATGTTTAATGCAATCCCTATCAAAATGCCATCAATTTTTTTTCAAGAAAATGGGACAAATAATCCTAAAATTTATAAGGAACCAGAAAAGACCTCAAATAGCCAGAGGAATATTGAAAAAGAAAGCCAAAGTTGGTGGCATCACAATTCCAGACTTCAAGCTCTATTACAAAGCTGTCATCCTCAAGACAGTATTGTACTGGCACAAAAACAGACACATAGATCAATGGAACAGAATAGAGAGTTCAGAAATAGACCCTCAGCTCCATGGTCAACTAATCATTGACAAAGCTGCAAAGAATGTCCAGTGGAAAAAAGATGGTCTCTTCTACAAATGGTATTGGGAAAATTGGACAGCCACATGCGGAAGAATGAAACTGGACCTTTTCCTTACACCACGCACAAAAATAGACTCAAAATGGATGAAAGACCTCAATGTGAGATAGGAATCCATCAAAATCCTTGAAGAGAACACAGGCAGCAACCTCTTCGACCTCAGCTGCAGCAACTTCTTCCTTCACCAAAGGCAAGGGAAGCAAGGGCAAACATGAACTATTGGGACTTTATCAAGATCAAAAGCTTTTGCACAGCAAACAGTCAACAAAACCAAAGGACAATTGACAGAATGGGAGAAGATATTTGCAAATGTCATATCAGATAAAGGGCTAGTATCCAAAATCTATAAAGAACTTATCAAACTCAACACCCAAAGAACAAATAATCCAATCAAGAAATGGACAGAGTACATGAACAGACATTTCTGCAAAGAAGACATCCAGACGGCCAACAGACAGATGAAAAAGTGCTCCATGTCACTTGGCATCAGGGAAATACAAATCAAAACCACAATGAGATACCACCTCACACCAATCAGAATGGCTAAAATTAACAAGTCAGGAAATGACAGATGTTGGCAAGGATCCAGAGAAAGGAGAACCCTCCTACACAGTTGGTAGGAATGCCAGCTGGTGCAACCACTCTGGAATACAGCATGGAGGTTCCTCAAGAAGTTGAAAATAGAGCTACCCTATGACCCAGCAGTCATACTACTAGGTATTTATCCTAAAGATACAAATGTAGTGATCCAAAGGGGCACGTGCCCTCAAATGTTTATAGCAGCAATATCCACAATAGCCAAACTATGGAAAGAACCTAGATGTCCATTGACAGATGAATGGATAAAGAAGATGTGATAGACACACACACACACACACAATGGAATATGTGATGGCTACTATGGCTACTATTCAGCCATCAAAAGGAATGAAATCTTGTCATTTGCGACAACATGGATGGAACTAGAGGTATTATGCTGAGCAAAATAAGTCAACCAGAGAAAGACAGTTATCATATGATCTCCCTGATATGAGGAATTTGAGAGGCAAAGTAGTAGGCAAAGTTGGGGGGAGGGAAGGAAAAAATGAAACAAGATGGGATTGGGAGAGAGACAAACCATAAGACTTTTAATCTCACAAACAAACTGAGGGTTGCTGGGGGGTGGGGAAATAGGAAGATGGTGGTTGGGTTATGGACATTGGGGAGGGTATGTGCTATGGTGTGTCCTATAAAATGTGTAAGTCAGATGATGCAAAAACCAGTACCCCTGGGGCAAATAATACTTTATATATTAATAAAAATAACTCTAAAAAAGAAAAAAAAAATTAAAAATGCTGTGTTGTCAATAGTAGGAAATAACACCTTAGGCCCATAAATGCCATGTTGTTTGGGAAATTGAGGTTTTAATTGCCCATTGGTAGTCTAGACTTGCTTTTTATCTCACAATTTGTGCATTAATGTCATTTCATTTGTGTTGTGTCAAAACTGTCCTCACTGCATTGTGTTTTTTATGCTTTCTCTTTTTTATAGATCACATACTTTTTCATTAGGGGATTAAAATTTGTATCTTTATTTCCCATCATGTTCAATCAGTTGTAAGTCTCTTAAATCATTTTTTCTCCTATATAAACAAAGGCATATCAGTACTAAAAAGCTAATTAATTTGGACTTTTATCCTCTGCTGTTTTCCTGTCCCTTTTAGTATAAGGCCTAGAGCATATAATTTGCTAGTCACTTTTACAATAAGCACTGATTTTCACTTTTAAGTGGTTATTGATCTGAATAATCAACCATAGGAGAATCATTAAGAAAATTAAACAGTTCCCCATGATGGAAGATTAGCCACCACTAAGCATGATTCTTCAATATAATTCTTCACATCTTGGGAAAGGACTTGCAATAGGATAATGGAAAAATCAGAATATAAAATGCAAGATAGTATTGTTCTAGTTATATATATTAAAAGAACTATGTATTAAAACCTAGGTAGAATTTCCTTCTCTTGTTCATCCTTTCTGAGATTTTCAAAATTCCAATAATGAACACACATTGTTTTTATAATCAGAAAAAGATAAACTTATTTTAAAAAATTTTTGGACCATAAATGGTATTCACTTTATCCAATCTTATAGTAATACCTTAGAAGAAGTCATAATTGCACTCAAAATAGTTGAACAGGGGAGAGGAGTCAAGATGGTGGAGGAGTAGCAGACTGAAATGACATCAGGTTGCAGAAGTTCAGCTACCTGGGTATCAAACCATTCCGAACACCTATAAACCCAACAGGAGATTGACGAGAAGAGCAGCAATTCTAGAAAGAGAAAATCGACCACTTTCTGAAAGGTAGGATGAGCAGAGAAGTGAATCTGAAGTGACAATGGGAAGATAGACTGCAGTGGGAGGGGCTGGCTCCTGGCAAGTGGTGGAGCAAATGGAGCACAAACTTTCAGAAACCTGCTCCACTGACAGACGTCGCTCTAGAGGCTAAGTGGGCATGGAGCCCTTGTGGGGACAGTGTAGTCTCAGGTCCTGCATGGTCACAGAAGGATCGGGGGTGTCTGAGTGTAGCAGAGCTCGCAGGTATCAGAGCAGGGAATCCAAATACAGAGATGGAGCTGCAGAGTTTGCTCTCAACTTTAAGGTAACTTAGGGTTACCTTAAACTGTGATCCGTGACAGTCAGGCCACTGCTCTCTAAGCAGGGGAAACCCTCCTTCCTCCTCTGGAGGCAGGAATCTGCTGGATTTGGAGACTCCAAATGGGAGTCTTTACTAATTTATCTTAACAGTACCTTTCCTTAAAAAATCTTTTTAAACATTCATTAGTATAGTCATATTTTATCCTTCATAGTATCTAACTTTATTTTTTGTATACATATAGGGTTTTTTCTTCTAAAAAATTTTGGGATACAATCTCCTCTAATAGATCAAAATATACCCTAAATCCAGCACAGGGCTTTATTCTAGTCTCCAGCCTGAGCAAATTCTCTCCACTTTCTTTTTCTTTCTTTTTCAAACCAACTTATTTTATCAATTCCTTTTTTAGAATTTTTTTAAATTTTCATCTTTACAGTCATACTCCATCCCTTCATTGTGTTTACTCTTATTTTTGTATATATATAAGGAATCAGGAGGGACCCAAACCATAATAGACTCTTAATCTCACAAAACAAACTTAGGGTTGCTGTGGGGAGGGAGGTAAGAAGAGAGTGGTTGGGTTATGGACATTGGACCTCTCCAATGAATTCTGTGAAGTGTGTAAGCCTGACGATTCACAGAACTGTACCTCTGGGGCAAATAATAAATTATATGTTAATAAACAAAATATTTTAAAAAATATTTGAACAACTTTTGTTAATAAAAAAAGAATGGAAAACAAAAAAATCTTTATGTTTGTACCACAACATCCACACATGGCACACGGCCTCTCAGGAAGGTATATTCAAAGCAACACTGGAGGAAAGTCTAGCAAATGGATATAAAAGGCCAATTAGTGAGTATTTCAGGCCTTGTAGGCCAGATGGTCTCTGTGATAACTCCTCAGCTCTGCTGATGTGGCACAACAGCCGTAGGCAATGTGTAAAGCAATAGGTACATCTGTGTGCCAATAAAACTTTATTTACAAAAGCAGGTAGTAGTTTGCTAACACTGCCACACAACAGTGTTTCACAAACTTTAAAGTACACATGGATCACCTGGAGTTTTAGTTGAAAAACAGATTTTGATTCAGTAGGTGTACAGTGGAGCCTGAGAGTGCATTTTTTAAAAAAGATTTTTTTTTATTTTTTTGACAGAGAAAGAGAGAACAAGAATGTACAAGCAGGGTGAAGAGCAGAGGAAGAGGGAGAAGCAGGCTCCCCATTAAGCAGGGATCCCGATGCAGGACTCAATCCCAGGGCCCTGGGCTCATGACCTAAGCTGAAAGCAGATGCCTGACCAACTGAACCACCAAGGTGCCCTGAGAGTCTGCATTTCTAACTAGCTTCCAGGTGATGCCACTCTTACAGGTCTGAGGCTAGCACCTTCAGTAGCAAGAGAGAGCATCCATTTTAGTAGCCTCGTAATATATAGGTGAGAGACTCATGAGACAGACCTCACTGGGAGCAAAAATTACACTGTGGTTACCCACAACACATTGGCATTATAGTAATCACATTTTGCTTAATTTCTTTTTTACTTTATGCCTTATTTCATAAAAACAAAATTTTGGACATTAAGTGGGAGACAGATAACACTAAATATTTAGAAATAGTTTACCAAAACCCAATGACTAGTTGATTTTGATACACATAAAACTTTATTTATCCACTCAATAAGTATTTATTACATCTGGACACTAGGTTGCTGTTTGAAATTTAGAAATAAAGTGCTGCCTTCAAGGAACTCATAATCAAATGGGAGAAGCAAGCACATAAAGAAACAATTGCTTTCATTAAAAAAAAAATAGGATAATCCAAAATAGTTTTGCCTACAAACACTGAGACCCTTTTACAAAGAGATGTCATTGCCCAGTGCTGAAAATCGAGCCACATATCAAATTCGCCATAGATACATCCAATTTCTAGCAAGTCTCAATAGCTACTTCTGTAAATAATCCTTTAAACCTTGCTAATTTAAGAGCATGTGATGGATGGAACCCAGATTTCTCCAGGATTCACCATTTGGGGTACTCATGAGTTCACAGTAAGTGAAATAATTCAATTATTGACTTCTCCACTTAGATGACCAAGGGACATCCCAACTCGATATGGCCAAAACCAAACTCCCCAAAGCCCTGAATCTGCACCAGCACCACCATCCTACCTCATTTGATAGCAACTACATCCTTCTTATTGTTCAAGTCAGCCATCCATGATGCCTCCTTAACACAACAAATCTTGGTGACACTGCTTGCAAAACTTATCCAGAATTGAACCACTTCTTACCACTTCCAGGGCTACCATCTGGTCCAAGCTCTCATCTGCATTACTGGATACTTAATCTTGCCTGGCGTTCCAGATTCTGGAATGCTGTTCTCAACACAGAAACTCAAGAGATCTTTTTAAACTTAAATGTAATCATTTCAGTCCCTTTTCAAAACTCCACAGTATTGTCCCATTTCACTCAGAGTAAATCCTGACAAAGGTCTAGGAGGCCAGGATCATCTAGACCCAGATCCTTATTCTGACCTCAAGCTATTTCTCCCCCTTGTTTATTCCCCTCCAGCCACACTGGCCTCATTGGCATTGTCAGAACATGCCAGCACCTTCCCACCTTAGGACCGTTGCTTTAGCTACACCAGCTTCCTGAAATGCATTTTCCTCAGATATCTGCTGAGCCAACTCCCTCACCTCCTTCAATTCTTTATTTAGATATCACCCTCTTAATGAGGTTTAGTCCGACCACCTTTGTTCCCCACACCCTTTCTCCTAACCTCACCTATTCTGCTTCTTTAAAAAAAAAAAAAAAAATTCTATAGCATGTATTACTTCCTGACACACATATAACTTTCTTATGCGTTAGATCCCTTCTTTATTCTATTAGTCAGCTTGGGCTGCCATAACATAATACACCAGACACTGGGGGATCTAAGCAACAGGAATTTAGTTCTCACAGTTCTGGAGGCTGGGAATTCCAAGATCAAGATGCTGGCCAATGCGTTTCCCTGGGGAGGGTTTTCTTTCTGACTGGCAGACAGTCGCTGTTTCACTGTGTCCTCACATGGTAGAAAGTGAGGAAGCCAGCTCTCTGGATTCTCTTCTTTTTTTTTTTTCTTTTAATTTATTTATTTGACAGAGAGCACAAGTAGGCAGAGAGGCAGGCAGAGAGAGAGAGGAGGAAGCAGGCTCCCCGCTGAGCAGAGAGCCCAATGCGGGGCTCAATCCCAGGACCTTGGGATCATGTCCTGAGCTGAAGGCAGAGGCTTAGCCCACTGAGCCACACAGGTGCCTCGGAGTCTCTTCTTAAAGGGCACAACCACCACCACGAGGACCCCACCCTCGTGCCCTCATCTGAACCTAATTATCTCCCAAAGGCCCCATCTCCAAATATCATCACACTGGGGGTTAAGCCTTCAACATACACATTTTAGGGAGAAACAATTCAGTTCATAGCATGCATCATCTCCTCCTCCTCCTCACGTTGTGTAAACTCCACAAGAACAGGAAACTTTGTTTTGTTTACTGCTGTATCTCCAGCCCCAAAAAGACTGACACAGGTTTGTTAATGACTAAATGAGTTCTTTCTATCCCACCAATATTATAGGACCTCCTGTATCCCCCAAAGCCCTGCCCAAGAATTTGGGGGAGTGTCCAGGCATATCTCCACTGAGTGCATGAGTAGCTCTCTCTGCTCTTTGCCCTGCTGATGGCTGTGTTCATGATGATTCTTGAAGGAATCCCCCACCACACCTGCAGCCAGTCCCACAACCACTATAACCCACCTATACCTGTGAAGAATGAAGCCTCTTGAAGCTCCAAAGCAACAAAGTTGTGCTGCATTTCCTGCAGCCCTTACTGAGTTGAATATTGTGTTCTGGAAGCCACAGAAACAGTGCTCATCTTTCTCCCTATGGTCATGCATGGTCACTGAGGCACCACCACAGGCTTGCATACAGAAGCCTGTGGGCGACTGGCCCTGCAAACTCCCCCAGGGGGTCAGAAATGTCTGAAGTCTACCAACAGACACAACTTCAGTTCTTCATGTCCAAGACAGTGCTTCCAGATTGTGCTGATGGATGAAGTGGACAACGCAAATTTTTTTCCTTTGTCAAGATGTTCTCAGGGTGTGGAGTGCTGCTGCTGTAGGTTCTAGCCATTACTGGGGCAGCCAAAATGTTAAGGTTAAGTGAAAAAGCATGTACCCAACAAGCCATACCTAATTTAAAGTACATAAGGTACTTGTAGTTCCTTGAAAAAAAAAGGCACTAAATGAATAAATGTTCTTGTTATACATTATTCAGAGGCAATTTGAATACACATCTTGTTATACATTATTCAAATGCAATTTTTCACAATAACAAATAAATACACCGCCCCAGTGCCAACGGATATATCAATATTGGATGAAGTTCATTCACAATATTTTATTTAGAAACAATTTAAGAATCAAAATCTTTCTATTACTTTTATAAATGTGAATCTGGTGACTTTCTTTCTTTGTTGAACTAATTTAAGTTCCCTTTTCCTCAAACCAATCTAACTGCCGTGTTTCTGTTTTTGTTGGAGGCAGGGTAAGCACCTCAGACAGGGACTCAAGCATCCTGGCCCTGGTAACAGTGGCTCCATGTGATCATGGGCACAGTTGCTATTTCTCAACTTCCTTGTTGATAAAATAAAATGGTTGGATCAGATCAACTCTAATACTTTCTCTAGCAGTACATTTTCATGATTCCATGTCTTAAGAAGAAGCAACACAATGCTAAAGGTTGGAAGTGACCCACTGTTAGTGGATACTTAAACTCAACATCAAGTAGTAAATTGCAATTGCCATTCATCTTTAAAAAACACAAAAAATTCCTTTTTCTATGCATTGTTTAAAATTTCTGCATATATAATTGGACAATAGCCTTTTGAGGTAGTCTAGATTCACATAACTATTCTAGTTTTATAGATTCATTCATTTGATCAGGTGGTTGGTCAACATCTTTTGAGCACTTACAATGTACATGATATTTATGTTAGGTTCTGTGTATGCAAAGTTACAACATAGCTTTTAAGAATTAGATGAATAAGATAAAGTAATAGCAATAATAATATTAATAAATAATATTAATAATTAATAATAACAATACTGCAAACGTCAGGCAGAAGTCTATTCAAGGTCCAAAGCAGACACAAGGAAAGAATCAATTCTACCTGGAGGACAGAACTAAGGAAGGTTCCCCAGAAGAAATGGGGTTTGATCTGAGACTTGAGAATGGTGAGAAGGGTGAAGGTAATCTGAGTCAGAAAGACACACCAGCATCCAGCAAAATAATCAAAAGAGTTTAAAAAAAAAAAATCAGGAAAGAATGAAGTTGATGACATTAAGGAACTGTTCCTTTTTTGTGTATAATGACAGCATCAAGATGACACCTCTTAAAAGATTTCATTTGTTTTGGCAAAACAAACAAATATTTATGGGTGAAACAGAATGCTGTCCGATATTGCTTCAAATTAATATGAGAGAAGAATGAAGGCTTAGATTAAACAGGACTGGCCATGAGTTGAAGCTGGGAGATGGGTACTTGGACCTTCATTATTTTCTTTTTCTTACTTTCATATCCATTTATGAAATTTTTGCATAATAAACACTTCAAAGAAAAGGAAAAATGATTCAGTTACAAAAACTAAGATGAGTGAGTTTCACCACGAGTGTCACCATGAGAATGCTACTGAGAAGTCAAGTGAGAGAAAAGTTCATTAGCAGAGTTCATTTGCTTTGATGGTTAGAGAGACATTTATTTATTCCTTGAGCAAGTGTTATGCTCCTGGCCCTACTATGGAGATAGGACATCCAGTGGTGAACAAAATGAGAAGATCCCTGCATTCATAGAAATTGCCTTCTCATGACATTGTGACCTTTTACAGAACAGTTCCACATAGTGGTTGAGTGTGGATGTCTAAGAGTATTAAGGGAGGGAGTTACTGGGAAGTGAGGAGATAAATACAAAAAGAATAAAATGAGCAAGGGAAAAGAGAAATAATGCAGTAGCTGAAAGAGGACTTTTTCTTTTTTTTTTTTAATGTGAGAGACTTGAGAAGCGGGTGGTCTGTGGGGATGGAGCCAGTAGAGAGGGAGATAGAATAGAAAGAATAATAATCCATAAATTCCTGGGAAAGAATTGCATCAGACCACAGTTGAGGGATGTTCCTTGAGCAAAAAAAGACCATAGTTGAGGAAAGTAGGTGAAGGTGGATTCTGTGGGATGAAACTGGCTCAGAAAAGTGAGCGTGGCCCAGACTACCTCTATGCATCGTGTAGGATGTGGGCCGAGATGTTCTTACTCCAGGACCACCTGGAGGACCCATCCGTCTCTCAAATCCACATCAAAATAGCCCCTTTTTAGATCTCCTTGACTTCCTCAGAGATTCCTTCCCAGACTCCATAGTTTAAATAAGATTCCCTATACATCAGTTAGAAATGTGTTCAGCTACAAAGAGCAAAGGGGCTTACAAAGAACAGGGAAGCCCCTTAATTATGATATTAAGGTCTTAGGCTTGTCCATGTTTTCTCCTTCACTATTTTCACTGGTGCTTCATCCCCCTGGAAGCAATATAGCTGCTGTAGCATCAGACATCATGCCTAGAGCAAGGGAAAGGGGGAGAGGACAGTACCAAATGCATCTGTCCCTTCTATCAGAGAAAGCAAAGGGTTTTCCCGCAACCCTCTCACAGGCTTCTTCTTGAACATACTGACCAAAACTATGTCACTTGGCCATTCCCACCTGCAGGGAGTCTGGGAAATTGAGTACTTCACTTTGCCAAACTGTGTAGTCGAGGTAGGCAAGAACAAAGCAAGGCAGGGAGCGTTTATACATGGCAAACCAGCAATATCTGTCATCCCTGTCATACTTTCTTACTAGGCCACATGTTCCCTGAGAGGAGGGCTCATGTCTGTGCTTCTCACCCACATGTGCCTCTCACCCACATGGTGATGTCAGGGGGCGGAGAGCTTTCTGAAAGTTTTGCTGGCCCACCATCCAGCCTTCGTCCCTGGAGCTCCTGCTCCTGACCCTTTCATCGGAGACCCGGCGCCCCCTTCTTGGCTCTGCTTGGGAACTGGTCGTTCAGCTTTGGCTTTTGTTACAGTAGCCACCTCGTCCCCTGACCACAAGCTTTTTTTTTTTTTCATTATTTTGTCCCCTTTATTGACTGTGTCAAAGAAAGAGGGCGCCTGGGTGGCTCAGTGGGTTAAGCCGCTGCCTTCGGCTCAGGTCATGATCTCAGGGTCCTGGGATCGAGTCCCGCATCGGGCTCTCTGCTCAGCAGGGACCCTGCTTCCTCCTCTCTGTCTCTCTCTGTCTGCCTCTCTGCCTACTTGTGATCTCTGTGTGTCAAATAAATAAATAAAAATCTTTAAAAAAAAAAAACAAACATTAAAAAATAAATAAATAAAAGAAGCCTACCTGATAAAAGGAGGCTTCTCATTATTGGATGAAGGACTCTTGTTTTAACTAAAAGCAAACTGTAAACCAGAGGATCCTGGAACCAAAATGAAATAATTAAGTAAGATTTTTTAATAATTAAATAGTAATTAATTAAATAGTAAATAATTAAATAATTAAAAGTAAATAATAAGTAAAGTAAATAAATTACCTGCAGGTAAATAAAATTAAATAATTAAATAATTTAAAAGTAAAGATTTTTAATAATTAAGTAATAATTAAGTAAGATTCCAACTTTTCATTTTGGGCCAAACCTCTTGATTTGCAATGAGTTTCACTTTCATGAAGACAAAATGTTCCTCTTTGTCAGTCTCTTCATCTTAACTGTCAGCGATGGTGTTTTTTTCCTGTCTGGTTTACTCCCCATCGTGTTTCCGTTCTAATTTCCACTGTCTGCCGGGCCCATGCCCTCCTCATTCCCTCACCTCCTTCCCTTGAAAGGCACAGTTATCTCTAGACAAGCAGCTCTCAAAGGAATGTCTCCCCCAGCGACTGAGAGTTGTCAGAATGACAGACTGAGGGAAGTTACATCACGGCCTCCAAGGCTATTTGAATAGCACATTTTCTTTTCCTTCAGGTTTTACCATGCTCCCGGAGTTACCATTCTGAGGTCATCCGTGGAGAGGTTTTGCTCACTGTCAAATTTTGCTAAATGTTCTTAGAGCTTCTAATCCAGTCTGATGGAAGGGCAGAGCAGGGAGATCCTTGGGGGGATATTCTGTTCCAACTCCCTTCCCTTTGTGAAAGAGGAGGGAGGCCCACAGTTTGCTGGGAAGGTCCCAAGTTCGAGCCTCCAGCTCTTAGCAGAGCTCACACAGAGCACCAGATCTGGGAATTCCCCAGCTGGTATTCTTTGCACCAGACTGCAGTGTTTCGTTGGGTTTTATAGCTGTTTATTGTCCTCTAGAACTCCACACCACTTAAGATATTAAAAACTTCCGTCTAAATTCTTTACCCCAGTCCCTAATGATTTGTTTTCCTCAGCTAACCGGTGCTGCAGGTAAGGGTCTCCAAGAAACCGTCTCATTGGGACGGGATTTAGCGGGATTTAGCCTGTAGAGCAGACAGCAGGCAGCGCCCTTGTGCCAGATGCCTGCGGACGTGAGCGGCGAAAACAGGAGTGACAGAGAGACAAGTCCACTGGCAATGCAGACCACTGAGAGCCTGACCAAGCCTGTGGAGAGGCTCTGGGGCTAGAGCAGCCCTTCACAATCACCCCACGCTAGGCTGGGATGGGGGGCCCCAGTCATTGAAGCTGGGCCACCCCTGGAAGGGTGTGACCTGGGCCAACACAGCTGTCCGCAGCTGAGGCCATCCTTCAAAAGCCTCAGAGCTGAAGACCATCAACTGACAGCACTTCTGGTTGCCAGGGTAGCACATCGCTGAGCCCCTGGAAGGGAGTCGTGTTCATCAGACACTATTACTCCTTCCAGTGACTTTTCTTTACGGTCCTAGATGCATGTGATGATTCCTGCCGCAAAGGAGCTTGTGGTCTGATTGGAGAGAGTTAATGAATCACGATGATGACGTGAAGCCTATGATCATACACATGAAGATCTACAGACACACTCAGAGGAGGTCACTGTATAGACACACAGGGGAGTGGGATCAGGACCTGGGGAGCCCAGGGAGCCGCAAGGCCAGGAGGCCCACTGAGCAGGTTCTGCCTTCCCCCGCAAGGGGATTTTGCTACTGATTACAGTGTAAAATCTTCATTTTCTTCTTTCCTGTTTAGTGTCTCTTCTCCTATATCCTTCCTGTGGGTATAATCCTCATAATTTTATTTCTCACTCATTTCATGTACTTTCCTTATTTTTTTTTCACATGTCTAGGGAGCCATTCTTCTCTACTTAAAAAGCTAGTCTTTTGGCCTCTTTTAAGTTAAGTTTTAAAAAGCCACTGGGCAGCATTTCTGCATATTCACTCTGATCGCACACCTGGCAAACAGCATTTTCAAGGGATCCATAGACTTACCGGGTTCAGGTCTCAACTATGTACATAATTAAATTTCTGATCTTAGTAAAAGACATTACCAACCAGATGCTAAGTAAAAAGAAAGCCCAGGACAGGGAGGGGAGTGGGGAATGGGGAGAGAGAACAAGTACTGACGCCACAGGACTGAAAGGTTACCTTACAACTCTTACAAAGAGAATGTCATCGGGAAACACAAAATTGGGATTTACAATCCTCTGGCTTAAAAAAATAATAATAATAAAAAAAATAAAAAAGAAAGGGAAAGAAAAAGGAAACAGAAAAGAAAAGTAAAAAGCAACTTGCTAGGTTCAGGTCAGAGAAGAGGACGAAAGGAACCCAGCGAGGTGCACTGGAAAATAATTGGCAAGTTGCAAGCCTCCTCCAGGAGCCTGGCTGCTTTCCCGGCTGGCGCCGTAGAGCCGAGTATCTGTGATCAGCCGGGCGCGCGGAGCCGCCGCCTCATTTCCCAGGGGAACTTCCCACACACGGCGAGTACGAGTGAGGGCAGACCCCAAGCCCCCGCGCACTGCGCTGGAACGCTTTCAAGCCAGGCACTTGGATAGCACCCCACCTGCAGGCTTTTGGCAAGTGACACATGGAAACGCCCCGAAGCCGGGGCTGTGCGTGCCAGGAAAAGCCGGTGCAGCGGGGGAGCGACCTGGATCGCGCGCCAGGAGGGCCCTGGTGGGGGGTCGATGCCCCCGGGACACAGAATCTCGCGGCTCCCACGCCAAGCCGGCTTCCGAGCGCTTTGACCTTTACCTGCGGAATCCTTTTGCTCCAAGATAAATTAGAGCCTAATCCAGCGGAAAGGTGTGGCAGGCCTCTCTAAACCCTGGAATTAGGTGTGCTCCCAAGAGGAGGAAGAGAGGTTTAGCTGCCAGTTAAGACTTGGGCTCCTTTCCCCACTGCCTCTGAGCTGGGGGAGTCACCCTGCTTCCTTCCCAAGCCCGCCGCCTGGCATCAAACCCCAACACCAAACCTCAACCAGGAGCACCAGGTGCTCTTAGAATAACAAAGAACAAACACGTGTGCATCTGTATCCATGTCCAGGTTACTGGAAATGGGAAAACAAAGCCACGAAATCACAAAGCCAGCTGGCCCAAGACTGAAACATCCGCATTTAAATACTTCGACTCAAAAAGCGATTAAAAAAAAAAAATACTTTAAAATAAATTATTCCTGAACACGGCTTCAGTGCAGGTTGTATTTGGTATGTATGATTTTATTTTTTCAATTTGACCATCATTTGAGGACATGTTTCATGTATAAGGCATGGTGCCAGGTGTAGGAGAAGGTACAAAGTCAATATATTTCAGCTCAAAAGAGCTTATGTTATACAGAATCCAGGGAAACCATTTTGTTCTTGAAATGGTCTTAATTGAACCTGGAATGAAAATAATTGTTTCCTTCAAAGGGCCACTTTCATAGAGAGCAAGGCCTCCGCCCTTGGGACATCCCTGAGTATGGACAGAGTCCCCAGTTTATGAAGGGAGGGTGGCTGTTTCTGCACGTGTGAAGTTCTGATGAGAGGGAGTAGGGCCTTCTTGCTGGTTCCTTTTGGAGCCCTAGCAGATACACCTCCCCAAGGCTCAATACAGCAGGGACAAATGGGTAACCAGGAGCTCCTGAGTCGTAGGATTGAATGGGCCTTTTTATTTCTGCCATTATAATTGGAGCACGTTCCTTTAAAAAGAAAAACACCTGTTTTGTTTTTGTTTAACTTCTGAGCACAGAGCTGCCCTGAGGCAGGCTCCATCTCATGACCCAGAGGTCCTGACCTGAGTCGACATCAGGAGTTGGAGGTCTACCCAACTAAGCCACCCAGGTGTCCCCCAAAACACCTATTTTAATGTTTGCAAGAATACTAGGCAAGGAATAATTACAGCTAATATTGAATATTTAACATGTCCCAACCACAGAATTCCGAATTTTATGTAAATTCTGTTTTCATGTAAGAGTCAGTGACATAAGTGTAATTATTATTTATCCTCGCATGAGGAGCTGTGTGCTCAGAGGCGAAAGAACCTGTGGAGAGTTCGGAAAGGAGAGAGCACAGATAGGGACCTGGGCACTTGGACTTTGCATTTCTGCTTGCCTCTGTTGGCAATCATTTGGCCTTTTTTTTTTTTTTTTTAACCATTTTCCACTAGTGTCTGATAAATGGCAGAAATTTTTAAAGAATTGCTAGGACTGGGCACCTGGGTGGCTCAGTGGGTTAAACCGCTGCCTTCTGCTCAGGTCATGATCTCAGGGTCCTGGGATCGAGGCCGCATCGGGCTCTCTGCTTGGTGGGGAGCCTGCTTCCCCCTCTCTTTCTCCCTGCCTCTCTGCCTACTTGTGATCTCTCTCTGTCAAATAAATAAATAAAATCTTTAAAAAAAAAAAAAAAGAATTGCTAGGACCACTTGCTTGGAAAAAGTCTCCATTTTGATATATTTATGGAATATGCCAGTTGAAAATACCAGTTGCTAAGGCAGTCACAAATCTGAACCGTCCTCTCTTACCTTTGCGGACAGAGGCACTGTGTTCTCTTCTGGACCCCTTGAGCCATTCTACGCTTCTAGTATTCTCTACTATATCAATTTATTTATTGGTCTCTCTCTTCTAATCGTTGGTATAAATGATTATACCCAGCAGGGATTTTGAAGTATTTGTCTTTGGGTCCCCCAGCACCCGTCACAGTGCCAGGCATATCATAGGTGTTCAATGAGTATTTAGATGACTGAATAAATGAATTAACCCAGAGTTTCAGATATTTAAAAAAAAGTAGATCCAAACTAAGAGAAATCAGATGAATGGAACGGAACTGGAATTTGTTGAGACCTATTATATACAAAGTATGGTGATTTGTGGATTTTGACTCTAATCTTCAGAACATGGTTGTGTGATGATGCTATCATTTCTCTCCTTTATAGGCAAGGCATTTAAAGCTTAGAGGGTTTAAGCAGGTTACCTAGGGTCACAGAGCTAGGAAAGAGTAGCATTAGAAATTAACTCAGGTCCTCTGGTTTCAAAGCCCTTGCTTTTTTTCTGTCTGTCCTTCTATCCCTTTAAAGATGATCTCTATCTTCCCAAATGTTACCTCCGAGCTTGAAGAAATCTTTTCTTTCTCTATTGTGTCATGTCTCATCTTCTCTCTCAGATTTTGGAAGGACAGTCTCCTGTTAATCCTTTTAGAATGTAGCAGAAGCTCAAAAGCAGATGATGTTAAATTCAATTAGTGACTGATTTACTGAATGAATAGGAATATGGATGGTGGATGGTGGATGGATGGATGGTGGATGGTGGATGGATGGATGGTGGATGGTGGATGGATGGATGGTGGATGGATGGATTCATTAGCACCTCTCTTAGCCTTACTAATATAGCACTGTTGTAAGGATTAAACATTAAACTGTAGAGTAGATTTTGGTCTTTATTTGCACAAGGGTAGTATCTCCAAGATTTTCATTAGTATTTTTGAATTTCTTTGTTGATTTTATAATAAGCCTGGAAGTTAAAATTTATTTTTGCCTGTATACTCCTTGAAATATAATTAGAATTTATAAGACATATAAATTGCACATTTAGCCACTTTAAATGGTACTTGTAAAATGTCATAATTTTAAATGAAATTGCAACTAGGTTTAATAATAAACCCAAATTCTTCGTATATTGTGTTAAAAAGTGCTAAGTTAAATGAACTCTCCAAAGACAATAAGTTACTATTTAGTACTCAAAAAAACTGACAACGCCTGCCCCACTCTTCATTAAATTGTACTTCAGAATAAGCAATACACTTTGAGAGTTTTAATTTTGGCTTGTAAAACAGTATTCAGATTTTTTCTCCTGAAATTTGTTCAGTGAAATTCATAGGTCTCCCTCTGCGCCTCACTAGGGAGATAATAAGGAACACTCAGAGGGTGAAGACACTGAACCAGGAATGGAGATTGACAATAAAAAACGAGTCGATCATTCAGACAACACAGCCCTGGGAGTAAGTGGCCACATGTGAGTCCCTGAAACAGGAAGGATGACAGACATGGGTCTAAGGGGTGGGCAGTGAACAACCCCGTGGTCCTTCAGTAGAAGACAGTGGTCCCGTATGAGACACCATTGATACTGGACACGTGAGAGGGTCTGGCTTCAAGCCAGGAATGCCAGGCACCAACTGTGCTCTCACTTATACGTGGAATCAAAAATAAAAACAAAACCAGAAAACCCCAAGCTCACAGATAGAGAAAGTGTTGGTTATTGCCAAAGGTAGGGAGATAGTGGTAGGCAAAATGAGTGAAGGGGATCCAAAGGTGTAAACTTCTAGTTATAAAATGACTAACTTCGGGCGCCTGGGTGGCTCAGTGGGTTAAGCCGCTGCCTTCGGCTCAGGTCATGATCTTAGGGTCCTGGGATCGAGTCCCGCATCGGGCTCTCTGCTCAGCAGGGAGCCTGCTTCCCTCTCTCTCTCTCTGACTCCCTCTCCGTCTACTGTGATTTCTCTCTGTCAAATAAATAAATAAAATCTTAAAAAAAATAAAATAAAATGACTAACTTCTGGGGATATGATATACAACATGGTAACTACAGTTAACAATAGTCTATTATATACTTGAGAGTTGCTAAAAGAACAGATCTTAAAAGTTTTCATCATAAGAAAACATAATTCTTAATAATCTATGATGACAAATGTTAACCGGACTTATTGTGGCTCTCATTCCAGTGTGTACCAACATGGATTCATTACGTTGTATGTTTTGAACTAATACATGTTGCATGTCAGCTATGCCTCAGATAAAAGGGGGAAAAAAAAAGGGTGCTAGGCACTGGCTGATTAGTCTTGGCTCTTGCAAGAGCAGCTCCCAACTGATATGGGTGTTTCTCATCTAAACCTCACAGCTGCCCTCTTAGATGGGGACTGAAGGGTTCAGAAAGAGCCTCTTCATGGTAGACTACTTCGGTACGTGGATTCTTTTGAACTGAGGACGAAAAAGGCCCCAACGACTCAGGATGAGCTTTTTACCTCCTCCTTAGCTCCTTCTAAGAATTTAGCGAGAAGACCTGGTCCAGGAAGAGAGGGATGAGCAGCAGTAACTAGGGAGTGTGGGTGTGGGAAGCTGCGGGGAGCTCAGCCCCACCTGTTTGTTCAAATCCCTCTCTGGGTCTTGCTCATCTGGTTACCAAACTGTTGCTTTCCCCATCTTCCTGGGACTTATCTTCCTTCTCTTTAGCTCACAATGGTATACAAGCCTCAACTGCCTATCAGGGAGCCTCCCATGTTGGGCTCCCCATGTACATCATTAAATTGTTTTTCTCCTGTTAGTCTCTCTTACGTTGATTTAATTATTAGGCCAGCTGAAGCACAAAGAAGGGAAGAAGGAGAAAGTTTCCCTCTCCTACAAGACTATGATTGTTATGCTCTGTGAACTGAAGCTCATAGTCGTTAAATGAAATGACTAGCATCTCACCAGGGAGGGGTGGTTGTGAGAGTCAGACTTCCAGGTGGCATCTCCAAGGCTGCACTCCAACCTCTAAGGCGCAGTCTCCAGAGTTCTGCTACACCCACTTCCTCTGTACATGAAGTGTGTCGTACGAAGATCCACTCTCCAGGTTGTCCCGATGGTTCACTGGGATAGGCATGGTGGTCATGCGAGGGGTCCTGGGATGGAGACCCATCCAAGCGCACACAATGCATATTTGTTCTACCTCTTTGTGTTCTTTGACACTTGAGTACAACAGTTATTTATAGGAATTATGAATCCTGAAACACTAGATGGGTAATATATCTGTATCTCATATAATGGAGCACCTGAAAAAAAATTGCTCCTAATGTTTTGCAAAATTGCTTTGCCAGAGCTGTGGGTTCTACCCTTGGGTCAGTCTCACTACTTACTCTGGGGAACCTGTGACGAAGACATTTGCACCTGTTGGGGCAATAGAATTAAAAACAAAATCTTCTCCCATTCTAGGAAAAAACCTCTGCTCTCACTTCTTCTCAGTTCATGTTTGATTTCTACCCTGTGCAAAGCCAAGGACCCTCTTGGCTGGTCCTGTGGGACTCCCCCCTCCTGATCCTCAGATCCAGCTTGCTGGCATCATTACTGAAAGAGCGTTAAGCCCGAACGTGATACACCTCACAGGTGGTCTGCTGAGAGATGGCAGTGACAGGAAGAAATCTCACTCCCTTATCTAGCCAAGCAGATAGAACCCATTACATACGTGTTCCCAAGATAAACAATAACTAGCTATCAAGTAAGGGGATAGCATCCTTTGTTACATAGTTCATCCTGGACTCCCAAGGTAAGCAGGCTGTTACCAGAAACTGGGCTTGCTTCTTGGTGGACACAACCAAGCCAAAGAATAGAAAAAGGAAGGATTTTACAAGTAAAGGAGAACACTGGTGCTGTTTCCCAAAGTAGAGTACCCCCAACAACCAAACTAGGGAACTTTTAAGCTAATGTTGTGTACATATTCATGAAAGGGCTTGCATAATGGGGAATACAGCCTGGAACTGGAGCAAAAGTCATCGTCAGGTGACCCAGTGTAGGTCACCATCAGGAGGACCTGCAAGGGTCAGCATCATTGCGTCTCTGGCTTCAGGTGGTCCAGCATTTGAGTGCTCAAAAGGATTTCTCCAGCCAAGAGAACTCGAGTGTGTGTGAGGTCAGTCTTTACTTCTGAATATGGTCAGGCTATCTCTTGGCCTCAAAGTGTTACAGGATTGTGGGATTCTTGCCGCAGGGAGTCAAAGAATGAATCTCCACAACACAAAAGGGTAAAATGAAGTGGAAGTTTATTTAAAGGGATGGTGAGAGGAGAAAGGAAAGGAGGAGCTCTCTAGAGTGAGAGGGGTCCTGAATGGGTTGTCCCTGAGGGTTTTTTGGGCCCATCCTTTATTGAAACCTAGACCAGGGAGCTTGTGGCCTGAGATTCTTGTGTGATCTTGGTCTGAGCAAGGACCACTGGTAACACCCTTAATGACTTACTTCTTTGAGGTCTGGTCATTTTTTGTGATTATGCTGTAAGCGCCAAAGAAAAATACCCCCTAACATCGGGGCCAGGTGCTCTGGTCTGTTCCTGTAGCTCTTGTTTACTGTTTCATAGCCTAGTCAAGGGCCCCCCATCTCTCCCTGCCTATACCTAAACCTAAACCTAAACCTAAACCTAAACCTAAACCTAAACCTAAACCTAAACCTAAACTTTAACCCTTTCCTTACTCCATAGTGGCTGTTTTCTCTTACATTCTGGTACAAGATGGCAGAGGTGGCAGAAAAATCAGATGATTTTTCTTTTGTCAAGAAAGCCATGCGTTGTCTCTTTCTTTTTCTGGGGACCCCCAACTCTCTTACAGGGTGACTCTCTGTATTAGCTTATGAGCTTTATCTAGTAGAGAAACAAATTCTCATATCTTTATGACAAGAGGTTGTTTGCATCTTTCAACAGGGCACCTTGCCTCCCACAGAAACTGGGAGATGGAGGAGCTATATGCCTTGTTTACATTTCAAAGAGATGCCTCCCAGGTCCTTGAGACCCGCATTCATGGGTCATCAAGCTGACAAAGGCCTATCTGGTTTTCAAAGGACTTATATACATTTCAAAGAGAGAATAAACTACTTACAATTACAAGTTTTCTGAAGTAAAAGTCTGAGAAAGAGGAGGGAGGAAAATCTCCTCCCTCATTTTCTTTTCCTTCTTTCTTTCTTTTTTAAGATTTTATTTATTTATTTATTTAAGAGAGAGAGAGAGAGAGAGAGGCGAGCATGACTGGGGGTGGGGGGAAGGGCCAGAGGGAGAAGGGTACTCTGCTGATTTGGGAGGTTCCAGGATCATGACCTGGGTCAAAGGCAGTCACTTAAGTAACTGAGCCACCCAGGTGCCCTTCTTCCTTCATTTTCAGCAGGGAAAGTTACACCTCTTATTTTTATTTTTATTTTTATTTTTCCTTATTACACACCCCATTCCAAGTCCTCAGACGCTGTGATCCGCATTTCTAAAGGGGATTCTGCTGATCAGTTCAGAAGCGCTGAGGGTTGCAGTCAGTAGAGAGCATCCAGAGGAGATGGGCTGGAATGCATATTCCCAGGACGGGAGCCAAAAACCACAGCAGCAGAATTTTGGGCGTGGAGCCAACAGCCACAGGTAAGCCCAGTTTCCAGAGGATTCTGCTGGTTTCTACAGGAGGGGCATTCCGCCTTAGGTGACAGCACGGATTTTTCCCAAGGGGATACCTATATCCAGAGAGACCTGATGATTTTCCTAGGCCGCACAGACTTGAATAGTTGAAGGAATCATTTTCTAGATCCTCAAATTTTCATTTTTATTTTTCCCCAAACTGAGCTTTCCGAGCATACTGCCTGTGTCTCCTCTGCCTCTTCCTCTTCCTCCCGTCTATCCAGGGTCATCTTGCTCTCTCTCTTTCAACAAAGGCAAGGCATAAAAAGGAGGGTTGTGTGTTTACGATTGTCCAATACCCCTCCCCAACCTACTGTGCTTTCCATACAAACGATGCATTTAGAAGAAGGAGAAACAGGAGGCACAGAGGGGAAGGAGGAAGAGAGAGACCTACCTTTTAACGTCCGTGAATCTGAAAATGATGCTTTCTTCCTGATTGGGTGGGGAGACTGGGCTGCAGTGGAGACAATTCAGGAAGAAAGAACTCCCGAGGGGGAGTCCTGGAGCAGCTGAGGAGAGAATGTGGCCAAGAAGTACTGCAGGCCTCTTCTTTCACTGTAACGACACCCAGCAAGGCTCCCTCTAGCTTGCAATTCAGGAGTGAGATGAATGTTTAAAAGAAAGGTGTTGGGGTGTCTGGGTGGCTCAGCCAGTTGAGTGCCTGACTTTTGATTTCAGCTCAGGGCACCATCTCCAGGTCCTGGGATCAAGCCTCACGTTGGGAGGGAGTCTGCTTGAGATTCTCTCTCTCCCTTTTCTTCCCCCTTCCCCTCCCCTCATTCTCACTCGTGTTCTCTCTCTCTCGAATAAATAAATAAAACCTTTAAAAAAATAAAAAAAATTTGGGCGCCTGGGTGGCTCCAATGTTGGGTCTCTATCTTTGGCTCAGGTCATGATCCCAGGGTCCTGGGATCGAGCCCCGCATGGGGCTCTCTGCTCAGCTGGGATCCTGCTTCCCCTTTTCTCTCTGGCTGCCTCTCTGCCTGCTTATGATCTGTCTCTCTGTCAAATAAATAAATAAAACTTAAAATTTTAAAAAGTAAAAAAAAATTAAAAATAAAAGAAAGTTATTATACTGTGTTTGTTGATTTGGGGGAAAAATAAATTAGACATTTTCTGACCACCCCGCCCCCCAAAACCCTTTAGTTTTATTTGCCTGACTGGTCTGACACGAACACTAGCTTTGGGTGACCTATGGAATATGGAATGAGTTAAATGTGCAGTTCCAAGGCTTTGAAGAAAACACCCAGATATAGTAAAAGCACATGTACAACATGGTAGGAATGTTATCTTTGCAAGTTATAAAATTCTCATTAAATTTTTATATCACCTTAAAAGTATGCTTGAAGTTGGGGCGCCTGGGTGGCTCAGTGGATTAAGCCACTGCCTTCAGCTCAGGTCATGATCTCAGTGTCCTGGGATCGAGCCCCACATCGGGCTCTCTGCTTAGCAGAGAGCCTGCTTCCCCCTCTGTCTCTGCCTGCCTCTCTACCTACTTGTGATCTCTCTCTCTGTCAAATAAAATAAATAAAAATCTTAAAAAAAAAAAAAAGTATGCTTGAAGTTATGTGGTTGGTTTTGTTTTATATTATAATGTTTAGGGATCATGTGGGGGAAAAAATATGTAGAAAACAGAGCCTTAAAAGATTGGAATGCTTGACACCTTAGGCAAACACCTCATTCAGGGCTACCCAGCCCAGAACAAGCAGAGAGCAGAGAAAGGGAGCATCCCTCCAACCCCCACCCCCACCCCACCGGCACCATTGGCACCAACAGCTCTATGTTTGTGATAAGCGCAATAAGGTCTTGAAGGGGCCTAATAAAAAACCTTGCAAAAATTCCTGATAGCACACCCATATGATGCTGAGTAGGAACTTAGAAAAGAACAAAAGTGAATGGGTACAGAAATTAGAAACAGATACGCCAATGAAAATTTTCTCATAGCTAGAAAATAGTACCAACTTCTTGATATATGAAAGGTGCTTATAAACTTATCTGTTTAACATTTACTACTTTGTTATGACTAATTATCATATTAATTATATCTATTAGGAGTTATTTTGGCTGAAAGTAACAACCTTAGTCTCCCTTAAGCAAACTGTATTAGGATTAATTAGAATCTTGGGGTATCTCGCAGAAGAGATAGCCCAAGACTCCAGAAATGGGCATAAATCAGGTATTGGTGAGGAACCCAGAAGGTTCTCTTCGTCCTTCCCTTCTGTTTTTCTCTACTCAGGATGCCCGTGTGGCTCAGTGAGTTAAGCATCTGACTCTTGATTTCAGCTCATGTCATCATCTCAGGGTCATGAGACTGAGACACCCATCAAGTCCACACTGGGTTCTGTGCTCAGCAGGGAGTCTGCTTGAAGACTCTCTCCCTCGGCCCCTCCTCCCTCCTCAAATGAATAAATAAATCTTAAAAAAAAAAAAATGCTTTCTATTCTATCACAGTAGATTGGCTCTATTCCTAAATAAAGAAAATGATAAAATGGGTTGAGAAATTTCTGAATGTTACTTGTTGCCAGTGTATTTGTCTAAAGAGAAATCTCACTGGCCCACCACACCACGGTCCTCTCCTGGGCCAATGAGCCATGGGCAAGGGAACTAGATCACATTTTAAATAATGTCATTGAAGTGTTCAAGGTTTTCACTCACTAGGCTTTATGATCATTGCTTCATTTACCCTCATATTAATGTCCTCCAGCCGAAGACCACAAAAACATAGCTGCCATTGAATGAACTTGGTTTATTGGCTCACTGAATTGACAGAGACCACATGCCGTGGAGAACTGTGGGGTGTCTTAGAAGAGAGGATGCCGAAAAGGACTTACAGGCATTTTAAAATGTACATGCAATTTTGTTTTCCTTCAAGTTTAGTGAGGACAACAGAGTAGAAGACAACTGCCATTGAAAAGACAGTTCGTGATGTACAGTTGCCCAGAGTAGGGGGCAAGCCACAGGAAAGAACACCGAGGTTTGTGGCAGGCAGAGAGTGAGGGGAATGGGAAAAGCCTTCATTGCGCTTTTCCCAGGAAGGGATGGGCCAGGTTTAGGACAGTCTGAATAATTTCCCTGGGTTGTGGGGGTTAGGGGCTGCCCTCAGTTTTCTGATGCCTGGTGCTGGGAAGATTAAGACAGGGGGTTAGTGTCTCTCCAGTGTAAGTGGGCTTTGAATTAGTTCCTTTGTGTATGAAAGAGGGGGTCAAGACAGCAATGCCCCAGATGTCAAACATCAGATACAGAAACTAGGAAATGTGGTTAATACAGTAAAATCTGGCCTGGTGTTAGGGAACCTTGGGGATGCTACAAGAAAAGTGGGCTCTGCCCAGCCCTGGATGTTGTCAAGAAGTAGAAACTTTTGTGATCAGATATATATATAATTTTTATCTAGATGGTGGGATGAATGAGGTAGAACTAAAGCTGTAACTGGGAAAGTAGCTGTGGGCATTAAAGTTAAAGCCAGAAAGAACAGATGTTTGGTGCTTTTTTGTGCTTTGGGCAATATTCTTTTGGTTTTGGCTTTTTAAAATTTCTGTTGTTGATTTTTGATATTCAGACATGATTATGGAGTGCTTTTCTTGTTTCTTGCTGAAGCATGGTCACAGTGACATTCTCTGATGCTGGGTGTTGTTTTTGATTTTTTTTTTTTTTTTTTTTTACAGATTTTATTTATTTATTTGACAGAGAGAGCACAAGCAGGGCGAGTGGCTGTGCTGAGCGGGGAGCCCAATGTAGGACTCAATCCCACGACCCTGGAATCATGACCTGAGCTCGTGAAGGCAGATGCTTAACTGAATGAGCCCCCCAGGAACCCCTAATGTTAGTGCTCTGTGAAATTGTTCATGGGCAACGAGAATTGAACTCCATCTTGGCCTGTTTCTCTCACAATAATCTTATAAGGTAAGTACAGTTGACCATTGGACAAAGTGGGAGTTAGGGGTGCTGACCTCCATGTGTAGTCACAAATCCACATATACCTTTTGACCCCCCAAAACTTTACTAATAGGCTACTGTTGACCAGAAGCCTCACCAATAACATATACAGATGATTAACACATATTTTATACGTTATATACATTATATACAGTATTCTTACAATAAAGCAAGCTAGACAAAGGAGAATGTTATTAAGAAAATCATAAGGAAGAGAAATGTTTACAGTTCTGTACTATGCTTACCAAAACAAAGTCTGCATGTAAATGGGCCCATGCAGTTCAAACCCATGTTGTTCAAGGGTAAACTGTACTTCTATTAACCCCATTTCCCAGATGGGGAAACAGAGTTAGGGAGGTGAAGCTTATTTACTAAAGTCACAAAGTCAAGAAGCTATAGAGCCTTTGTTTCCAGCTACTTCATGATTCTACTCTCTCCCTACTGTAAATACTGTGCAAACATAGTGTGCTAAAGACAGAGGGAAAAGTAACACCAAGAGAAGAGGGGTTTGGGTCTGGATAAACAATTAAAAAAAAAAGTCTACTCTTCTGCAAATGTATTTAAGTGCATCATAGTGTTATTCTGATAATGTAAATCGCTTTCTTTTGTTGATGTCTTAAATCTAAGTAAAGACTCAGATTCAGGGCTTAAAGTTGAAACATTTGAACCCAGAAAAATCCCAACTCAGTAACTGGATATGACTTTGCTAAGCAGGAGCTAGGTGCCATGAAGAATCTAAGAGCTGAGTTCCAAGAAGTGGTATAAATGGAAGCTGGAAGGAACAATTTCCTACTGAAATAAGCTGGTTTTCTATAAGCAGCTTACTCACAGCAAGTGGCACAATTTTTGACTAAGGTGATTAATTCATGGGAGAAATTATTTTAGGAGATAACTAAACTGTAATCTGGCCAGGCCACAATGTTTCTACCTGTACTGTCCATGAACAAGGTCGTAGCAAATGGCCTGAGTTGCCTGGAACTTGTTTCTCAGCAGGACAAAAATAAGAAATGACTTCTCAAAGTTTTTTTGAGGTATACAAAGGGAAACTCAGATGGAAGTGGTTGTATATACACAGGGGATTGTTTTGTGCATACCATGAAGACATGGGAAAATGGTTGTTTTACCTCAAAATGAAATACCTTATATAAAATGGTTATGAAAATCTTCAACCTTGTGATCATCACATGTATCTGGATTCCTTTCTTGAGTTTATGAGTGTTAACGTGTTATAAATTCAAAGCTCCAGGTGAAGAGAAAATGTGCAAGTTATTTATTCAGTGCACATAAACCTGAGCACAAAGAACAGAAGAGTTACAGTAAGTCTGTAAATATTTCTCTATAACTGTATTTGTTTTAGCATGTATATATCCATTCAGATCGAACATGAAACCAGTGGGGGAGAAATTACTGCACGTTTGAAAAAACCGCCATGTAAAGCTTAGAAGTATTCAAAGAACTGTAAAAATGCCAAAGTTATTCATCTATGAGCTGTCTTTTCCCAAGAGATCTAAAAGATTTATAAAATTAAAACAAGTACCTATTAAGTAGCAAATTAAGCCTCATGTACTAGAATTAACTTCTGTCAGCACTTGAAAACTGTAGAGTAAATACAAAGGAAAAAAACCTGAAAGGGCTCAAAAACTAGGGATTTATCCAAATCCCTAGTTCTTTTAAAGAAATGACTGGGGTTTCTAAAAGATGAAAGTTTAACAATAGAAAATTTAGGCTCACATATATATAAAACCTCAGGTCACAAGAAGAGTTACTCTAAGCAGTAGTAACACAACGAATATAACAATAATTGTAACAACCTACCTGTCTTCTAAGAATCAAGAGCTTTACAAGTAATAGCAACAATTTAAAGTATCTAAAATGATCATAAAGAATTATTATTTTTGTGTGAAATATTTCCCAACAAAGACAATTATGACTATCAACATACAGTTAGCACAACCCAGTCAAGAGTGGAAATTTACGAGTGTTTCGTTGAATGTAGCCATAATGTTCACTATTACTGCAGTGAGTTGGGTAAGGATCAAGAAAATACCCACATTGGTTTCACAGTTGTTTTTATTGAGGTATTATTGGAATACAGAAAAGTGCATATAATTAGTGGTACCATTTGATATATTTTGACATATATGTATATTTACCCATGAAACCATCACCACGATCGAGAGAATGAACCCATCCCTGCTCCAGAAAGTTTCCTCATGCCCTTTGGTAACTCCTCCCCCCTCCACTCCCCACCACTCCTCCCCAACCTTAGCAAACACTCATTGATCTGCTTTCTGTCATTATGGATTACTTTGCATTTTCTATAGCTTTCTACACATGTAACCATACAGTATGTTTTCTCTCTCATTCTCTTTCTCTCAGGAAGGGGAGAGAGGACTAGCCTCTTTTGCTCAGCATAATCAATCTGACATTTATACATGTTGATGTTTTTTATTTCTTTTTATCACTAAGTAGTATTTCACTTATGGATATCCTACAATTTGTTAATGCCCTCATGTATTTATGGGGGAGGAAAAATTTTCCTGTACCCTTCAAAATCCTTTTGGCTGGTCTAAGAATTAAATTGACATGAGACAGATTAATAAGAGAAAATCTAACCTAACTACATACGTACAGGGACTCCATAAGAATATGAGGCCCATAGAGAGTCTCGTAGCTGAGGCTTTTATGTCATCCAGAGGTAAGGAGAAGGGGTTTTGGGTCTGGGATGTCAAAGGGGAGGGAGACAATTTACAGGAAGATGATAAAGAGTAAATGTTTGGTAATCAAATGTTTGCTGAGCCATACAGAAACAATGGGACACAGAGAGGAATTTTAACAAACAGACTGCTCAAGTTCCTCCCTGTCTACCCTCATTCATATCACACTGTAATTATCTATGGTGATGGCTCCCTTCTTGGAGCAGGTCCTCTATCAAAACTCTTTTAAACAGTCAGAGAGAATTTCAAAGGTTCTTCCTGAGCCTTCTGTTTCTTAACAATAATCAGCCTAAAATAATCCACATGCCAAAGAAACACATTTTGGGGTGACAAATTTTGCTCCCCTAAATCTTAATAGAGTTTGGATTGTTTCCAATTTGGGGCTATTATAAATAAAGATACTATGAACATTCATGTACAAGTCTAAGTATGAACATATGCTTTCATTATCACGGGTAAATTACTAGGAGTAAAATGACTGGGTAATATCATAGGTATTTTTTAAGAATCTGTCAAATTCTTTCCCAAACAGTTTGTACCATCTTACATTCTTACCAGCAGTGTATGAGAGTTCCAGTTCCTCCACATCTTGGTGTGGTGGGATTTTCAATTTTGGTTGTATTAATATGTGTGTAGTAGTTACCTCATTATGGTTTTAATCTGCATTTCCTTAATGACTACTGATGTTGACTATCTTTTCATATGCTTTCTTGCCACTTGTTTATCTTCTTTGGTCAACTGTATGTTCAAGTCTTTGACCCATTTTTTACTGGGTTGTTTTCTTACTGTGTTTTGAGAATTCTTTATTCATTCTGCATAGAAGTCCTTTATCAAATATGTGGTTTGCAAATATTTTTTTCCAAGTCTCTCTTTTCATTCTCTTAACAGTGTCTTTGAAAAGCAGAAGTTCTTAATTTGATTCAGTACTATTTACCAATTTGTTCTTTTACAGGTCATGGTTTGGTGTTATTAAAAACTGTCTAAGGGCGCCTGGGTGGCTCAGTGGGTTAAGCCGCTGCCTTCGGCTCAGGTCATGATCTCAGGGTCCTGGGATCGAGTCCCGCATCAGGCTCTCTGCTCAGCGGGGAGCCTGCTTCTCCTTCTCTCTCTGCCTGCCTCTCTGCCTGCTTGTGATCTCTGTCTGTCAAATAAATAAATAAAATCTTTAAAAAAAAAAAAACTGTCTAAATGCAAAATCATAAAGCTTTCCTATATTTTCTCCCAGGTACTGTGTTTAAGTCTATGAGCCATTTCTCTGATATTCTGCCCTGCAAAATCGACCTACCTGTCTTTCCTAAACTCCCTCTTCCACCTCTCAACTCACAGAGAACAGGCACTTCCGGGGTTTCCCCTCCCTACACCATGGTCTTGAAACTCTCCAGGCAGCAGTCTGGAACAATTACCCAGCTCACCTGGTGGTTTTCTATCTGTCAGGACTCACTGTACCTTGTTGCCTTGTGTCCAGCGTCTTAGGTTCCAGTTACGTTTTGTCTAGCTCTTTAAGTGTTTCAGGCAGGAAGGCAAATCCATCCTCTGTTTCTCCAACCTGACCAAGAGCAGAATCCTAGAACTCTTGTACTTTAACGAAACTGCCTTTCTTTAATGACAAAAAAGCAGGAACTTGCCACTCATAATTAAAATTTGTCACCAGATTCCTCTAAGCTTTTCTTTTCCTATAAAACGCCTGAGGCCTGTGATAATTATGGATATTTCTGCATTCCTCCCACTAGTCAACATAAAAACGGGTATTAAAAAAAAAATCCTTTCTGTCCTTTCATGATGGTATTTTTCCTAACTAGAGCTGTTCTAAATTTATTGTTAAAAAAACCCCAACAAACCCTACCTAGACCCCACAAGATGGGAAGCGAGTCTCTTAAAACCTTGTATAAGACTCACTGAGTGAGTTCCAGCAGTCTCTGAAGTGAATCATTGTATTACTTCACTTAAGGCCACCTTAATATGAAACAAAATATGATGTCATTATAGTTCTCTTAAGTTATAATGTTTACTGCCCTGGATTATACAGTGTGTACCTGAGAATACTAGCAAGCAATGTCTTGAGATTTTAACCTACATTATCAGTCTAACCATGGTCATAAACTTTGCTATCTGGAAGGAAGGCAGATGGAAAAATTAGCAAAGAAAAGAGAAAGGAGTTAACATGTGCCAGAATAATCCATCCACTGTCCAGAGACCACCCTCAGATCATTTAGGAAACTCTTAACAGAAGAGCTGATCATTCTAGGATTTCTACATCCTGGGTGGGGTTGGGAATTCTCCAACATGCAGGTGGCCTCATCTCTTGGAGAATGAGAGCTGTCACACACGGACAGGATCTTGTTCTCCTGCATGTGCCAGTCGGGGACAGGGCTTGTCACAGGGCAAGCACCTCTCTGACGAGTACCACGCATTTTCCTCCTTTATTCCTTGTGGTTAGTCCTTGCAGTCAGCTGAACTAGACACGGGGTTAGGGATGGTGTTCTAGCTGAGTCATGAAGAAAGGCCCACAGGAGATGTAACTGTAGAAACACTAGAAAAATATATGAGCCTGGAGGTGTTGCCCGTATGGCCCAAGCCTGGAAGGTCAAGTAAGCTACAAACTCTTTATTTAATGGGATAGAGACAGTCTTTCCATGCTATTAGTCCTAAAAGCTTGAAGTGAATAATTAGGGAAAAAGAGAAAGAGGGAAGGAAAGAAAGAGGAAGAGAGCAAGAAATAGGGGGAGGACAAGAGGGAGGGAAAAGAAGGTGGAAGGGGCTCAAGAAATTCTCTCAACTCAGTTTTCTTCACTTTTTAGCCAATAGTTGTTTCTACGGTATCTTACTAAGTGAAAGTGGTATGGGGGGGTAAAGACAAGGTTAGCGGCACTGACCACCCCTCATGTCATGCGTCAGGTCCACCTGGAGAAGTGGTGGAAGTCTGGGGGGAGCCTCAGGTGCTTCCCCAAACTTTGAAGATCCTTTTCAGAAAACTGATACCCACAGCCCAGAGGGGAAAAATATTTTAAAATTTAAAAAAAATTAAAAAAATAATAGAGAACAGAAGGTAAAATATTAAAACTATAAATGGGTAATTTTTAGATGTTTAGCAAAAATAAAAGTCAACAAAAAACATTTAAGAGATGCCATTTATAATAAATAGAAGAAATGTGGAAAAGGATAATATGCAGATGCAAAGCAAACTGATAAAGGGAGCTACACCGTGAGTAGCATGAGACTGGAGATTGTGTTGGTCTTGTTTACAGCGTGCAGCCCAGGACACTGTCGGGTCTCAGTAAATAGTTACTGAACAAATAGATAAACATTAATTTTTGAACGGTAATTAAAGCCATTTTTTTTCTTTGAAAGGAGAAAAAAGAATTTGAGCTAAGAATATGGATACGGAAAGTCAAAGGAAAAGGAAGGTTTGCCGCAAGAGGGACAATGGGAAGAAAGGAGTTTCTAACCAAATTCCTTGGGGGTCCTGCCTGCTTTGAATCCTGACTCTAACACTTGCATTTTGTGTCCTGGAGCGAGGATCTCTCCAAAGGAGCTACCAGAGCTACAGAGTGGAGACAGAAATGCGTTCCTCATAGAGTTGTGGTGAAGATTACAAATGGAAACAAAGGAAGAGAGTTGAAGCCAATGCTAGCATGTAGGAAAAGTTTGCAAAGAGTAATGAGTATTTTAGGATTACACACCCCATCCTCACATCCAGGCCCACAGAAGGCCTTTAATAACAGAAAGTCACAGAGAAGCTTAGCTTTTCGTATAGTTAGCCCAGTATATCGTGCTCTGTCAGCAATGGACTCCTTCCCCTCAGTGCTCCAGCAGCCACCAGCAGCCAAGAGCACAGGGAGGCTGGCCTATTTGCTGTCTAATTTAAACCTTTCTTGAAATCTTCAGGTCAAATCAGACATTGCTCATATTGTCATTCAGAACTGTTCTTAGGGACTGAACTATCAGACAACCACTAGCCAACACTAGTGCATCCATTGAGGGTCTATTCTAGGGAACACTGGGTATTATTAGGTATTACTGTTCCCATCTGTTAAACAAGAAAGCGTGTAGAACTAGTACCTCTATTGAAGCTCTTCTGCCTCTTCCCTCATTGACCTATTAGCTGTCAAATTCATTAAAACTACCATGGGTCTTCCTCTGATTCTCAATCCAGGACAAACTTTATAGTTTACTTGGAGATCTTATAAAAAACACCATGCCCAAGCCATCCCCTTCCTAGCTGACTAAGATGCACAGCAGTGGAAAAGAACAAAAAACAAAGAACTCAACACTGCTAGCCATGTCATTTTCACCTGTATCCTTTTACTTATTGAGGCTGTAGAAACAATCAACTGTGGGTTAATAAAGAAAATGCAGAATTCACAGGCCCTAAGTAAGAGCCTGAGCCCTCTCCTTCAAAGCCAAGTAGGACATTCTCTTAATTACTTTAGCCAGAGGATTTGTTTTCTCCTTCCTTCCTTCCTCTGTCTTCTTTCCCCGCCACCCCCTTTCCTCTTATTCTTTCTTTTTAACTGTTCTCTTCTGGCTTCACAAACTGAGACTATGGGAAGATTGTCTTTGTCATATTACATGAAGTTTGTAGTTCAGACATACTCCTCTCTGTAATGGACGTTCTGGTCTCCCTCGCCTTTGGCAAGAACCTTGGCTTATGGACACATTTCTTCTGTCTGGAAACATGCTTCTGCCCCCACTTGTAATGTCAGGGCACTTGGGTCAGGCCCAAACTAATTCACAGACCCTTGCTGAAGTCACTGGTTCACAGGCAGGGAAGTAGCACAGTATGAGCAAATGCAGCCTCAGGAGAAAGGCTTCTTTTCTCTTCTGAGTGCCCTTCTGGAAGTGACCCTAAGCCCATCCCCGGACTCAGTAGCTCTGGGAGTTGAAACCATCTCATGATCCCATGGGGCAGCCTGCTGTAGAATGCAGTGGACGCCAGAGAAAGCAGAAATGAAAGATGCAAAGGATCAGGGTCTTTTGTGATAACGCTGCATCACTGAATCAGCTGAAAACTATTGAGCTTCTGGTAGTTCAGTGAGCCAGTAAATTCCCTTTAGTGTTTAAGCTGGTTTGAATGGGGTTTTCCATTATCAGCAACCAGATACATCTTGAAAGATCTGTCACAAATTTTAAAAGGAAGGGAATGCTTGGTTTTGAGCTGAATTACACTTGAAAAAGCTAGCCGAGTGCTGAAAATAATACATTCAAACTTTAAATACTTTTTGCTCTCATATTTAGCAGCTACTACCTTACTAAGAACTGTTATCCGGTTGCAGGTTGTTTTGCAAGAAATGTGGCAAGCTGTGTCCATCATTTTATCTTGTAATTATGGTGGTGGGGGAGAGGGACTTCAATATCCTGTGATTGTTATTGCATTCTATACTATGGGAGTAATTAAGATGAACAAGAAAGATACTATTCAGCAAAGAAAACATACAGTAAAACAATGTATATAACAGCGCATTGGTTTTATTGATGGCAGAAGAAAAGATTCTCTTTCACTTGTAGAAGGTACTTGCTCTAGTTAACTTAATAATTTTTTCCCCATTCTTTGTGTGGGCTGGATTATTTCCCCTCTAAAATCTGCTTTTCCATTCTCCAATAATAATATTCATCATGGCTGCACCTTATTCTGAAGGAAAAGTAGGAAGTCTATCAACAGGTTTTGACCAGGATGTTTCAGTCAATGGCTCCTTTCTTCACAAAGACTCTATTGAAAAAGAGAGGAGAAAAGTGAGATTGGATCCTCAAATTGACTTTTCTGTACTCAAGATACACTTCTGCTGAAACATATGTACCTGTAAAATGCTTGTATAAATGTTAATAGATCCCACGTAGAATAAATTGCACACTGTTGTCTAATTTATAAGCATAATTTCTATAAATCAGAATATAAACAAAAAGCAAAATGAAAATAATTTTTCTTCCCGAAATTCTTAGAGTACATCTCTGTCACTGTGAGCCCCATTATCGCTGGCATGTCAATTTTGGGAATTTGGATTAACTCAATGGTATTTAACAGAGGATGACCTGGAAAAGATGCTCCTACCTGCTCCCAACATTTCCTGGCATGGCTCCAGTAGAAGTACTTTGGGGGGTGACCACAGACAGAGCTGAGAGAGAAGTGAGGAGAGAAGCCTGTGTGCCAGAGTCCTGTTCTAGCCACCTGCGGGAAAGTGCACTGGGCCAGCAATTGCACAGCGCCCCCACTGCATACCAGCAGCTCCTACCTCTTCCAAAGCAAATGGTCTTCTGACCAGAAAATGAAGAGCTTTGGGTACTGTTATCCTCACATGAAGCCAACCTATCCTGCGGGCACCAGAGGGTTCTGCAGCAGCTATCTTTATAGAAATAATTTCCTTGACCTTGATTTCAAATGTTTTACAAAGGGACGCTGGACCAGATTGTAAAAAAAAAAAAAAAAAAAAAGACATTAAAAAATGTATTTTTTTTTTAACCAGCTGAAAATGCTGTTAAAACCTGTATTTTAGAAAATAAAATCATGACATTTATGTAGTAGTCGATGCTTAGCTCTTGGCTTCAAGGTTTCTGGTTGATATGTGAAATTGTGAGGGCTGTTCTTTCATCAAACAAGAAACTAGAAATGAATCCTCAGAGGGACTCAACATTCATTAAACTGTTTTCCTTGTGGTGTCTTGACTTTGGTGGCCCTAGGGGGCTCCAGATTCTCCCCACACAGGTCATTTCTCTCTTTTCACAGCAGGATGTGGCACTCTAACCAGGCCTCGACTGACTACTGCAAGAGCTTCTTAGCTTCTTTCCCTCCTGGTGCTGTAATCCAATATCCAACAGCAATACTGCCTAAGCTTAAGTTTGATCATATTAGTCTAATTTGAAGTTCATTGCTACCAATATAGCTAAAGCTACACTCTTGTGTCACCACCAATACATATGCCGAACATCTGCTGAAGCTGTGAACTCTGCTTCTTCCCCTCTTTAAGCATTCCTTGGCCTTTAGAATGTCTTCAGGGGACTCTACTCCACCACGAAAATGAAGCTTCCAATTTATTTCTGAGACCTGCCCCTACTAATTGGTATCCAGTTTCCAGGACTCCAGTCGCATCAGAAACCTCTTCAAATGCATATAGTTTGGGCCAGTTTCATGGATTAAAGAACTATGTATATTTCTTCTATCCATATTGGCTCATATTTATGAGTTATCTGAGATGATTATGACAAGTCCAGGAACTAGAAGTTTGGAGTTTGGGCCCTCATTCCTCCATGGCTCAGATCTGACTTACCACCACTTTGTCCTAGACCTGGGCCCATTTCCCCACATTGCTCCTCAACACCTCCTTCTCTCACCCATCCTGGACTCCGAGGCATCTCCTGCTTTTGCTAGTAATTAATGTGCTTAGTACCAAGTAGAGTCCAGATTCCTCTCCACCTTGGGTGAAGTATATATGCACGTGCAAGGAGGTGGTGGTGGGATAAAGGGCTTGAAAGACAACTTTTTTAGGACAATCAAAGAATGTGTAAATTTCACACCAAAAACTTTATCAGAATATACTAATTTAATAAACATTTACTGAACAGGTGCTATGTGTCATTCATCATCTAGAAAAGTACCCAAAACATTATAAAAAAAAAGTATGACTATGAAATTAGGGTTTTTAAGTGAGAACAGAAAGTGCCTTCAGTGTTTCTTATACTGAATAATTTTAGATAACAAAACCTGAGAAAAATTCCAGCACATATTAGAATTCATACTTATATTTGCTGGGAAATCAAATGGCGGGCTACAATGTGTTATCTTTTTAAACACTTAAGTTAATTGAAACCAGGAATGAGGAAACAAAAAATCTTTCCTCTCAAGAATAACATATTTTCAAGAACAAAAGGTATAATTCTTATTATTGGTGAACCTCCCATTCAAAGGTAGTATATCAAAAAGAAAATTCTACTTCATAATCTTTCATGTTTAAATTAAAATTTAAAAATTACTAATTTTTTCAACCAAGAGCACATGTGTTTTGCTTATTTATTTTTCAGAGTAAATTAATTTTCTTATCAATGTCAGGAATCTAAAATCTCTGTCACACATTTCCCACATCAACAGTACAATTCAAAGCCAGCAAGCGATTTGACTTAGGGAACAGAGAAAACCACTGACATTGTGATGTTTCAGTTGATTGGAAGTAGCCTGCATCATAGTATTTGGTATTGACGAGCTACGGTTTCTGATTTACTTGAAGCAGTATGTTCTTTTTCAGAGGATATTTTCTGTGGAAGTCTAAACTGAAGAAGGGCTGAGAGGATGGGAGTTCCAGCCTTCTGGCTGCAGCCTTACCCACCCTCACGACTGCCTTTCTACTTCCAGCCCTGCCAGGCCCTATCCACCTTCTACCCTGCAGCCTGGGATATCGCTGAAAAGTCCTAGTCCTGCATCCACTGTTAGGCAACCTAGGGCAATCAGGGAGTTGAGAACCTTTGGCTTTATTTTAAAACATTGGTTTAACCAATTTAAAAGCCCTCAATAAGCTATGAGGGAATTTCCAGTTTTCCTTCACCTTAATTTTAAGCACCCTGAACTTATGTTCAAAGTGGATGTTCAATCTCACACAATGTAAAGTTGTGGAAGTCCTTACATATACTTGGAGTCTGCTCTGGTCAGTGCTTGCTACGGAAAAAAGCCCAACATCGTGAAGCAGTCCTTCTGTGATAGTTTGGACGGTAGGTTCCGGGTGTTTACTCAGTGGCCTTGTATTAAACACGAAGAAAGTCAGTGGTAAGACAAAGAAGATGCCACTCTGGCCCACTGGGGTAAATCAGAAGTCAGATAGCGTGGGACTTCCGCTCCAGGCAGACTACTTCATAAGGAGCTAATGACTAGAACATAGAAGAAAACATTCCTTCACTAAGATGACAGAGCTAATTTGTAACCAGTGAACGAGCTTTGGGAAAGCTGAAGGAGATCTACGACTTTGGAACAGCACTGCCTAGCACAAATATAATGTGGGACACATATGCGATTTTAAGTTTTCCATTAGTCACATTTAAAAAAGTACAAATAGGTGATGTGAATGTTAGTAACATATTTTATTTACTCTAATTTATCAGAAATAGTCTCATTTCAATATATAAACAATACAAATTATTGGTATTTTTTTCCTAAGTCTTTAAAATCTCATATGTATTTTTCATTTATAGCACATCTCAATTCAGACCAGCTGCATTTCAAGTGCTAAAAAGCCACAGCTGGTTTGAAAAATTGAGAAGGTCACTTAGCAGGGGGAAAAAACAATATGGATAACAGCCTTAGCAAAATGAAGAGCTGAAACGAGAAACTGAGAACAATTTCTTAAAAATTCTCAATGGTCTTGTTAGTGAGAAGAAGAAACTGAGAAAAAAGATACAGTTAAGTCTAAAATACTCTCATAGTCTTTTGAGTGATATGTAACAAAAGCTGTAATGGGAAAACTCTCAAAATATTCAAAAGTCCTAGCATAAATAAAAAAATAGAAATGTTACTAAAGATGACAAAAGTATTTCTTTCTTCTATTTCTCAACCTTCCTATTGAAGATGATTTCAGAGAGCAACTCCCTGAAACTTTAAGATGAAAGTTTCTGGATCAATAGCACAGGGCCCCCAAATCCCATCTCTATAAGCAATCACAATATCTTCACCCAATTTCTGAAGATACACTATGAAAACATTTCGTCTTTCTTAAAAAGGACTGAAATTAATTAAATAATAAAAAACTTAATTATTCAAGTTGGTGATTATCTGGTCCTTTGTTTCCTTTTATTTTCTTCCTGCTTTCAAACTTGATTGGCATCACCTCCAATAGAAGAAAGTAGGTATAGAGAAAAAAATAGGGTTAGGGGTAGCATTTGTGGGGAAAGTTTTGGTGGAAAAGTAGATTGTAGCCATGGTATAATCTTATATACTTCATAACTGAAAGGTTTGAAACATCAGTTTTTTCTATTATATTATTATGAATTATTAACATATTTACATATTCAACATAGATGCCATCTCCCAATGCCAATTTTACCTTCTCATATTAGTTCCGGGCCCGGGGAGGTTGGTAAAACTGCTGGGTGGGCCGAGTGGATCTTCTTGGCTGGCCATCACCTCCTCTACGGAACTCAAGCGTTTGGTCATAGGTGCCTTCTTCCTCCTATTTGTAAAGAGTCGTGAATTAAACATGTTCAGAATAGCTAAAGTTTCCTAAGTTAAATACTTTATGGTGCTGATTTTGATATGCCCTCTTAAGCTGCCCTGGGATTCACATCTGTCAACTTTTATAACAGAGGGAAGCAAGGGGAAGGAAAAAAAAAAAAAAAAAAGCAGGGACATTGTTAAAACTCTTTGGTTCTTGATAATAGAAGAATGAACTTGACAGTGGTAAGATTAGAATCAAATTTAATTCTAGAGGAGGAAACTATTTCCACATAATAGCATGATTATCTCACCAAATGACTTGACACAAGGGGGTGAAATCACAGAAAAGCAAGCATTATAATAAAAATTTTCCTGAATATTTGGGCTTCTTAGTATTTCTAGGTATTTGTCATGGAAAGGGATTTTGGTAAGATGGAAAAGGGGTTGAAGAGCCAGAGAACGTTCACCAGCTGTCTGTCCTCATCTGATGAAATCTCCAACATCGTTAAGAACCTTACATCTGGAGACAGGAAAAAATAATGGATTGGAATGAGGAGGAAATACAATTTACACATAAAGAAAGCTTCATGCAAGACATAGCAATGGCCACAGTAAGACACAAACCATTTTCTTCTCATTTTCTTTCTTACTGAGGGGATAGATCGATCAGCTCAAGGAATAGCATGAAAAATTAGGATAAGCAGATTAAGTAGCAGAAAGAATACAGTTAATTATAATATTTGAAAAGAACTTAGAAGCAACAGAAACGTAGCCAAAGCCACACTGGTTTCTTACTGAGTGCTGCCACCCTGTTATTTTAGTATTTTTTTTTAAATTAAAGCAGCTATGAACTATGTTCTCTTTTAAAGACAGGAAAAAAAAACAAACAAACAAACCCTGGCTCTCAGTTTTGTTTATGGAAAAAACAGCATCTATTTCAAAAGTAGGGTTTAAATTCCAACTGAATCAGCAGAGCACAATCATTTGCATGATTTTGGAAATGTATCCCACTTTTTTCTCCTCCTCCTCACATTATCTCTGAACCTTCTTTCCCAAAAGATTGCTTTCCTTTGACCCTATTAATACCATATGAAGTTATACAAGAGACTGAGTTCTATTCTTCAAATTTTACAACCCAACTACCGCAATTTTACCTGAGAGAAGCAGAAAGATGCTAAGATAATTTGATCAAATCCCATCATTCAGAAATGATATTTAATATGTGGCACGAACATAACTCTCATTATTAGGCATCCTCCATGGTATTCTTAAGAAAAAAAACCATTATTTTCATTTTATACAAAGGACACTGAAGCCCAGGAAAACTTTGTGACCTTGCCCTGATACTTGTAAGGTAAACCTGGGTTTTGATTCAGATGAAACTGCTTAAATCTTTACATCTCAGTCTGCATGTTGAAGAAATAAACCAACAGCCAAAAATTAGTGATCATCCTTAGGGGCCATCATCACCTAAATAAGAGAATGGAGAAATGTGACAATCTATCAACATCACTCAATAACTACATTTTAGAGAAAAACTTCCAGATTAGCTTTGCTTTCTCTACGCCCCTTTCATTAACAATCAGCCTCAAAATGGTTAGAAGTGTCAGGTATTATGTCTATAATTTAGTAAAGCAATTAAATGCAGGAAGAAAAATTTAAAAGTGTTCAGGAAAGTAGAGAATTATTTTTCATTATTCTGGTTGCTGTTCTGAATGATGATTGTCAAATATTATAGCTAAATTTGAAAAGGAGCGATTTAATTTTATAACATGACAACATTTGAAGCTCTGCATTTAACTGAGAAGAATGAAAATATATTTGCTACTGTAGTAGATGAAGTAATTATTTCAGGAATTTGAATTTTTTTCCTCCACACTCAGCTGCAGAACTGGCTAGAGGACATCTAAAAATCTATCCTTTATCAATAAAAAACACTGTTAAAGGTAGGAAACTACATTTGCTGAGGGAGGGAGCTGGACTTATATAATATGGCATTGGTATTTGAAAAGCGATCTCTACTGTGTTTAAAAGATTCACAGACTGTACTAGCCAGAGCCAATTAAATGGTTTTATAAAGATGACTGACCATGAGATTTCTTTCACATTATTTGATGTCTTCACAATCTTTTTATACAAAGTAGGAGAAAAAATAAAAATGATTCTGACAGCTTGGTTGGTTTTCAGTTATTGTCAAAGGCATGGCCTTGCTTTTTGAACTTTTAAATATTTCTCTTGCAGGATACTCGAGGGCAAAACTGGTCACCCATAGAAACTACTTCCTATAGTCCATAGCTAGTAATTGTTAGCACTGCATGAGTACCTCTTTCCATTTTATGTAATACATAGCTCAATATTAATGGACGAGTTTCTTTGGAGTCCTCTTTTGATGGCATTTACCTATTTTTTCCTTCTAACTATCTTCTTCCTTTAGGTATCGCTACTCTGTAACAGATTTAAAATTTTTAAAAATTTAAAAATCTTATAGTTCACAAACATTTTTAAAAATCTTGAAAATTAAAAAAAAGAAAAATAACAACATTCTGTTATTATTCTCAAACATTCTGTTTGAGCTGGCATAGTCCTGGAAGGCCATACAGACTGTCCATCCCCATCGATCTGAAAATGAGGAATCTCTAAAGCCTGAGGGTGAACTCATTTTCCCATATCACAGGGCTTATTCAAGGAAGAGTCCAGACTGGGGTCATTTTGTTGTTTCTGGCTCTCAGGCAAGATACTTTAAAAAACTTGTGATACCTTTCATAAAATGAAACTGACCAATGTCATCTTCATCCAACCTTTGAGATTCAGAACTATTTTATTGGGACTCAGACTTTTGACCACCTAAACCCGGTTTAAAAACACGAAATAACTAAAATTTGAGTATCTATGTGCCCTCTTTTCATACCAATATTTACTAATTTATTGTTCCTTTTAATGAGAAGATACGAAATGCAATAATCATTGTGATATTAGGCATGAATGAAATATTTTGAAGAAAACAGAAGAGTCGCAGCACCAATGCATAAAGGAGATGTACAACTTCATTTATAAAACATGTTCAACAGGTCACAACATTGTTTTGTGAATCACCTTCAGTGTATACTACATCTGGAGTGAGAACACAGACAAATACATACTCCCTCATTTATAAGTGAGCTGTGGTACGAAAGCTCATTGCAAGTCAGTCACTTGGAACCTGGAACCCATCTCAGTAAAAGGTACGTAACATTAAATAGCAGTTGGGTTTTCTCATATTTCAAGGTGAAGTGCAACTAAGTGTACAAACCAGTATTTGAGGGAATGTGCTAGGTCAGCGGTTCTCAACTGGGAGTGATTTTTTCCCCCATTGCCTGGTGACATCTTTGGCGGCCACATCTGAGGCGTGCTATTGGCATCTAGAGGGTCTAGAGATATTTTTGGTTCTTACAAACTGAGGGGCTAGGATGTGGGGGAGCTGTTACTACATCTAAGGTGTGGAGACCAGGGGTGGAGGCCAATGATGTTGCTAAGCATCAAAAAAGCCCACACAACAAAAAAATCACTGAGTCTTAATGCCAACAGTGCCCAAGTGAGAAACCCTGGTAGGCCAATGAAGGAGGAAGAAACTTCCTACTCGTAAGTGACAGGGCAGCCTGGAAAATAATTCTGAAATTCAGGAAGTTTGGGTTTGCTACCCTTCCACTTTTTCTTTTGGAACTTTTCTTCTGCCTCTGTCTCTAAAGCCTGAACTCTGACCCAAATTCTCTATGGAATTTTTTGGGGAGGGAGGACTCTATTTGCCCATAATGTTACATTTTCCTCTGTTCCAGTGACACATTCATATTATCTTGCCTTAAATTGCTTCAGCATTTTCCCATGGCTATAACTCTGTGAGGAGACAATCAGAGATTATTTGGTTGGTGAGAGTGGGGAGAAGGGATGGCCATTCTCTTCATTAAAAAAAAAAAAGAAAAAAAACTAGAAAAACTTATTAATACTGTCATGTGTCCTTTAATAGCTATTTTGTGTGCAACTTAAGAATGTTTCTTCTAGTCAGTCCCTTCTAACAGAATTTGTGTAGTAGTTACAAAAACATAATCCAGTATATGAACTGCATTCTGTGTGATCTCAACAATAAGCCTTGAAATTTAGGATATTCTGAATAATGAAATACTCATGAGTAGATATCTCCTTCAGTGATTCACATATGAGCTACTTACTCTGTGAATTTCCAGGCCACCTTTTATCTGCCTCAGGAGCTAGTGTAGTTAGTTTATAGAAATACAAACTGATTTTAATATAAAAGCTAAGCAAAAGTTAAAGACAACCTTGCTTTCCCAAAACATCATGTAATAAAGGCGAAACTATGCGGATAATAAAAAGATTAGTGGTTGCCCAGGGTTAGGGGGAACGGAGAGATGAACAGGGAGAGCACAGGCAGTAAAACCATTCTGTTATGATACTACTATGGTAGATAGGTGTTATATATATATATATATATATATATATATAACATATATATAATATATAATATATATATATTATTTTTTAAGATTTTATTTATTTATTTGACAGAGATCACAAGTAGGCAGAGAGGCAGGCAGAGAGAGAGAGGAGGAAGCAGTCTCCCTGCTGAACAGATGTAGAGCCCGATCCCAGGGCTCTGGGATCATGACCTGAGCTGAAGGCAGAGCCTTCACTGAGCCCACTGAGCCACCCAGGCGCCCCGATAGGTGTTATGTTATACATTTGTCCAAACTCACTGAATCTTAATGTACACTATGGACCCTGAGCAATAATGTGTCAGTGTATATTTATCAGTTACTATAAAAGCACTGCCCTGGTGGGGGATACTGATAATGTGGGAAGCTGGGGCGGGGGGCAGTGCGGGGAGCATAGGAAAAGTCTCTGTACCCTCTGTTCAGAGGTACTGCTCTTAAAAAAACAAAGCCCATTAAAAAAATAGACTGTAAATCAGGCCATGTCAGTGGGATACTTTGTGCCTCGTATAGTGCTGATGATATAGTAGGTCCTTAATATTTGATGAAATATATCTTGACCTGCCTTCTTAAAATGACACATTTTCAATCCATTCAGATTCTTCCTGTGGTTATCAGCAACTAGAACACGACAATTAAATTCCTTTCATCCTTGGGATGCCAAGAGAATTAATTAATGTGTGAAAATCACTTTGAAGTTTACTGAGCTTTCTGAATTGGTTCTAGGTTGTGCTTAATTTTGATTATACCTTGGATATTCATAACATTTCCTCTTCGTCTCCACTGAAAAACTCTGACCTTTGATTTTATGTCTCAGTCCAAACACTGAAATAAGGTATCTCTGCCCCATTCAAAAACAAAAAAAGAAAAAAAAAATCATGTAATGGACCCAGAAAGTAGAACTTAAAATATTTTTAAGTAATCTGTTTTAGATCAATTATACTAATATTCTACTATATCAGAGTAACTTAAAATTGAAAGTAAAAGCTGGATCAGCTTCTGTTTTCTGTGAAGGTTACAGGTAACACCTGAGCCCACAAGAATCATGTATTCTGACCAACGCTGAACTTTAGTTTACCAATTATTCTCATTTAAGAAATATGTTCCAAGTGAATATTTATAGCTCTATCACAAAATAAACCAGGCTTGTGGTAGTCTAGAACCACAAACTATAAAACTGGAAGTTTCTGTAGAGAAAGGTAATCCAAATAACTAAGAAACGATTATTTGTTCAAGTAAGTAGTACCATAACCTGAGGGAGAACACAGGTCTTCTGATGCATAGTCCTGTTTGCCCTTCACTCTGCTCCCAGGTCAAGAGGGTGAGGAATACAGTTACAGCGAATTTCAGAGTTGGAAGGGGAAATTGGAGATAATCTGAGCAGATTAAATTAAAAAAAATTATTATTATTATTTGTATTTTGGGTAAATGTGACACTCTTCTTTCAAATGAGATTTTACATGGAATTTCAAAATAAAGTAGGTGGGCCGAGGTTAAGTGAGTGTATGCATGCAGGATCGCCTTGGTTTTCCCTTCCTCAGTCCCTCCAGGCTCTGTAACCCCCTAAGGGACAAAAATTAAAACCTCACCTACTTCAGCCTCTACTGTACTCTAGCAACTAGCTGGGTTGACTAACCTGAGTGATGGAAGAAACCGAGGTGGTGAGAGAATAGGAACCGAAACGTAGGCCTCTAACTCTGAGCGCAGAGCCTTTTCACCTTTGCCTTCCACCACAGAGAAAACCTAAACCCTTCTTTCCACTTCTATGAACTAAATGTCTTATCTGATATTAAAAACATACCTAAGTGTGGGGGTGGGGTGGGGGAGAGGGAATGCAGGTTTTATTAACATATGAGAAAGTCATTACATATAACCAAAATAAGTAAATTTTATAATACTTATTTCTTTGTTTTTGAAACTTTGAGTAAAATAAGATACCATTTGAGAATAAAATATAATGAGGAATTATAGTATCCCCTTCAGAGCAGATCTAAGATCATCTCTTTAACATGTACCATGTCCAGGAATATTTTATTTAAACCACATATTTTACAGCAGAAAAGAAAAACACTGATTCTGGATGACCCCCCCCCCCCAAAAAAAATCTGATTCAAAATCTAATTACTAAACAACCATTACAAAATGCATGGCTGATAGAACACAATGTTTTTGTTCCTGTATCATGCAGGATTTCATAACTGTGAGACATTTCACTGTGGTTCTGATCTTCTCCTTTCAGAGAAGACTACATTTTCTAGAGTTACATAAAAATTTAAACTGTTAACGATTCTATAAGACATTAGGAAATCAATACCTAGTTCAAAGATTCTACTCTAAGCTCTGTGAACAAATACACAATACTTTGCATCACAGTCCTTTCTCTAATATCATTAAGACTAACTACCCTTTAACACAGAGTAAACAAGGTATTTTTGGCAGCTTAGGCACCCAAGGAAATTGAACTAAACTTCAAAAGGCTGCATCCATACTTTAACTATGAAAATATAATATGAAAAAGAGGCTAGTAATCATGTTACCCTTATTAAACTGCAAATGATAAAAGTATACTCTTTCATTCAAAAACACACCTGAGTTTACCTAAAACTTGGAACAGAGAAAAAGGGAATGAATCTTTATTCCACTATGTGTCTGACATTTTGCATTATATCTCATTTAATCCTTCCAACAATGCTTTGAATTACTTCAGCTCACCATTCTACAGATGAAGAAAAGAAGGCTCAGGATAATTTACCCAAAGTTATGTAAGTGGCCATGCCTGAATAAGACCCCTGGGCTATCTACTCCAAAATCTAATCCTATATTCTGATCTATATCTAATCTAATTCTGATAGCTAGCTCAAGAACATTTTCAAGTAAATGGATGGCGTCTGCCCTGAGGCCTCTGTCCTAGCATAAACATCGTTAATTGGTCATAATCTTTGTTGAAATACTAAGTCCAAAGAATGAATATATGTTTTCTGAAAACATACACCTCTTTAAAACTCATTGACTATTTCAGCTGAAGGTTAAACAGATTCCAAAAGCTTGCCTAGAAATCAAGGCAGAGAGAGTATCCTGCTCCCAAATATGCCAATCTACAAGATTTCCTTGAGATACACTTCATGACATCGGTATTTGAAATTCTGGTCTCTTCAGTCAGATCTAAGTCTGAGTTTAGACTCTATCACTTCTAAGCATATTGCTCAACTTCTCTTGGTCCCAGTTTTCTGACACAGAAAAAAGTAATGAACTCAGAGGTTTACATGGGGAGCTGTAGGAGGTAATACCTATAAAAGGTTTACGAAATAAGCCTTCTATGTTGTCTACTATTCTGAAATAAAGAACCCTTTGACAATATAATATAGATGCCCACTTCAATCAAACTATCTAGACCCATAGACTGTTAAAATTCAGGAAGTTTGTTGCTAAAGTATTCCTCAAATTGCTTTGGGCAGATAAGGAAAGTGGAAAAGCAACTGGAAAAAATGAAAGAGCCAATGCAAGGATTCTTGTACCTGCTCTCTGTTTATTTCTAAGGAAATTAAAAAAAAAACAAACTATCTATACACTAAAACTAATAATTTAATATTCTAAAACACTCTATTGTTACCATTGGTTTTGCTTCTTTGAAAGGAGGTCTTTTTTTTTTTTTAAGATTTTATTTATCTATTTGACAGAGAGAGATATCACAAGTAGGCAGAGAGGGGGGGGCGGGGAAGCAGGCTCCCCACTGAGCAGAGATCCCAATGCAGAGCTCAATCCCAGGACCCTGAGATCATGACCAGAGCCAAAGGCAGAGGCTTAACCCACTGAGCCACCCCGGCACCCCTCTTTTTTTTTTTTTTTAAATTACAGATAGGGCAGATAGAACAAAAAAGGGGGGAGGAAATTAGCAAAGAAGCATTCTTTTTTTTTTTTAATTTTTTATCTTTTTATAAACATATATTTTTATCCCCAGGGGTACAGGGCAAAGAAGCATTCTTGAAATCAATCAAAAGTTATAGATACTATTTGCATAAAATCTGAATATTTTAAGAGGAAGCAAAAAATAAGTTAACATGATCAACCTCTTTGAATATCCTGCCTTTTTAGATCATACCCTTGGAATTTTGGTAAATGCTATAAAAAGGAACCAGTTAGAAACACTGCTTAAAAAGTGGAAGTACAGCAATGATGATTAATAATAGAAAATGCCTATCTATGTTGCTACGTTTTCAGGTCAATGCGTACAAATTATCTTCGCAAAAACAACTGCTTTCTTAAATATGCTAACTGAACAAATGTATTTTAGAATATTTTATGGTTAAGACATATGAGCATTAATCACAACTGGTTATCATTTCACTCTCATAATTTATATAATTTCTACATCTTAAATGGGCAGGCTAACACAATTTAAGATAGGTTAACTCACTCTTTGTCTGAAAGTAATAATTACTGCACCATCATGCCAAACTACTTCTTTCTCTAAAAGTCAGCCCAGTGGATATTATAACTGACCACCTGAGAGTGGTTACAGTATGCTACAGTGACCTGCAATACAGATTTAAGAAACAGAGATAGAAAAAACAAAACAAAACAAAACAAAACAAAACAAACCTTTCATGTCAAATTGATGAAATACAGACCAGATCTTTGCCATTAAAAAGTGCTGAGGGCTGGAGCGGGGATGGGACACGTGATTTGACATGCTTTTTATTACTGTAAGAAAGGAACTGTCATGCCTAACAACACAGAAATAAAACCACTGCTGATGTTTTCACCCACTTAGTGAAAGTAAAGAAACGTAAGATTAATAGGAAAAGAATTAAACATTTAAATCTTAAAGCAGATAGCACCCAATGTGACGAACATCATTCTCCATTTAAATTCCATTCACACCTAAAAATCCACACTAACAAAGTCTGCATAATGAACTAAAAATATTTCTCTTTAGTGAAACATAATGATAACAGATGTTTAGAAACCCTTATCAATTAACAGGCTAGTTAGCAAAGCCACAGTTTTAGAAATGTGAAGTAGCCCAGGAGCCAGTGATCTGGTGTCCACGGTTCAAGATCCACCCACCACCTTCAGAGAACTCTGGTGAGAGGAACTCAGGCTTCCTCAGGCAGTCAACTCCACTGCTCTGTGTCCTGTACAACAAAGGACAAATCTGCATTTCTACCTACATTTTCTCACTGAGCCTGTTTCCTTTCCCATATGAAAGACTAAAAGCCATTTTAGAACAAGTATTAGTTTTCTATTCTCTAGAATTAAAAGACTCAACTCTTGGAATCACTTGTCAAATACCATTATTTCCAGAATCACCCATCATCCTGATCATCTTTTCCTTTATGCATTTTAATATTTACTCTTCTATGTAACCTAGTTTTCAGAATAACATTCCAAGTAGGGTCTGCTTGGAACATAATACTATTATTTCCCGTGATGAGCAAACTCTGTATAATCTGAAAGTGTAATCTAACCTTGTTTTAATGTTTTTAGCAGCTGCCCAATCACTTCTTGTTCGTATTGAGCTTGTCATCAAGTAAAATCCCTACAACCTGCTCCTCGGTCTGTGTCATTCTGTATTTGAAAATAATTGTTTTCCCAATCTAAATCTAAATCTTAAACTTAACCACAGTTGAAACCCATATACTAATGAAAGATATATTATTTTGGCACAGTATTACCATTGGTTTATTCTGAATAACTATAACATTTAAGTCAGTTTTTGGACAAGTTATTTTGATTTTTTTTCCCATAGTGAAAATTAGAGAACTACCATCTAAAAGGGTAGCACCTAAATAGATGACTAAAATGTCATTTAATCTTGAAACCAGATTCCAGGGAAATTTAGAAGATGAAAAGAGTCTTGGTGTGAGATTAAACTCTCCTAGCAAGAGAATAGTAGGTTAAAGGAGTAGGTTGATTTTTCTCTGCCCTATGGAAAATGCTGTTTAGCCTCTTGAGAAATATGAGCTGATACTTGTACCACATACATCTTCATTTCTTAATTTAAAATTTTCTAAATTCATAAGAATTAAGATTGAGTGAACTAAATGTTTGAAAGATACCTTAATTCAATTGGTATATCACACACTGAGCACAAACTTACTACAATGCTGAATATTTTTATATACTACTTCATTAATCTCACACAAAAATCTCAAGTAGTTTGGTATCATTTATCTTCATTTACAGGTAAAACGCAGGATCACATGCTATGGTGTTAATAGGTTGAAACTTGAATATCAGCTCTGCAACCTACTAACTCAATGATTTTAGGCAAGTTACTTTATGACTCTGAAACTATAATTGTTGTTTTGCTTGTGTGTAAAATGGGAATACTAATAATTATTTCATAGGTTTCTGTGTAGATACTAAATCGATTAATGCAGGTCAAGAGTTATACAATGTGCCTGGTGGGTAAGTGTTCTAATTATAATCAGGTTCTAAAAAGAAGGACTCTAATTTTCATATTCTCAACCATTTATTCCCTTTACCTCAAAGTGTTAGTAGAGAAATAAAATATCATCTTGCTGTTATAGAAATATAAATTACTCCCCGTATGCTTAAATTTATGGATTTCTTTTCCTCATGTTGAGATTTCAAAATGTTCAGTATATCAAGAGTTAGCTTATTCTATAAAAAAAAAATTCTCTTTCCAAGTTTAGGAGACCTTCTCAATCATTTTTGACGGTTAGATGGTTAAGAGAAAGGAATCACAAAGATTTTCTCCAAGAATAATAAGGGAGAGAAACTCATCTCTGTCAACTTAGGTAAAGGAAAATTATACAGTGTATGTGACCTGATCTAATTAAGTCTAATTAAGGCCATTAAATATATTATATTTTCCTATAATAATTTCTAGATATTCAACACAGGCTAGAGAAACTGATAACGAATGCTTGAGAGTAATTTGCTCATCATCTTATACAAAGGGAGAACACATTAAATATTTATTCCCTGTTAAATATGTGTTTTGTTCTTGTTGTTAAAGAGGAAGCTATTTCTCCTTGTCCATAGAGCGACAGTGGAACAATGACAACAAGGACAAGTTAGGAAGTATTACAGAGTCGGGAGATTTTCTTAGGTTTTTCAAACACTGAATATGTACTTTTCTGAAAAGTATTACGGTAAAACAATCAACTTTTTAAAAAATTCTAAATTCACCCAGATTATTTAAAGTGTAACTACTTTATGCAACTTAAAACTCCTTCCCTCTTCTCTCCCCAACCCAACCCCACACATAATGTATTAAAATAAAAAGTAAGGCAAGCAGATCCTACTGGACTAGAAGAAAAAGGACAGGAGACAATCAATGATGATGTCCTTATTGTACAGGACTTTGTAAAACTGAGGATTACTAATTAAGTCTTAGTGAAAAATCAGTAAGACTAGGAAAGTTTACATATTCTTAATAGTTTATAAACTCTGAAAGTAGAAAGTGTATGATGATAGTCAAAGTCTACCTTCATTATCTATGAATAAGGATGTGACAGTCTTTTAAAAGCTGAATTGAAATGAGGAGAAAAGCCTGTCCAGGGTTAAACACTAATTTATGCAATCCCTGGTTTCGACAAGAATCCTGTCAATGTCAAGCAGCAGGTACACTGACAGCAGGATGGGCTGAACAGCTTTGTGTCAGAACTAGGACGGAAGGCACCAGTTTATGAAGGCTGTTACAAACACAGGACTTCAAAAGTGTGAAGAAAAATGATTTCGCCTGAAGAAAACGATGGGAATTTTTATAACTTTGCAGGCAATACTATTAGCTTAAAGGAACACAGTTCTTTCATTTTGTGGGAAAAACTAGTATACTTTAAAAAAAGATTTATGGATTTTTATTTTAGGCCTGCATTTTAAGAATCCTAATATAGAAATCCATTATACGAGTAACATACACTGTAATTGAAAAGAAAATTTTTAAATGAAATATAAGAGAGAGAAAAAGAGTTAACTCAAAGAAAAAGTTGGTGCAAAGAAGCAGTTTGGGTTTCCTTCCAAGAGAGAGAATTTGGGATGCATGCCCAACTCTTGGTTTGAAAGTTCCAATCAGCAGCTGCTGGTGGCAATCCAGGGTCAGCAAACATCACTTTGAAAAGATGGACAATAAGGGAAGCTGCTCTTACCAAAGTCTTGAAAGAAAACTAAAGAAGTGGAATCAACATTAATTAAGAATCTATGTGCCAGGCATTTCAATTATTCAATGACTGAATAAAATGTTTATTGAGCAGCTACTATGAACTTCTCAGCAACTCTATAAAATTGCATATTTTTATGGCTATTTTTCAGAGGAGGAGAAAAAAGTGAGGTTAAAAAAGAATTATATGTCTTGTCCAGGTTATGTTTCTCTTTCCACACATCCCAGTGGATGCTGAAGGAGAGAATTAGATTGATCATGGGAAACTCTTGGAGGCTTATAGAAATAGATCCAGATCAAGTGTTTTCCACCTCACTTGCATTTTAAACACATCATGAAATTTATAAAGTAGGTATAATAACATTTAGGTGCTACCTTTCTTGCTGTAGAATAAATTATCCATAATGCTAGCTACTCTGCAGGGCTCAATTGAGGGAACAAACGGCCCTGAGATGGCTATACTCTCCGTAAACAGCTACTATACTTTAAATGAATTAATATAAGTAAAGAGCTTAGAATAACATCTGCTGCAAAATTAAGTGTTCAATAAAGTGCACTATTATTGCTACTTCACAAATGTAAAGCTCTATTCTTTATAATGTCACATAAAAACAAAGTTTTTTTTCCCACTGGTTTGAGTCAAGCGATTTGATTGTTATTATCCTAGTGAATTACAGAGGTTGAAAACCTAACACCCAATGCTAAATGAGCCTTTAGGTGGCACTTTACATTTCCAAAGTGATTTTTAAGTTATTGGTATTAATAACCAATGTGAGATAAAAGAGAGGCTAAGAAATCTGGTCAATTAGCAATATGTTCATTTTTCTTCCAACGAAGACAGAACCCAGAGGCAATCATCTTTACTGGGGCAAATCTTACTAGCTTACCAAATATAGTAATTGTCTTTACAAAATTCATCCAAGTTAATGTTCCCCATCTTGGTATCTATGGACAAGGAGCATTAACTCCCCAGAGAACATGACTCCTAAGAAGGAAAGTATAATAAAGCAGTAAAATGTACCAATACAAACTATTACCTGTTCCAAGATATTTATCCTCAGAAGCTTAGGTGAACACAAATCATTCTGTTGTATACTTGACCGTCAATGGTCAGACCGTTACTCTGGTCTTTACCTAAGACCTTAGAGCTATAATATATTTTAAACAAGGGATATTCTTTAATTTCATAATTTGATAAACTTCACAATATTGTTATGTTTCTCTGAGTGTTATCACATTCAACAACACAAACTTTGACACTATTTTTTTTTTTTTTTTTTTCTTTCAAGATTTTATTTAAATGCAAGATAGTTCACATATAGTGTAGTATTAGTTTTGGGGATAGAATTTAGTGATTCAGCAGTTGCATATAACACCCAGGCTCATTACATTACGTGCCCTCCTTAATGCCCATCACCCAGTTACCCCATCCCCCCACACAACTCCCCTCCAACAACCCTGTTTGTTCCCTATATTTGAGGCTCTCATGATTTGCCCCCCTCGAGACACTATTTTTCTAAGTGCTCTCTGGAATCTGGGAGAGTCTATATATTGTTCAGGCTCTTTTTAAAAACTTCATCAATAGTGTGGTGTGGCATGTCAATGATGAGCCATCCCCTTCAATGCCAGAAAAAGAATATTCCATGGTAGTTGATAAGTTGACTCTATAATCATGAAGAGCATATGTTCTTAACAGGATTACCTAGTTTCTTATTTAGATTTTGTTTTATATTTTCATAGCTAGTAGGGGACAATTCTTTATAAGTGTCATGCAAAAATTATGAAGAGCATTAAAAAAAAGTCCTCATTTAAAACTGTGTTGGTGGTAGGAAAATCTCTCTCCATGAATAGGTCTCAGGAATAGATGGATAGATCACAGATAAATGAGGTCTCATGAGATTAAATGGTTTTTTTTCTTTTATGTTCTACCTTATTTTGTTCTCTAAATGAAAAATTTAGAACTATCACAGCTTTTTAAACACTGACATCTTTCATGTGTTTCCATGTGTACACACACACATACACACACATACACATCTTAGAATGTTCAAGTACCTACTTAACATTTTTATCTATTTTAATACATTACTACCTGGCATGAAGATGAGTTCAAGAAGCCTGAAACCTTGGTAATAGTCCTAGGATTATATTAATGTTAACGGTTTATGCATAAATGCCCACCTTCCCAGAGCATTTTCCAATACTGAATTTCGCTGAAGTCGTAGAGCAATAATATAGTCATTATGTTTATGCAGACTTTCAAATATCAGATTCCTAGTGAGGACCTCTACCGAAAACTGGCTAGGGGTTAACTATTAGCTTCTGCTTAATAAACATGGAAAGTTCTCATTTGTATATCCATTTAAACTTCTCTAGTAGCTACTAAAAGACTAGAAACTGAGAGTGAACTGTCATAGTATGCTTTACACATGATTTTTACTAAGGGTTAAACTTTTTGCTGTAAAAATACATCTTGATCAACTCCCTCTGCCATGTTCCTGGGCAGTTTCTAAATATTTATTTCATTCTTCAAAATTCCTTTCCAATTCTTGACCTCATTATTTTCAACTGATAACCTGCTTTTACTTCACAGAGAAGAGAGCTCATTAGAATTATCCAGCTTCCTTCTCTGAAACCCAACAATTTAACCTCACCACATCTATACTTACTTCTCTCTCCTCCTCTCCCTAGTGTTCCTCAAATACCCAAAGTCACATGTGAGTGTGCCCCACTTTCTTATCATGGCCTGGGTTTTGAAAAAATCTTTACTCCTATTATTACAACCTCTCCTTCTCTCTTTGCTTTGCTGTGCCTTTGATGTAAACAGGCTTGGGTTTTTACCCTGAGTTCTTTTACTCTTTATTCTCATCCTCTATGCTTTTCTTCACAACCAAGATCTTAAAAGTAGCCTACACGTCATTTCCTTATTTCCCACTCATTCTCAAAAAGCCGTAAGTTGCGATACACATGCATCATTCCACTGGAAATGCATTCTACAGCTACCAGTCACCTACTGATAGCCAAATCCAACAGGTCCTTTCCCGTTCTTCTCTTTCCTGATGTTTCCAGCACTAGATATTATGTATTCAGAACCCATTCCTGCTGTCCTCCTGGCTACACTTTCTCAGTGTCCCTTCCCATGGCTTAACTATGAAATTCCCCAGGAGTCTGACCCCAGTCCTTGTCTTTCTCTTTTTGCACATTTTCTCTAGGCAATCTCACCCATACTCTTTATTTTCGCCTAAATTCTGATGACTCCCAGGGTCCTCACCTCTTGCCTTAACTATTGTAATAAATAACTAGTCTCCACACTCTCTGCTTTCACTGAAACCCATTTTCTAGACTAGGGCAATAATCTCTCTCTAATATTTTATTTATTTGAGAGAGAGAGAGAGAGCGGTGGGTGGGCGGTGGGGAAGGAGAGGGAGAGGGAGAAGCAGATTCTCCATTGAGCAGGGAGCCCGATGTGATTGCGGGGCTCGATCCTAGAACCCTGAGATCATGACCTGAGCTGAAGGCAGATGCTTAATTGACTGAGCCACCCAGGTGCCCCAGGGCAATAATCTCTTACAGCAAAGATCACATTATGACACTCTCCGCTCACACTCTTTCAGCAGTCCCTATTCTGAGGGTAAAATTCCAGCTTCTTACCATAACCCACCTTCCTCTTCACTTTGGCCCCACGTGCCTTTTCAGCCTCATCTACTGACATTAATACATAGACCTGTTCTGTGGCCAATGTACCTTGCTCTACTGTGCCCTCTAGAATTTCCTGACTTCATCCTTTTCTTACTTTCCTCCCCTTTTTCCCAAGCTAAGTGCTAACTACTCTTCAAGACTTTCAAGACTCACATTAAACTTCAGTTATCCAGAAATAACAAATATAACAAATATTTACTGAGGGTACCTTATTTTCCAGGTACTGTTCTGAATGCTGAAGTATTAAGCTGAGACAAGGTACCTGTTCTCAAACGGATTTAACCTAGGGGTTGGAGGCCGGAGCAAGATATGCAGAAAATAAAGCAGGGCAAAGGGGCTAGAGAATTTGTGTGATGGCACACTGCTGTTTTATAATCGGATGATCAGGGAGGGCCTTGTACCTCCATGAGTCAGTTCCAGACTGAGTTAAGTAACTCTGTGCTCTGCTCATATAAACAGATGCTGGCTTACTTCCTGGGCTCCTCTGCTAGTCCGGGACTTCTTGAGAGCAGAGACTGCTCATCTATGCATTTCTGTTCTCTAGCACATAATCATTCTAAGGACATGTACCCAGCACTGTTCTGGGTGGAGAGGTAAAGCCACATAATAAGTGCTTGAAAAAACAATGTTTGGAATAGACTGATAAATATTTGAAATGATAACAGGAGAACCTCAAATATAAAAATTTCACTTTATACTTAATATTTCTATAATATATCAATACTAAAACAGGGACAAAGAGTTAAACAAAATAGTAACGTATTCCTGAAACTATGCATGGTAGGGAAGTACAAATTAAAGAAACATTTCATATGAGAAATGTATTTTGCTCTGTATTTTAAAGCACTGAGACTAAATTCTCAGATGTGTAAGAATTTTGGAAACAGTATAATTAAGGGAGAATTTTGCAAGGAATTGGGAAATAGATTGTATGTATAGAGTGAAAGTAGGTGATAACACTGTATAGGTAACACTATTGGTTTAGTTGTGGGAGTATTTCATTTACTAATGATAGATAGGAACAAGTTTAAGGCTATTGGTATTTTATCACGAAAAACCATAATCATGTTGCTGTTAACCTCACTGAAAGCAAAGGAAAAATTAAAACTGAAAGGTGATGTTTTATCTTATTTTTTTCCTCTTATATTTTCAGATCCTTTTTGTAAATTTTTGGCATTTTTTTAAGACTAAAACTCCCTAATTATGATCAACTTTCTTCTTGTTATTTTTATTTTGCTTGGTTTTACTTTTTCCAATAAAAAATGTAACTCAAAATTACAGAAAGTGTATAAAATTGAAAAAAAAATGTATGTATACACACACTTAGAGTATACATACTTCTACTACACTAAACCACTTCACCTTGAGTATATTCTCATTCAAATCTATACATTGCTTTTATTCACTCATCATAAATATTTCCATTAATATTACAGCCTTCATAATGATCTTTCACCACAGCTGTAAAATATTTCATCCAGCAGATGGAAGATCACTTATTTTACCATTCTCTTATTGTTAGGCATTTAGGCAACAATGTTGCAATTATTATCTCTTAGCAATTAGTTTATTTCCTTTGCTCTTTCCCTAGGAGATATCAACAACTGTGGGATTATTGGTTTAAAGGGTATGAACACTTTTAAGGTTTGGGAAAAAATCAGAAGGATCACATCAATTTACACTGCCATCACCCATGTATAAAAGTACTCACATCACTGCATCCTTGCCAGTATGAGAATTATCTAATTTTTTCCCATTCACTCATGCATTTAACACTGTACTTAACTGTTTCAATTTTCATTTGAATACTACTAGAGTTCAATATTTCTAATTTTTAGTTATGAAAGATGACACTGCTACTTCAGCAAGAAACCATATTGAGCATAAGTCAACAGTTCAAGGCCATAAAAATAAAATAAAATAAAAATGTTTAAGTTAATTTAATCATGGCATGATTAACTGTTATTGTGCTCCATGATAATTAGGCATTAATGGCAAGCAGTTCATGTAAGTGGCTATTATTACTATTATTTACACATAGCCAGATCAAGCATTCTTAGATTTAGGGAGGGCTGGACCAAGGGGGGATATAAGGGTTTTTTTAGGCCCCCATAAAGATCCCTTGATCTGGAACCAGATGTGACCCAGAAGGCAAGTTCTCTTTCTTCCTTAGCTCAACAAAGCCTCTATAAACCAAGCACTAAGTAAAGATCACAGGCACTATAAACATAGTCTGGCTGAAGGTAGACTAGAACTTACTTTATTGACAAGCAAAGACGAGGCCCAGTCAGATGTAAGTCAAAGAGCTGACCAAAGAAATGCCCATTAAATCTCTTGTCTCCTTTCTATGATTATTCCTCAAGCTAAGGATCTAGGTTTTCAGCAAGACTTCTGAAGAACTTTTAAATCCTGAATTATTTCCATTTCCTTTCCCATAGAGAAAAAGAAAGGACCAGAGGCTCAACATATTCCTATTTTCCCAATCCACCTTATTAAATTATGCAGGTGGGATCTGGGTAACAGGATTTAAAGGACTTGCCTCTGCCAAACACTGTCTGAATGCCCATGCATTAGATTCTTGATGTTTCTAAGCACATAATTCTGGGAAAATTAGAGAAAGTTAGGTGCGTGAAGGGTAAGAAGGGGTAACAGTAACCCACACCTCACTGTGAAATTAATTTAACTAGACTGATTTTAGGTTCTTAGAATACTTTAGTCTGAAGCATGCAGAGGACAGGAATAAGAATTCCAATATGGAGAGGATGTAGTGAGAAGCCAAACGAATTAAATCATTTTGAGGTTACTTAAAAAATAACATAGCTGAGGACAGTATACTACAGAAAAATAGGGAAGAAGGCCAAGCTTTTGATAATAGAAATGTATGTTTCCATACACCTTGGGAGTTTACAAAGCCCATTACCATTGACCACACTACTTAATCCTCAGAACAACCCTGTACTGAAACTGAGACCCAGAGATATTAAGTAACTTACCCAAAGTCACATAGGTAGTAAGTGGCAGAGCCGGGACTCGACCCAGGTCTTCTGATTCCTCCTGTGCATTTCCAGCTCCCCTGGAGCTGAAGCAGGGGCAGAAAGGGAGGTGGAAGTAATTTGCCCAAGACCAGCCTTGCCCTCTCCCCTTCTTTTAAAGGCCAAGCAGAGCAGACATTTAACTCTTGCAGTGACCCCTTTTTATCAAATTCTCTCAGGATATAGCACACAGAAATCTGAAAATGTATCTCAGCCTTGGACTCAAGAATGGCAGTAAGTAGTAAATGATGTCAGAAGTAATTTTGGCAGTACTTTGCCACTGATGTGAAATTTACTGGAATCTCAAAGTATAGTAAATCTCATTTCAGAAAGCAAAACTTATTTTTATAAGTGAAATTATTTAAAGCAGTATGTTTAAAATTTTCTGTTTAGCAGTTTCAGTCATACCTTTCAAATTATACCATTATAAATATTATTTTGAAAAATATCTAAGAACCAAGATACTAGTTCTACATTTAAACTACTCTACAGCTATTTTGGTTTACCTTAATGATCAGTGATTATTTTAACTAAAGCAATTAAAATCATTAGAATGGACAGAATATTCAGTCTTTTTATAGCCAATTTTAAGTATTTTCAACAAATTAATAGGAAAGTGTATCATTTTCTTGAGATGTAAGTCTTATGTTCATTTCTAAATTATATCTAACATGTTCCTAATGTAGTCTTTTATAATTAATTTTCTATGACAAAATTTAGAGTTTTCAGTCTCCAATTTCTTGAATAGTTCCTTAATTTTTCTTAGGGAATTATATATTTTAATTTCTGATCTCAATTACTTACATTTCTAATACATTTTAAACACATTCAGTGAGAAATTTTTCTCTTCTTTGCTTATTTCCTAAGAATGCAAGGATACAATTTAAATCAACTGGGCACATTGATTTGATAACAACTTTTTACCATTTCCAGTACATCTCAGTCCCTAACAGTCTTTGCATTTATGAGAACTACTATCAGTAGGGCTAGATGTTAAATAAGCATCAATTATAATCAGGGATTATGAAAGATCAACCAGCAATATCAGTTTATTTGTGGCCAAAGCTTTTAGAGGCTTTTTAAACTTGAAAAGATGCCCTATGCAACCAGACTTCATTTGAGGATCAGTCTTGTCTGAGATGGAACATACCCAACCTAATATAATAGTTAAAAGCCACGTGAAACCTTTAAGATTAATAAAAAGGCAAATATTTTAAATAAAAACAAAAAAGGAAGAGGACAAGGAGGAGGAGTCTGGATAAGGAGGAAGAAGAAAAGAAGAGAAGGGGAACAAAACAGAAGAGAAAAAAAATGCTTACCTAGAATAAACAAAAAATTCTGAATAAGTACTAACACTCTCAAACTCTTGATATGCCTCCCTTTTTCCCCTCGCTTTAAGACTTCAATTCCATATTTAAAAAATCTAATTGTTTTACATACTCATGGTCAAGTTCAGGAATTCCTAATAATAATAATAATAATAATAATAATAATAATAATATTTGTATTCTCTGATCATTTTATGAGGTAAAAAAAGGTACTTTTTCCATGTTATTTTCAGCCTTATTTACATAAGGCTCTTCAAGATAAAGGATCATTATATTCTCTCAGATCATTCATTAAATAGTACTAAAAGTGGTTATCAACATTAAAAAAAAGAACACAAATCCATACATTTTAAAATTTGAACCATACAGAAACAGAATTATACTTTGTATAATAAGTTCATATCTTATCCTAATATCTTACTTTGTATAATAAGTTAAGCACGACCAAAAGGACTTACCCTAATTTCTTAATCACATGATCTGGGGGGAAATGAGCATACTTCAGGCAAGATAAAAATGCCAGTAAGAGGTCATTATAAAGTTAATACTAGTTTTAGAAAGTCAGTGTTAGCTTTCCCAACTTACTTCCTTCTCATTATCCTATTCTTTTAATGTGCATAACAAAACTGTAATCAAGAACCATGCCAACAATGGTTCCCAGACTGGAACAATCTCAGTCTGATGGAGGCCTTATTAATATTTATTAGGTGGCTTCTGAAAGGAAAGAAATATATATCTTCTACTTCTCTTATATCTTTTTAATCCTTGGGTATATAGGGCAATCTGTTGTCCAAAATAGCTTTGCTACAAAAAGAATCAGAGAATATTTATTGAAAAACTATCCTATTAAACTGTTACACTTGGATTTGATGTCTGACGAAGGACTCTTCAGTAATAAAGGTGACCACCAGAACTACATAAATCATTCAACACATAATTTCTGACCTCCTTCCACTGTTTTAGTTATCAGGCCACTTCATGTGCTCACTAAAAGCTCTAATCCCTTCAAGCTCTAAAAGACCTGGTACAGACAGTATGTATCTATCCCTTATTTATAGAGTTCCTATGCATTCCCACTAGCTATTGCCCAGCCATAAATTCTGCCCTTGCTTATAATTATAAGTACCTGAAAAGGGCAGGTTTCTTAAAATAAGAATTTAAAAATAAATTAGAATTTTTGTCCCTCCAGATCACTCAGGTGAGCCCTGGAATTATATCCAAGATGATCAATTCATCTCACTTAATTGCTGGTACCAGGAAAACAAGAACAGAAGATCAAGAGCAGTAAAATATAAGAGGCTGCTTATTTTCTAGGAAGTTTTTAACAAGCTTTTAACTAATTAAAACAATATTATTGAAAAGCTTTAGGACATACCAGCATATTAGCAAAAAAAGCAATATAAATGTTGAAACAAAATAGAATTTTTAGTCTTTTAGGATTCTCCTTCACTTAAGAATGTTCACTTACCCAGTGGAATTAACCTGCTTTGACACTTTCTTTTGAAATGTCATCTTAACAAAAAAAGGGATTTCACATTTTGCCTTAGACTAGTTTATTGGAGAATAACAAATACAAAACCCAAGTAAATGGTGAAAATGCATTATTGCTGGAACATGTAAATATCATGTGGGTTATCAGATGAAAATTATAGAGAAGGACAGCAATATTATAAAGCTATAATGGTAGTCTTCACAAATGACAATTTCTAAAAGTTAATAAATAGACGTTTCCAGAATCAGAGTTAAGCTAATATAAAATTAAAAGACCAGTGAGTTACGTATTTGTAACACAAGATCTTTTTTTTTTTTTTAAAGATTTTATTTATTTATCAGAGAGAGAGAGGGGAGAGAGAGCGAGCACAGGCAGACAGAATGGCAGGCAGAGACAGAGGGAGAAGCAGGCTCCCTGCCGAGCAAGGAGCCCGATGTGGGACTCGATCCCAGGAAGTTGGGATCATGACCTGAGCCGAAGGCAGCTGCTTAACCAACTGAGCCACCCAGGCGTCCCGTAACACAAGATCTTAATTTTATTTTTATGTAATAAAATACTATTACTAATGACACGAGTATTTAGAAGGGACCTAAAATTTCAGGAATATATTCTGTCCTCTATTCAAAGAAAAGTTAAGAATCTAAAAACATATTTGAGGATAAAATTGTCTTTTATATATTTAGTCTCTATTTGTAACACAAAATTGAATATTATGTTACTAATAAGACGTTTGGAACATCTAAAACAATATATTTAAACATAAATCTTCATCCTATTTTAAAGCTGGGAAATTTGAAACTAGAAGGAAAGTAACAAGATAGTTAAGATCTTTTCCAAAATATATCCCATAGACTTTCTGTCACAGGTTAAAAAAAAAACAAACAAACAAACCCCCACAGAATTCCATGAGCAAATAGGTTTGTGAAGCTATTATTTAATCTCTCTCTTAGAGATTAAAAGACATATCACTGGTATGAATGTTAAACAGTAATTTCTAAATAAAAATAATAAAAAATAAAAGCATTCAAAGCTAATTAACATAAGCTCATAGATCTAATAAGCGATTTAGCAAGGTTGCAGGATAACTACAAATCACTGAGGAAGGAAATTATAGAAGACCTAAACAAATGGAAAACAAAACAAAACAAAATAAAATACATATTGTCTTAATAAGTCCCATAATAAAAAAACCAAACTTAATTTTCCTTAACCCAGCATTTTCCTTTAACCAGAAAGCGGAACACACTTCAGAAAATCCTGAGCTAAGTGATCTAGACATTAAAAAATATACACACAAAATTAGTGACTTTTGTATTCTTTTCGTGGTTTAAGTTGCTTAACTAGAGCCTCTTCAATTATGTTTACTCTTTTTTTTTTTTTTTAAGATTTTAGCGAGAGAGGGAACACAAGCAGGGGGAGTGGGAGAGGGAGAAGCAGGTTTCCCGCTTAGCAGAGAGCCCAATGTGGGTTCCATCCCAGCACTCCGGGACCATGACCTGAGCCCTGAGGCAGATGCTTAATGACTGAGCCACTGAGGCACCTCCAATTATGTTTACTCTTAATAAACTATATGGGTTTCTTTTTAAGGCAAATAAAATGTACTCACTGTTGTAGTACTTCCTTTCCCTTCTGAATGGGGCTCTCAGTCAATAACAGGTTGCTAAGGGAGTTATATCAAGCCAAGGTGTAAAACTGTTGCTAGTAGTTCTCAAGTTTAAAAGAATTGGAAGCTCTATAACACTTGAGTATTTCACTCAAGGAGACAGATCAACTCTACTCTTTCCTAGAGATGTGATAGTGAAGCCTATTGTTCATGATTCTAGAATAAATAGTACATGTCCAGTAAAGTTCAGAAAATTAAGCTCAGGAGGAAGGGTAGTCCACAGACATCAAAAGATACCACCTTCTTCTAAAGGTTAAAAAAAAAAAAAAAAAGCCAAGAGGATATAAGGCTGTTTTGGAAATAGAGTGAAAGCAGAGATACAACTAATAAATGAGATGGCCAAAGTTAAGAATATAGAAAAACAGTGTTAAGTAGAGACACAAGATGACCATGTAAAATTAACAAAGAGAATCAACAACTGACAACTGACTATGGTATGCAGTCAAATATGTATCCTAAGTCCCCTTGTAGCCAGTCACCATCAGGGTTCACAATCACTGACTTCAGAGGAGATGTGCTGCGTGGGCTCCATCTGAAAGTGAATGAAGTCTGTGGCACAATGAGCAATATTCTTTTTCTGTTTTTTTAGGTGCAGATGGAAGAGGGTCAGAAATTTACTTGAAACTACAATAGAACTGAGTGCATTTTTAAAATTCAAGAATGCCCCTTCAGATTTATAAAAATCTTTAAAATACACTGACATGAGTGTCTAGTCAAGGTACATGCCCAATGGAAAGGTGACATATTTGGAAACAGAGAAATAAAACGAAACAAAAATATTCCTCAAATTCATTTATTTTACTATTTTATTTCCTGTGCAGTGAGTATATTAGCAAGTCTTTTGCATTGTATGCAAAGGAATGGTAAAATTCAGTGCAGTTTGAAATTACAGTTTTAAAAGCCCTGGTAAGTAAAGTAAATGAAAAAACAAAAATTTACACTTGGAAGAAAGCAAGGCTTGAGCCTACTTAGAGCCTACTTAATCAAAAAAGTCAAAGGAAAAATACTTCACCTGACAATCCCAGCACCCTTCAGCTAAAGGTCTCACCCATGATGTCTCCTTATGACTACTTTGAAGGAAAAAGCAAATCATATAATACCCAGCATAAATCTAAAGCATCATGGATTCAATTCCTAATTAACCAACATCATAATTCAGGGTTCCACACTTTAGGTTGCTATTAATAAAGCTGAGACTTAGAAAAGAAAAGATTAACCTATTATCTATTGGCATGCACTTATACAAAAAGAAAATGTTGCAGATTTTTCAGTTATGCTAACTTGATTCTTAATGTTAATATTCAAATAATTTAAGGCTTGGGTTGTTTTATGAATTACAATTAAAGTTAGAAACAAAATCATAGTATAACTATAGTTACTTTAAAAAGACAGACAGCACATCTTCAGTAATATCCTGACATGTTACTTCACTTTGGAAGTTATTTCACCTTTGGAAAAAGTAACATGAAATAATAATATAACCTGTACATTCATTGCTCAATAAAGAACAACTCAGATTACCCAGAAATCTTTTAAAGGTGCTTTGATATATATAGTTCCTTTGAGTAGATCACAATATATTAAGTTATCAATAGCAAAATTCAAACAGTACTTTTTGTACAGGCTCTTAAAATTATTAGCTAGAGTATTATTCTCTTAGTATTCATTTAAATGGTGAAATAAAATGTCTCCATTGAATAATAGAGCAGGGTCAAAACTAGATATCAGTGTTTTCATAATAATCTGTTAGGTCTGGTTGTCACAAATGAAATATGGGCTTCAGGGGGTAGAAACCAACAGTATTAAGTGGACATATCTATGCATATGGCACACATTTATGAATGAATAATCTTTCCCTCTATGTGAGCAGCTTTCATATCTCCAGTGAAGTATTGCATATTCTACTACCTCCAGTGGGAATTGTGAAAGGTTGGGTCACTGATGAAGAAATAAAGGCTATCAAATACAACCAAACTTTATTAAATTAAAACTTGAAGATATTGCATGGAATCCCCAAATTCCATCACCTGTGATTTGAAAATTATGTTCTTAAATGGGGCTAAGCTAGCTGTACAGTTTCATTCTGATTAATTCTGTTTACACCACAACAAAACAAAACAGAACACAATGAGTTCTGCCCATATGACAATGTTTGAAGGGAAAATTTCCCGAGATAGGTCTGGTGGAAAAACATGTATTTCAGTGTTTCAGTGACCTTAATCAACTTATGCTTTTAGTGCAGAAATTTAAGTATGGTAAATTATACCCACTAATTTATTTAAGAATTATTAGCAAGAATGAAAAACTTCTGGACTACGATCAAATACGTGCTTGTACTTTTTATTGGATACTAATTAGCAGAACCTCACTGTTATATAATTCTAATTTTCCTTTGAAGTTAATGATTTCTATAACAATTGTCCTCTTTTTAATATCTATTATGATCTTTTGATATCAAATACAAACTAGCTATAGCCTAACTTTATCACTACATCATTAAAATTACTAACATGACCTTGTTCTAATACATTTAGGATCTATTTTAACTCATTAATTTATGTATCATAACTCACAATCTCCTTCCTCATTAAATAGGTTAGGGCTTTTTTGATTATATATTTCTTTTTAATATTTTTATTAGTGATAGAATAATTTATAGTTTTTTATGAACATCATTTGAATTTAAAAAGGTAACTTTCAAATGTGCTCCAAGGATGTCATTATAAAATATTTGTACAAAGTTACTTCAAAAGTAAAACCTGAGATAGCTTCTTTTGTAAAGTATACTAAAACTGAAAAATATATATATATATCATAATTCTTTAAAAAAACAGAACCCAAACCCTCCTAAAAACAAATTTTACTTTTTAAATAGATAAGAACTTTTAAAATAGAAAAAAATCATTAAGTCATACTTTTTTCTTCCACATTAATTTTATATTTAAACTAAGGTGGAATAAAGACCTAAACATTATTTAAATTACAACTTCAGTAAACAAGATTTTTTCCACTTGTATTTTATCTTAAAGCTTCAAGAAGAAATAAAAAAGACCCTCATAAGATATTTGTTTCATGTAACTGGAACTATAACTTTCTTCTAACTTTGTGCGGTGCACACGGATTTTTGTGTGTTTTGTGCACTAACATATCCATCACCTAGAGTAACGCAGCACCTAATAGATGTACAATGAATATTTGTTGAACAGATGAAAACAGAAAAACATTTAAAATAGGATGATCATCTAAAAGGCAGTAACAATCCATCTGTCTAAAATTACTGCCTAAGATGGTGTTAAGGCCTTAAGAACTAAGCATTATCTACATGATCACAATTATTGTTGAAATAATAGCTGAACCAGATCTTTTCCTGATATTAAGAAGTACTGTGAATTTATAAAAAAAAGTTTAGAAGCCAGCCAAGTTCAAAAACATTTCTTGGGATATAAAAGCCTCCACAGAACCCAGGTCATAAAAATACTTGGAAAATCAAGACCTGACAAGTGTCTCTCCAGGGTTAGGAAAGCAATTCAGAAGCAACTACACTCTAAAAACACAAAAGGTTTGTCTCAGCAGCAGCGCCAGGGTATTTTACAGTAATTCCAAATTGCCTGTGGCATCTTTTTACTGGTTTCCCGGTATAGGCTTTAGAGTTAAAAGGAACCAATTTGGAAAGGGCCTGCAGGAAACACAAATAACAATTTGCTCTGCTCCCTAATGTTTTCTCATACAGTCATCAGAAATAGAAAATAATGCACTTTTTTTCCTATATAATTTTACAAATAATATGAAACTCACTAATGCTTCATCTACTTTGGAAAAATAAGGAAAATCGTATAATGTTTAAAGAACATTGGGGGAAAAAAGTGAGAGCATTCATCCAGTTAAGAAAAGTCATAAACCCCACACTATGTGGGATATTTAGAGAGCTCATTATAATAAAGACACTAAATTTAAAAGGTAATATTTAATGACAGCTAAAAGAACCAGGTGAAATCTAGCTAGAACACAAAAAAATCAAGGATGACTTACCAAAAAGTTTACTGAATCATTTTGGAGGAAATAAAATATTTAATCATAATCAGAGCATACATTTTCACCATCTAAAATATCATCATTGATTATGTTCTGGAAATAAAAAGATGTATCCAAATGGAAAGGGAAAATAAGTATTTAGTCTACAGAGCAAAGGTGAATAACTCCTAAACTTTATAAGAAAAATATTAACTCTTGGATTTAAAGTATTAAATTGATTTTCATTTTAATTTTCCATACGAGAGACTATGAATTTAGTCTCTGAGTCTCTTTAGATTTCATGCTTTTTATTTAATGATTTACCCTTATGCTTTAAGAGACAATACAGGCAACTGATTTCTATAAAAGCTTTTGGTTTATATGCAAGTTTTTGGGTTGTTTTTCCAGCAAACTATTAGAAAACTCTTTAATGAATAGTCATTGCTACATTTAGGAAAATGACGTTCTTCCAAAATCTTACACCAATAACAAACAAACTCTTTAATAAAAGATACAATATAATACCACAATTAAAAATAGTGCAAGAGTTAAAAATTAAAAATTACACAATCCATGAGTGAACAACTGTGTTAAGGCTTCTAAAAACTTCACTCTACCTTTGCAGCCCTTTAATTTTTCTAGTAGGACTTGTCAATTAGCATTTTCTTCTTATTGATTTAGGGAATATTTGCTTTTGATTAACTTAAAACTTGTCACAAAGAATAAGTGCTCATAGACCCCAACATTAATACTCTCAGAGGCCAGGAGAACACAACGCTAACTCTACGTTAAATGTATTGACAACTGCATGCACTCTGGTTCTTCAGGGGCTTTTTATGGAAAAATGCACATACGTATTTTTTTTTTGAAATGGAGATGAATGAAGATGATGGTGACATCATCTGCATATCAAGGAGATGCTTCTACAAACTAAGTCAGATATTGAAGCAGATAAAGAAGAATGATCTTGTTCCCCAAAACAATGTTTATGATGCAAAAATATCTGCTATATTAATTTACACAAAATCATAAAATATCAACAATCACAGGAGAGAAAAATACCAAAATCTTCAAAAGATTTAGTGATTCTATCCTGCTTCTTTCTGTAAAATACTTCAAGCATTTTACAAGATTTTTAAGCTGACTGCAAAAAAGTAAATTGGTAAAAAAATGGAATAAAACATAGATGAATATTCACAAATGGGTAGAAAGAATGTGAAAGTATTGCTGTGGTTCCTAATCGCTACATGGGCTGTGACATCTGATAAAGTTATTGTCCAGCTAAATTTAAATGGACTTAAAATCAATGATAAAGCAATGAAGACTATCAAGGCGGGGAAAGGCAAAGCCACTGACTGTAGAAAGAAAATTATCACTCAGTACCAAACACCTTTGAATGGAAGAGCTACAGTGAGGAACGACAAATGTGCTCAGCAGTTATGGCCACCCTAAAACAGAGAAAGGAAGTAGAAAAGAGGTAAAGTAAGGAAGCAAAATATTTCTCTAGGGAGAAAAGAATAAAATCAATCTCTTATCAAATCCTTTAAAAAATTAAAAAAAAAAAAAACGAAAGGTAAAAACTCTATTTTGACCCTTTGACTGTAATAGTTAAACACATTTGAAAGCACATTATGAACACCAAACCCGGACTCATCTTCTAGAAATACAGACTTAATAAATAATTATTTTTACCATCAAAATGAGATTAAGAGGTATTAATGGAAAAAAAGAGAAAGAAAATAGCCAGTCATATGAGAATCAGAGGGGCAAAGATATGGTTACGTCAAGTTTCCCAAGAAAAGAAAGACATAAATTAAGTACTGATGGTATTTTTCAGTCTTTTTTAGAGAAAAAGTGTCTAAACTTTAGACAATGAGAGTGAGGAGAAAGATCTCTTAATTAAATATATGAAACATTAGTAATATATTATAAAATATGAAATGATAAATTATCTAGAAAATTATAGTTTTTCTAGAATAAAAAGGTAAAGAATAAAGTTCCATGGCCCAAAGCATAATTACTGGTACTAGGCTTTTTGTTGTTGTTTTATTTCTTTTGAGGAGAAGGGATGGGGTATGGGTAGGTGACACTGAGGTGGTGACAGAAAAATGTAAGAAGACCAAAACTAAACTAAAGTCAGCAAATGAGGAGACACTACATATTTCAATGATAGGCTAATGTCTGAATAATACAATTTCATAGTATATATTGATATTTTAGAGAAACAGAAACAAATTAGACTTCTAATGATAAGTTTATTAATAGCTACTTATAAATTAGAGAAGGGAAATTTAAAAAAAAACTGTATGAAACTAATATTAATATGCCTTACCCTCCTGATTTTCTTGAAATGTAACTGAGATTCTATCTATACAAAGTCACATAAGTCCTTATATGAAATAGACTCCCATGAGGCCAATAGTTCTAAATTACATCATCAAAATTATCACAGAACTTTGATATACATTGGGCAACAAAATCAAATAATTATTAAACAGATACTATCGTCAATCTGTACATACACATATGTAAATATATATGTAGTACACACAGCATGACTTTATGTATAATTTAAAGTGTTTTTCTTAATTTGATATGTAACTAAAAAAAATAAAGAATATACACGTATCCAACAGGGATTTAAATCTGACAACTGCTGCACATAATTTAGTCAAATTTTAAGGAACAAGCTAGGAAGGAACAAAATATGCACAAAGACTTGCAAACATAAAAAAGGGCACCTATTTCCAAAGCATAATATAACAAAGCATTACACAAGAAAAGTTAATTCCAACGCATTCACTTTTATTGTAGTTCAATGCAACCAATTAGAATTTTATTTTAGGAGTAGCCAGTTTCAAGCAAATTCAAAATATTTTTTTCCACTGGCAAATTTTTTTATTGCTATGACTAATCTTTTAGAGCTACGCATTTTCTTCAAAATAGCTTATGCCTCCGTACAGAATTTGGATCACGTACCCATGCCTCTGTCTGAATGGGCCTGACGTTGCTTAGTAGCACCTCTTCATAGTTTCCATAATCAATGAATTTAACAACTGCTGTCATACCTGAAGAATGGAGAGCTTCGACTTCTGCTCTATAAAACTGAGGAGACAAAAACCAGTTTTAAATATGACAATCCATATTGTCTACAAAGGGCAATATTTGATGGAAATGTAAATACTCAAAGTGTTACAATACAATGTGCATTTTTTAAAAGCTCATTTTTTAAGATTAATTTTTAGTGAAATACATTTATATTGTGAAATGATTACCATAGTAAGTTTAGTTAAGTCCATCACCACACACAGTTACAAAGCTTTTTTTCTTGAAAACTTTTAGGATCTACTCTCTAAGCAACTTTCAAATACATAATACTTGAAAGAAAATTTTTAAGGGAATAATGTTTTTTTTTTTTAAAGATTTTATTTATTTATTTGACAGAGAGAGATCACAAGTAGGCAGAGAAGCAGGCAGAGAGAGAGAGGAGGAAGCAGGCTCCCTGCTGAGCAGAGAGCCTGATGCGGGACTCGATCCCAGGACCCTGAGATCATGACCTGAGCCGAAGGCAGCGGCTTAACCCACTGAGCCACCCAGGTGCCCCAAGGGAATAATATTTTTAAGAAAGAAAACTTACCTTTAGATAATCATAAGCTGTCTAAAAAAAGGAGAGAAATTCTCTCAGCCATAGGAGTTCTGACATTAGTAAGATTTCAGGACAGAAGGAAGAGGGTCAGTAGAGAATATTCACATGTTAATGGGTATAAAAAGAACTAGTGTTATGTTTTGTTGTTAGCCAGTGAAGCCCTTTTACAATATTAGTCAGACAATTCTTAGTCCTGATCAGAAAATAGAACTATGGAGCAATTTATGTAACAAACAGAAATATACTACAAAAATAAATCTCTAAAAAAAGCCTCACTGCCACGGTCGCTGCAGGCAGCCGGGGTGAAGTAGGGTTATCAGATAAGGAGTAATCACGTTACTTAGATCCAGGATTTACAGGATTGGACACACTGCAAGACTAGACTACTTTATTTTATCAGTTTACCTAATGTAATTTGGCTCTGGGAACTAATTCACATTAACAAACTCACAAGGAGCTGATTTACATTACAATAACAATCAAATTTTTTTCTGTTAAGGTAACTAGAAGTAGGTCAATTAACTAATTGAAGTACTGCTCTACTACAGGTCAACCCACTCAGGAACCAAATTATAGGTCTGAATGTTCCTTAGTGAAGAGGAAATGAAAACAAAAAACTATTTACTTTTAAGGACTATTTCTTTCAAACGATGGCAGTTGGATGCCCTTATTATAACACTACCTACTCTAACAGGATCTCTTCATAAGCTCACCAAAATAGAAAATGTTAAAGACAACACAAATGCTTATTGTCTACATCCTTCTAAAATACATTATCCTGACTATACCAGGGAAAAAAATACCTGTTTTTACTGATTAACATCACAAAGGTTATTAAGTTAATCTATAGTGTTTCTTTGCTAGGTCTGGATGCTGGCAAGTTTAGAGACACCATGCAGGAATTTTTCTTTTCTTTCTTTCTTTCTTTTTTCTCTCCGCCCCCCCCCACTTCCTTCCTTCCTTCCTTTTTTCCTTCCTTTTCTTTTCCCTTCCCTCCTCCTTTCCCCTCCTCTTTCCTCCTTCGCTCCCTACCCCTCCTGTCCCCTTTCCTCTCCTTTGGAATTTTTCTTATATTAGAGTTCTTGATATATGCTCACATCTATCTATCCCTCCTTTATTTCTTAACCTCACACTTCTGTGATCTGTGAATTGCTATATTTCTGGACCTATGCTTCAATTGTTAGTTCTGGTAAGTTCAACAAACAAGGGTTATATCCGAGGAAAACAAATAAGTTGACATCCTTTTACAAGCTTAAAGTCTAATAAAAACAACCTGCGGAAAAAATGCCTTCTATATAACACGGACTGCACTCTACTAATGGTGCAGTAATACTGCACTTAATAAGGCTGAGGCGTTTGGGAAGAACTTGCTGGAGCAGATGACAATGGCTATAGTCTTCAAGGATGAAGAAGGTTTAGCTAAGTAAAAAAATTGAGGAGGGAGTTCCACAGAAAGTTAATGAGATATAAAATATGGAGATGAGTGCAGGAAACTGGAAAGCTTAGAGTTAATTATGGCATGATGTGAGAAGGGCCAACCAATAGGAAATAAGATGGACATGAAGATAAGGGCCAGCAGATGGGATCTGGATGCATGCTATAGGCTAGATTTGTTCCACAGGCGACAGATTCTAACTAGAAAGAATGACATGGTATAAGACCAGGATCAGTGATAGTAGTTTCAATGACAAATTGAAGAAGAATAAGGTTTAAGACAAGAAAACCATTTTGGAGGTTGGTACAGTATTCCAGTTGAGGTCAGAAAAACTGAACTAACTACGACAGTGGAGAGAGAAGGAGAATTGTCCCAAATTCTCAAATCCTTCTATGGAAATAAAGGTTGAGAGAAGGCAAGATACTATGAGAAACTTTTTAAATGATAGATTATGCTAATTAGTTGATTATCCTCAATATCGCACTACAATGCAATTAAGACTACAGTTTCTTAACAACAGTTATAACTCATGTCTTTCTTAAATCTTTGTCTTGGTTGGTCTCTGGTTAGAAAATTGGAAAACTGATTATTCTTGACAAAACATTTAAAAGCTATCTTTTAAATTAGGTGTTTTCAGAAGACAAGTAATCCCATCTCTTTCAGAGGGTGAATATTATTTGTTTAACGGTGTAATTTTAGAAAGTCCACAGTCGCTCACTCTTATAAAAGTACACATCCAATTAAAACTAAAATAGTCACCCTAGATCATCCAATTATTCTAAGAATACTCTAAAAGATCAAAACATTTTGGGAACTGTTAGGTATTCTCTTTCACAAACTAAATGCCATTATATTAAATATATTTAGAAAAGCAACAGATGAATTCAGTATTATTTGATTTTTTGAGATAACTAGTTAAAAATAAAGCTTTATTAATAATTTCATCATGTATTTGAAGAAATTAGGGTAAGAGCACAGACAGAACTATCTGATATGTCCCAAGTACCTGACACTTGGCAGCTACTCAATTACAGTTTACTCAACATTTGTTGAAGAACTTATCTGTTGAGTCTAATATCTGAATATATTTAGGTCTGTTATTATTCTCTATTGCTTACTTCTTATTCATTTTCTCTCTCTGCATTTTTAACGACATCTCCTAATTTTTTATAGGATACCACACACTACATATGAAATACAGAAGAGGTTATAGAAAATGTTATTTTTCACAAAAAGAATATTATATTTTCTTTTGGCAGCAGACAGAGTACAAATAGATATCCTTGAGCCTGTAAATCGCTGGTTTTAGGCTTTGAAATGGCTTGTTTGTATTAGTTTTGCACTTATTACTAGGACATGATCTCTGTGCGATTTCAATAGAAACCATGAGTCATATACTAACCCTTTCAAAAGTTACTGAACTTGAAACTCCATTTACTTCCTCTGCTCACTCTGCACATCAAGATCACCAATAATCTTACATTGTCCATTACAAAAAAAAACCTGTCCATTCTCAGCATAATCAAACTTTCACAGAAGCAACTGACACAAGTAGCCATTCCCTCTTAGACAGATACCTTTAGCTCTATCAACCAATGCTGATTTCCAACTACTTTACCTTTACTTGCCTTTACCAAGAGGGAGAAACAGCTAAACATAAATAGTCTCCCACTATCTAAATCAAATAGTTCCTGCATGTTGGAAAGCGAGTAGCCTGAGTTGTAAGAGTAAGAGTCTGGGTGGTGAAGATCACCTGTACTTGCTTTCCAGGCCTTCCTAACAGCAAGGGAAGAGCCAGTGAAATAGTTCCAACCAATGAGACTGTCTGATGGTACTTCTGGAATGGCTTCTGCTTTTCTTGAAGAAGAAGGGAGAAGAGAAGGAGGAGAAGGAGAAGCAGGAGGAGAAGGTGGTGGCGGCGGCAGCAACGACACGCTAGTGCTGTCTCCTCCTCTTTCTAGCTTTGAATAAAAACTCAACAGTAGAGATGCTGCTTCTAGACAGATGCAATCCCACATTCATACAAAAACCTTACATGACTATGCCATCTAGTTATACCACCCTGTACCCTTCTCTTTGCTATCACCGGGAAACACCTAACACCCTGCTTATGCTTCATCATTCACTGAACACAAGAGGCCCTAGTTCCTGATCTCCGGTCCAACTGCATCCTTTTAAAAGATCTAACCACATTCCCTAGGCTGAATGTCAGTTCCCTGAAAACTACAGTTAACTGCATCCACTACTCCTTTTAGCCAAACACAAATACTCATGGGCACAGCCTTACCTTCTCAACTGAAACTACTCTATCTATGAAATATTTATTTCAAATATTTTTTTCTTTAACTTAATCCTCACATCCACCCAGCTCTCTCACACTATAACTCCTCTTTTTTGTTTTTTACTATGATCTTGTTGATATGTCCAGTTCCCTACCAATCTCCTTTTTTTCCAATATAAGTGCCTCCTTCAGAATTAACTAATTACAGGGTGTACAAGTAATTATGAAATCCCTTCATCGTGGGAGAAGCAGGGCTGCTGAGGACAACTAGACAGAGCCCTGCCTTCAAGAAACTGAAAATTATGGTAAGAGAAAGAGCTTATCAATCCTAGAACCAAAACTAAAAATACTTACATACTATGGTAAATTTTAGAACGTGAACAAGGCACTGATTGAGAAAGACAACAGTGATGGAAGGAGGAAGGGGCAGGGGGAAGAAGGCTTCTCCAGGAATTGATCTTGGAGCCAAGCCTCAAGAACGAGAAAAATAGTTGGTAGAAGAGCATGTTGGGCAGAAGGGAAAACACATGCAAAGGTCCTTCTCTCTGAGCATCTTTCCTCTTTCCCCTCCTGTTCCCTATTAGTATTATCCCTCTCTTCCAGACTCTTATCTAATCCACTGTATTCCTTCTTGACTTGTATCTGTCTTTCCCTTCGCTTTCTCCATGATTACTTGCTTTTTACTGTAGCCAGCATATAACATAGAACTAAAGAATGTTTAAATTATTGGCTTAAGGGGCGCCTGGGTGGCTCAGTGGGTTAAGCCTCTGCCTTCAGCTCAGGTCATGATCTCAGGGTCCTGGGATCGAGCCCCACATCGGGCTCTCTGCATAGCAGGGAGCCTGCTTCCCTCTCTCTCTGACTGCCTCTCTGCCTACTTATGATCCCTGTCTGTTGAATAAATAAAGAAAAATCTTTAAAAAAAACACAAATTATTGGCTTAATAATTATCATTAATGTTAGCTAAATAATTAACCTTCCCGTTATTTTTTAAGTAGGCGAACTGCGTATTTTCTTCAATTTAAAAACAAAATCTGCAGAATTTAACTCTGTGTCACTCAACTCATTTTCTTCCTTGTGAATCAGTATAACTTTATTAGAAAGAAAAGTAAACATTGATAGTTCAGTTGATGATAAATGAAGTAACTGATCAACTTCACTTAATTACTTTTTTTTTTTTTTTAAAGATTTCACTTATCTATTTGACAGAGAGAGAGAGATCACAAGTAGGCAGTAGGCAGAGAGGCAGGCAGAGAGAGAGAGGAGGAAGTAGGCTTCCTGCTTGTTGAGCGGAGAGCCCGATGCGGGGCTTGATCCCAGGACCCTGGGATCATGACCTGAGCCGAAGGCAGAGGCTCAACCCACTGAGCCACCCAGGCACCCCCACTTAATTACTTTTAAATACTGTTCTGATATATGATCTAAAATCAAACCTTACCTAACCAAATTTTGAGACCGAGTCTCCCTAACCATTCATAAAAATATTAAATATTTTATTTTTCCTTTTATAAATTACATATCTATAAATCTGTTCAAAGACTTTAAACAGTTATAGCCATAGAACAAAACTCACAGTCCCAAAGCATGGCCGTCTATACTCTCACTGCAATGTGACATTTAGTAATACCAGTATATGATAACTTCAGTGCATGCATACCTTGTTGTCTTCCCAGTAAAGTGCAAAACATTCGTCTCCAGGTTTCCACAATTTTGCGTACTCCATAGGAATAGATGATTCCAGTACTTTTTCTGGTTTAATAGGCCCAGATCTTCTTTTGGGCCCACTACTGTAAAACACTTTATCATCATAGGGCGTAGCTGTGATGGGTCCTGTTGGCTTAATAGGTCCTACTCGCCGGCCCTTCAGTGGCATGTCTGTCTCTCCATTTGGAACACCAGTGAAACTATTAGTTCGGACAGGATTCTGGAAATCAGTATTTACATTAAAATGTTTTTCAATTTTTACACCACTGAAAGTTTCATTAGTTATTGTTCGTGGTTTCCTGTCATAAAAATGATCAGGATTTGCTGTTTGGTTTTCTCTTTTCCCACGTTTTTGATTATTATAATCAGTGGATTCTTGAGGAAGTGGATTTTCTTTTGCCTCTGCATAGGACGGGCCTTTTCCTGATCTGCTTTGCATAGAGTTATCCCTTTTTTTGAAAGCACCATCACTGTGCTGAGAACTTATAGGGTATGTAGTATCTTTAGTTCTGTCATATCTGGAATAGGGTCTATCACACTTGATTCTCTCTTCAGCCCATACTTCAGATCCTGAAGAAGTACTTAGTCTTTCAGAACCTCTGTTTCTAGGTAATCCACTGCCTTCTAAAACTGACTTTGAATTTTGGGTGTCTCTTTGAAAACGAGGAGGTTTCTCATTTCTTGGCTGTCTGGTATCATTTCGCGGAAGATACCTTGGTTGATTATTATCTTTTACTCCATTTTGCTCAGTATTTGACAATCTGTGCTGTCCCTGATGAAGCTGCTGCAGCTGTGATTTAGGTTCTGAAAAATAAAAGTTTATTACATATGTATTAAATGAAGGCTCTGCATTAGAACCGGATTATTTAAAAATATCTAACAATTGTTATGTTAATATGAATTATCAAGCTACTTATTCTACCACCGTCCACTACCTCCCCACCTCATTACCTTAATCCCTCTCTGCTTCCTTCAAGTTCTGTATTCCTAATGTATTTCTGATTTACAGTTTTCACTAATGTGGCTGGCTAGCCACATCAGTGAAGTAAGACAATGATGTGAACCATGAGACAATGGTGGAAATCTAGAAGGAATCTATCTTTGTCCTTGAATGTTTGTATTCTTGTAATATAGCTAACCATATATGCTATTCTGGTAATTCACTTTCCAAGACATTAATGAAACAGAACTGCAAACTGCTAAGAAGCTGCTATGAAACTGTACAACTATTGCTTTCCCAACTCTTTCCCAAATTCCACTTCAATTTAAATACATATGCTATCATTGTCTGTCAAGTTCTAGCCTCTGCAAAAATGTTACTCCTCAACTCTGTCTGGATCTGGAATTGTTATGTGTTCAGATTACAAATAGATATCCTACCATAGAAAAGAATAAATAATTTTTTGACTTATCAAAGTAATTAAGAGCAGGTAATACTTGGAAATACAGAAAAAAATGTCAAAAATATGAGTAAGCACAATAGTGCAGATAATGTCCAACTAGTAACCCAAAGCAGTAACATAGTAAATACATACTAATGGATAATTTACTGTCTATATTTCATGTAGTGATTTTTATTGTACTTCAATCTGTAACTTGTCATTTATACTTTCTTCATTGTTTCACACAGCATGTTTACAACCTCATTACTAAACATATTGACTGGCCTTTGGTGTACATGTCTTGTTTCTCTTGTCATATACAGGGGTTACAGTATTTCTTAACAGTGGCCTACTGACATTTTGAGTGAGACGCTTTCCTGCTTTTTAAGAAAATTAACCTTTCTCATACCCAGGCACTAAATCCCAAAGCATCCTCCCTAGTCACTCTGACGTCCAAATCTGTTTCCATACATTTTCAAACACCCACTGAAGGCAAAGGGTACCAGGTAAAATGTCTCAAATGACAGGAAAAAGAGAAGACCCTTAAAAGTTCCTGAGTGACAAAGTAAGATCAAGACTCACAATGGCAAGAAACTTCTCAATACAACCACTGGAAGTCAAAGCCAATCTAATAGGCTTTACATGTCTTTGAAATTAAAGGAAAATTATTTCCTAAGTACAATTCTATACCCAGCCAAATCATCCATTAATTTTGACAAAGAATACATATTTTTTCGAATATGCAAGATCTCAAAGAGAAGACAAGACTATTTAAAGAGATAATTTTTAAAAACCGCCCTTTCTCAAGATCTGCTTTATAAATATAACACAAGTATCTTATTTTTAACAACTGCAGTCAATATTATATTTTTCTTCAGAGAGAAGAAAAATGGCCACCTTTAGTTTCTATTGGCACTACTATCCAAGAATGATAATTGAGGGAGGCAAGAAGAGTGAACATAAGTAGGACACAAATGAGCATTTTCAGCAGAAAGCATGTACTGGCATTTGTTCCAGTCATTCTTAGAGAATAAAAACAGCAATTGCCTCTTGCTGACTATCTGATATGTATTAGGCACCACACATCGGCCTTTATATACATTATCAATAGTCCTCACAGTAGTCTCAAGATATTAAGATTTATGTAACAGAGAGAGGTCCCTTGCAGAGTGCACTGAAGGAAATTTTCAGCCTCCAAAACAAGTAAAATATGAAGGTATTTTGTTTGCTGTCAATTAGGTTTGAATAGATATTTGAGAAGTATGAATTTTAGAACTGCTATGTTTAGGAATCAATTTTTAAGTTATGCCAATTAGGGCCACCAATATCTATGATGGTCAGGAAGTACAAATAACTTTGGTCATCACGAGAGCAACTAAATATCCTGGATTACAGGTAGGGATCTGGATAATCATGTATACAAAAAAAATGGACAATCATGTATACAGAATGTAGGTGTGGGAGAGTTTGATTTCAGTTCTTCTAAAAGAAAAAAAAAGGACAAGATTTCCATATTTATTTGATGACGTAGATTAGATTACAGAATAAAAAAGTAATTTACTAATTTTGAATATACTTTATTATGCTGAGATAATAATAGTGAGAGAAGAATTCCTACAGAAAATTATTGTTTAAAATAAAAACTGCTCTTAGAAATAAACTTATTTTAATAAGGCAGAAAATACAACTGTACTTTTAAAAGAACACAGTTTTCACATACAACCACTTTTTAAAAAAAAAAAAGAATAACAGTAAGTCAAGAAAGGAAGGTCCTTAAATGTTTCATGATTCTTGAATGTGCTTAAATCCAGTATCTTTTCTTAGGGTGTTATGTAATGAAGTGAGATACAAAGAAAGTATTTTCAAAGTAAGCTAACCTATTAAATAACAGAATATGCTCAATTACTAAATTGTGGAAAATTTGATTTTAAATAAAGAAATAGCCCCAAAATCAAACAGAAATAAATCTTCATAGTTTTCCCTCAGAATCTAATTGTTCTCTGCCACACTTCTTCAGAAGGCATGATGATTTCAAACCACCCAAAAAAACTACTCAACACCACATGTGCCACTCTAGTAATAAATATACTGAGATATTTTTCCATATAGGCAGTGGGATAAAATGCAGGGTTTTTTTTTTTAAATGACCTGAAGAAGAAACATGAAACAAAAACATATATAGAAATTGGTAACATTTAATTTTAAATAGGAGAAAAAAGGGGGAGATTAGCAAAAACAATGGAAAAATTCATCAAAAAATGGACAAAAATGTGAAAACAATTAAAAGATCAACGTGATATCCTTTTTTTTTTTTTTAAGTGGATTCCTCACCTAGTGTGAGGCTTGAACTGATGACCCTCAGATGGACAGTCGCATGCCCCACTGACTGAACCAGCCAAGAGCCCCTAAAAGAGCAAAGGGATAAAAGCTCAAATGAAGAAACTAAAAAAAGACTGCTGTATGAGTTTAGTCTGACTTGTGATAAAATTTTCATATCACATCAGAACATTAGTTCCTAATGTATGTTTTTAAGATAATTGATTACAATGTTTTACATTCTCATGATTTGAAATGTAAGGGTCATTAAAAATGAATTTACTAATCGCCACAAACTATTTGGGTTTGTATATAGGAATGTGCTGAATTAATCGGGCATCTTAAAATATTAATACTTCCCCACTGAATATTCATTTTCCAGTATTATTTGTACCTGCATTTTATAGTTAAAAATCCAGTATATTTTATTTCCTGATGATTCTTCAACTTATTCTGAGATATCTACCAGAAGTGACTTAATATTTATTAAGATTTTACTATGTGCCTGACTCTACTCTGAAGGTCTTTTGTCTATATTATTTCATGTAATTCTCATATTCACCCTGAAGAGCAATATTATCTTTATTTTCCAAATAAAGAAACAAAGAAGGCTAGAAGCTAGAGAATGTTGCCAGAATTTAAACTCAATTCTCCTTGAAGCCACTATTTCCCACTATGCCAAGCTGCCTGACCAGAGAAACAAAACAGAATGCAACCAATGTGTTGGCTACAATTTTATCCCCTACATCTGTTCACTTCTGGTGAGATGCAGAAATCACAAAGGCTTTTTCCCAGTCCCTGATGGGCTGAAAAAATAAATCTGGATACTAGGAAAATTTGGATACTACCAGAATCCTGACCTAAAATTTTAAGTCTTTTATCAATGCAGAAAAAAACCTAAAACCCTTATTAAGAGTTGGACTGGTATCTGGAATTTCACAAACTGACAGAGACAGCAGTGTGTCAGGTACAACCTCTGGAGAAGGACTGTATAGGTTATAACACAGCTCGGACAGGTAATAGTTTTGTAATCTTTCGACAAGAGATAACTTTTCAGAGCCCCCTCTTTAAGACAGGGATAACAGAGGATTAACTAAGTTATATATGCAAAGTACTTAGGACAATACCTGGTTTTAATAAGCATGCAGTAAATGTGAGCTGTCACTGTTACTATTATGATTATTATTAGCATTATATTAATATAAACAAATTTAAATACTTGGATAATAAGTTGCTTCTCTATTTACACATCTCCCCTACTTCCAACCCCTACCTCTAGTAAGGATCCTTTCCTTGATTTATTTTTCCCTTTGTGCTTCTTTTTGTTGTTGTTGTTGAAAATAGGGCAGAAAGAATGCTTTAGTAAAAATTTCACTGTCAAATTATAAAAAATCATATTATAGAGAAAATTCAGATAGATCAGAAAATCAAAATCTTACTCTATTACTGTTTTTAAAATATTTAAAATATTAAATATTTTAAAATATTATAAATATTTAAAAAACATTCTCCAGATAAAATTCTCTTATACACCCTTTGAAATTTTTCTATATTAAAAAATACTAAGAAATACTTTAAAAAGTAAAAAAAATCACTCATAATCCTATCATAAGAAATACAAATAGAATGGAAGTACTACCTTCTGCCTACCCAAACCTACCTCTAGAGATAGCCAATATTAGCATTTTCAGAGGTTATTCTTCCTTTTTATATAATTCATACAGACATATCTATACATATTTTATTTATTTTTGAGCAAAAAAAGCAGACTCATGCACATCTCAACAGCTGCTGTATACTTTTAAGTCAACTATGCATTAAGGCCATCTTCCCATTTTCCATGCCCAGAGGCATCTCATTAATTTTGACATTCCATTTTTTTTTAAGAAGGTACTTGAAATATTATTATGTATTAACCAAAATGAGGGTGGAGTGTAAGTCTTACTCGGCATTGTTTTCTCTAGTACCTAGCTGTAATATAGTCAAACAAATAGTATTCAGTAAGTATTTATTAAAGGAAAGATACAGTTACTAAAAACAATGGGAATGGGATAGCTTCTAAGTTCAAAATCATTACCTGTTTAACACTGTCACCTGGGCTCAGCTAAGGGAGCAACACTGAAATAGAAAATACACTTTCTGTAAGAAAGGTTTGCATCAAAGCACATTGGGACAGAGATCGAGTTCAGTGATTACAGAGAAACACTGCACAACATAAAAACACTGAGCTCAAGCCAAACAAGTTCATTCTCCTACTTCTGAGTGATGCATCTTTGACAAAGTCACAAAGATACCCAGTTTCTTCATCTAGAAAGTGTGGATAATTATAATTATTACAAGATTATGGTGAAGAATCAATTAGGAAGTAGTTGTGAAATTGTCTTTTTCATGGTCCGGATGAGGTCTTTGGATTAGACTGACAATTGGAATTAAATCCCAGTCCTATCACTGAGCAACTGTGTGACCTTTGAAAACTGGAATAATGCTACCTACATATTTTCTTCATTCAGTTATTCTATACTATAGTTAGGTGAGCATGGACTCTGGAAAAGCATCAATACTGTTCTAGTCACTTTATACAAAGCAGTGGTAAGACTCATAATCTCTTTATTCTGTGGTGCTTTAGGTATAACAGGAAGCAGCAGACAACAAATAAGTAAAGTAGTAACAGTTTAAAATTGTGATAATGACTAAGAAGGAAATATATAGACTTCTATATAAAACTGGGAGGAGTGGGAGTATACCAATTTAGGAGGAAAAGTTCTGTGAAGAAGTGTGCTTTGGCTGCACCCTAAAGATGAGAAGCAATACAATGAAAGTCAAGAAGAGTAATCCAAGAAGCAACACCACACATAAAAGTCCTGGGCTGGAAACTTGCCTCATAATGTGTCCCTGAAAAAATCCTTGCAGGCAGAATTTTAGATAAAAACATAATCACCACTAATTATTAATTTCAAGGAGGAAAAGGCTATATATATATATATATAACCTTTTCCCCCTTGAAATTGAGATTTTATATATATATATAGAGAGAGAGAGAGAGATTGAGATTATATATATATATATATATATATATATATATATATATATATCAAAATTGATGTCCATTATGCTATATAAAAACAGCAAATCCCAGGAACTCCTGGGTGGCTCAGTTGCTTGAGTGTCTGTTTTTGGCTCGGGTAGTGATCCCAGGTCCTAGGATCAAGCCCCATCGCCGGGCTCTATGCTTCTTCTCCCTCTACCATTCCCTCCACTTAGACTCTCTGGTTCTCCCTATCTCTCTGTCAAATAAAGAAATAAAATCTAAAAAATAAACAAAAAACAAAACCCCCAGCAAATCCCAGAATAAAAGGACACAAAAATGAACACTGGTACTCTGACATGGCATTTTTCTTTCATTATTCAAAGATATAGTTTTTTTATTCTCATAATATTCTTTCATAATTGTGATACACATTAAGCTTAAGGCTAATCTCACAAATAAACCTATTTATAATACTCAGTGTTCACAGAATTAATCCTTTAGTATCTCAAATCCCCTTTAAAAACAGAAAGAAAAGTCAACGAAAAAAGAGGAGGGCGTGAAGCATAAAATCATTGCTGCTATAAATGAATAAATATGAGAACACTGAGAAAACACACAACACACACCCGTGATACACCTGCAAAGATGTCCCTTCTCCAGTCATACTCAAAAGGCATGCAAAGTCCAAGCCAGTTCTTACAAACGCAAAAGAAAACAAACACAAAAAAGTTTTGTTTGGGGAGTACATAAAATTCCTCATATAGTTAAAAGACCAAATGAACTTAGCTCAGGGTACAACTATAATAACATTCCCATTTTACAAATAAAGAAGTTGTAGAAACTTGACCAAGGCCATACAACTAACTCGGGTAGAGCTGGGATTAACCAAGCAGTCAGGTTCCAGACTGCAGTATTAACTTCCCTGCAACAAAGATACCATTGTGATAGCAGCATTAAATCATTAGTAATCATGAGTCATTTTCAGTATTTCCTCATGGAACACAGGTTAGGACTACCATAAAAATATAAATAAATCAATTCATTAAATGAGAATACATATGTTTATAAAGAAGGCTGATTTTCCTTCTTTATAAACAAACTGTAGGAATATGGCTACATCACAAGTTTCATATATAAATATGTCAGTGGATTAATTTAATTTCCCTTCTACCTCTGAACACATTAAAAATTTTGTTACATCCTAGCCAGAGGGCATTTCTAGCCACAATTTGGCCTTTTCTCCATTTGTAACTCAGAGATATCCTAAATCAGAGTTTCACTTCCTGGAAAATGAGAAAAGTCATGTTCTGAGTGTTTTCAGTGGATTATGATCACACATGCACCCATGCCTGCACAGTGCCTGAGCATGTCCCAGGAGTCTTCCCTCTAGCCTCTCTTTGGTTCTCAGCTTGGATTTCACTTTTCCTGGGAGGTCCTTCTCCTCCAACCCCACAGAGACTGAGCCACGCACCCTCGCTCTGTGCACAGCAATGTACACAACAGCACAGAAGAGAATAGCCAGAATCTATCTCCTGTGCTAGACTTTAATATCTCTGAACTGTGTTCTTTTACCAATATATCCCTTCTAACATAGTATCTGCCACATGGTAAGCCTCAAGTTAATATTGTGGAATGAATAAATGATCATTCACTCTTTCCCAGATTGAATATACATAGCTCATGTAAAGAGAAATCATTTTTAAAAATAAAGGGCTGTTTTTGGTAATTAGTACTGTATGTTCATATCACCATGGTAGCGTAATCTCCTGTAACCTGTATTTTTGAACAATTTCAAGAAGAAAAAACATTTTCTGGGTCACTCCTCTATGGGTATAATGATTGTCTCTTCTAATGAAGGAGCATTAGAGAAGATGAGGTAATGGGGTATGGTGACACTGCTTTGTGGAGCCTAACGTGTTCCCTGGAGCTGTGCCATTTTACCTGAGTCATCAGAGCTCTTAATCCTAATGCATTAAACCCTAAACTATAAAGGACCGTTCCTTATTCCTTTCCTTTCAGCCAACTTTGATAGCTAAATAAGTTCTGTCAGTCACATTTCTGTGTTTCTTATAAAACTCCTCAGAAATTGGATTATTTCATCTTCCTAGCATATCCTCATATAATAAACACAAGATTTTTTTTTTTAAGATTTTATTTATTTGACAAAGAGATCACAAGTAGGCTGTGAGGCAAGCAGAGAGAGGCGGGGAAGGAGGATCCCTATGGAGCAGAGAGCCCAATGTGGGGCTCAATCCCAGGACCCTGAGATCATGACCTGAGCCGAAGGCAGAGGCTTAACCCACTGAGCCACCCAGGTCCCCCATAAATGCAAGAATTTTTAATCAAACGTAACACTGCATTCTTACTCTCATCCTATAGTACTCACTGCCGTTAATGCCTTTAGTTCAAGTGTGCACTAGTGCACTTGTGTAAGTCAAGTAACATTCCCTTCCTGATAAACTGGGCATTTATACAAGAGATGCTAAACTTGTAAGTCAGAAACCATTTAGAAATAACAACTTATATTATTTTTGCTTTAAATCAAATATCAATGTTTACTGCAGAAAATAAACTGGAAACACCAACTAAAATGTCACGTATTATCAAACTTGCAAAAACCAAAAGGATAATGTGTCAAAACAACTAAAGCTGTCATATAGGAAGCATCGATAGTCAAACATAAGAAACTAAACTTAACTTGTGTGATCTTTTCTTCCAAGCTGATTAAAATTTCCCAGGATCATGAGTATGATAATTTTAGATTCCACATTATCTTTGTAACACATTTCTTGCAAATTTTACAGAAAACTACAGCAAAACAAAAATAAGAACTCTTACAACTTGAAGTCAAATATGCTAGTGAAATTTAAAGCTACTTTATTTTCAGGGACAAAAAAAAAAAAGATAGTAAAGAGGATTTTTATAAAGAAAAAGCAAAGGAATGTCCACTTTTGGTTACAACACTGTTTTTAAAAAGCCACAGCACCGTGGTACAACAGGTTACCTACTGATGTCTAAAATGATTCAAGTTGAATAGCTGAAACTACTGCAGAGTAATCCTCCAAGAAGCAAAACAAAACAGAAATAAATCATTAAATGTATTTGTTACAAAAAGCTGGTCTCAACTAACTGGTATATGAATTCACATTATAAATGAAGCATAACACTTTCTAATATTTCTATGTCTATATTTCAGCCACTTTATACATAAATTTTTTTACCTAAAAATTTTCAACAATACAAATCAGGACTTTTTGTATAAAATATCTTTAGATGTTGTGTATATTCTGTAATGATCATAAAACTCTTTGGCTCTAAAACTTTGTCTGTCAGCTCAAAATTTATATACTTGTTTCCTCAATAAAAAATGACTTCCTCTACAAATTTATTCTGTATGAATTCTGACTTAGATTATAAAATATAAGACCAAGGATTATGTCTCATGCCTTGCAGGTTCATATAAACAGAAGTAGTTATTAAGTGATTATGTTTTCCACATATCATAAAAATAAAACACAACCATTTAAAAATATAATGGGATAGACAGCAAGAAAAATTACTCATCATCCCAAGCATATAACTTAGCATATAACTTAAATATGCTCTTTCTAACCAGTCTCTTCAATAATCATTAAAATTGTCCCTATAACATTTATCTACTGGATATCCTTCAGCTTGTCTTCTAACTCCACCACTTCACTGGCAGTATTTTTGTCAAGGTTTTCTACAATCAGTGGTATGCTAGAACCAACTTAAACATTGTACTACAACTGACATTAAATTTTCAGAAAAATCTGGAAGCCGGTTGTTAAACTGTTGATAGTCTGAAATTGGCAGCAGTGAAAATATTTACACCATAGAAATCAGGAAAAGCGAAAAAACAAGGGCATTCCCCTGCCCCCACCTCTTCTCCCAGAGCCTGCTGTTAAACATTTACCTGTACACTGCTGATGTTCAGTAAACTCAATGGACACTTTCCATCCTTATTCTCAGTTTCTCCCATACTCCTACTTCTTTGGCAACTGCCTTCTCAGCTTCCTTTACTGGCTCCTCCATCCCTACTTGATCTCTAAATTCAACTGCATGCTTGATGTCTCTCCTTGATTTTTAATAATTAATGTATCTTAAAATTATACTCTTGATTGCTCTTTCCCCCCTTAAACCAATAGGTGCTTCAAAACGGAGCACCATAGAAAGAGTTCTGAGTTAGGAATCAGACAGACAAGGGGCCACGTTCCACTTCTTGAATTCTTATGGGTAATATGCTTTATCCCCTCAAGCCCATTACTTATATGTCAAATGGAAATAACAACATACATTTTGCATTTGTAGATGATTAAATGAATTAACAGTATGCAAAGCACCTAGAACAGTTCCTAGCATATAGAAGATGCTCAGTAATGGCTACTTATTCTATTTTTATGGTCAATAAATGCTTAAATGAATGGACCATTAATTGAGGAGGAGGAGGAAAACAGAAGAATGGGAAAAATGAAAAAGAGGCTAGTGTGTCCCAGCATCCTGATAAAACCTATATCTATCTTCTATAGATCTAAGTACCAAAGAAAATCAGTTATATATCACAACAGATAGCATGGTTAACAAATCTTAAAACTATGTATGCCAAATAACTTGATTTCTATACATTTGCCTGAAAAAACAACTATCACTATATAAATAATTTAACTAAAGTATTATTTTGGAAGGTTATTGTTATAGCAGAGTTTAGAAACTTTTAAATTACTAACAACATCAATGGAATAATAATCAATTACTATGGAGCCATTAAAAATTATGCTGGCAGGAATAAATAATTACATAGAAATATGGTTATATTTTATTGTTAGGACAAAAAGCATCTGTATGTAAGAATGAGCTCAAACAGAAACAAAAACAGAATATGGTGATGAGATCATGGGCCATTTTCCTTTTCTTTGTTACTTATATTTTTAATTTAGTTTGTTCCTAAATTTATCAATTAACATCTATACAACAGGACACAACACACTTCTGCAGTACCTGATCAAGACATTTATTAACCTCAATTTTTGGTTTTCTATTCTTAAAATACCCTTCTAAGATATGCTTTTAAAAAGTGCATTTCAAATTTGTGGTAAGCCAATTTAAACCAATTTTTCTCTGTATTTCCTTTAAAATTTTTCACTAAGGTTATCCCTAAATTCATATATAGTATTTTACATTTAATTATTAAATTCAAATCACTACCAAATTTACATTCACAGTTGGGACATTACATGTGCAGCACTGTAGCATATTTTTTATTTCAGTATTCCATAGATTATGTGAGATATTCAACACTCTGTTGAAGAATAAGCTTTGTATTAGATAATTTTGCTCAACTCTAAGCTAATATAAGTGTTCTGAGGACATTTAAGTTAAGCTAGGCTAAGGTGTATTAAATGCATTTTGACTTATGGTATTTTCAACTTACAACGGATATATTAGGTTGTAACCCTATCTTAAGTCAAGGAAGATCTGTATTTGGGTGATCTTTTCTTGAGGAAACCCTTCACAAGAACATCTGGTCTAAAATATACATATTCTCTTTGACTTAGTTTCCCACCTTTCCAATTAAGCCATTACCACTATATCACATTTCCCTCCTACAGCCCCATCTTCTTCAGTTTTCAAAATTTGAGCTATAAATCTTTAAGTCAACCTATTTAAGCTGATTTGAAACTTGATTAAAATAAAACAAAAACAAAAAAGGTACCTAACAACTATCAAAAGCCTGCAATGTCATGTCATTTACCCATCAAACCACCAATATTATATCTGCTAGATATAACATCTAAATATATTATTTATATCTCAACATTATGCAGAATTTGAAATTATGTAGTAATGTTTAAGTAAATGCTACTTCTCACAAAAATCACAGGAAATAGAGTGATGGAACACCACAAAAACAGTGTATGTAGTGGAATCTGAATATTTTTCTGCCACTGGAAAGAGATAATGGAGCATTTTAGGCAAGGGGGTAGTAGGATCAAATTCATGTTTCTGTTTTGTTTTTTAAAGATTTTATTTATTTATTTGAGAGAGAGTGAGATCACGAACAGGGGAAAGGGTAGAGGGAGAAGCAGACTCCCCGCTAAGCAGGTAGTCCAATGTAGGACTTGATCCCAGGACTCAGGAATCATGACCTGAGCTGAATTCAGATGTTTAACCAACCAAGCCAACCAAGTGCCCTCAAATTTTTAAAAGATGACTGACCATGATATGGACAATAGGATGATAAAGATCTGCAAAGATTCAGTGGAGCACTGATGAAGGCCTGGAGTAGGACAGTAGCGGTGGAGATAAGGGGATGATGAGTGGAGGAGGCTGTTGGTGCTACTGCTAATCATGACAATGATGATGAATGTGGTGGTCATGGTAGAACCGCCTTTATACGGAGCCTTATGTGCCAAGCACTATGCTTAGCACTTTATGTGCATTAACTAATTGATCTTTTCAACAACCTTACAACTTAGGTGCTGCTACTATTTCCCCATTTCGCAATAAAGATATTAAGGTTTAAGAGGTTATGTAACTTGCTCAAAGACATACAACTGGTAAATACAGAGGTTTTGAGTTGGGGCACCTGGGTAGTTCAGTCTTAAATCTTAAAAAAAAAAAAAGATTTGTGAGTGAAGTTAGTAAAAGAATCAGTCGTATTTATCTGCACCAGAATCCTGTCCAAGTCTCTCCTTCTTTTGATAACAGAATCGTGCTTTGAAGGGGAAGGTAGCTGTGGGAACTACTCCTTCCTCTTTACATACAATACTGATGCAATCAATTAAATCAATTAATCAATTAAGATGTCCTGTGCTTTCCTGACCAACAGGCCTTTCCTGACTAAGAAGGCCTTTTCCTGTTTGACTTTCCAGGTATGAGGACCATTTCCTTGTTTCTGACATATGTATTTTTTAATTACCTTTTATCTCATATTATAAAAGGAGATTTGACACACCAATAACCTAGTGTTTTCATTCTCCAAGTCTCTTTGCGCTTCTATCCTAGCCACTCCATATACATGAATGCCAAAACCTCTAGTAGGACTCAGTTGAGCTTGGGTAACCAATAATTATATGATTAAAGGTATTTATCTTTGCCCCCCCCCATTTATTTGCAAAGTTGAGTCTTATTACCTCCATTTATGCCATTATATATTGGCCTTATGCTACACCTGGAGATACCTAAGTCAATCATTTCTACCATGTGGAGACACTCTGTCAACAACAACAACAACAACAACAAAATAGCAGAATGCAGAGATAGAAAGATTTCCCAGTTATTGAGCAAAAAAATTCTTTTTTTTTTTTTTTTTGCTTACTTGCATTTCTGTGGCTTATATCTTAAAGCAAACTAATTTAGAAGTTGGTGCCAGAAAATAGGATGGTATAAGTGACAGAATCTCAAATGTAAAACGTTTTAGCAAAAAAGAGTGCAGGATAGTGAAAATCTCCTCATCCCCTAACAGGAAATTGGAACTCTTTACTGTGCTTTTAAACTGTAGCCTATTGTCTTGAAACTGAGACTGCCTAACTAAGGACACAGATGCTTTAAAAGAATGTGATATGAAAAGAAGGTGCTGGTTATTTCTTACTGCCTTCCTACCCTATAAGAAAGACACAAGTCACCAACTTTGGAAGTACAAGGCACAGAGATACAACTAGGTAAGAGGTGCTCTTCTCAATTACCACCAATAAGCCAAAAAGGCAGAATCAGATAATCGTACTTCTTGAGGAATTACAGAACTCTATGAACCAGGAATCAAAAGAGGGAAAGTGGGAGATAAGACTGGATCCTGGAAAGAGGAAGCTTGATCACCTATGACTACGTCCAACATTAATAAATGTCGGTTGAGTTCTTAGTTCCTATATTTATTTAATTTAAATCTTATCCTTCTCATAAAAATGTCTTTATTTGAATTCTCTTCATTTTTTTAAGTGTTTACTCTGCATATAACTAGGTTATATTCTTTATTCTGCTTTCTAAAATTTTGATGCAAAATATGAAGAAACATATATAAAACTGACAACATAAAATTTAGGAATAAATTACACAAAAAAGGGAATGGTAGATAAATACAGATGTAAGAGAGTTACTATGTCCACTATTCTCACAATGCCTCTTGTTGCCCATTCAGAACAAATTAAGATTATCCTGTTCTTAGTTAGATGTAGAAAGCTAAAAGAGTATAGTCACTATCTCAAGGCATTCCTAACCCCATCTCTGGCCAATCTAACTATCTTCCATAATAATAGAAAGAATCAAACCTACTCTTTCTATCTCAAGTTGAAATTTAAAATACATAGGGGCGCCTGGTTGGCTGAGTGGGTTAAAGCCTCTGCCTTCGGTGGGGGTCATGATCCCAGGGTTCTGGGATTGAGCCCCACATCGGGCTCTCTGCTCACCGGGGAGCCTGCTTCCTCCTCTCTCTCTGCCTACCTCTCTGCCTGCTTGTGATCTCTGTCTGTCAAATAAGTAAATAAAATCTTTAAAAAAAATAAAAACATTCTCAGTGGGCATCGTTTTAAGTGATAGTTATATATGGAACAAAAATTGATTTTTGAAAGTTGGCTTCATTATCTAGCCACCAATTATAATATCTAGTCTGTAAAACCAAATCCAAAAAGAAAAATCTATATACAAGAGTCTTCTGGAACATAACCCTATCACAAGCTGATCAATTAAATCTTCCCAAGTTGACATCAAGTCATTACATATCACATAGAAACACTTTAATTAGTGATTACTCTCATAGAATAATGTAATCCAATCTCATTTTTTTTAGAATACTGATAAAAATGTCAACTAGAATTAGAATTATGTTTGATTCCAATTTAAATGTTATAAGAAAATGTCTAAGTACATGTGATGATCAGTAATCTCTGACAGAACTTTTAAAAATTAGAATAAAGAAATGATGGCACCCTTTTAGAGAGGATTATATGATATAATATGAAGGTAAATGTGTTACTAACCTGCCTTAAATTTGTCAGAAGTATATTCTTAAAGGATGCATTTTTTCCCTCAAGAAGCCTGACACATTACACAGAACCTGCTATGATAATAAGTCCATCTAGGCCTACATTTACTCAGCTAAAAGATTATTTTTAGGGTATTAAAATTAGAACAAAATCCTGACACAGTTCTATTATACAAAACATAGAAGCAAGAAAGATTTGGGAGCCTGGGTAGCCCAGTGGGTTGAGCCTCTGCCTTCAGCTCAGGTCATGATCTCAGGGTCCTGGGATCGAGCCCCATATTGGGCTCTCTGCTCAGCAGGGAGTCTGCTTCCTCCTCTCTCTCTGCCTGCCTCTCTGCCTACTTGTGACCTCTCTCTCTCTCTCAAATAAACAAAATCTTAAAAAAAAAAAAAAAGTAGCAAGAAAGATTTGATAATTCAACTAAATTAGAAACAAAAATGTAAAAACCCCCAATACATGTATCACTCAGTCATGATTATTTATAATCAATCTGGGACTGTAACAGACCCACATAATGACACCAACATTATGAACATTAAAATTATAATATCCTCACTTCTTTCATTAGTTGTTCATGAAGCATTCAACTCTTATTTTCAGCACAGAGCAGACTTTATCCTGAAAAACCTACTAAATTTTCCTGAGAAAAATGGCCAACATTTTCTCCCATCAATAAAGATTCAATTTTAGAACTCAAGATAATATAGAACAATGACCAAATTCTGAGAGAACACCAAAGTGGAGATTCAATTTTATGAAAGTAAAAAGTTATTTTAGGCTTTGTTTCCAATTTAGAAAACACATAAAATCATAAAATGAGCAGAAAAACAATTCAGTGCATTTCAACAATTCAATCCAATTACTATGAACCCCAGTTTCCCTAAGAAAACTGCAGTAGCATTGAGTGGGTTAACAAGAGAAAGAGTAACAGTGAGGTTGGCAACCACAAGCGAGCATTCACATTTCTCCTGCCACCTTCACTGTAACAGGATTGATTAAATGAAGGCAGAGCCATGACAATGTAAGAAACATCTATGGGCACAATAACCTTCAGTGTATAAGTGATACATACCAATTTATCGTCCAGCTGTTTATGGTCATGTGTGTTATAATCAATCTCTTATGAGTCAACATCATCAAAGAAAAAGTTTTGGGTAGGAAGAGCCGCTACTGACAGAATCAGCTTTTGGTCAAACATTTAAAACAATGAAATATTAAACCAAAAAGTATTTTCAAGTCTGTCTGATTAAAGTATAACCCAGCCATTCAAAATAACTGATTGGTCTTATTTTCACAATAAAACTTTGAAGTAAAAGATTAAATATTATTAAAGATTACAGGAATACCTCATTTTATTGCACTTCATAGATACTACTTTTTTTTCTTTCTTTCTGTTTTTTTTTTAACAAATTGAAGGTGTGTGGCAACTCTCCATCCAGATAGTCTACTAGCGCCATTTCTCCAACTGCATTGGCTCACTTCATGTCTCTGTCTCTCATTTTGGTAATTCTCACAGTATTTTATTTATTCATTATTATTATATTTGTTATGGTGATCTGTGATCAGTGATTATGACCTTCTGAAAGCTCAGATAACAGCATTTTTTAGCAATAAAGTATTTTTAATCAAAGTATGTTACTGTTTTTTAGACATAAGGCAATTGCACATTTAATAGTCTACAGTATAGTACAAACATAACTTTTGTATGCACTGAAAAACCAAAAAATTTATTTGACCCACTTTTTTGTGATATTCACTTTATTGCACTAAAAGGTTTAGTGTGGTGGTCTGGAACTGAATCTGCAATATCTCCAAGGTATGCCTGGAGAAATATAGATCATGTCTGATTGTTGTATTCCTAACTGCTTCTACTAAGCCTTTACATTTTGTTCAGTGTTGTTTACACTAAGTAAATGATAAATCCTTTTAAGTATTTCTATGCCCCTTTAATTTGTGTTTTTTTTCTGTCTCACAAACTAGACAATTAGCTTCTTTGGGGCAAGAGTTACAAGATCCCTCTATTTCCCCGAATGTTTAGAAAAAGCTGTTTTATTACATCCTGTATCCCCACCACTGGCTATAGACCTGGTATAAATAAATACTACATAAAATACATTTATAGAATGAAGAATTCCTCGTAACCCATAGAATGCAGTCTTGCTTCAGTCCCAATCCCAATCTGCCTTGCAGACAGAGAAAAAAAAATTGTTTTCATGAAGGCACCAAACAAACTTCATTGCTCTCATGCCAAAAACCCTTTCACAGTTTTGCACTGCCATCTAGATGAAATAAAAACTCTTTAGGGCAAAATCCTCTGTATCTGTACCCAGCTTACCATTTCTATCTCTGGCCCTCTATCCCCTTCTCCCCTACACGGTCCCAAGATGGGAAACTGCTATACTGCTGTCTCCAAGCCTGGACATGCAGAGCTCCCTCTACTTGGACTGTCCTTAATCCAGCATTGCTCTGTGGATTTGTCTAAGATGCCACCTCCTCCAAGAAGCGTTCTGCCCATCTCCCATCTTTTTTAGCTGGCTTGCCCTCACAGTGCTTCTAGGAATGAATGAAAATTGTGCTTCTCTGAGAATAGTGGTCACCAAATATGACAGAAAACGAAGGGACACCTGGGAGGCGTCCCTCCCAGGTTAAGTCGGTTAAGCATCTGATCCTTAATTTTGGCTCAAGTCATGATCTCAGAGTCGTGAGATCAATCCTTGCATTGGGCTCTGCACTGGGCGTAAAGCCTGCTTGAGATTCTCCCTTTTCCTCTGCCCTTCTCCCATGCTTGTGTTCTCTCTCTCTTAAAAACCAAAACCAAAACAAAAACAAAAACTAATATAAGTTGGAGGGGGTAATTTCTGGTGTTAGGATGACTGCAGAACATGTGATTTGGGATCAAATTTAGAGGCTGTACTGTATAAATATTAAAATACATAATTTCTTGAATTTAGGAATTTATGAAGGTCACATTATATTCTCTGTAAAAACCAAGGATCTGGAATATTATATATATTTTATAATGTCTATATTTTTCTCACATGCTAGCAGATTCTGTCATATTAATAACAATGACATAAAGAAAACAAATCTATTAAAACACTCACCTGTATTACTATATGCATTCATAAATTTGTGTCCTTAGAAGCAAATCTAACACTGATGCTTGTTTTTTAGTGTAGTACTTATGTCATGTATCTTAACTTTGATACCTTTTTGCAAATGGAATGCTAATATTATTTCATTTTGTTGATATAAAATATGTTCAGTGAGAACTGAAGTCTAATAGATACACAGGTCACCATAAAATTACCATTTTCAGTCTCAACCTCATTATGATTTTGGAGACACTCAGGAATCAAAAGCAAATGTACAGAAACAGAAGGAAAGCGAAAATCACATAAGTTCTGATTGGGAGAGTATAAAGGGAGTTGTGATAAAAATATCAGGAAGTCAAGAGATTTGAAGAAGCAGTACAGAGTCTCTTGCTGGCTTTATAGAAGCAAAGAAACCTGTTGTGAACTGCTTATGGAGGGGGTCAGGTGGCAAGAACCCGACAACTTCCCAGAGCTGAGAGCCTCCACAGGCAACATTAAGCAAGAAAACAGGAACTGTGATCTTAATCTATAAGGAACTAAATTTTGCTAACAACCAGTGAGTGTATAGGAGGACCTTAAGCCTCGGCTAATGTCATAGCCCCAACTGAAATCTTAAGCAAAGAACTCAACTAAGTTTGCTTAAACTCCTGACCCATAGAAACTATGAAATAATTTGCATTGTTTTAAGTCACTGGCTTCATGGTAACTTATTAAACAGCAATGAAAAACCACCACATTATGCTTTATAACCAAGAAAATATTACTGTTACATGTGTCTGCTTACAAATCACATCTACATTGAAAAAATTTTTTTTTCAAAATACACTGCCTTTTCTTTATAATCTAGCAATAGGCTTCCATTTTCATGAAATCTGGACACTGAATTTGTTATCAAAGCATTTTATCTCCAGGCTTTCATTTAATTAAAAATATATCTGAAAGAGAAAACTGAATTTAAAAGTGTATTTCCCTAGCTTTTTGGCATCATATTTTATTTTTGGGGGGCAGGGGGTGCTGGAGGAAGGGGCAGAGGGAAAGAGAGGATCTTAAGCAGGCTCCAGACCCAACGCAGAGCCCAACATATGGCTGAATCTCACAACCTGAGCCAAAACCAAGAGTTGGATGGTTAAAAATGACTGAGCCACCAAGGTGCCTCTGGAGTCGTATTTTAAAAACATATTATTTTAGAAAACATTTATTATATCCTATGCTTAGAAAAATAGATATACATTTAACATACTTATTTATCTTTACAGTATTTACGATGATAACTAAAATATATCATATTAAGGAATACATCATATTGTGAGAGCATATTGACTCATTGTGTGAACCTTTTCATATGATATATAATATATGGAGAAAGAAGAGATAGACGATTCACAGTCAAAACTTCATATAAGATTATATAATATAAATTCTCCAACATAACTGTTTTCATAGCTAAATCTGTCATCTAGTAAAGGTGGGGGAAAGAGTTTGGTGATATCATCCATCATACAATTAGAGGGCAAAATAAGCTACCTTTTAGTATTTTCAGAATGTAACAATTCAAATTTTATACTGTGCTTCTGTCAAACAGGAAATTTGTAACTAAAATTTTTAATACCCACAACAGAGGTTTGTATTGTTAGTTGCTTTATTAACCTTTGTTTTGTAGAATTCCAAATAAAGTTTGGTCTTTTAAAAAGAAATCTACCTTAAGTTAGCCTACCTTCCACACTCAATGTCCCCATTTTAGACTCCAGGAAATCAAATAATGTGCTTGGTGCTGATGGCCTTGCATTTCCCAGTTCCTCTTCTTCTTCAGATCTTATTCTCCCCCTTCCCTTTCCTTTGCCTTAAGAAGTAAATAAGATATATTTATTGTGCATGCAAAAACAAAAGGAAAAAACACACTAAAATATAATCATCAGTCACCTTAAGTTTGATTTTATATTTCTTTTCATATTTTCTGTATATTCTATATCTTTTAAATAAAAAAGTTTTTAAACGATAATATACGTATTTTAAAGATTTTATTTATTTATTTTTTTGTCAGAGAGAGAGAGAGAGAAGGAGGACAAGCAGGAGGAACAAGCAGGTTCCATGCTGAGCAAGGCCCAGTGTGGGACTTGATCCTAGGACGCTGGGATCATGACCCAAGCCAAAGGCAGATGCTCAAACGACTGAGCCACCCAAGCATTCCTTTAAATGATTATATTAACTAACACCTTTAGTCCTCTAAATGATCTATGTGGAAATTTGAATTTGTTCATGTTCTCCTATCTTCTAGGAGAAAAAAATTATTTTTATAAAAATTTTTTTTAAATGCTTATCCTTTAAAAGAATATAGGATTAAGGCTGAAATGACTAAAGAATAACACTAAGTAAAAGTTATGCACTTGTTGGGGCGCCTGGGTGGCTCACTTGGTTGGACAACTGCCTTCGGCTCAGGTCATGATCCCAGAGTCCTGGGATCGAGTCCCGCATCGGGCTCCCAGCTCCACGGGGAGTCTGCTTCTCTCTCTGACCTTCTCCTCGCTCATGTTCTCTCTCACTGTCTCTCTCTCAAATAAATAAATAAAATCTTAAAAAAAAAAAGTTATGCACTTGTTAATTTTAAAAAGTTGACAGACTAGTCATTTATGTAAGGGGCATAGTTCTAGAAATTATGAATAGATCTACTCACTTCATATCCTATTTTCTCTACTGCTTATCACAACCCTGTTAAATATTATCAGACCTACTGTACACAAAGATGAAGATAAACAGAGTACGTTAAACAAGTCTCCGTGGTTCTAAAATTGGTGCTCTTCCACTTACCACAAATAGAAATGAATTTATAACTCCCACTCCCCCATGAGAAACCCCAGCCAAAAAAGCAACCAATATTATCTGGCACATTGCTTAATGAATTCTACCTCTCAGAGGTGGTCCTGAAACAGGTTTGTGTTTATTGCTGTTAAGAAGTACATTCAGTGCTGCTTCTAAGTTGTTGTCATTATCCATAAGAGCTTGCCTCGATGCTTCTTTACTGAAGCCCATTTCTGTTATGTGTTTCAGAGCCTTCTCATCAACCTATAAGAAGTTAAAAGCAAAGCTGTGGGCTGATGGCCATAAATAAACAAGGTATAAGTTTTTAACCATACACTGTTTTTTAACTAAAAATTACATCTCCTGCTTATGGAAAAATGTCATACTAATACATCACTCACTTGCTGCTTTTTCATATCAACAGTTAAGAAAAAATCTATATGATATGTGGGGTTGTGCCTCTAGTACTCTTTGACTTCACAACTACCATAACAAATGCAAGAAAGAAGGAACAGAAGAACATATACATGCAAAAGAATTTGGTACTTAGTCATTAGAATAATGTACTAAGTACCAAAGATACTAGAAATGTACTAGAATAATGTACTAAATTTGAATGTACATAAATTTACATTCAAATTTACATTGGTATTTCAAATTGCCCTTTTGATGGTCTCCTTCAGTTTTGAATAATAACTTTGTTGGATAATAGTTCTTGGTTAACAGGTTCCCAACCCCCCTTTCAGTACTTTCAAGATATCACCCCACTTCTTGCTTCATAGTTTCTGATCAGATATTGGTAATATATCTTATTCAGGATCCATTGAATTTTATGAATTGCTCCCTCTCACAGCTTTCAAGATTTCTCTGTCTTTAACTTTCAGCAACTTGATTATAATGTGTCTTGGTATATCTCTCTCCCTAAGTTTATCCTATTGGAGTTCACTGAACTTCTTGGATTTGTAGGTTCATAATTTCACTGAATTGGGAAATTGGGACCATTATTTCTTCGGATAGTCTTTCTGTTCCTCTGTCTCTTCTCCTATTGGGATTCCCATACATAATGTATACGTTGGTACATTTGATGATACCCCGAAAGTCCCTTAGCCTCTATTTTTCGTCACTCTTCTCTCTTTCTGCATCTTAGACCTAATAAATTTCAATACCCTATATTAAAGTTCACCGATTCTTTCCCCTACCTGTTCCAGTCTGATGTTGAATCTGCTAATTAGATTTTTTATTTCAGCTACTATACTTTTCTGCTTCAGTAATCCTATTTGGTTTCCTTTTATAATTTCTCTTTTTTTTCTTATTATATTCAGTTAGCCAACATATAGTACAGGATTAGTTTTTGGTGTAGTGTTCAATGGTTCATTAGTTGCATATAACAACAAGTGCTCAGGTTCCCTACTTGTTCATATACTATTTTCTTGATTTCTTTTAGTTTTTTGTCAATGGTTCCCTTCAGACCTTCGAGCATACTTAAAATAGTTTATTTAAAGTTTTTGTTTAGTAGGTCCAATGTCTGGGCTTCTTCAGGGATGATTTCTATCATTTCTTTTTTTCCTATGAATGGGTCATAGTTTGCTCATTTTTGATATGCTTTGTAATTTTTTGTTGTTGAGAACTGGACATTTTGAATACTGTGTAATGGCAATAATTTGGGAAATTGGATTCTCCCTCTTCTTCAGAAACTGCTACTGCTAATAGATGAAAGCTGCCATGTGAGTTTGTTTGGTGACTTTTCCAGTCTTTCTTTGCAAGGATTATATTCCTTGAAGTCTATTTTCCATTATCGCCATGGTCAGCCAGTAACCAGCCTCTTTATTCATCACTCATTATTCCGGATGCTCAAGGGTCTGACTACCAGGCTCCAGAGTTTTCAAATAGTTGTTTCAAAGAGTACTTGTCAGCTCAACAGTTGTTTGGGTGGTGGGGCCAATTCCTGGAGCTCTCTACTCCACCATCTTTGTGATGTCACTCTCTTTATGTATTTAATCCTTACCACAACCCCAAACTGCTGGTCTCTGATGTTCTATGTATGGCAAGACATCCCCTAAAGAAGTATTCTCAATTTACTGAAGTTTGAAGGCCTCTTTAGTCAGAAACCATAATTTTTTCAGCTCACTCTATCTACTCTAACCTACATATGTTCAAGGGAGAGACAGCTTGGCCCACATTTATAAACCCATTGTCCTTGGCCAATGACTGATTTAGAAGCAGACATGTGACCTAGCTCTAGTCAAAAAGACATAAATGGAATTTTCTGGAGGTTTCAGAAAATATTTTCTTATCTGATAAAATAGACCCATACACTATCTTTCCTGCCTTTGAACTTTTTGTGTGAAGTTTTAATACACAGAGAATCCTGTAACTCTGAGAAGAAAGCCAAAAAATCACAGAGATGCCCACCAGAGCTTCAACATTGTTATACGGCTGAATTTATCAAACTTTATAATCATCTACTTCTGAATTTCTAGTTATATGAAATAATAAATCCCTATTATTTAAGCCAGTCTTAGTATTCTGTGCCCTACAGATAAAAATCACCTAAAGTCATTTAACTTCTGAAGGCAGAGAAAAAAATGAATTCTTTTTTTTTTTTTTAAGATTTTATTTATTTATTTATTTGTCAGAGAGAGAGAGAGCAAGAGCGAGCACAGGCAGAGTGGCAGGCAGAGTCAGAGGGAGAAGCAGGCTCCCTGCGGAGCAAGGAGCCCGATGTGGGACTCGATCCCAGGACGCTGGGATCATGACCTGAGCCGAAGGCAGCTGCTTAACCAACTGAGCCACCCAGGCGTCCCACAAAATGAATTCTTGTCAGTTCCCTTATATCTGAGGACACTGCAGCATACCAGAAGTAACACTGATGTCTACCATTTATCTAAAAAATCCAGGTATATTTTGCAAATGAGACCATAATATACATGAACTTGTTCTAATACATTTTTCCCACAGAGTGAAGCAAAGCAAAACAAAATTACTTCAGACAAAATGTGAGAAAGATGTGGGGAAGGGAAGTGATGAACCTGGTGCATCATCTTAGAGACTATAATCTCTATTAAATGTCCTCTATTTAATTTGATGGCTTTTTATCAATCCATTCTAAAAGGTGTTATTTGGACATTAGAAATTTAAGTAAAATGGAGGTTTTAAGTAAATTATCTTTCAATTAATCCAAATTTTCTATAGATTAACTATAATCCTTAATGAAAACCTTCTTAGAATTGTGAAATCTATTCACAATACACTGAACAAAGCCAGTGGTAGTTATGAGAGAGCACAGAAAAATCATCAAGGCAAGGAAGAACACATTAATTTTGTGGTTGATTCTTTAGCCTTACCAGTTCTCTATAAACACCTTCATGTTTCCCCTCAGATTTGGTTGACTTTTCTTTTTGTAAAATTTCCCTATTTCGGTTACCAGCAGCACTCATGTTGAGATTACTTCGAGCACCACCACCACCTCCTCCAAATGTCTTGGTCTTGTGATAGGAGAAAAACAAAAGAGATGTAAGTAAATAACATTTAAAAATAGCTCTAAAGACTAATCTACAACGAAAAACACCTAGTAAAACTGAAGCACCTAAAAGCTTCTTGATTATGTTTTACATGAAAAAAAACAAAATGTTAACTAATTCTTTTAAAACAAATACCTACTAGCCATAATCTCTTCTTTCTACAAGTCCAGATGAAGCAATTAAAAAATTACATTAACTGAAATCTTTAAGTCTTCTAGGCAAGTCATCAGAATAAACTTTAGACAACAATATAGAAGAAAATAAAATAGTTCCAGCATAATGGAGATAAGTTATTAAAATAATTCTAGGGTATAATACTTTACTGATATCATGAGACTTGGGTTGTATAGCAAGTCTATCTTTAGCAAGGCACTAAATATGTCTAGGAATCAGCTACATTATGTCTGTAATCCAGTAATATGGTTATATAATCTTTTTTTAAAAAGATTTTATTTATTTGAGACAGAGCACATGTGCATGAGTAGGGGAGGAGCAGAGGGACAAGCAGACTCCCCACTGAGTGGGGAGCTCATAGTGGCCCTCAATTCCAGGATCCTGAGATCATGACCTGAGCTGGAGTCAGATACTTAAACCACTGACTCCTTGACCCAGGTGACCCTGATTGTATGATCTTAAAAAGGAAACAAATAATATGAATTTTAATACTAGATTAAAACTCTCATTACTGACTTTATTACTTACATTATATAATATGCCATCTTACCAACTATGTATAAAAACTTTAAAGTCCATTATTTCTTATTTTGCCGATTTGCTTGAATAATTATGTTTAATCACCTCTGAAAATCAGCTTTGATCTCATTTTTATTAAAACTATAGTGAAAAAACTAGAATGTAAAGAACATGAGTTTGGAAAGATACAAAATCATGACTGAAAAGCAACCCATAAGCTGTTACTTGTACAGTATCAAATTAAACATCTGGTTATATGATATCTTTATAGTTCTAAGAGATCTAATAAAAGAGGAAGAAGTGAACAGTTGCTTTTTATTAGTGATAATAGTAGCTTTACACATGTTTTAAAATTATGACAGTAAGAAAACATCCTAGATATACATTTACATAACACTGGGAAATTGTTTTGAATCAGATGAAAATATAAAGAAACAAAACCTGAGAAATAGAAAAATAGTGTGGGATAAGCATTAACTAGACAACATATTAAATACTGATTAGGAGTTGATACACCACAATATTTAAATTTTATTTAAACCAAAACTAAAACCACATCTTCAAAGACCATTCATTCTTTGTTTTATGCAATAGATTTGCAATGTCTAGAGGGTCATCTACTTATAAAACCATAACAAAAAAATGTGAGTTTATATAATTGTGATCTAAAGTTAACTGGACTGGGAGATGGTATAGTATAGTTAACACAGGCTTTGGAACTTGACAAGACTGGAACTAAATCTTAACTCAAACACTTCCTATCTCATGCCTTCGGGCAAGTTACTTCCACCTTCCACAAGACAGGCTTCTCATTCTTTAAACAGGGATGAGAAAACCTACCTAATTGGGACATTGTAAGAATTAAATGACACCAACACCACAAAGTGACCAATTTAGTAACTGGCGCATGGTAAATACTCACAATCCATGGCAACATTAACTGTTTTGCTTAATATATTAAAACACAGTTACCTGGGAACTCTGGACACTGATGTATTCCAAATTAAATATATTTCTGGAATTTAAATTCCATAACTCCAAAAGTATTTTTTCTTTGGGTACTAGTGAAGCAGTCCCATCTTCTGGATGCTTTTCTTTATTATTTTCTTCCCATTTTTATGGATTAAACGATAGGATAAATTTTCAGAATTGCTTTTCACTGTTTTATAACAGTTGCCACGCACTAAACATATAAATACTTAGAAACAACACAACTAAAACATTATCCATAAGGTAAATGGTGTTGTCTGAGTGACACCATCTTGTCCATACTGTACAATTTAGGGATCCGTGAAATCACTATGACCATGACACTCATGTGGGCCCTTAATGCTCCCTAGCAATCTTACTATATTTCCCTAGCTTAACTATCTTCCCCATCTACTAGACTGCTAATTTACATATTCCCCTTACTCCTCAAACCTCCAGCATCTTCTCCTCCATGGTTACTATTGACCTTGATTACTACCTCACTGAAAAAAATGAAATAATCATTACAGAACTTGCATAGATTTTCACCACATCAACCCACCCACCAATATCTGCATACTCACTTTCTCTTAGCACTGTATATTTTATCTTACTACCATCCACATGAATGTCTAGAGGAATCTGGAGGAAATGAATCCCCCAACTCTACATTATTTCTTAGACCACATCTTACATGATCTTTCAAAAGCTTTTGATGAGTTCAATACCCCCTTTCTCCATGAATCAATTTCTGAATTCTTTTGTTTTGATCCTATCTTCTTATGACAGTAAGAAAACATCCTAGATATACATTTACATAACACTTGGCTGGTTCAATCTCTTTCACACAACCTCTAGTGCTACAAGGGTTCATTTGTAGCACTCATTTGGTGATCTCATTTGGCCTCATGATTTTCAAAAGGCATCCATATATGTCTACAACTGCCAAATGTGTAACTCTTCTAAAGCTTACTTTTTCAATTATACTCTCCTGTCTCACTGCCTATGAAGCCACATGGATGTCTCACAGGTACACTTCAACATTAGCATGTTCAAAACAGAATACCAAATCTTTATCCTCAAACCCATTCTTCTATAGTCTTCTCCAATTCAAAGTAAGCAACTCTAACCTGCCAACTTCTTAGGGCAAAACACTTGGAATTATTCATGACACCTCTTCTCACGTACCACATTCAATATCTCAGAAATCGTGATAGCTCTACTTTTAAAATTCCAGGATCTGACCACTTGGCACCATCTATACAGCTGCCATCATCATTCTGGCTACCATTATTTTTCCCTCCCTGGATTACTTTAGTAATTTCCTAGTCATCTGATTCAATTTTCTCTAAAATCCACTCTGAGCCTAGCAGCCAGAATTAGCTTTTTAAAAGTTGATGTTACTACTGTACTAAAAACCCTCTAAAGGCTCTCATTTCTCTCTGAATAAAGGTCAGTGTTTTTAACATGACTTACAGAAACCTAAATAAGCTGACCTCCATTCTCACCCTTGACTTTATATTCTACCTCTGGTCCCTTTGTTCTCTCTGCTTCCACTGGCTACCTTTCTATTCCATGAACATATACTCTTGCTTTCGAACCTTTGCAAAGGCTTTTTCTTCTCATGTTACCATATAGCTAATTCTCTTACCTCCTTTAAGTCTTGGTTCAAATCTCATCATCCTGAGACCTAATCAAATTACTCTATTTAAAACTGAAATTTACAACTTACTTATTTAGCATGTTTATATCAGTGTCCTTACTAGAATGTAAACTATAAAAGATTTTAAAAGAATTTTCAATTTCTGACCACCCTATTTTATTTATTTTTTAAAAAAGATTTTATTATTTATTTGACACAGCAAGAAAGATAGTGAGCAAGAGAGCACAAGCAGGCTTAGTGGCGCACAGAGAGAGAGAGAAGGAGAAGTGGGCTCCTGGCTGAGTAAGAAACCAAACCTGATGCAGGCTCATTCCCATAACCATGGGATCATGATCTGAGCTGAAGGTAGCCACTAAACCAACTGAGCCACCCAGACCAGGTGCTCCTGACCATTGTATTTTAAAGTGCACCCTACCCTCAACTGGCACTCTCAACTTCCCAATCTACTCTATCTTTTTTCTTCCTATAGCACTTACCCAATATCTAACCTACCACTTAACTTACTTACTCAGTGCACTAATAGTCTGTCTCCTTTACTAAATATATAAGCTTAATATGGGCAGGGATCTTTTGTCTATTTTGTTCATTGATTTAACCGAAGCATTTAAAATACTCCCTAGGGGGCATCTGGGTGGCTCAGTTGGTTAAGTGTCCAACTCTTGATTTTGGCTCAGGCCATGTATGATCTCAGGGTCATGAGATTGAGCCCTTGTGTCAGGCTGGGCATGGAGTCTGCTTAAGATTCTCTCTCTCCCTCCCTCTGCCCCTCCTCATCCCTCCGTGCTCGTTCTCTTTCTCTCTCTCTCTCAAAAATACAAAATAAAATATAAAATACTTCCTAGCATATAGATTTTCAAAAGATATTTGCTGATTAAAGAATAAAGGAAAAATAAATGAAAATCATGGCTTGATCATGTGCAGTAGACACCACCAAATCCATGTGTTTAAGGAGATATCACAAAACATCTTTTCAGAACAATTACAGTGTCATATGATTTTGCTGTTCAGACATTTAAATATAAATCTGTGTGTGTGTGTGTATGTGTGTGTGCATGCAAGCATACTTACCTATATAGAAGGATATATAGATACAGGGATAATCTACTATAATGCACATAGGGTTAGTCCTAGATTTGCCAGTAACACTAAGCAAGTTTGGTTAGTTTTGAGCCAACAGCAACTCTCTCATATAGAAATTGAGAAGTTTTAAGTTTTTTCAGAAAACCAGAATTCTTTACTTATCAAATATTATGGAAAATATAATGTGATCAATTATGATTTTAAAAAAATGAAGCATATTATAGTATAACTATCTTCCAGTAAATAGCTATAACCATATCAAATAAAATTTTAGGAGGAAAGTTTGTGTGAGAAAAATGTGCAAAAGAACAACTTTCCTGTAATCATTAAGGAATTGATATATACCCAATATACTCTTCTTAAACTCCATAATTTTAATAGCTTTTTGGGAAAGAAGAAATTTATTTTATATGAACTATGCAAAATGCATTAATTTCGGAATCATTAAAAGTGATTTTTTAAAAAATGTACCTTAGAACATAGGAAATACTGAAGAATAGCAATAGTCACATCTATTGAGTGCTTTTAGTGAAGGAAAATTTGATCTGTGCCATGCAGGATTCTAAATGTTTTAAAGATTATCAATTTAATTCTAACAGGAACCTTAGGAAGTGGGTACCATTATTATCCTCTTTTCATAGATGAAGGAAAATAAGGCAGAAAAAACTAAGTAATCTAACAGCAGGATATGCTCCTGGGCTGTCTCATTCCAGAGCTTGTGCTCTCGGACTCTACAAGTGACATATGATGGAAAGACATTGCAGGAAGGGAGAAAAGGGTAGTCTGTTAGCAAGAATTGTCAAGGAGAAGGCGCTTGGGTAGCTCAGTGGATTAGGTGTCTGCCTTCAGCTCAGGTCGTGATCCTGGAGTCCTGGAGTCCTGGGATCCAGTCCTGCATCCTGAATCAGGCTCTCTGCTCAGCAGAGAGTCCGCTTCTCCCTCTCCCTTGTCAGCTCCTCCCCCCATCCCACCCCATAACTCATGCTCCCTCTCTAACCCACTCTCTCTGTCACAGGAAAAAAAAAAAAATTGTCAAGGAGATTAAGAAAAAGAATGTAGGAGCAAAATGTGTAAGCTTAAGACTCCATAAGTTACTGTGGCATTTCTATTGATAAAATATGCAAGAAGAATGTCAAAAGTTTGTTGAATTAGTTACCTTACATGAAAAGACAATAATGATTATGAGTAACCTAAATAGAACATACTGATAAGAAATAAAAGAAATTTATAATGATTTAGTTTCTTACTTCTTTGCTCTTTGCAACTTCTGCAATAGCAGCAGTCCTTTGCTTTTCAAACTCATCATTATCATTTGTAGGTTTGACAGGCATTGTAACTTGCAATGTCTTTCTTCGGTCAAGTTCTCTACTATCCACTTGGACATGAGATATGCACTTCTGATAATAATAAATAAAAACAAAACACTTCAGTATTTCCAAAAGAGATTCAAGTTTTTCATAGAAAGTAATACCTTAAAAGAACTGTGTCACTGACAACTGAGAGCTCATAAAACTGTAAGTCTTTCTCACAGATTAAAAAAAAAGGTAGAAAAGTGATTAAATTGACTTTTAAATAAATGTAACAGGTAAATAAAATGTAGAGCTACATAAATATGTGGCTATCTAAAATAGGGCACATATTTAAAATACATATTGAACCTAAGAGATTTAAGTTGCATTTGAAACAACTGAAATGTGAAACAATTATAAATTTCAAACAGTCTATACTACTGTACAAGAAGAGATAAGGTCGGTTTTTTATTAAGAGTTTGATTTCTATATTATGCCATAATATGCATATGAGGATTATTTTAAGTAGTATGATTATTTTAAATATAAAGAGCTGTCTCTAAACTTATAAACCAAAAACTAAAAATGTACCTGTTCTCTCAATCAGGTTACAAAGTTTTTGATTCCTAGTTTCATAAGATAAATTAAGAAAGCTATCACTGCCTAAAAGTAAGCCCTGAGTTCTGCTCTCCCTTCTAATCCTTGCAGTAAAAATCCTATAAAATGAACCTTGTCTCAATTTAATAATAAAAAGGAAAACATGCTCTCAAACAAATATTTTAAACAATATAGATTTTCAGCAATATAAATATATCCTGTTGATACCAGAACACATCCAGCATTATCTATCTTTAACCCATGTACAAGGCTAAGATAAACTGAATAATATTTTTTCAGAATGGACTTAATAAAAAATAATATGATCAAAACCATCACTTATATTTCCTAATTTAAAAAACTAAAAAATACTCTTCATAATCTTAAAAATATATTATAAGTCTCTCTCAGCAATTCATGAAAGAAATATTATCACCAAAATGTTTAAGAGGAAAGCAAATTCTTGCAAACATGTATTTATTAGATTCAAATGCCAATTATTAGACTGTTTATGCTCTGTTTCCATTCTGAAGGTTTACTACATTGGTAGAAGAGAGAACAGCATCAACATGGGTCAGACTACAGGGCATCATGCCTCCTTTCATTTTGACAATACCTGGCTCCAAAGCATGGTAAAATTGGCATATTTTTAAAGTATTTTAAAAATAGTCATGATGCATGAATGACTTTAATTTTGAGGTGACCCTACAAAAATATTTTTGGAAGAGGATGCCAGTCAACTGACTGTACCCATTTATCTGCTGATCAGCCAGATGTTTTTTTCACAACAAACCAAACCAAACCAAACCAAAACTGTTATATGTAGCTCTGTTTCCTACCTGTTGTGTCCCCAACTCATCTTCACTCTGAGCTAGCACTCTCGAAGAAAAATAAAGAGCAAATGCAAGGCAGATTACTAACAGCTAAATGCTGGTGCCATCATGAAGTAAAGAAAGAGCTGCCACAGGTATTATTCTCACACTCAGCAGGGATAAAGTAGGGAAAGGCTGCAGGAGACTGTTGTGAATACAATTTGACGCTGAGTACAATCAGGATGACCCAAGATACCCGCCAGCGAAGGTGTTACTTCAATGTAACATTTTGCAGAAGCTGGGTTGAAAAATAGGAAGTTGCACACTTTTAGCATTTATGAGAGAAGGATCAGGGCTGCTGTTGTTAAAAAAATAAGCACCAAATAGAAATGATATTAAGTTCTCGCCTGAGATGGGTATTTGGATCAAGGCAGAAGAACAGAATCCAGGGAAGGACAGCTGGGACAGCAGGCCCCACTGAGTGCAATGAGGCCCTTCCTTGCCTCTGCGTTCTCACGTTTATGTCTCATCCTTCTGTTGACACTTTCATTTTCTCTCTCTTCTGTGTTTCCATGACAAAGTGGGAAATTACAGCATACATTTGTCCTCTTACTTTTGAATTTCTTCTCTCTTTCTCTCTCTCAAAAAAAAAAAAAAGGCTGCCCCATCCTATCTTAATTAGTTCTAAGTTGGTGCTCTTCAGGTGTGCCTCTTAATTGTTTCAATCTTTGGGTTAACAAGCTCTTGGGAAAAGAATCTACACCAATAATTTAATTAAGAAACTCCACAATTATTAAATTTCTGTATTTAATATATTTCCACATAACTCCCATGACCTCTAAATGAATAGTTCAGCATAAAACTAAACAAGTTTCAATACAAATGAAAAACAATTTTTTGCTGATTAAAATTCATCTGCCAACATTAAAGTCATTACCTGTCCAAAAGGCACAAAAGGAGGTGGTCCACCTTCAGTTCCAATATTACTTCTATTGTGTTTTGACAAGCTCTGTGAGAAAAGTGAGTCACAAAAGAGAAATTATACCATTTACAATGTACCAGGAATCCACTTACTTTAGTAGATTATACAGAACAGGAAAAAAAAGCCTTCTATAAATTATTTCAAACTACATAAAATATTTTATGTAATTAGACAATAACTACACAAACATTCTCCTCTCACCTCCCCATACTAAACTACACATTCAAATACAATTTTCAGAAGCACCTATTAACCTGCTCCCATAAAAGGAAAACTTAACTAGTTAAAAAGAACAAAACAAAACAAAACCCTCCTCAACAAGGGGTAAATTCAAGACAATAAACATTGGTAATAATAATTTTATTTTAAAGCATATTAAAACTATAGTATGACAGACAAACATTACCTGGAAATGATCTTCAAAATAAATTTTTAGACATAAAAACTATTAGCAAACAACATACTTGTGATAGTGTGATTAATATATATATATATATATATATATATATTTGGTCCTCCTCCCCAGTTCCTGGAACAGAGCTCTAAAACTCTTTGAGTTTCCTGAGTGATAGGGGTGAGAGAAGCATTTTCTGTCACTCATAATAAGCTTCTTTGAGGATACCAGAGTTTATGCTAACAAGGCAACTATTGATGGGTCCCCCCAGTAGCTCCAGGATGGGGGCTGGTTGCTAGAGGTACCAATAATATGATTAGAAGGTAGAAGACAAACAAGATGGGACTGGGAGGGAGACAAACCATAAGAGACTCCTAATCTCACAAAACAAACTGAGGGTTGCGGGGGCCGGGGGATATGGAGAGGGTGGTGGGGTTATGGTCATTGGGGAGAGAGTATATGCTATGGTGAGTGCTGTGAAGTGTGTAAACCTGGCAATTCACAGACCTGTACCCCTGGGGTTAATAATATATTATATGTTTATAAAAAAAAAACTTAAAACACACACACACACACGCACACACACACACAACAACAAAGAAGGTAAAAGACCTTCTTAGAGTAATTTAAATTAGAAGAACTAATCACCAATGTCCAGTGGTTTAGTCAATTATGCCTATATAATGTGTCTCCTCTGAAACCCTATACAATGAGGTTCAGAGAGTTTCCAGGATGGTGAACATATCCATGTGCTGGGAGGGTAGAACACACCCAATTCTAGAAGGACAGAAACTCCTGAGCTGGGGACCCTTCTAGACCTTGTACTTCTTCATCTGGCTGTTCATTTGTATCTTTTGTTAATATCCTTTATCATAAGCCTGTAATAGTAAGTAAAGCGTTTCCCTGAATTCTGTGGGCCATTCTAGCAAATTATCAAAACTGAGCAGGGAGTCATGAGTATCCCCAATTTGTAACCACACAGGACTGAAGTGCGGGCAACCTGGGGAGCCACTATTTGCAACTGGCATCTGAAGTGGTGTACAAATCTTGTGAGATTGATTCCTTAAGCTGTGGGGTCTGTACTAACTCCGCGTAGTGTCAAAATTGAATTAAATTTTAGGATATCCATGTGGTGTCTATAGAGAAGTGGAGAATTGGTTGGTGTGGAAAGTACATACAGTTGGTGTCAAAGTGTGATTAGCAACAGTTCTTAGGGATACTTACGATAAAAGTGATTTCTAATTATTTAAAGAGATCATATTATTATAGTTTCTGATATGGAGGTTACTTTAAATTATGGTAAAATTCCCTCAATAAAGTCTTGTTTTTCAAATCAATTTATACTTTGAAGAAGTAATCAGTCCACTGTTCTTTAATAAAAATAAGCTTCCAACCCCCACCAATTTCAGTTTCCTTATCTCCTTCTTGCATTTAAAACTACAGAGATAACAGTGCATTATAAAAATGGGGAAAAAAGATCCTCCTAGTAAAACAATTTCTCACATCATAAAATCTTTTGAAAACATCACAAGGAATCATCTGAAGGACTCCTTTCAGTCAATTCCTCTTATCTGTTTTATTTTTGAGGTGTTAACAAATGTCTGTTAAACACTAGTTGTCATTTAATACGTCTTTTCAACTTTAAATTTTTTTGTGCACCTTTAATTATTATCATTAGAAATTGCTATGTTTAAAATATGCTGTTAAATAGTGGATGGAAAGAAATTTAAAAAAAATCAACATGTGCACTTTTCAAACATGTTCTAGAGTTCCCCAATTATATAAAGAATGCTATGCATTTTAGGTAATTTATATAACGAATACTAAGACTAGGGGTGCCTGACTTGCTCAGTTGGTTAAGTGTCCAACTTAGGAGATGGTCCAACTTATAAGACAGAGCACCACATTGGGCTCCGTGTTCAGTGGGGAGTCTGCTTGAGTGTCTCTCTCTGCCACTCCCCCATTCACGCTTTTTCTCTCTCTCTCTCAAATAAATAAATAAATCTTTGAAAAAAGAATGCTAAGAGTAAAGGCAGTAATAATATTCAGTTGATTAAGCAGAGTACTTTGAACAGTATAGGAATTTCATATTTCTTTACAAGCTATACTTAAGATTTTAAACTACTTTTAAAAAACAGCAAATGCATACAATTATCTAGAGTCCTTTTCTCAGCTTCAGTTTAGATATAAGAATAGGATTTTTCAAACATCAATCATTTCAATTTATACTATAATTTCCTCAAAAAGCTCACATAAGCTGCTAATAATGCCATCTCTCACTATACATTATATAATTCAAACATGGGATTTCTACTTCTCATTCTGACAAATGCACAAAAGTCAGACTTCATCTCCTTCTATAAACAAGTAGGAATCTGGACAAGATGTAAGAAACAACTATTTTAAGGCATAGGACAATAACTATTGCAGGACTATAATCCCTGAAAGAAAGAAAGAAAGAAAAAAAGATGAGTTCAGCATTTCTGCTCAGAAATATGATGCAGATAGAGAGCACAGAGAGCAACACTGAGAAAATGAATTTCATAACACAGGCAGGCTGATGCAACTTGAAGTGGTAGGGCAGAGTTTTGTAAAAGAGGAACCTGCAGAGAAAAGAGGCTCCAGAAACCAACATATGAATGCCCCGAAGTCATTACTGAGAACCAGAATGAATGAAAAACAAGAGCAAGTTGTAAGTTTGCATTTATAATAGCATCAAAAATACTTAGGGATAAACTTAAGAAACTGAAAACTATAAAAAATGCTGAAAGAAATTAAAGATGATTACAGTAAATGTAAAGATATCTTGTGGTCATGGATTGAAAGAATATTGTTAAGATGTCAATATTACTCAAAGTGGTCTAGAGATTCAATGCAATCCCTATCAAAATCCCAAAAAGTTTTTTTTGCAGATATAGAAAAATTCATCCTACAATTCATATGGAATCTCAAGGGACCGTGAACAGCCATAACTATCTGAAAAAGGCCTCACACTTCTCAAGTATACAACTTACCACACATTACTATAATCAAAATAGCACTGTACTGGCATAAAGACACACATATGGAATAAAAGAATAAGGAACCCAGCATAAACCCCTGCTTGCATATATGGTCAAATGATTTCTGATGAGGGTGGACAAGACCATTCATTGGGAGGAGAGAAATGATACTGGTAAAATGGGTATCCACATGCAAAACAATGAAATTGGGCCCTTAACTTGTGTCATATAAAACATTAATTTAAAATGGATCGAATACTAAATTCAAATCCATAAAAGTCTTAAAAAAAAACAGAGAAGTGAAGTTTCAGGACCCTGGATTTAGCAATGATTTCTTAGATGTGACACCAAAAGCACAGGTAACAAAAGAAAAAACCATGAAATTAAACTTCATGAAAATTAAAAACTTAAAAAAAAAATTAAAAACTTTTATGCATCAGAGGACACTACTGACAGAGTAAAAGGCAACCCACAAATATGAAAAAATATTTGTAAGTCATACATCTGTTAAAGAACCGATATCCAGAAAATACCAAGAATTCCTATGATAAAAAACTAAACAAACCAGTTAAAAAACAGACAAGGACTTAAATATTTCTCCAAAGAAGATAAACAAATGGCCTATGAAAGGCTACTAAATATCACTAAGAATTAAGGAAATGCAAATCAAAACTACAATGAGACTTCGCTTCACACCTATTAAGATGATTATTATAAAAATAAGATAAAATAAAAATGATTGGCAAGGATGTAGAGAAATCAGATCTCTTGTGCACTGCTGATGGGAATATAAAATGGTATAATCACTGCTGAAAACAATATGGCAGTTACTCTAAAAATTAAACACAGAATTACCCTATGACTCAGTAATTCTACTTCTGGGTTACATGTCCAAAAGAATTGAAAGCAGAAACCTAAAAAGATATTTATACAACCAAGTTCATAACAGCACTGCTCATAATTAGCCAACTATCAAACTACTACTGTGTTTGTGTGTGTGTGTGTGTGCATGCATGTGTAGTGTATGTTCTAGGGGTGAGGAAGTTTCTAGAAATATTTAACTGACTTATAGTTAGTGAAGTAGTTCTCTGGCTGGGGTTGCATAAATAATTTAAGGTACTGGTCTGACTTGAGAGCATCTTATCACATTTTTTAAAGTCTCTAATAATAAAAAAATAATTTATTAACTTGTGAATAGAGTGATATGAAATGGGTGGGATTTCTCTAGGAAATTCAAAGTTCATAAACATGGCTATTTATGTAAAAGTATCAAGCCACTTCTGAATTACTTGCTTTTGAACATTATAAACTAAACAATGCAGTTATGGAACATTATCTTATACTGCATAGTACTGCAGGCCTAAATGCAGCACATTACTATCTAAGTAATGAATCCTAAGGAATAAAAAAAATCCCTAAACTTCTTTACTATTTACTTCCCGAAAAGAGGCACTTTCAAACTATGAAAATAGAAAAGAATAATGTATCATAAAATAGCAAAAGCTTCTATTGCTAGGCCCCTTGGCTCATTCTAGGTAACAGGCAAGATTTGAGGGTAGCATAAGAACATCAATTTTATCAAAGAGTAGGTAGTTTTATGGGCTTTGTAACTTACTCATTCCACAATCATTTGTTATAATGTTTTTTGTATGTAAGGATCAGGGCTCTGCTTTAGAGATACCGGAAGTCTGAGATCTATCACCTACTAGCTCTCTAATCATAAAATACATTATTTAACAGTTCTTTAAGTCCATTTCCTAATCTATATGGACATAATATTCCCTCATAAGACTGTTAGGAGGATTACATGGTATACTGATGCAAGAGTCCAGCACAATACTACAAACTGTTCAATAAATATTCAAGGAATTGAACAAAGGCACAAACAATTCTCACCTCAAAAAGCTTGCAATCTATTAAAGAAGTTAAGTAAACATAATTTTAGTGTTAAGTAAAAAATAATATGATTCCTGATACAAATAAAATGGTCCAAGAATTTCATAAGGAGAAACTATTTCACTTGGTAAAGAAGCAAGCATTTGACCAGGGTATAAAAGTGTGGGAACAATTTGGCCATGCAGGGATCAGGAGAAAGAAGACAACAGAAATAATATAAATGTGGGGAAAGCTTTTCCCCCCAAAAGTATAACTGAGGAAAGCATAGAGAATCAAAGAAAGAGTAAGTAGTTCCATTTGGCTAGAACAAAATCCATGTAAAATAATTTAGAAAGTTAAAAAGGAAAACTGGAACCAGGGCTATGTTGTAAATGGCCTTGAATGCCAAATTAAGGCATTTGAAATAAAAGCAGGGTATGCTGTGTTCTGAGTGATGCTGAAGGAAGATAATCGTGAAGAAATAAATACAATAAATTAGAAGATGGTGAAAGGGTATATGGAGAGACCAGCAAAAAGGCTACTGCAATAGTTCAGGCGAGAGATGCAAAAAACTTAATCGAGTTGTGAATATTTTTAAAAATTTAAAAAATAGGCTAAACAAACAAACAAACTATAGCAACAGCAATGGACCTGGAGAGCAAAGGAACAATTTAAGGTCTGACTGTGGTGGATCTACAGAATTGATTACGGGAAGCAAACCAGAGACAAAAATCACTAGATAACCTAGATGACTAGGAGAACGAAGATATCACCAATATAAATGGGGAAAACACCAATTAACATGCCTAGGAAGACAAGATAATAATGATCTCTCCTTTAATGTGAAAATCTATACATACAACTTGCTTTCAGTTGTATATATGTGTGATTGTATGTTAAGAATTAAGACAAATACACATTATATACATGTATATTCACAAATACTGGGGTTTTTTTGCAGAATTATACACAGATACATTATACATAGTTTATAAATGGTATCTTGGGAGTTTTGAAAACTTGTCAGTAAAGAATTACTTTTTAAAATATGTAATAAAATGTCGTAAATACTGAAAGATGACATCTGCTCAAGACAAAGAATATACTTAGATAAAGGTAGATAGTTTTCTGTAAAGATTACTGTCTTCCATTTGATTCAACTCTGACACAAGAGACTAGTTTACTGTTCATTATGAGACAATCTCCTTAAAGCACAGAATGCAATTTTAAAAAGTGAAGTTTTTTTAAAAGTTCAAGCCATTTTTCTTAGTTTACACTTACTCTCTGTAACTCCCATTTCTCAATAAGGTGTTCTACTTCACCACCAAGAACTGTAGTGTTAGAGTCATTCAAGAGCAGGAATCCATTTTTTATATCCACAATGCCTGAGAGCTTCACTTTAGTTCCAGGTGGTGTATTCAGGCTAAAGAAAGGAGGAAAAAAAAAAAAAAAGAGTTTAAACACACTGAAGCTCCTTCCCCAAACTCAAACTTTGTCCTGAATCTGGTCAAGCTCTTCAAAACACACTCATACAAACACTTTTTTTTTTTTTAGGAGACACTGGCTATACAGTGCAAATAGATTATGTATAGGTAAGAGGTCAGAAGACCAGGTCCAAGGCTGTCACTTTTTACCTTACTGACAAATGAACTTCAGTTTCCCCATTAAAAACAAAACAAAACAAAACAACAACAACAACAAAACCCACAATGTGGACAATAAAAATCACACCTCAGAAATTTGTAAATAAGAGTTATGAAAATACCTTCTCATGTTGTACACAGCATACTGTACAAAGAAAAGATCTGTCATTTTTCCCTCTGAGCTTTGACAATGCATTGCAAAGATATACTATGTACAAAATTAAGTTTCAGTACACAAAAAGATATCTGACTAGTAATGATTCTAGAAATTGTACATCTTTATGAGCTACCATAATGCATATAAACAATGCTCTTTTTTGTTAACCATCTAGTTAAAGATCAAATGAGTTGTTTAATTTAGTTTTATCTTAAAAGAACTTGTCTGTAATAGGCTAAATATTATTAGACTTAAGGCAAACAGTACACTGTGATCCGTTTTACAAAAACCAGAGAGGAAATGTTTATACCCCTACCAACTGTCTGTTAGAAGAAATAGTGGAAGGAACCATTTCATTACTGAGATTTATCCTAAAATAAAAGCACAGATACTGAGTCCCACTCCATTTCTTTGCATATGCGGCAAGGGATAAAGTACTCTCAACAGGAGTAAAGACCATTCTTGAATACGTAGAACAAATTTAGAAAATAAGTCTGAAATGGTTTCACGTTGTCCACATTTTTAAAGCTCAGGATATTCACCATGTGCTGATATATGCAACAGCAAAATCAGTAGAAAGCATCAATATCATCGGTCTATTTAAAAAAAAAATAGATGGTTTTAAAACAGTTATTAATAAGAAGAAATAGAATCCACCTGTTTTTAAAGCTTCAAAGATCTCATAGAAAGCAAGACATTATCTGGTAAAAACTATTCTGAGGATCTCAAGTTTTGTCATCACATGTAATTCATGGAACAAATGGTCATGAACAGCCATGCCTAACCTAACCCTTAAGTGGGGAGCTCTGTGGTGGTAAATAACTAAGGACAATATTTATCAGACTTCAGTATCAGCAACAGTTGAATACAGTTACACTAAGTGAAGAAGTTTTTCTCAATTTAGGCAATCAGCAGATCCAGATTTTCATAACTCTGTATCAAAAAAAGTTTCAACTACAGGATGCTACACTCTTTACTTTAAAGAAACTACTCTAATTACTGAATTGTATCATTTATATAAGACTTATACTTCAAAACCATTTTTAGCCAATAATTTCCTACAAATTGATGAAGTTGAAAAATGCAATGAAAATCTAGAAACATAAATTAGCAATAAAAGAAACTACATAAGAACTTAAAAGACTGGATGCAAATTACAGGGACATTTAAGTTGTGATAATATAACTTGAAAACTAAAAGCTTATCTGAAAACAAATGATAAACTAATTTTTGTATGAAGTGACTGTACCTTTTTCAAACTCTCCTTAATAGGTTAAGAGAAAAAATTGTCAAATTATTTGAAGATGTACTTAAAATTTCATTAGGATAACTGGTAAAAACTCCCACTCACCAGATTAAATGATAGTCCTATGCCCACAAAAGGATAAATAGATGTTAAAATTTTAATATAATTTTTTAATATACATCGCTGTCAAGGCCCTAACTAACCTTATTCAGAGAGCATATTTTTATTTAATTACTATTTTTATTGGCACCCCAAAATGCCTCTACTCTCTCTTCAATGCAATTTTTAAAAAGCTATATAACAAGACAAATAAACATAAAAACAGTGAGAACTGGGTGTTTAAAAGTTGAAGTCAATCAGGAAGTAGAACAGAAGAATTGAAAAAAGCACCCCAAAGAAATGTAATGTGCACTGAAGACAACACAGTCAGTATCAGATCCTGGTATATCCTCTCTACTGAATTATTCTACTTTGCTTCTAAGCTAACCACTAACCAATTACTTCGATAAAAGTCTCCCAGATATTCACATGTAAAAACATTTCTGTAGGCTGTTGCTTTCACAGCAACAAAAGTAGCATGCTATTTGGATGATGAGTCAATGAGAAAGAGGTAGTATTTTTTTTTTCAATTGTCAAATTGCAATAAATTTAACAAAAGAAAACAGTTAACAACATAAGGGACCCTCCTTCCTGGACGATCTTGTGTCTTCACTTAGCTCAGAGAACTACAGAGCAGTAAAATCAGACAAGTCAAGTCTTGCACAGCAAGTCTTTCTGAATCATTTGTAAACTCCTTTGTAGGGGGTTTGACTGAATTTGTCAAAGGAGGAGAGGCTGTCTTTCACCACAAAAGTAGGAACCCTTCCACTCTTCAAAAAGACAACAGGGGCACCTGGGTGGCTCAGTCAGTTAAATGTCCAACTCCTGATCTCAGTTCACGTCTTGATCTCAGGGTTGTGAGTTCAAGCCCTGCACTGGGCTCCATGCTGAACGTGGAGCCTACTTAAAACAACAACAACAACAACAACAAAACCATAATGCAAAATCAATAAAACCTGCTTTGTATATAAAAACCAGCATTTCAGGGGCACCTGGGTGGCTCAGTTGTTTAAGTGACTGCCTTCAGTCCAGGTCATATCCCAGGGTCCTGGATCAAGCCCCACGTTGGGCTCCCTGCTCGCCAGGGAGTCTGCTTCTCCCTCTTCCTTTGCTTGCTGCTCTACCTGCTTGTGCTCTCTCTTTCAATAAATAAAATCTTTTTTAAAAAAACCAGTATTTTAGACAAATATGTATTTTCTAAGAAAGACACTCCCTTTACCAGAGGCAGATTCAGATTGAAGAAAGAATAAAAAGAAGGGAAATTATTGAGCATGGCTTAGAGGCCTCAACCAATCACATTTCTTCCCATATACCACCACCCCAAATCACTAAAGCTCTTCCAAATGGAACTTTTCACTCATTTGTTTTCGGGACAACATGTCTCTGCACGCACTATTCCCCCCTCACTAGTCTTGAAATACTCATATTTTAGGTCTTATTCCTGGCTCCCCCCAATAGAGTAAATTTTCTAGACTCCTAATTCTTTTTTTTATTTTCAAAAAATTTTTTAAAGATTTTATTTATTTGTCAGAGAGAGAGAGAGAGAGTAAGGGCAAGAGAATGGCAGGCAGAGGGAGAAGGAGGCTCCCTGCTGAGCAAGGAGCCTGATGCGGGACTCCATCCAGGACCCTGAGATCATGACCTGGGCTGAATGTAGACACTTAACTGACTGAGCCACCCAGGCATCCCAACTCCTAATCCTTTTAGTTGACATATTTATTATAACTGATATGCTTATGTGCCTGCATCATTAGCAGAGGAGCTATTTGGGGGCAAAAATCTAATTTTTTTTTTTTTAATTTCTGTGCCCTAGCACCAGATAAAGGGGCTAGAACACAGCAGATGCTAAACACTTTTTAAATACTCACTGAGGAGAGAAATATGGTCTAGGAGTTTACATTAAGTGAGAAAGCTCAAAGGACCTAGAGCAGCAAACATGAGCATTTAGAAACCACTACAAATGTCCAATGAAAATTCCCACCTTGGAAAATTGCTCACACTGAATGGTGAGGACACTGATGTTAAAGAAAACATTTCCCCCTTCCTTCTCATTGCTTTTCTCCATCCCAACAGGAATGCCAACTCTAAAAAGTTTCTCATAGAAACACACACATAACAGTGAAATTGGACTCCTGTCTCACAATACTCACAAAAATTAACTTGTAATGGATCAAGGACTTTAATATAAAACTTGCTACCTAAGGCTCCTAGAATAAGACACAGAGAAGCAGCTTATCAGTATTGGTCTTGGCAATGATTTTGTAGACATGACACCAAAAGTACAACAACAAAAGCAAAAATCAGTAAATGGAACTACATCAAACTCAAAAGCTTCTGCACAAAAAGAAACAAAATGAAAATAAAATGTACAGAATGGGAGATAATTTTTGCAAGCCATATATTGGATAAGGGATTAATATCCAAAATATATGAAGAACTCTGTCAACATAATAAAAAAAAAATCTGATTCAAAAATGAGAAGAACTAAGCTGACATTTTTCCAAAGAGGACAGCAAAATGACCAAAAGGCAGGTGAAAGCTACTCAACATTATTACTCATCAGGGAAATGCAAATCAAAACCACATGAGCTATCACCTTACTTCTCTTAGATTGGTTTTCATCAAGAACACAAAAGACAAGAGATACTGGCGAGGATGTGGTGAAAGGGGAACTCATACATTGTTGGTAGAAATGTAAATTGCTTCAAACACTATGATAAACAATATGCAGATTCTTCAAAAACTTAAAAATAGATCTACCATATAATCCAGCAATTCCAAAGGGTATATACCCAAAGGAAATGAAAGCAGGACTTTGACCAGAAATACATACTCTCATCTTTATTGCAACATTATTCATAATAGCCAAGATTTGGAAACAACTCGAATGAATGGATAAAAAAGATGTGGTATATATATACAATGGAATATTATTCAGCATGAGAAAGGAGAATATCTTTCCATTTGCCACAACATGAATGGACCTTAAACTATTATGCTAAGCAAGATAATTCAGACAGAGAAAGACTATATGATATCATTTATATGTGGAATCCAAATAAGTTAAATCTGTAAAAAGAATAAAATGGTGGCTACCAGGAAATGGTGGGGAGGGATAAGATTAAAGCAGTTTAAGGGTACCAATTTTTAATGAGCCACAGAGATCTAATACACAGTCTAATAAACACAGACAATATTATGCTATAATTATACAATGCGATAAATATTGTTACAATAGGGATAATATATAAGGCTATCAAAGGAAAATGCTATACGATTTAAACTTACACAATGTTACACATCAAATTTATGCAAATAAAAATAAAAAGTTCTCATAAAAATAGCCAAAGAAGAATTTGGAAAATTGTTCCTTATAGAGTTCCCTGTCCTCTCAGAAAGTAGAAGGGCACAGGTCTCTAGTTTCAATCATTTCCTAAGAAAATTCATTAGTCTATAAAACTTTTCTAGTGTGATGGACACAACTGCTAAAGAAGAAATGGTAACATATTCAGAGAAATTGTTCCTGGAAATTTCTGACCTAAAATTTACTGAAAAAAACAGAAATGATTACTTTTCATACAAAGCCACCTTGAATTTTTTTAAAGTAATTAACATTTAAGGAAAGAGTAACTCCATTCCTATTTTCCTATACAGATGAAGTAGAAATATAAATTCCTTACTTTCTTTTGAAAAATCATAACAGGCACTTATAATAGTTCATTACTTCTTTCTAAAATTCGTAAAACAAAATCCATTTTGAATAGCACCTTCACACTGCAACAAATACAGAAATTAAAGTGTTAATCACCTTATTTTTGACATATAACTAAATTCCACAGCTGTGCAACTTATATGCCCATCAGTCATCTGCAAACGCAGCATTCTTGGTGCAGCCTGAGATTCTTCATTGTCCTTTGGTGCAGCAACATTGCGAATTTTTTGAATTTGCAAAACACATGGACCTTCAAGCTGTCAAAATACAAAGGAATAAATATCACTTTCTAGCCATGGCTTTGTTTTTCATTTATTCTGTTTCCTTCTTCCTTAATGGTCATACTTCATGATTTATAATAATTTCAATTAAATAAGGTCAAAAGTAAAATTACATAATATACATCAGGATTTGGGGTGATTTAAAGATAAAACTTCAAAAGGGTCTCCTGAATTCATTAATTCTGAATGCATTTTCAGAAAGTAATGAGAAAACCTGAGGAAAACCAAGTTATATTTCTGGATTAAAGGTGTATTAATAGATTTTTTAGTATTACGTGCTCTAAATTATTCATATGCACCCCCCCATCTTCTCCCATGTACCTTAAGGTACAATCTGGAATTAAAGAACTTGGTAATTTTTTTAAAAGACTTTCTTTCTTTATTTGACAGAGAGAGAGATCACAAGTAGGCAGAGAGGCAGGGGAGTGTGGAGGGGGAGGAACAGGCTCCCTGCTGAGCAGAGAGCTGGATGCAGGGCTCCTCTCAGGACCCTGGGATCATGACCTGAGCCAAAGGCAGAGGCTTAAACCACTGAGACACCCGAGCATCCCTAAGAACTTGGTAATTTTTTAAAGGACATCAACGTAACACCACCAGTTGGAAGGAATATATACTGTTTAAAAACAGCAGGTTTAAAGCACGCCCTCTTCTGGCATTAATGAAGAATACAATACCCCAAAATTTAACAATATAAACTTCAATAAGTTTGAGCTGTACTGGATGTATTTTCACATTATCTTTTTAAGTAAATTTAAATCTAATGTTGTATTACATGCCTGGCACTAAAGAGAAGAAATGCTCTCTCTGGTCACATTTCAATCAAAGCCAAAAATAAAATTGATGAGCTCTTAAAAATTTTATATAACAAAATGCCTCTGATATAATTGAGAAATGCTGGTAAAATCTGTTTACATGGCTGAAAAACAACTTTATTAAAAAGTTATATTTTCTACATTATAAAATATTATACCTTTCAGTAGTATCATACCTACCAAGGAAAAAAAAGGCTACTTTTTTGTTACATAGTGTTAAGTAAAATCTTTATGTGCATAATAATGTGATTTATATTTTCAGCAAAGAAAAATGTGAAATGACTGACAAACATTTACACTTAATTTCTTGAGTAAGCATGTCCCAAATTAACAAATTTCTACTTCATATTTACTAGTATTTTGCCAAAGAGAAATAATTATGATATCTATTTAGTCCTAAAGAATATAATTAGAAAAAAGAGACTAAAATTTCATCGAATTTTCAGTTACAAAAAAAAATTCCAACTTAAAACAAGTCCAAAGTCTTTACTAAGTACAGATAAGCTGCGAATTCAGGATGAACTTTTTCTTTTTCTTTGTTAATGTCATTAAAATAAGGACATTTAAATTAAACCATAGACAGGTTATAGTTATTATAATGTTACCATTCTCTTTTATTTTTCTACTCCTAATATTTTTAGCTTAGACATTAATGAATATACAGCTTGTGCTGTTGAACCATATGTGACTACCTAAATATATATTTAAATTAATTAAGTGAAATTTAAAATTCAACTCTTGAGTAACATCCATATTTCAAATGTTCTGTATCTGGACAACACAGATATAAACTACCTACAACACTACAAAAAGTTCTATTAGCTGATCGATGATCTAGATCTATGCGTTCCAAAGTGAGACACATGTATTTTAGGGGGAGCACATCCATTGACTTGTGACAGGAAAACTTTTGCTTCTGTTTAATTCTTAGTAAGAAAGAAATTAAACTTTCCTAGGATTTCTTATACAGCATGACAGGGGCACCTTAACTTGGTCATATGAAATACAGATCACAATGTATCTTTATGGAATTGCAGAGTCCTACAACCCTGCTAAGACATTGATTCTAGACTTCTGGCCTACAGAACTGTGAGAGAATACATTTTTGTGTTTCATGCCACCAAGTTTGTGGTAATTTGTTACAGGAACCTTAGGAAATGAATATACCCACTCATGGAATGACTTATCTGATTGGGAAAAATATACCATATATACTGGGCTCAAACTGGGCTCATCCTGACCCTTCTTTTTCTTGGGATCTAGCTAGGAACTCTGAGGTATTTACTCAGGCTCTTCACTGGATTGACACTACTGTGAAGGAGTGTCTAAGTCTGTCTGGTTTGTGGTTCAGTTAGTCCATTCACCTCTCTCACTAAATCACATCTTTCAAAGTAATTTTCATTAATAATAAAGTTGATATTTTGGCCCACGTTTCCCACACTTTACTTCTCAACTGATTCAAAAGCAAAGCAGAAAAGGAGGTACTATTTACTAGACTCTTCTTAGAAGAGTCTTAGAAGACTCTCTCACAAATCAAACTTTGCCGGGGGGGGGGGGGTTTGGGAGAAGGGGGTGGGATTATGGACACTGAGTCTCCAGGAGAATGGTCACTTCTCCAGGAGAATTATCAAGCCTTAATATTAGTTATTCCACAATTCAGAAATGTTCTATATGTAAGCCAACAGATATAATGAATATTTTCATTTATGTTTACAAAATTCAGCTTATTATACTCTGTAATAAACAAAATACTAGAAGTATGGGACCTAAATAAAATACAAATAGTAGGATAAAATGCTATAGTTCTAAGATTATAAATCCTAACTTTAAATTCTGAATCTAAGTGACTCAGCTGGTTGAGCATCCAACTCTTAATTTTGGTTCAGGTTAAGATTTAGGCATCATGAGATCAAATCCAGCTTTGGGTTCCACACTCAGTGGGGAATCTGCTTTCCCCTCTCCCTCTGCCTCTCCCCCCTGCTTCTGCATTCTCTTTCTCTCTCTCTCTCTAAAATAAATAAATAAATCTTTAAAAAAATAAATAAAATCATCTAAAGGCATCCACTATAATGAATGAAAATTAACCTCAAAATCTGTGTCCAACTAGTGTCAAGGGCAACCCCAAAGTTAAAAAATATATAAATTCTAGATGAAAATAATAAAAAACAAAGATTAATTTGTATACAGTGTTAGAAATTTCAGAACATTGGTCACATTATCCGTTCAGGCATCTACAGTAAATCTCAATTTAGTGGACATTTTCCGCCAGAGAAGATCTATGTGTGCTTCTGGTAGTAACAACCTGCAATTGAGAGAGCCTCAACTTTGGGCAAGTGGAAAAGTAGCAAAATTAACCTTAGCCAAAACCTCATAGCACCCCCACTACCTCCAGATATTCCTTCTAGAAGAAAGCACTGCTGATTCAGGTGCCCAGAATACCCACAAAGACAGATCAAGAAACATGAAATCACAAGAAAATATCAAGAGACTCATAAGGAAACAAGCCATAAAGCATGAGAATCATAGAAAAATTAAAAATTAAAAAAAATTAAGTCTCCAAGGCCTGGGGAATTTGGAATTATCAAAAACAGACTACAAAATAATAAGCCTGGTCTAAAAAATTTATATAGCTTGTATTAGAAGAGAGAGAAGAAAATTAATGAGCTAAACTAACAAGTTATGAAAAGAACAGACTGAGCTCAAATAAGGTAGAAGAAAGAGGATAATATGGAGAAATTAATGAAATAACAAAGTCAAGCTTAGCAAAGACTAGTGTTGATTCTTCACAAAGGCTAATGAAACTGATACTGAACAGGACTGATTAAGAAGCAGAGAGTAAAGATGCCAATCAGTGACTTAAGAGATAATATTAATAAAAACATTCAACCTACTTTCATCAGCAGTGGAAAAACACAAGAGAACTATGCAGAGAAGTCTAAATATCCATCAACTAGTAAATGAAAAGAAGAAAGTGGTATATCCATAAAATGGAATACTAATCAGCAATAAATAGAAACAAACTACTGACATATTAACCTCAAAAACATTCACTAAGTTAAAGACGCCAGATACAAGAGAGTATATACACTGTTTGCACTCATGTGAAATGTCAACAAAAGGCAAATTTACAAAGAAAGCATAAAAGAATATACAGATAAAATATTAAGAATAATATGTATAAGTTAGTAGAATTTAAGATCAATAGACAATTATCAGAGAGAAAAATTAGTAATTTTTTAAAAACACCATTTACAGCAGCAAAAATAGAATACTCCAGGAATAAAGCTTACAAAAGATACAAGACCTCTATACTTTCATAAATTATAAAACTATGGAAAAACTGGGCGCCTGGGTGGCTCAGTGGGTTAAGCCGCTGCCTTCGACTCAGGTCATGATCTCAGAGTCCTGGGATCGAGTCCCACATCGGGCTCTCTGCTCAGCAGGGTGCCTGCTTCCTCCTCTCTCTCTGCCTGCCTCTCTGCCTACTTGTGATCTCTCTCTGTCAAATAAATAAATAAAATCTTTAAAAAAAAAAAACTATGGAAAAAACTAAATAAATGAAGAGATACATCTAGGAGTATGCTAGAGGCAGCTCATACCAGTTCACAAGACCCTATTATGCACATATCTTCCCATTTCTGGCATCAGTGATTTCATGGTGTAGCTTATAATCAGCCATGGTGATAATACTCTTGCTACAAAAAGTATAAATGCTATGTATTAGGGCTTTTTTCTTCTGTTCACAGAGGCACCTTATAAGCATTTCACTGATAATATGGTAACATAACGATATCAATTGTCTTTAAACTAATTGGCCCAATAGACACATGAAAAAGTGCTTCACATCACTCGGCATCAGGGAAATACAAATCAAAACCACAATGAGATACCACCTCACACCAGTCAGAATGGCTAAAATTAACAAGTCAAGAAATGACAGATGCTGGCGAGGATGTGGAGAAAAGGGAACCCTCCTACACTGTTGGTGCGAACGCAAGCTGGTGTAACCACTCTGGAAAGCAGCATGGAGGTTCCTCAAAAAGTTGAAAATAGAGCTACCCTATGACCCAGTAATTGCACTACTGGGTATTTACCCTAAAGATACAAATGTAGTGATCCAAAGGGCATGTGCACCCAAATGTTTATAGCAGCAATGTCCACAATGGCCAAACTATGGAAAGAACCTAGATGTCCCTCAACAGATGAATGGATAAAGAAGATGTGGTATATCTATACAATGGAATACTATGCACCCATCAAAAGAAATGAAATCTTGCCATTTGCAATGACATGGATGGAACTAGAGGGTATTATGCTCAGCAAAATAAGTCAATCAGAGAAAGAAAACTATCATATAATCTCCCTGATATGAGGAAGTGGAGAGGCAACGTGGGAGGTTTGGGGGGTAGGAAAAGAATAAATGAAACAAGATGGGATCGGGAGGGAGACAAACCATAAGAAACTCTTAATCTCACAAAACAAACTGAGGGTTGCTATGGGGGAGAGGGTTAGGGAGAGGGTGGTGGGTTATGGACATTGGGGAGAGTATATGCTATGGTGAGTGCTGTGAAACGTGTAAACCTGGCAATTCACAGACCTGTACCCCTGGGGCTAATAATACATTATATGTTAATAAAACATTTTTTAAAAACCGATTGGCAAATTCAATGCAATTTCAATCAAAACTCCACATCTTTTCTTTTTTAAGATTTTATTTATTTATTTATTTATTTATTTGACAGAGAGAAAAATCACAAGTAGGCAGAGAGGCAGGCAGAGAGAGAGGGGGAAGCAGGCTCCCCACTGAGCAGAGAGACTGTTCTGGGGGCTCGATCCCAGGACTCTAAGATCATGACCTAAGCCAAAGGCAGAGACTTAACCCACTGAGCCACTCAGGTGCCCCAAAACTCCAACATCTTTTAAGAAACTTGATTCTGAAATGTCTACCAGTGTGGGGGTGGGCAAGGACAGAATAGCCTAAGGAAGAGTAACATATTTTACAACCACAAGATTAGAAAAATTTGATCATTTCAAGTGCCACAAATGATGGAGATTAATGGTATCTCACACATACTACTGAAGGTAATACAAATTTGGTACAACTACTTTAATAAATAATTTGGCATAATCTTATAAAGTTCAATACTGGCTTAGCGCTAGAACATAATTCAATCCCTGGTTATGTTCCCCAGAAAAACTCTTACAAACATGCATCAAGAAAAATACACAAATTTGTTCCTAAAAGTAGTGCATCTATTATAAAAACCAAAGGAAAAGAAAAGCATTTAAATATCCATCAACAGGAGAATAAGTAAACTGAAGTTTTATTTACACAGTTTAGTATTATATAAAAGAGAAAAATGAATGCATAATAGATATATGCCACATGGACACCTATTAGACACAGAGCACTGAATGACAGAAGCAAATTACAGCAGACAGTATGTTAACATTTTATAAAGCTTAAAAATAAAAATATATATTTTTCATGAACAATGACATATGACTAAAATATTTTTAAAAGTAAAGTTAAACTCAAAATTCACAACAATCTGTTCTTGGTGTGGGAGGGAGGAAGAGCTCGGACACCCAGGTAGGCAGAGTGGTGCTGTAATGTTCTAGTTCTACCAGGCTGAGACTTCAGATGTGCTCACTTTATTATTAAGCTTAAAGCATATATGTTTGTATATGTTAAATATTACATTAAAATAGTTCAAATAGTATACAATATATTTTGAAATTAAGACATTGGGTAGTTCACAGAAATATCAAGAGAATTAAAGAACTAGGTCTGTTGCCAACACAGAGAGAAAAAACACTCATAACCAAACCATAGAAATGGTTTAGTGGCCATGGTGTTGGTAAAACAACAGTTCTTGGATGGGGAGGGGAGAGAAGAAGCCTTAGTATTTGTAGCATCTGCCAACTGCCATGGCTGATTTCCACTACCAAGATGTTACTGAACTCTTAACTAGGAAGACCTGCTGACAATCAGCATTCATGAGCTCTAATGAATGGGACCCAACACACTCCAAGCATCTAGGTGTACACCTGTTCCATCAGCCTCACTGGCCCTAGAAACCTACCCCAGGACCTCTGCAGCTACTACCGTAGAAACTCAAACTCGCTGTAGCTTCTACCACTAGCAGAGAGCATTCACTATGGTTCCTGCTTATTTGAATGATTAGCCCAAGTCCATCAAGGCTACAGATGACTAGCAGAGCTGAGGTACATATGCATGGCATAGTTGCAATGGAGGCTGCAGAAAATGTGTCTGGCATTTTCCTTCTCTTCACCACCATGACTGGAAAGATGGGACATTCCCTCACACACACACAAAGATAACTCAGGTTCTAGGAATCACAAATGTCCACTATTCTTATCTTCCATGTATTGTTATCAGTTAAGATTTTGTCAAGCTGTTTTTTTATAGTTTGTACAATAAACCTTTTCATTGTATATATCGTATATATATAGTATTATATAATATATATTATTGTGATATATATAATTAATGTGTGTGTGTATATATGTGTATATATACACCTATACGCACAATCACTCTCCTCTCCTAAAATTTTAAATATGCCCCCAAATGGGGATCTGCCCACTATTACCTCACTGGGAAGCACACCTCTAAAAACTAATAGTCTAGCAAGAAAAGCAACCTCCCCACTTCACCAAGCTGAGACAGCTGCCCTTTCATCACAAGTACTTCTGACATAATATTGATTTCACTACATGAACACATAAGTTTCTTGATCTCTCATTAGGTTATGTGTTCCAACAAGGCAGGGGCTGTCCTGTTGATCGCTGCATCCCTTGAACTTAGCACAAATATGTATTCAAAATTCCTTGATAAATACAGTGTTCCCTTTGTCTTCAAAATAATTTGCCTTAGTTTATCTCCAGATCCACAAAGTGTGATAGGATCACTTGTGTATCTTAAATGAGAAAACTGAGCGCAGAGGGTAATGTATTCTGCCAGATGTCATTCAGCTAGTAGGAGGGAAAATTAGGATTCAGATTGAGATCTGTCTTATACCAAAGTCTGTCGTCTTTCTATTACGCATTTTAAAACTATGACAAAATTTGTTACGTGGTAAAAGTAGATACAGGTCTAAAGGGCAATGGAAATACTGATGCTTAAAAGTTAATTCTGCTCAAAAGGGGTCAAGAAAATTGGGAGAGAAGTGGAATATGAATGGGGGTTTACAGAATAAATAGTTTGCCTGGAAGCATAAACAGATTTTAAGGAAGTTAAGTTCCTTCATCTCTGCAGTAAAAAGAGGGCAGTAACCATTTCTGTTTTCAGTGTTTTTCTGAAGACTACAAAGATAGTGCATATAAACTGCTTAACACTGGATATAGCAGAGCAGATTTTCAGTAAGGAGAGAAGAAAAAGAAGAAAAAGAAGAATTTGCTGAAAATCAGGGCTCTCCTAGGTAAGTTAGAAGCTTGTACCAAAAAAGATCAAGAAAAAAGTCAAATGCACTAGAAATGCTGGAAAAACAGCTTTGCAAAGGTAGTCCCTCATCCCTAGCTCAAATTTTTCAAGCTATATTCACATACAGCGAGAGTATAAATGTAAAAAAAAATTATAAATAACAGTTAAAAGAACATTTCTGAATCCTAAATATGGTAGTACCTTTACTAGAAGACGACCTAAAAGTTTCCACTCCTCAGACATTTTAAAAACAGAGTATTATAAAAGCTTATTAAGTGAGAAATAGACATAATCCTGAATAGGTTCTTCCAAACTTGAGATCCCCTGTGAAAAGCATCAATTTATACATCGAAATATGTAGCACAAGACATAATTTCTCTTATTCAATCATTCAGAGCAATTATAGCAAATGAAATATGAGGAAAACACTCTGGGGACCCCCCCCCCCGTCAAAGGTAACCCTTATACTAGTGTATCATTAGCCTATTTCCACACCTCTATCCTTCACCTTTTTAGCTTTTTGTTCTCTGGGAGAATTAAAAAAAAAAAAAAAAAAAAGGTGAACAGTTTGTTTTTCAATTATCAGAAGAGTTATTTGCCTATTGTATATAGTTTAGTACAGTCATTTTTAAACTCCACAGAAGTTCTACTAATATTTGCCAATAAATACTTGTAAATAAAGCAAAGTAAAATCAATATTTCAGAGTAATCCATTGTTCTGAAACTTAAGAGTGCATGTTTAATTTTAATAACTCACCAGAAGGAACACTGACAAATTGTATTATTTGCCAGAATATAAATTAACATACATAAAACATGATATAATTTTATTTAAATTAAAACTTAAAGCTTTTTACAATTATTTTTCTTTTGAAAAACGTCTAATTTTCTAGACTGATGGTGAAAGGGCATTCACTTTGAATTTTAAGGCAGCGAAGCCATCTTGTGGTTGATGTCGGTACTGCTAGAGCTTTGAGTGGGTCCCTCCCATTTGTAAAATTAGGTCTTTAATCACAGTTTGACCTTTAAAAAGGCATATACAACCTGTCATTTTTAAGACTTAGAAGGAAAAAATAAATACAGACCTGAAAGTCCTTCCTTTTTAGGGTTCCACAGTAATGCATAAGGTCATCATGTAGCTGGACTGGTAATGTATTTTTATAATAACCTCTACTTTATAATTCTATACTTTGGTTCAGAGGCTTAAGCTATGAAAATCACTACTGCAAAATATTATGCTTTAAAAAAAGAATATGAAAAATACTAAACAGCTTTGTAGAAATAATAGTTCTACTTCTTTTTTTGTAATGACTTTGTTCCATGATTTTTAGCTTATAAGCCACCAGGTTCAAAAAACGTATAATATCTAAGAAATGCAAAGTCTGCCCTAAAACACTCAGAAAAAAAGTTACAAAGGTGGCTTCCCCACCACACCTCCCTCCACTCTCACCATCTAAACCTCAAAGATAAACTGCCTATGGGAAGACATGGCTTAGGCTTGGAAGCCTGGAGACAGCAGTCATCTTCCCCGTCAGCATTTTTTTTTTCTTTCTTTTTTAAGTATGCTGGGAGTGGGCATTAAACTCATGACCCTGAGACCAAGACCTGAGCTGAGAGCAAGAGTCAAACACTCAACTGACACCCAGGCACACCATTTCCCTTCGGCATTTTTAAAATTTGTTTGAAACCTTTTCATTAAGGTCATGGGCAACCTTAGGGAGAAAATATAGGAACTGAAAAACAATGTTAAGAGAATGGAAGGAAAGAGAAAAGAACCTGAACAAAACTATTATATTAATTAATGATAAAGTTACTTGCACTTTTTGCCATTCTACTTTCTTCCAAATTAACAGTGATAACTAAAAACAATTATTAAGACTTCAGTCTCACACCCCAGATGACAATGCCTTTCTGAAGGCCCCAGATTTGTCTTAGAACAAAAAAAGATGTAAATTCAATGTATCCAGGATTAACTGTCTTCTCTGATCACAGTTCAATCAGCTCTCCATTTTCCCTTTCCACTGTCAAATTCCTAAATGCTAAAAATGGTATTATCCAAGACTTAGTAAATATAATAACAATACACACCATGTGAGCATTTACTTTTGGCCTCTTTTGGGAGAAGTCTGAAGACTCCTCTCTACAATCCTTTAATCTACCTCCAAAGAGGATTACTGCTTCGATGTTAGTCATTTTTCCTGTAAAGAACAGTTGTACTCATCAGACTTCTCCAAGATTGCTGCCTAATCTGGGATTCTGTAGTCTAGAAACTTGCTAGGTATGCTTCCCAGACCACCAGAATCAACAACCCATGGAAACTTGTCCAAAATACAGATTCTCAGGCTCTATCCTAACTCAATGGAATCAGAAACGGGGGGAATCCAGGGGTAGAGGGGAGGGGCTGGCCATGTGTGTTTTATCCAAGTTTCATGGTGATTCCGGTATATGATGAAGTCTGAAAACTTCACAACCAAAACCACTGAACCAACTGAAAACCACAACCAAAAAAAGAGATGTATGGAAACTGGAGAGAACTCTGAGAACAATGAAGTTGAATGGAATATTCAAGACAGAATAAACAAAGGAATCAAGATAAGTAGCTTTAGCAAAAGAAACTTGTGGCAAAGACATTTACAAGTCCTCAAATATATGAAGAATTCTTCTCAAGAGAAAGTAAGCAGATGTTCTCCATTCCCCCTGAGGGAAGATCAAGAAGACATTACGAACTTTAAGTTGTAGCATAAGAAATTTAGATTAAAATAAAATTAAAGTTTGCTGACACAGAGTGTTGTTAAATATTAAAATGAATTACTGAGGAGTTTATAGAACCTCTTCTCTGAGTATCTGTCTAAAAAATGAGAGTAGATTAGAATTCTCATATGGCTCTTTGCAGCAAAATGATTACCATCATTTATATAAACAGATTAATTCTTAGAAAATGTGTGAAACTTTTTTACACTATATACCTTTTACAATTATCTAATACCTAAGTGTTAGATATTTTTAAATTATTTTTAATTTAAATTATTTAAAATTTAAAATATTTAAAATAAAATATTAATATTTTATAAATTATAAATTTAAATAAACTTATATTTTATAAATTTATAAAATTTTTTATTTTAGAATTATATTTTATAAATTTATAAAATATAAAAATATTTAAAATTTTAAAATATTTAAATTATTATTTATAAATTCTTTACCATAAGAATATTTATCCAAACACAAAACATACACACTGAAAGTATTTATTTATAGATAATGACGTTCTTTAATAGTTCAAAAAGTGACCAATAGCACATAAGATTCTTGGCTGACACAATTCACATGTATTTTCAAATAAAAGAAGAAATATAGGTAAAAAAGAAGTAAAAGACTGAGTAGTTGGTATCTAAAAACTGTATCCCTGGATTTTAAAAAGATCACTGCACAATTCACAATATGAATATATATATATATATATGAAATTACTGAATCTATATGACATATAAAATACATACATTATGTATATTATGTACTAATAAATATATGTGGTACAAAATGGAAGCAATAACCAAACGCACAGCTTTGATGAACTGCTCTTAATATCCTCTCACAATCTTACAATTTTATAAAATAAGTTCATTAAATAAACATGGAAATAGGTAACTAAAATTAAAAGGTACAAAAAGGTCCTTGTCCTGTATTCTAGCAATATTTGCTAAGTCTCACATTAATGAGTTTATAATTCCTAAAACTGACAGGTTTTTTAAAAAATGTTTTAAAGTCACCAAAAGTTTAAAACTTCAAGTCAATAATTTTCCGTTTGTACAGAAAGTCACTAGGATAACTCTGTGACCTAGTTAATTCTAAAATATTTTGCAGTTGCAGTCTTTACTGACAAAATATAATTCCAATAATTTAGTAAATGTTCATATTTATTGCAGTTAGCATAATTTAGGAAGTTAATGTTTTTCTTTACCTTTTCTACCTTTCCACCATTGATGTCACTGGGGAGGAATTTCTTGCCAATTGTTCTTAAGTCTGTCTAAAATAAAAATATTATCATTAAAATATAATTATAGAGAAAAGTAAATCTAAATCTAATCTTACTCATAAACAAAAGATGAAATTTATTAACACCTGTAGAATAAAATTTAAATCAGTATCTTTTAGCTGATTATGAGATCTATACATACAATCGATCTTTTCAAGTAACATAGTACCATACATATGTTATTGAAAGTACATCGGTAAGTTGAACAGTAATGTTTAAGGCCTTAATTCTGGTTATATTCCTTTCAGTAACTTACTAAATATTCTCTATTAAAATCTAATACTTGATTTTATATTACTGTAGTCTTACTAAAAAAAATAATGTCCCAACCCCAAGCCAGCTGACTACTTTAAGTATATAAACAGAATATATTTTTGATAACTGAATCCTATATAACACTCATATGAAGAGTCATGAAAACATTATTCTTTTGGCTGTGATACCTATTACAAAGCTACATAACATACAAATATCCTAGGGAACAACACCACTGCAAAAGCAAGAATAGGAAAACTTTCCTATAGTAAAAATCCATATTATTTGCTTAAACAAATTACAGAACTCAAATTTAGTGAACAAATGACTAAGTATATGAAAGTGCAAACCAGAGCAAAACAAAAATGAAAGCATAAGAACTAACAAACAAAATTACAGCATTCCTGATATAAAAACAAAACTTCAACTATATAATTTACAAAAAAGCAAAACTTTTAAGGATATTGTCCTCTTTAGGAAGTAAAAACTGAAGGAACAATAAGAAACTTGCTCAGAGGAAAATCAATACTCATGAAGAAGGCCTAATTATTTAAGCTAAGAAATTATCTTGATGACAGAGTGTGAGGTTAGACTGATAACTGAATTTATATTATTCTGTTCTTCTTTAAAATATAACAAGAGCTCTTCATCTTCTTCAGAGCAGAATAAAATAAAATAGACTTAGAGTATTTAATCACAAAAACTGTAAGGCAGAAATTCATGTTAGACTTAGGGGGAAAACACTAGATGATTAAAATTTCTGTGACATAAAATGAAGACATGGAGAGAAGTCAGATAGTCTTCTTTCATCACCTACAAAAACAGAATGTCCTCTTATTTTAAATATCAGTATGTGGTCAGCTTAAGAAATGAGCATATAAATTACACAATCCCCACAGATCTTTCCAGTCTTTTACTACCATAATTCATATTTTAATTCTCAATGTAAAGCAAGGGTCACTCCTAAGCTAAAACTCACCAAGTGGAGCTGCCAGACAAACTAAGCCCCAAATCCAAAACACTTGTGTAACAATATGTTAGCTTTATCATCTTTGCAGCCTCTTTGCAGTAACAGAGTGAAAGAATTATAAGCATACCTTTTCACTTTGAAAATACTGAGCAGCAATGGGAAAAAAATATTTTCTTATACTAACCTTCCATATATTAGGATTGTTTTATTCCTAATGTTAATTACACATGAAGTACTTGGTACAACGAATTGCAAAGAGTAAACACTTAATGAATGTTAACTATCATGTTTATTTGTTAATATAAGATATATTCATTTTGATATCTGATCATGAATAATCATTAAGTTAGTAATACAACTAACAGTTCATAATAATACAGGCATCATTTTGAAGACACTCAAAGGCTCAAATATTTAAATATGTATGCAAAACAGAACACTTACAAATGTTATGATATACCATGGTTTCTCATTTCTGGTTTTTAGCAATAATTATGAAATTTAACTTAAACCAAAATGAGGCACCAATATAAAGTTGAAATAAACACTAAGTTAAAATCCTAAACTCTGAATCATTACAAACTGTAATTAACTAATAGGACCATGGACACTGCCACAAATTCTCTAAATCCAGCTAATTTATTCCTCTATAAAATGGAAAAAATATCACCAAGTTTATCCATAAAGTTGTTATCAGGCTAAAGGGAGACATTATATTCAAAGTTTATATAACTTTTAAAGTGCTAAACACATATATAATGAATATTATTTCATTATTCTTTAAGCAAGATGAAAATGACCTACCAAATCTTTAAACATCCTAAAATCAAAATCAATGTATAAGTACTCCAAAGGCAATTTCATGCTTCAGATGCCATTATATGAGGATCACTAGTAAAACTGTGTCCAAAAATGCATTTATATTGGACATAAAAAAATTACGCAGGAGAAATATTTAATCTATAACAACATATGCACTTGTACACACATACAAAAGATTCCTGACTATTTACTCAAGTAAATTCAATGGAATATCTATTTGGCAAGTCATTTCATATTACGCAGAATCTTAAAAGAAATTTTTGAAAATCTGTTTTTAAATTTTTACTAATACATAGTATTCAGTAATTTAAGACTGAGCTATCACTTAATTTACTTGTGAATAATTCAGGTATTTAAGCCCAAAACTACATCCTGGATTTTAACGTCATTTCGTAGTATTTTTACTCCCCATTCTACCGAGCAAAAAATTAAGAACCCTCCTTTTAACATAAAAATCTATACAGAAATGAGTTATACAGCAGCTCTGAGGCTGCTCTTTTTAGAAGGGCTTACTTTTACAAGGTTGGCTCTAGGCTGGCATGTGGGAACTTGCACTTGAACATTTCCTAACTGAAAATGTGGTTCACTGCCTAGACTATTTATAAGAACAATGTGATTTACGGTGAACACCTGCTTTTTGAGGGGGAGGAGTCTTACAACTGTTCATTTAGGCAGAGAGTGTCTCTATAAGCAGACCAATAAATGCACTGGGTGCTAGTCCCTAGTGGACTTCCCTGGGCAGAAACACTGTACAGTTACCCTTGCTTTTCAAAAGTTCACATTATGCCACTCTGCTTTTACAAAAGACCTACACGAGTTTTCGCTAAATGAAAGAAATTCAAAGATTTTCATTTTATAGGCAAAGGTGAAAAGCAAAAAAAGTGTTCAGTGGCTGTTATTATGCTGAGCATTTATAGAAACAGAATGTACCCCAAACAGCAAGAGGGGCACTACCAAGCTTCTTCCCCAGGAACTATACTCAGCATCTCAGCATCAAACTGCAAGAGTTTTGAACTGTGTTCTGGGCATCTGTGCTTTCTCTTGATTTATTTTTGTGTATCCTTTAGCAAGATATGCCCTAAGGTAACAGAAAAACCTGAGAGGTTACTTTTTGGGTCTGGGAATGCTCTAAAATCTTTCCATATAAATTAATGGTAATTACTTCTTCATTCTACACTATTTTGGCTTACAAAAAGTTTTGCCCGAATGTCCTATATAATTTTTTTAATTTTACTTTTTTTTTTTTTTTTGAGAGAGAGAGAGAGAGAGAGAGAAGCACACACATGAGCTGGAGGGGTCGGGGTGGAGGGATAGAAGATGGAGAAAGAGACTCTTAAGCAGGTTCCACACCCAGCGTGGAACTCAAAGAGTAAGATGTTCAACTGACTAAGCCACCCACATGCCCCAGGAATGTTCTACTTTTGAGTAGCGTGGAAAACCTATACATATATTATTGCATTTTCTTTGCTAGATAAAGAAACAAGCTCAGTGTGTCCCGAATGGGAGGAGGGGGACATAAGAAAGCTTATGAATGGATTATTCTCCCAAAATGTAGTAAGTTATATATAATAAGAATCAATAATACAACTCTTTTTTAACTAGTGACTAATAGCCCCTAATCTTTCAAAAGCTGAAAAAATTTCAACAGAAACACTATAAATGCCTGACTTTATTTAAAGGTCATAAGCTTGAAAGGTAAATTATTTGTCTGGTGTAGACTTCATCCTAATTAAAGGTAATTCTTTTTCCTATTGTATGGCATGAAATCTTGGATTGGCATATTCAACCATATATTTCAGAGAAAATTATGCAGACAAATTAATTCATAAAATAATGGTCATCATGTACTTTTTATATACATAGGACAAATACTTCATCTTGATTTACTTTATTTATAGTTTCACATCCAATTATAGGAGACCATTGCTATTTACCTAAGCTCGTAAATAAGAAAAAGAAGAGCAAAAAAAAAAAAAAAAGGAAAGGAAGAGAAGACTGTCAAAAATACTTCATCATCTTTAGAATTTTTCTTTAATTAATAGAGTTCTTTCAATATTTTTTAAAAGTAGAACTCACTTATTAGGGTACAAGTAAAAAAATGTTAAAGTGTATATGGAATATTTCCATTTGTAGTCATAGACAACATGCATAATTTCTAAAGTTTACTTTTTTTAAAAGATTTTTATTTTATTTACTTGATGGACAGAGATCACAAGTAGGCAGAGATGCAGGCAGAGACAGAGTGGGAAGTAGACTCCCTGCTGAGCAGAGAGCCCAGGATGCAGGGCTCAATCCCAGAACCCTGAGATCATAACCCAAACTGAAGGCAGAGGCTTAATCCACTGAGCCACCCAGGTACCCCTCTAAATCTCACTTTAAAATTTTTTATTCTTTTATTAAAAACCTACATTCTTAGCTCAGAAACAAAAAATGACCTTATTAGTTTTATTGAATAAAATTCAAAGAAGCTGAAAAAAATGACAGAATTCAAAACATAAATTTTATCTGTGTAAGTCCATTTAATTGATATAAATTAACATAAAAAGAAAAAGTTATACACAGTTATATATTTTTTCATATTTTATTTATTTTTTTTAAGATTTTATTTATTTATTTGACAGAGAGAAATCACAAGTAGACGGAGAGGCAGGCAGAGAGAGAGAGAGGGAAGCAAGCTCCCTGCTGAGCAGAGAGCCCGATACTGGACTCGATCCCAGGACCCTGAGATCATGACCTGAGCTGAAGGCAGCGGCTTAGCCCACTGAGCCACCCAGGTGCCCTATTTATTCATATTTTAAATGTCTTCAGTTGCTGACATTTCTGCTTCACATTATACCTGTGTTGCAGTGATATGGTGGATCTGTCATTTTCTTATGAATAGGAGAGTAAGTAATTCTCTTGTGAATTTTGTTGACTATTTATCATAATGTATAAATTTAATTTAATAGATTAAATTATACATTTAATAGACTGTTATTATAAAGATAATTTGAAAATGCTCCCAATGGCATAACTGGAAAGATGAAAAAAAGAATATTCATTTACTTACACCTAAATTTCAAACAATTTTTATAACTCTTCAAAAAAATCCAAAGGCCAATCCCAATTATGGAAAAGATACAGCTATAGAAATAGGTAGAAGGAGGAGATTGAAAAGAAATATATATATAACATAACTGTAATTATGGATAGCCTTAATTTTCTTATTTTACTTTTGTTTTCTGAACTGTTCTACAATATACATTACTTTTATCCACAGGATAAGTTATTTTGGAACAAAAAATACAACTGTCAAAAAGCTATAACCTACCCGGAGTTCCTGTGTTAATAAAATGATTTATTTTAATAAATATAAATAGTAGTTTCTGCTATTATATATCTACTGTAAATGTTATGAAAGTCTCTGATCACTGGGGGGAAATGGGAATCTTAATTGCATTTTTTTCCTTTCTTATTAGATTCTATATAACAGTTGTTATAAGAAACATAAATTTCTAAAAATTGGGTTGATATGAGATTACTGAATTCAACAAACATCACTGCAACTTAAAATACACAGTAAAACCAAAAGATGTCCTCCATATACTTTTCTTAAAATCCAGATTATTCTATAAGACATTTTTCATGAAAGCTTCTAGATTTAAAATGTTTACAAGTTAATAAATAAAACCTACATTGAGAGCAATCAGGATGATGTCATTTATATTGACTTTGTCAGGAGAACTTGTGCAAGCTTCAATGCCTTCATCTGAAAGATACCTGTTAAAATAAAATAAATGACTTAATATTTCCTAAAATCAAAATTAACCAAATTATATTCTTAAATCAACATGCAATTTTGTTCCATACTATAAAAAGCTTTACCATAAATATTAAGGAAAGAGCTCTGGATATTCCATTTATTTACCATCTCTGATAGAACAAATGGGTAACACATATTTCCCCTCTTTCATATCCTTAAAGGGATGCTGTATCAATAAAATTATCTATACGCTTTCTGAGAAAAGCCATTTAAATATCAAAATACTTCTTAATGAATGTATGAGCTACTCCTATTATGCAAATATAGTATCTGTCTTAAATATTTGTTAATACAGAAGTTCTTAGAGACTAGAGATGTGCTATAAAAATAGAACTAAAAATAACAGATTTAAACTTAATCCATGACAATTTCCTCTGTCTGCTACTTTCTTAAATTATCTTCTCAGGTTCCCTTTCCTGGACATTACATTCCTGAGAAAGATTTAGTAAATATTATTGACTTAAAGTGGCACAAAGATAGGCAACTTTTTAGCTTATACCTTTTACTTTTCCTGTTCTCTTTTCAGTTTTTTACTCATTGTCTTATTGCCTTTTGATCTTTTATTCAGTCTAAACCAGTAAGTATCACATCTGTTACAGACAATAATTAACTCAAGAGTAAAAAGATTATTGATTCCAGAGAGAGAATCATTTCTACCCATTCATTCATGCTTAATGCAGGCATTTTAAAATTCTTTGATAAATTCTAGAATTTAGGTATTATCTCCCCCAAAATCCACCTGTACAAATGCCCATTAACATCTCACATCTTTTACTTTAAGATTTTATTTTTAAGTAATCTCTATACTCAACATGGGGCTCAAGAGTCGCACACTCTACCAACCAAGTCAGCCAGGCACCACCCATCTCACGTCTTTTATAATCAGTATCAACCACTTTAACAAAAGGGCTGGTGCCAACATTGCCACTGCAGACATTCTCCCACTGAAAAGATACAGGAGTGTTAATCTGACAGCAAGCTCTTTCCTGAGAGCCAGCAATTCAACCACCAATACCCAACATTGGAGTGATTCTAAGACATGTATCAATGTAAACTCTACCTGGAGACAATGACCACCAAGTCTTTAAGGAACACAGACTGAATAATTTTACAAAAATGAAGGAGCAAGTGAAAAGAAATGTAAATTGAAGAATGCAAAAGAACAAGAGATTAAAGTTGATAAGCCTAGAACAAGACCAAGGAGATAAAAGTATAAATATCAAAATAAGAATGTATTAAAACAATTATATAGTATTGAGTTTAAGACCATGGCAGTACTAAACTACAATGATGAAAGAAGGCAAGTAGTTAACCAGGTTACAGAGGAAAAACAGAAGTGTTAAGTATATACATAAGTCAGTAAGAATGAATGCAGAGGAGAAAGTAATATCATAGTACACAAGTGATCAGGGAATACAAATGTCTATAGTCAGCATAGATGGTTGAAACACTGCTTTAATTCAAAATGGCTGTTAATTTCCTTACTATGTTGTTAAAATTTTCATTGGGCCTACCCACTGACTGTATGTCATTAATCATCTTACAAATTCAGTTTTAGAAATATTAAGTCCTTATTTCTGTGAAAAGTAGTGTGTGAGTCAGTAATAAGATTAGTAAAATGATGTAAATTAAACACCTGCCTTCAAGGAGTTCACTGCCTCATAAAAAGCACAACACAATAAATATATAAACATGCAAGGCCAAAATATTATAAATGAAACATTACAGGGGCTCAAAGCAGCTAGGGGATGGGAAAGAATGCACAAAAGGGAATAATATAAGCAACAACATAAAAGTAAGAAGAGTAAAATAGATTCTAGTGATAATAACCTATAATATTCTGGTTGGAAAATGGGAAAGAAATGAGAGATGAGTATAGATTGAGATGGATTATAGAAAGCAACAGTATACAAAGAGATATGGTGATTGATCAGATATGCTGATTGAGTAATTACAAAAACACAACTTTCAAAATTCCTACACAATGTGGAAATAATATGCAATGACTAATAAAATACTTTGTTTTTCTAGAAAGGTATACCTTTACAATTTAAAAGGTCATAGGAAGTGAGATGATCTGGAATAAATCTTTAAAATAATCAAAACTTGGGGCACCTGGGTGGCTCAGTGGGTTAAAGCCTCTGCCTTCGGCTTAGGTCATGATCCCAGGGTCCTGGGATAGAGCCCCACATCAGGCTCTCTGCTCAGCGGGGAGCCTGCTTGCCTTCTGCTCTCTCTCTGCCTGCCTCTCTGCCTACTTGTGATCTCTGTCAAATAAATAAATAAAATCTTAAAAAAATAAAATAAAATAATCAAAATTTACCTCTTCGGTTCTACAGATAAGGAAAAGAAGGCCCAAAGATGTTAACGGAACTTCCCCAAAATAGAAAATTAAGTGACACAGAGTTAAAACAAGAATGCCCACTGACTCCCAGTTCACCAGTCTTTTCATTACAACATACAATTCTTATTTACCAACTACAACTGCTAAAGTAAGAAAAAAGATCTTTTCACAAATGTAAGCCAGTATCTGTACAAATCAATTCCCTGGTCCACTAGACAATTTTACCAAACACACAAAAAGGGACAACTAGGCAAACTCAATCAGTGAACTCCACAATATATCAAAGAAGAATATATCTAGGGGCATCTGCATGGCACAGGTCTTGATCTCATGATCATTAGATCGAGCCCCACATCTGGCTCCATGCTCAGCACTAAGTCTGCTTAAAATATTCTCTCCCTCTTCCTCTGCCCCTTGCCCCCGAGTGCTCTCTTTCTCCCTCAAATAAATAAATCAATCTTAAAAAAAAAAAAAAAAGTCTAGCTTCATAGTAAAAGATCAGAGAATACTAATAATTAGAGATTAAAAAATTATAAAAACATAAAAATACTATCCCTACATAATATAAAAAGGAAAACTCTAAAATTGTAAGGATAATAGCCATAAAGAAGGAGAAATTTGACTTTATACATGTGTAAGTCAACTATCATGTGATTTCTTTCAAATAATGCCTATTAAATGCCTCCTGAATATAACAAATTTTAAAATGTGGCTCAGTCTCAATTTCCACATCTTACAAATCTCTCTTACTCGCCCTTCATATTTTGGAAAATCAAAGAATTTGAGCCTTACAGCTATACTCCTATCAAGGAACAGTAGACCTAGTCATAGCTCTCCCCAGTAACATCTTGGTGATCCTTCTGTAGATACTGTACCATTTCCACCGAAGGGCTGAGTCTAAATTAACCATAACTTGGGACTTACAAATTCATCTTGTTTTTATAAACATTTAAAACCCCAACACTATCAATGAATAAAACAAATAAAAACTAATACTAATAAAAGTCAAATTCCCAAATTGGCTTCAACTTGCATGACAGTAATGCAATAACTGAAAGAACAAAACACAAAATTCAGTAGTCTTAATGTAAGAAATTCGGAGAAAGACAAGAATTGAAAAATTAGAGCAAGTGTGCCAGATCTGATCCCTGTACACATCTGCACGATGGACCTGGAGGGAAGAGAATTATAATCAGTTCCCATGTACCATCTCAGAGCACATAAAACCCAAGGGCGTACAGACCTTAAAGAAGAAACAAACCCCAGAGAGCTCTTGTTTACTAAAACAGCAAAAGCACATATTTTTCCATTCTAGTGGAGATTTTGGAACAGTGATGTTATAAAATCATTCATTACTATTCTGTACTAAAAATACATTGAAATACATTTTATTGACATGCAAGGCACTAAGGGCTAAATTTCTTCATGATACAGAACAGACTAACATTTCTCACTAATTTTAAGTTCAAATAATGTCATTTTAAGTCAGTTTAATAAGTGCTCAAATTAAAAAGAGATTTTATTTTTCTATTTTTTTCATAAATAGAAGGTATATAAATTCCATCTTACTCAGAGTCACTTAATTTGTAATCCTGAGCAACACTTTTCACTTTAGAAGTGAAAGCTTCAAAATTATTATCCACCAATTTGGGGGAGAGGGATTTCCTATTACAAATAACAAATATATATTCAATGAGAAGGGTCACACACAGCCTAAGCACTACTACCAGAACCATCTTCATTTCATGTTCAAAAGTCACCTGGGCATAAAACAAACAAACAAACAAAAACCAACCATGCCCAAACTACAATTCAAGAATCTCAACTGATAGAAAACTGTGATAAAACAAATATAATTATTTTAATCTCATTTATTTGATTGAGATAGTGGATCACCATTAATACCTCATTACCAATAAGGGAAAAAAACAGCCAATTTCCCTTTCATTCATTCCTCTGAAGCAGGTAAAATCCTTGAACCTAATTTATTCCCTGGCTATGATGGGCACAGAAAGTGGAGGACAAGGACAACTGAAGGCTACATGCCTCATCTACAAAGAACAGCCTTAACTTGCCTCTAGTTGACTCTCCATAGGAGGACAGGTAAAGCAGTTAGTATTAGAGCTTCTCATTTTTAGCTTTTAGTTTTTTGTAAAGCAATATATATGCCAAACAAAACAGAGTTCAGCCTGCATGTGGAACATACACTGTTACTTTGTACTTACTAATCAGAGTAGTTTATTAAAATTATCTGCTTATTTGTTCCTGTATATTTTGTCTATCTTTCTCATGCAAGTTTATACCAAAGTGTCTCTCAAATGATGTAATATTCATGGCTGACTTGGATCACTTTGTATGACTTTTGGAAAGCAATGAACACAACTATGTAGGTAACAAATGCTCTTACCAGAGTTCTCTACATCAGACTACAAAGTGTCAAATCATTTAGTTTGGCGAAAATATTTTACAAACTGGACATATGTGGAATTGATCCTTATTTCAGATTCCAGACTACATAGGTCTTTCTATTCTGTTTTGTTTTGGTTTTGTTTTTTTAGGGAAGAGGAATATTCTAATTAATTGGCCAGAAACCCTAACAAGCAAACATTAGTTTTCTTCCCCTCCATCCACCTCATCCATTCAAGCAGTTTGAACTAAGACCTGAATTCCTAAAGTAATGAAAGACAGTATCTATTACTGCACATACAAATTAAGTTGACGATACAAGAAAATTTTTTAAAATGCCAATGAGAAAACTAAGAATGAAAACATTCTTCCCAAATGGATAGAACAAAATAAAAAAATAATGCACATATCTGGACAAAAACTTACACAGTAGCCTTAACTATCTCTAAATAAAACCCAAATCAAATGGCCTCGTATGGTTTTAGTGGTATTTGATCTATATATGATTATTTGCTACCACATTGAGATTACTGGACCAAATATGTAATCTAAATATCAAAATGGGAATTTTAACAAATGAATTCTTGTTTAAACACAAAGAAAATAAAGATAATTAACTTCCAATTACATAAGCTCATATGAGGAAAGAAGAGGATAAAATATGTAATAATTTTTAAAAAATCAGTTAAATTCAAAGGTATCTTTGGTCCCATCAAATATTGAAGTTGACAACCTACTGCAAATTCTCAAAACATTAGAAAAAAAAAATATATATATATATATATTAAGTAAACTCTACTCCCAACATGGGGTTTGAATTCACAACCCCAAGATCAAAAGTTGCATGCTCTACCAATTAAGGCAGCCAGGTGCCCCCTCCATTAAAAAACATTTTACAAAATTGCCTGAATAAAGAACTCTCTATTCTCTCTGCCTATCCTGTTTCCATTCCCATTGTGTAAGTGGACTGTAACATACTTGCCAAAAATTCAGTTCTTGCTATTATTCTTATACCCCAGAGACACTGAAATAATAACTTGCTAATTTCCTCCTCTAAGGCAGGAGAAAATGACTTATAAATACCTATTTGTGAATATAATTTGGGAAAAATATAATGCAGGCATACCTTGTTTTACTGTACTTTGCTGTACTGTGCTTTGCAGATATTGTACTTTTTACAAATCGAAGGTTTGTGGCAACCCTGTGTTGAGCAAGTCTATTGGTATTATTTTTTCCAATAGCATTTGTGCACTTCATATCTGTTGTTACACTCACATTCTCACATTAAACTTTTTAAAAATAATATTTTATTTATTTATTTGAGAGACAGAGTGAGTGAGCAAAAGAGAGAGAGAGAGCACAAGCTGGAGGAGGGGCAGAGGGAGAGGAAGAAGCAGACTCCCTGCTGAGCAGTGAGCCTGACACGGGTCATGATCCGAACCGAAGGCAACTGCTTAACTGACTGAGCCACCCAGATGTTCCAATATTACAAACGTTTTCATCATTATCATATTTGTGATGGTGATCTGTGATGATGATCTTTGATGTTACTATTATAACTGCTTTGGGGTGCCATGAACCACACCCATATAAGAAGGTGAACTTAATCGATAAATGTGTGTTTTCTGATGGCTCCACCAACCATTGCTCTCTCGTCTCTCTCCCTTCTCCTTGGGCCTTCCTATTCTCTGAGATACACTACTGAAATTAAGCCAATTAATAACCTTACATTGGCCTCTGAGTGTTCAAGCGAAAGGAAGAGCCACCTATCTCTCACTTTAAATCAAAAGCTAAACATGGTTAAACTTAGTGGGGAAGGCATGTAGAAAGCTGAAACAGGCTGAAAGCTAGGTCACTGCACCAGTTAGCTGAGTTGTAAATTTAAAGAAACAGTTGTTAAAGGAAATTAAAAGCAGTATTCCAATGAACACACAAATGATAAGAAAGTGACACAGCCTTATTGCTGATATGGAGAAAGTTTTAATGTTTGGATAGAAGATCAAATCAGTCACAACGTTCTCTTAAGCCAAAGCCTAATCCAGAGCAAGCCCCAAACTCTCTTCAGTTCTGTGAAGACTGAGAGAGATGAAAAGCTGCAGAATTAGTTTGAACTAGCAAAGGTTGGTTCATGAGGTTTAAGGAAAAAAAGCTGTCTCTGTAACATTAAAGTGCAAGGGGAAGCACCAAGTACTAACGGAGAAGATGCAACAAGTAATCCAGAAGATCTAGCTAAAATCATTAATGAAGTTGGCTACACCAAGCAATAGATTTTCAATATAGATGAAACACACTTCTACTCGAAGAAGATGCCATCTAGGACTTCCATAGCTAGAGAGGAGAAGTCCATGGCTGGCTTCAAAGGTTCAAGGAATAAATAGGCTGGCTCTCTTTTTAGGGGCCAATAATACAGCTGGTGATTTTAACATGTAGCCAATGCTCATTTACTGTTCTGAAAATCCTATGGCCCTTAAGAATTACAGTAAATCTACTATGCCTATGTTCTACAAATAAAACCACAAATCCTAGATGACAGCACATCCTTTTACAACATGGTTTACTGAATATTTTCAGCCCAGTGTTGAAACTTCCTGCTCAGTAAAAAAGATTCCTTTCAAATTACTACTAATTGACAACACACCTGGTCACCTAAGATCTTTGATGGAGATGTACAACAAGATTAATGTTGTTTTCATGCCTGCTAATACAACATCTATTCTCAATCCAGTCTGCAGTCAAGGAATAATTTAGACTTTCAAGTTTGTTATTTAAGAAATATATTTGAAAAAAAAAAAAGGAAAAAGGAATATACTTTGCAAAGCTATAGCTGCTATACATAGTGATTCCTCTGATGGATTTTGGCCATCCTTCTGGAAAGGATGCCCCATTCTAGATGCCATTAAGAACATTCCTGATTCATGGAACAGGTCAAAATACTAACATTCACAAGAGTATGGAAGAGGTTGATTCCTACCCTCTTGGATGACTTTGAGGGGTTCAAGACTTCAGTGCAAGAAGTAACTGCAGATGTGGTAGCAATAGCAAGAAAAGCAGAATTAGAAGTAGAGCCTGAAGATGGGACTAAATTGATGCAATCTCATGATAAAACTTGAACAGATGAAGGCTTGATTCTTATCAGTGAGCAAATAAAGTGGTTTCTTGAGATGGAATCTGTTCCTGGTAAAGACACTGTGAAGATGATTATAGTGAAGACAACTTTTATATGCACTGGGAACCCCAAAAATTAATTTTACTTGCTTTATTGCGATATTTGTTTTACTGTGGTGATATGAAACCAAACCCACAATATCTCTGAAGTATGCCATTATTTAACCATGTTGAATAACAAAATTAGTAAGATAACAAAGCTAATAAAAAATTTGCTTCAGATCACTTGGTACAGATGAAATTAATATATTCAAGATAGTTTATAGATACACTGGGGTAAAAATATTATTTTTAAAATTTTTTATTTATTATTTATTTGATAGAGAGAGAGAGATCATAAGTAGGCAGAAAGGTAGGCAGAGAGAGAAGGGGAAGCAGGCTCCCCGCTGAGCAGAGAGCCCGATGCGGGGCTCAATCCCAGGACCCTGAGACCATGACCTGAGCCGAAGGCAGAGGCTTAACCCACTGAGCCACCCAGGTGCCCCCAAAAAATCATTTTTGAAAACACAAATTGATGGGGCACCTGGGTGGCTCAGGGGGTAAAAGCCTCTGCCTTCGGCTCAGGTCATGATCCCAGGGTCCTGGGATCGAGTCCCGCATCAGGCTCTCTGCTCAGCGGGGAGCCTGCTTCCTCCTCTCTCTCTGCCTGCCTCTCTGCCTACTTGTGATCTCAATCTGTCAAATAAATAAATAAAATCTTAAAAAAAAAAAAAGACGTTACCAAAAAAAAAAAAATAGAAAACACAAATTGATATGCCACAGTAAGCCAAATCCCTTTTAAGCAAATAATTAGGAGTACCAAAACACAATAATTAGGAGGACCAAAACACTAAAGATAAATAAGAGGACAAACCATGATACACAAAAGATAAAAATCTAAAAAAAGGTCTTTTATTGCGTTTCCATTAATAACCAAGTCTCTATTCTATCATCTTCTTTCTTTCTTTAGGTAAAGTAGCCATCTACCTTATGCCAAAATAAATACCACTGAATTCTTGGAATCTCTATTGCAACAATTATAATAAGGACCTGAATCAACACTAGCTTAAAATTTAATTTTCTCTATGGTTTATGTATGAATGTATCAGATGAGTAAAGTTATATATTATTTAAAGTACTTCTAAGTACAATCACTTACTGTTGATCTTAATCAATACAGTAAACTATTTTTTTAAAAAAGATTTTATTTATTTATTTGACAGAGAGAGAGATAGATCACAAGTAGGCAGAGAGGCAGGCAGAGGGGGAAGCAGGCTCCCCACTGAGCAGAGAGCCCGATGTGGGGCTCGATCCCAGGACCCTGGGATCATGACCTGCAGTAAACTATTTTTAATACAAAATTTATTTTATCCAGAAATACATTATCCAGAAATACATTATTTTTATCAGTTTTCACTTTTTATGGTTTCTTTACATATATAAAGGTACACTATTTCCATTTGGTTAACCTATGACATTAAATTTCTTCCACATGTACAAACTTACTCACATCTCAGTAAATCTGTTTTAATTTCTTCTACATTAATTTTTCAAATTGTTACATTATCAAAATAGAAATACCAAAAGCAAAGATATCAAAGATACTTAATATTTTAAATGCAATTTTTTCATAAAATAAACTGGCACAAAAACTGAGGATGACTATGCAAAAATTAAAAAGAGAAAATTTACTTAGTGCTAGAGAAACAATTTTTTCCCTAAACAAACAACTTCTAGATATGTGAAGCATTATGAAAAGTCCTGATATACACCATGATCAATACTCTACCTCAAATATTTCAGTGGCCAGACAAAAATTTTTTGACCCAACATTAAACACTGAAAGGTGGAAATTAGAAAAAATTATAAGGAGAATCCTTTGAAAAGTTATATCTAATTTAAAACACTTTAAAGGGTGCCTGGGTGGCTCAGTGGGTTAAGCCTTTGCCTTCAGCTCAGGTCATGGTCTCAGGGTCCTGGGATCGAGCCTTGCATGGGTCTCTCTGCTCAGCGGAGAGCCTGCTTTCTCCTCTTTCTCTGCCTGCCTCTCTGCCTACTTGTGATCTGTGTCTGTCAAATAAATAAATAAAATCTTAAAGAAAAAAAACACTTTAAATTCTGAAAAACTGAAAGCTACGTTTATTTTTGTTAGGCACTTCCCTTTAAAATACTGAAGATTTATTAGCAAAATCTGAAGGCTGTACTACTTGAAAACACCACTAGGTGACAACCTTGCTTCACAAAGTGAAATATCATCACACCACTACTGAAAGGTAAACCTCCAAAGATGTACTAAACTAGCTTTCAAATAAAGGATTTGACATTTACCGGCTGTTAAGGGGTAGGAGAGATATCAAAGAAAATAAAATACACTATTACAATTTTAAAATTTGTATTTGCTATAAAGATCACTCAGGGTTTAAAAACAAACTCATTTAGCAAGCATTTAAGAGATACCTCAAGAAAAAAAATTCAATATCAAAAGGTAATTTTCTCTTGTATTGTCTCCTACATGCATCCTTTGAAAATAGAGACTTATAAAAAGTACACATAAATTATTAGAGAATAAGGCTTTTTTGCTGTGGAGTAGTCACAAAGAGTATTTTCAACATTATTTCAATAGTTGCTTTTCTCTGACATCAAAATAAATAAGCATGACAATTTTAAGATAATAACCATAAGAGGATAGGTAACAATAAACTACAAGCTTCTATTTTTTTATAACCCATTTCCAGATATTAAAATATTTTCCCTATACATAAACTAACCTATGATGATATTAATCCTGGAATGCTTATTTAGTATAAAAGTTTTTTACCATCTGAGCAAGTAAAACTTTGTAAATAATTCCTAGGAAATTCCATAACAGATATATTACAAAGAATAGTGGCAATGGGAACCTATCTATGTTATTATTCATTTTTGCTAATCAAGCCTTCACACAAATTTAAAAGTATAGGGGCACCTGGGTGGCTCAGTGGGTTAAAGCCTCTGCCTTCAGCTCAGGTCATGATCCTGGGGTCCTGGGATCGACCCTACATTAGGGCACTCTGCTCAGCGGGGAGCCTGCTTCCTCCTCTCTCTGACTGCCTTTCTGCCTACTTGTAATCTCTGTCTGTCAAATACATAAATAAAATCTTAAAAAAAAAAAGTATAAAATGAAGCCTATATATTTTTACTTTCATTGGAGGTTATAATTTATATCCTTATCCTTATATAACTTGTATCCTAATTCAACATTTTCATACTTTAATTCAGAAGCAGAGCTAACATTGTGTTCGAGTAACTCATATTTTAAAATGCAAGAGTATTTGATATTTCTGTCATCTTTTCCTCAGCACAAAGGTGACAGCTATAAAACTATGTATCAGGTGGAAAGCCTCACTTCAGGCCCTACGCCCTGTGCACTGACTATGGCAAGAGAGGATCAGTTCCTGCAGAGTCTATGCCAAGCGCATCCCCGGATTAATCACCAGAGATTGTATACTCAGGTTTGTATAAGAAATATTATTTAAAAATATAAGATATTATAGCAAAAATTAGAAGGCACTTTTATGAAAAGCTTCGAGAGATTATTGTGCGATCTGTTTAGTAAAGCAGAACTAGATGCTCATCTCTGTCTCACCCTTGAATACAGTGGAATTCTAGGCAATTTAAATTTCCGCACCTCTGTTTATTTTCCTAAGGAAAAAAAGTTGAGGTCATCCTGAAAATATTGATATGCAGAGTTATGCTCAAGAATAAATGAGACAGAAATGAAAAACCTAGCATATGCTTGCTAATATAGATGCTAACTAAAATACTTGTTTTTTTCCTTCTTAAACACTATACTCTTGGTATCCTGGGAAATACTTTCAAAACATGATACACAAAGACGTCTTTGGGTTATTAGAAAAAAGAAAATGAATAAGAATTGACAAACAAAAACAGAACTGACAAACAACAAAGGGAATTTCCTCAATGGCTACAACTAACAGTCAGAGGTATGTGTGTGTGTGTGTTTCCGTATGGTTCTTTATAGGAAGCCTGAACTCCATATTTCTAACATATTTAGAAAGTTCACTGAGGGTAAGTGTCAGCAAGATGGAAGGAATTTCAATATTTAATTTGTGGATATCTTCCAGTTTTACATACAGATAAATATATACAATTTATAACAGTAAGAAATTAAGTTACTCCATGAGACTGCACAACTATTTCTGCCCAAAGCAGAATTTCCAATGCAAAATACACTGCCATCATTTTTGTCCAATCTGCCATTTACATCAAAATTTAAAACGCTGTCAAGGGCGCCTGGGTGGCTCAGTGGGTTAAGCCGCTGCCTTCGGCTCAGGTCATGATCTCAGGGTCCTGGGATCGAGTCCCGCATCGGGCTCTCTGCTCAGCAGGGAGCCTGCTTCCTCCTCTCTGCCTGCCTTTCTGCCTACTTGTGTTCTCTGTCAAATAAATAAAATCTTTTAAAAAAATAAATAAATAAAACTCTGTCAAGAAATAGCTGATGAGTAATAATCTTAAAATTCTTTAGCACAGAATTACAGTTGTAATAACTAATTTTAAAATTAGACATTTTATAATTTACTTATAATTTATTTAAATGCCATTAATACACTTATTTAATGGCTTTTATTTAAAACTTTAAAAATGAAAATCTACTTCAATTATCATAAGCAATTATGGCAAATACCTACTCATTCGTAGTATATGTAATCATACATTTTCTATCTAATAGTGTAACAATCCTCCATAAATTAAAACAAAATGAAAATGAAAGAGGCCTAAAATAAAAAGAGCATTCACTTAAATATGCTATCAAATCAAGTAAATATTAAACAAATAAATGACTTATTTGCCAAAACAGTGGTGCATATATATATATATATGCCTTCATATATATATATATATATATATATATATATTTATATTTATCTTAGCCCATAAGATATATATTAGTCAATAAATATAGATTCTAGCTTTCATTTCTTTAAAATAAAAACTGTAGAGAGGTAAAACTAAAAGCTGGAAGTGGCCCCTCCCCAATTTTCCTTCTAAAAAATAAACAGTATTAACAATCCTAGACCTTGTATATCCTTGTAATATATATACACATAAACTGGAGTGGACTTTAGAAGAAAATATTTGTTTGCTTATAAAAATTAATCATTTTACATAAAAATTTTTGCAGTAATTTTTTTCATTTAAGAATATATCACAGCCAGGGGCACCTGGGTGGCTCAGTGGGTTAAAGCCTCTGCCTTCGGCTCAGGTCATGATCTCAGGGTCTTGAGATCGAGCCCCACATCTGGCTCTCTGCTCTGCAGGGAGCCTGCTTCCCCCTCTCTCTCTGCCTGCCTTTCTGCCTACTTGTGATCTCTGTCAAATTAGTAAATAAAATTTTAAAAAAAGTATATCACAGCCAACTTTCATTTCAAGCACATAGATTACCCCATCTCATCCTTTTCAATAGATGCAAAGTATTCCTTTCTACATAGGGGCAATACCAAAATTTATTTAACTATTCAGGTTGTTTCTAATTTTCTATTAACAATACTTTCTTGAGTATATTTGTAGAGACACAATAGAGGACAAATATTAGTATTTTTATAAGAGGTATTTCTAAAAGTGGTACTGCTATGTGATATTATATGTGTTAGGACAGAGAAAAAGAACTTTAAACTTTGAAATTATGAAATATTTTGTGCTTCTGGAAATAACTAAATATTTTAATAAAAATGATTGTTTATAAAAAATTTCCAATTTTAAGAAATCTTACTTGATGAACAAATATCCCTAAAGAGTTTTACAATTAACAAAAGCACTCTCGATGACTGAATAAGAATTTAGGTAAATGACACGATCTCTCCTTACCCTCTCTCTGAGTCTTGTGTGTTAAAGTTTACATACTTGACTCCTGGGATTCCCATACCTATTTGTGTGTGTGTGTGTGTGTGTGTGTGTGTGTGTGTGTGTGAGCACCACTTAAAAAGACAGGAATCAATATATATTCTTTAAAGCGCCAGTTCTGGGTATGATGGAGTACATACATACATCATACATGATGTAGTCCATCATACATTCTACTGGATGTATGATGATACCCTCTGCCCCCCACAGAAAATATCTAAAAAGGTAGAAAAAATACAAAAATCAACTCCAGCTACTGCAAAGTGAGCAGAAAATACTGATGGGGAATGCATGCTCATTTGGAGGTGGAAGACTGGGAGCTACAAGCTACTTATGGTCTCTGGTGCTTTAAAATCTAGGACAGAGTGCAGTCCAAATGGCAGACCAGGTATGTACAAGGACATACTGATAATCTTTATGCTCTGGGGAACAGAAAAAGGAAGTAAAGAAACCAGGACCACTGAAGGTGGGGGGCGGGGGGAATCTGGTAAGGGAAAAATCCAAAGAGGGGTCTACAGACTCTGGCTACTCTCCTCTCTGATGACCTCAGAATGACCCACATGCAGAACACTCACAGAAAATCCAGATAAAGACAAAAGATTTGAACAGAGAATGGAATTGCCAAACAAATTAAGACTCTATAGTTCATGCCTGTGGAAAAAAGGTGCAATCTACAACTTGGGAAACAATATCATTGGTGAAAAGCAGCAGGATCAAAATCTCCACCACTCAACAATTCATAACACCAAGAATACAATCCAAAATTACCCAACAAAGAACCGAAAAAAAAACCCCACATTCTCAAGAAAAAAGAAAATCAATCAGATTTGAACCAAGATGAACCAGATGCTAGAACTAGAAGACAAGAATATTAAAATAAATGTTACTACTCTCAATTAAGAAAAGATGCCTTCAATACATTAAATCTCAGCAGACAGATGATGTTTCAGCTGAGAGAAAAAATTAAAAAATCTAGTGAAAGTTCTAGAATAGAAAACTAGTTCTGAAATAAAATGAAGTTAACAGCAGGATGAACATAGTGGAAAGAGTAAGTGAATTATAAGACAGATGTTACAACATTTCTCTATTTTACTTAAAGTAGTACACTATTAACAGTAAATGCACTATGAAAGTTAAGGATATTACCTAACACAATCCTTAGCTAAAATCACCATAAAAATAATGTAAAAGAGAAACAATAGCATAGGTCTACACAAAAATGTATACATGAATGTTCAAAGCATTATTATTTATAATTGCAATAATTATAAGTAACCCAAAAGTCCAACAACTATTCTTAAAATTGTAATATATTTATACCACAATAAAAAGAAGCAAAATACAAATACACACAATGGTGTGAGTGAATCTCAAAAACATTATCCCAAGTGAAAGAGGGCAACATACAAAAGACCACACACAGTATGTGATTCCATTTAGATAAAATTTAAGAAAAAGCAAAACTATCTGACAGAAAGTAGATCAGAGTTTGCCTGGGGTGGGGATAAGGGAGGACATCAAATACAAAGGAGTTGGAAGGTAAGAAATCCCTTTACACAGGGGCGCCTGGGTGGCTGAGTGGGTTAAGCCTCTGCTTTCAGCTTAGGTCATGATCTCAGGGTCCTAGGATGAAGCCCCACATCGGGCTCTCTGCTCAGCAGGGAGCCTGCTTCCCCCCCTCTCTCTCTGCTCTGCCTACTTGTGATCTCTGCCTGTCAAATAAATAAAATCTTAAAAAAAAATCCATTTACACAACTAAATATGTTATCAAATCCATCAAACTGTACTTTTAAGATTGGCGAATTTAATTGTATGTAAACAATACCTTAGGAAACAGAAGACAGGAGAATTTCAGAGAAGTTTGCTAATTTACCAATGATACCTAGAAAGTGGCAACAATGGATAAAACAAAAGCCTTTGACTCCTTAGTCCAGAGCTGCCTTACAGCATTTTTTATTGAAAATGATGACGAATACATTCAAAATATAAAACTTAATCAAGGTATGAGCCTAAAATTAAATACAATTAGAAAGAAGCCAATTATCTATATGTTAAATCAAAAATGTAACCACACTAAAATAAAAAGCTAATCCAGTAAACATTAAATTAAACATTTAAATTAAACATTAAAAACTCTAAGCAAATCTTGAACTCTAGCAGTTTTCTTTTTCCGCAGTGGTATAGTTGTAGCACTCGAACTACTCTGAGCAAATAAGTAAATACACTGATGATGTTAGGAATCAGGGTTCTCACTGTTGGAGAAGGAAGATACAAATATAGATGGCAGAAGGCTAGAAATAAACATCTGGTGTTGGACTAGAAATAGTAGTTTCAGGATAAACTCATGATTTTATATTTATATATCAACTTATTCATTCTCATGTGTGCAGACTGTCTAGAAACAGCACTCCCTCATGTTAACAGTTATATTTTTCATTAATTTCATCATGAAAGAAGCCTTGATATGACTTTCAATTTTAAAAGGGCAATAACTCATTTTTAAAATAATATTTGGCATATAAAACTCAATTGTTACAGATTCTAAAATCTGAACATTTCTAAGCCATCATCATTTTACAATAAAAACATTTTCCCACTTTAAAGATGTGCATGTCAACAAAGATAATATTTAACTAAACAGTCACAAATAACTAAATATATGCATTTCTATAAAACATATGTTAATAATCTTAAAATGAATAAAAGTCAAAAAGTCAGACTGGCACGAGGTCAGGTTATTCAGCGAAGTATTATTTTAAAAACACACCTATACAAAAACTGTATGTTTGTGTTTTTTTAAGGATTTTATTTATTTATATGAGAAATAGAGTGAGAGAGAGAGCATGAAAGGGGAGAGGGTCAGAGGGAGAAGCAGACTCCCTGCTGAGCAGGGAGCCTGTTGTAGGACTAGATCCCAGGACTACAGGATCATGACCCAAGCTGAAGGCAGTTGCCCAACCAAATGAGCCACCCAGGTGCCCACAAAAACTGTATGTGGACAAAATGTATTTTGTGAATCTATCCTTTTAACTTCCATAATTTAATAATAATTTTATAATTTCAAAACTTTCATAATTTAGTAAATATGAAACCCATATTTTGACAGGAAATTAATCCTGTAGGTAATGTTAAATAAATATTCTGACATTGTTATTTTGTCAAAAAATCTGAAACTTCACTACCAGTGGATATAGACACAACTATAGTTTCTAGTGTGTGTAACAGCACTCCTATATCAATTAGTTTACAGGAATTAGGTTACAAGAATTTGGCCTTTTATAGGACCAAAAACATTAAGAAATAATTTTTTTAAGTTTCCTTAAAGCTAATTCAGCCTCATGAATGATTTTTTTCCTTCCTTCAGCGAAATTTTTATTTGGGATTTATTTGGCACTATAAATAATATAAAGTTTTGTTATTGTTGTTGTTTTTTCAAGTAATATAAAGTTAAAAGTTCAGACCCATCTTCAAGAAGTTGATGGTCCAGTGAACTGGTAGCCACGAAAGCAAAAAATTATAATGAACAGAAACAAAAAATTCTAATGTACCCTGTATGAATAAGATGAATTGGGCAGTTAAGTCTGCATGGAAAGATCAGGGTAAGTTCTGAGAAGGAAGCAGTATCATGAGCTGAGATTAGAAACAACACAACCGTCACTCATTTCCGTGAACGATAAACCTCGCAGGAGTGCAAAAAGCGCAGTTGTGAAACAGAGAGGCAAATTGTATAGTCAAAAGTATTTTCTATATCCAAACTATAATATCAGTAGTACACTCCATAACTGCAATTTTAAACTGGTATATAGCATCATAAAGTCTTTGATAAGTAAGAAAGGTATTGTTTGTTGATTTTATACCTTTCTCAGCAGTTTTCTTATTTTACAAATATGAAATTTCTTACACCATCCACCCTAATAAAAGATTTCATTTATAATTGAGGCATGCTAATATAATTCTAAGACAGATGATTATTATTCTACAAAACCCAGTAGATCACCATTAGCCAAAACAGCCAGTCTCTGGATCAGTCTGGCTAGTTACCATATTGCCCTTTAAGAAAGTCACAAGCCAAGCTAACATAATATATTAAATGCTCTGAAGAGTCCTGTAATCAACAACCTGTTTCTTTTTTAACTTTTTAAAAAATTTTGTTTATTTATTTGACAGCAAGAGAGAGATAGCAAGGTAAAGAAGACATGAAGGGGGAGTGGCATGCAGAGAAAGACAGAGAAGTAAGCTCCTGTTGAACAAGGTGTCCGACCTGGGGTTTGAGCCCAGGATCCCAGGATCATGACCTGAGCTGAAGGCAGATACTTAACTGACTGAGGATTCGGAACCACCCAGTTCCTCATTCCTTTCTATTTTTTTTTAATACAGAGTTAATCAGACAAGGGAACCTAACTTTGCCATTTAACATCCTTAGAACATATTTTATATTAACATATTAGCATGACAATTTAACACTATTTGTAAGTAACCCAGTAAGTCTCAACATAATAGTGTGTAATTTTGCTAAATCACAAATTTCAAGCCCATCTGCTGAGTGGCTGCTTAATAGGAATGAGTCACAGGAGAATTCTGCCAACCACTGCATCTCAAAGCAGCTCTTCAGTACTCTACAGCGGTATTCACAAGGAATCAGGTCATATTCCTCACCGATAACAGAGGTAACTATAATCCTTGTACACCAGTGTACAACTATAACACTTGCACCATGGCTATTTCCTTACATTGTAAAATGAAAAATTAAGTAACATGGTGTATAAATTAGGCCGCAGGCATAAATAAATTCAGTATGCCTTACATTAATATATGACAACAGTGCTAACGCTTTTTACTATGTGCTAGACATTGTTTTAAGTGCTTTCTTTATATTAACTTATTTAATCCTCACAACAACTCTGTGAGGTATGTACTGGCATTACACACTTTACAGCTGAGGAACCTCAAATATGAAGAGCTTAATCAAACCTTCTCATGGACACACAGTTTACAAAAGACAGAGCTAGCATGCTATCCCCAGGACTCTGGTCCCGGTCTATGCTCTGATTAACTACACTTAAACCCAGAGTAAAAAAAAAATGCTCAAAATCCACAATCTGGTTTCAGCACTAACTCACAGTGTGACCTGTGCTGTGTTTCAGGTTACTCATACATAAAATTAGAGAACTGGAAGAGATAATCTTTAATGTCCCCTCTGGGTCTCAGTCATTAAAGACTTCTAAAGTCCTACGAGGCCTCTTCTAGCTTCCAACAACTACAGGTCCACCTTTCTAAGCCTGATGGTCCTTTTCCTTTGTTTCTCTAACCATTTTCCTGAAAGCACCTCATCATGCCACCATAAAACTTGAATTTTAAGAGTCAGGATAACATTGTGAGAAGCTCTGCTTTTGCAGAAAAAAAAAAAAAAAAAAAGAAAAGTCTTTTCCTCAGACCTCTTCCTTTTCTTTAACTGTCATGTGGATAAACTAGGAATGTGCTGGCTGTGTACAACAGAAAACCAGATTCGGAGGGAAGAAATATTGGAGGTTGAGACACTGATTAGGAAGCTACTACATCAATCCAAATCAGAGATGAAGATGGTCTAGAACAGGGCAGTGACAAGGAGGGTATAGATAAGCAGCAAGAGGCAAGGAGCACTTAGTGATCAAATTGTATAGTACCTGGTGACTCCGGGGAAATTAGGGAGAATGAGGATGGATGATGAGAGTTAATATTTCTGGAGAAAGATGAGTTCAGTGTGGGGCAGGTGTGATTTGATGTGTCTGCAAGATGGCAGACATTCAAAAACGGTGTCTGAGCTGGAGATAAACAGAGGAGTAAGGGGAGGGGGGAAAATGGTAGAGGACAAAAATGGATGACTTTCTCTTATCCACCACCCCCCATATTCAAGGGCATACATTCAAATTCTGGCAACCAGCTGCAATATAAAATAAACACAAAAACAAGAAAAGAGAAGAGAAGAGGAACGCATAAAAGCAGGGTTTTTCTTTAAGAAGCCAAATGGTTTCTTTGGGAAGAACCAAGATGGCAAATAAGGACACTGGGTACCACAAAACAAACCAGCTCGAGGCGCCTGGGTGGCTCAGTGGGTTAAAGCCTCTGCCTTTGGCTCAGGTCATGATCCCCGGGTTCTGGGATTGAGCCCCGCATCAGGTTCTCTGCTCAGCAGGGAGCCTGCTTCCTCCCCTCCCTCTCTGCCTGCCTCTCTGCCTACTTGTGATCTCTGTCAAATAAATAAATAAAATCTTAAAAAACAAACAAACAAACAAACAAAAAAACCAGGTCACCCCACTGCAACATTTACAGGTCCTAAAGTGAGTTATTAAGTAATCTACTTGGTCACTCCAGAGCAAAGCCTTTTGGTCTAAGAGTCTCTCCCAGGTATACATACTTTTTCTCCTGGCTCATTTTAATCTGTGAACTAATAACCAAATACCAAGGAAAATTGGGAAAAGCCTATAACATGAAACCAAGAACAACAAACCTATAACCTATAACATAAGACCAAGAACAACAAACAGGAAAAAAAAATGGCACTAGAGGAAACAGAAATGATTCCAAAAGGGAAAAGACCTTTGATTACTTCCCTCAGAATCAAAAGATGAAAGAAAAACAGAGCACCATGAAAAATATTAAAGCATCCATTGAAGAAGAGTCTGTAAAAAAGAATAGGTATTGTGAAAAAATGTTAAAGGGGCTTCCTAGAAATTAAAAATATTTACCCAAATTAAAAACCCAATAGTCGGGGCAGCTGGGTGGCTCAGTGGGTTAAAGCCTCTGCCTTCAGCTCAGGTCATGATCTCAGGGTCCTGGGATCAAGCTCCACATCAGGCTCTCTGCTCAGCAGGGAGCCTGCTTCCTCCTCTCTCTGCCTGCCTCTCTGACTACTTGTGATGTCTCTATCAAATAAATAAAATCTTTAAAAAAAAAAAAACCAATAGTAAGTTTCAAAAAAGTTAAGGAACTCTCTCAGAAGTAAAACAAAAAAATGCAGCAAGATGAGAGAAAAAAGTAAAAGAACTACTGAATTGTTCACTTTGAAATGGTTAATTTTATGTTATGTAAACATAACATAAATTTTTAAATTAAAAAAATAATTTTTTTTTAAAGATTTTATTTGACAGACAGAGATCACAAGTAGGCAGAGAGAGAGAGGGAAGTAGGCTCCCTGCTGAGGTAAGCAATCTTGATAAAATCTGAAACACAAGTATAAAGAGACGCATATAAGGGTGCTTCACAACACTGTTCATAATAAGAAGCATGGAAATTAGAAATGATCTAAATTGTCAATTTGTATGTGAATGAATATATAAAATGTGATATGCAGTATATTCACATAGTTACTACTACATAGCAGTTAAAAATACACTATATTGATTCCTTTAAGAAATACACATTGAGTGCTAGCTGTATGTCAGTTACTGATCTAGGTGCTAGTGATTTCACAATGAGCAAGACAGTCCTTGCCTCTAGGGAACTTACAAATAGGTCTACATATACCAGCACAGACACAGGATAGAGAGTAAGCTATGAAATATTGACTATATAAATTCTTAAATTATTCAATAAGCAATCCTACATATTATTTATGTACACATACAGGTAAATGTATACTTTAATGATCTTAGAGAACACATGCAAAAATCATAGTAAGGTTGCTTCTGAAAAGGCAAAGAAGGAGAGAGAATCGAAGATGTGGATCATAGGGAACTTCTATCTGAAATTTCTGTTTTTTATTAGGAAAAAAGTCAGTTTACCAACTAATAATAGTCAATTCTGGGTATATCCAACATTAGTATTTATTTTATTAACCTCTCTGCTTTATTTACTGCCAAAAAGTAAGAGACCTAAAGAAATAATTGAGAGGGTCCTATAACCAGTTAATAAAGGTTCTAATAACAGTAGAGTATAGAGGAAATTGCAAGGAAAAAATATAAGAGAATTTCCCAAAGATAAAGATATAAATAATGACTCTGAAAGAACTCCGTAAAAAAGAAAAGTTCCCAATACAATGAATGGAGGGAAAAATACCCAGATACTTAATTGTGAATTTTCAAGAGACCAGGGATATAAAAAGAGAACTCTAAAACACATAGCAAATAAGAAGAAGGAAAAAGGAAGAAGAAATAAGAATGAAGCTGGCACCAGACTCTTTTGATTAATGCCCTCAAAATTGGGGGGAAAAATGGTTTCCACTGGTAATTCTACAACTATCCAAAACATCACTCAGGTGTCAGGGCAAGATAAATACAGTTTCAGACATGCAACACCTAAGAAAATTTACTTTTAACCATCCATTCACAGGAAACTGAACTACATAAGGATGTGAACTAATAAGGAAATGGAATAAACTAAAAAAAGAAAATGGCACAAGAAAATGAATCCAACACAGGAAAACGATAAACTGAAATCTCAAAAGAAAGATGCACAGCAGAACTTAAAAAAAAAAAAAAAATTCACTTCAGATTAGAAGAAGAAAGAACAGTTCAGAAGGGAGCTGCCCAGTGGGGAAAAAACAAAAGGGAAGAAAGCATTCCACACATGTGATAAATTTTTTTCTCAATCTTACATATTAAAATTTTGGGTTGGATGATTCTTTATTTAGGGGACTGCTTTGTGCAGTGTAGGGTTTAACAGCATTCCTACGCTCTACACATTAGATGCCAGTGGTGCTCCCCAAGTTGTGACAAACAAGAATATCTCCAGACATTACGAAATATCCTGGGGGCAGGGACGGGTGTTGGGAAAATGCTAATTTTATTTTTTTTAAGATTTTTTTTTTTTTAATTTATCTGACAGAGATCACAAGTAGGCAGAGAGGCAAGCAGAGAGAGAGGAGGAAGCAGGCTCCCTGCAGAGCAGAGAGCCCCATGTGGGGCTCGATCCCAGAACCCTGGGATCATGACCTGAGCCGAAGACAGAGGCTTAACCCACTGAGCTACCCAGGTGCCCCAGGAAAATGCTAATTTTAATTGAGAACCATTACCTTAAAAGAACTGAAAAATAAATAAAAGCAAGCAATATTAAGAAAAAAAAAATGACAATTAGATATTCCAGGAAGTACTAGAAGCTGTATAAGAAATAAAATAAAATCAGAGCTATTTACATGATTTTCTATACAGAAAATTTACAGGCATCATAATAGAAACACTGTAAATTTAAATGTGGCTATCAGCTAGTGTAAGATATATGGAAGACTTCATTATAGTTACATGACAAAATGTACATTTCGTCTATCTTGACACTGAGAAATTAAAGATAAGGGGCTTCTAAAAATAGTAATATATTTATTAGGGAGGGCAGATAAGTAGTTGAACAGGCTAAATATTTATCTATCCCATGAATCAACAGACAATAAAATTAAAACGAAGTCAAAACAGCTTGATAAAGGCATATTATAATTTTTAAAAATACTTTATTTATTTGAGAGAGAGAGTAAGAAAGAACATGAGAGAGGAGAAGGTCAGAGGGAGAAGCAGACTCCTCATGGAGCTGGGAGCAAGAAGCAGGACTCCAACCTCGGACTCTGGGATCACGACCTGAGCGGAAGGCAGTAGCTTAACCAAATGAGCCACCCAGGCGCTCAAAGGCATATTATTCTGAAAGAGGAAAATAACCATCAGAAACATTTAAGAGTTAAACTAGGATTGCGAGGAGGAGAGAGATGGATGAGCAGGAACTACTCTTGTTTTTTTCAAAGATTTTATTTATTCATATGAGAAAGAAAGAGAGGGAGAGGGGAAGTTGGGGGAGGGGGCAGAGGGAAGAGGGACAAGCAGACTACCTGTTAAGTGAGGAGCCTGACATGGGGCTCAATCCCAGGACCCCGAGATCATGACCTGAGCCAAAGTCAGATGCTTAAACCAAATGAGCCACCCAGGCGTTGTGTCCCAGGAACTTCTTTTTTTTTTTTCTTTTTTTTTTTGGAACTACTATTCTTCAATATAAGTTCTTCAGTATCTTCTTTTTTTCTTTTTTTAAGCTACAAACATATATTACTTTGATAGAAATTTTAAGTAATTTTTAAAAAATCAATTAGTATCTTTTAGAAGAAATAATTATTTACATAAATAAAAACAGAACAAGTACCATCAGCCATTCATTTACTGAAATTTCACTCTAATCTCATTTATAATTGCTATAATACAGCCACTGATTCAATTTACTCATAAAATATTTAATAAAACCCTACTATAAATTTTGAACTTGTTGAATAATAAGTTAAATAAAAGCCAGTGTTGACCACATGAGCAAAGGAGAGATATTCTTGAAATGGGCAGTCTGATTAAAAGTTCTCCCTTGAGGCACCTGAGTTGCTCAATCAGTTCAAGTACCTGCCTTTGGCTCAGGTGATGATCCCAGGGTGCTGGGATCAAGCCCTGAGTCAGGTTCCTGGCTCAGCAGGAAGCCTGCTTCTCTTTGTACGCCCCCCCTCTCACTCTGCCTGCTGCTTCCTCTGCTTGTGCTCTCTCTCTCTGTCAAACAACGAAATAAAACATTCTTTTAAAAGTAAAAAAAATAAATAAAATTAAAATAAAATCTGCCTTAGGTAGATTAGTCTGAAGTATAAAATTTTTTTTTAAAGATTTTATTTATTTATTTATTTATTTAAGAGAGACGGAGATAATGACAGAGATAGCAACAGAGCATGAGAGAACATGAGCGGGGAGGAGAAGGAGAAGCAGGCTCCCCAGTGAGAAGGGAGTCGGATGCAGGGCTTGATCCCAGGGCTCTGGGATCATGATCTGAGTCAATGGCAGATGCTTAAATGACTGAGCCACCCAGGTGCCCCTAAAAAGTCCAAATAAATTCCTTCACAGAAGTTCAAGTGTAAAGTGTTAAGAAAGTGTGTGTAGAATATGATGGTCATTGCCAGAACAGGCGAAGTAAAGCTGAGGTGAAGATAAAGATGATGATGATGATGTTGATAACAATTACAATGACAGATACTGTACCTTTAAATGCCAGATATCACGCTAATTATTAGATATATGTCATTTGTCTTAATAACCCCATATTATTTATTTCCATTTTATAAATTAAAAAATTCAGATTAACTAACCCACCAGAAGTTACACAGTTAGTAAACAGTGTAATGGTATTTAAGAGAAATGGCAAACTTAGTAAAAAGTGACTGGAGGAAGTACTAACCACTATTCTATTATATTAACCTGCCTTGGGAATGGTGTAAGTCTTGATTTATGATTCAGAAACTATACACTACTTCATACCATAAAGGATTTGAGACAGAAGGAAATAAAACAGAGAGGTAAGTGAAAGCAGAAGAAAACTGGAAGGAAATTTAAAACTCCCTAACTATATTTATGGCAGACACAAGAAAAAAAAAATCACAGAGTTCTTCAATGTTTTTTATAAAAGGTACAAGAGACTCTAGTTATCTAAGGTAACTTATAACTGGGTCAACATTTCCCAAAGGGGGAAAAAAAAAAAAGGAAGAAAAAAGGCTTAATTGAGCCTGTACTTTGTTAAAACAAATGAAAGGTTTATTTTATATTTTTAAAAATGTAGTTTTTAATGGCAAATATGTACTTACTGAGAGATCAGTTTTGTTCTATTATTTTATTTATTTGTTTGTTTGTTTGTTTGTTTTTTACCAGTTAAAAAAGCTTAGTGCCTTCTGGCAACCTAAAACTTTTTCTGCTCTTTTCCACTTTCCAGTTGTTTATAAAAATATCAAACAAACACAACCTGTGCTGGCTCCTATTCCTGGTAGACTGCACTTTACATTTTTATCTTTCTCTGACTGAACAAGTAGCCATTCAATGCTAACTATTTGTTACACATCTGAAATGGTTAACTTTTCATTTTTATAATTAAAATAAACTAAAATTATTTGTATTAGAATCCTGTATCTCACAAATTAGTATCAAAGTCCAATTTTTATGCTGCATAAAATAACTCAAAGAAAAACATTATTCATGACTAATCTATATTTTAATTAAATAACCCACTACATGCACAGTATTATCAAGTTTTAGTTAATGTCAATGTAACATGTATTAAATCCATTTATATATACAATCCCATTTATGTTATAGGAGAAACAAATACAAATAATTAGCACCCAGAGAAATAATGTGTCTTTCTAAACATTTTAAAATTCAAATTAACATCTGAAAAAAGAAGATAGCCAGAGCAGACTAAAAATTACAAAGTGGAAATCTAAAGAAAAAAAAAAAACCACTAAAGACACATGGAGGAAATGCAATAGCTTCAAATAACCAGGAATTACCCTCAACCTCATTATGGCCAGCTAGAACACAGCCATATTTTCCCATGGCCAAAACAAAGGGATTGGACCATGTAGTCTCCAACTCAGCATTTCCATGCCACAATTATCAAGGTAGAGTCAAAAGAATCTTTCTTTGATTGGTGATATTCTAGGGCAATGAGGTACATTCTGTTATTTCAAATTAAGAGTAGACACAGTTAATATACCACCTCAAGTGTATAAAACTTGTAATATTTGGGCACCTGGTTGGTGAAGTTGGTTAAGCACCGGAATCTTGGTTTTGGCTCAGGTCATGATCTCAGGTCAGGGTCCTGAGATCTAGCCCTGCGTCTGGCTCTGCACTCAGTGCAGAGCCTGCTTAGGACTTTCTCTCCCTTTCCCTCTGCCGCTCCCTCCAACAAGTACGCTCTCTAAAATAAGTAAATCTTTTTAAAACTTAAAAAAAAAAAACTTTTAATATTGAAGGAAAATATAAGGACAATTTAAACATCAAGGGAAGAATGATTCATTGGTTATTAATTTCACATTTTCCTCATTATGAAGAGAGACAGTTCTATAAAATCAGAAATATCAGGAATAGAAACAGTTCCACAAAGCAGCAAGAAACCATTATCCTCAACCATTCAAAACAAACTGGAAAAACTACAGATTCATGGTTTTTAAACCCGTAAGAGAACTGAGACCACAAAGAAACCTCTACGAATTAAACTCTAGAAAATGATTAGTCCTTCACAGGAGAGAAGAGAGCCACAGTGATTCCATCCCTGATGAAATAAGAAGAATTTAACACACTTTGAGTAAGGAAAAATCAGCCAAACTTTTAACAAACTTCACAGCCACATAGAGTCTGGCCTCACAGATTAAAATCCCAAGGATTTCCAGCCACAAGCAAGTCTGCAACTACATGCCATCCCACACTAGTCTTCACCAAGTACTCAGGTATTGTCGCCAAAAGCTGGAATGCGGAGGGGGATGCAGGAGGAGAAAGAGAGAGAGAGAGACAAGGAGAGACAGAAGTCCATCAGATTAACTCTGGATTTTAAGGCTTTGAGCTACAAATGACTATGAGCAGGGCAGGAGAGAAAAAAGAACTTCTGATCTCCCCACTGCTTTCCCCACTCTTGAATCTCCAGGTACTCTAAGTTTTCAAGTCTAAGAGTAAGGCAGGGGATGAAAGTAACTCTTCCAAGGCACTCCAGGCTTTAACAGAGGAAAGACACAACAGGGTTGAAAAGAGGCATTAAAAAGCAGAATATGATAGGAAATTCTCTCCAATAATTCTCTCCAATATACCTTCTGCTCCCCTCTCTCTTTCTTCTTCTTCTGGAATCCCAATTATTCTAATGTTGTTTCATCTTATGGTGTCACATTATCTCTCAAATTCTCTCCTCATGGTCCAGTAGCTGTTTATCCCTCTTTTGCTCAGCTTCTTTATTCTCTGTCATTTGGTCTTCTATATCACTAATTCTTTCTTCTGCCTCATTTATCCTAGCAGTGAGAGCCTCCATTTTTTTATTACACCTCATTAATAGCTTTTTTGATTTCAACTTGGTTAGATTTTAGTTCTTTTATTTCTCCAGAAAGGGCTTTTATATATCCTGAAAGGGTTTCTCTAATATCTTCCATGCCTTTTTCGAGCCCAGCTAGAACCTTGAGAATTGTCATTCTGAACACTATACCTGACATATTACCAATGTCTATATTGATTAGGTCCCTAGCCTTCGGTACTGCCTCGTGTTTTTTTTTTTTTGTGGTGAGTTTTCCCACCTTGTCATTTTGTCCAGATAAGAGTATATGAAGGAGCAAGTAAAATACTACAAGGGTGGCAAAGACCCCAGGAAAATATACTTTAACCAAATCAGAAGAGACCCCAAATAGTGGGGGGGGGGGGGGAGAAAGGGGATAAAAAGAGGTTCAGAAAAAAAAAAAACAATTAAAAAAAGAAAACGAATAAAGAAAGAATTTAAAAAAGAATATATATATATATTATATTAGATAAACTAGTTTAAAAATGTTAAAAAAGATAAGTGTAAAAGTTTAAAAAATTAGCAGAAGAAGAAGAAAAAAAAATTGAAAAAAAAAAAAGAAAAAAAAAACAAATTAAATTAACTGCAAGACTAATGAATCATGGGGAGAAAGCCATGAGTTCAGTGCTTTGCTTTCTCCTCCTCTGAAATTCTGTGGCTCTCCTTGGTATTGAACCTGCACTCCTTGGTAGATGAACTTGGTCCTGGCTGGATTTCTTGTTGATCTTCTGGGGGAGGGGCCTGTTGTAGTGATTCTCAAGTGTCTTTGCCCCAGGTGGAATTGCACGGCTCCTGATAGGGCCAGGCTGAGAGAAGATATTTGCAAACTACATATTATTTAAAGGGCTAGTGTCGAAATCTATAAAGAACTTAGCAAACTCAACACCCAAACAACAAATAATCCAATCAAGAAAGAGACAGAAGACAAGAACAGACATTTCTGCAAAGAAGACATCCAGATGGCCAAAAGACACACGAAAAAGTGCTCCACATCACTCAGCATCAGGGAAATACAAATCAAAACCAGAATGAGATATCACCTCACACCAGTCAGAATGGCTAAAATTAACAAGTTAGGAAATGACAGATGCTGGCGAGGATGTGGAGAAAGGAGAACCCTCCTACACTGTTGGTGGGAAATGCAAGCTGGTGCAACCACTATGGAAAACAGCATGGAGGTTCTTCAAAATGTTGAAAATAGAACTACCCTACGACCCAGCAATTGCACTATTGGGTATTTACCCTAAAGATACAAATGTAGTGATCCGAAGTGGCACGTGCACCCGAATGTTTATAGCAGCAATGTCTACAATAGCCAAACTGTGGAAAGAACCTAGATGTCCATCAACAGATGAATGGATCAAGAAGATGTGGTATATATACACAATGAAATACTATGCAGCCATCAAAAGAAATGAAATCTTGCCATTTGCAACAACATAGATGGAACTAGAGGGTATAATGCTTAGCGAAATAAGTCAATCGGAGAAAGACAACTATCATATGATCTCCCTGATATGAGGAAGTGGAGGTGCAACATGGGGGGTTAAGGGGGTAGGAGAAGAATGAATGAAACAAGATGGGATTGTGAGGGAGACAAACCATAAGTGACTCTTAATCTCACAAAATAAACTGAGGGTTGCTGGGGGTAGGGTGTTTGGGAGAGGGGGGTGGGGTTATGGACACTGGGGAGGGTTATGTGCTATGGTGAGTGCTGTGAAATGTGTAAACCTGGCGATTCACAGACCTGTATCCCTGGGGATAAAAATACATTATATGTTTATAAAAAATAAAAACTAAATTAAAAAATTTTTTTAAATGCAGAATATGAATCATGAGTCTGGCAAATTAGACAGCAAAACAGAGAGAAATAGAACTCCCACAATTTTAAACCTGGAAGCTTAGCTATGAAGTAAGAGTAGAGCCCTGGAATTTGCCAGTATTTGGATTCCAAGTCCTATTAAAGACAAAGTTGTGACCCTATCCTCACGGCATCTGAATCACTGGCATTCTGCCGCAAACTACAACTGGAAACAAACAAACAAAAACGGTCACAATAACCACTAAGCATATTAACTCACCTTTTCTCACCCCTACTACTCCAGATCTAGAAGGGCATGAAAATGAGTGTTACTTATTTCATTCTCTACAGTTGCTTTATACAGAAACAATGCAATAAAATATTACATAGCATACAATAAAGCAAAAGTAAATGTAACAATCGAAAGACAAAACAGTAGACAGAACAGAGGTGAGTCAAATGTCAAAACTGGCAGACACTTGAAACTAGCTCTGCTATAAGTAAAAAGAAATGGAAGGACTGAACATTAAGCAGGAAGAGATAAGGAATTTCAAAGGGTATGTATATTACAAAAAATAGAAACTCTAAAAATGAAAAATATAGGATCAGAAATAAAGAATTCAATAAATAGGCTTTAGAGCAGACACAAAAGAGTAAAGGATTAGTGAACTTGAAGATACTTAAAGAGGAAGTAGCTAAGTAAAAAAAAAAAGTGAAAAATGAACAGAATGGAAAATCCAAGATAACCAAGTCTAACATGGAGTGTCAGTAAAGCTCTGAAAAGAAGTGAGAAAAAATGAGGCAGAAAAAGCATATAAGAAGATAATGTCTACATAATTTCCAAAATTGATCAAAGATTCTAAACCAAAGATGCAATAGCTCAACAAACCCCACAGTGACTAAATGCAAGAAAACCACAGCAAGGCACATCACAGACTGATAGTGAAAACAGTAAAAAAAAAAAAAATTTTTTTAATAGCAGTGAGAGAATAAAGACACCTTACATACTGAGGAAAAATGTAAGAATTTCCACTAACTTTTATTCATAAACAATTCATTCCCAAGAAAATAAAGCTACATCTTACAGCACCTGGGTGGCTCAGTCAGTTAAGTGTCTCACTCTTGATTTTGGCTTAGGAGATAATCTCAGGGTTGTGAGAATGAGTCCTGCGTCAGGCTCTATTCTGGGCATGGAGCCTGCTTGAGATTATCTCTCTCTTCCTCTACTGATGAAAAAAAAATTTTTTTTTAATAAATAAATAAATAAATAAAGCCACATCTTAAAAAAAAATGAATCAACCTATAAATCTATATGCAGAAAAAAAATCCTTTAAAAGGAAAATGAAATAGATAAAAGCTGAGAGAATTCATCACCAGCAGACACACAATACAAGAACTGCTAATGGAAGTTATTAGTCATAAGCAAAATAATACAACATGAAACCACAGGAGATAATTAAAAGCATCTGAAATGGTAAATACATAGGTAAATACAGAATATGTTTTAAACTACTTTTGTGGGGCGCCTGAGTGGCTCAGTCAGTTAAGTGTCAGCCTTCAGCTCAGGTCATGACTCCAGAGTCCTAGGATCAAGCACTGTGTCAGGCTCCCAGCTCAGTGGAGAGTCAGTTTCTCCCTTTGCCTGTTGCTCCTCCTGCTTGTGCTCTCTTTCTTTCACACTCACTCTATCTTAAATAAAGTCTTAAAAAAAGAGAGAGAAAACTGACTTTGCATATATATGCAAATTTCTTTTAGACTATAGATTGTTTAAAGTGAAATAGTAAAAATACTATGAAAAAAATCAGAAGGACAATGGGCAGGCAGGGATAAATAAAATCACACTATTGTAAAATTTTTACATTGTTCATGAAGTATTCTTATTTGGAGGTAGACTGTGATAATGTAAAGATTCATACTGTAATCTTTTTAGAAGAGCACTCATTTTTGAAATGACACTAAGAGGTATAATGAAAGTCAATACAGGAGACAAAGCAGTGCACTAAAAAATACATGCTGCACCAAAAAGAAGGTAGAAGAAGGCACAATGAATAAGGAGGATAAAGAGAAAACAAATAATAAAGTGGGAGACTAAAATAAGCTACATTAATAATTATACTAAATAATGAATTAACTCCAGACTTTCAATTACTAAAAGCAGGAAATGGGGCAAAAGAATTGAGAGAAGTCCCCTGAGATGCTCATGGTGTTCAGCAACCAGAGGCTTAAGGCTCCCGGAAGAAATAGGAGAAAGCACTGGAAAGCAATACAAGCTTTCAACCTGCCAGACCAGACTGTCCTCTGTAATAGTTTTATCAACCTGCATTCACCACAGCAACTTAGGAGAGTCTCTGTTTCATCACAACCTTGCCAACAAAAATATTTTAAAATTTTTGCCACCATATGGGTATTCTAGGATATCCCAGTGTCACTTTAATTTGCATGTCTCTGTAAGTGTGAACAATTTTTCATGTTTGAGAACCATTTTTCTCTTTTTATGTGTGAATTTCCCTTCCCACATTTTCTTCTACTACATATATGGTTTCAAGTAGACTGTAATTAATTTGGGGTTTATTCTGTGTATCGTATAAAGACATGGATATAATTTTATCATTCCCCAAATGGCTACCAAGTTGTCCAAATAACGTGCTTTCATGCTTTCAAAAGTGAGTCTTCAATGCACTGCTTGGAGATGTTGCCTATGCCAGTAATCAGTTCTTCAGCCCCAAATTCACATTTTGTTACCTGAACTGTGAAAATGAATTTGAGCCCTTTACACATATTTCCTGGCCAGCTGCAACCATGTCAAGCTTTGTCAGCAGAGGGCACTGGGGATGAAAGGGTTTTGCTTCATGATTCAAGTGTGCTCCTAGGACAGGCTCCTACAGTGCAGAGTAGCTGGCAGTATCACGCAGCACCGTCCCTCAGGTGGTGGCATACTGGAGTGACTCCAGGAAGATCTCTGCCTTGTGAACAGCTTTTCCTTACATCTTAAATATAATTTCCACAAGTTCCAAAGAAGTGATTTCCAGCAAGTTCTGCCAGTGCAGGAACACAGCAACTCCACTCCCATTCACTGTCCTCTTCAATGTGATCTGAATCTCAACCCTAAGAACAGGGGAAGTTCTTCCACTCAAGAGGGGTAATAGCTGCTCTTTATATCTGCTATTCCTAGATTCTCTGGAATTCTCTTTACTTCTTACTAGATAAGGCTTCACTACTCCAATGTCCTGTCACACTTCATAATTTATATATCAAATTTTCTCTGTTCAAATTACATGTGGGTTTCCCTCTCCTTATTGGAGCCAGGCTGATACAATACCTTTGCCACATAGTAAGTTTCCATTTTTACTTGAGTCTAACTCAGGACTTCCTGCTCAATTTACTAGTCTGCTTTTTTATTCATGCAACAGTACCACACTGCCATAATGTTTGGTAGGACTATTCTCCCTACTCCTGTATAGTTTTTTCAAGTATTTCCTGGATAGTCTCACATGTTTTTTAAATGTAAATTTTAGTATCAACTTGCCTAATTCTATAAAGTAGCTTGTTGGTATTTTTACTGTGATTTTATTGAATTTATAAACTAACTTAGAAAGAGCTGACATCCTGATAATGTTGAGTTGTTCCATCTACGAGCAAGGATGTCTTTCCAATTTTACTTCTGAGTCTTTAATGAGTGTTTTAAATTTTTCTTCATATAGCTTTTGCACATTTGTTAAATTTATTCCTACATATTTAATCTTCTTTGTTTCTATGGTAAACATGTGCAATCATTTTTTCCTATTTATAATTGGTGTGTATGAAGGAATTGATTTTCATGTTAATTTTATATCCTGCTACTTCTCTAAATTATTTTATTGTTGGATTTAGTTTTATCATTGGTTCTCTGGGTTTTCCAGGTATATTATATCATCTGCAGATTGAGACAGTTTTACAACTTCTTTACCCTGATTTATCTTGTATAATACACTGGTTAATATCTTTGTACAGTGTTGAATAGTTAAGAGTAGTGGGCATCTTTGCCTTGTTGATGATTTTGTATGTTTCTCCATTAAGTAAGATAGGGGCTTTAAGACTAAATTATATAATATTTTATCAAGTTAAAGAAGTATCCCTTCATTCTTATTTTTTTTTTAAGATTTTATTTTTTTATTTGACAGAGATCACAAGTAGGCAGAGAGGCACAGAGAGAGAGAGAGAGGAGGAGGAAATAGGCTGTAAACAGAGAGCCCAATGTGGGGCTCAATCCCAAGACCCTGGGATAATGACCTGAACCAAAAGCAGAGGCTTTAACCCACTGAGCCACCTAGGCACCCCCATTATTTTCTTGAGTGTTTTTATCATGAGTGGATGCTGAATTTTCTCAAAGGTTTTCAAAATCAGCATCAATGGAGATAATATGATTTTCTTCCCTTAGATTTCTTAATATAGTCTATGATACTAATAGATTTCTTAATATTTAACCAAACATGTATATTTCTTTCTCAATGTGGTACTGAATTCTGTTTGCTATTATCTGTTTAGAAATTTTGTGTCAATATAATGAGTTGCATTTGTCTATAGTTTCCCTTCTTCATGCAGTTTGTATGGTTTAAGTTTCAGTGTTATACTTCCTTCATAAAAGGAAATTAGGAAGTTTCCCGTCTTTTTTTCTAGAATCATTTACAAAACATTTAGGATTATATTTTATGTGAAGGTTTGGTAGAATTCTCCTGCAAAACCACTTGAGCTTGAGAGTGCATTTGGGGATTATTCCTTGAGAATTTTCTCTGTTGCTTCTATGGTCTGCTCTAATAGGGTTGAATTTAGTAATTTGTACTTCCCTAGAAAATTACTTATTTCCTATAGGTTTTTAAAAGAATTTGCAAAGTGGCCCCATGATATTTTTTTATTTATTTATTTTTATTTATGATATACTTGTTATTTCCTATTTTATATATTTGTCCTTTATTTTTCCCTTGAATAGGTTAGACAATGATTTGCCTGTTTTGTTAACTTTTCCAAAACACTAGTACTGTTCATCAAGTGATGAATGGATATAAACAAAATGTGGTTAGTACCATAAACAGAGTATTATTCAGCCACAAAATGAAGTACTAATACATGCTACAACATCAGCAAACCGTAAGAACATTATGCTAAGTGAAAGAAACCAAATATCTAATGTCTATCATGTGATTCCATTTACACGAAATATCCATAGGCAAATCCATGGAGACATAAAGCAGATTAGAGGTTGCCCAGGGCTTGAAGCAAAAGGGGTGGGGAATGATAAATGGGTACAAGCCTTCTTGTTGGGTAATAAAAATGTTGTAGAATCAGAATGTGGTGATGACTGCACAACTTTGTGAATATGCTAAAAGTTACTGAACTGTACACCTTGAAAGGGTAAATTTTATGGTATCAATAAAGCTGTTTTTAAAAAGCTACTGCATGGCCAGGGGAAAAAAAAAATTACCAGGAATCTGGTTTATTTATTAGAGTTACTGTTTTTCTATTCTCCCTCATCAATTTTTGCTTTTCATTATTTTTCTTCTTTGTACTTTCTTTTGCCTTGCTTTGTTGTTTTTCCTCTAGTTTTTATTTTTTTAACTGGAAATTTAATTCACTTAATTTTTTTTTCATTTTTGCTGATGACAATGTTTAGTGAAAGAATTTTTGACTGATCATTGCTTTAAATGTATCACACATTATGATATGCAGTGTCTTCACTGTTGTTATGTTCAACTCCATGAGTTTAATTGTATTTATTTCCCTTTATCAAGGAACTATTTGATCATTTTTTTAATTTACAGATGAAGAGAACATTTTACTTATGTTAGTAAACTCTAGTTTTATTGTTATGTAATCAGAATGTTGCTTGTAATACTTCTACTTTATAGATGTTACTAATGCTTTATTTATAATACATAATCTATTTTGTCAATGTGTTTTAGCCCTGACAACCCTAACTAACCACTATAGTACTACCTATATAGTACTAAACACTGTACATTCGATCACAGCCTGCCATAGGCCCTCAATAGGAATGTGTATTCTTTATTATCAAGGTGTAACATTTTATATGCACCCATAAGATCAACCTCATTGATTATATTGTTTAGATATTCTATCTTTTTATTTGTCTACTTGATCCACTTAGTAATGAAAGCAGTGTAGTTAAGTCCATTATTTGTATGCTTCTATCTATGTGCCAATATACCTCCTATAGGTTTTGTTTCAGAAAGGTAGTTTCTATGTTATTTGAATAAATATTCATAAATGTAGTATCTTAATTGCCAAAAATAGGTTTTAGTATTAACCTTTATGTCACATTTAAAACTTTTGGGCTTGAATTCTACCATATCTGATATCAAGATCACTATTCCCTGTTCTCATATTCTTTCCATTTGTCTGCCCTTTTGTCCAATTAATACTTTTGTGAATCCTTTTACTTTTTAGCCATTCTGAATCATTTTATTTTATTTTTTTTAAAGATTTTATTTATTAATCTGACAGAGAGAAATCACAAGTAGACAGAGAGGCAGCCAGAGAGAGAGAGAGAGGGAGAGGGAAGCAGGCTCTCTGCCGAGCAGAGAGCCCGATGCGGGACTCGATCCCAGGACTCTGAGATCATGACCTGAGCTGAAGGCAGCGGCTTAACCCACTGAGCCACCCAGGCGCCCCTGAATCATTTTATTTTAAAGTACATCTCTTATAAATAGAATATGGTTGTTTTTTGTTATATGAGCCAATCCAAAAAAAATTAAGTGGCTAAAGCCCATTTACATTGATTGTTGTAACTGATATATTTGGTTTCAATTTTAGCATAATATTTTATAAACTGCGTATTTTGTTATTCTTAGCATGTTTCTTTGTCCATAAGATGTGTATTCTTTGCTAATTTTGTTTAAAAAATTTTGTTTTTACAAAGTTCTGTATTTTTGTTTTAGCAGTACTTTTGTACTTTTACCTTTTTAAATTCCCTTGAGTACAGTTTCCTCATTTAACTTTTTAACACCTGACTTATCAGGTGTTTTTGTTATTCTTTTACACCTATTGCCTATTTTCCTCCTTTCCTCTCCCCTCTCCTCCTGCTAGAATTCTAGTTTCATCATTTCTAATGTTCTCACAATACTTAACATTTTTACATTAGTTTTCCATTCTCATCCCCACCTTTCTTTCAGTCTTATACATATAATTACGTATGTTTTTAAATGCTCACCATCAAAACTTTTGGTGAAGAGTCCCAAACATCATTTGGTTAGATGAAACTCATCTTCTAGATTCCTCAAAAGGCATGAGGAGTACAGAATTACTTAACCTATGACATACTGAAAACTATTTTCATACAGCTTTAATATTTAAAAGATACCTTCAAGTACACACAGAGCATTTTCCAGAAGAGATCACATGTTAGCCCACAAAGCAAGTCTCAACAAACTCAAAAAGACTGAAATAAATTGCTCATCTTTTCAGACCACACTGGTATAAAACTAGAAATCAGGGGTGCCTGTGTGGCTCAGTGGTTAAGTTAAAGCCTCTGCCTTCGGCTCAGGTCACAATCCCAGGGTGCTGGGATCAAGCCCCATGCTGGGATCTCTGCTCAGCAGGGAGCCTGCTTCCTCCTCTCTCTCTCTGCCTGTCTCTCTGCCTACTTGTGATCTCTGTCTGTCAAATAAATAAATAAAATCTTTAAAAAAAAAAAAAAACTAGAAATCAACCACAAGAAAAAAAATCTAGAAAGAACACAAATACATGGAGGCTTAATACATGTTACTAAACAGTGAATGGGTCAACCAAAGAATCAAAGAGGAAATCAAAAAATACATGGAGACAAATGAAAATGAAAACACAATGGCCCAAAACTCTGGGATGCAGCAAAGCTGTTCTAAGAGGGAAGTTTACAGCAATACAAGCCTACTTCAAGAAGGAAGAAAAATCTCAAATAAACAACCTCGCTTTACACCTAAAGGAGCTGGAAAAAAAACAAAGCCCAAAGCCAGTAAAAGGAAGGGGCAAATAAACATTAGAGAAGAAATAAATGAAATAGAGACGTAAAAAATAAAGCATATAAATGAAACCAGAAGGTGGCCCATAAAAAGGTAAACAAAAGTGATAGATCTTTAGCAGACTCATAAAGAGAGAGAGAGAGAGGAAAGAGAGGAGGAGGATTCAAAAAAAATAAAATCATAATTGAAAAAGGAGAAACAACAACCATCTCCCAAAAAAAAGATTATAAGAAAATAATATGAAACATTATATGCCAGCAAACTGAACAACCCAGATGAATTGGATTAACTCTTAGAAATATATAACCTTCAAAACTGACTCAGGAAGAAATAGAAAATTTAAGCAGACCAATTACTAAAAAGGAAATTGAATCAGTAATCAAAAAACTCCCCAAAAAGACCAGATGGCTTCACAGGTGAATTCTCCCAAACATTTAAAGAAGAATTAATATCCATTCTTCTCAAACTATTCCAAAAAGGTAGAAGAGGAAGGAAGGCTCTCTCTAGTCTATAATTTATTTATTCTATAGAACTAACATTACCCTGATACCAAAACCAGATAATAAAAGAAGAGAGAGTACTACAGGCCAATTATCTCTGACAAACATAGATGTAAAAATCCTCAACAAAATATTAGCAAACTGCATACAACAACACATTAAAAAGATTATTCACCACAATCAAGTGGGACTTATTCCTCGGATGCAATGGTAGCTCAATATTTGCAAATTAATGTGACATATCACATTACTAAAATGAAGGATAAAAATCATATGATCATCTCAACAGACGCAGAAAAGCATTTGATGGAATTCAATATTCATTCATGACAAAATTCTCAACAAAGTGGGGTTAGAGGAAACATAACACTGCACAATAAAGACCATATATGAAAAAGCGACAGCTAACATCATACTCAATGGAGAAAAATAGAGCTTTTGCTTAGATCAGAACAAGATAAGGACTCTCCACTCTCACTAGTTCTGTTCAACAGGGTACTGGAAGTCCTGGCCACAGCAATCAGACAACAAAAAGAAATAAAAGGCATACAAACTGGTAAGGAAGAAAACTTTCACTACTTGCAGATGACATGATACAATATATAGAAAACCCTAAAGACTCCACCAAAAACTACTGGAACAGATATATAAATTCAGTAAAGTTACAGAATACAAAATTAATATGTGAATCCTCCAATTTTGTGGTTCTGTTGTCTTATAATTGTCTAATTCTTCCTTTTTCTTCTTTGCCTCTTCACAACCAAATGGCCAAAGGAAGCTTTTTCCTTCCTTTTTGCCTTTTTTTTCTCTCCCAGAAGCGATATAGTTGAAGGATCATCCTTTTAATTCCTATTCTTTAAATTAGTCTTAACCTTTTAAACAGAGTCTGCCCTTTTAAATCACATTCCTTTTCCTTTATATGGCATCTAATACTTTCTAAGTTGTATACCTGCTCACTATACAGCATTTCTCAGTTTAAATCTCCCACCTGGGGCCCTTAATTGGAACCAGTTCCTTTAAGATATGCATACTTTAAAATACTTTTCTGATATGCCAAGTTACCTTAGTATTTTCAGATTTGGGGTAGATTTCATCTTCCTGGTAGTCATTCCTATTCACTCTCAAGCCATATCATTTCCATCTCTACTCTGCTTTTCCAGTAGTTTAAAAAGGTCTGCCTTGAATCACTAAAGCCCCACAATAGGACAAGATTGGAGTGGTAGTGTGTGGAACCATGGTGCTGGTTTTTTTAATGTTTTCTTTTTGTCCTCAGCTATTTGATAGTTTCACCATTCTCTGTCTTTACATAATGTTGAGAGTGTGTTTTTTTACACAGAGTTTTCATATGTGTGCAGTTATTAATACAGTTCAAAAGATTTGGGGAGTTTGTTCATGACACTATTACCATTTTCTAGCTATCAGAAGTCTGAGTGTGCTTTGTTCAATAAGTAGATAAGCTGATTCTAAAACTCATATGGAAATGTAAAAGATCAAGGATAGTCAAATTACACCCAAGAAAAGATGAGGGCTTCTACTAACTGATATCATTACTTCTATTACGTTTCATTAATCAAAACAGTATGATATGGGCATGGAGAAAGTAAACTAGAACAAGGGAACAGGATAGTGCCTAAACACAGACAAACAGAATATGGTAAGTAGATCTTCAACCAAAATGCCAAGTCAATCCACTGGGAAAGAAAAATCTTTTTAACAAATTATTACTGAAACAATTGAATATCTGCATAAAAATAAAGAAATATACCAGTCTCTTTCCCAGTCTACACACAAAATTAATTAGGACATATATCTAAATATAACCCTAAAGCTTCTGGAAGCAACCATAAAAGAATACGTCCACAAACTTGAGGTAGGCAACAATTTTTAGACAGAACATAAAATGTACGAATCATAAAAGAACTGACAAAATTGATCTTCACCAAAATTAAACATTTCTAATACAAAAAGATATTACTAATAAACCAAAATAAGATGGGAAAATACATTCACATCATATGTAATTGCCAAAAGACTTATAGCTAGAACATATAATTCCCACAAATCAATATTTAAAAGTCAAACAATTCAATTTTTTTAAGTCAGCAAAAGACTGAAATAGATACTTCATAAAATAATATATACAAATGGCCATTAAGCACATGAAAAAGGGCTCAATATCTTAATAACTCTGATCATCAAGAATATACACTTTAAAAACAGAATGAGATACCATTTCGTATCAGCATGAATGGCTAAAATTAAAAGGACTGAAAACATTGAATTTTGATGAGAAAGTAGAGAATCCACATGTCCCACACATTGTTAGGGTACACAATGTCACATCTGTAGAAATAAAGTAGCTATTTCTTATAAAGATAAACACAAATCCATCCTACGATCCACCAAACCCACTCCTCAATATTTAATCAAGAGAAATGAAAACACTGGCCCACAAAAATACTTGTCCAAGATGTTCACAGTCTTACTCCTAATAACCAGACACATACACACAAAAAACCCAAAATGGCTATCAACAGGAAAATGACTAAACAAATTATAGACGGTTGGTTAACATGGAATACTACTCAACAAACAAAAAAGAATGAACTACTAATACAGGCAAGACCATGACTGAATCTCAAAAACATGTCAAGTTTCTCACATGAAAAAGTGCTCCACACCACTTGGCATCAGGGAAATACAAATCAAAACCACAATGAGATACCACCTCATACCAGTCAGAATGGCTAAAATTAATAATCCAGGGAATGACAGATGCTGGCAAGAATGTGGAGAAAGGGGAACCCTTCTACACTGCTGGTGGGAATGCAAGCTGGTGCAACCACTCTGAAAAACAGCATGGAGGTTCCTCAAAAAGTTGAAAATAGAGCTACACTATGACCCAGCAATTGTACTACAGGGTATTTACCCTAAAGATACAAACGTAGTGATCCAAAGGGGCATGTGCACCCGAATGTTTATAGCAGCAATGTCCACAATAGCCAAACTATGGAAAGAACCTAGATGTCCATCAACAGATGAATGGATAAAGAAGAGGTGGTATATATATATATATACAATGGAATACTATGCACCCATCAAAAGAAATGAAATCTTGCCATTTGTGATGACAAAGGATGGAACTAGAGGGTATTATGCTTAGAGAAATAAGTCAATTGGAGAAAGACAACTATCGTATGATCTCCCTGATATAAGGAAATGGAGATGCAATGTGGGGGGACTGGGGGGTAGGAAAAGAATAAATGAAACAAGATGGGATCGGGAGGGAGACAAACCATAAGAGAATCTTAATCTCACAAAACAAACTGAGGGGAGGGGGATAGGGAGAGGGAGGTGGGGTTATGGACACTGGGGAGGGAATGAGTTATGGTAAGTGCTGTTAAGTGTGTAAACCTGGCAATTCACAGACCTGTACCTTTGGGGCTAATAACACATTATATGTTTATAAAAAAAATAAAAAAAAAAAAACATGTCAGGGTGCCTGGGTGGCTCAGTGGGTTAAAGCCTCTGCCTTCGGCTCTGGTCATAATCCCAGGGTTCTGGGATCGAACCCCACATCAGGCTCTCTGCTCAGCAGGGAGCCTGCTTCCTTCCTTCTCTCTCTCTGCCTGCCTCTCCGCCTACTTGTGATCTCTCTCTGTCAAATAAATAAATAAAATCTTTAAAAAAAAAAAAAAAAAACATGTCAAGCTTCTAAGAAGTTGACAAAAATAATTCCACTTTTATGGTGTCCAGTTAGAGGAAAATTAATTCATGATGACAAATGGTAGAAAAAGATGACCTAGAGGGAACAGGCCAGTGGAAGGGACAAAGCATGAGAAAACCTTCTTGGGTGACAGAAATGTTTTGTATTTTGTTTAGAATCATACTTCCATTAAGTGCACACAACTATGAAAACTTATTGCACTAAACACTTAAGACCTACACATTTTAAGGTATGTTAATTACAGTACAATTAAAAAAGAAAAGTTACATCACTTTCTTTATTCTGCAAACACTTGAGTCCCTAGTCCTAGGAATTCAAAGATAAAAAAGGAACATGGTCATTGACTTCAAATAAGTTCAGTTCCAAGGAAGCTTAGCTGACTTGCAGAGACAGATGAATAATTATAGCATAATGACCTAGAGATAAAATGTTATAGGAACTCAAAGAGAGGATACCTTCTTCCTGTTAGAGAAGACTTCCTATAAAAGATAATAGCTTCATTTTAAAATCAAAGGCAGAGCACCTGGGTGGCCCAGTCAGTTAAGAGACCAACTCTTAATTTCAGCTGAGGTCATGATCTCTGGGTCCTGGGCTTGAGATCCTTGGCATAGGCATTGGCACGGGGCTTACTACTCAGGAGGGAATCTGCTTCTGTCCCTCTATCTCTTCCTCTGCTCCTCCCTCCCTCCCCCACTTGCAAGCTTACACTCTCTCTAAAATAAATAAGTCTTAAAATGGGATAAAATAAAAGAGAGGCAAGAATCAAATAACTTAAATGGAGAAAAGCATTACAGACATAAGAGCAAGATGAGAAATGATATAATAATCAGATTCAATATAGCGCATACATGAGAGACCAATAAACAGGCTGATACTGTTGGAGCAGCAACTACAGAGAGGAAGGAGCAAGAAAGAAAGCCAGAGACAAACAAGAAGACATACAAATCTTTGTAAGGAATACAGACTTCATCCTGCAGGAGACAGGAAACCTAAAGGTTAAAAAACAATTTTAGATAACTTATTCTAACAGCCCTAGAAAAGATGGATTTGAGAGAGGAAGAAGACCAATCAGGAGGCTCCTAATGTCCTCCCAAGAATGAAGTCCTTTAGTGGGAAAATATTTAGAAGGTAAAACTGTTAGGACTGACTCTTAATTTAAATATAAGAGAATGGTAAGAGGCAAAACTGACTTTTAGGTGACTGGTGAGATGAATGTACCACAAACTAAGTCAGAATATAAAGAGAAGAATTTGGAAGACTGGGGAAGAAAAGCACACTTAAAAGCCTGGAAGTCTGAGGTGCCTCTGTGATACTGAGTTCAAACTATACAGCGAAGTGTTTCATATACAAGCACACATTTTGAAATACAGGCTTAGCCAGATTTAGGAATCATCACCATGCAGAAATCAGTTTAAAATGAGATTCATCAATTAAAGTAAGAAAAATGAGCAAGTGAAACAAAAACAAAACTTTTGTAGTACCAACAGGGAAAGTGAGAAAAGGCAGAAAGAGTGGGATAAGAATACTATAAAAAGACAGCAACTGAATAATAAGAAAAGGATAAAGAGAACAAAAATTCTGCAGTGTTTGGGGACACAGGGAACAGTAAATTTCAAGAAGTGAGTTGACCAGTACCTCCAATGCAGCAAAGAAGTCAGTAAGGAATGTACCTTACCAACAGATCATTGATAACTTCAGCAAAAGCATTTGGTGTAGTGTAGGAGAAGCACAAGTCAGTCGGCAGCAAACAGAAAAGTAATAGTAGGCACAGGTGAAAAAGTAGAAAATAACACAAAGAGTGGTGATAGACTTCTACGTATGTGCCATGTATGTGGTAAGAGTCAGACATGTGCTCAACATTAAAGCAGCAACTTTCAAAAGAAGGAAAAATACCAGAAAGGCATTTATAAAATGTTTTTTATGTAAAATATTTTCTCAAAAAGGAAACTCAGATTTCAGAGAAAAAAAATGTCCTGCTTAAAAATATCTAATTATTAAATGACTGTTTCAAATATAGCTTCTTTCACATACTGGCTTGGAAATAGCACTAAAATAAGAAAGGAATCGGTAGTTGATCCTATCAGCTTAGTCATGAGAAAGGTAAACACAAGTATGCCCACCTGGCATATGTTTTTAAAACTTCATTAATTAGGAAAAAAATAACATTCCTGCTCCTCTTCAGAAATCTAGATCTAAGAATTACATTATAAGGTCTTCCTTTTTCTTTTCATAAAAATCTTTATACTTCAAAATACCTTCTTTTTTGAAGTATTTTTATATACATATAAATGCAAATATAAATTATATATATTATTTTTTAAATGAACTTTCAAAAGGTATTTTAGTTTTGAGGCATCAAACAAACTTATGAACTTTTATGCAAAAAAAATTAAAATACCACCAGCACTAACACTAATAGAATAAGTATTAACTGATTTTATTTTTAAATTGTGGGGGAGGAAAGAAACAAGTCAAGGGCACTGAGAATAAACTAGAATTATCAATTCCTTCAATTTCCCTTAAGAAAAAATTCACTGATGAAGTTTATCTCTAGAGAATGTTTTCCTTTAAGTTGTCCCTACCTGAATGTTGATCTCTCAACCATTCTTGAAATGGAAGCCAGAGTGATCTTTGTAAACTCAGCAAATCTGGTCTTTTCAAGGCCCTGATTTAAAACTCTCAACGGATCTCTGGACGCAGGGTGGTACTTGGGGAATCCATCAAGTCATCAATACAAAGTTTGGCCATTTGAAAAAAGAGCGATTTGCATATATCTTCCAATTTGATATGTAAAATTAATCATAATTTTTACAGAAAAACTAATACATTCTTCAAAACTATTATACTCTTTAAGTTTGGGGATGAGCTATCAAGATTGCAGTGGTCTATTTAATTTAGCTAAAATTCAGGGCCTGGATTTCTCAGTGATGTTATTTGTTTATGTTGGTTACAGTTGTTAAATGGCATGCTTGGTTGTTATCACTATATTACTTATACCCCAGTATACCAGAGTGGTTAGGTGAAATGTAAAAGTTCTGATGGAACATTTTATAATGAAAATAATGTCAAAAATGGAAACTGTGAAAAAAAAGAATTTCAGTGTATATGAATCTCTACATGATGGGAATGGCAACTCTACAAGTTTGAGGATTCATATCCAAAAAGGAAAAATATGAATGAATATAAGAATGAATATTGAAAAACTGGATTTCATTAGACCCTTTGTGCCTAGTCCCCTGAACACTGTTAAAATAGTTCCCCTACAGGGACACCTGGGTGGCTCAGTAGGTTACACATCTGCCTTCCGCTAAGGTCATGATCCCAAGGTCCTGGAATCGAGTCCTGCATCAGGCTCCCTGCTCAGCAGGAAGTCTGCCTCTCTCTCTCCCTGCTGTTCCCCCTGCTTGGCTCATTCTCTCTCTGTCTCACTCAATCTAATAAATAAATAAAAAGATATAAAAAAAAACTTCACCTATAATTTTTGTCAAATCAATTCATGAATTTTTTTCATGAATTCAATTTCTAATCTAAAATAGCTTATTACTGGGATGCCTGGGTGGCTCAGTCAGTTAAGCGTCTGCCTTCAGCTCAGGTCATGATTCCAGGGTCCTGGAATAGAGCCCTTGTCAGGGTTCCTCCTCAGTGAGAAGCCTGCTCCTCCCTCTCTCTCTGCCTGCCACTCCCCCTGCTTGTGCTCTTTCTCTCTTCCTCTCTCCCTCTAAAATAAATAAATAAAATCTTTAAAAATAAATCAATTAAAAAAAACAGATTACAAATAAATTAGGTTAATTTAAGTATAAATGGCTATCAAATAGCTTTTGCTATTTAAAGACAAACTTCTATATTTTACTCAGAATTGATATGTTTTAGCAGGCTTTTCAACCTCACATCTGTTTCCTTCCCTTAAGCAGTACTGATCTGATAAAAACTATCTGTAGTTTAGGTTTTCTATAAAATCCAAAAGTTGTCCAGGTGTGATAGAAATTCTCAATTGAAAGCAATGAAGGATTTCTATCTGCCCTAGGACATAATGGAAAAGTTCTATTAAAATCAGTAGACCATTTCAAAAACACCTGACAATTCTGTATCTGATAGAAAGTCCCACTGCAAGTAGTGGCACATTCCTAACAAATAGTTAGGATTTACTAATCTGTGAAGCAGCACCATTCATACCAGTCATTACAAATAAGGATACAAACAAGGATCATGGTTGTTCTGGAAAGGTATTTTTGACAAACATTGGAAAAGTAGCATGTACAACTTATTCCAACCTCTTCTAAGTAATAATGAACTAATAAATCTACTTCACTAATTACTTAGGACAGAGGCCAATAAACTTTTTCCGTAAAGGGGCAGATAGTAAAAATTGTAGTTTTCCTGCAGGCCATATGATCTCTGTCACAACTACTCAACTCTGCTCAGAGCACAAATGCATGGTATAGCTGTGTATGAATAAAACTTTATTAACAAGGGTAAGCATGAAATCACTGGGCCATAGTTTGCCAACTCCTTACTTAGGATAAAGCTCTATAATCTTTTTTCTTTAAAATCTAGATTCAAAAGATGTCTCTCTTTAAACATTTATTTAATCTTCAAAAAATTTATATTGTTCCATAAATTTACATATTACAAAACTGGCTCCAAACATTTAATTTTTAAGGAGGACATTCCATTACTCGTTAAATGAAAACCTTATTTATAAAATTAAAAGGCAAATACTTAATAACAATGCAATATTTCAACAAGAATATTAAATTACCTGCCTTCAGCTTCAGAGACTTACTAAATTCACATCTAAAATAAGAGATTGAATATTGATAGTTCTCTCTCTCAAATGTCTTTCTATTCTTCCTGTGCAAGTAAAATAATATTATATGAAATATCCTATCTGTATTACTTATCTTTAATTTGAGGCACCAACATTTATAAGATTACCAAATGGCAAGATATATTTTATAATGAGATTCAAAACCCATAAGATATAAGGATTTTGTCTTTATCAAGGTAATCCTTTAAGAGACAACAAAAGATATTCTAAAATAAAAGACAACTTTTTTCAGAAATAACACAATATCAGAAATCGATATATGTGAAAATTACATCAATTTATTTATAGGCAGCAGTAAGTTATGAGAATCCAGGCTTAATATGCATTAGAAAGGACCTAAATATTTACTAGCCACTCAGCATATGACAAGCAGTGTTCTGAACACTTTGTGTGTATCAACTCATTAATCCTCTTAAGCACACTGTGGGTTAGGTGCTATAATTGGCACCACTTAACAGATGAGCAAACTGAGGCAGCAAATAATTAATGTACTCAAGGCTATAGTTAATCAGTGGCAGAACCAGGATTGACCCTAGCAGAAGACAGTTGGACTTCAGAGCCCATGCTTTTAACCATGAACCCCATCGCTTCTCAGGAGGCAGGTATATCTGTGTGCCAGCCATACTTCAATTACACCTTAAAATTTAAAAATAGAAAGTAGGTATAAATTTAACTGAAAATCAAGGATACATGTGGTGTTTTCACAACTATTTTCTATTCCTCAGTAATCGCTCATGATAACCCAGTTTTGTGATATAATTCTAATTAACCAATTCTAATAGAAATTAACTATTCAAAATCATGGAATTTACTAATTTCAGTTCCAAACACAAATCCATTCCAGCTCGCAAGCCTGTTCCTCCTCCACAATGCTGACTTCCTGCTGACTTCTTAGTTCATGTACACTGAGTACTTAAGCAAAAAAGAAAAAAAACGGCTGCTGCGGGGCAGTACCAGGCAAGCTGTAACAGCAACAAGCAAGCTGAATATAACAAAAACATTCAGTCAAACAGCCTATTTTTCCACTTTGAAAACACAAGTCTTAGATACACAGAAATCTATAATCATACATTTTTTAAATATACTTTTGCTTAAGGCAGTAGAGCATTACCAGTAACGATAAACAATTCAATTTGCACATGAAAGTTATTGTGATAAGGTAAAACATTTTAAAAGACCACCAACCGTCCAATTCAATTTTATTTTCCACGAAAACATGTTTAGGCAGGAGTAATTCAAACCATGTCAAGCAATGTTAGCCAATATGACAACGGCACAGATAAGTCTCATCACACCAAATGTAAACTAATATTAGTTCGTATTAATTCATAACTAAAAGTATAAGAAAGCTACAAAATATAGTGGAAAGGTATTACCTCATAACAAACATGACTATTCTTTAATTTGTCATAATAGATATCAACCACATGATTAAACCAAGAAGGCTCGCAATCCCCTTTGCTAAGCAAACATAATACATACATACATACTTACTACTTATTATTATGGAGTGACATAATTAGGGAAAGAGGGCTTGGCAAACTAAAAAGTCCTTTACAAACATAAGATTATCACTAAAAATAATAAAAAATTTTAAGTAGAATATTAATAAGTAAATTGAATCAAAAGTATAAAGTAAAAAAAAAAAATTCCTCATTCATTCATACCAAATTCATGCAACTTTACCATAATTTCAATAGCATCAGTAAGTGAAAAATTCAAAATGTCTTCAGGTAGAAGGGAACTACTTCAAATGTGGTCCCTGGATCCATGTCAGTCTTCAAACTCTTTGTTACTGCTTCATGATGGAGTAACTGAAGGGAGCATTTAAAATCTCTTACAGGGGTGCCTGGGTGGCCTGGGTTAAAGCCTCTGGGTTAAAGCCTCTGCCTTCAGCTCAGGTCATGATCCCAGGGTCCTGGGATGGAGCCCCACATCGGGCTCTCTGCTTGTCACGGAGCCTGCTTCCCCTCCTCTCTGCCTGCCTCTCTGCCTACTTGTGATCTCTGTCAAATAAATAAAAATAAATTTTAAAAATATACATTTAGGCTTGTTTAAAAAAAATCTCTTACAGAAATTTGAAATTGTTACAAAATTTTATACTTCACAAAAGTACTGGTGTGTGAAAAACTAGAAATTTTAATAACTGGAAAGAGTTTGAGAATCACAGAACTAGACCACATTTCCCAGAATCCTTTTCACATAGGTGAGACTAAGTTTTTGGAAACAAAGGAAGTAATGTGTCCCACTTTTCCCATTAGGGAAAGACTTGACTCTATGGCTCTCAGCTGTCCTTTCCCTTCCTGCGAGCTAAAACTCAGATGTGGCAGCTACTTTGCTATATGTGTGGAAACAATGACAATACCCTAAGTGGTGCTTCTCAAACTCTGAGGTACAAAAAAGTTACTAGGAGAATCCTGTTAAAACACAGATGCTGATTGAATAGCACTGTGGTAGACTGAGATTCTGCATTGCTAACAATCTACCAGATAACGCTAATGATGCTGATCTTAGGACCATACTTGGAGTAGCCAGTGTTAAGGGACAACAAAACAGTAAGACCAAAGGAACCTGGGTCCCTAAATGACAGCAAAAAGCAATATCACCATCACTGTATGTTGTTTTGTGATGATGGAGGAAAAATGCTATGATTTCTAGAGCTTTGTAATGTGGGGTCTTTGTACATCAGCCTAGATTTCAACCTAACTAATGTAGATCAGTTCTGTAAATATTAGAAGGGTATACCTCAGGCCAATTTTGTGTTTTAATTAAAATCATGTCAACATAAGTGCTTATTCACATAAGTATAAACTGGTAAAAACTTCAAGGCCTTATTGCCCTTTCAAAATAATCAGGCTCTTGAACGCACACTATGATTTCTGTCATGTGTCATTTAAATATTATTACTCTGTACCCATTAACATCTAAACCACCACCCTGCACTATCTTTTTCATGATGTCAAATCAAAATTTAATGAGTATAATGGCAAGTGTCTCTGTACAGCCAAGAGTAGCTAGATGTGTTTACCAACAAAGTTAAATGTAAATTTGGGGTGGTTACTTTGTACCAATAATGATGTAAACACAGACACAAAAATGGGCACTGAAATTTCATGGTATTGATAAAGCAACCATATTTTTAATATACGTACACAAAATACATTCATTTTTACCAATGGTTAATTATCAAAGAAACACCTAATTAACATATGCTTAGAAAGACTTCTGATAAATGTATAACTAAAAAAAAAAAAAAAGTAAAAACAAAGCAAATAATCACAATCAGAAAAAGCAGTCAAAAATTTATCAGCAGGGGCGCCTGGGTGGCTCAGTGGTTTAGGCCTCTGCCTTCAGCTCAGGTCATGATCTCAGGGTCCTGGGATCGAGCCCCACATCCCTGCTGAGCAGAGAGCCCGCTTCCCCCTCTCTCTCTGCTTGCCTCTCTGCCTACTTGTGATCTCTGTCTATCAAATAAATAAATAAAAATCTTTAAAAAAAAATTTATCAGCAGCAGTCAAATAAAGAATTATACCCTAATCCTATAAAACTTCATAATGACCAAAGACAGATCTGATAGAGCCTGGATTCTAACCCTGTACTACACCTCCCCAAAAAGCACAACTTTTCCTCCCTGAAAAGCACAAGGAAAGAAGAAAATCAACACAATCCTGGAGAACCGTCACTATCACTCACAATTTAGGGTGAAACAAACCAAGAGACTCAGCAAGCAGCCTGGACAAAAGATTATGGCAAACCCCTAGGAGGAGAAGCCTCTGCATACCAACTGAAGCTCTCAGCCCCAGGGGAAAGGCTCAGTAGTATTGGCCATTCTGAGTATGGTAGACAGAGGAAAGCCACTGAGAAGAAGCCTATTTTACATGTTTTGTGACCTGACTGGCAACATATACATGGTCTTTTTGCTGTTCATAATTGAAAGTTAACAAAAGAACAACCTATGCTTGGCAGGGTCCTCATATAAGAACCCAGTGAACTGAAACCCTCTGCAGCTTACTAAACTGGAAAGTGTCCCAAATGCCTACTGCTTTGCCCTATCAAAGGCCACAGAATGAATTACAACCTCATCATCCTAATGCTTTTCTAACCAGGGACCCCCAGATAACAAGCAATTCTGAAATATTAAAAAGAAAAATAAAAACTTTAGTACCTCATAAAATATCAAATGAGTAAAGAAATTATTAGGACCTAGGACAAACTTATACTAAAAACAAACTTCTGAAAATAATTTCTATTAACAATGCTTTGAGAAAGAACATCTCAAACCCCTACAGAAACAGTTGGTTGTCCCATTCAAAGAAATATTATCAATGTATCTGTAAACGTATGTGTTTGTGTTCTGTCATTAGTATCAATAGAGAAAGCTTTAACAGTTTATTTCCTGCATTTCTGTAAAAATAATAATTTTTCCATAAAACTGATTTTTAGAATTTCACATTCATTTCACAAGTAACAATTTCCTACTCTGTACAAAGCCTGAATAAGTTTCATGTTCCTTGAGAACACAAAAACAATATTATGAAACATCTGAGACTAATTAATTATGATGGTATTATCAATATTCATTCCACAAGCATTTCTGTGTCTACTGTGGACCTCACCCCCTGCTAAATGCTAAGAGTTGTATAGAAACATGAGAAGACTTGATCCTTGTCCTGCAGGATCTTACAAAACAAGACATCAAACTATTTTAACTAAATAGAAAAACTGGATCTAATCTAATCTAATAATATTAGAATACATTTATGGCAAAAGGGATATACACTTATTTCTTTGGGTCTAATAATATTAGAATATATTATGGCAAAAGGAAAAATTATTTCATTCATTTTATCATGACCATCTATCAACTTTCTGGACATTTAAACTTGCATACATCCCTATTTCTCTTTCAAAACAAAACTTAAACTGAATTAATTCCAAAAGCCATTATAAAATGTTGGTTTAATTTATTTAGCAAGTTTTTCCATCAACATTTATGTTTAATGTTTCATATTATATATTTTTAAAAATCTACCTTTATTAATTTTCAAATATCTCAAGGTCTTGCTTAGGAATTCAGTAAAATAAAAATGTTTTTTCTTACATCTTCACTTAATGTCTACAACAGACTGTCTTCTGAAAAGTTGTTTTTAAAGATTTTATTTATTTATTTGGGAGAGAGAGAGAGAAAGCATGAGCAGGGGGAGAGGCAGAGGAAGAAGCAGGCTCCTTGCTGAACAGGGAGCCAAATACAGGGCTAGATCCCAGGACCCTGGGATCATGACCTGATCCTAAAACAGAGCCTTAGCAAACTGAGCCACCCAGGTGCCCCTATTTGCATTTTATATTTAAAGGGGACGGGGGTGGGGGTGGGGGGTGGGTTGGGGGGGGTGGAATTTTTTAAAAAGGAACATTCAGATACCTAAATTTATTTTTTAAAAAAAAAAGTTTTAAAAACTGATCTGAATCTCTAGAATCAGCAAGTCAGTAATATTGACCTAAGCAAATAATCTTGTCACAGAACTCTTAAAGATATGTCCATTTTCTCTTTTCAGAAAAGTCAGTGATTTCCTTCCAATCCTTTTTCCCCTCTCTGGCAGCTCCTAGAAGGCTAATTCTCTTTTAAAATGCTGAAATTCCTCAGTGCTTGAACCTAGACTCTTATTTAAAGCTTGACTTTTTAGATCATAGATCAGTGCTATCTAATAGAAATAAGATGCAAGCTACACTCGTAACAGTAAAAAGAACCATGTGAAGTTAAATTAATAATGTATTTTAACACAATATATTGACAGCATTATTTCAATATATAAGCAATATAAAAATACATGAGAGATATTTACATCCTTCTTTGTTCTAAGTCTTCCAAATCCAGTCTGTATTTTATAGGTACAACTATTTTACATTTTACAAGCATTCAGCAGCCACATATGGCTAATGTCTACCATATTGGACAGTGTGGCCTTAGATGATGTCATCTGCACTGCTTCAATTATCAGCTATACTTGAATGATTCCGAATTTATTCTCTAATCCGGTCTTTTTCCTAGTGCAAGATTAGTATTTCCCAACGTCTAACTGGCATCTTCTTTTAGATAACTCAAAGCCACCTCACAGTCAAATAATGTCTAACTTCAATTCCACCCGTGAAAAATGTGTTCCTTTTCTAATACTCCCTATTTAACCTTATTGTAATCAGTTCAAGTATAAAAGCCAGAAACCTAGAAATCAACTCTTTGACACCTCCTTCTCTCTTTCCCATATACAATCCATCTAAAAGTTCTGTCCATTTTACCTCCTAAATATTGCTCAAATCAATTTCTGTTCTCCATCTCAATCATCACCACCACTTTATCCATCCGGCTACTCATGCCAAGCTCTGAGCTATTTTCTTCAATGCAAGCATTTCTCAAAATTTAACTATGATGTCATCCCTACTCCAACCCCTGATAAAACTTTCCAACTGATTTCTATTGCCTCCAGAATAAAAGCAAGGCCCAAGCTACAGGACCTAGACCCTAAGTATCTCCCAGTCCCACTTCCCTATACTGTTCCTATCTTGTCCAGTCATCCCAGTCCTTCAGACCTTTGTACTCACCATGCTCCCTACTGCCCTGTGAAATTTGCATCTGCTTTTTAAAATCTTACTTATCCTACATAATTCCCACTCATCCTCCAGATCTCAGGGATGCATTCTACAACCACCACAAAGACACCAAATTTCCATTCCATAAATTCTTCCAGAACCATGCCCCTTTTCATCTCTGGTGTGTTTACAGATGCAGTGTTTACAGTATATAGTTAATGGCTTTCTTCCCCATAAGACTACATCAGATTATACTAAAGAAAGTGTCTGCTACAAGATGTTTAATAATTATTTGTTGAATGAATGCATCAATGAATCTGCCTTGTTTTTCCCTAAAAAAGGACTAGACACCATATGAGATGGCATATACAACATATCCTACTTATACACCATTAGTTCTGGAAAGCCTTCCAGACTTCCCAAGCAAAATACCACTGTACAGCATGTTTAAATTCTGAGGAACTTGTATATAATCGCAAAAACAAACAGTGCCTTGTGTAAAAGAGGCATAAACATTTACTACATGTATTTCAGTAGACACATTACTATATAGGGTTACATATTTCTTTGCATTATTGCAGAGACTTAACAGTTGTAAACATACCATACCTCCAACAGCACTATCTTAAGATGAGGGTAGCTATTTGTCTCCACTATAAAGGCTGTAAAGCTGTAATAAGTGTAAGAAGCCCTCATACATGCACACAGACTCACCCACAGAGTAAGGTTGTGAAACCTGTAGGGGTTACAGTACTAAGGTACACGTAGGATCTGTCCAGCCCTGGAGTGTGATGTGGTTCTTTCCCCTTTCTCTCTATCACTAGGGTGCTTCTTTTCTGTTCTATCTTTGATTTGACACTCCTGTTAATATTTCACCTTATCACCACACATTTTTTTGTCCCCTCTTCTCTGCTTTATTTTGTTTTCATTCTACGACTTCACAAATGTTTCTCAATTTTTACATAAATTGTTTTTGCATTACTGGGAGTGCAGTCTGCTTCTTCTAAAAATCATCTGGAGGTAAAGCCTTCTTCCGCTAATTCCAGATCCTACATCTTACAAAAAGTCAATTTCTAGAGAGATGGGACTTAACTGCAACATGATAAGTCAAACTGCCAATATCCTTCTTTTGTCAAAAGGAGAAAATATAATCCGAAAAAGTTGATATAGTTATATTTTTATGGTTCTTGAAATGTTACTATGTAATTTTTACTTGATTTAGCAAATGCTGCTGTGTGAGAGGAGAAAATTATTTTCAACTTGCTGAGGTAGCAAGTTTCTTTTTATACCCCCTTTATGCTTGAGGCAGTCAAGTCTACAGGCAGTTGAAACTAGATTTATAGGTTATTCACCAAAAAATCACTGCAAACAGCACCTTGAAACCTTAAAATTTGCAGTTTAACAGAATATCCAGGCATTTTTAGCAGTTTATAGTATCAGTAGAAGCCACCGGGCAGTGTGTAACATATTTTAAGACAGAAGGTCAACAAGGCTTATTAGTATTGAACTATAATTTCACAAAAAAACATAAACCAAAGATATAGTTACAAATGCTCATTAAAAAAATATGAAATGTTTCAAAATGCGATGTCTCTGATAAGCTCCCCTGAAACCTAAATACAAGGAAGGCAACTGGCTTCTTCTAGTATTCTTCAACATGATCTATTATTGTTTTGGCTAAAAAAGTGTTTTAATGGTTCTGATCCTTTCTGAAACAGTGTACCAAGAGTATGTTTATATCAAAGTGGTAATGATAAAATATTTTATAATTCTAGATATATTTTATAATTCTAGATAATAAAGTATCTTGCACTTAATATACCACCTTATAAAGAACTACCAATATTCTTTACAAATGGACTTATGCCTAAGAGTTATGTTGGCATATGAGGGAGCAAAACTTCAGACACCCTTTGTATAAACTTCTCTCATATCACTGTTAGCAACAGTGTAGCAGGTAAAAGTAAAGTAATGCTGATGGTGCTGTAAAGGTTGCTTCCCATTTGAAGACAGATCATTGACCATCAATCTCCTGGGGAAGAGGTGTGTCTCTCAGAAAACAGAAGCCATACAAGAAAGGTGCAGGGTGGGCTACCGAACCAGGAATCTGACTTTCTTGGTCTTGATCATTAATGTTTTGGGGAGGAAGCTTCTACATGATGGCATGTGAAAAGAAGCTCTCCATCTGTGGATAGGTCTAAAGTTAGAAATTAGAAATTCCAGCAAATTGTCCTAAAGCACCACTTTGGAATAGCTATCTCAAAGCAACATGTGGAACAGGGCTGGCTCCTCAAGACAAAAGAGCATTCTCTTCATACTCCACACTGCCATTGTGCTTCCTATTTTATCTATCTTATAGTTGTTCTTCTCTAGTACTAAATTTTTATAGACTTTTTTAAAGCTGCAGTCTTTCTTAGTTGTTCAAAGGTGAAAGAAAGGGAAAGGAGTTTGGTGGTACACACTTGGGCCAGAGAATGGTCAGTATAGTGGTAGCACCAGTAAACAAAGAAAATAGAACTCAAAAGAGAAGGTGAAGTTCAAGGGGAACAATGTAAGAAGACTTGTGTGATCATCCTTCTATTTCCCCTCCAACCTTTCCCTCTTCACCAAAAACACAAAAACAAAATCCCCAGAGCACATCCGGGTTAAGCCTTGCATGATAGAAATCTGGAGTTTCTAATGAACTATGTTCCTTCAGAATAAAATGGAAACACTATTTCTAATGCTACCTTATAGAGTCTTCAACTCAAAACTGCTAGGTAAGGCAAACACATATAATATAGTGCCTTACCTTTCAGATAATCTTAGACTTTGCAAAATACAGAATTAACCATTTTCAGGTAACTCTGATCAGCATTTAAGTGAGCCACTGCAAGATAAAGCTTTCTTTGTTTTCAAAATCAACCACTCCTAAGCATAAGCACCTTATATTTCCCAAAGGAGAAAGTAAATTTATACACCACAAAATGCTTTAATCCAATTTTCTATTTCAAAATGTGTTATTTTTTATCAACAATTTAAATTAGAAATGATCACCATGGCTTGATGGAAATGAGTTTTGAATCTTTATTCCACACATTTGAGCAGTATTCTTGGATCTGCTACTTATAACTGAGCAAATCTTTGATTCTCTCTGTGCTTCAGTATCCTCATCTGCACACAAGGGTGTTAAGCTGTGCCATCACTAATTCCATGGAAAATACCTTTCTCAAAAACACAATCACAATTATGTTCTAACATGTTTCTATTTTTTAAGGTTCCAAAAGGTTGATATTTCTATAAAAATTCTCAAGATTCAAAAGGTTAGTAGAAACAAGCAAATCCCCCTTGAGGAGAATCTCCAAAGAGAAAAAAACAAAAAGGCATTAAGTAAATCTGTTATTGAGACAAACTGAGCCAAATCTCTCATTGTGAAGTTTATTCCACACATATAACTAAACACTATAAGAGATCAATGTGCTATTTAGTGCATTATTTAAACACAACCACCATACTGTGAAAGTCCCTGAAACTTTTAAGTTCAAATTAGCATAACCTGTAGCTTTCTATGCTACTCATCACTAAAGACAAAAAAATTACTGGAATGTCTGCTGGAGAGGCTATAGTTGGAGATGTATTTTAAAGTATTGGTTTTGTGGGGGGGGGGTCTTTAAGATAATAGACTTAAGAGGGGGGGAATTTGCTCAAAAACAAAACAAAACAAAACAAAAACCATAGACTGGAATTATGTATCAGAAACCTAAGCTTTATTTTTAAGATAAAATATTACCCTAAACTATTATTTTAGGTGAAGATGATAGAAAGGATTTAATAATAGTTTAGGTGTCTTAACATCTATTTCTTTTCAGGTCCTATAAGTAACTAAGTGTATAGACTAAGAACTAAGAAAAAATGGTTTTGTCCGTGACAATAACAGAATCCCAAGAGTTAGAGGAAACTCAGAAAGTCAGAACTGGAATGAGTTGGTCAAAACTACTCTATGGTCCTAAATCCTTCCAGTTCTCTTCTCTGCCTAAATTTTTGAGATTCTACATTTTAACATAGTAAGACTCTACTTAAACATAAGATCTACAGGCTACTTGAACACCTAGGAGATCTCTTTCTCTTCTTTGGCACAAATCTAATTTGTTCAAGACTTATTAGGAATTACATGGTAACTCTTAGAAAAAGTCTTATTAGACCCACAAATTACTATTGCCTTTGTGAGTCACTGCCATATAAAAGCAACAAAATCTGGTGGAAAAAGAAACATGTTAAACAGATCATTTGCAACACAAAGTGACAAATGTTACAATATAACCATGCTAGGGACTTTAACAATGTAACAAGAAAAAGGAGGCACTATCTAAACTTGGGTAGAGACTGCTATAGAATCTGATTAGCAGGGGCATTCCAAGGTCAATTGTATCAGACTTTACTGGGAACCTACATTGTAGTGGCTCCCTGGCAGTACAAATATACAGAAAAATAAGATGCAGTTCCGCACCCCTAAAGAGCTTGAAGTCCAAAAAAGAACAATTTCGTATGTGTTTGGAACCAATGAGACTTTGGAGGTGTCGTGTTGGAAAGAAGTAACCCAACAAGTTTGTAAATGAAATCATATAACTAGGTTGAAAAACCAAGGCTCAATTTAATGAAGAGTGGAGAGCAACTCAAGTCAAAGAGTAAGCCAAGGTTATTATCCAAAAACATTCTTGTGAGGTAAGAAACTGAAGGTAGAGATTCCACAATAAAAATAGAACTGAGTACGGTGAGTTTTTCCTTCAAAGTCTGTTACCCTAATGGTGTTCTACGCAAAAACCATGGGAACAACAACGCATAATGGTTAAAAGCACCAGATTTGGAACCAGCCCCCCTGTGCTCAACTTTGAACTCCACTACTTCCTAGGTAGAAAAGAAAAATTACTTAACAGTTCTGTGCCTGAGTCCTCACTTCTAAAGTGAAGTGCCTGCACAGCCAGGAGCCCCTTCTTCAAAACACAGGCATTATTATATCACTCCAATCAAAAAACTTTATCCACAAAATCAAATCCATATCTTTTAGGCACTTGTAGCCGCCATAACCTGCCCCAACCTTTCTGGTCTTAATCCTCACTGGACACCCTCCTACTTCCAGGAACCACTAGGATCTAGTGTCAGTTCTGCAAACCAGTAAGCACTTTCCTACTTCTGTGTCGCCTCTCCGGTGGCTGTCCAGAAAGACTTTTCCCTCACCACCTTTCAAAACCTGCTTCTCTAGGAAATGAACTCTCCTTCCCCTCCCAGTTCCATAGCCCATTTGCGTGCCTCTCTGCACAGTTTGCCACTGTTTCCCGTTTTTATGTTTGTTCCTGTAATGCCCCCGTCTCTCCTCTTTTCACCAAGATAGTGAACTTCCAGAGAGCTGGGGCAAATCTTTTTCATCCTCCTTCCCACCCCTCCTCTCAGACTGCGCCTAGGTAGGCCTGCAAAAGCGTTACTAAATTAAACTGGATGTTAACAACTGTCATGGCCTCAGTTCCAGAAACTGCTTAATTTCGCATTTTTTAAACTACTTTCAGATTCTAAAATCTTAACATGAAACGTCTTTAAAAATCAGAACATTGCCATCGCTTCAAGAAAAGTTCCACGGAGCACCCACACGAGTTGACAATGAGGTCATTCTTAGCTTCAGAAGTTGTGTGTGTGCCACGGAGGGCAGCTTCACACCGGTCGGAACACACTGCTCTGAAATTAGGAGAAAGAAGAGGCGGCCCGGTTGCAGCCCGGGCTTTGCCCTGGTGGGCCCTCAACTTCCTGAGGGCCCGCGGGCTCCGGCCGCGCTAGCCCCTCTCCGCTGCACTGGGGTCCCTCCAGCCCTCGCCTCCCCTCGTCCCGCCGCAGCAACACTCCCCAGAGCGGCGCGGACGGCGTGGCAGGTCCTCCGGGGCGAATGCGCTCGGGCCTGGGCCGCCGGCCACCCTGCCTGCTCGGCCCGCAGCCCCCGGCCTCTCCCCGGCCCGCCGCCAGCCGCCCGGGGCCCAGGCCGCGCCGCCGCCGCCCCGAGGGAAGCTGGGGGACTCGCTCCGCTCCGCGTGGCGCCGGGGGCGGAGCCGGCCCGGAGGGCCCGGGGAGAGGCCGGGGGCGGGCGGCGGCCTCCGCCTACCCCGACACGCACCCCACCGCCCCCAACCCCAACCCTCCTCGGGGCCCCGGCCCGCGTCCGCGGCCGAGCGGCCAGCGGGACTCGCCACTTACCAACCCGCCTGGGACAACGCCGCGCCGGGAACCTCAGACATGGTAGCTGCTTAGGCCGGGGGTGGGGGGTGGGGGGGGCTGGGGTGGGGGTGGGGGGATAGGCCTCCTACTTGAGAGCAAAAAAAAAAAAAAAAAGAAGAAGAAGAAGAAGAAGAAAGAAAGAAAGAAAAAAAAACCGAAAGAAAAGAAAAGAAAAAAAAAACTCCTCTGGTCGGCTCTGCAACTGGGCATGCTCAGTGCGGCCGGCGCTTCCGCGTGCGGGTTCCGCTCGCCGCGTTTTCCGAGCGGCCGCAGGGGCAGGCCTGGCGTGGGGCTTGGAGGTTGCAGCCTGCCGGGGGCCGTGATGCCTCGCACACCGGCTGGGGCCTGGAACTCGCGGGCCAGTTTGTGAGCAAGGACTACGAGACTTTGCTTTCCCCCCGAAGGCCTGGTTATGTTTTGTTTCTGGCTCACTTTTCTGAGTTGCACACCTTGGAAACTAATGCGGATTGTTTTCTTTGTAGAGCGGAAAGGAACGCCCGCTTTCCAGCGCCGACAGCCAGTCGCTTCCCCCGAGGCCAGGGTAGGCCAGAGTTGAGACGGCGGGTCGGTGGAGGGGCAGTGCCTCCAGCCTGGGGACAGTGAAACTCAACCAAAGAGGTGTTGCCAGCCACTGTGCGTTGGAGAAAAGTTTACTTTCTTTAAAAATAAAGACTCGCTCCTTTCACTCTGCCCCGACACAAAGAAAAGAATAAAGTCGCATTTTTTTTTCGAGTCCCCACAGGCCAATCAGTTTGTAGGAGGTTGGAGCACAATGAATGGTCAACCCAAGGAAACCTGAACTTAAGGGACATGGGTAAATCGGGCAGCTGTGTCAGTGTTTGTTTTCTCTGTCGCTCTGTCACGGGTCTCGCTCTGCCACTGGACCCGTCCAAAGTCCCAGCGCGGCCCCGTCACTGCTGGCACTGACATAACCCGGCTTGGCTGGCTGCTCAGCCCCCTCGCTGGTGTCCTCCGGCTCTCAAGAGAGCTGAAGCGCGGGGGCGGGTCCCCGAGTGAGCCTGCGCGGCGGCGTCGCCGAACGGCGCGTTAGACGCTCCAGCACGATAGGTCGGCTGAGACGACAGCCAATCGGAGAGGAGCAGATGGAAGGTGGGGCCTCGGGCCGGGGAGACACTCCCTAAAAGTTTGCTCCGCCTTCCATGGTTTACCAGCTCTGTGGCTGCTCCGGGTAAAGACGCTTCTGGGTGCCTCGGGCCCCAACTGTCAAATCACGGGGAGAAACCCAGAACTTAAGCAGCATCAGCCGCCTCTGTCTCACCTGAAACTATCATCCCAAACACAGACCTGGAGCAGAGGCTGCGGAACTGGACAGAGCCCCGTTCTTGGGATTGGGGAGGAAATTCACAGTTACAGAGGGAAGGAAATAATTGCCATGGGTGGAGCTAAAACGCAATGCAAATTTTTCTCCTTTTAATTGGGAAACTCCCTTTGGGCTTTCCCAAGTCATAGTTTTAAAATCGCGATGCTTCTAAAGCTATCGAAATATGTTTTCAAGCACCTTGCTTAGGTACTTATTTTAACAAAAGATATTTCCAAGTGCTTAGAATCAAAAGTAATTCCTTCCTATTCTTTGCAATTTGCAGTAGTATACTGTGTTTCGGCCATACACATGCTACAAGTATATTTCACGTTAATAGCACCAGTTATCCTGTTCAGCAGTCAGGAAAAGATTTGCCCTTCTGAAGGTAAATAGATGACTCAGGTTGCTAATAATTTTTATTGGCTGTTAAATAGGATCTACTCTGACCAATTATTTACATTTTGCAATTAGTGTAAGTTATTAACTATAAAAATGATATGCTGTCCTGATATCAGAATTCTTCACTGGCTAAATGTGAATCCGTTACACGTTTGTTCTTACAGTGCAGTGTAGTAAGAATTTACCATTGCGTAGCGCTTGCAGTAACTTTAATAAAATGCTGAAACATTATCCCCTTAGTTTAAGAAGTGTTTTGAAGAATAGGTTGAGGATTCCCACTGGAAAAACTTGGGACAATATTACCATCAAAAACAATGATGATACTTAATTGAATTTTTAAAAAATAGGTAAAATACATGCTTTCAGAATGGCACTAAAAACAAGTGGTGCCTTGGCTGGCTCAATTGGTAAGTCATGTGACTCTTGAGCTTGGGGTTGAAAATTCAAGCCCCACATTGGATATAGAGATTATTAAAAATAAAATCCTAAAAAAAGAAAGGTGAAAGGATGAAAGCTTTTCTTTCAGAGGTATCCCAGAGAATAAATGTAGAACAATTGATAGAATTAGAAAAATGACCTTTTTCTAATTCATTCACAATTGATTGAGGCAAAGTTCATCAAAAGATGCTAAAAGCCATTGGTAAAAGATCGTAGCAGTACAGGATCCTCACACAGTCTTAAGGTATCAAGCCATAACTTAATTATTACAAAAGAAAAAATGTACCTTTCCAGTAAAAAAAGAAAATCACTGCCTTAACCAAATGACTAGCACTAGAGTCATTAATGGGACAATCTGATAATATGTGCTTACTGATGAAGCACATGATGCAAAGTACACAACATCTTCTAAGAAATATTCTTGCCGGGCGTCTGGGTGGCTCAGTGGGTTAAAGCCTCTGCCTTCAGCTCAGGTCATGATCCCAAGGTCCTGGGATGGAGCCCTGCATTGCATCGGGCTCTCTGCTCAGTGGGAAGCCTAGTTCTCTTCCTCCCTCTCTCTGCCTGCCTCTCTGCCTACTTGGGATCTCTGTCTGTCAAATAAATAAAATCTTGAAAGAAAGAAAGAAAGAAAGAAAGAAAGAAAGAAAGAAAGAAAGAAAGAAAAATATTCTTGCCAAAATTGTTTAACCTAAATTTAATCAAGCTTCTAGGCAGTAGATCCCAACCAGGAACTTGCACCCCATTCCTTATCCCTTACCCAAGTGGGTACATTTGACAATGCCCGGGGACATTTTCAGTTGTCATAAGCTGGGGGGTGGGGAGTGTTACTGCATCTAATGGGTACTGCTAAACACTGCACAATGGACAACACAGTTTTCCCGCAATGAAGAATTATCTGGCCCAAAATGTAAATAGTGCCAAAGCTGAGCAACCCTGGTCTAGATATAAGCAAAAACTTAAAGGATATATAGAGGATATTGAAGCAAGTCAAACAGGAAGAAACAAGCAGATAAATCCAGAATGTGGTATATTCTGTAAGAAACCTGGCCTGACCTATTCATTGAGCCAATATAGTAATAATTTTTTAAAATCTCCATATTAATAAGACTCAAGAGATGTAACAACAAAGTAGAATTTTGGATCTTAAAAAAAGAAAGATATTTTGTGGCATTATACTTAATTTTGGAAATTTTATGCCAAAGCTTTTATGGCTGAGGAGTTGTGGTGTCTACAACTTATCTCCAAGTGACTCAGAAAAAATAGGTATGTTGATACATAATATATATGTAAAACAAATATACATACATATGTGTATGTATATTAAAGAGGGAGAGAGGGTAAATGTGGCAAAATGTTTAAAATTGGTGTGCTCATTATTTTGTAACTTCTCTCTAACTTTAAATTTTTCAACGTAAAAAGCTAGAAGATATATTATACCAATTTTTTTCACATCCAAAACTTTTAATTGGAATTAAGGTCTGTATAAATATGTTAGTGCCATGGAAAATGGTCACAGCTGACTAAACCAAAAAATATTAATAACAATTTTCATTTTTAATAAGATAAGTCACCAATTTACAGAAAATATAAAGTCTACGGTTAGCTTAAACTTGGACAAAATCCTAAGGATGACAGAAAAGCTTAGCAAGGCAGGGTGTCTGGGTGACGCATCTGGTTAAGTGTCTGTCTTCAGCCCAGGTCATGAGCCCAGGGTCCTGGGATGGAGGCCAACATCAGGCTCCCTCCTCAGCAGGGAGTCTGCTTCCCTTCTCCACCTACCTTTCCCCTTATCTCCCCTTCCCCCAAACTCTCTCCCTTCCCATGCTCACTCACTCTCATTCCCTCTCTCAAATAGATTTTTGAAAAAGAAAGAGAGCTTTGCTAGCTAAGGAGAATAAAAAGGAGGAAGTAAATTTATCTGGAGTCAATGGTGTAAGTTAACAGAAGAGAGAGAGACAGAATCCATTCATTTCTGTTTTGTCCTTATCATTTCAGTGAAGAAAGTGGTTCAGAGTGAAAAATGATAGTATATGGGAAAATAGGAATAGGAACCATGATAAAAGGTGAGATTATAAGTATACCTAGTCTTTCTAAAGCACATTAAGTCTTTTTGATCTTAAGCCATTAACATCCCAGAGAATACTAAAATAACCTGTGAATGACTCAGATGTTGAGTTCATCCAGGAAACATGGTAGTGGCCTGGAAACAAGCAAAAATATTTCCAGTTTTAAGAACAGGAAAAAAGTTTTTAAAATAAATGGTGCTGGAACAACTGGATATCCACATACAAAAAGGTAAAGTTCCTTTTATCATACACAAAAATTAAAGTAAATCATATATTTAAATGCAAGAGCTAAAAATATAAAACTCTAGAAAAAGAAAAAGTAGAACCAAATCTCCATGACCTTGGATTAGGCAATAGATATGACATCCAAAGTATGAACTAAAAAAGAAAAATTAGATGAAGTGCACTTCATCAAAATTTAAAACTTTTGTGCTTCAAAGGACACCACCAAGACAATGAAAAGATAATCTACAGAAAGGGAGAAAATAGGGGCTTAAAGCAGAATATGTAAAGAACTCTACTGACTCCATAGTGAAAAGGCAACTAAAAAACGAGCAAAGCATTTAAGCAGAATTTCTCCAAAGAAGGTATAAAAATGGGCAATAAATGATGAAAAGATGACCAACATCATTAGTCATTAGAGAAATGCCGATCAAAATCACAATGAGCAGCTTCACACCCACTAAAATGGCTATAGTTTAAAAGATGGATGATAACAAGTGTTGATGAGGATGTGAAGAAATTAGAATCTTCATACATTGTTGATAGGAATGTAAAATTGTGCAACCATTTTGGAAAAGAGTTTGGCAGTTTCTCAAAAAGTTAAATATAGAGTTTCCATATGACTCAGCATTTCTAGTCCTAAGTGTATATATCCAAGAGAAATGGAAACTAATATTCACCCCCAAATTTGTATTTGATATTCATAGCAGCATCATTCATTATTGTCACTAAGTGGAAACAATGTAAATGTCCATCAGCTGATGAATAGATAAACAGAAGGAGTGGGGTTTCACAAGCTAAAGACAAGGGAATTTGTTTTTCACCCATTAATCATGATTCTAGAATGTATGATTTAGGAGATGAATTTTTAGGAGGAAGAGTAATGAAATAGCTGACCTTCAAAGAATAACTTCTAGAATTCTATGATTTTAAATCATGCCAGATGAACTTCATTTTACTTTTTCTTTTTTTAAAGTTTCTGAACTAATGAATGCAAGCAATACAGTGTGGCCCTCAGGACAGACCAGGTCATTCCATGACAATAAGCAACAACAAAATAAGTATTTTAAATTAAAATACTTTTAATTTTTTAAAAAAAAATGTTTATTGGGATGCCTGGGTGGCTCAGTTGGTTAAGTGGCTGTGTTCGGCTCAGGCCATGATCCCAAGTGTCCTGGGATCGAGTCCCACATTGGGCTTCTTGCTCAGCAGGGAGTCTGCTTCTCCCTCTGCCTCTGCCTGCCACTCTGCCTGCTTGTGCTCCCTCGCTCTCTCTCCCTCTCTCTCTGATTAAAAAAAAAAAAAAGTTTATTTTTCTAAAAAGAAAGAAAAGAAAAAGACAAGAAAAAAAGCTCATTTTTCTTTCATGTTGTATGGCCAATGTAGGTATTTGGAGGGTGGGGAGAAAGGTCTCTCTGCTCATAATCGTCATCCTCATTTCAGAATCTTTTTTTTTTTTTTAAGATTTTATTTATTTATTTGACAGACAGAGATCGCAGTAGGCAGAGATGCAGGCAGAGAGAGAGAGAAGAGGAAGCAGGCTCCCTGCTGAGCAGAGAGCCCAATGCAGGACTCGATCCCAGGACCCTGAGATCATGACCTGAGCTGAAGGCAGAGGCTTTAACCCACTGAGCCACCCAGGCGCCCCTCATTTCAGCATCTTGATAGAACATTAACTATCAGTAACATTGTGATTGAAGCAGGAAAGGGTGAAAAGGCTCTGGAGAATCTCACACAGGAAATTAATGCTTTGCCAGGACTGGACATATGACAACACAGGAAGTCAATCACCAGATGCTAGGAGGTAGAAAGCCATAAATATTCAATGAGCAAGATTAATGGCTGTGGTACCAATATTATTTGTAATAACAATGACATACCAGTATTATTTGTAATAACAAAACCCTGAAGGAAACCAAATGTCCATCGATGAGGGAATATTTATTTATTTCTATTTTTTTATTATGTTCAGTTAACCACTGTACAGTACATAATTAGTTTTTGATGTAGTGTTCAGTGATTCATTAGTTAAGTATAATGCCCAATGAGGAATATTTAAGTAAGATAAAATGGGTACTATGTAGATATCACAAAAAAATGAAGTAGATCACTATGTACTAAGATATATTAGTCAGATATATATGTGGAGTAAGAATAGAAGCAAGTTTTAACATGATGAATTACTATGTCATTAAGAAAAAAGTGAAAATCCCATGAAAGAAATGGGCAAAGCATCTGAATAGGCAATAAACTAAAATGAAATCTAAGTGATCAATAAATATGTGAAAATGTTTAACCATATCAATAGCCACAAAAATGAATTTTTAAAATTGTATTGAAAAGTAGTTGACATACAATATTATATAAGTTTCAGGTGTAAAACATAGTGATTCAAACAATGGGATATCAATAAAATTCCACTTTTGGATTGCAGGGTGGCACCATCTTTTAAGTGGCTGACTCTTGATTTCAGCTCAAGTCACCATCTCAGGTTGTGAGATTGAACCCCACATCAGATTGATCACAGAGCATGCCTGGGGATTCTCTCTCTCCTCTCCCTTTATCCCCCCTTCTCTCTCTCTCTCTCTCTCTAAAATAAATAAATAAATTTTTAAAATAAATAAGTAAATTAAAATAAAATAAAATTTCACTTTTATCTAACCCAGTGACAAAAACTAGTAAACAATATCAAATGTTGGCAAGGATATGGGGAAATAATTCTTTAATGCATTGTTTGTAAGAGTAAAGTTCATACAACCACTTTGGAGAGTATTTTGGCAATATCCAGCAAAACTAAAAATGTGTGTACCTTATGGCTGACCATTTCCATTTTAGATACTTATTTCAGAGAAAGATGTTCATTGACACATTGCTTTAAAATAGAAGAATGAGAACAATTCTGATGTTCAATTGAGAGTAAATGTGTTAAAAAAAAAGTGGTTTAGTCATAAAATGAAATGCTCTATGTCAGTTTAAAGGAATACACTAGAGTTCTCTTGGTGTAAATTTGGGTATGTCTCAACAACATAATGCTGGGTTAAAAAAAAACAAAACAGACTCCCTGGTAAAGTTTATTTCTTTAATAAAAGAATAGAAGCAATTATGATAATATGTAGATTTTTTATATTATTATTTATACTTTTATTACATTTTAAATACCTCAAAAACACGGTTGTAACACTGTTGCATTCCATCATACTTTATAATAATAATAATATTAATATATTTTATTTCTGCAACATACTGTTCTATCATCAATATAATCAAAATATAAGTAATATGAAAAAGAGGAAGAAGAAAGGGAAAGGAGGGCAAAAAAACCCCCAAAACTGTAATTGTGACCTTCAGAAATTTGGAAGACACATGTACAAGAAAATTTAGACTTGTTGTCAGTCCAAGAGTGTAGTTGTAAGGACTAAAGAGAAGATTTCATTTTAACATAATAATCTTAATCTAGAGCCAAGTCCAGCAAGTAAGCCTCAGAACAGAGTGAGTTCCCCAGTGATGAAGGTGCTTGCGCCTCCACTAGATGCATATTACAGAAAGGAACTCAAGTGGTTAGACCGGTTCAGTGGTCTGTCAAAGGATTTTCTTCTCTTTTCTTTTCTTTTTTTTTTATTTCTTTTCAGCATAACAGTATTCATTGTTTTTGCACCACACCCAGTGCTCCATGCAATCCGTGCCCTCCCTACTACCCACCACCTGGTTCCCTCAACCTTCCACCCCACCCCCGCCCCTTCACATCCCCTTCCAATTTCCCCCAACTCCCTTCTCCTCTCCATCTCCCCTTGTCCTCCATGCTATTTGTTATGCTCCACAAACTTATTTGTCAAAGGATTCTCTAAGGAGCGCAAGTGGCTCTACTTGGCACCTCAAGAACCATAGTAGTTGACAAGGAGAAGGGTCAGGATTGCGGAGTCCAGACCTCTAAGCCCACTCAAAGCTGACTAGCACTCCTTTAACTTGCTTTACAATTTGAATGAAGGATTCAACGAATAAGAAGAAGTTATAAGAACCATGAAGCTAGATGAATAAACCAGTTATTCATTCAACAGGGACTTATTAAACCCATACTATGAGTAAAACACTGAGCCAGGCCCTGCCAGTAATATCAGCAGTCATGAGCCCTGCCTTTGGAATTTAGTCTATCTGAGCATAAAAATATTAAATTATATATAAAAAGTTAATTACAATTGTAGTAAGTGCTATGAAGACCAAACCAAACTGCATCCTATGTATGATACTATGAATCCATATTCTTAGTATTAAAATGACTATTGGGGCACCTGGGTGGCTCAGTGGGTTAAGCTTCTGCTTTTGGCTCAGGTCATGATCTCAGGGTCCTGGGATTGGCCTCTCTGCTCAGCAGGGAGCCTGCTTCCCTCTCCTCTCTCTGCCTGTCTCTCTGCCTACTTGTAATCTCTCTGTCAAATAAATAGGTAAAATCTTTAAAAAAAAATAAAATAAAATGGCTATTAACTAAACTTGATTTCATACTATGTATATATGTGTGTCCTGGAATAAGATTATTCATTCAGATATCATTTTAACAACATATATTTACTTAGGGGCTAGACAGCAGTGAGTAAGGCCGTGGAGTCTTTGTCCTCATAGAGATTTCATTCTGTTTAGGGGGAAGGAGTTAGGATGGTAGAGGAGTAGGTGACCCTAACCTGGCCTCATCCATTGAACACAGCTAGATAATTACCAAATCATTTGGAACACCTTAGAATTAGAAATCCTTCTAATTGTTTAGGGAAGATATAATGTGTTTTATTTAATAAATTAAATATTAGAGGTGATCACTGTGGTTTTTGTCAATTACTATAAACTATAATAAAATGTGAGCATAATTGGACATAAATACACAAAATGAGTTGTAAGTGATGAAAAAGATTAAGAGGACATATACAGGGGCACCTGGGTGGCTCAGTTGGTTAAGCAACTGCCTTCAGCTCAGGTCATGATTCTGGAGTCCTGGGATTTAGTCCCATATCAGAAACCCTGCTCAGCAGGGAGTCTGCTTCTCCCTCTGACCCTCCCCCTTCTCATGCTCTCTCTCTCTCTCAAATAAATAAATAAAATCTTTTTTTAAAAAGGACATGTACATAAATATTACTAATGTAGATATTTGGGTGATGATAGAAGTATGATTTTGAGTCCTTTAAAGGTATGTGTATTTTCCAAAATTAGCATGCACTACTCACATAAAAACATACATAGGTCCAATAAGAATAAGAGTGAATTTCTGTGGTATCTTTTGTTCTCCGAAATCTTAGTGGTCCATATCTATGTGTACTATGGTTGGTGGTCATATCACTTTGAAGATTCTTCTACCTTTGTCAAGGATTTTATTATCTAATATACTGCAACATTTCTCATGATATGTATTTTATATTTCTGTTTATATTATTTCTCTTTGTTATTTGTTATGGATGACATGAATTCTATTTATATATTGAAACACTATTTCTCATTTGTACTTTACTTGCCCTAGGTATCCTACATAACCTTTTCACTTAATCATTCTTTATAAGTAACTGAGTACTTGAAATTTGTTTTAGATTTCACCAAACATTTCCAAATCTACGTTAAGTAGTTCTGATAGTCCACTGAAAGTGCAGTAGATACAGGAGATGTTGCTTCAGGTCTCTTCAGTTTCAATAGCTCCTAACTCAAGTAAAAGACATTTTTTTTCAAATAGAATGTATAAAGATATTGGGGTCCTACAGAACCCAGGAGCACAAAAACAAGGACAGGAAACAAGAGCTGATGGCCGCCAGACTTGGAGGCAAAATCCCATCTCTACACTTCTGTGGCCCTCGACACATCTTCTTTCTTCTTTCTCTTTACTTTCTAATTTGTATGACAGTGTATGTGTTTAGCTCCTACGTTTACATGTCCCAGAGAAAAGAGATACTCTCTCACTCTTGATCCCAAAGAGAAATTTCCAGGAAGGCATTTAGCCTGGCTTAGTGTGGGTAAAGAGCCCAGCATGGGGTTCAGTCAGTATGATCAGAGAATGGGATCACACTTTACACAGAGCCTGCCACAGGACCACCACTTGAGAGAAGCTGGCAATTGAGATATTTACCTGAGCAGACACCCCACAATCTATCTACCACAGTTGTATTCCTCCTCAACGTTTATAAGTCAAAAATTTAAGAACCTACAATTTGAAAGAAGGTTAGTTTCACCAGATATAATTGGTCAGCACTATTTAAAGTATCTTCTGGAGATCCAATTTTCCCATAATCATTTTTACTTAAATAGAAATCATGGACAGTCACTTTGCACCAACTTTACACATATACAAGTTTCCTATGTATGTAAAAGAGGAATTGGCCCGTTTTTCTTTTCATTATTTCATTCAATAAGCTTCAAGCACTATATTCTGTCATATTCGTTAAAGCCATTAAACTTATATTTTTAAGCTGCTTGGGACATTTGGGACAGAGGCCATATGTATTTGGTGTCCACACATGAGCTAAAACAGTGCACAGGGTGATTTGTTTTCAAAGAGAAGTGGAAATTGCCCCCCAAAACCTTTGTAGACTTAAGCTGTAATATTCATACTTAATGAAATTTGCCAAGATTACTTCCCATATTTTCTCAGCTTTGACAAAAATTACCCTATAAATATTTTACAAATCATTTACTCTCTTCAAAGCTTGCCGCTAACACCAGACCTAACATGCCGCTCCCTCTTCCGATCTTCCCCAGAGTTCAATCACTGTCATTTGTCCCTGCTCTTTGGTATTTAAGTCACCTTCAGCATGCTGCTAAGACTTATCTAAACTCATTTTAATCAATTTAAGAACTAACATTTCACGGAAAGTGCATGAAAGAACACATAAATATGTTTTATTCTTCCCTTGTTTTCCACTCCTTGCTTTAGAGTGGTCAGTGAGGTAATACAACTCAGCATAAAATGGATGTCAGCTACATTTCTTTACGGCTATCTCTTCCACTCTCCATTTCTCTTGAAGTTTTGGGAAGTTTTAACCAAATACATACACCCATGTATTGACTAAAATATATATATATTATCCAAACATATGCATATATTTATTTATTTAGCAAGCTCTACTGACAAGTAATTTTCAGTTAAATTTAGAAATTGTAGAGCTATTCTGACTCCAGGATATTCTGACTCCAAAGCACACACACTTAAGCACCAGCACTCCCAAGAAACTGGAAAACAGTGGGAGCTTCGACAAGGAGAAGATGATGAAACAGACATGCTGATTTTAGGTGTGTTAAAGCTAACGTGACGAAACCTGCCAAATATCATACTGAAATTGGGGCTATAAACAGACGAAGAGCAAATTTGGTATTTGGAGTCATCTTCTTATAAGAGATTGTTCGAGCCTTCTAATTAAACAGGTTGTGAGGAATGATGGAAGCACTGAGAAGAGGCTCAAACATGAAGCCCAACATGCGTCCCCAGTAAAGAACGGGAGGAAGGGAAAGGAGCAAAGAAATAACAAAAGTTGTAGTCAGATGGCCAGGAGGACTGTGTTGAAGGGTAAATGGTGGATGGATGATTAAACCAGATAAACTGAATTCAGTTAAAATCTATTTGCTTGACAAGATGCAGACACCTTAAGAAAACAATAGCAAAACACAGATTTGCATCCTGTACTTTGATATTCACATACCATCATCATCATCATTATCATCATCAACAACAAAATTTATTAGAAATGCTAAGTATTTTTTAAATGCAAATGAGGAAATGGGATAATAGTGGTAAAATGGCCTTTCCAAGGTCACTGTGCCATTAAATGACAAAGCTGAGATTTAGATCCATGTCTATCCAACGCTCAGACCACCTTCTTAACCAATATATATACACCATTCCCAAAATAAGGGGCGATGGTGTTAGAGATCATTGCTAGATTTCTATCACGGAATTTCTATTATTTCTATCATAAACATTTCTATCACGTTTGCGGACATGATTTAAATAACACTGACCCAATGAATATTTATTGTATCAATAATATAGTGAGAAAGTTGCTCCCATTTCCAATTCTCTTTCAATTTGTCTAATCTCCTCAAACAAGTAGTGTCAGTTTGGAGCAAGTATTTTTAACATCCTTCTAGCATTTGCCAACTTCGATTTTTTAGCAAAGAAGATAGAAGGCCTGCCTGAAGGTCAGGATCTTCTGTAGACAACATCTAACCAGAATTTAATAATGATGCTGTTAGCTATTCGTGGCAAATTATTCTGTGTTTCCATTTACTGGGGAATCAAGTTTCCTGTCTAAATACATGTAAGATTTTTAAAAGTGGCTCTGTTTAAAAACATATCTTAAGCAAATGATACTACAGGAAGTATGTGGATATGAGAAAATTGGGAGGGTAGCTTGTGGAATGACTGCAGTTAGGAAAAACTACAATCTGTGAAACACCTCTTCCCTTTCTGTGAAATCCTTAATCATAACCTTGATATCAGGGATCAGTTAGTTATTCCCCTCCCTCCACTCATTTCCATCATTCTTCATGTAGCTCTGTTCTAAGCAATGCTTTCCATGTGATTGCCATTCGTATGGTAGGTCTTGTCTTGACTTTTCTTTTTTCCTCTCTTCTCTTTTCCCTCCCTCTTTCTTTCTCCCTTCCTTTCTCTCTTTCTCCTTCCTTCCTTCCTTCCCTCCTTATTCCTGCTCACCAGCTGTTGGGGCACTAGCTGGTATACTGCACTCGGATGGAATGTTAGTAGGCCAAAAATTTGAGCTGAGCTGTGAGACTGCTCTCACAATCTAAATCCCTTCATTGGCTTTCCAGGGCTAAAAATAGGGAGAGCTCTGAATTACAAAGCCAGGAGTCACCTCTGATAATTTTTGCTGTAAAGGATTAGAAGGAGAATTTTTTAAGCCCAGGGGAAATGAAGCTGGTTCACATTCACTTTTATGTCTAAAATGTCTTAGTAATAAATAAAAGGTTGGTTATTCCTTTTCAGAGCTTTGTTGTTTTACCCTTCTGCTCATTCAAAACTATCCCATGTTCTGTGTTCCACTTCTCGAGAAAGATCTTTAGGCACAGATGATCTCATTTAGAAGAGGATCATGTGAGCAGAGATTAAGGGAGTTGCTGGGCTGACTGGTTCTTTCTAGTTAGTGCTTTGAGAAGATAAAACTAGGCTTCTAATTCTCATATAAGCTAGGTAATGGGAGTACTTATAATGTGCTTTATACCTTTCTATATGTTAGCTCACTTAATAACAAAACTATTAGAGATTGTGTGTGTGTGTGTGTGTGTGTGTGTGTGTGTGTGTAAAATCCCCATCTTGCAGGTAAGGAAACTTGAGGTCTGAATTTGTAGTTGGTTAGCGGCAAAGCTGGGGTTTAAGCCTAAACTTCTGATAACAAGTTGTGCGTCGTGCACTACCTACTCAATCCCATTCCACTTGTGCAAGCCATTCCAACGGTATTTTTGTGATTTTTGTAAACTCCCAAAACTACCCTGGATTTTAGATGGCAGAAGACTTAGAAGTGAGAAAAGAAAGGTCAGGTTCTGGGAACAGCAAAGAATAAAACAATAAAGAAATAGATAAAACCAAAAATGGAAGAGGCTGTGGATCTCTACATTTCAACAAAAACTCTATAATGATGCTTTTAAAGAGTTAAATGCTTTAGTCAATGTTTTCAAAAAGGGCGATAAATGGAATAATTTCATAATGCGTCTGCTTGACTCAGAATGAAAGGGAGAGAAAGAACAGTTCTATATTTTAGACATAAGTCTAAAATATATTTTACCCATTCCTCCAGATAGATACCCATCAAAATACTGAGAAGTCAAGTGAAGTCATTGCTAATTACGTGTTAATTATAGATAGTTTATTAGCATGATCCAAATGTTCACAGACCTTTTCTGCCTGCGGGTTCAAATGAGGCTACCTTACCTTTTATACACCAATTTTGTTGTCACTCTTCACAACACAACTACAAGACTTAAGCATTACTTGACTTTGACCGACCCCTCCCTGCCACTGTAATAATTGATCCTAGTTTTGCAGGGGTTCCTCAGATGCTGTGTAAACACATGGGTAGCAACCATACTTCACTGTCTTCTATTCTGGCCTCTTATTCCTATCCACTGACTCACAGTCCACTACAGGAAAGTATGTGGATGCTGTAATTGCCCACGACCTCTCTGAAAATACTGGCTCTCTATCTAGGAGATTGTTTATTATTGCCCCAAAGTTACAAAACCTCAATATGTCAAATAGCAATGTGTTCCTCCACGGTGTCACATACATAAAATGGGGACTGCCCCCCTCCAAATCCTGGTTGCACTTGCATCACCTGGGACCCAAAATAGCTCTTCTTACTCTGAGTCTTACAGATTTCTTTGAAAAAGCTTTTGCTTCAACTCTTGGACTTCTTCAAGCTCAAACAGGAAACTACATGGAACAGGGTTGAGGAACAGACACTACACCATCCTCTCCAGTCTTCTATTTTGCTGAAAACCACCTCATACATCTAGTTTATCCAAGCAGATGTTGGGGAGATCACAAGTCAGCCTGTTTAGCAGACACACCTATACTTTTTTAACCCCAGCTGAGAAATATTCTGCCCCAAATTAGTTTCAATAATTCAGATTTCTCATATTAAAAATTGTATTTTTTATACATAGAAATGGTTTTAAATACATTAAGCCTTTTATTCTAATCAATGAACAAACTCAGACACAATTAATAGGATATTTATACAATAACTTACTATAAAATAAAAATTCAGCAAACCTGGGTTCGACTCCCGCCCCTAAAATAACCCATTGATGGCCTCACTCAGACCATTTACTTCTCTGAGACTCCAGAGAGTTTTTTTTCTCCAAAGCGCTGGATTTCTGAATAATTGGATTACAAAGTCTATAAGACCCTACAGATTTGTATGATTTCAAGTGTAATTTTATTATTTCCGATTATTGGTTGGTTGGCAAGTTGTATTTTCAGAGATGGCTGCACCAGTATGTATCTCATCCCATACCCTCTGTGAAGAGTGACAGCAAAATTGGCGTATAAAAGCTAAGGTAGCCTCTGTGACAGATGGAGTCGATCATTTCCTGCTTTCTGGTCTCTACAACTTCCTTGACCATTCCAATATAGGTGAAGGAAGGCTTCAGAGATTTCAGAGACTAGATCATAAAAGACAAAACGGCTTTGGTGTAGTCTCTCCCTCCCATTCCCAGCCCCTTGCCCTATCTATCTTATGCTTGCCCTTGGACCCCAACCACCATATTGTGAGGAAGCTCAGGCCACAGAGAAGGCCATGTGTAGAGTTCTAATCAACAGCCTTAGTCAGCCCCCCAACAGATCACCACCAGCAGCTGCCGGACATGAGAGTAAATGAATCTTCAGATGATTCAGACTTCAGGTTTTGGTTCTTCCCACTGAGTCCTCAGACACCATGGATCAGAGGAGAGTTGAACCTTCAGTGTCCTGTCTGATTTCTAGTTTATGACTCACAGGAACCATGAGAAAGAATAAGTGACTATTATTATGTTAAGCCATTAAAATTGGGCATAGTCTATTAGGCAGCCACAGCAATCAGATCCCAGGATATGAGAAACTAACTTGTATAAATTGCCGACTATATGCCAGGCACTCTGCTAGTTCCTTGATTTGTATCCCGCATCCTTTAGTCTCTACTATGACTCCATATTTGCTTTTATGCTATGTTACTGGACATATCTGTAATTTATTTTATTCCAAGTTTTTGTTCGGTAATGCAACTACCAGATATAACCTTGTCCCTTGGGAAAAATAATTAATACTTTAAGATATTCCATTTTCTAGTGCTGTTCCCAGAAATGCTCTGTGCTGCCTGATTTGTACAAAGGAAAAACTACTGTGAGGTAATGAAAAACCATTGCAGGGCTGATGCTCAGAGAGAAATATTTTTATGTCGAGTTCTAAAAAATATATTTTTTAAATTATTAAAAGTGAACTCTACAATGCCTTCCATCTCTAAGGCTTAATTCTGCAAAAGTATCAATATATTTATTTTTCAGATGTCTTTTAGAAAGAGCAATCTCTGTTGCTATTATAAAATATTTCTTCCGCCTCTTCTCTCAAAATAACTAATATCCATTTTTCTTAAGCTTTGTTGAAGATAAGAAGTATAAGAAAAAAGTGGCCAATGACATAGAGATGTTCACTCTCATAATTTTAAAAAATATATATGTTTTAGATCAGACACCATTTGTTTACAGAAATGTAGCTGGAGCATATAGCTAGTGTTTCAGGGGGATACCTTTTTCCCCCAGTCTCTACTATGCAAAAATAAAAATAGTTAATATTGCAATATAGTAAAATTACATATAATACACATAGATATTTTTACATAGACTAATTTTATGCATTCATTATGATTGTTGTTAATTAGTATCAGACACACTTACTATTATCAATTATAAATATTTTAAATATTATTGCAAATATCATTATTATTATTATTAAAATACTTGGGGAAGAAATTCCACCCATATTGCGTTCAAAGCAGCAATTCAAACTGCTTTGTTTTATCGGTCATCAACAAATGGAACAGATGCAGTTTTTTGTTGACAGATAATATTCAGCGGTATATTGGATCTTGAGCTAGAAACACTGGTGAATATTAAAGTCATAAATAATTCAATCCTTTGTAGCATCGGTGTATGACCTCAAAATAACCCTGTTCAATCTGAAACCACTGGTAATGGCCCAAAGTTCGGCAAGGCCAAATCATACCCTGCCATATATAGTAACACATTGTAATATAGAGTTTCAACAAAGAAAATACAGTTAGCATAATAATGAGGCATTAGCTGAAATGCACACAGAGTTGTTGACCTGAAACAAAAAATCTACAGAAAGAATGTGTTCTGAAGGATACTGACAAAGTAATTAAAATAACTAGAAAAATAGACCTAACTTAAAACTTAGCAAGTCATAAGTCCTGTCTTAGTCACTTAACCTCTAACTTACGCTCCCTGACCCCTACAGACTGCTTTAATATTCAGTTATTCAATAGAGTAAATTCAGAACATTGCTGTATTTAATTCTAACACTCCTGCCACCAGGGCCTCTACCCCAATACCAAACTTTGCATGACTTCCATAATAGGATAAAGTCTTTTCCTCTTTAGTGGCTCTTTACTAACTGCACTCTTAGCCTCAAATACCTCTTCCTTCCTTTGTGCCTCAGACTTCACTTCTGGAATGCTCACCTGACTGACCCAGGCACAACTGTTGCCTCCTCTGGCTGTAGGCATACAAGTCATTTTGTAGATCCGTTTTCTACAGTTCTCACTTGACCACATTGAAGGCAATGATGTATCTATTCATCCATGTCTCCCTTTCCACTGTAAGGTGCCTGAGGCAAGGGTCATCATTTCACCCTTTTACTACCCAGCATGGTCACAAAGCGTGGTGGTCAGTAGTAGGGACTTGGAAGCTAGACACCCAAGTTAGATCCGAACTCCACCCTTCATTAGCAGTGTGATCCAGGGAGAAATACTTAGCTTCTGACCTCCATCCTAGCAAGGATTGCTTGGAAGATTAATCGAGAGAAAATACAGGTACAGAATCTGTTACACAGCAAGTCCTCAACAAACATGTGTTACTGAGTATAGTAAGTGTTTGCTGTCATCTGATTAACTTGAAATGTTTATTCTAGGTTAGATCAGACTATTAGGCTGAAATTTGTCTAGTGATGCCATTTGTGCTTTCTGGATTAAGAGAATTTTATGCACTTATGAATGTTATTCAACACATCTGCAATGTATGGAGATTACTATAAAAAGAATCCATAGAGATGTCATTTGACTCAATACCTTCACCTGTCCCCGGACATCTTCAAAACTACAAAACAATCACTGTCATCATAACAGTTATCAAATTCACTCCCCATGATCTTTATTAATATGGTAGTACACTTAAATGAACTTGTCAAAATTAAAACTTAAATTAATTTTATTAATAAATAAATTTCAGTTTTAAATTTTAAAACTGAAAATGAATTCAGTATTACTACCATAGAAAATATTATCATTTTATTATATATGAAATACCCAAAATATATAACTATTTAGAATCTTTCGAAATGGTGACTAATGGTAAAGAAGTAGGAACAATAAATCAATAGTTTTCTATTGTGTTTTCTTATATAATAGCACTGGCATTATACCTAGCCCTATTACATAATGTGAAAGTCCGTTTTCTAAAATGGGCAGCTACAGGTTCACATGAAGCATAATTATGCAGCAGAGGCCATAATCAAGGATGTGATATTCTCAGTGTGTGGGAAAGCAAGTGAACTTAGTATGGAATCTGCTCATGCTTTTGTTATAGGGCCAGAAAATCAAAACATTCGGCATTTTTTTCTATATCAACCTCACTGAGGATGAATTTAATCTGGATAATTGCCTGGATATAAATTAACCTTAGTCATGGTCCTGAAGAGTAATAATAATGAGCTGCCAATTACTTGAAACTACAGTCCTGAACTCAGAGCAGTAGCTGAACAAAGTGGAAATGTCTGTGCAAAGAAGTCCTTCGCAGGCAAACTGGAGAGCTGAAATAGAAAAAAAAAAAACAAAAAACAAAAAACAAAAAAACAACTGTCCCATCCATGCCCACCTCTTTGTCATCTAAAGACTGAAGATCATTTCCTCCACTCTACATTAAAATGCAAAATAACACCAAGGACAGCTCCTACTACTTAAAAACAGCATGCATGAGATAGGAGGGGAGAACAGAGCTAAATAATAATACCATTCAACATCTCCCTCCATGATCACTGCTCTTCATTTCTTCTTGTACTTAAGCTCTTTTCAGAAATGTCAAGCAAATAGCCAGAATGATATTACCCTGAAATGCACACTATATCTACAGATAGTGGCAGGGGAAGGGGAGGTTGATCCTTATTATATATAAACTGTAAGGCTTTTAAAATTCAAGGCTCTTAGAAAAGCCTAAGTAAATCCATTCATTCTCAAATTTAGACCTTCTAGCAGATGATAACTTAAAAATTGATTATTCTGACTTTAACAATGTAAAATGAGATTTCCCGGCAACTATTCATAAGTGGAATTAAATGTAATAGATAAAAATGTAAATAGATTTGGAATGCCTTGAGTTTATATAATTTTTTTCATTACTCCTGAAATTATTTATTAGGGGTAGTTTAGTTCTTGTTGCAGCATTGTATAGATATTATTTTAATCTTCATGTTAGTTATAAAAAAAACTTTATATATACATATGCATGTATATATGGGAAATTAGGTAACTGTCTCGTGGTCATTTGGATGATCAATGAGTTAAAAGGAAAGCTCAGGAATCCTGAGCCATTCAAGTCAGTAGATATACGAGCTATCACAAATTCTCAACCAGTAACCCTGACTAATAACCTCGTTACACTGTTGACTAACTGAAAAAAGTTGAAGGTTTTGTTTTTGTTTTTGTTTTTTAATTCAATCTTGTAATAGGTGTCATCAGGTGGTATTAAGGGAGGGCTCTCTAGAGTAGTTACTGAAATGTGAAGGATTCATAGAGAAATACTCTTCTTTACTAAAGGAAATATATTTAGGGACATTACTTGACATGCAATTAGGGACATGCAATCAAAAACTTAATGGGGGGGGGCACCTGGGTGGCTCAGTGGGTTAAGCCGCTGCCTTCAGCTCAGGTCATGATCCCAGGGTCCTGGGATTGAGCCCGCATCAGGCTCTACGCTCAGCACAGAGCCTGCTTCCCCCTCTATCTCTGCCTGTTTCTCTGCCTACATGTGATCTCTCTCTCTCTCTCTGTCAAATAAATAAAAAATAAAAATAAAAAAATCTTTTTAAAAAAAGGGAAGAAACATCCTGTCCCTCCTTTAAAAAAAAAAAAAAACTTAATGGGGGGTAGAAATAATTTTCAAAGTTCTTGGCAGCAGAACTCCATCAAAGACTGACTTTCTGCAATTCCTCTCCCATTCTCATTCTCACCTAAATCCACTCCATTTTGCCCCATGACACCATTGAAACTGCTCTTATCAAGGTCATCACAGACCTCCACATTGCTGAACCCAATGCTCATTCTTTCTGATCTTTCCAGCATTGACTTTTAGTACATTAATCTACAGCCTCGGCACTGAGCACAACTGAACACTTCTTCCTCCCTGATACACTTTCTTCACTTGGCTTTCAGGATGCTATCCTTTTGACTTTTTTCCTGCAGTAAAGACAAAAACTTCCTAGAAATCGAGGCATTTGAAAGATTAAAAAAAAACAAAAAACATCCATGCTCAGGAAGGCACTCTTTATCAATGCCCTATAATCCAAAAGACCTCAGAGGCCAGTGGTCTGAAGGTCTACAATATCATAAAAACAAAACTTTCTGTATCAAGCCAGAGAAATGCAAACAAAACGGGAGGTGGGAAACCTAGCACGAGATGAGACTGGCACTTAAAAATGTCTAATGCTCAGATTCCTACCTGGCATCTCTTGAATTCTCATCTTGCAAAAGGGGATAATTATTCTAATTTCAAATATTCAGTGGGCTTGCACCTTGGGGCTAAAAGCTGCTTGGTTGTTATCTCTTCACTTGCAGACCATATGTTCAGTGTGCTGTGAGACAAAGGCCAAGAGAAAGGCCTTGACACTGAGGTCTGGGCAAATGAAGAAACCGAAGGTAGTTGCTAAGACGTACAAATTCCCTGCCCAGATTCTGAGTTGAAAGACTCTAATTTAACAAGATAAACAGATTTGGTGATTAACCCATGGAATTGAAAACTCAGAGCCAACTAAATTCTTAAATTGTAATTGCTAGAGAAATCTCAAATTTAGCAAACAAAAGTTGGTGATTGCTCAACCTTTAAGTCCTAAGTAATCCTTGGACTTTCTCTCTGTGACATTCTAATAAATGGTAAAACTGGCTAGAGGGAGGGTGATGAGGATTATTGATTTCTGTGGTGTAAATACTTCCACTATGGCCATTTCAAATTTCTGTGTGTCATTGAAGACAGAGTTGGGAAGAGATAATACACAACTGATTCTCACGCTCCTGCCTTCTTTGCCACAGGATGAAGCAGATTGCTAAAGACATACATACACCACAAGAGGACTTCTTCCTGAAGCTCATTATCTGTGGACAATATAGTCTAGGGAGATCCTTCCAGAGAAAGGATCCGAGGTAGCCAGACTGACTAAGGATTTTCCTTTACTTCCCAAGCACAAAATCCCATATTGTTCTTTATCTGCAGAATATGATATGAATCAGTGACAACTCTCAGTTGTTTCCTATTCTATCCTCCTCTCCATAAGAGTTCTGATTTCAGTCTGCAGTTGCCTTTGGAGTACAACAGAAGTGATTAGGTTTTGCATTTATGCATAGGTTCTCAGACCATGAGCATTATATCTAGACCTATTATATCTAGACCTAGCATTAAATCATCCAGTTATCTTAAATTTAGAGTGTGATGCAGAAACCAGACCAAATGCTGAGTTGTCTCCCTTGGGAAGGGCAGGAGTACACTTGGGAGTGTATGACATTTTGTGCCAAGCCTGAACATATTTAGAAGTTTCTATATGTAAAGAAAGATATGCATTGGTGTTGATTCACCAAAGGGTAAATTCCACTTAAATTTCTCTAACAGTCATTCTGCCTCTTTTGCTAATAGTATCATATTTGGAGTTTGGGGGGATTCCTATGTCTCTTTCCCTCTCATGCATATGGGTCAAGGTACAATTTTATCTCTCTTTTTGCAAAAAAAACTAGGGGACTCAAGCCTGGCCAGTCAGACCACTGCTTTCTTCTAGAAACTAATTGACCCAGTAAGGGTGTAATAAAATCTAGGACTTTTACAGGAGTTACTGGCAAGAGATGTTTTCTCTGTTCTTCTGGACTCGAATCTTGAAAGATACAAGCCTGGAGATCCAAAAGCCACCACCTGGAGCCTTAAAAGGATGCCTCACAATCCACAGCATGGTTGAAAGAGGCAAAATGATTTCAGTGCCTGGATCAAGCCAAACCTGAAGAAAGTAGACTACATGAGCCAATAGGTTATTTAGCCAGTTTGGATTATACATATATATTTTTAACCTCTTCGGGCCATTTCAAGAACTTAGCTTACATAAAATTGAAGAGAAAAATTTTATACCAAGTTAATAGAAGTTTTGTCTTTTAATATTTAGGCTTGGCAGATTCCCTTAGATTCCTTTAGCCACAATCTCCTTTTTTAATTAAATGAAATACTACCATTTCACAAAAAAATCATTCACATTTAAGCGAGATAGAATTCTGATTACTTTATTCCCTATCTGCTACCTTTTTACAAATGCCAGCAAATTAATGCATAAAACAAACACATGCATATTTTATGCTTACTAAATTAAGTTAAAATTTTGAGATTTCCACAGAGGCTGGTTTCTGTGACATTGCCCCAGCCCTGTCATCTATGATCAAAAATTCTGCTGCCATCAAGATCCTGTCTCCACTGTATTCCATTCAATTTTATTGACCCTCAGACCTGTCTCTACAGAAATCAAGATGACAAATAGCTCATATAATTAATTTATATTACCATAAGAGGAGAAGGACATGCTCCAGTAAAATATCCCTTTTGCCATCACATATAGAAATATTTTGGAACAAATCGACCTTTTGGTGTCCTTCATATCCAAATTGTACTGGAAACTCCCACTTTGCCTAATTATTGCAATCCCAGTGACTTCTTGTTTAAGTCATAAGTTAAATATGTCCTGAGAGAGCATGGGATTTTGTTTACGACAAAGCTTTTTTTTACATACAACAATTAAGTGTCCGCTGACACCAGGAAATCATAATCCAAACATAAATTAATGTGTCTGTTTCTTACATTCAATTATCTATAACCTAAAATAATACATTTGATCCTTCATTGGACAAAGATGTTACATTTCTTTTTCTCTTTTAACTGTATGTTTCTGTAACATTTCATTTTTCCATTCTCAGATTCATAAGGAATGCTTTATTCCCCCCCTACTACATGAGGGTCAGATAATTCCCAGGTTGTGTCCTGAAATATCAGAACCCAGCTGGTAGTCTCAAAAAGTCTATAGTTTGAACAGAGGAAGGCAAAGGATTTGTACAGGCCAGGAAGGAAAGAAATTAGGCACCAAACTTATATCTTAAGAAAAAAAAATAGGTACTTAATGGGATAGAAATCCAGGAAACATTTGTTCTTAATCAGCTGTGCCAGTGATACACCCATATTCATGCAGGGCCCTGAGGACATTTCTCAGGGAACAGATAAATTAACTAAAATGTTCCATGTACTCCTCTGGCTTCAAGTTCCTTCTCCTTGACATAAAAGTGGATTTATTGTACTTGTTTTATAAAATCTGCAGAGGGAAAAAAAGGATATCTTAATCACCATTATGGTGTCTAAATGGGGTGTCTTTCCCAAGCAGATGAGGGCTCTCAAATGTGGGCCAACTGATCCGGTGGAAGCCGGTGTCGCAGGTGATGAAAGCATTCACCTGAGGCAGAAAAAAGTAGATAGAAGGTTATTGAATACACTGCGAAGGAGCCCCAGACAGGACAACAGAGGACAGGCGATGGAAGCGGGCTGTATTTGAAGGGGGAAGATGAGGAGGTATGGTGAGGTGGTATGGATGGAATTCTCCCTTTTTTGGCAACTGTGCCTGGTTATTCACAGCCCATTGGGTACTTAGGGCCCGTGAGTATTTTGAGGTGGGTGGCCTGAAGGACCAGTTTGTTCTCAGCCAGGGGGTTGCTATGGCCCCTTTCAATATTCCATTGCTCAAGCCTGTTTGCCTAAAAGTGGCCTCTACAACAATCCGTTAAAACCACTGCCTCTTTGTACTCTGCAGGCATTTCAGGGATTTGCCTAATGGGAACGGAGTTGGGGATACAGTTAGTTTGGGTTTGGTGGCATGTATTGATGAAGCTTGTAGACACTTCCCTACATAGCTGTTATGGCTAGCTGTGCAGAGTAGGAACGACTTGCAGGAATCTTCCTACACCTCACGGTGCAGACCCACCCAGCCTGTGGTACAAGGACTTTAGTGATAAATTGGTTAATGAGTGCTACCGGACCTGTCACTGCCCAGGAGACCTGCAACGTCCTGAAATCCTACAGTGAATTTATGAAACAAACATAATGGAGGTTTCCCCAAATTTAGCAGAAATATTAAAATTGTACATAGACTTCATCAGCAAGCAGTTATGAAGCTGAGTATTTTCTAAACTTAAAATGAGAATAAACAAGTTTAAATTAACTACGGTAAGGAAATGCCTGAATTATCCTTCTGTTCTCTGAATAAAAAATTGTATTCTGAAATTATTGTCATATGAAGGGACAATAAGTATGCAGCTAAAACGTGTAGAGAAAGAAATATTAGAGACATGTATCAGGAAGTTCATCAATGAAAAGAATTTTGTTAATTTTCTGCATTTTGTGATCTTTGTAATGTTTCAAGCTTTTGAGATTTATAATTTGTCATGATTTCTACTTTCTAAATGAATACTTTCTTATCATATTTTATATCTATAATATTATAATTTTTTTCTTAAAAACAAAAACAAAAACAAAAATGTCCCTTCCAAACTGTATAAGCTTCAGGACACACAAAACCTGGATCCACACATGCCTTCAAAATAAATATGAACAAAATTTTATCTATCTAGATGCAAAGTAAAAAAAATTCTGGCTATTCTCCAGGAATTTCCAAATATCTAGATGATTTGCTGACAGTCATCAAAATCAGATAGTCATAATCAATGACTGATGTTATAGGAGGGAAAAATAACACATCAAATCTGATTTACAGTCTCTGCCAATTCCCCAGACAATGAGACCTCATTTCTTTGAGGGTTGAATCCCACTGAAAATTAAAGAAAATTTTAAATTACTCTGGTTATCATGGAAAATCGAATTCTGGCTCTTTGCCTCCTTATCATATGGTTCTTCTCATCTAAAGACAGCAAGTTCTTCCTTTACATTTTTATTCAGTATCTTTTGGCGAAGCATAAAACAGTCTCTATCAATTTCTCACCAGTTCCTGAACATTCCTAAATTGAAATTATTTTAGAGTAGTTATTCATGGGGCTTGCAAGTTGAAATGAAAAAGCAGTGAAAATCAATTTCATTATAAGCTTTGAAGTAAAGGGATGTTGCATCAAAAACTTGACTGGTTGGTAGGTGGTATTTGCTTATTTTATTCTGGAATGCTACAGCACAGCAGCTTTTAAACCACTGAAAAACCCAGCTGGTGATACTCTGAAATACATTCCCTGTACATAATCAGGGAAGGCTCAGCTTGACTCCGTGTTTTTGCACAGAATTCAGTGAAAAGAATACATCTGTATTATTTCATGGCGGTGACTTCATTTATAGCATTATGCACTTTCCTTCTCATAGAGGGTGCTTCAGTTAATGATCCTGTTCCATAGCAGGTTGGATATTTTCTCTGGTAGGTATCAAAATAGAGAGACTAGCAAACAGTTCTCAAAGCCCTCAGGACAGTTCAAAATTCGAAGTTTGCAGTACTTAATGGGCCAAAAGCCCAAGGTTTTGAAGCTATGAATACACACAAGCAACATGAAGTGGAGAACACTTAATAATTGACACTTAAAAATTTTGATAGTTCAATGTATTACTAACTTCTGTGGGAAATCAGAGCTCTTCCCTAATTCCATTCACTCTGACTAGTGAAAAGAAGAAAGGGCAAAATGGAGTCCCAAGTATACACAATATAGAACTTGATATCAAAAAAGGACAATTTAGTGGAAATTACAAAAATAGTCAATAGAATTTAAATGAGACCATCATCCTTCCTTCCTATGCCACTGGGCTGGCTTTCTTCACTCTTTTTTTTCACTTTGACTAATGTCAAGGTAGAGCATGGGGTTTATTTCTGTCGGGGAACTTCACCCCAACCCAATTTAAACAGTGTAGCCCTTTGGAGTACTGGGATATCCAAAGCCAATTGAGGGCTGTTTACCAGCAGAATCCTCACTGAGGTGGCCTTAACTTTGGAAGGTCTATTGGATGGCTGGATGGGGCCAGGAAAAGAAGACATGAAAACTCCTCTCCAGCCCACAAAGACAGGGCTCTCTTTCTGCCAAGCTCTCTAGGTGTTATTTCAGAGGCCTAAGGTCAGTGCTTTAAGCCAAACAAAGAAAGACCCAGGCGCAACCCCAATCCGTCTCTGGTATAATCTGAAGTTATGGATCTCATAGATCTCACAGATTTTATGTCCAACTACTGCCCCAAGCAGATGGCCAGATAAGAGTTTTGTCCAAAGCCCAGGCATCAGGCTTGCATATCGCAGTATCTGTGGGTATGAGGAAGGTGACAAGATTGAGCCAGGCAGGCCAGGCCTAAGGAAAATCACAGCATGAGTGCCACGATAAATGGTCAATGCCACTCACCTTCAAGGTTAGGAGAGAGGAGTAAGTGCTGGGATTCTGGCGAACTGGAATGCTTGTCCTGTCCAAAGTGAGCAACTGCCCCTCTGCTCCAGCTGATTGCTGTAAGGCAGCCTAGATTTCAAGGGAAATTGGAAATCTGGATTTTTTAATGTCTTATCTACTGGTTGTTTAGCTTTTGTCAATTACTTGAAATTTATGAAACAACAACAACAACTTTGCTGGTGGATACCATGCAGGTCAAGCAAATAACTGCAAACAGGATATGAGTTATGGGCCAACAATTTGTAGTCTCTGCCAGGTGTGTATCACGTGAAATTGATGTCCCTGTGACTCTGTGTGGCACTAAATTGCTGTTTGAGGAATCAAGAAATCTGGGGTTCCTCTCTCTCTTTTTTTTTTTAATCAGATGGTGAAAATAACAGTACTGACTTAATAAATTCTAAAAAACAAAATGGGGAGGTTAGAATTTGTAGTAATATAATTATTATATTACATGGAATTAGAATTGAAGGTGATAATTTTGCTTTTATTTTCATTTCAAAAGCTTGGGTAGAAAGAGAAAAACCAATGAGATATAAGTCAAACTACAAACTATAGAGAACTCAGAAAAATTGGAGTGCCGTAACACACTAAATTTGACAACACCTAATGTGAATGAGATTTTGAGGATGAGTTTCTATGTAGTACTCAGATTTATTGTAAAAGGTGATGCTAGTGCCCAGAAAAAGATAAATTATATTAGATTTGGAAGAGTAGGAAGTTCTATCTATAGGAAATCTGAAAGAGTACTCCTATTATATGAGCTATCACAATATGATTCACTTAGGGGAAACCCCCAAAAAACTATGGCACATTTACTTCATTTTACAAATGTAATAAAATAAGTGCATTTATTTGGGGAAAATTCATGGATTAATTTAAAGGAAATAAGCTACAGGCTCTCTGCAGATAATTTAAAAATAACTCACTGGAAGCTCAAGAAAATGTGTGGCATGCATTAAAAGACCAGATTTATGGAAGAAAAAAAAAATTCTTCATTGTTGATTGCCATGTCTAAAATAATGCAATGTCAAAGATGCTATCACAGAAAAGGATAGAGCATTTCTTTTAAAATGTAAAGATTGCTCAAGAGGAAGATCAGGTAAAAATTAAATTATGTGAAGAAAAAAATATCCAGAGCTAACCTTGACTTAGTATCTCAATGATGTACAGAAGCATGCATACGCACACATGAAATGTGAAACTTGGTAAGTCAATGGACTGGTCAATGTAAATATGTAAATATACTTTCGATATTGTACTATTGTTTTGGAAGGTGTTTCTATTGGAGAACTTGGCTGTATTTTTTTACAAGTGGAAGTGAATCTGCAACTATCTCAAAATAAAATTTTTAATTTTAAAACACTAATGTAAACAATCAAGGATAAGTTTTTAGAATATGAAAAGGTAGGAGTCTTGCTAGATAGGCACTTAATTACACAGTGTACAACATGTACAGAGTGGAATAAAGAAAGAATAATGAGTTGTTTGCTTCAGTCAGAAAAAGACAAGGAGGGAACTTCTCATTTTTCTGTGCTGTCTTTTGAAAGAGCCAAGTAGCTGGTACTATGTCAAATGTTGGCCACTATATGTAACTAGCCTCAAGTTAGTAATAGTTAGGTTATGGTAGCTCAGAACCCGTGACTTAGAGCTGTTAGCCACTGTGAGCTTCAGGATAGTTACATTACATTATTATCTTTGTATACATATTGCCCATGAGAGTACCCGGCACATACTAGGAACTCAATAAATGCTTATTTTTCTATTAAAAAAAAAAAAGAAAGAAAGAATGAGGGAGTGAAGGTCTGAGGACTAGTGAAACACCACGGTAAACAATGTTGTCAGGAGACAGTGTAATGCAAAAGTTAAGTAAATGGCTACAGGACTTGTACTGAGTTCAAATTCTGGCTCTGTCCTTAACTATCCAGGGAAGTGATCCAAGGTCTCTAATACTTAGATAACCACCCCTGAAATGAGGATGATGGCAATAACACCATTTATTTCATAGGTTTTTGAAAAGCTCAAAAAGATAATGCAACAAGAGCACAGCGTCTCGTACACAATAAAAGATACTCAGTGAACATTAGTCATCACTATCCTTAGTACCTTTGAGAATTATAGGCCAGTAATCTTTCTTCATGTTGGGCAAATTAGCTAAGAGTAGAATAATACTAATCACTAGCAACTAAGAAAAATAGAGCAAATGCAAGAAGATAATCCTTGCACATTTACTGGAGTTCTTCACAAGCACAATTGTTTATTAAATACTTCATAAATGGCAGGTGTTTTGTGAAGTATCTAAATTAATTTTAATAGTAACTCTAAGAGGTGGGACACCTCGGTGGCTCATTCAGTTAAGCATCTGCCTTAGGCTCAAGTCGTGACCCTAGGGTCCTGGGATAGAGTCCTGCATGGGGCTCCTTGCTCAGTGGGGAGCCTGCTTCTCCCTTTGCCTGCCATTCCCTCTGCTTGTGCTCTCTCTCCCTCTCTGACAAATACATAAATAAAATTAAAAATAATAATAATAGTAACCTTAAGAGGTAAGTACTATTATTATACCCCTTTCACACATGAGGAGAGCAGAACAAAAGAAGTCAACTAGTTATTCAATTAACAAAATCAAACAACTTAAAATTGGAAAAGCCAAACTTTAAGCTGAGGGGCTACTTTGGGAACCCATGCTTTGACATCCACATGACAGTTGTTCCTTTTGGGGAATAAAGAAAATTAAAATGTGATTAAGGATCTAAATACCAAAAGATGTACTGTAGATTATCAGGCAGTACATACTTTATTAAGTAGTAAACTCCAGAGATTATGAGAGCAGGAGTCTCAATTAGTAATAGAAATTATGTGCAATGGCTATTTAACTGGTATAGAGACAGTTTTATAAACAGGCAATGTGCATGGTTTAACTTCCTAATGCCTCAGTGATTCCAGGAAGAAGCAACTAAAAAAAAAGGAAGTAATTCCTGGAAGACTAAGCAGAAAATTAATGATTTGGTTATCTCTGAAAGAATGTAGGTGATAGAAAGACAGAGAGGAGACTTACCCTTCACTATATACCCTTTGGGACTTTTCTATTTTTTTTTTCCTACTCAAAAAGAAATGACTGAAAAAAAAAAAACCATGGTTGGGGCTTGAAGACTGTGTTTGAATATCCAGTTTGATACTAGAGAAAGCTAAAGTCTCAAACACATTATCCCTGGGTAGTTACTGGATTAGATAGAGCTAGGCTTCAAACCAAGTTTGGTTTATGGTTTTTCTTAAACCTGAAATTTTTTAATTATTAGATCAACTCTATATTTCATATAATCCCATAGTTAGATTTTAATAATCTTTATTTCTATACCATTTGTCTTTTGGTATTAAAGTCTAATTAACATTTCAGAATCTGGTCTCAATTTTATGTACTTCTTTGCTTGTCTAATGTAACAATAATGAATTCTGTGGTAGCCTGAATGAAGTCCTCCCCAAAGATGTCCATGTCCTAATCCCTGGACAAAGTCCCTAATCCTCACAGAGAAGAAGGAATTTTGTAGGTGTTATTAAGCTAAGGATCTTGAAATGAAAGATTGTCCTGGATGCTTGTGTGGACGCGATGTAATTGCAAGGGAACTAAAATGAGGACGGTGGAATGGTCAAAGAAGGAGATGTGAAGAAGACAAAAGCAGAAGTAAAAATTATGTGGCCATAAAGGAATAAAGGCAGTTTCTATAAGCTGGAAATGGCAAGGAGTAGATTGTCTCATATAGCCTCCAAAAGGAATATAATCTGCTGACACATAATGTTAGCCCTGTGAGACTCATTTCAGACTTTTTTTTTTAAAAGATTTTATTTATTTGAAATAGAGAGAGAGAGAGATCACAAGTAGGCAGAGAGGCAGGCAGAGAGAGGGAGAAGCAGACTCCCTGCTGAGCAGAGAGCCTGATGCGGGCCTCGATCCCAGGACCCTGAGATCATGACCTGAGCCGAAGACAGAGGCTTAACCCACTGAGCCACCCAGGCGCCCACATTTCAGACTTTTGACCAGCAGAACTGTAAGATAGTAAATTTCTGTTGTTTTAAGTTGCTAATTTTGTGGTGGCTTCTCACAGCACAATAGGAACTAATGCAAATGTTCAATTTCCAACGTTTTGAATATTGTAAATCAGACAGCAGATATATAGATAATAGCAAAATCTAAAGGTAATACAACACAGTAAATAAAGATTTTGCTACAAGCAAGACGGTACCCACAAAATTCAAGACTACTGTAACAGGAAGAAAAATCAACAAAATTAATTACATCAATAATAAATTTATAAACATTTAATAATTATCTTGGAAGCAAAAACTCATTATTAAAATTAAGTTTCACAGAATAAATATTTACTGACCTAAACTGGGTGTCTAGCAAGGTCTGAGGCCCAGGTGAGTTGAACAGGTCTATATAACTGAACAGAGAGCCAGAGCAGAAGGGAAACTAATGGGTGGGCCCCATGGCCATGCAGTATGGAGTGTTTGCAGGGGCAGAGCAGAAAGTGTGGTCGAGATGCATTAAAGTACACAGTGGAAGAAACTGTAGGTAAGATAGAGGCCTGTACCACCACCTATAGATAGGATAAAGCTGTTAGGATTTTTCCAAACAACTAGAATGACCATAGTGATTTGCCCAGTTTGTGATTTTATCCTTTAGCTGCTACTCAATCATCTACAGAAGGCAAGCAGACTTTCCATTCAGACCTAAGGTATAAGAATAATTAATTCCCGGTTTTGGCAAGATGTTGGAGGAGTAGCAGACCGAGATGACATCAGGTCACAGGAGTTCAGCTAGATAGTTATTAAACCACTCTGAACACCTACAAATCCAACAGGAGATTGAAGAGAAGAAGAGCAGTGATTCTAGAAACAGAAAATCAACCACTTTCTGAGAGGTAGGACATGCAGAGAAGTAAACCCAAAGCAATGGGAAGATAGACTGTGGGGGGAGGGGCCGGCTTCCGGCAAACAGTGGAGCAACAGAACACAAAATTTGAACTTTTAAAAGTCTGCTCCACTGAGGGACATCTCTCCAGAGGCTAAGTGGGGCTGTAGCCCTCATGGGGAAAGTGTGGTCTCAGGTCCCATGGGGTCACAGAAAGATTGGGGGTTTCTAAGTGTAGCAGAGCTCACAGGTATCAGAGCAGGGAAGCTGACTACAGAGATGGAGCCGAGGAGTGAGCTCACAGCTTGGGGTTACCTTAAACTGTGATCTGCAGCACAGTCGACCACTGCTCTTTGAGCAGGGACCCCACAAGTGGCAGTTCCAGGGAGACCCCCTTCTTCCTCCATCAGGAGAAGTGGTGCAGGAGCACGCAGCAGGAATCAGCTGGGTTTGGAGATTCCAAATGGGGCTATGTCCTGGAGATAGAAATCCTCAGTCTCAGGCCGGATGAGCACAGAATACAGCCAGAGACCAGGAAGACAAGACTGATTGGCTATTTTTCTCTGAGCGTGCACTGAGGAGTGGGGCTCCAAGCTCTCAGCTCCTCTGGGCTGGAGATTGGGAGGCCACCATTTTCATTCCAGTCCTCCAGTGCTTGATGGAAAGTGACCAGGGAACAAAAGCTACCCAGAGTGAACCCAAGGAAATTACTTAGCCTGGCCCCTGGCAAAAGTGGTGCAATTCTGCCTCAGACAAAGACATTTGATACTCACTGCAATGGCCCCTTCCCCAGAAGATCCGCAAGAACATCCAGCCAAGACCAAGCTCACCAATCAAGGAGAACAGTGGAAGTCCAGAGCTAGGGAAAGGCAATGCATAGAATTCATGGCTTATCCCCCATGATCCTTTTGTTTTGCAAAGTTAATTCTTTTTAAAATTTTTTTCTTATTCTATTTTTTAACTTTTCCACTTTCTTCTTTTAATGTTTTTTTAAACAGTTTATATTAACAATACCTTTATTTAAAAAAAAATCCTTTTAACCTTCATTGTTATAGTCATATTTTTTCCCTTCATTGTATTTAACCTAATTGTTTGTATACATATAGGTTTTATTTCTTTAATACTTTGGGACACAATTTCTTCTAATAGAGCAAAAAATACCTTAAATCTAGCACATGGCTTTGTTCTAGTCTCCAGCTTGATCACATTATTTTTTCCTTTTCCAACCAACTTATCTTTCAATTCCTTTTTTAGAAATTTTTAAAATTTTCATCTTTACAGTCGTATTCATCCCTTCATCATGTGTACTCTTTTTGTGTATGTGTGTGTGTGTGTATATATATATGTTTTTCAGCGAATCAGAATGGATAAAAAACCAAGACCCATTGATATGCTGTCTAAAAGAAACTCATTTTAGACCCAAAGATGCCTCCATTTTTAAAGTGAGGGGCTGGAAAATAACTTACCATGCTGGGGTGGCAACCTTATATCAGATCAATTAGATTTTAAGCCAAAGACTGTAATAAGAGATGAGGAAGGACACTATATCATACTTAAAGGGTCTGTCCAACAAGAAGATCTAACAATTTTAAGTATGTATGCCCCTAACATGGGAGCAGCAAATTATATAAACCAATTAATAACAAAATCAAAGAAACACATCAATAATAACACAATAAATAGGGGATTTTAACAATCCCCTCACTGAAATGGACAGACCATCTAAGCAAAAGATCAACAAGGAAATAAAGGCTTTAAATGACACACTGGACCAGATGGACATCACAGATTTACTCAGAACATTCCATCCCAAAGCAACAGAACGCACATTCTTCTCTAGTGCACATGGAACATTCTCCAGACTAGATCACATCTTGGGTCACAAATCAGGTCTCAACTGGTACCAAAAGGCATCACTCCTGCATATTTTCAGATCACAATGCTCTGAAGCTAGAACTCAATCACAAGAGGAAAGTTGGAAAGAACTCAAATACATGGAGGCCAAAGAGTATCCTACTAAAGAATGAATGGGTCAACCAGGAAATTAAAGAAGAATTGAAAAAACTCATGGAAACAAATGAAATGAAAACACAACTGTTCAAAATCTATGGGACACAGCAAAGGTGCTCCTGAGAGGAAAATATATAGTGATACAAACCTTTCTCAAGAAACAAGAAAGGTCTCAAATACACAACCTAACCCTACATCTAAAGGAGCTGGAGAAAGAACAACAAAGAAAGCCTAAACCCAGCAGGAGAAGAGAAATAATGATCAGAGCAGAAACCAATGAAACAGAAATCAAAAGAACAGTAGAACAAATTAACAAATCTAGGAGCTGGTTCTTTGAAAGAATTGATCAGATTGACAAACCCCTGCCAGACTTATCCAAAAAAAGAGAAAGGACCCAAATTAATAAAATCATGAATGAAGGAGGAGAGATCACAACCAACACCAAAGAAATACAAACAATTATAAGAACATATTATGAGCAACTCTACACCAGCAAATTTGATGGTCTGGAAGGGATGCATTCCTAGGGATGTATAAACTACCAAAACTGAAAGAGGAAGAAATAGAAAACCTGAACAGACCATAACCCAGTAAGGAGATTGAACCAATCATCAAAAATCTCACAAAAAACCAAGAGCCCATGGCCAGAAGTCTACCCAGGGAAGTTCTACCAAACATTTAAAGAACAATTAGTCCACATTCTCCTGAAACTGTTGCAAAAAATAGAAATGGAAGGAAAACTTCCAAACTCATTTTATGAACTCAGCATTACCTTGATCCCAAAACCAGACAAGGACCCCATCAAAAAGAATTACAGACCAATAACCTTGATGAACACGGATGCGAAAGTTCTCACCAAAATATTAGCCCATAGGATCCAACAGTACATTAAAAGGATTATTCACCATGACCAAGTGGGATTTATTCCAGGGCTGCAAGGTTGGTTCAACATCGGCAAATCAACCAATGTGATACACTACATTAATAAAAGAAGGAACAGGAACAATATGATACTCTCAATTGGTGCTGAAAAGCATTTGACAAAGTACAGCATCCTTTCTTGATCAAAATTCTTCAAAGTGTAGGGATAGAGGATACATACCTCAATATCATCAAAACCATCTAGTAGAGCTTTTCCCCTAAGTTCAGGAACATGGCAGGGATGTCCACTACCACCACTGCTATTCAACATAGTACTAGAAGTCCTAGCCTCAGTAATTAGACAACAAAAAGAAATTAAAGGCATCCAAATCAGCAAAGAAGAAGTCAAACTCTCACTCTTTGCAGGTGATAGGATACTTTATGTGGAAAACATAAAAGACTCCACTTCAAAACTGCTAGAACTCATACAAGAATCCAGTAAAGTATCAGGATATAAAATCGATGTACAAAAATCAGTTGCATTTCTATACATCAACAGCAAGACGGAAGAAAGAGAAATTAAGGAGTTGGTCCCATTTACAAAAAACCATAAGATACCTAGGAATAAAACTAACTGAAGAGGCCAGGAGTCTGTACTCAGAGAACTATAAAGTACTCATGAAAGAAATTGAAGACGACACATAAAAAAATGGAAAAATGTTTCATGATCCTGGATTGGAAGAACAAATATTGTGAAAATGTCTATGCTATCTAAAGCAATCTACACTTTTAATGCAACCCCTATCAAAATACCATCAATTTTTTTTCAAAGCAATGAGACAAATAATCCTAAAATTTATAAGGAACCAGAAATAGACAGAGGAATGTTGGAAAAGAAAGCCAAAGTTTGTGGTATCACAATTCCAGACTTCAAGCTCTATTACAAAGCTGTAATCCTCAAGGCAGCATGGTACTGACACAGAAATAGACCTATAGATCAATGGAACAGAATAGGGAGCCCAGAAATAGATCCTCAAGTATATGGTCAACTAATCTTTGACAAAGCAGGAAAGAATGTCCAATGGAAAAAAGACAATCTCTTCAACAAATGGTGCTGGGAAAATTGGGCCACCACATGCAGAAAAATGAAACTGGACCATTACCTTATGGTCTCAAAACGGATGAAAGACCTGAATGTGAGAAAGGAATCCATGAAAATCCTTGAGGAGAACACAGGCAGCAACCTCTTCGACTTCAACCACAGCAACTTCTTCCTAGAAACATCGCCAAAGGGAAGGGAAGCAAGGGCAAAAACAAACTATTGGGACTTCATCAAGATCAAAAGCTTTTGCACAGCAAAGGAAATAGTAAAAAAATCAAAAGACAACTTACAGAATGGGAGAAGATATTCACAAATGATATATCAGTTAAAGGGCTAGTATCCAAAATCTATAAAGAGCTTATCAAGCTCAACACCCAAAGAACAAATAATCCAATCAAGAAATGGGCAGAGGCCATGAACAGACATGTCTGCCAAGAAGACATCCAGATGGCCAACAGATTCATGAAAAAGTGCTCAATATCACTGGGCATCAGAGAAATACTAATCAAAATGAGACACCACCTCACACCAGTCAAAATGGCTAAAATTAACAAGTCAGGAAATGACAGATATTGGCGGGGATGCAGAGAAAAGGGAATCCTCCTATACTTGGTGGGAATGCAAGCTGTTGGAAAACAGCATGGAGGTTCCTCAAAAACTTTCAAAAAGTTGAAAATAGAACTACCCTACGACCCAGCAGTCACGCTACTGGGTATTTACCCTAAAGATACAAATGTAGTGATCCGAAGGGGCAGGTGCACCTGAATGTTTATAGTAGCAATGTCCACAATAACCAAACTATGGAAAAACCTATATGTTCAACGACAGATGAATGGATAAAGAAGAGGTAGTATATATATACACAACGGATTACTATAGAGCCATCAAAAGAAATGAAATCTTGCCATTTGCAATGCCGTGGATGGAACTAGAGGGTATTATGTTGAGCATAATAAGTCAATCAGAGGAAGACAGTTATCATATGATCAACTGATATGAGGAATTTGAGAGCAAAGTAGGTGGTTTGAGGGGTAGGAAAGGAAAAATGTAACAAGATGGGAGCTGGAGGGAGACAAACCATAAGAGACTCTTAATCTCAGAAAAACAAACTGAGGGTTGCTGGGGGGTGGAGGACTAGGGAGAGGGTAGTTGGGTGATGGACATTGGGCAGGGGATGTGCTATGGTGAGTGCCATGAAATGTGTAAGCCTGATGACTCACAGACTTTACTCCTGGGACTAATAATACATTATATTTAATAAAAATAATTAATAAAAAATAGAACAAAAAGATAAACAAAATAAAAATTTTCACCTTGTGAATAAAAAATAATAAGTAATAATTGATCCCCAACAATAGCCATATGTTAGGACAATAATCAGTATGTGGGAAATCAGAACTTTTTTTCCATCCCATGGTTCTATAAAAGAATAAAATAATCCCAATAGTTATTTTCTGTAGGATGTTCTATGTCTCTTATTTTCTCCTTCCCCCACTCTCATTTGGTTCTTGAGCCCATTCCATCCAGAGATGGAATGCAGAACATGTGTAAGAACCTATTTGACGCAAGTTAGTTATTACTTTCTTTACCATGAGTTTTTGTGAATATAAGTGATAAATGTTCCAAGCATCATGTTTAGTTTAGAGCAATTTACTCAGAATTATCTTTTCTTAAGTTTTAAAAATGGAAAGAAGAAAGTGTTGCTAAGTAGAATTATCATTCATTGGTTAAACAGAATTAACATTTGTAAGGTAAAAACATGGAGAGTTACCTTTCATATAGACTGACTAATATAATCATTTCTATTTAACTGTCTTGACTTCTCAAACAAATTCGCCTAACTTTTGAATCAAAATTGAAAAATTTGGAGTTCTTAACTCATTTAAAAGTAGATTAAATATGTTATAACTAAATGGGATAAGTCTAACTATAAGAGATAATTCAGAGAAATACTTGTATTCACTGTAGGACTGTTAAAACTTAACTTATTGTGTTCAAATTAACCACTCTATTATCTTCATTTTACAATTCTCTACACTTAGTTAAACACATGGTTCACAATATATTAAAGGATGATACCTGAAAATAAGAATTAGATAAGCTTATGATATGATTAGTGAATCAAATTATGTTGAATCCAGATTAAATATAATGAGAAAAAAACTATCCTTTTTTTATTATTGAGATAAAATTGGTATATAACGTTGTATAAGTTTCAATTGTATAACACTGTAATTTGACATTTTTATGCACTAAAAAATGATGTCCAATAAAAGTCTAGTTACCATCCATCACCATAAAATTGGCTCATTTCATCCACTTCACGCATCTTCCATGATCCTTCTCCATTCTGTTAAGTATAAATCTGTTTTCTGTATCTGTGAATTTGTTTTTATTTTATTTTCTTTGTTCATTTGTTGTTGTTATTATTGTTGCTTGCTTTCCACATATGAGTGAAATCATATGGTATTTGTCTTTCTCCATCTGATGTATTTCACTCAGCATAATACCTTTAAGGTCCATCCATGTTGTCACAAATGGCAAGATTTCATTCTTTTTTAACATTGAGTAGTATTTCATTGTGTGTCTATACCACATCCTCTTTATCTATTCATCCATTGATGGACACTTTATGTTGTTTCCAGTTCTTAGCTATGAGAAAAACTATTGTTACAAGGAGATGATAAATCAAGAATGTTAAGTGCTGGGGCAACTGGGTGGCTCAGTGGGTTAAGCCTCTGCCTTCAGCTCAGGTCATGATCTCAAGGTCCCAAGATCGATGCCTGCATCAGGCTCTCTGCTTGACTGGGAACCTGCATCCCCCTCTCTCTCTGCCTGCCTCTCTGCCTACTTGTTATCTCTGTTTGTCAAATAAATAAATAAAATCTTTAAAAAAAAAAAAAAAGAATGTTAAGTGCTTAAACTTTCTGTTGTCATTTATAGAGTTTTGTATCCTAAAGCTGAGATTAACCCTGATCCTTGGCCATAGGTTACATATTACTTAAATTTTTGCTCCTCTGATTCATACTTTATTGTATTTTACTTGTTTTAGATATAGAAAAAAGATTGTACACTTTGTGTGTTGGGATGCAGGGAGGTATCTTGCTATAGACTCTTGCTCCATGAATTGACTTCCCCAGATGCAGTGATGTATCCAGGCAGAAGCATTCAGCCCATGCCTGGCTGTTTATGCCACCACACCTCCCTGCTATAGTGCAATGGACTAGTGACTCAAGATAATCCCCTGGAAACCCTTCCCAGGAGCTGAGGTTTCCTTCCTTCAGAATGATGAAACTGAGAGGAAGTGAACTTCGGGTTGGGCTTCTGTTCCCCCCACTGCCTGACACTGACTTTTGAGAGTCCCAATATTTTCCAATTGCCAAAGCGTTCACTTTTCTCTTCCTTGACTTCTCAACAGCATTCAAAGCAGTTAACCATTTTGGCTGCAGATTGACACCTTTATCTCCTGTAGAACTTTTCCCTTGCCTTCTAGGTCTCCACACTTGATTTTTCCCTACATCACTGGCCATTTTTTCTAAGGCTTCTTAGCTGACTTTTCCTCCTCGCCTCTCTAAATGTTGAGTACTCTTGGGTTTTTTCCTTTGCTCCCCTCTCTTTTCTGTTTACACTCCTGCCCTGGAGGTTATCTAGACCCTGGGATTAAATACCATCTATATGAAAATGGAACCCAAATCTCTCAGTCTCCATATCCATCTTCTGACTTTCGCCTATTTGACATCTCCCTTAGATGTATCTGAAATTTGGGACAACTGGGTGATTCAGTTGATGAAGCTTCTGTCTTCGGCTCAGGTCGTGATCCCAGGGTCCTGGGATCGAATCCAGCAATAGGCTCCCTGCTCAGTGGGAGCCTGCTTCTCCCTCTCCCTCTGCCACTCCCTCTGCTGGTGCATGCTCTCTCTCTCTCTCTCTCTCTCTCTCTCGATCTCTCTCTGACAAATAAGTACATAAAATCTTAAAAAAAAAAAAAGATGGCTCCAGAATCTCAGACCTACCATGGTGGAGTTAATTTGTGATTCTCACATTCTATCCATCCCCCAACCTAAACTATTTGTTTTCTTCTCAGTTTTTCCACCTGAGTGAATAATACACCATCAACCCAGACCTAGCTGGTAGAATCAAAAACATTGGCATTACCCCTAGTCCAAGATACCATTATCTCATACTTAAACCACTGCAGTAACCTTCCCAACTGGTCACTCCACTTTTCCTCTCTATGTACATCACTTCTTGCCATAGCATCACTTGGCAACTTGTCACTCAGATTCAGTTTAAATTTCACCTCCTCAGAGAAATTTTCCATGGCCAGTTACTGTTAGATAGTCACGCCATCAAGTTTTAATTTTTTGGCATAGCTTTTTTTCTCCCTTTTCATCTCTCTGTCCCTGTCTCTGTCTCTCTCTTCTTAATTTACAGTTTCCCACAGTTGGAATCTATGTTCCATGTCTTATTCACCGCTGTACCTTAGCTCCTGGTACAGAGTACAGACTTGATAAACATCAATTTAGTGACTAATTGAAGGAGTAACTGTACTCGCTGGATATTTTCTGAATAATTTGAAATCCTCTTAAATCCCCTGCCCACCTACATACCTTCCATGTATTTAACAACAGCTCTCTACTTTTCTTTTTCTTTTCTTTTTTTTTTAAAGATTTTAATTATTCATTTGAGAGAGAGAACACGAGAGTGGGGAATGTCACAGGGAGAAGCAGACTTTCTGCGGAGCATAAATTTCCACACCCCTACCCCTTGTAGGGCTCCATCCCTGGACTTCAGGATCATGACCTGAGCCGAAAGCAGACACTTAACTGACTGAGCTGCCCAGGAGCCCCTAAGCTATCTATATTTCTGTACCAAGTTATCAACCTTGCCCCCATCATAAACTTACTAAGATGTTTCTAAGAAGCACTGAAGTTTACAAAACTGAGTTCTTTATCTTTTACTTATTGATTTGAAAGGCTCTTTATACATTAAGATATTACCTTTTGTCTATCAGATTGCAAAATTTTTCTCCTATATTTCTATTGATACTTTAAATTTGTCATTGGGCTTTAATTTTGTTTATGTATTTATTACTGCATAGAAGTTTAAATTTTTATGTTACTGTCTTTAGTGCTAGGCTTAGAAATACTTTTTCTTCCCCAAAATTATATGGATATTTATCTATTTGTATTTTGGTTTATATTCTCTGAAACTTGTTTTGCTGTCAGGTGAGAGGTAAGGATTCAATTTTATTCTTTTTCAAATCATAAGTCAATTGTCTCATTACCAGTTACCAATAAGTCCATCCTTTTACCAGCAATGTCAACTTGAGGCAGTCTGTGTAGTGGTCAAAAGAATGGCCTTGAGTTCAGACAACATGGTTTAAACCAGGCTGATCCTCTTATTTATATGCTTTCTAGTGTTTCTAAAATTCACCCACTTCATCTGCAAATATGAGATAATAAGAGTAGTATCTACCTCAAAGTGTTGTGTAAGAATAAGATAATTGTGAAATACTCAACATGATTCCTGGCACATGGTATGCTTCATTACTATTATTAACTTTTTAATTTCTTAATTTAACCCTTCAACTTCAAATGGAATCTTGGTTGAAATTGTATTGAATATATAATTTTATAAAATTGTCATATTTACAAAGTAAAGTCCTCCCATTCAGGAGCACAGCATATCTTCTTAATAGGCTTTGCTTTCTTTTCTCCCTTTCTTTTTAGGCTTCTTCCTAGGAGATATATAGCTATAGATATATCATATATGTTATATTATTATAAATATATATTATTGCTATTTTTTTAAAGCTTTATTTATTTATTTGACAGAGACAGATCACAAGCAGGCAGAGAGGCAGGCAGAGAGAGAGAGAGGGAAGCAGGCTTCCCGCTGAGCAGAGAGCCCGATGCGGGGCTCTATCCCAGGACCCTGGGATCATGACCTGAGCCGAAGGCAGAGACTTTAACCCACTGAGCCACCCATGCACCCCTATTATTGTTTTTTTAAAAATTATTGCTATTTTTATTTTTTATTTTAAAATTTTTTTAAAAACTTATTTATTTGACAGATAGAGATCACAAGCAGGCAGAGAGGCAGGCAGAGGGAGAGAGAGAGGGTGAAGCAGGCTCTCCGCTGAGCAGAGAGCCTGACGTGGGGCTCAATCCCAAGACCCTGGGATCATGAGTCAAAGGCAGAGGCTTTAACCCACTGAGCCATCCAGGCGTCCCAAAATTATTGCTATTTTTAATAGGATCTCTTTTCTCATTCTGTTGTCTAATGGATCAGTACTTGGAATTCTATCACTATTTAAAGATTTTTCTTTGCATTTATAGTCATATTTCTTCTTTACTAATGATATATATTTCTCTTTCTTTTTTCATTGATCAGACTTATTTGATGTTTGCCTACCTTATCAGCCTTAAGACTTTACATGTCAATTCTATTTTTTATTTTGTCTATAATATTGTTCCTCTTTTTAATTTAATCTATTTTCTTGATAGATTTATTAATTAATTTTTCCCACTTTCTCTTTCTTTCAAGTTTTTATTTCAATTCCAGTTAGTTAACACACAGTGTAATAGTTTCAGGTGTAGAATTTAGTGATCAACCCTTACATATAAGGGTTAATCATAGCAAGTGCTTATCATAGCAAGTGACTTCCCTAAAACCCATCACCCATTTAACCCATCACCCTGCCCACCTCTCCTCCAGTAACTCTGGACTCTTTTTTTCTCTACGATCAAGAGTGGTTTTTTGGTTTGTCTCTCTCCTCCCCTTTCCTCTACCACGTTTATCTGTTTTGTTTCTTAAATTTTACATATGAGTGAAATCATATGGTATTTGTCTTTCTCTGACTTATTTTGTTTAGAGTACACTCTAGCTCCATTCATGTCATTGCAAATGGTAAGATTCCATTCTTTTTTGTGGCTGAGTAATATTCATATATATGTATATATATATACATATATATGAATGTACATATATATGTGTATATACACACATATGTATATGTTTATGTATATATATAATTATACATATATAGTAATATATATGTATATATATTATTATAATAATGTCATAATTTGGCTATTGTAATAATGCTGCTAAAAACATCAAGATGCATGTATCCCTTCAAATTAGTATTTTTGTAACCTTTGGGAAAATCCCTAGTAGCACAATTGCCGGATTGTAGGGTAGTTTAATTTTTGACTTTTTGAGGAACCTCCATACTATTTTCCAGAGTGGCTGCTCCAGTTTGCATTCCCACCAGCAGTGTAAGAGTGTTCCCCTTTCACCACATCCTTACCAACATCTGTTGTTTCCTGTGTTGTTAATTTTAGTAATTCTGACTGGTGTGAGGTGATACTCATTGTAGTTTTGATTTGTATTTGCATGATGATGAATGATGTTGAGCATCTTTTCGCGTGCCAGTTTTCCTGCTTTCTTTATGTTTATGTTTTTGGGTCTCCCTCCCCATGTTTTAGTTGTATATATTATTTATTTAAAATACAGAGTTGGTTATAACCCACAGAGGTTTTTTCGCCCCTTAGGACGTTCTCATTGCTAGTTTCTAAATTGTCAGAGATTTTCACTTCTGGTACCTCTAGGCTAGAAAATTCCACATTCACTGGAAAACAATAAAGTCCTTAAAATGTTACTAATTTTTGATGTTCATATATATTTATGTCCTGTTCTACTCTATAAGTTCATTTTTTATATTTAGGAATTTAGGATTTTAGATATATATTTGATACCTCTTTCTGTATAAGAAACCATCACAACTACCACAACTCAGTGACTATTTGCAACATATATTTATTATGACACAGTTTTAATGAGTCAAGAAGCTAAATGTAGTTTTACTGGATTCTCTGCTCAGGGTCTCACAAGGCTGAAATTATGTGTGAGCCAGGCTGTGACCTGTTCTAGAATTTGGGGTTCTCTTTCAAATTAGTTGTTGACAGAGTTCACTTCCTTGTGATTATAGGGCTGAGAATCCTCTTTCTTATTATAGCTGTAGGCCACTCTCAACCCTGAAAGTTCCCTGCAATTCCTTGCTGAGTGCTCCCTCCCAGAGGACCTCTCACAACAGGGAGGTTTGCTTCTTCAAGGCCAACAGAAGATTCTCTGACATCTAAGCTTTCTGTTAAAGGATTCACCTGTTTAGGTCAGGCCCACCCAGGACAAACTTCATTTTGATTATTTTAAAGCCAACTGATTAAACACCTTAATCACATCTGCCAAAACTACTTACTTTTTCTGGTTTAATCTAATCTAACCACAGCAGTGACACCCATCATATTTACAGGTCCTGTCCATAGTCAAATAAAGAGGATTATACAGGAAGTGTATAAGGGGCAGGAATCTTTACTATGTGGTAAGAGTAGTTCTACCTCACTATTTTTTTTTAAAGAATTTTTGTGTTTTATTTTTTGCTTATTAGTTTTTCAGGGTAAGAGTTGGGAACAACTTGTCTAGGAGAAATAAATCTGTTGTACTTTATTGGGATCACATTAAACTAGAAATTAGCTAATTAACTTGAGAAGAAACTGATTTGAATCCTAACCAGACATAAAAATAGTTCCAAGTGTTCAAGTGTTCTATATGTGTCCTTCTTTTGTGTTAAATTTTATTTTATACAGACATTGCAAATTTATGAAAAAAGTAGACTTGGAATTTTAATTTTCTTGAAATAATTCAATAGCATTGGAGTTCTTTTTTAAAAGGTTTTATGAAATTCCTGTAAAATTGCCTGGACCTGGTAATGTTTTTAGAAGATCATGCTTCAGCAACTGCTATTTTTTTCTTGGAAATTGGTCTGCTTATATACTCTATCATTTTTATGGTAATTTATTCATTTCTTCTAGGTTTTTCATTTTATTTACATAGAGTTGAGCAGAGTAATCTCAGAATTCTTTGTCCTCCTTTCTGGAGTTATTTTCCTACTGTCATTTCTTAATCTATGTAGTTAAACTTTCCCTATTTTTCCTTGATTAAGTTAATTTGTTTATTCTATTTTTTTCCTCAGGTTTATTTTTCCTCAATTAGTTTTATTTTTCTATTCTTAAAATCCATTGATTCTATTTTCAGATTGATTAATATATCCTTCTATTTTCTTTCAGTTTATTTTCTTTTTCTTTTTCAAACTTTTTAAATTGCTAGTTTAATTCATTTATTTTTATTTCCTTTTTTTAAAGGAATTAACATATTTAGGGCTATGACTTTTTTTTTTTAGCACTGTGATATAATATTTCCATTATAGTTATTATTATATTTTTTAAATTCTACAGTTTTAGTTTATAGCTCTTCTTTGACCCATGACCTAATTGTTTACAATTTTTTAAAATTATCAGATGAAAGGACTTTTAATTTTCTTATTTATTTCTAGTTTTATTCAATTGTAATCAAATTTATTGGTTGGAGGTTACTCTTCAGTCTAATTATAATCGATTTCCATGACTACTCCTTAGGTATTTGAAATCAAGGTGGATTTTATATTTTCAGGAACACAGTTCATCATGCATAAAATAGATTTATTTAATAATGATGCTCAAGTCTTTTAGAACTTACTCTCCTTTTTTTTTTTTTTTTTTTGGTCTATTTCTCCTTGTAATTCCTATCATTTGTGCTTTATGAATGTCACTGCTATTTTGATTGGTGTATAGATTTTTATAACTTTTATATCTTCACTATCAAATGTCCCCTTTGGCATTATAAAGGAATTATATAATTCCTTTTATTTTGAATTCCATTTTATCTGATTTTGACTTCTCAAGACCTTCTTCAAGTTCAACTCTTTTGAAAGTTTTAGTTGTCTTTTGTATACAGAACAAAGTTTTTCTTGGTCTCTAACCTTGAAATATTTTTTCCTTTAATAGGTGGGTTAAGCATTTACATTTATCAATATAATAGATACATTTGCCCTTCTGTCATATTGTTCTATGTTATAGTATCTGATCATAGTAGTTTTTAAAAGTCTTTCCAATGTAATTTGTTTATTTTTGAGTGTATGTAGTTATTTGTTGCTTAAAAAGGTCTAAATTTTTATTTCTCTATTTACCTTTATTTCTTTAGACACTATTAGTTTCCTATGAGGATCAATGATACTATTAAAATATCCCCCTCCCTTCTTTTTGTCCCTTTGTGTTCCATTATGAGTCAATAAAATTATATTTCTTAGTGTTTTTTAAATTTTCTTTTATTTCCAGTATTTGATTGGCAACTTGAAGTAATATCCTTTGACTTCCAGATACTATGATGGGGCAATCTATCTCTTTCTACCCTGATTCTTCCTATTTGCTTAACTACTTAATTTGTAAATTGTAAGGACGTATGTGACTTATTTCTGTCATTCTAGTCTTATTTGTTTATTCTAGTCTTATTTGGTTCTACAGTTAAATATATTTAATTGGCACTGCAAGTTTTTTTTACTTTTGTTTCCCTAGTCTTCCTTGGTTGATAAAATTTATCCTCCATTAACTTCCTCAGTAGAGGCTCATGGGCATTCTTACTTCTTGAGTTCTTACGTGTTTAAAATATTTCTCAAGGTCTTGAAGGAGAATCTGGGTGGCTATAAAATCATTAACTTAGTAACTTCACTAGGATATGCCCTGGTATTGACCATTTTAGGTCAATTTTCTATGAACCAAGGTTCCATGAATCCTTTTAACAGACTTATTCAAAAATGTTTATAACCTTAAGGATTTCTTGTATTATTTGCCATTTCTAGTCACCTTTAAGCAGTCCAGTAGTGCATACACTGGCTCTTCTTTGCCTGACATTTCTATTGTGTTTTTTCTAGTTCTTTTAAACACCTTAATTTTTTTTAACTTTTCCCATTTCTATTTCTTGATCCTTTATATTCCCATGAATTTTCCACAGTGTCTATTATTCTGTCTTTTGCAGTTCATCTTCATTTCTGTAATGGTTTTCCCTTTTCTATTTTTTTTTTGAGTTCTGTCACTTCATATTTTACTTTTCTGTTATTTCACAATACTCATATATAGTGCTGGCACATGTGTTTTTTTTTAACATAAATAATTGTTTCTTTTTTAAAGATTTATTAATTTGAGAGAGTGTGTGTGCACATGTTGGGGGGAGGAGCAGAGAGAGAGGAAGAGAGAGACTCCCCAGCAAACTCTCCGCTAAGCAAGGAGCTGGATGTGGGGGTTGATCATGACCTGAGATCATGACCTGAACCAAATAAAGTCAGACGCTCAACTGACTGAGACACCTAGATGCCCCCAAAATAATTATTTCTTTTACCATTTAAAAAATATTCCTTATGGGGGCGCCTGGGTGGCTCAGTGGATTAAGCCGCTGCCTTCGGCTCGGGTCATGATCTCGGTGTCCTGGGATCGAGCCCCGCATCGGGCTCTTTGCTCAGCGGGAGCCTGCTTCTCTCTCTCTCTCTCTCTGCCTGACTCTCCGCCTACTTGTGATCTCTCTCTGTCAAATAAATAAATAAAATCTTTAAAAAAAAATATTCATTATGAAGTACTTTGTACCAAATACCACTCTTCTTTGGCATTATTTTTTGGAGAGTATTGAGTTCTTGATTGATATTACTACTCACATCTTTTTTCTGTAATATCTTTTTATCAGTGCTCTGTTAGTTTCTTTTTTTAATCAATGTTTTTACTTTTTTTTTAAAAGACTTTATTTATTTATTATTTATTTATTTGACAGAGAGAGAGAGCGAGGACAAGCAGGGGGAGCAGAAGAAGGAGAAGCAGTCTCCCCGCTGAGCAGGGAGCTCGGCGCAGGACTTGATACCAGGCCCTTAGGATCATGACCCAAACTGAAGGCAAACGCTTAATTGACTGAGACACCCAGGGGCCCCCGATCAATGTTTTTTAATGTGTGACATTTTCCTGTTTTGACTATTTGCAGTTGTTTCCTATGGAAGGAAAACCAGTGCAACTATATTGTCAAAGATATCTTACCTTTATTTAACACATGCGATTAACAAAGCAATTTGGACATAAGCTCTTATTTTTATTTTCATCCTGTCAGGACTCTATGAACCAGATAGGGTAATTATTATACCCATTTCTTAGATGAAGAGATTTGGAATCAAACAGATTATAAAACTTTTCTTAATAGTTATTAAAACCTGGTTCCCAAGTCCAGGCTCCAACCATCAAATATACTGAAACTAGTAACTCTCTTTGCATAGGTATCTTTCCTTTAAGTGTTTGTAGCCTTTCTTAAAATTGGCAGTGAGAAATAAGTTTTATTTTTTGTTATGAAATGACTAGGTAAAAGAGTAAATTTATTTATTACCCATTTTCTTCTTATTTGATCTTTATGTAGAAGTCAAGATGATTTTTTTAAAAAAATTTTATTTATTTATTTAAGAGAGAGAGAGCACGAGTGGAGGGAGGGGCAGAGGGAGAAAGAGAAGGACAAGGAGACTCCCCACTGAGCATAGAACCCAGTTCAGTCCTAGGACCCTGAGATCAGGACCTGAGCCAAAGGTAGGTGCTTAAACAACTGAGCCACCCAGATGCCCCCACATGATGATCTTAAGGAAATATTGTATCTATTTTCTGCTCAATGGGTAATTAGCTGGGTATTTAACTTAATGGTTTTCAGTTTCTTCACCTTAAAGTATCTAGGCTTAAACTCAAATATCTAAAACTGGTATTCAAAGAGTTGAACTCTCAATATCTTTTGAACTGAGAGAAGACATCTTGAACCAAATAAAAGATTGAATCGCAAGATGAGACGCTTACAGCTCTACTTGTCTACAGCAAGGGTAAATACAGAGCTTTCTTATGGGAGGAGATAGCACGGGAAAGACAAGAGAACATTCTACAGACTCCTAATATGTTACTGTTAACCTTATTTCTTCTCCCTGCAAACAGTTCAATTTTACACAGTATCTCAATCTCACACAAACTGAAACTAATGTCCTAGGTAATTCCATAGGACAGAGCTTCTTCCTCTCTTTCTTCTACAGTTTGTTCCCATCTCTGGCTCTCCCCTCACAGCCTTCCTCTGTGAAGTAATGTTGACTTCTCTTATACTTCTTTGACTCAATAAACACATAGTTTGTGCCTAACACATGCCAACACAGTGGTAAGAACTGGTGTTAGTGCTTGAGAAATAACTCATACCGAAAGTTATAAAATTTTGATCTATTCTGAGGAAAAAAGCTATGGAAATTCAATCAATAAAAGAGAGAGGCTGTCATACTACAGCTTATTGTTATCTCCAATCTGGAAATGTAACAACAAACATACTTTGTGATTTGCACAGTTTTTATTTATTACATATTTTCTCCTTCAGCCAGATTTGTGGCTTATAAAAATAACCAAATATTTGCTTACAAATTGTTATAATGAAAATCTGTAGCCTGCTGCAGTAAGATTCATGGTCATGGTAACTTTGAAAGCATTTGTTTGCATTTGGAGTGTGGGGGAATAATTTAAATTTTAAATTTTTGCATAAATTATTTATACGTTGAGTCCAAGATGCAGTGTAATTACGACAACATTTTTTAGAAGTCAGGCAGAAGTTTGAAATTTATAAATACCTCTTTACATTTTGGCGGCCCTAGATATAGTTTTCTAGAAAGCTGTATTTTTTGTTGTTTGAATAGCAGTTAGCTGTTTTCATTCTCTCTAACAGATGGAACCAAAGCATTGTGAACATTTTTATTAAAACAGCAAATGAAGCTATGAAAGAAGTGTCACATTGCCAAGTATTCATCTTGCAAATTAAATTCTACAACTTAGCAGGTGGTTTAAGTTCCCTTTAGAAATTTAAAATCAGCTTATTTCATTTCTGTGTGGCTTAACGGAGACACAGGTTCACTTCTGCATTCACTTACACAGAATCTGTTTGCACGTTTCTTAGAATTGACAGTTGGGAAAATATTTGCCAACTCTCACTCAAAATGGCTCATGATTGCCACATTCAGTTGGTTGAGGCTTCAATTTCCTTCACTATTAAAGTCGACTCTTTGTCTTTGGAATCCGTTTGCAAGGCCTGGCTGGATCCAAAAATTTAAAGCCCAAATTCAGCATGTTTTTTTTGCTAATTTTGATGTATATTATCATTCAGTGTACTGGCATGATGCTACACAGGATAGAAAACTCCCCAAATTATGTGGCAGTTGTTATGGATTGAGAGTCTGTGGACTCAAATTCATAAGTTTAATTCTAATCTCCAATGTGATGGTATTTGGAGAGGGGGCCTTTGGGTGGTGACTAGATCATGGAAACAGAAACCTCAGAAACCCACTAATCATGGGATTTGTGCCCAAATAAAAGAGACTCCAGGAAGCATTTTCTTCCCTTTCACCATGTGAAGACACATCAAAAAAGTGTTCTCTATAAACCAGGGAGCAGGTCCTCACCAGACACTGATTCTTCCAACACCTTGATTTTGGACTTCCCGGACTCTAGAATTGCAAGAAATAAGGTTCTGTTGTCTATAAGCCATCCAGTCTATGATATTCTGTTATAGTAGCCTAGATGGGTTCAAGTTTAGAGAATGATAGTCAGTTGACATTTCCAAGTCTCTACAGGTTTATACTGATTAACTATGGTAAATCTGACACACTAAAGAACTAGCTATAGTGGGCATTTCAGAGGTGATGAAGTAGAAGTACTTTTCACTGCTTCTAATGCCACCACCATAAGGTTAATTTCACAAAAGCCTCCATTTTCCTCCAAAAATTTTTTTTCCAATGTTCTTCCACAACCTACAAAGTGAAACTTAAGACTCATCATTCACATACTTGTTTCACCCACCAGCTGTTTTTATGACTACTTCTCAACAGATCTTGTTCCTGGTAAACTGGTCTATTTATTGTTTTCCAAGAAAGTTAGCAGTACTTTGTGTACTCCTGTATTCACCTTTACCCTGTACCTTCCTTCTTCCTTTTCATTGCCTACATCCTTCTTTTCCCTGCAGGCACAACTTAAATCACAATGGAGCCAAGCACTGAGCTCTCAGCTTGGGGTTACCTTAAACTGTGATCTGCAGCATAGTCAGACCACTGCTCTTTGAGCAGGGACCCCACAAGTGGCAGATCCAGGGACACCCACCTTCATCCACTAGAAGAGCAGAGCGGCAGGATCTGCTGGGTTTGGAGACTGAGCTGTGTGCCAGAGACAGAAATGCTTGGTCACAGGCCTAGTGAGCTCTGAGTGCAGCTGGAGACCAGAGAGATGGGAGTGATTGAGTACTCTTCTCTAAGGACACATTGAGGAGTGGGGCCCTAAGCTCTCACCTCCTCCGGGCTGGAGATTGGGAGGCCACCATTTTCATTCCCATCCTCCAGAGCTCTATGGAAAGCATTCAGGGAACAAAAGCTCCAGAGCGAATCCTAGCAGATTACTTAGCACGGCCCCTGGCAAGGGCAGCAAAATTCCACCTCGGGCAAAGACATTTGAGAATCAGTATAACTGGTCCCACCCCAAGATCAGCAAGAACATCCAGCCAAGACCAAGCTCACTGATCAAGGAGAACAGCAGAATTCCAGAGGAGGGGAAAGCAAAGCATGGAATCCATGGCTTTCTCCTCAGGATTCTTTAGTCTTGCAAAGTTAATTAATTTTTTTAATATTATATTTTTCTTATTCTAGTTTTTAAAACTTTTCCTCTTTCTTCTTTTAACATTCTTTAATGATTTTATCTTAACAATACCTTTCTTAAAAAAAATATTTTTAAACCTCCATATTATAGTCATATTTTATCCTTCATTGTATCTAACTTTAGATAGATAAATCTATCTATAGATTAGATAGATTTAATCTATCTAATTTACATATATATATATATATATATATATTCCCTAATTTTTTTAATATATATATATTTTACATAAAGGATTTTTTCTTCTAAAAAATTTTGGGATGCAATTTCTTCTGATAGATCAAAATATACCCTAAATCTAGCATAGGGCTTTGTTCTGGGAGAAATGGATGCATTCCTAGACATGTATAAACTACCAAAGCTGAACCAGAAAGTAATAGAAAACCTGAACAGATCCATAACCGGTAAGGAGATTGAAGCAGTCATCAAAAATCTCACAAAAAACAGAAGGCCAGGGACAGATGGCTTCCAGGGGAAGTTCTACTAAACATTTAAAGAACAAGTAATACTTAGTCTCCTGAAACTGTTTCAAAAAATAGAGACTGAAGGAAAACTTCCAAAGTCATTTTATGAGGCCAGCATTACCTTGATTCCCAAACCAGACAAAGACCCCATCAAAAGGAGAATTACAGACCAATAACCTTGACGAACACAGATGCGAAAATTCTCACGAAAATACTAGCCAATAGGATCCAACAGACATTAAAAGGATTATTCACCATGACCAAGGATGCAAGGTTGGTTCAACATCCACAAATCAATCAATGTGATACACTACATTAAGAAAGAAGGGGAAGCATATGATACTCTCAATAGATGCTGAAAAGCATTTGACAAAGTACAGGATCCTTTCTTGATCAAAACTCTTCAAAGTGTAGGGATAGAGGGTACAAACCTCAATATCATCAAAGCCATCTATGAAAAACCCATAGCAAATATCATTCTCAATGGGGAAAAATGAGAGCTTTTCCCCTAAGGTCAGGAACACGGCAGGGATGTCCACTATCATCACTGCTATTCAACATAGTACTGGAAGTTCTAGCCTCAGCAATCAGACAACAAAAAGAAATTAAAGGCATCCAAATCAGCAAAGAAGAAGTCAAATTCTCACTCTTTGCAGATGATAGGATACGTTATGTGGAAAACCCAAAAAACTCCACTCCAAATGTGCTAGATCTTGTACAGGAATTCAGTAAAGTGTCAGGATATAAAATCAATGCACAGAAATCAGTTACATTTCTTACACCAACAACAAGAGAGAAGAAAGAGAAATTAAGGAGGCAATCCCATTTACAATTGCACCCAAAACCATAAGATACCTAGAAATAAACCTAACCAAAGAGACAAAGAATCTGTACTCAGAGAACTATAAAGTACTCATGAAAGAAATAGAGAATGACACAAAGAAATGGAAAAATGTTCCATGGTCATGGATTGGAAGAACAAATATTGTGAAAATGTCTATGCTACCTAAAGCAATCTACACGTTTAATGTAACCCCTATCAAAATACCATCTTTTTTTTTTTCAAAGAAATGGAACAAATAATCCTAAAATTTATAGGGAACCATAAATAGCCAGAGGAATGTTGAATAAGAAAGCCAAAGTTGGTGGCATCACAATTCCAGTCTTTAAGCTTTATTACAAAGCTGTCATCATCAAGGAAGTTTGTACTGGCACAGAAATAGACACATAGATCAATGGAACAGAATAGAGAGCCCAGAAATAGACCCCCAAATATATGGTCAACTAATCTTTGACAAAGCAGGATAGATTGTCTAATGGAAAAAAGACAGTCTCTTCAACAGATGGTGCTGGGAAAATTGGACTGCCACATGCAGAAAAATGAAACTGGATCATTTCCTTATGCCACACACAAAAATAGACTCAAAATGGATGAAAGACCTCAATGTGAGAAAGGGATCCATGAAAATCCTTGAGGAGAACACAGGCAGCAACCTCTTAGACCTCAGCCACTGCAACTTCTTGCTAGAAACATCATCAAAGGCAAGGTAATCAAGGTCAAACATGAACTATTGGGACTTCATCAAGATCAAAATCTTTTGCACAGCAAAAGAAACAGTTAGCAAAACCAAAAGACAACTGACAGAATGGGAGAAGATAATCACAAATCAGTAAAGGGCTTGTATCCAAAATCTGTAAAGAACTTAGCAAACTCAACACCCAAAGAACAAATAATCCAATCAAGAAATGGGCAGAGGACATGAACAGACATTTCTGCCAAGAACACATCCAGATGGTCAACAGACTCATGAAAAAGTGCTCCACATCACCGGGCATCAGGGAAATACAAATCAAAACCACAATGAGATACCACCTCACACCAGTCAGAATGGCTAAAATTAACAAGTCAGGAAATAACAGATGCTGTGAAGATGCGGAGAAAGAGGAACCCTCCCACACTGTTGGTAGGAATGCATGCTGGTGCAGCTGCTCTGAAAAACAGCATGGAGGTTTCTCAAAAAGTTGAAAATAGTGCTACCCTGCAACCTAGCAGTCACACCACTGGATATTCACCCTAAAGATACAAATGTAGTGATCTGAAGGGGCACGTGCACCCGACTGTTTATAGCAATAATGCCCACTATAGCCAAACTATGGAAAGAACTTAGATGTTCATCAACAGATGAATGAAGAAGAGGTGGTGTGTGTATCTATATCTATATCTATATCTATATCTATATATCTAGATATATCGATATATCTAGATATATATATGCGCAATGGAATGCTATGCAGCCATCAAAAGAAATCATGTCATTTGCAATGCCATGGATGGAACTAGAGGGTATTTTGAGCAAAATAAGTCAATCAGAGAAAAGCAATTATCATATGATCTTCCTGACATGAGGAATTTGAGAGGCAGAGTAGGGGGCTTGGGGAGTAGGGAAGGAAATAATGAAACAAGATGAGATCTGGAGAGAGACAAACCATAAGAGACTCTTAATCTCACAAAATAACTGAGGGTTGCCAGGAGGAGGGGGAGTAGGGATGGGGTGGTTGGGATATAGACACTGGGGAGGGTATGTGCTATAGTGAGTGCTATGAAGTGTGTAAGCCAGACGATTCACAAACCTGTACCCCTAGGGCTAATAATACATTATGTTAATTTTAGAAAGAAAATTTAAAAAAGAAATCAAAATCGTTCTATATTAATGTCAATCTCTGTTTTCTTTCCAGATGGTCTTGATGACCTCCTGCATCTGTAGTCTGCTCTGCCCTGCCTCAAAGTTAAATGAGAAGATACTGAATCTGCCTATCAACTTCCTCATCCAAGGGATCATTAGGGTGTGAAAATATTCAAGCCTGAGCCAGAGTTGCTAAGTGAGCCCATGAATTCACCTAGGAGAACCCCATAAACAACTGGGGGGTAGGCTGCCTCTCTGACTTCTTCTGCTTAGGTTTCTAAGATTCCTCTGTCCTAGCCAACATCTCCCACACACAGACACCTGATTACACACATGCAACCTTAACTATATTGGTCAGTGCCCAGGTTTCCCATAGAAGCTCAGCAGTGTCTCCTGTCAGCAGTGGGGATCTACCCATTATCTTGTTCCTGCCAACCCTATTCCCCGGCAGACTGGGTCCAGCCTGCCTTTCCATGACTTGGTGATGCTAATGACATAAAGGACCTAGCCAGTGCCTAAAATACAATAGACAGTTGTATTGTTTCCCTTCTTTTGTGTTACCCCAGGTTACCTGGGGCCCACTTTCCCCTCAGACCCAAGAGAAATTCCTGTCTACAGCTCATTGCCCTCAACTCCTCTGGGAAGGCTTTCATCTTTGCTTCATTATGTTCCAAACACATATCTTGGCCTTTACACCAGTTCCTACAAGAAATCCAGCCAAGTAAAATATTTTGCCATTTTATGTGGGTTTTTATTCAAGTTGGGAGGCTCAAGGGGCATGGAGGTCTCCAACACAGCCTTCTATCTTCCTCTAGGTATCCATTTCACTCCTTGGTGTCCCCCCTGGTGACCTAACCTGTTGAGCACAGCCCTGGGGACATATGTCTGGCCCTCATACCCCAGTGCTCCTGCCAGCAGTTTTGGTTTAAAAAGTTTCTCCTTCCTCATTATATTTGTTTTGCATTCAGTTTCTCGTGTGATCTGACGCTGAATCTCGTAATAGTTCCTCCTGTGTACATCCCTCCATTTCTCACCTATTCACCCACTATCTCCCCAGGAGCAAAAGCATTGCTTTTGGTTCCCACACTTATTCTAGAACTGGGCTGCCCCTGCCACACCTTGCCTGTGCTGCCTTGTTCCCTGAGATTCAGTCTCCCTTCCCCCCAGCTGATCCCGCATTGTTTACCACTAAACACCTGCTTTGGGAAAAACCTTAACAGTTAACTGGGACAGCAAAGCTTTTTCCATTTCATAGATGTGTGTGCTGAGCCCGAGGCGGTGTTTCCTCCTAAATCTGCACGCAGGGAAGCAGATTAATCACACAGATCTGAAGTAGGCACTGTTTGTTTTGCATGAACAAACAGCAATTGCTCTTTGTTTAAATTTAATAGTTAAAAATGAACAGTGCTAGTGATAATTACCACATATTTATATTGGCATTTTACTTTTTAAGTTCCAGAAGAACAGCAGTTTAACTCAATTGAATCATATTTATCAAGCCAAAGGTTAAATACTACTGCCTTTTAAAATTAGAGAAGATTATGAACTTGCTAAGAAAATCCCCTAAATTAATAGCCATGTGTAACAGACACATCTTTTGTTGAGGGGTGGGTAGCGAAGAGAGAAACAAAAGGAACTAACAGTAGATCAAAGTAAATATAACATTTGTTGACTAATACAGAGGAATATATATATATAAAATCATCATTGCTGCTAATAGTCACACAGGCTGACTTTGGTCAGTAGACCAATGAAATATGTTTGTCATAGAAGACACTGTAGCACATACCAGACATTAAAACCTTTTCACATGGGACGCCTGGGTGGCTCAGTTGGTTAAGCAGCTGCCTTCAGCTCAGGTCATGATCCCAGCGCCCTGGTATCGAGTCCCACATCAGGCTCCCTGCTGAGCAAGGAGCCTGCTTCTCCCTCTGCCTCTGCTTGCCATTCTGTCTGCCTGTGCTTGCTCTCTCCCCCTCTCTCTCTCTGATAAATAAATAGAATCTTTAAAAAAAAAAAAAAAAAAAACTTTTCACATCACACAACTAATTATGCTGATGCAGCACTTACCACATTTATAAAGGAGAATGTTGACAGTGGCATTTTTAATAAGAATATTGTTCGTGATAATTTCATGATTTACAAAATACATTACTGACTTATGAATCACGCTTAATTTTAATCCTGTTTCTAAACACTGCAAAGAGGAAATGGTCCCTTTTCATTGCAACAGTCTATTTGTACCTCTCTTGAAAATGTATCTTTCTGGTGCATGGTACACGGACATTTTAATTAAAACTTACCTATGTGGGAGCTTCCTACCTGCTTCTAGAAAATAATTCCAAATAAGAATGTTGGAACAATGATCAATTATGAATCGAAAGCAACATCAATTTGGAATTAGAAATAGAGTACATATCATATAACGTTTATTTTAAAAGTGTCTTTAGTTACTTTACTTTCAAAACTGAAGGTGTAATTTAAATTATGGAATTACATACCTGGAAGAGCTTTATATGAGAGATCAACCCCTCCTCACTTTCCTAGAAAGGCAATGAGAGGTTAATTATATACCTGAGACCAATAACCAATAGAAGGGCTGGAACTAATACAAAAAGCTCCTGATTTCTAGATTCACATTCTTTCTAAAACCTCAGTCTTCCACTAGTAAATAAGATTAGTCTGAAGTAGTAAGCTTCATTGTGCTTTAATAGATCAATTTTCTAAATGAAATTAAGATATCAATATTTCAACTAGTCAAACCATTGACTTTGTGCGGATATATTTTCATGTTTATAGTATTTTGCATATTTAATATTCAGGATGGTCTTTCCATAGACCCAATTTTCAATCCCTACAATTACTCAAGGTTGAAGGAAGGATAAGACATAGACTTTCAATATTTGCATCTTTTATGCCAAATGAGAGCTCAAAAAATTAGTTTCAGTGAGGTTTTAATATTAAAATGTGACTTGAATTGTGGAAGAATACATTAATAGGAAATATATATTCATTCTCAGATAAGTAAAATACTTAATCCATTATTTCTAAGCTGATCTTTTTTGTTGTCTTATAAGATTAGGTTGTTGATTCCATTTTATTAGGAAAGTGCTTTACAATATTCGTTGAACAATACTTCATACAAATAATCCTTCTTGAGAATTTGTAATAAATCGGTGACTTTCTGACAATTAAAAATAGAAATAGCCTTCATATATCACTGTATCAGATAAACTGCTACCAGCTACAAGTAACAGAAATCCTAAATTAAACTGACAAAACATCAGGGGAATGTATTAGCTCACAGAAACAGCAAGTTTCCTTGGGTAGATCAGCAGCTCAACTGCATCACCAAGGACTTTTTCTTTTCATCTCCTTGCATGAGTGTCCAAAATGCCAGCTTCAACCTCTGTGAAGTAGGTCTTAGCGTTATTCCCATTTTACAAATGAGAAGATTTATGGCCTTAAAATGATACCCACATGGTCCCTTCATGGTCATAAAATGCTTGCCAGTAGCAATCAGGTTATATCATTAACATCCAGTGGGGAAGGCAGACACTAGCTTCCTGTTGTTCTCTCTTAAGAGCAGGGAAGAATTTTCACAGACATCTCTAGAACACTTCTTGCATCTCATTGACCAGAGCTGAGCCTCACATTCATTTTTGTACCAAATGTTGGCCAGGGGGTGGGATAGCTTTTGATTCTGTGCGACCAGACCCTTGAGCCGGGGGCCAGTTCTCCAACAATTCATCCAGGGGGAGAAATTCTTCATTGAGAAGAGGAGGCCTCAAGTCCCACTGAAACATCCTTCCCTCTTGACTTCCATGACGTTCCACTTTTAGCTTGCCTTCTGGTTCTCTAGTCTCCATGTCTTGGACTCCTTTCCAGGCAACTCGTCTTCTTGCCTCCTAAATATTGGAGCTCTGCATTCCTAGGTCCCTCTTCTTTTTTCTTTCTCTAAATCTCTCCCTGGGTTATTTTACCCTTTCCCGTGGTTTTGGCTATCACCCTACATTGATAATCTCCCACTCAAAACTTTCTCCTGAACTCCAGATTCATATCCAGCTCTATTCCAAGTGCCATGTTTAGGAACTCATGTTTCTTTCATTTCGTGTCTCCTCTTTCTCCTACAACCAGTGGTTCTCAAACTTGAGCATGCATCAGAATCATGTGGAGGCTTGCTAAAATACAAGTTGCTTGGTCTGTCCTCCGAGTTCCTGAGTCAGTAGGTCTGGGTTATATTATTAGAGAGCCTGCATTTCTAACCACTTTACTGAGTAATGTGGCCACTACCAATCTGGAACAATGCTTTGAGAACAAGTGCCCCAGAGGGTTGCCCTGGAATGTCCAAAGCTGAGTCATGGGCACAAAGAGGGGTAGCCAGTGGGAAGGGAGGAAAAGTGAGGATAAGGAAGGTGCATCCACTGCCTGAGGCATTGGCCCTAAAGTATTTTTCATCATTCCCACTGACATTCTGTTGGCTCCACCTAAGTGATGGGAAACTGGGAACTGTGATGCAGTTGGATAGTCACTTCCTGGCTACATTCTAGTGCCATAAAAGAAGACAAGAATGGGTTTTGGTGAACTGCTAGAAGTCTTCACTTCTCTCCAGTCTGATAATACCAACTAATAAGCAGCCATGCTTGCTTTCTTTTATTTTCTCCAGTGTTCACCAAGGGTTTTCAGACTTGCTTCCACACGTCCTGTGCCCAGGTCTTAATTTATGAAGGTTAACTGAGTGACACCTTGGCAAAGCCCATGCCATTGAAAGATTTTTATTACTTACACTTCTCAAGACAAAAAGGAACACATACCACACCACATAGGGCCAAAGGGGAGGTGCTAGTTTTGGGTAAGGGCAGAAGACAGGAGTGAGAAGAAAGCCTAGATCGAAGTCTTTACTGAGGTTTCCACAAGAAGGGAAGTCAGGGCATACAGTTGAGGACTGGTTAGTTCGAATCAGTGCATCTATGGAGGTGGTCTCTAGTTGGCTGGGAATCTTGTCCTGGATAATATAGGGCAGGGGAAACATTGCCTTGGTGTGCAAGAACTAGATCAAGTACAATATTTAGGAGTACAGATTCAGGCAGGTTGGTTTGCATATGAAAGGAGTGCTCCTGACTGGGCCCTTTGCTACCTCAAAGAACTGGCAAGTCTTGGGAGAGGTAGTCTTTTCCTGTGCCTGTACAGCCCTCAAAATGTCAAAGCATTTAAGATGCAGAAAATAAAAAACATGATTAATACACACACACTCCTCTCTGCTCTGCATATGGCTGATCCATTCTCATTCTTTCATCTCAATTTAAGTGTCACCTCCACTAAGGGGGGTCCTTCCAGAAATACTTTGTTTCAGCAGGTATCAGCCAGCTTCATAGATCCTGTTCATTTCCTATTTATCACTCAGAACACTGTATTATTTTATTTTTAAATTTAGTATCTATCTCAGTTGCTAGGAATCAGCTTCATCAGGACAAGAACCAAGAACCTCTTTTATTCATCTCTGTATTACATACATAAGAAGACCATTTTTGTTGGTGACTCCAAACCATGTCCCTTCCCTTCTTTCTTACTAGCAGAATCCTAATTTATTTTGGGCAATGGGAGATTCTTGTTTTTAGGGAAGATTGAACTAAAGGTCTAGGGATAGGCATGTAATCCAATTCTAGCCACTGAAATACAAAGAGAAATCTGGAAAATCTTCTGTGAGCTGTATGAGGATATAATGTCTGGAGTTGCAGCAGCCATATTGCAACCATGAGGGAATGGCAAGAGAATTGCAGAGATACCAATCCTGAGATCTGAGATCATTAGCTGCTACACCTGCCTTGCAACCACCTATCATTGTTAAGGAAGATAATAAAAAACACTACATATTTAAGGCACTTTCTGTTGAGGTGGTTGGATGGAGCCAAATGTATTATGACTCAGCATACTGCTTGACAATATGAGCCACATGTGCTCAATTATGCAGGTATTTGTTGTTGTTGAACAAATAAAAGACTACATAGCTAACGTAAAATGAGAAAGGTAGATATTCAGGTATTTCAGCTCATACAAAAGATGTAATTTTGCTTTTGGGGATTTAAAATTAAAGGGGAGAGATGGTGATGCAGGGGACATATTACACAGACTGGCTATCTTTATTAGCAACGTAGACAAATAATCTTGTTCATTTAAATAAAAATTTAATGAGGACTTACTACTTTGAAAAGAACTACATTAAGGAGTCATATAGCATACTGTTTGAAAACACAGGCCACATAAATACTTAAATACAGCCACTTAAAACATGGTGACCTTAAGGCAAGTCACTAAATCTCACTTAACTTTAGTTTACTCCTCTTTAAAAAAAGGAAATATTTACACTTTTAAAAGAAATATTTACACTTTTAAAATGTTAGTGTGCTGAGATAATAAAGTGCTCAATGTCCTACATGTCTAGAAAATAATAAACACTTAAACTACAACTTTATAATTATTAAGCATATTTGAAAGCAACATAATGTATAGGTGAAAAATAGATAGCCCTTTTCCATAGCTAAACTATTAGAGAACATTTAGGTAATATAAAATAGCATGAGGAATGTAGAAGGAAAGGTCTTTCTGCCTTGGGTGGTCAGACAATGTTTCAGTAGAAAAGACATTTGACTGGGACCTTTTAGGAAAGGTTGCATTTTTAACCTGCAGAGACGAGCAGGGAAACATGTGTGTCATGGGGGCTGGAAGAACCAGATCACAGGCAATAAAACATAGGGAAAGGAGAGTAGACAAGTACAAGGCAGTTTATATTGTGGCTGATAGGATAGCATGGCACCAGTATAGACTTACAGAGGAGGCCCATGGAGGTGAGCACACACAACGGCTACATTATGGAGGAGGCTCAGAACCTGAGAAGCCTAGATCTTTTGGGGTAGGCAATAAGATGGCACAAAAGGGTTTTGAAGCGAGGTAGGAAAGTGACATAATAAAAGTATGGCAGACACTTAACTGTCTCACCACACCCATCCTACTTTTGGTCTACCAAGCTTTAATGGGTATTGATCACCAGCTTTGACAATGTAACACAAGTCTGAGCAATGAGCTATGATGGAAATCTACTGGGTGCTTTTGGAAAAATGAAATTTTTTTTTAAGATTTTATTTATTTATTTGACAGACAGAGACCACAAGTAGGCAGAGAGGCAGGCAGAGAGAGAGGAGGAAGCAGGCTCCCTGCTGAGCAGGGAGCCCGATGTGGGGCTTGATCCCAAGACCCTGAGATCATGACCTGAGCCATCCCCTTCCTGAACTCATGTTGTGAATTCTGTTGTGTAAGGATATGGTGCTTAGAGCTTCAGCAGCAATCTTGGGTCCATGAGGAAAGATCTTCTCAAACACTGAGGATGGTTAAGTGGGAAGATTAAAGAAACCTGGGTCTTTGAGGACATTATTGTTCTGTTGAATCAATTCTGGGCCCATCCATTCCCCGATGACTAATTAAGTAAGCTGTAGATATATATGGTTTCAGCCACTAGTGGTCAAGTTTCCCATTATTAGTGGTCAGAACATTCCAATTAAGGCCGAGAAGGAAGACTTGTAAGGGATCAATGGGAATGGATTGAGGCAGTGATGAAACTGAAAGCAGGCAGTAGGAAAAAATTACTGAGCTCATCTTGTGTGTAATTTTTAAATTAAGAGACATGTATAGCACTTAAATGTACCAGGCCCTATGAAGCACTGTGCTCATCTAATTCTCATGAAACCTATATGAGGTAAACACATCATTATTGCCATTTTCAAGTGAGGAAACTGAGTTGTAGAGAGGTAAGGCAATTTGCTCATGGACACACAGCTAGTTAGTAGCAAACATTTATCTAAGCAGTCTAGCTCCAGGATCTGCGCTCTTAAACACTAGTATTTAATTTACACATAAGCACTATCTTACTTCCATATAACAATTCCTTTTTTTTTAAAGATTTATTTATTTATTTGAGAGAGAGAGAGAGAAAGCACGAGAGTGATTGTGAGTTGTTGGGGGTGGGGGCAGAGAGAGAGAATCTTCAAGCAGACTCCCTGCAGATCAAGGAGCCTGATGACATAGGCCTGGATCCCAGGACCCTAAGATCATGACCTGAGCCGAAACCAAGAGTCAGATAGTCAACCAACTGAGCCACCAAGGCACTCCCATATAACAATTCTGAGGAAAATGCCACCAGTATTGCCATTTACAAATGAAGAAACTGAAACAGGGAGGTTAAGAAGTTTAAGGTCACACATGTAACAAGGGATGAAGCAGAAGGTCAAGCCCAGTTCCACCTGACTCCAGAGTTCTAACCTTGATGCCCAATTCCCAGTGAGAAGACAGTTTCAGACATTTGCATCAGAGGAGTGGCTTCAGAAATGTGAAGGGAGAACCTTACAGAAGACAGATTGAGAAGACCGGTTAGTAAGAATTAGGAATAGATGATATGTAAGGGGAAAGGATGAAAAGTGATTGTTTTCACAAAGCTAAGTGAAAATACAGGGTTATGATTTTTTAAAAAGGAAGTCTAGAAAATAAATCTCTTAAATTCATCGTCTGAGTGAATCATCATCAGCATCTCCAGTGAGTTAGGATCAACTCCAGAAGTAGACTGAAGATGAACTGTTACTTCTTTAAATATCAGCTTCTACATGCGTCTGAAAATGTGGTCCAGGAGAATGGGTTGGTACTTCTTCTACTCGATCATTTTATAAATTAAAATCCTTGAGTCAGTGCTTTAAACAAAGATCCCTGAGAACCCACCTCCCGCAGAGGTAGGCTGGGATTGTCTGTCCCCCAGCTCAGGCCTCTGCCACTGCCACATAGAGTCTGCCTTGGCATAGGACACATGACACCATTTGTTTTCAGAACACAACACATCACATTGCTGTGGAAGAAGTTCATGACAGGAACGACACTCACAGAGTCTCTGTGGGCTATTTCCAGGGCTTCCTTCCCCAGGGCTAGCTGCATAGTAGCTCCAATCCTTAATCACTTTGCTCTTTCTTCTTGTAGAACCTTACTTCTATCCCTTGGCCAACACAGATGATTTTCTTAGTTTCTGTAGTTCCTATAGAAGGTTAGCTCTAGGTCATGGCTTGGTCTTGGGTTAAAAAATTACTTTTCTCATCTTTGCCTGAAGCTCACTTTAGTGGTCTCCATTAGATTCAACTTAATTCATTCAATAAATAAGTAAAATTATGGATTACTAAGTACCAAGCACCACACTAGAAGCTTAAAGCCTAGGGAAGTCTCAGTCGGTAATGTGCAGAGGAAACACCTGGGCATCTTGTTAAAAATGCAGATGTGAATGCAGTAGGCCGGGGGTGGGGCTGGACCAGATGCTGTATTTTTTAAAAGGCTCTTAGGTGAGATCCATGCTGCTCCCAGGTGAGATCCATTTTGATAACGATGAAGGTAGATGGGAACATAAATAATTAAGTTCAAGCAATAAAGATTTATAGATACAATGATATACAGGTGAGAAACTGAGAAAGAAGGGGGGCTCCCCAAATTCCTCTACTCTGCGCTACTTCCTCAGGAATCTTCCTTAGACTAATCCTGGTTCATTTCAGTATTTCTGATTCTGCTCTAAACCTCTGCCATCAACTCCTACTCTAAATGCTTGCTGAACACCCACTCACAACAAATAGTCTCTCCATGTCTACAAAAGCATTCCTGCATTTCCCCAATATTCTTCCATTTTTCCACTTGAACCCTTCCCTAATTCCCTCATTTTGGCTTCTAACTCCTTATCCTTGGTCATCAGTCACTCCTTAGGAAAGTCCACTTTCCAGGCATACACTGCTGCATTCTGTGATCTTACCTTATGAACATTAGTAGTGCATGCTATAAGCTTACATTTATATGTTAATTCTTTATATATGATAATAATAATAGCTAAGACTTACGGAGAGCTTCAAGGATGCCAAGCACTTTGATACTCATAAAAGTCTATGAAGTGGGAACTAATATCACCTTATTTTGCCTGTTGAATATAATTGAGACAGAGAGGTTGAGGTCACATTGTCATTAGCTGTAGGAGCTATGATTTTGATGTTCCATCAGCAGGTAGGTCTTCAGAAAATGGTGCCATTTAAAATAAAACTAGTTACTGTACAATCTACTCACTGTTGTGATAAGGTTGGGAATGTGTGTTAACCATTCCTGCGGCATAGGAAATCATCATATGGAAGCAACTGGACATATTCTCTGCCTGTGAGTGGATGGGTACTGGGGAGATTTGGTACCTAATCAACGTGCTTTCAAACCTGGTTAAGTGGCTATGCCATGGTAACTTACGGCCCTAGATGAGTCTCTTAAACTCTTAATTCGCTTTTGCTTTATACAGATGAGAGATTCACTTTTATTTGATGCTTCAGGTTCTGATCAAGACTTTCAGTCAAGTGTCTCAGAATGCAAATACATATTTTGGTTTTATAAAATCATCTGGGTTTAGCAGGAAATCTGATCTCACGAGAGAATTGTATCACGCTGGGTTCTTTTTAGGCTGTTGCTATAATTGAATTGCCTTTTGCCAAAAGGATTATTTTGAACTCATGGAAAACTCCTTAAAAAAAAAAAATGACAATGAAAGCCCAAAGGACATTCAATATGAAACCAAATTATTATAGCATTAAAGGATCTAAGTTAAATCCATGAAGGCAAGAAAATTCAAAGCAGGTTTTAGGAATAAAATTCCTTCAGTTTCATGCCTCGCTGCACGTGCATGACCACTTCCTTAAACATATAGGAGGGAGTAGAGGCAGTGAAATTATTTAGCTGGCAACTCCCATGGACCTTTAGATCAGTTAAGGAACTCAAAATATTGGTAATAGGAGCAGGACCATAAGGAAATAATCCAATTTTTTCTTTTTTTTTTTTTTCTCCCCCCAGAACGAGACCTTCTGTTGTTACTATTCTCTCATCTTTTCCTTGTCCTTGGTATTTTCTTCAGCATGCTTCCCAGATGCTATCTTTTGGCCATCTAAACGATACTACAAAAATGTGATTCCGTTTCAACTGCTATTATCATCCCTTCACCTAATCACTTCATCATTCCCCCCCCCCGCCCCCCTCAACCATTACTGCCTCCCAGATTCTAGCTCCTTGTGTTAAATTTCTTTCTCTCTTTTGGCTTATCCTAACAAGAACAATCTTTGTTCTTTCCATTCGGGCTCCCTGTTAAACCTCCCATATAATCCATTTCCCATGTCGGTCCCTTCCCCAGATCTCTGTAGTGTCCTGATGACCAGGTACGACTGTTTCAACATGCACATATGTGGGGTGTTCTTAGATAAACAGGCAAAGGAAGAGCTCCTGAATCAGTATGCAACTAGCAGCTTTTGTCTCTTGTACCAGGATCTCTATTCAAAGAGCCTTGAATTTAGCTATAATCTGCTTCATACTGAGCCTACAAACAAATGTTTTCTGGCTCTCCCTATAACAAATTAAAATATATATTGTGGAGTCACTTTCATTCGTAGAGGATATCTCATTTCTGTAAGTGACAGCAACCTCTTTCAGGTCCCTGGATTCTTTTTCTATGACAAGTAAAGGGTGTCCCTGCCTTGCAGAGGCTCCAGTGAGTTCACAGTGCACTATTTATCCAGGGTTGAGAACAAGTCCTTCTCTTCTCAACTGTATGTAGTACATCTTTGGTTCAATCACATATATAGCTTTGCAATTCAAAGAATCAGGCATAATTAATTCCTCTCATTCCTTCTCCCTTTGGAATCAAAATGTTTTGAAATTTGGTAATTCCTCTCGCGTGGTTTCTATTCAATATGTTAACCTTTCATTTCTGGCTATTATCCATGATACAGCCAAATCTGGGAGGTTGGCGAAACCACTTAGATTCTATTTTTTTAACATTTAGTCTAGCTGAGTTAACAGAAATATGCTAACTGATCTTTATTATGCACAATTCTCTAACTCAGTATTCCTTTCCCCACTTAGGTCAATTCATTCAAATGAGTTAATACAATGCAATTCTGTATCTTTTTCACAAGATGGCACTATAACTTTCTGTATTTATTATTGAGCAGGGAAATACAAAAGAATTCTAAAATTTATAGTTTAAATTGCATAAATTGTAGCTGAATATTAAAAGGACTATAACAGTACAAAACTATATGGTGATCTAATTTTCTTTAAGATATTTTAACTCCCTTAAAAAAAAAATCGGTGAAAATCAGAATGAACTCAAGGAAATTTGTGTTTTTACTTCTCCCTTGTTTTTAATATCTATTAAATCAGGAAAGCCTTTTTCTTTTCTTTTCTTCAGGATAACAGGATATGGTATTTCCAGTGGTACAAAGATGCTAAACCTCTATTTAGCTTCTATTTCTTGCTTTAATTTTTCTAGTAATGTAGCAAATACTTACCTAGATATCAACCATTCCATTGTTATTAATATATAAGAATATCATTTTTTTTATTTTGTTTGGTAGAAAATCACAGAATTATGCGTTCAAATTGGGATCTTATTGCCATCTCTGTGTGACCCTATGAAGAGTAAACATCTTTTTAAAATAAAATCTAGATAATGGAAGAAGTAGGGGAAACCAAAAAAAAGTAAAGTGTATACATAATTATTTAAATCCTCTTGTGCAAAGACCCTGAAATATGCATTTCATGTAACTCTATGGAATCATAACAGTTAACATTTATTGAGCTCTTACCCTATGGTACACACTATGCTAGATTCTTTACATGCATGAACTCACTTACTTCTCAAAATCCTATGAGGTGGTGACTGTAATTATCCATATTTTACTTGGGTGGAACTGACATTTAGTAAGATAATTCATTCCTTCTTTCCTCTCTTCCACAAGTGATTTTTGAGTACCTACTATGTGAGTTGAACGTTTGGATGGGGAATTTATACGCAGAATCTGCTGAAACCAAAATCCAAGACTCAGTCACTTAATTATAGAGCTATAAGGAATTAGTTTCTCAGATATGCCTAAAAGGTAAATAAGTGGTGAAAAAGAAAAAAAAAAATCCACTATGAGCAAGCAATTTGACACACCACCCACAACAGCATTAGTTTTTTGCTCTATGTGTTTTCCATAATGTTTATTTAAAGCTTCTTTATACAGAGTTCAACTTGCCCAGGATATAATATGTACTTTAATTATATAACAATTCAACAACCATTTCTTGAACACCTAATCTGTACTAAGATAAAAAACACTTTTGAGCTAAAGCTGGGCCTGGCCTAATTTTGCCCTTCTGCTTAGCCTACCATCTAGCCTACCAATTAAGATGGTAGGCTAAGTAAGAAGGGCAAAATTTCTCTATCCATCTAAGAACAACAAAAAATACACAGAAATCTTGATAAAACATTTTTAGCATTTTTAACATGTAGCCAAGCTCAACACTATAGGGGGAAAAAAAAGAAACAACAACTCTCCAGTTTACATAAATGAAGAAGGAATTCTAAGGCTCAGAGTAAGAAGCAGTTAAAGCTGCACAGCCCATGAGCCCCCAGATACCATAACTGGACTTCAATACATCATGGAGGTAAGATGTAAGGTGCAGATCTTATAGACAGCAAGAACTCCATCTTCTACCCAAAAAGAAAAGATGAGAAAGAATTATATGGCTATGTGACAAATGGTCCTTAGATATATCCCACAGACAGCCATCTGGCTGGGATGAGGAGGAAATAATCCATATGGAAAAGTCTAGTCTTTGCTCAGGTGAAAGGATCTAAATTCACATCATCCACATTAGTTAGTTTGGAACCTCAGTAGAGGTGATGTGAAACAAGCCTGAGGGGTCCTCCTGAGCCCATGAGAAACTGCTAGGAAAAATAAATTTTATGGAAGATGAACTCAAGCACAGTAATTATGTGACAAAGCTTAGTGGCAAACAAGAGAACCCCAGACCTAACAAAGGGGAGATCTCACAGAGATAATAGCAAAGCAATCTGAAGGGGACTTGAAAATAAACATGTTTTAAATGTTTAAAGAGACAGAATATATGTAATTTTAAATGAACAGATCCCTAAACCTGAAAGAAATTGGACCATTGTGGGGTTGGGCAAGCCTGGCGATGAGTATTAAGGAGGGCATGTATTGCATGGAGCACTGGGTGTGGTGCATAAAAAATGATAAACAAAAATTAAGTTAAATTTAAAAAGAAAGAAAGGATACAACAGAGTCACTTTGAAAAACTCAACAGACTTGATAAATAATGGTTTAGTTACAGTATAAGAGAAAATTAGCAAAATGAAAGATATATCTCTGGAGATAACCCAGAACATAGAGAAATAAAAAGAGAGAAACCATGAGAGAATATTTAAGAGAAGTAGAAGATAGAATGAAAAGATCTGGGTAGGAAGAGAAGATGGCAAAGAGATTTCTAGAAGTGAATCATGACAAGAGATCTCAGACTGAAGAAACATATATTATTCTGAGCAAGATAAATAAAAACAAATTCATTCTTAGACATATCACACAATTGTAAGATAGAGTGATGAAGCTTAAGAATAATGAGAAAATCTTGAATCAACCAGAAAAAAGACAGTTTAACTTCTAAAATGGACAATCAAGGGGTGCCTGGGTGGTTCAGTCAAGCGTCAGCCTTCGGCTCAGGTCATGATCCCAGGGTCCTGAGATCAAGCCCCACATTGGGCTCCCCACTCAGCAGGAGCCTGCTTCTCCCTCTCCTACTCCTCCTGCTTGTGTTCCCTCTCTTGCTGTCTCTCTATCTCTGTCAAATAAATAAATAGAATCTTTAACAATAAAATAAAATAAAATGGACAATCAACATGGACGTTGACTTTCCATCAGCAAGAGATTTGTTTGTTTGTTTTATGTAGGCTCCACACCCAACATAGGGCTCAAACTCATGACCCTGAGAGTCACATGCTCTCAGTAGAGCCAGCCAGATGCCAGCCAGATGCCACAAGAGAAGGTGTATATATATTAAAAATAATAATAATACCAAAGACAAAAGTGGTGTTGAGTGTATTAAATTTTCTGTAAAGTGTGGGCTAATTAAAGACACTTCTAGTTTTATTTATAACATCTGAAAGAAGTATGAGTTGGTCAACATGTTCCTCTGATACAAGCATGGCTTCCTTGTTAATGGAAAAGTTGCCAAAGTGAAGGTGGGAACTGACAAGTACCAAAAAGCCCACTTCTGGTTAAGGAAATGCGTAAGAGGTCAAATGGTGGGAAATATTTCCTCATTCATTGTCTGTCCTGCTAAAAAATGTTCTTACTTGCCTCTCTAAGAAACCTTTCGTACATGAATGAACAAAAGATTAAAAAACAAAACCAAACTTAGGTTTCACTGAAATAAAGGGGTCAGAAAGCAATAGATTTTTAGACTTCAAAATGTCAACAAAGGTTTTTCTTTATGAGTTTTTGGCTTTTTTGAGTGTATTGCTTTTTCTCCAGCTTCCATTTCTATCCTTGGGTCAGGGGTAGATCAGGGAAGTACACCTTTAGGCATTTTAAATTCTGGGCAAGCTAATTCCTCCTTTTGTGTGTCTGTTCTGCACATTGCAGGGCATTCAGCATCTCTGGCCTCCACCCACTCATGGCCAATAAATCTTCTACCCATGCCACTTACTTTGACAACTAAAAATTCCCACATATGTTCTGAGGACCAGTTCCACTGCACTGCAACACTAATTGCTTTTCTTTTTCCAGTCATCATCAGAGCTACCATCAGCCCAGTACCTATGTAAAGACATGTTCCCCAAAATTGCTAGAACTCATACAGGAATTCAGTCAAGTGGCAGGATATAAAATCAATGCACAGAAGTCAGTTGCATATCTATACACCAACAATGAGACAGAAGAAAAAGAAATTAAGGAGTTGATCCCATTTACAGTTGCACCCAAAACCATAAGATACCTAGAAATAAACCTAAACAAAGAGGAAAAGGATCTGTACTCTGAAAACTATAGAATACTCATGAAAGAAAATGATGGAGACACAAAGAGATGGAAAAACTTTCCATGCTCATGGATTGGAAGAACAAATATTGTTAAAATGTCTATGCTACATAGAGAAATCTACATATTCAGTGCAATCCCTATCAAAACACCATCAACTTTTTTACATAGAACTGGAACAAATAATCCTAAAATTTGTATGGAACCAGAAAAGATCCTGAATAGCCAAAAGAATGTTGAAAACAACAACAACAACAACAAAGCTGGTGGCATCACAATTACAGACTTGAAGATCTATTACCAAGCTGTAATCAAGACAGTATGGTACTGGCACAAAAAGACACATAGATCAATTGGAACAAAATGGAGAGCCCAGAAATGGACCCTAACTCATCTTCAACAATGCAGGAAAGAATGTCCAGTGGAAAAAAGACAGTCTCTTCATCAAATGGTTTTGGGAAAACTGGACAGCCACATGCAGAAGAATGAAACTGGACATTCCCTTACACCATACAGAAAAATAGACTCCAAATGAATGAAAGACCTAAATGTAAGACAGGAATCCATCAAAATCCTAGAGGAAAACACAGGCAGTGATCTCTTCAGCCTTGGACAGCAACTTCTTGCTAGACACAACTCCAAAGGCAAGGGAAACAAAGGTAAAAATGAACTATTGGGATTTCATCAACATTAAAACTTTTGCACAGCAAAGGAAATAGTCAACAAAACCAACAAAGCCAAAAGACAATTGACAGAATGGGAGAAGATATTTGCAAAGGACACATCAGATAAAGGGGTAGTAACCAAAATCTATAAAGAACTTATCAAACTCAACACACAAAGAACAAATAATCCAATTAAGAAATGGGCAGAAGACACATTTCTGCAAAGAAGACATCCAAATGACCAATAGACACATAAAAAAGTGCTCAACATCACTTGGAATTTGGGAAATGCAAATCAAAACTACAATGAGATACCACCTCACACCAGTCAGAATGGCTAAAATTAACAGATCAGGAAATGACAGATGTTGGCAAGGATGTGGAGATAGGGAACCCTCCTACACTGTTGGTGGGAATGCAAACTGGTGACATCACTCTGGAAAACAGTATGAAGTTTCCTCAAGACATTAAAAATAGAGGTACTCTACCAACCCAGCAATTGCACTACTGGGGATTTACCCCAAAGATACAAATGTAGTGATCCAAAGGAACACCTGTATCCCAATGTTTATAGCAGCAATGTCCATGATAGCCAAACTATAGAAAGAGCCCATACATCCACGGACAGATGAATGGATAAAGAGGATGTATGTATATACATACATATATATGAATATATATATATGTATATATATATAAAACATTGAATATTATGCAGCCATTAAAAAATGAAATCTTGCCATTTGCAACAACATGGAACTAGAGGCTATTATGTTAGGCAAAATAAGTCAATCAGAGACAATTATCATATGATCTCTCTGATATGTGGAATTTAAGAAAGAATACAGAAGGTAATAGGGGAAAAAAGGAAAAATAAAACAAGATAAAAGGAGAGAGGGAGACAAACCATAGAGACTCTTCATCACAGGAAACAAAAAGACGGTGGCTGGAGGGGTGGGGCTGGAGGGATGGAGTAACTTGGTGATGGACATTGGGAAGGGTATATGTTGTAATGAAGACTGGGTGTTATATTAGACTGATGAATCACAGACCTGTACCCCTGAAACAAGTAATACATTATATGTTAATTAATTGAATTTAAAGAAAAAACAATAAATAAATAAATAAAGACATACTCTTATCACCTTCATCCTCCATTGTCTTATCACGTGGCCATTTAAACAAAAATGGCTGCAACCAGCATAGCAATTTTGTTCCAACTAATGCTAATTCCCAATCTTAATCCAATAAAGTAGAATGCTTTCTAATCATTCAACCATATTAAAGTCAAGTTCTGAAAACTCATGTTAAAGTAGAGAGGCTTACCCCCTTGTCATTAATGCCCTCTTTCTGTTCCCTTGTCCACGGAAAAATACTTCAGCTTCTTCTTAATTCTGAGCCCTGAGTACAAAGTCTCTCAACATCTTACCCACATACACTGCACCAAGAAATTCAAATGTAGGTGCACAATGTGTGGTATATTTGCGGTCAGAAGTCTGGGAAAATTAATATTCAAGCCCATTTGAAAGTCAGTGAGAAAATCTGGCAGGAGTCATTACTTCTTTCCTTGAGACAGAATATTTTCAAAACCATAACTAAATAACAGGCAGAAAAGAGTAAAACGTTTCCTGCTGACCTCCTCATCCCAGACATAACTAACTGAGCCAGGCAAGAAAGAAACCAGTGAGAATCTTAGAAACGATGAGTTTTCTTGGTTTCTTTTCTGAATGTGGTAAAGATCTTCAAATAGGAAACCAGTCTACTTTTTTAAAAAAGTATTTTCTCAGGGGCGCCTGGGTTGCTCCGTGGGTTAAAAAAGTATTTTCTCAAGGAGCTTCTATCCCATGGGAGAATAGAGTGAGAAAAATGTAATCAGTAAAATCAGTAACAAAGTGAGGAGGCAAGAGGCTGGCTTACTTCAGTGGGCAGGGCTTTTTTGAGGCTCGTTAAGATTGTGTAGCCTTGGCATTAGAGGCAGACAGCATAGAGGGACCCTCTGTCAATGCAAGGAGAGGAAATGCAGCAAGGTGTCAGACTAAGCCTGAGGCTTAGGAAGAATCCTACAAGCGAGTGACAATGGACAAAGCAGCCACCTGGAAAGCAGGCCCTTAGTCCAGGGTTACACAGGTAAGATAAACATCCAGAGAAAAATGTGCAGCACAGCAGAACTGCCAAAGGAAAAAGAAAGTGGGAAAAAAACCATGCCTACATCTGGGATATTTATACCTTAGGCCACTGAGGATTGAGTAAGGATCAATGATTCATTCTTTCATCTGTCCATTTATGCATTCAAGTTTTTATGGCATTATTATATTACATGCTTGGTGCTGTGCAAGGTGCTACACAAAGATGACAAAATAAAATCCTTCAGAGTTTGGTGAGAAAGACTGGCAAGTAAGCCAGCAGAATCAAAAGAATGTGATCAAGAGCTATAGTAGAGTATAGGAGGCTGAGGGAACTTTGAAGAGAGATCGAGGTGATCGAGAAGGCTGGAACATTCTTCACAGATAGTGTCTCTAAGGGGTGAACAGAAAAGCTAACACAGTGGTGCCTGGGTGGCTCAGAAGGTTAAGTGTCTGACTTGATTTCGGTTCAGGTCATGATCCCAGGGTCATGAGATGGAGCCCACTGTGGGGTTCTGGGCTGGGTGTGGAGCCTGCTTGAGAGTCTCTCTCTTTCCCTTGCCCTCTACCACCCCCGTTTCCCCCAGTATGCACTGTCTCCCTCTTTTTCTCTCAAAAAAAAAAAAAAAGGAAGGAAGGAAAGAAGAAAAGCTAAGACCTAGACATAGAGGACAGGATACTGTGGTGTAGGAACTACAATTAGCCATAATGGTCAAAACTCAGGTTGTCTGTGGGATGGGATAGGGTGGGGGTGGGGGAATGAGGCTAAAGAGGCAGGGAGAGGCCTGTTTATGAAAGACCTGTGCCACGATAAAGAGGCTTGACTTCCTTTTGCAAGAAAACCAGACAAAGTAATGGATTCCAAACATAGAAAATATGACCAACACTTATTAATGAACTAACCAATAGCCATTTTCAAATTCCTTCTTCCCCATTTCTCTTTCTAAAAGTTGGAAAAAACAATATATCCATCTTGCTGGTCTCCCTTGCAGCTTACTTAGCCATAAAACCCAGTTCTGGTCAATGTGACATGAGAGGAAGTCTTCTTGGTAGGCTTCTAGGGAAGATTTTTTCCTCCCTGATAAAAGCAGACAGGCAGGAGAGAGAAATTCTCTCACCATACCCTTGCTTCCTGTCTTTTAATCCTGAGGCCTGAGTACATGGTGTCTGGTGCCCGTGGGAAGACCTAGGGAATCAAAGAACCATCAAATGAAGTGCCCTAAAATTTGGAGCTGCTGATCTGATCCCCAAACCACAGGCATGCAAGCTTTTGTTATATGAAGTATATTGTTCTTTATGGCTTCAGCCAGTTTCAGCTGGAGTTTTTTGTAATATGCAGCCCAAAGCATTCCTAATTGTTACTGAGAGTGAGTTATTAAGTATTCCTAAAATGTGGAATTTATGAACTAAATTATGCTGATTCTAGAATTTACCAAGGACTCCAAATCAGTATTCTACTGGCTGTTCAACAGCTTTGTGAAGCTGTTGCAGAAAGCTGTTGCTTTCTTACGTGTTGCAGATACTTGAAACTCCTCCTACTGTCTGAAAGTATCCTTTATCATCAGTATCTCAATGATGTTACATTGGATTGGTCACAGTTCTTATTCACCATGATTCTTACTCTTTAATTATATAAGACAATTAGTTTTATCATTATCAGGTTAGTTTGTTTTGCATTCTTCAGTTACATTTACAACATAGGCTTAATTTCATTTGATATTTAATTTTCCAAATATTTGATTTTAGTTCACATGTGCAAGCACTGTGGTTCAAATAGAACTTAACCAATTTGCTATTGATGAAACAATAACTCTCACCAAAAACTTGTTCATTCAAGGTGATTTGTAATATGGATTTGTGATTTTTAATATGCAAATGCTATCAGGATGTCATAAAACTACATATGATTATAGAAGCTTAAATACAAAATTATATTTGTATTCTTTTCTTGGAACATAAACAATTCATATGTGTTATGAAATACAAGAGTTTCCTAGTTCCCCCTTTTCCCCATTCCTAACATTCTCTACTCTATATGGTAGCTAGGTTTGGCCTTACATTTCTCTAGAATGCTTCTCGACTGTTGTTCCTATTGGGACCACCCAACAGTACTGCCAATCATGCCTTGTACTCTGACCCACAGTCCACTTCCCTGAGGCCACCATTTTTCTTTGGTTTCTTCAGACAAGTACATCATTCTGTGCAGGTATCTGCAAATTTCTCTACTAGAGTGCTAGCAGGGAACGTATAATTTTCTAGCTAACATAAAATTTTTTATTTTGGTATCAAAAGGAAGGGCACCAGAGACATCTACCTTCGCAAGGAGGTCAGTCTTCCCTCATAGCCTGCCTCTCCTGCTTACAGGATAAGTCATGCCCTCTTCTTCAGTTCTCTCCACCTACAGCTCTGCTCTCTTCTCCTGGGAACACACCACATCTCTTCATAGTAAAAGACCCCATTTCCTGGTTTCTTCCCCTTTCCCATTACAGGATACCCCAAATATATACTAACATCCTGATTAGGGTTAGATTCCATTTCCATATGTGAAAGTGAACATAGATTTTCTCTTCTGAGGACCTCTTCTATTTTCTTGGTGGTGTCTTCACTTGTAACATGTGGATAATAATAGTAGCCACTCTCAGAGAGTGGCTAGCAGGCTTAGGTGATAGCTCACAGCTTATAGCAGTGACTGACCCATAGAAATCACTGCAGAAGAGTTGGTATTGAAAAATAGTGTGGGAGTTCCTTTGACTAGTGTATCTAATTAAGGTGCATATATCTCCTAATGACAAATACTAATTTCTTTCTGAAACAGAACAATCCAGTCCTGTGCCAGGGCTATTAGTTTGTTTAAATGAATGAATAAGTAAATAAATAGTAAGATCCAAATAGTACCACTACAGAAAATACAAATGCATGGGGGAAAACTGAGACTGGGAAAGGCCACTGAATTATTTTAAAAAGAAAATAATGAAATTCAAGGTGAGACACAGAATGAGAAACATAGTAAGAAAACACATTACAGAGGCACAAAGAGAAAAAAGGATGAAAATCAAGTTGTTTGTTCCATTAAGCAAGCCTTGGTGTTAATGAATCTAGTTTCCTGTGGATTACGGCCAGGAGAAAATGAACAGTTTAGGTAACAGCCAATCCTCACTGGATGCAGAGGTCCAGAAAATTGCCAAGGCAGCTACTTATGACATTCTGGGAAGAAACGGATATTGGGAATTTCTTTTTATTAAGCAACCGAGACAATGGCAGGATACTATCAAATGATGGAGGGGAGGAACAGAGCATGTTCCAAACTCACCAGAAATGCAGTCAACAGCGATACACCTGTCAGGAGTACTCCAAGTGTTTCTTGAATTCAGCTGAGTTGAGCAATAAAAGAGACGTAAGAACAGTGCAAAGAAATATGGAAACTGAAAGAGAAACAGAAGGAGAAGCTCTGTGCTTTACTGCCTCTCTAAAGACAGGACATGGCTTTTAGTGCCAAAAGCAAGTTGGCTTCTAATCTGAACCGTGTGTCACAAGGCAAGTTAAATACTGAGCACCTCCATTTCCTCACCTGCGAAAACAACACAACAACAACAACAACAAAGAAGACAATATTAGAATATTAGACTACTGTTAAGAATCTGAGGGAAAATGTTATGTTGTCCCTGCCTGTTTTATAGCAAGTGCTCTATAAATTATAGACCTCTTCCCTTTTCTGTAACTAAACAAGTAACCTGTTTTATCGTGGGAAATTAGCATCCTAAAAAAATCAGAGGTCATGAAACAGGAAAAAAAAAAATTTTTAATGGTATTGGTTTGTGTTTGGATACAATTAAAAATGTAAAATCGCTGAAAGGGCTCTGAGATTTATGTCAGTTCTTTAAGAAATCAAAAAATTAGGGGCACCTGGGTGGCACAGTTGGTCGAGCGGTGGACTCGTTTTCAGCTCAGGTCATCTTCTCAGGGTCATGATCTCAGGGTGGTGAGACTGAGCTGTACTAGGCTCCCCACTCAGCAGAGAATCTGCTTGAGATTCTCTCCCTCTTCCGCTGTCCCTCTCCCATATCCTTCCCTCCCCACACTCCCTCTCTCCCCTTCTCTCTCTAAAATAAATAACCCCCCCCCAAAAAAGAAATCAATGAATTAAATCACCAAGCATAATCCTCCATGCAGTATATATGTGTAGTTTAAGCCAATAGTAGAATAAAATTAGCTTTATACTTATATCCAGCTCACACATCTATACCCCCATTTCATAAATTGTATCTTTACTTGAATCTCTCATAGACATCTCAAACTTTGCATGTTCAATACCAATCTCCTGAGTGTCTCAACATAGAGATCTTTTTAGGGATTTCTCAGAACAATATAGGGCACCATATTCACTTAATTCAAACACCAAACCAAAGAGGTTCTCTTGATTCATCCTATCTTTTAGCTCCTACATCCTTTTCATCCTACCTCCAAAATCTGCCTGTTGTTCTTCATGTCTATTGCCACCCTCTGCTCCCAGCCAGTACCATCTCTAGCCTGGAATCCTGCCATGGGCCTCTACCCAGCTTCGGACATCCAGTCTTGCTTGCCTACAGTCTGTTCCTTGCATAACCATGAGAATGATCTTTTGGGGGCACCTGGGTGGCTCAGTTAGTTAAGCGTCTGCCTTCACTGCAGGTCCTGTTCTCAGGGTCCTAGGATGGAGCTCAGCAGTGGGCTCCCTGCTTCTGCAGCACTCTTTGACCCCATCATGTGCACAAACGTGCTCTATTTTGTTCTCTGTCTCTCAAATAAATCATCCAAAAAAAAAAAAAAAAAAAGATCTTTTGAGCACATAAATCAGATGATGCCATTTGGAATCTAAAAGCCTTCAATAGAGTCCCTTGACCTCGGAGTAAAATTGCACTCCTTTCCAGAGCCTACAAAGCCCAAAATGATGTGGCGCATGACTGCCACTCTGCCACCTCTCACTGCACTGTCCCCCAGGCTCACAGACCTTTGACTACTTCTAGAACATGCCTCACTTGTTCTTATTGCTGGGCTTTTGTTTTTGCTATTTCCTTTGTCTGGAAAGATTTTTCCCAGCTCCTGACATAGCTGACCCCACCCTTGCTGAACATCCAATATAAACAATTCCTCCTTTTCACTTTCAATCACTATCACAACTTGTAATTATTTATTGATTTATTGCTTTAGCTTTTACTTATCTGTCACTAGAATTTCAGCTTTATCAGGGTAGAGACTGCGTCTGTCTTATTCTGCAGTGTATCTCTTACATTCAGAACTTGCCTGGCACTTATTAGATGCTCAATAACTATTTGTGAAATAAATGAAAGTTGCATGTGTTTCCTATATTTCTCTCTATATAAATGTATATGTGTGGGTGTATACATTTACACATACATGCAGTGCTTTGAAAAAAAAAAAAAGTTAAGTCCCCATGAGAGTGCAATCAAAAGTTTTTCTTCCTTTAAATTTCCCATCATTTTTAAAATATTTGCATTTTGTTGTTTCTGTGGTTATTCAAGCCAAACATGAAGATTACTTTCTCCCACAGTAATTAGCTCCTTCTGGGAGAACTTTTTAGAAAATTTCTTTGTGGTCTTGCCCAATTTGAGCACTGGTCTTATGTATTTTTTTTTTTTTTTTTTTTTTTTTTTTGCCCTTTATATTTCATCTCAACTGGCAAAAATACTGATTGACAGCTTAAAATCCATGTCCCTGTCTTGGAGTGGGAATTGATATAGGGATTAGGAAACCCCAGTACAGGGCAAGAAATCCAACTGGCTTCTACAAATTTGAAGTCCAACAGAACACCCAGGCCAGATGGTTTAAACGTGCCTTGTTACTAATAACTTAGTATAAAGGAGATAATAACTCCCTTGCTAGATAGCATGTTTCAAATGGTTTTAGAGATGGGAATTAAGGCAATAAAAGCCAGGTGAATAAACCAATTTTTCTTGTTGAAAATGCAGGTGGTACTTTCAAACGCAGCTGCTATGTTTTAAGGGAATGTAAAGTAATATACTTTCCTAATTTTATTATTTTGAAACTTGATTTTTCTTTGCAAAAATTTGAGACATTACACAAATGCAAGATATTATGATAGTTAATATTATCAACTTCAACATTATCGTTGGTTATCAATTGCCGTGTACAGATTGATCCCCAAACCTTGGTTGGTTAAAGCAACAATATTTATTAACTCAGTTTCTATAGGTCAGACACTAACTCTTAGGTCCTTTGCTCAGAATCTCTCACAGTTCAGCTGCAGAAATCTCAAGGCTCAAGTAGGGAAGGATCCATTTCCCAGCTCACTCACATGATCGTTGGTTGGCAGGATTCAATTCCACATTCCCGGGGTGTTCTTCAGTTTCTTGCGGTGTGGGCCACTTCATAGGGCAGCTCCCAACATGGCAGCTTGCTTCATCAGAGCAAGAGAGCACAGGGGCAAGAAAGAGCACTATTAAGACTAAAGTCACAATCTTTTAAATTCTGTTCAAGAGGCATCACGCCATTTTTGTCAAATCTTATATGTTAAAAGCAAGTCATAAGATCTGTCCTAAACACAAAGGAAGGGGATTCTATGAGGGAGTGGACACCGGGAGGTGGGAGTTATTAGGACCTTTTGAGAAGCAAATCACTATATCACTATCGCTTTCAGCATGCTGAAGCAATGTCATCTTGTATTTAAGAAAACCAGTTTGAGGTTGGAGAGAAGAGATCGAATCCGCGATCTGCTCTTTATTAGCCTTATGGCTGGACAAGTTGCTTAACCTCTGTCAGTGTCCATTTCCTAACCTCTAAAAAATCTTTCCATAGGATCAGAAGGAGGACTAAATGAAACATCAAAATAGAGCACTTAGCACAATCCTTGGCAACCAGTAGGTGCTCAGTTAGTATTATCAGTTATTCTCAGTGTAATATGAGAACATACAAGTGACAGGGCCATCAATATTTAGGATTAATATGTGAAAAACCCCAAACCTGAAATGATGTTGATTATCTCAATATAAGCTATACATTTGACCCTGACCAATATGGGAGTTCGGTAGTTGACCCCATATGCAGTCAGAACTCCACAAATTGGGGTGCTGGGTGGCTCGGTGGGTTAGAGCCTCTGCCTTCGGCTCAGGTCATGATCCCAGGGTCCTGGGATTGAGCCCCGCATCGGACTCTCTGCTCAGCAGGGATCCTGCTTCCCTTCCTCTCTCTGTCTGCCTGCCTCTCTGCCTACTTGTGATCTCCGTCTGTCAAATAAATAACAAATAAAATCTTTCTTAAAAATCCACAAATTATTTTTGACTCCCCCAAACTTAACTACTAGCCTATCATTGACTAAAAGACTTACTGATAACATACATAGTCAATTAACACATATTTTGTGTGTTATGCCTATTACATACTGTATTCCTACAATAAAGTAAGCAACAGAAAAGACTGATACTAATAAAATCATAAGGGAGAGAAAATACATTCACAATACTGTACTGGATTTATTAAAAAAAAATTCTGTATATAACTAGAACTGCACAGTTCAAACCTGCAGTGTTCAAAGGTCAACTGTATTAAATAAACAATCCATCATTAGGTTCTGCAGATTCTACCTCCAAAATCTACCTTCAATTTATAGGCCTCTTTTTTTCTTCTTGGACACATTCTCTTGCAATATCATCCTAATTGGTCTTCCCAGTCCCTCTCTTTTATGTCCTTCACTGAAGCTTCTATAGAGCAACCAAGGTAATCTTTAAACTATTTTAAAAGACTAAATCACTCCCCAACTTTAATACCTTTCTGTAGCTTCTCATTTAACATGAAATTCAAGTATTTTTATATGAGCTACAAGAATCTGCCTATTTTTGCAACCTCATCCTCTCCCACTTTACTTTGCCCTTTATACTCAGCCATACCCACTTTCCTTTAACTCCTTGAACTTGTGGAACTCATGCATGCCTAAGGGCCTTTGCACATGATTTTTCTTTGCCTGAAACACTTCCTCAAACACTTCATCTAGTTAACTCTGGTCCTCTTTCAAGTCACAGTGCATATGACTTTCTCATGACAGACTCTGTCACCTTCCTCCTCCAACCCAGGTGGGGCTTTCCCATTATTATTTCTTGGAGTATCTTTCTGTTTCATTGTTTCTAACCTTATATTCTAGGAAATTATATGTTCAATGTCTTTCTCTTGTGAGAGAGCTGACACTATTTTATTTACCATTTCATATTCAAGTCTAAGACAATATCTAAAGCATAGTAGGTGTTTATTTTTTTAACATTAGTTCTATATTTTTTAAGAAGCACTTAGGTGCACAAAGGAATTGTGTAATGTTAGAATGATACTGTGAACAATATTCATGGCTCAGCTGATGGAGAATCCAGTGTCCTTTTAGGAAACAGAAGACATTCAAAAATTGCTCCCCAGTTTCTATTAACAATTCTCTAAAAATAAACATCTCCATTGGATACTAACATACAAACTTAAAATAAATATGTAAATAAGAATTGCTTGCCATTTTCAGATTGCTCATGTGCCAGAAAATATGCAGTCAATAAAAAAAATACCAGGGAGGTGGGCACAAAGACTCTCTGGGTCTGTACGTCAGGAATGAAAATCACTTCCATAGGTAGCAAATCGTGAAGAAAGAGGCATCCTTGGAAAACAATAGCACTGAAAGATGGCAGGTCACAAATCTGGTGATGGGGGATCAGATGTACAGGAAAGCCCATTTTCCCCAGCATCTTATTCAAGGACAAAAGAACAAAATCTTAATACTCGAATTGTACCATATTTCCTAACACTAAATCTCCTCTCTTGTAACCTCACCCTGTCTTCAAAGAGTATCCTCAGTTAGAAGAGGCACCTAGACTTTCTACATTTCAGGACTCCTATATGCATCAGACAACAGCTTTCACCCTTTTTTATTCCACTTTAAGATATAGTATTTTATTTTTAAAAATTAAGTGTTTAAAGGTGCCTTGGTGGCTCATTGGTTAAGTGGCTGACTCTTGATTTCGACTCAGGTTGTGATCTCAGGATCCTGGCATTGAGCCCCGATTTGCGTTCCGGGCTTAGTGGGGAGTCTGCTTAAAGATTCTTTCCCTCTCCCACTGCCCCTCTCCCTGCTCATGCACACTCTCTCTCTTAAGTAAATCTTTTAAAAAAATAAAAAACAAGTGTTTAAAAACTTGGAATAGTCTTGTTATTTTTAAATTTAATTTAATTTTTATCTGAAATAATAACATTGAGTTTTTAAAATAGAGTCAGTACTGGGGCTCCTGGGTGGCTCAGTGGGTTAAAGCCTCTGCCTTCGGCTCAGGTCATGATCCCAGGTTCTGGGATTGAGCCCCGCATGAGGCTATCTGCTCAGCAGGGAGTCTGCTTCCCTTCTTCTCCCTCTGTCTGCCTCTCTGCCTACTTGTGATCTCTGTCTGTCAAATAATTAATAAATAAGATCTTTAAAAAAATAGAGTCAGTATCTTTTAGAGATATACACAATACTTACAGCTGAAATAACATTTGTCTTGGAATTGCTTCTAATGATTTAGGGCAATGGTGGGGACTCTAGGTTTAGATAAAATAAGATAGATAATTATTGAACCTAGATGATGATATACAGAACACATTATACTATTCAGCTTATATTTATTTGTTTGAAATTGTTGATAATCAAAAGTTAAAAAGAATCCTTACAAAATACCTTTTCAACCGCCTAGATTCAATTCTCCCAACCCCCTACCTAAGATTATAATGCTGACCATACTGCACTTTAAACCCTCATCATAGAGAGTCTGGTCTGGTCCAGACTGCTACGCTTGGGGTCTTGATTCCACCACTTACTAACATGTGTTAATGGTACATGCTGGGAGAGGTAGCATAACTTTTCTGTGACTCAGTTTCTTTTTCTGTAAAATGGGGAGAAAAATGCCAATCTCATACTATTGTAAAGGTACAATGCAATCATAAATGTACATGTACATAATGTAAATGTGAATGTAATGTAAATGTAAATATAAATGTACATAAATGTTAAAATGGCCCAAAACTGCTTATTCAGTTAATAATGGCAATCATTTATAAATTAATTCAATCAATTGTTTATTAAGGACTTCCCCTATGTCGGGCTTTATTCCAAAGGTAGCTATTATTCTTCTCAGATTTAGCTATCAGTGAAAATACACAGAAACACTGAGCAAGAGGAGAGATTTGCAGAAACTGAAGAGTTGGGCTGAAAGAGGAAAAGCATTGAAGAATCAGAATGAGGGAATAGGAAAGAAGTCATGGGTGTTGGTCTGACTATGTTTTCTTCCTTTGCCCCTCTCGCTTTAAGCAAGGAGGGAGCGATAAGAGGACATCATTGGTTTCTGAAGGACATAAGACTCCATGGTCAGAAGATGTCCTTTGAGGGTCCTCCTTGCAATGGATAAGAACACAATTGCCTGGTTAATTAAAAGAAAAAATCTATTCGCTGGGAACCCTTATCCATTCCGTAAGGACAAGCCCCGGAGAATTTTTATCTCAAATTCAAAACCTAAGGGAAAAGAGTCATGAGTATTTGAGATGCATTTGTTTTTCAGGCTTCATCCAGAGGAAAAGCCCCTCATGTGGTCACGTGTCTGTGTTGTATACTTACCTGTAGCCAGTGACGCTGGAGAAAGACTCAGACTCAAGGGCAGGAGGGTAGTTTCTCCCAAGGATAAAGTTCCATTGATATGTTGAGTACCATGCCTGGAGCCGTTCCTGTCCCTGAGTTCTCAGGGACCAAAGACCCCATGGTGTCCCAGGCCTGATAGGGATCCTCCTTATTTCCTTGTCTTCTGCTGCCTGCTGGACCCCTGGCCCACCTGCTCAGGCCCTGCAGCCCTCCTGGCCCGGTGCTGTCTACCTTTCCGCTCTCCAGGTCAGCAGTGCGTGCACCTGCTGCCGCCTCACGCCTCGGTGCTGTCAAGAGGAAGCCAGAGCAAGAACCGTGACCTTGGAGATGAAGACTTTTAGCAGCAACAGAATTACTGGGAGTTGTATTACACACTGGAAGGGGAGACAAGTACAAAAGAAAAAGCCTTTTTTTGGACAGCATATCAGTTCTTTTTAAAATGTGGAACTTTGTTTAGAAACTCTTTTAGGATTCTTTTGGAGTGTGTTTGAAAGACTTAGAAACAGTAACACTTTTACACAAGTCTCAATTACGTAATCTAATTCAGGGTGAATGCAGGGCGATTCTGGTTTAGGTGGGGAGCCAGGCTCCTCTCCCTGTCCACCGTAACCTTTGAAGTCATTTCCACTTTGACGATGTGTGTCAATGATGAGGGAACAGAAGGCTGGCTGAGGACAAAGCAAAAGCTGACACCCAGCAACCTTCTCCCACACCCACTCCTGGGTGGGACATATGTGACATTCTTTAGGAATCTCCCAACTATTTTAGCTTGCTAAAAAAGGACAGAACGACCTTGACAATGGCAAGGCCTCTAGTATCCGGTATCTTGGAGGTCCTCTTTAGCATATGGAAGCTCTATTGAAACCTCCCTTTTCCTTCCCCCACCCCCATGGTTCATAACCTGTCACCCCTCACAACCCTGGGGCAGCGGCTTTTCCTGCCCAAGGTCCTGCCCACAGGTCCTGTCCCCGTGCCTTAATAAACCACCATTTTGCACCAAAGATGTCTCAATTCTTTCTTGGTCATTGGCTCTGGACCTCAACCCACCAAACCTCAAGTATATTCTAGAACTTCATCATCAAGATCTGAATTAAAGTCTACTTATTTTTTAAAAATTCCTTCTTTTCTTTATTTCATTGCTTAAGCTAACAGCTAGGGAGAAAAGAATCATCATCCCACCGTATATACTAATGGCATGCGTAACAACTACAGGGGAGAACTGGAAACTCACTTCAGCTGATGTGATCTTTTAAAAATTACTATGAATTTTATAGAAAAACCGATGTTCCCCAGAGACGTTTTTTTCTAATTTGGGTGTAAGGGAGTAGGGGGAGTTGGCAGAATCCCCACATTGTGAATCCTGGGAAGAAAACTGGTAGAATCCAGTTACCTAAGTGCTCAGTGTTCCATGGTAACTCTACCCCTCCCACACTGATTTCCTACTGACATCACCAGAGCAGCCTTTTTGGGCATTTGCCACTCTCCCGAACACTCCTCAACCCCCCACTTCTCTTTGACACCATCAGGGCTATGGAAGGGGAGCATCCTGAGCTTTCCTCCTTTCCACTGTGACACTGGGTATATGTATCATCTCAGGGAAAATTAAAATGTATGTGTGTTGGGATGGCAGGCAAGAATGTTGTAAAAATGCTAGCACTGGTATTCTCTGGTAGGGCAATTATAAGCCACTGCTGCGTTCTTCTTAACATTTCCATCCTCTGCAAATTGCCAGGAAAGAACAGTTCATATGCTGATCAGAAAAAAAACAAAAACAAAAAAAACAAAACTGTTTTGTAAATGACTGAAAGAAATCTTTTTTTTTCTTCTCTTCAATTGTTCTCCTCTTTTCCTTCTTCTGGCACCCCCTTCATTCCTTAAAAGGGAGCCAGTATCAATTTCAGAGAAACAGTGGGGGGAAACATTTATTTTTGAGGCCTCGGAAGAAATGGTTCTTTCCCCTCAGCCCAGTTTTTATAGTTTCCTCTTCATTTCTGTCCATAGTCCAAGACTCTCCATTTTTATCCCTCACCCTCTGGTCTTGTTCCCTGTCCTTTTTCCAGACTCTATCCTTTACACTGTGCCTAATCTTATGTAACCCTTCACCCTTTCCTGACTTCTGTTAGCCCTTCCCATGCCTTCTAGATCCATAATCAGCAAAATTCCAGGTGTCTGCACCTTCTTAAATGCACCGGGCTCTTCCCTGAGGATACCACTCCCTGGATACCTCACACCCTCCTCTCGCCTCAGGGCTAGAAGTAAAGCATAAAATGCTTCTCGACTGCATACCCAAGCCATTTCTCTTCCTTCACAGAACAGATCTTTTGATTCTCCTGCCTCCTTATTTTGCCACATTTGCTTCCCTTTCTTGGCTATCATCTATTGACTGCCTTCCTAGAATTTTCTCTTAGGACATTTGTGTACAGTCTTCTCCACCTGTACAGCTGTCATTATTCTCAGTGATGTTTGACATCCACAAGGATGGCACATTCTGGACTCTCTGGTCTCGGTACCCTCCCCCATCCTGCCACCCTCAGTTCCAGTGTGCTTTTTCTTTACCTCAGCCGTCCACACCCATGGGGATGACCCTGGTCATCACCAGTAATGGCGCCCCTCAAGAAGCTGCACTTTCACTGCGCTACTTCTTAAATACCGCCTCCTATCTTTCCAGCTCACTTGTTCCTTTACACATGGTACTAATTATTTGACCCCCCCAACATATTGAAGTAACCACTTTCCACTATTCATCATTCCTTTTCTGTTTTCACATCCCTGTTTCTCAGATAAGATTTCATGGTCCATCACTGCATGGCAACCACGCTCTTCAAACGTGCCCTTCTGATGAAGACATCACATTTGCCTGTCAAAATTCCAACTTGCTTGAACACACGCCTGCACCAAAGTTGTTGTTAACGTTGCTAGGAAAAATGACATGCAGTACTTTTGGGGTGACTGGCTGCATCCAGATCACAATGACAAACCCCAAATGAACACCTGATGGTACCCAGTTGATGAGGAAACAGAAGGCAAGCTGAGGACAAAGCAGAAGCTGACACCCTGTAACCACCACTCCCTCATCGGATATAAGTGACTTTCCTCAGGCACTCCCGGCTGTTCTAAAGGAAAAACAAATAGTTAACTTGTAGAGACCACAGTCCTGCAAGACCTGAGTCTCCCTCAGTTTACAAATACCCTAGTGATTTACAAGAAAGGAGCTTTCTTATCAATAACCTAACTTCCAGAGACCCATAACTAAGTTCCTGAAGCCCTAAGATTGCCCTCCTCTTCATGAGACTGAGGTGGAAGGAAATGTAAATAAAGCTGAATTTCTTCTAAAGCTTCTTCAAAGCTCATTGACAAGGACGTGTGATAGGAGGGGTATGACATTCCACCAGGAAACTCCCAACTGTCTTCTTGTTCTTGCCTCATCAGAGGGAAAAACAGCCTGGGTTCGACAATAACCAGGCCTCCTGTGTCCCAAGAGTCTTCTTTGCCATATGACAGCCCTTCTGAATACCCCCTTGTTCTCACCTCCCCAACTCCTGAGTATATATCAGCCACTCCTCAGGAAAGCAGGGTAGCAGGTCTTTCTGCCCATGGGTCCTGTCCCCGTGCTTTAATAAGCCACTATGTTGCACCAAAGATGTCTCAAGAATTCTTTCTTGGTCATGGGCTCCAGAATCCACCCCACTGAACCTCATCTATATTCCAAAACTACATCACAGGGAGTGTGCTTTCCCACTGTGTGAAACGGCTCTTACACCTTTTTACTCCCTCAGTAGTGCTTTCTTCACTCTTTACCGATAAAAAAAAAAATTGAGAACCCTTTCTTCTTACTCTTACCCGATAGAAAAACCTACCCACCACTCCCGTTCTCTGCCTTCCTCATTCCCTCTTCCTCTTCCTACCTTCCTCTTCTTGGCGTCTTGGCTACTATCTCCTCTGTCCTTCTCAGAGACTTCACTCCTTGGATTATTTCCTCTCACCCCAACATCCTCAGTCTCTCTTCCCACAGCATCACTCCTGTCAGCAGACCGGACACGCTCAGCTGCGTCCTACTTCAAACAACAACCGCTCTTTACCCCATGTTTCCTTTTCACTTTCTCCTTATTTCTCATTTGCTTTTCTCAGCAAAATATTCCCAGGTGGGTTCTACAGTTACTGTTTCCACTTCATTATTCTCATTTTTCTCCTTCCAATAATTTCAGTCTGGCTTCTACCTCTACCATTCTACTTCAGTGTCTGCTGTATATCTAAAATTTATGTGTCCAAAGCATCCTCCATCCCTTGAAATCATCTGTCTTCTAGTCTTCACTGTTCAGATAGTGGAACCACTCCTTCCAAACATCTAAGGGGCAATTTTTCCCCCAACTTGTTTCTTCCTCTGCCTCACTTCAACAAGGGTGTAGAACTACCTCTGTCTTTTTTCTGTTTACATTGCCACTTTCTTCCAGGACAATGTTCCCTTAAAAGGGTTTATGCTTCCACCACCCCCCCCCCCCCACCAACTCCAGTCTATTTTGCACAAAACAATCAGGAGGAGTAAACTGTTTAAATGTAAATTACACATTTTAGCACACCCTTTAATGGCATCCCATTTTACCTACAATACACTCTTAATCACCATACCTCAGACTTTTCCCTTAGGGTACAGCCCAGAAGTCACTCTCTCCAGATCCGTGTTCTCTCCACCCTCAAGTCTGAAACAGCTGCCCTTTCCATAGCCACAGGACAGCCAGCTCTTCCCCTATACTCTATGCCACTCTTGCTTGTTATCTGTCTCTCATAATGCTGCAAATTCTCTCAGAGCTGAGAAGATGCTTCATGTGTTCATGATGATGTCCCAAGCTTCTAGCACAGTGTCTAACATATAGGATTTCCTTAATAAATACTGATAAATAGATGAATGACTCCTTTATTAGGTTCTCTTGGAACCATCATAGTTCACATTCAACATCTCTCTGGTAGACCATTCTCCCCACACATAATTCATAAAGAATCCTGTTACTGATCTAAGTGAATTTTTTAGTTAATACAGGCTTATTGACTCTTATCTGATGAACACGAGGCAAATAAGATAAGCAAGCAATTTCTGCAGTCCATAGAAGATCCAGAGACATGGAAAGTTTCTGTGAGGGAAATTTGTCCTGTAGGGCCAGTCACCATAATTACAGGTGGCATGGTGACAGATATGCAGGACCTTCAGCCTCAAGTTGATGTTCACACAAAGATCTATCCCAAGGGTCTACATCCTATTTAAAATTATAAGAACAAAAAGAAGTAAGAACTTTCAACATCACAGTTTTTCTCCTAGGTATATCTTAAAACTAGTTCAAAGATCAGTATAAAGTGTATTTCATCTGAACTTTTGAACTTTATTGTTTTCAAAACACCTGCAATATACATTAAAGAAGATGAAAGTTTATTTTAATTTAATTAATTAATTAATTTATGCATTCAATAAATCTTCATTAAGACCTCCGAGGCATAAAGGGCCCTGGGCCAGGTACCAGAAATGCTAGAGACAAAGACCCAAAGGGTATCTGCCTTCATTGGGTTTACATTTGAATAGAAAGATACACATTAAACAACTAATTATCTAATCCATTTTGTAGTTTTAACTGTGACAGGAGCCATAAATAAGAAACCAAGAAACTATGAAAGCACATAATGTAAATAATCTCCCTTGGCCCTTGCCTGTGCATCTCTGCTTTTTCTGCTCTTCTCTGTGGCCTGGGAGGCTGACCTCTTTGGGTCGCACCCAAGAGTTTCCTTGCTGTCTGGCTTCCCCTTGGCTTGAAGGGGATCAAGGTCACAGGAAGTACCTCCCAGCTCCCTCCCAGCCCCACCACAACGAGGCAGGAGTTGCACTGCTTTCTTCAGGCCCTGGGAACCACTTCATTTTCCTGCCACTAAAGCCTAGGGACAGTCACAGCTCCCACGTGCCAGTCTGGCGTTCCTCACCATGCCTGTTGGTTCCCCTTAACCCTGCAGGCATCTTTGCAAATCATCTCCTTGTTGAACCCAACAGTTTCCCAGTTTGTGTGTGCCCCCTATGTCCTTTGGGGATCCTGACTAACAGAGCAGAGGGCTGGGGAATCGGACTTAGTTTAGACAGAAGGTGTAGGGACAAAGGTTTCCTGACCAAGTGATATTTAAGCAGAGGGCTGACCGATGTTGTTTTCCTGGTTGGTCCTTCTTCTATCCCTTCTGTTCTCTCTGCATCAACCTAGAAACATCTGCACGTCCAGAGGAGAGTCATGGGGTATCAGATCAGTAATGGGCTCTCTCCTTTATCCCTCTTTTTCCATGACCCTCCCTCAACCCTAGCAGTGAACACTTTCTCTTTCTGGCTTTTCTAGAATGGTCTTTTCCCTGGATATCTTTCTATCTTTATGTCCTCCGAGATCTTTCCTTCTTCCTTACTCTTCCTCCCCAATCTTTCATGTCCTGCCAAAACCCCTAACATACGTGCACCCTCCCCAACGTGACCCACAATATGCCTTCTCTCTCACCGCTCCTGTGTATTCAGCCACGTGAGATACTCACTGTTTCGTGCCTTTGTTCGCAGTTTTTCTTCTTCTGGATCATCCTAACCTCATCTGTCCCCTCTGTCGAAATCCTATTCAGTTTAAATGCCACCACTCCACAAAGCCTTCCTAAAGGTCTCAGCAGGAAGTATTCACTTCCATTATTTTTTTTTGTTCCCATAAATACTTTTTAACCTTTCTTGCACTTCCCACATGATTTATAGTTTTGATATTTGTGGAAATGTCTTATTTCTCTCCGATGATCATTAGCTCTGAGAAGGCAGGGACTAGTTTATCTAGGGAGCATCCACACCAGTGCATCTACTACGATGTCCAGCTCCTAGCAGGGCCACGGTGGCCTTTAGTGTCCCTTTACATATATTTTACCATCTATGGTGTAGAAAATCATTCTAAGATTACTCTCATATACAGCAGAAGAAATGAAAGCATTAGCGTGCTCTCTTTGTATGTGGTCCTTGGCATGGTTACTCTCATAATGTGTTTTTTTATTGCAATGTAATTAAACCGTACAGTTAAACCAAACATAGCTAAGGGAAACAGAGCTAAGAATATTTCCTCCAGTGATAGCTTGAGAGGTCTGACTTTGTCCTTCCATTTCCAGTCTTTCAACATTCGAGAATCAGTCACGCCAAAATATTTAGCATCTCAAGAAAAAGAAAATAAAAATCTTTTAAGGGCCTCCAGACACCATATAGCTGCATGGAGCTAGACAAATTGGAATGGGGCATAGACAGATTAATTGAGGGGGAAAGGAAAACATGCATCCCCTAGCTTCATGTTCCACACTTCAAATTGAGATCGCTAAATGTTCTCCTCCAGGAGGTTTTTGTTATGTCTATTGTTTGGTTTGATAATGTTGGAAGATGAGGAATTGGGGAATTTTAACTCCAGAAAGGCTTCAGTTCTATGCAGTCTGTGTAATTAGATTTGGTTTTAAATGGTTGTTGCTTTATTCTAAAGATGTATTTAAAATAGGGGCATCTGGGTGGCACCATTGGTTAAGGATCTGACTCTTCGTTTCAGTTCAGGTCATGATCTCAGGGTCCTGGGATCAAGCCCCAAATCAGGCTCCAGGCAAGCGTGGAATCTGCTTGAGAGTCTCCCTCTCCCTCTGCCACTTCCACTCTTGTTCTCTCTCTCTCTCTCTCTCTAAAATAAATAAATACATCTTTAAGAAAAAGAAAAAGAAGATGTATTTAAAATAAAATGCTGATAATACCATGTAATTATCATTGGATAACTCTTTTAACCTTATAATCAGCTCCAATGCAGATATTGTGCCCATTTCACAGATGAGGAAACAGAGGCTCAAGATACTATCTAATGGCCCTGTGCGAAGGCCCAGTTGTCAGATGACAGGTCTCCCTTGGTCCAGTGCTCCTAGACACTATGCAGCCCTCCTAGGACCCGGCGTTATCACTGGAGTGAAGACACATTTGTTCAGCCGTGCTCTGCGGCCGCTGCAAAGGTTCTACAGCTCTCTGAAACCTATTGCTGCAGAAAGCCTCTTCCTTAGCGAGGAGAGCTGGACAGAAAGCTAGAGAAGAGATGGCCTGGCCAGAAACATGGCAGGAAAATGGATGCACCCAGAATGGACCAGTCCCATTTGGAGTCCTGATGGGTCTTCCTTCAACTGCTAAGCCAACCATGGCTGGGAAATGAATGTGATAATTTTCTGGGAAGGAGAGTCCGTGGGAGGACAATAGAAGAACTTTCTGTCCTGCACACACAAGGAAGCATGCTCTGAGAGTGTATATCATCTATTTTAAAAATCACTCCTGTGAGAGTTGGGTTTTAAAATGGTTGGGTGGCAGATTTTTTGCATCGCTTTCTATGCATATGTAAATATGTTCCCTCCCTGCCAGTTGTTATAGAAGTTGTTTAATCCTCAAAAGGCTCAAAGACATAGAGACCAGAGAAAAATATTTTTTATGGAATTGAGGTGATATTTTTTTTTAATCGAGAAAGCAGTCATCTAAGTGGTTTTCCTATTTTCTATCTCACGTATAACAAAACACCTCAACAGTAACATGTGAGACAGTATTCAGAAAGCAATTCCAAACACATTAAAAGAGCTGCTTTGGAAAAAAATGAGTCAAGTGAGTTTTTTCCCCGTTAAAGGCCACAAATAAAGAAACACCCTTCTAACAGGGTGCTGGGCTGAAAAGGGGATAAGAGGGGGAACACAATATCTCATCTAAAATCTTGCAGGCAAGAGCGTTTATTACTGCAGGAAGCAGAAGGTGAGCCTCGCTTATAAATGAGATCCTGCAGACGAGGGAGATGTATCTTGCTGAAGTATTACTGTACAGAACGAACCTTTAAAGCTTGGACTCTGAAGGCATAAACCATTGTCAAATAAATCTAAACCGATGTATTCATTTTTAATAAAAGAAAATGTGACATAGCATGGCCACAATAATATGTAATTTCATCCTTGCATTTCAATTCTCAGGGGTTATTTAATTCTCCTTAAAACATTACAGAAAACTGCAAGGGGTGAGATGAAAATAAATATTCTCACCTAGAATGATCTTCATTTCATCAGCATTTTCCCTGCCACGGAGAAACAATAGTGGAATCCTCAAATATGAAGCCCCAGCTACAATTTAACTATATAATAATTTTAAGTACCCAGTCTGACACATAAATAGTTAGGAGAAGGGATGATTTAAAAAAAAAAAAACTATTTAAAGACCGTTTATTTGGATATTTAAATTTCCAACAAAGAAGGTAACTCCCACAGGAAAGATATAAATATTAATTGTGAAAAATAAAGAGAATAGAACAGACATGGGAGTATTTTATTAAAAATGTCTCTCAAGATGAATAATCCACAGGGTTAATTGACAAAGCTATTTTTAAAAAATGTCTTCCTTCATGTGACATTAGGTTTTGGACCTCAGGTTTTTTTCTCTCTTTCTCTCTTCCTTGTTTTCCTACTTGCATTCCTCCCCTGCTGTTTTCAAAGTAGGATTTATTTGTTATATTAAAAACACATAAACAGGTTGGTAAATGAAATAGAAATAGAAATAAACATTCCATGAAACTGTAGACTCTTTCTTCACTGACAAAGCAGCTGAGTGAGCTTTATGGGGACCCAGGCAATGTTAGGCCTTATTTTTCAATGATCAGAGTCATTAGTTATGTCCTCTCTACCAATGCCCAACATATCACAGAAAATTCTAGCTCCTGAATATAACCGTATTTGATGTAAGGATGCCTTTCTTGAAACTCATATCATTCAAAAGAACGATCAAATAATTAATGAGTTTGATTAAAAAAAATTCCAATGCAATTGAAGAAGTGCTAACTTTCAAGGACACAGTATCTAAAACTTTAGTTTCCATGCTGAGGAGAACCTCAAAAAGTTAAGGAGGAAGAAAGTTTGGCAGGTCCCTCAAAAAGTTAAACACAGAATAACCACGTCACTTGGGAATTCCACTCCTACATTTATACTCCCCCAAACTGAAGCACGTACTCCAACAAATACTTAGACATCTATACGTGCATGCTTATACCAGCACTCTTTCTAATAGGCAAAAGGTGGAAACAGCCCAAATGTCCATCAGTGGATGAAAAGACACATGCATTGTCGTCTATACACACAATAGATTATTATTCAGCTACAAAGAGGAATAAAGTACTGATTCCTGCTACAACATGCACAAACCTTGAAAACATGCTAAGTCAAGGAAGCCGGAAACAAAAGGTCATATATTTTATGATTCCATTTCTAACGAATATCCAGAGGAGTTCGATCCAGAGAAACGGATGAACACTGGTGGTCGCCAGGGGCTGGGAAGGAGGAGCAACTACTTAATGAACACAGGATGACAAAAAGGTTTTAGAACTAGGTTTCCCAATATTGTGAATGTTCTAAATGTCACTGAAATGTTCACTTTATTGATTTATTTGAGAGAGAGAATGAGCATGAACAGGGGATGGGGAAGGCAGAGGGAGAAGAAGACTCCCTGCTGAGCAGGGAGCTCAACACGGGGCTCAACCCCAGGTCCCCGAGATCATGAGCTGAGCCAAAGGTAGATACTTACCCAGCTGAGCTACCCATGTGCCCCTGAAATGTTCACTTTAAAGAGGTTAATGTAATGCTGTGTGAATTTCACATTAAAAAAAAAAAAAAAAGAAAGAAAAAAAAAGCAAACAAGTAGCCTTCCAAAAAAAAGATGTTAGGGAATGAAAACTCAAAGCCACTGAAATTATAGCTCAGAAAAACAAGAGCAGGAAGCATTGGACAGTCAGAGTTGGATGTAAATGAACATGTGATAAGATGAGAAAAAAGAAAAAAAGTGAGCCCAGTGGCAAATATATTATCAACAAAAACTTTCATAGAAAAACATTCTTAACAAAAGCAAGCTCTCTCTATTAAATATATATATATATATTTATTTGCAAGAGAGAGAGTGAGCAAGTAAGAGAGAGAGAGAGAGAGCACAGAGGTCGAGTGAGAGGGAGAAGCAGACTCCCCACCAAGCGGAGAGCTCAATGTGGGGCTTGATCCAAGGACTCTGGGATGACCTGAGCCAAAGGCAGATGCTTAACCAACTGAGCCACCCAGGTGCCCCAAAAGCAAGTTGTTCTCTAAAGCAAACTTAGGAGAAGCTCTTTTTAAATGAATGACATGTAAATGGTAGATGTTTTTAAAATCTCTATTTTTGAACCAATTACCTAGTAAAGGTCCTATTCAATTGTTTTGGCTGATAATAGATAACTCACTTAGAGTTCATTAAATGTATGATGTATACTTCAAGGAGTTTAAATATACTCCCTCAATCTTACTTACAGTAGAGTTTTGGTCTGTATAGCCCATTTTCTGAAAGTAATGCAAAGGAAAATTTGAGTCTATCTTTGGTTCGTTGTTTAAAAAAAAAATCCGGGGACGTTAGGTTTAAATAATTTTAGCATATGAAACAAAGCACTCTATCAAAATAAGGGATGTGGAGCCACTCTTCGTACAAAAAGAAGACTAAAGACATCCACATGTTGGGTCTGAGTTATAGAGATGGCACGATAGAGTTATTTCAAATAATTTTAATGATTAGGGTAAGTTAATCTGAAAAAAAGGAGAAAAGCAATTTGAAAAAATGGAGACCATGTTGAGTACAATACAGCAGGATAAGAGAGCAAATAGGAAAAAGAAATGGAAAGTGTTCAGGAAGCAATTACTCGCTATCCCAGGGTTCTGTGAGTGATCTAACAGTAGGTGCCCCGGGAGTGGAAAGGGGCCACGGTGAGTGAATAGGACTGGAGGGAAGTAATCAGAGATAAGAATAACGAGTATCAGAGGCACAAGACACAGAATAGAGAGAGACGATGACAAAGTTTACAGCCTGAACTTCAAAGGCATGGCACAATGAGGAAGAAAGCTAAAGCTGAGAACAGAATAAAGGGTCTGCTCACAAATATTATGAAAATGTAAGATGATGGAATACAAGCTTGCCGAAGAAGGCCGTGAGGGCATGTGACAGAAAGCCCAGAGATGAGGTGCAGAAAGCAGTAACATTATCAAAAGCATAAATGAGTTTTTAGCCTTCACGTTCAAATGTGTAGATAGGAAAGGTGACTAGGTGCTGCGGTTCAGAACATAATTTTCCAAAGAAACAAGTTTGGAAAAGCACAGTCTCATCTTGACTGCAAAGTGGGTAATTAGTCACTGGCAATCAGAGATATACACAGGGGCCAGAGTTTCTCTTCTAGGAGTTTCAAGGAGATGCCGTTAACAGAAACTAAAACAGAAACTCTCCCAGACACTGACCATGTCCCTGGGGAGAAACCAAACAAATGGCACCACGTAAATAACCATAGGGGAGGCAAATCACTAAGGAAAATGATGAAAGAAGTCATTTATCCTTCATCACGTTTAGAAACAAATGTGAAAATCAAGGAACATATTTATCTATCTATTGGAATTATACCCAAAACATATCTAAAATATTTATATTTATGTATACATATCGGTATCGAGCCAAGTGTGCTGTCTTAATGACTGTTAATTATAATTTCAAAGGTCAAATGATATGGTTTTTGCATCCAATTTTGTCTCTTCCAGCTCTGCCACTTAAATACTTCTAAGTGTCAGTTTTCTGATCGGGGGAGGAGCTAAGGAACCTTCCAGATGTGCCACTTGGCATTGAAAGGACAGTATGAGATAATGTTGTGATGTGCTCTGCTGTTGATGAGGCACTCTATTAATTTGGTTGTCACTATTATTATTAGTTATCATAAATGGTCATATTGCCAGTATGTCTTAGTCAACATGGAAAGGGGAAACAAGGTTATGGTCAAAAACAATATAAAGCTTATTGGGGTCTAGATGTAACATGATGCTAAAGAAAATAACAAGCTCACGTTTTTCCTCCAGAATTGTTTTAATTAAATGCTATATTTTATTAACAACCATAGTTTTGTCATAAAAGAGGGAAGACACACGTTAAAAAATGCTTCAAACAGAAATTAGTCCAGTGTAATTAGTGTGAATTATCAAAATACCAGCATATAAGGGCACAAGTGCCCTATTATAAAAACCAGGTGTTTAAACAAGATAAAACTGCCTCCTGAATCAATAGGGGATTTGAGCTGAGTTATGCTTTTCAAATATAGAAAAGATTGTTTCTAATTGCTTTTTCCATAGGTACCAAATTTGTACGCATTATAAAAATGTTTCAAAAAGAAGTTATCCATGTGATGTGAACATTTGCATGCATTTCAGCCACCCTCAATGTATCTTTGGCCCTGACTAAGAAAGAGAATTTAAATATCAATCTAGTATAGAATAATAGAAGGGAAGATGCTAACCAACACGGAAGGGGAAAACATTTCTTCCAAAATCTTGAGTTTAGCATAGAAATTTCTGCATAAATTGTAAACCCTGGGAAGGGCGTGGAAAGATGAAACAAGGTCCTGAAAGAGGCAGAGGGTAGCAGGCTCGAGAGATAGGTGGTGGGTTTGGCCTTGAAAAGAAAGGAATACCTGAGCCTCTGAGACAAAGGGGGAGGAGGAAGTGCAGGGGTGAGTGCAAAGAGTTTATAAATAAGGGGTCAGGATTTAAGAAAGATCATACTAAATGGCCTCAATTTTCTTGATTAATTGGGAGACAAGATTATCTTCTGAGAGTAGGGCAGGCAGGGGCAGGTGGGGGGAGCTAAAATTAAAAGCAAAACCAAATGAAGCATTAGTCATTGTCAAGGATCCAGGACTGGGATTAACCCTAAGAAAAGTGAAACTTTTTTGTTTTCCTTTTTTACATCTTTTCCCAATAGATGTAAAAGATTGCAATCCAGAATCCTCAATCCTCTGACATGACTGTCAGATTATCCTTCAATCGTCTATGCCACTTCCATATTCTTTCTCATACATATTCTTCAGGAAGCAGCTAAAGACACACATAGTGGGGCACCTGGGTGGCACAGTCAGTTAAGCGTCCAGCTGTTGGTTTTGGCTCAGGCCGTGATCTCAGGGTTGTGGGATGGAGCTCTGTGTCAGGTTCTGTGCTGAGTCTGCTTGGGACTCTCTCTCTCTCTCTCTCTCACTCTCTCCCTCTGCCCCAAGTACCCGCATGCTCTCTCAAATAAATAAATTATTCTTTAAAAAAGAGAGAGAGAGAGAGGTACACACACATAGTTTGTGTTTTGCTCTGATTGAAATAACTGAGGCAATAATCTCCAATTCCCCCAGGTTACCTATGCTTGCAAAAACTGGTTCTCCTACGATTGATTGATAAGAGAAGTGACTTCTAAGACCCAAGGCATAAGGCTGTCTCTTTGCAATAACATCATTATGAATCCTTAGTTCCCAATAAACATCTTCATCTCTGAAGATAATATCCTGGGGGAAATGCCTGCAATCTCTAATTACTACAGGGTTTCACAGGAAGCGGTCTGAGGGTAAAGTCAGTTTGCTCTCCTCCTTACATTTGCCAAGAAACAACTTCAGGATCTTGTCCCTTCCATTTTTACCAAAAGAAGTAGAAGATAAAGAAAAGTCTGAGAGTATCTTACCAATGAAGCCCACCTGTCTGTTTACTAAAAATAAGTATCTTTTGACACCTCAAACATTTGCAAAGATTCTCCCCTTGCCCCAAACTCTAATCAGGCTCCTCCCCTGAATTTTCAACTAGGACTCAACTTTTGAATTACTGGTTCATCTCTGCATTGTTCAATTTCAGCAAGAATCCTGTTAAATTAGTTTATCCCTCATCCTCTACAGATTGTCACTTCTGATAGCCAATTGCATTTTCTATCATCTCCCAGGTGATGTCCAATTGCCCTGGCCTGCCTTCAGCAAGGATGCTGGTAGGTCAGTTTTGCCAGAATCCTCTTACCTCTGATGTTTCCTCTTGGTAATTTTCCATCCACTGACTCCCACCCTGCTCCTTGACTCTAAATTCTCACTTCTTCAGGTTGCAGTCAGAGTTGAGCTTATCCCTCTCTTACACTGCGAGACCCCACTGCAGGGTCCCCACACCTATGGTGAATAAAGTCTGCCTTACTATTCTCTAAGTGTCATGATTTCTTTTCTTTAACAGCATCAACATTTAGATGCAGATTTAGAAAGATGACCAAAACGTCAGTCCACATAACATAAATCTGCCAAACCACAATGAAGTGGGACCCATGATATCACAGCATCTGGTGAAATAATTGTCTTATTTTTGAGAAAGTTCCCTAAGCGGATCAAAAATTGTTGCACTGGTTTCTGGCTACACTGAAGGCAAAGATGTTGATGAAACCTCCAGGAGGGAAGTCTGCTGCCAATTCTATTAGAGGGGCTCCTTGAATCTTTGGTTAACCTTTATCAAGTCCTGTAAGAATTGTTCAAAACAGCCGGTCAGGAAGGATTTGGGGCTTCTGGGGCTGGAATGTATATGAAACTATTAAATGTTTTAGTAGCATACACGCATAGAGAAGACAGGAGCATATATGTCCGCTAACCCATTCTGAAGGCACAGTTTCGTCACCAGCTCTTATCCATAGCGAATCCACATGGAAAATCATATTTGTGGGTTGTCTACCGCACAATAGCAAAGCCCCAGATGTATGGCCAGGAGAAAGGAAATGATGAAGCTGTACAATGTCTTGGAAATAGCCGGGTCTGCTTCAAAGAGATAGAGGCTCTGTTACCCAGGGCACAGCCTGTCTTCTCACTAACAATCAGCCCATGAAAGGCTGTCGTTGGGGCTCCTCCTACATGTGTCGGAGCTCTGAGAATCGGTGGTTTGATAGCGAGCATTGAGTTGAAAATTATGCGTCTCAGACATCAGCAGAGACCCAGGAACCAATCAAACCTGAATACCTGAGGACAGACAAAATGGGATGGCATGATCGGATTTAAGCACATTTACTAACTCACCTTCCAACCATCCGACTATTAATAATTGTAGTTCTTCAACAGAGAGGAAAATGCATTAAAGAGGCTGCTGTGAGTCACTTTGTTTCATCCTAGCTGAAAACAAATGTAATCTAAGAAACTCTTCCTTTGTCATTATAAAATAACATCCTTCCGTCTATTCATAGCAGTAGATCTGTGTTGATTTCATGATTTTCAGAACATATTATAGTTATTTAAGAGGCGGTTATTGGTGAAAGCTGGGTAGGAGATACACAGGAACTCTTTCATGACTTCTGATGAGTCTCACATAAGGGGTTTTTAAAAATCAAAACAAAACAAAAAATCCTTCTGCACACAAATTTGTCTCGATGTGTATCCAGTGACCGATGAGAAAAAGATGATCTACATTATTAGTGAAGTGCTTCCCTTGCTATCCTTGTTGCAGATTTCTACGTCACCTGTTGTGTCAAGGTAGTAATAGAGGAGGTGTGAGGACTCGGTCCGGTCTATGCAGGCGCAATACCAGGGCAGAACTGTATGAAGACTCCTGGGTACTTGTCACTGGCTGTCGCTCGCTCCCTTCCTCTCAGTACCTGCTCCCGGGGTCCCCAAAGAGTAGTAGGCAGAGTGGGAGCAGGGTCGAAGTGTCACAGTGGCGTACTCACACGGGTGTCAGAGAATGGAGAATGGGGAGGATGAGACCGCAAGGAGAGGCCCAGGAGGAACAAGCAGTAAAAAATCCCAACATGGACAAGACCAACCAGGAAAATGAAAAAAGAAAAGGACAGAATGGAGCGAGTTGCTAATAGAGGAGAGCCCTTGGCCCTCCCTCTGGAAGCTGGTGACTACTGTGTGCCTAGAGTAAATCCTAGGCAGTTCGATGTTAGGCAACCCATCCTGCAGTGTGGGTGGGATGTGATTCCCAGGCTTGGATCCACAGGCCAGGATGAGAGAAGGGAATGTGGAAAGGATTGGGGAGGCGGTGAGACAGCAGATGGAACAGTTGAGGGAAAAGCAAATCAGTCACAGTCTGCGGGCAGTTAGCTCTGACCCTCCTCATCATGACCATCAGGAGTTTTGCCTTGTGCCTTGAATCCTGATTTTTTTTCCCCCTGAAGTTAATTGGAAGACACCCACGCTTCCTATACTTACATGTGCTTGAAGTACCTTTGTTGTAAACCTTTTGGTGTCACATGTCTCCTGTGCGTCTCCTATGACCAGCTGCTAACTGAATGTTGCATTTGACCCAATCTATAAGAGTCTGTCAGGTGGAGAGTTTTACCCTATTGCATGGCAAGGTGTTCATTATATGTTATGAAGATAATAAAGCAGTTTAAAAGTAAAGAAAGAAAGAAGGATGGAAGGAAGGAAGGAAAGAAAGAAAAAGAGAGAAAAAAAAGACAAGACTTTTGGACATTTGTCATATGTGAAGAAAAAAAATTCACAAAGCCTATGGTTTCTGAAGCTGTGGTGCAGCTGGGCCCATTTATGACCCATACCTGAATTGGGCCCTTGGTTTGGCCCAGGGACTGGTATCCTTCTCAGTAGTTAAGATGGGAATGAAGGTCAACTTGCTGACCATTCTACCTCTTCTATTTATACGCCTCCTCATCCCTATGAGCTAGATAAAGCAAGCACGGGTCCAGGCCTCACTGGTTCACCAAAGGCTGACTAGAAATTGTCCTTCTCTGAACTGGGTCATGCAGCCTAATGATGCTCCCATGCCATCCCCACTGCTCAGTAATGCAGGCCCACCCTCACCCGTGGACGGACCTTTCTCTAAATTCTCACCAGGTCAAGGCAAAGCCCTGTTGTTAGACAGCATCTAACCGCACCTTTAACATCTTGAATTGGCCTATCTTGTTCACGATCATTCCACTTGTAGTGACCCTACCACAGTTGCTTGGATAACCTGTTCTACCTAAGCAGCTGATCAAAGAGAGGTAGAAGAAAGCATTAACATCATACTTGTCTCTCAGCCAATTTGGACACTGATCCCAAGTTTCCAGAAATGTGCCAGAGACTTGAATAGGAGAGGTAAGGGTCCTCATCTCCATATGCATCTGATTCCCACAGTATCTGATGCTTAGTTACCCTGTGTGGCTGATGTGGGAAAGGTTTCAGATGAGTTATGGATAAAGTATTGAAAGAGAGTGTCATGAATCTACTGGCCAAGCCAGTTCTTCACTGTGACAGTGGCATTGAGAAGTGATGGGTAAGTGTGAGGAAGACAAACCAGAGAAGATGCTAGCCATCAGAAAACAAGAAGAGGCAAGACACAAGAAATGGAAGGGAAATGTACATGTAATATTAACCATAGCCATTTGTGCAGGTCAAAGCAAATTATCAGCAATTTCAAAGTATTTAGCCTAGTAAAAGGAGGCCCAGTATGGCCTCACTTATGATACACTTCAAGAAATAAATCAGCTATGTCAAGTCACTGATTACTTTATCCAACCATGTAGTCATTCATTTAACAATAATTTATTGAGCTTCTACTATGTGCCAGGTATAGTTCTAGGCACCAGGATTTAGCAATGAGCAGGATATCCAAAAATCTCTGTGGTCAGAGTTGACATTCTGGTAAAGAAAGATAGACAATTCACAAATTGTGTGTATATGTGTACATGCATGCACACAAGCAGGGATTACATATTATGTTAGTATTTATATGTACATATAGCATCACTATCTAACATAAATCTAACATTTTGTACGTATGTGTGTGTGTGTGTTATGAAGAAAAACATGAGAAAGATAATGAGGGACAGCAGGCATGGTATACAACTGTAAATAAGGTGAGTGAGAAGGCTTCACTGATGTTTGCCCTTTGAGCAAAGATCTAAAGAAGAAAATGCAGTCATCCATGAAACTATCTGGACAAAGAACTTTCAGGCTGAGGGAACAACAGAAACATCAAGGTGACTCAAATGGACGGAGCAAAGAGGAGCCGAATAGGAGGGGGAAGTCAAACCAGTAATGGGCGCCATATCATACGGGAAGTCAAACCAGTAATGGGCGCCATATCATAGGGGACATGGGAAGGATCTGTCTTTTACTCAAAGTGGTGAGGAAGTCATTAGAGGATGTTGAGCAGAAGAGAACAATGCTCTGACATATGTTTGTCAAGGATCACTCTGGCTGCTCTGTTGAGAAGAGACCGTGTAGGATCCAGTGTGGAAGCAGGGGGAGGAGTTAGACAACTGTTCCTTCAGGGGAATTCAGGGGAGAAGGCGAGGGATAGTGACAGTCGTGGGGAGGTATGGTTGGATTGGAGGCCTAATCTGAGAGTAGAATGAATAGTCTTTGCCGCAAAATGGGACGTGAGATGTGAGAGAATCAGAGAGGTAAGGAACACTGAAGTTTTTGGTCTGAACAACTGACTGAATGGATGAAATGGGAAAAATTATGGTAGCAGCAGTTATGGGGACATAGATTGAGAAGCGTTCAGTTGAGATTGCGTTGAATTTGAGATATCTATCTGTTAGCTATCTAAGGGTCATAATATGATCATGTTTGCTCCAGAGCCAAAGCCATAAACATTTTCACATATGTATATTTTTTAAGTCCCCTCAAAGGATCATGTGGCTACATAAATACCTAGTTATTTGAAATTAACGTTATTTTTATGTTATCCCATATGTTAACATATTCTTTTTCCAAATGAACAGGAATTATAACAACTGACTGCAAAGACTGTTATACAAGAATAAACAAAGTAGAATTTGAGCCAACTTATTTAGCATATTAATCACACAATTTGGAAATCTTTGCACTAAAAAGAAACAAACATGAACACATTCTTCTGTTCCGGCTAATGCTGATTTCATTTTCAAAGTCATCTGTGTTGTCAATACTATAAAAATTAAAATCTATTGATCCGAGTTCATCCATATGTACATGAGAAGTAAAATCTGGCTATTTCTTTTTTTTTTTTTTTTTTTAATTCATGAGACTCTATCTAGTGTTCAGTCATGCAGGACTGTAATTTGCTCATATGTTCTCTTTATTTTTTTAAAGTTCAGCTTATTTGACTCTCTGGTGTCAGAACAAATGCATCCCGAGTCTTCCAAAAGCATGCACGTCGTCCCTTTTTCTTTGATAGAGTCCCACGGAAGTCAGGGTCTGAGCCCTGGGCGCTCAGAACACAGGTTGTGCTGACCCCAGCCCGTTGGCTTGTGGTAATGACCGCGTCTGTGGATCAGAGACAAATGGATATGCGAAGCAGAAATACAGTTATATGCATGTCGGTATTTCTGTGATTGAACTGGTTTAACTTGGGCATTTTATCACATCAATCATTTGTTTCAACAGCCTTTTAGTAAACAATAAAAAGACCGTGGGTTTCAATTAGCAGGAGAAATTCTTGGATGGCCAAAAGAATGAAAAGAGAAATGAGGGAGAGATGAGGTGCAGGGTAAGGATAGAATCTTTTTTAAAAAGAGCAGAAGGGGAGCACCTGGGTGGCTCGGTGAGTTAAAGCCTCTGCCTTCGGCTCAGGTCATGATCCCAGGGTCCTGGGATGGAGCCTAGCACCCAGCTCCCTGGTCAGCAGGAAGCCTGCGTCTCCCTCCTCCACTCTCCCTGCTCGTGTTCCAGCTCTCGCTGTGTCTCTCCCTGTCAAATAAATAAATAAAATCTTAAAAAAAAAAAAAAAGAAAGAAAGAAAGAAAGAAAAGGAGGTAGGAAGAGGGGAAAGCAGGTAGAGCGGGAGGGTCGGAGGGGAGGAACCAGTGACTCCCCCAATCCAGCTTTGTGTTTATTATGTTTTCACCAGTTTTTATGTTCCTCCGGTGTCCTCGCTTTTGTGGTAGGTAGTTTTTTTTTTTTTTTTTTTTTTTTTTTTTAAAGATTTTATTCATTCGACAGAGAGAGATCACAAGTAGGCAGAGAGGCAGGCAGAGAGAGAGGAGGAAGCAGGCTCCCCACCGAGCAGAGAGCCCGATGCGGGGCTCGATCCCAGGACCCTAGGATCGTGACCTGAGCCGAAAGCAGAGGCTTTAACCCACTGAGCCACCCAGGCGCCCCTGTGGTAGGTAGTTTTGAAGATTCTGATTAGGCTGACATGGTGATTTCCCTCCATTTCCTTCCTCTCTTCATCACCCCTTTATTCTATTAATCCCCAGAGAGAGAGCTTTGACAGAGATAGGCATGCCTATTAGCCTAGACATAACATTTTGATCGAAATAAAAATACAGTGTGAGTAGCTGGTGATACAATTAACCGCATACTCCATTTTAACCTCAAGATGACCTGGGATTCCTCCCCAACACCTCCTAAGAAAAGAACAGACTCATAGTCAGCAAGAAGGGCAATACATCTGTAATCTTTTGCTCAGCCTGCTATGGGAGGGAATAAAGTACTTGCATAGGGAAGGCTGCAGACTGGTATTTTTAAATTAAATCATCCAGATAATTGCACAATTCTTGATATCATTACACTAATATACACACAGACTGAGCTAAAGGCTGGTCTGCCACAGTAACGTTTTATGCAACCACTTAAGGGCTTAGGTGCAATCACTGAGCTCACCTTCCTGTATTATTTTTCAGTTGCTAGATTTAAAAGAAAAGTAAACACGTCCAAAAAAAAAAAAAAGCTAGGACGAAGAAGGAAAGATGAGTGATTTGATCATCACGAACCCCAGAGCCCTGTTAAAAAGTATTTGTACTTTAAAAAATCTTTTTTGCTGAAAGCTTTTTCGGGAGAAATAAATTATACTGACTCTATATAAATAAAAAGCAGAAAGAGCAAAGACGAACATGAACATATATTACCAATGCCATTCATCAAATATAGTTGACACTTCAATCTAATCCGGCAAATGAAAACACAGAAGTTTATAGAGTTATAGGAAGTAAGCAATTTAAACACACCAGGGCACAAGGTCACCCAACACACAACTAGGAAGATGTTCCCTTTTCTTTTCTCTTTTTCTTTCTTTCTTCAGTCTGAATCTCTCAAATCCCAATGGATATCCATCCTTCTCACAGGGCGAAGGGATCTTTAAATCAGATAATTAATAAGAGCAGTCCAAAGGTTCCTTAACAGGCCCACCTTTCTCCAGTGTCATCAATGAAAAGGACATTTCATGCATTTTGTACTGTCACTATGGTACCAGTTTCCCCTTTCCATAATAAATTCACACATTTCTTAACTAATTAGCTCATTAATTTTCAATGTGATTCCCAGTAAAAACTCTTTGAGATAGTTAATCTTTCTAAAAGTGTGTGAGGTTGCAAAAAAAAAAAAAAAAACAGTTCTTGGAGCCCCGTCACCCCCAATCCCCAACAGTCTGCATGGGCGGGGCAGTGCAGAGCTGCAAAAACACATCGTATTTGTTTTTTGGAAGCAAACCTCTGAGGCCGCTTTATAACCAGAAATCATATCCGTGTCATGCAGATGCCGTGGTAAACTTTACGGTTCCAATTAGGAACGGACAGTTTTCAATGCACTGCTCAAACACTTCACTAGTCTATATGTAAATACTTCACTAAAACCACTGAACGGTGATGGGGTTCAATATTAATATCGCAAATTAAAGATGACATCGGAATGCCTACTATCTAGAAGAGCGATCAGCGCTTGTGGCGAGGCAATAATCCGCGGCTTAAGCAACTTTCAAGCACCGTGGGGGAAAAAACAAATGTGATGGAGCTTGGAAATTGCACTGGTGCGTGAAGAACATACCGTATTAAAGAGCAACTGCTGATTGACCCGGCGATGAAGTGGAGGATATGACCATATGCTTCCATAAAGGACATTTGGAAATGGCTCCCAGATGATCCCCCGAGAACTCCTGACTATTACCTGGTGTATTCCCATTAATTGACAATGTAAACTTTATCTGTAACAGGGACATAAGCTGTCACAATAACGGCCTGCCCTCCTGGGAGGAAAAAATTACCTGAATAATTACCTGGCCCCGCGTATCTTACCTGACAGAAATATCAAAGTGTTAGGATGGCTGGATTTCCCTTAAGTGCTGTGGGCATTGCCTTGGAAAGAGGAATGGTCTCGACTTCTTTCCTCGGATACTTCGAAAGGGGGAAATAGGTATGTTAACCTGGGGACCGGGAGCACAACACAAGAGGTGGAAGATTATTCAAAGCAGAGTTTCTAATCCTAAACACGAGGCTAGGGATTATATGCCATATGCTAAGAATATGATTCTGGGTCTGCTTCCTTTGGTAAATCCTGGTATCCCTAGAGAGAGTCATAATAAAGACCGTTGTAAGAGGATGTACCAGGCATAAGACCTAAGGCCAAGAATCTCCACAGAGGAAACTGAGCAATTCTAAGACATGGCCCTGCCATTTCTTCCTTGACGCTGGGACAAAGCCAAGAAGGCAGGATGAGCACACCTGTGAGTAGATGTTGTGTGCCCCTGACGGTGTCAGCAGGGGGTCTAAAGAATCAACTCTGGAGAAAGGCTGCTGGATTTCAAATCCTAGCTCGGCTACGTCCCCGCTGTGTTACTTAATCTCTGGCCTTTAGTTTTTCTCTGTAAAATGTAGCTTCCTTATAGGTCAGAGCCTGGTGAACGTGCTTTAGCCACCAGCTCGGATCACTGTTTCCTGCCTGAGAGCAGTCTAAGGATATTTTTAGGGCAACGTAAGAGTCCCGTGGTTCTTCTGACCTCCGTTCATCCTCTCTCTGCTTCCAAAGTGGGAACAGAAATGTTGAGACTCTCCCACGACCCACTTCAGCTGTGTCTGCCTGGCTCCCCCGGGGAAGCCACATCTTCGGCCACGGCTGCTGCTAAAGCCGCTGATCCAACCAGCGATCCCCCATGGGCACCCTCTCCTCTAGGGGCAGAGGGCTGGGTCATCAGCTGGGGCCACAAGCACCTTTTGTCCACACTGCCTTTCTTTTAACTACATCTTTCCACAAGTTACTCTGCTTCCAAGCACGGGAAGGTAGACCTAGCACCATGCGGATCATCTAGCCACCCCACTGTGAACACCTGTTCTTCCACTTCCCCCGTAACTATGGAAAGTTCCAGTCTCCTGAATTGCATAGCACCAACTCCACTGGTTTGGTGCAGGCCACTGAAATGACCTCCTAAGTACACAGTTTGTGTTAGAATCCTTGTTCCGGGGCCTAAGACACTTTAGTTGGTGCCTTTTCTGATGGAGTAACAGAGCCTAAAATGGGTTGGGGAACCACAGTGGCTGCTCGGGTTTGGGTGTTACAGATGCTGTGTCAACGGCGACAACAAGGCAGGCAGCCGTCAGCAGGTGAGCGGAGTAAGAAATGACCATCCACAGTGCTGTCGTATGCAAATCCTGATGACTTCTATTCACAGCCTTCCCTTTTCCTGAACATTCTCGTTTTCCAAGAGGCTTTCATCTCAGGTTAGAAGAAAAGAAACCGGACATGGAAACGGTACCGAAGAGACGGTGGCTTTGTACTCTAATTGCCGTGAGTGAAGAGACAGGGTGGGAAGAACAGTGGCCTCGTAGGGTTGAGATTTTTCTCCCCAGCACCTTCTCCAGGAGGCTGACACAAATGGGAGGTTGTGACATGAGAACAATCTCCCTGGAACAATCACCCACCGCAACTACACAATCCATAATGGCTGGAATAGAGAAAGCCAACAGTAATAAAGGCTCATTATTCCCTTGCCTCTGTGAGATCAAACAATACTCAGGTTGATGGAGGTTACACTTTCATGTCTCCTGAAAAGTCCATATTTCTGGATATACCTGAACTACCAAGAGTTTTCCTAAGGTAAGGTTAAAAAAATAATTGTGGTTTAGGCGTGTGTTTCAAAAGGAGAACCAACTGCTCTTTAAGTTCCGTGCAAGAACAACAGAAACCCTGAATATAGACAGAAGGTCTGACCCATTGTGCAGCGAAAGAAAAATAAAGCTGGGGCTGCCCGTGAATGCCTGCCTTGAATTCAGGCGTAGTCCGAGTGGGTAGGACAGGCAGGAGGTGTGATGATTTTTTAATGGCTGCTTCGGCAGAGATGTTCACACCAGCATTGTTCTTGGGGAAAAAGCGTCCATTCTGTGAGATACTTGTCACACTCCAATTAAAAACAGATTTATTGTCAAGGGGTTGTAGATTATCGGTTTCCTTCCACCTGTAGTTTGTCTATTGTTGAAAAATCTTACATAAAGAAAAAGTTAGAGGCCGAGAAGAGCTTTTTATAAGTCCAGAGTGGGAAAATATTGCCACTTAAAAAATACTATTTCTGAGAGAAAGCAGAGGTGTCAGAGACAAAGAGAAAAAGAGGGAGAGGTGTCAGTCAGTCAATAGTATTTATTGAACACTCACTGTGTGGGGAGAACACAAAGGGTATAATAGACTCAGCACTTGTTCTCCAGGAGCTTGGAAGCTGATGGAAGAACAGGCATTAACAGGAGGAAACCCTTGTAAAGCACACGATTAATTGCAACTCTGAAGAGGGGTGTGTGTGTGTGTGCATGTGCGTGTGCGTGTGTGTGGGTGTGTAGGTGCATTCGTGTTTGTTTGTATCTAAAAGGAGCTTGAAAGTAAGAAACAGCCATGGTAATGAGATCAGAGAATAAACGCCGCTGAACACAGGAGAAATGATATGAGAATACAAATTATCCTGTAGCACCTTTGTCTTTCAGTTGACTCTTCTCTGAGTGTAAATCAGACGCAGAAATATAACACAGGATACCTTTCTTGTCATTGGGACATCGAGTAACTGGCATCCTACCATGTCTGATAGCTAACGCTTCAAAGATATGCATCACATGTATTACTGTTCCACCTCACGGAAGGGATCTGACTTGAAAATGCGCTGACAGGGAGCCATATTGGGGAACAGAAATTGTTTACGAAATTGCTTGGTCTGTGGGTGAATCCAGGCCCTCATTTAGAATTCATTATTTTATAAACTGCACAAAGGGATTTCCAAGTTGTCAAGCTTGGTTTGTAAAAAATAAAATAAAAAAGATATGATAAAATGTCTGGCACAAGCTTTTCTGACTTTAATTTTTTTTCTCCGTACTATTCATCTTCCCAGTCATAGCGGGTACTCCATCAGCTGTGATAGCTGCTATTTTCTCTGGATTTAGATCAAACAACCTCAGAACATCCATCAGGGCCATTTTTACATCCTTTCTCCTTTGATGCCAAACCCCAAAGATTCCCCATCATGTACAGTCTGCAAGTTGTGGGGCTGACAAGCATTAGTAACCTTGGAATGTCACCCAGACACCAGCTTTCATCCTGGAGGAGGCTAATGAATTTTGCTGCAACCAACTTGGTCTTGAAATGATTTTTCTTCGGGTCACCTTTCATAGTTAAAATAGTTTGCTTTCTTATAGTTTACTTTTCCTCTGCTGAGTGAGAGCGGCAGAGGGGATGGAGCCCGGGGACAGGAGCGTCTGGAGCACAAAATTGTGATAACTGCTTTTAACGCTGTGTATTTTTAAAGCAGCTGGGCAAAACTCTAATTCCTTAGTGTCCTCATTTGCTACATGTCATCATAAAGGTAGAGTCGCAATGTAGGATTTTCAACTTTTTAAGCACAAGATTCCCTTAAAAAATAAATATATGACTATAGACACATAATCTGCTTTGAAGATATGTGAGTCTAAGAAATTAAAGTTTGGCCCAGATGGTTAAAAAAAATACACCGTGTTAGACACAGGGACCAAAATTTTGTGCCCCAGATTCTTGTCCTCAGATTTGATCTCTGCCATTTTTACTTCGCAGATGAAAAATAAACTACAGGGTGGCCTGGGTGTCTCAGTCTGTTAAGCATCTGCCTTCAGCTCAGGCCATGATCCCAGGCTCCTGGGATCCAGCCCCTGCTAGCTGTGTCTCTGTCTCTCTCAAAATAAATAAATAAAACCTTTTCAAAAAGTAAACTACAAGAAAGCCAATTATTTTAACTATGAGAAATGACCTTTAAAATCTTTCTCTCTCTGTCTCACACACACACACATACACATTCCCATCTAGAATTATCTATATTTGGTACATCTTCAAGGAGAAAATGCAGAATGACATAAAGTGAACTTAATACTGGATCTTATTAAGAACAGTAGCCACTCCACAGCCTTGAAGAGGCTAGTACGCACACATGTGAGATGGATCAAGGGTCAGTGCAGCGGAGACACGCATAAAAATTTGCCTGTTATTCTAAATAACATCGTCTCAGATTTAAGAGCCGCTGCTCTAGGCCTATAAAAGGCAATAACCATTTCTGGTCTATAACGTGCTCACGGTAGAGCAGTGTTGATGTGGCCCAAGTCACGGGTTCGAAGTCGGGATTCAGGAGTTCACGCAGTTAATATTCATCGAAGAGTAGCCACAGGCGTTCTCCAGCATTCACCCATCCATTGCTAAAAGACACAATAGACCCTCAAAATTTTAAATCCGAATAAATTAATGCATGCATCTTTGTAAACTAAGTTTCCTTCCCTCTCCCCAGCGCACGGCTGCTCCCACAGTCATCTGCAGGTCCAACATCTTCAGGGACTCCCGCCCACCTCAAGACGGCCCACAGGCCTAGGGCCCTTGGAAAGCCGCACCCAACGGGAGACTGTCTCCGAGCCCGCTCTCCTGGACTGCACGCGCTCCGCCCGGGCCTGTCTCACGCGCGCCGCGCCCGAAGATCCGCTGGAGGGCGCCAGCGCCCTCCCTGAGAAGGCGCGCGCTGGAGCTCAGAGCCGCAGGCCAGTGCTAGCAGGGGACTGTAGCAGTCCCTGAGGACTTTCGCATCCGTTGACCTCTGGAGAGGAGGGAGTGCCTCTCCCACTTTGTATCACCCCATCTCAGCTAGGCATCCAAAGAGCAGGTGTCTCACCTAACCGGCTATGAAAACAGCTCCTCAGCCTCGCCCGCCCCCACTATCCATCCCTATCTGAGATGTGCCCCACGCTGGCCTCCCAGGCCTTGTGGCCTCCACACCTGTCCGGCACCTGCACCCCCCACTGCAGCGTCTTGGGGCAACTACTGTGGTGCCTCTTGATCTGCATCCAGATCACCTGGGGACCTCGCGTTAAAATGCAAATTCTGATTTAGCCAGGTTGCCCTGGGCCTGCATTCATCAGCAGGGACAAGGCTCAAAATTTAAGGGGCTACAAAAAACTCAGTAATCAAGATAAATAGTATCCTAATGCAATATTCATAATACCTAATGCAATATTTGAAATGTAATATTTATTTATAATTAAGCTATTTTAATATATTAAAATTAATGTTTATTACCCATTAAATATTAACAGAATAAATATTTATAGAAATATTTAATTAACACAATATTGATAATATTTAATGCAATATTTTGAAAAATGCAAACCAATACCCCCCCAAATCTGTGATGAACAAATTATCCAAATTTTAATTACAGGACTAAAGAGCTCAAGGGATGTTCACCACATTTTCAGCAGCCAGAGGGCACAGCCAAAAACATTGTTACTTCCTTTGACAGGTTACTCACCCCCACTCCACTTTACCAATGAGGCATCAGTCTGCTAATTTGGGTGCAGGCTAAGACCACTGAGAGATCTAGGACATCTCATCTTACCTTGCAACAACCACGGGAAGTAATTACAATTAGCTGAGGAAACGTATTCTGAGCAGTGGTTCTCAACTATGCATTTAGCAGTGCCTTGAAACATTCTGGGTTGTCACAGATCTGCGTGGCCTTCTGGCATCTGGTGGGGAGGTGGCGAGGTGGGACTAAGCATCCTACAACACACAGGACAGCTCCTCACAACAAAGAATTATTTGTCCCAAAATGTCAATAGTGCCAGCGCTAAGAAGCCATGCTTTAAAATTAGGGTACTATATATAGATTACATCATGGATAACAAATATGGTAACTGAGTTTGAACTAAAGTTTTCTGACTTGTTAAGTTTTTTTCTACTCATCATCTACCCCCAGCAGAAAGAAAGCATTTCTACTTTTAACCCTGGACATTGACTTAGTCACAATAAATATTTCTTCTGTTGTGTGTAAAGGTACGATATAAGAAAATTAATACTCTGGGAGTCTTTGGGGAAAAGCCTGTTGGGTGACAAATAGCAAAGGTTAGGAAGAGCTGCTAAGTATCACCAATTTAGAGCCAATTAAGGATACAAGCCCACTGTGGTTCTCTAAAAAGTTGGCTTTACTTTTAATGAAAGTAAACCTTGAACCACATTCTCTGGTGTGGAATTTGGAAAGCTTAACTTACCCTTAAATTTGATAACACCTTAGATTTGAAGCCAGTGGAAACTCACCTAGTTCTCTAAAATTTTTTATATCTGTCAGTTGACTCATGATGTCAGATGGAAAAAAAATCCCCGCTTAGAAACATTTCAATGTGTGAGTATATGAATTAATAAAACATCAATATAGTATTTTCATTTTTCAGGCTCCCTTGACGTCTACCTTCTGTTAAGTTCTCTAGTGGAAGCACAGACTGGAGGTTGGAATGCTGAAGGAAGGGAAGGTGTTTCTGTCTTGTTCCCTAGTTTCTGGACATCCCCAAGCTCTGGGAGCCTCTGGATTCTTTTGGCACTCCTGGCACCAGATATGTCATCTCCCCCCAAGGAAATAACACCAGCTGTGGGTGACATAGGGACCTCCCATGAAGTCTGAGGTTCTGACGACCTCTACTCTTTTGCTCTCTCAGGCCTGGGGGTGGTAGTGGCTCCCGGCAGTGACTAAGATCGGGGCTACTCCAGCTTTTCCTTCCTGCCCTTGCACACTTCGAACTCTTGTATAAATAATTCCGTGTATGCAGGCCCCTCTGCTTAAAATACCTATTCTGACTTCTATTTCCCTGACTAGAACCCACATTCAGGATATTGTAACAGAAAAGATAAAACAACAAAATGTACACAAGGGTACTGGTTACACCTCTTTATATAAAGCTTATCACTGGTGCATTTCTCAATGACCCTATTAGAAATAACATATGTCAAACATGACCTAGATGCCTGGGACAGAACTGGTGCTCATAAAAAGGAAATTATATATATATATATATATATTTTTTGGGGGGGGATCATTCAGGTTTTCCTTTTCCCCCACCCGAAAGAAGTTGAAAATAAAGTGGATCAAAATGATTTAAAAAAAAAAAAATTCCAGCTGTTCGACCAAAATAAGCAAGGTCCAGAATGTATTTCAACAATGTATCTCAACCAGATGTTAACTAGAGTTTTCTCCTCTTTAAAGAGCAATGATGCCTGTCCAAGAAAAACACTTTAATCACCCCACTCTCCCTTTGGGACTATGGAAAATTGCCGCATGCAAATGCTGCAGACCTAATTGATCATGTGTGAGTGTGGATATGTGACTCTATATAACTTCGGTTATTCCATTTCTGACTTGCCTGTTTCACTGTAAACAATACTTCTGCATTTTCCAATAGGACCTGGATGTTCTTTTTCTAAAAAAAAAAATTACTTATTTATTCGACAGAGAGAGAGAAAGAGAGAAAGCAAGAAAGTGCAACCAAGGGGAGTGGCAGAGGGAGAGGGAGAAGCAGGTTCCCTGCTGAACACAGAGCCCAGTGCAGGGCTCAATCCCAGGACCATGAGATCCTGACCTGAGAAAACCTGAGAGAAAAAAACCTGAGAGAAGACAGATGCTTAACCAGCTGAGCCACCCAGGTGCCCCGAACCTGGATGTTCTTAAGTCTTAACTTGAATATTTTGGCATCCTGGCATCAGTCATCTAAATTATATGGTGACATAACTATAAACGTTTTCTCCAAAACACAGAATCCTAGGAATGTTGAAATTTTCTGACTAGTCTGACAATCATTTTATTCTATATAAACACAGCAGTTAGTGATTTTACACCAATTTCAATGGCATTTGGTATGTAGTAGAAGATAAATAAATGACTGTGTCTTTATAAAGCCAGTTAGACGTCTTTTAAAATATAATACCTTGTCATTCATGACACTCACGTTAGAGGAAAATGTTTTCCTTGCCTTCATTCACTTGACAGCCCTGAGGTCTGCAGTTAATGGGACTCTTTATATGGCCACTTTCTGCAGGTTATGGTGGTCCAACACCGTGAAATATCCAGTGAATGCAGAACAATATTTTGGATGCTAATGGGAGTGCTAAGGGAACATATGATCTGGGTCTTGCTTTATTAATCAATACTCGCCAGCAAAAAATAATAGGATAATCCTGGGTCTTTACATTAGTGTGGTAAGATTTGTAAATACATGCACTTGTGGAGGGCTCTTTGTGTTGCACTAACCATACAAAATGATACGTAACCCATGGTAGTAAGGTCATGTGGAAGTTAAGGGAACAGTTACAGTGACCTAGGGATATTACTCCATTTTCTTACCCTAAGTTCCTCCCAGGAGAATAAAGGCCAAGGCTTGAGCTTTTTGCAGGTAGTTTGTTTTGGAAAGTGGTGCCAGGGACCGGGAGTGAAGGACCAGGGAGAGTCAAACCAGGAAAGTGGAGAAGAAGGCAAATCAAGTGTGCGTTATTAAGTTGGTCACGACTGTGAGCAGCTGGAGCTCTGCCCTGCTGGTGCCCCCCGAGTGGTTGGATAGAACAGTCCACCCATAGGATCACAGGGAGAAACACTTACCCATTGGCTCTCGGATCTTACTTGGATCTCCTTTGGTTGAGGGTTGCCCATGGAGAGTTAACTCACTCCCACTCCTGAGGGCATAGAGTTCCCAACCCAGAGCACAGGGAGCCCAGGGCAGGTGGGAGAACGGATGTCAGATGTCGTTGGCATAAAATGGTCACATCTTATGCACTAAGCTCTACAATAGGAAGTAGGATCAAGAAGATAAAGCGCAGTGCCCAAGGGGAGTCTGACAGGGCCCAAAGTCTCCTAACCGGGTGTAAGCATCCTAAGCATCTTAAGCAGATTTGGCCCTATATGCTACAAGCAATGTTTTAATAAGGAAGTTTCTATCAGGAGGTCCTGGTTTATATTTTCCTATTTTTGTAAACCATCTCATTTCACGAGACATTCCACTACTAAGAACTAATTGACTTCTTAGCTCTTTTGTCAGTGATATGTCCTCAACTTTGAAGAAGGGGAAAATTTCTTGCCGTCTTTTAATCTGGCTAGGATTATGATCCTTATTGTTCATCATAACAATCTACAGGACCACCCCTACTTTGTGGGGAGAACAGATATTTCGTTTCAAAAAGCAACTGTCTAGGTAACCAATTTGAGTTACCCCAAATCAGCTTGTTAGCACTATTCTAATGGCCCATGCATCCCTTTAAAAGAAATACTGAACCTTGGGCAAGAATGATTTGCTCACCATCCAAGACTGGGCAGCTGACCGCAGGGACCCAGGACAGGCCCACTGAAGTGCACCTAGGAGCTCCTCAGAGCACCTGGATGACCTCCATGCCTGGGGCGACCAAGGGACAGGATTGCAGAGCACCGCAAACAGGAGCAATGGAGCCCAGGGGTCATGCAGGATCGGCTGGGTCAGGGCACCTTGCTGGGACAGCACCACCCTCTAGCTGGTCCCAGCTGCCAGAGGAGGACTTAGGACATTTTGAGGAAGGTGCTCCAAAACGCAAGGGAAAAGGAGGCCGGAGGACCTGAGATCCCCTTGGTCGAAGGTCTAAGGGCAATTCCACCCTTTCTCCTCACTGCTTTTTCAGAAGCATCTTTTCTAAAGACCAAATCACTGTTACTCTGGCAGACTAAATGCTGGGCTTTCCTTTGCGTGCTAATGCTAAGTGTTTATGAATTGGGTTTTTTGCAGTGCAGAAATATGTCTTTATAGGAAACCAGTTTTTATCTGCAATGCAACCAAGGGGCAACTCATTAGCAGTATTAAAACACCATCTTCGTGCTTTATATATTAGTCTCTAGGCATTCATATTCCCCTTAGAATGTACTCCTGGTTTGAGCAGGAATGGAACGTATCTCTTGTTCATCTGATCTGTAGTGGGATCTATAGGTTATACTGTGTATTCTTTATGTTTGAAGATGCCTCTTTATTGTTTTACTCCTTGGTTACTGTTTCTTACAACCCCTATTTATACCACAGATTCTCCCGAAAAAAACATTACCAAGGTCAGATGGTACAGATATCGTCACCCATACCGTTTCTTAAGACAGCATTAAAATGCTGCTGTTACTGTTGAACTGTTCCTGTTTCCATGAGGTTAACATATAAAAATGCATTATTCATGAAAGAAAATGCATTTCATATATTTTGCCAATTGTTATTATTGTTCTAGAGGGGCAAATAAATGAAAATGGTGGTAGTTGTGGAAATGCATCCTTATTCAGAACTTAATATACAATACCAATTTAGACTACTTACCTTCTTCAACTTTAAACCTTCCATTAAACTGCAAAGCTTGATGTCAGCTAAACTCTATAAATGTTAATTTAAGGTCAAGGTGCTCCTGGGAAGCATTTGAATGCTTAGAGCAGAGCCCAAGAAAACTTCTTTTCAAAGATTTATGGGATGATATAGCTCCTTTTTGAAAAATAGGATCTCTATTTCTACTTTTTCCAATCACTTTCTATTTCAAGCTCTAGGACACACTTTTCTTTATGGATCTTTCTGAGATATTTAATAGCATTCTGGAGATGTTAAAATGCAAATTTTTTCCATGTGTAATGTATAGTGTCTCTCCAATTTAAACTCCATTTAGTAATGCCAAATGCTTTGTATAGTGAGGGATGAATCATCCGGAACTCGGGAGTACTTTTGTCCATAAAGTAGCCAAAACACAAATGCATCCTTTTCAATATCCAAATTATCATGAGGTAGGATTTTCAGCCAATGATCACTTTTTCTGAATCAGAATCATGTACCAACATGCATTCAAGCTTTGGTCCAAAGAGACCTAAGGTCCATTTTTCTTTGTTGCCTAAGTTACTGTATGGAATAAAGTTGGGTACCAAGGAAACTAAACATTCCCCCCTCCCTTTTAGGCTATCAAAGTCTCTTTCAACGGGGAGCTGGAATCTTGTTGAGGCCGTGGCTGGGGAGAGCAACACAGTTTCTTCTTTTCTGGAAGCTACGAGACCATTTCATCCCTGCAGGAATATGAGGTGCCCTAAGGAGAGGGCCAGCATCGTCACCGTATTCATACCTCTCCCTGGGATATGGACGTGATAGGCCAAACTTACTACTCTCCTAGGAAGCCCCCATACACAGCCGCTGGTCAAGGAAGGCAGATCTAGGTGGCCCCTTACGCCTTCATATACCATTGTATATAACACTCATTGTATATAGAGCAAGTGATGAAAAGCCAGCAAATATTTAGGCTCTCCAGAGGTCTCGTAGGTGGTCTGACACAACAGCTTCATTCAGAAAAAAATAATGGTCACTAGGCAGGGTAATGAGATTTTTCTCTCAGAAATTTGAAAGAGAACAACAGCACAGCCGAGCAATTAGCAGAGGAGTTGAAGGTGAAAGGTACACGGGGAAGGCTGTTAGCAGAGGCCACGTAGCAGGGAAGGTTGTGAGCGAGCAGAAGCTCTAATAATGTAGTCATAAAGTAGAAACTGGGCATGAGAGAGACATTCCTCTGAAACATCAGGAGAGAGAGGAGTTAAGTCGTGGTAATTACAAATCACCAGAATCAAACCGACTCAGTGAGGCTTGGTTATAAACGTTTCCCGAATTCCCTGAAACACTTGCTGTCTTTATTTTCTGTTTTTGTACAATTTGTTTCTTTTTACTCGGGATAACCTGAGTCATCTCAGGTTGAGATTGAGAGAAAGAAACTCTCAAGACCGCCCTGCCAAGCATGGAGCTCAACCCAGTGACTCTGAGATCAGGACCTGAGCTGAGACCCAGAGTCAGATGCTTAACTGACTGTGCCACCCAGGCGCCCTGAAGACCGTAATTTTAAAAGCTGAGGGTTTCTCTTTTTACTCTGACACCTCCACAGGTTAGAGCCCTGCTCTCCCTGTCACAGACTGGGGGATGGAAAGGAATATTTTCCTAAGAGCTTTGCAGTTGTTGACTTCAATTACCATGCGGTAACTTCCAAGGTTGTGGATAGAGCTGTAAATATTGAGCCATAGTCTACGTGGCCTCTGTAATATTTTGACCTAACAGATCAGATTTATAACATGCATATGAGAAAGGATACAATTATCCTTATAAGAAAGGATACAATTCTCTTTAGTAGGCAGTGTAAACAACAGCCTACAGGGTAGCCTGGAAGGGCCAGTGAGTTAACTCTCCTCTTGAACCCTCTGGCAAAGACTGACCAGAGCTGGTATATGATCATTCCTCAGGTGGGATCATTTTAAGGCACGTAACATGTCCCAGGTCCCAGAGTTTCCCTGATGAGACCTGGCTCCAGCTGCCCACAGTTATAATCTTTTCTAAACCTGGGTCCTCCGAATCAGCATCCATCCTCAATCTCGTACCTGTTCAAAGTCATGTCTCACGAGGAGGAAAGCCCCTCATGGTCAAATATTCCCACCTGTCTTGGGCTTCTCTGACAGATTCATGCTCCTAAATAGAGAACATGGGCTTGTTGGTAGTTGTCTTGGTTTGGGGTTTCCCTAGAAGCAAACCCTGTGACAGAACTTGGAGTTTATGGTAGGAAAACATGAAGGGGCGAATAAGGCAGGGAAACAGGAAAGGTGTGTCATCAAGCCTGCTCACATTTTGGGTGACCAGAGCCAAATATCACTGGATGCTCTGTGAGCCAGGGCAGGACACAGGCCCTAAAGTTACCCCACCAGAGGGGCAGTCCTATACCAGCTCCGGTCAGTGTTTGCCTGAGGACTGCAGAGGAGAGTCAGTTGGTAGGCTACAACGTGGGCTCTGGCGGCATGAGACAGCGTGAAGCAAAGGAATATAGATGCTCCCAGTCAGAAGTTTCGGAAGCAGTAAGGGTGAGGAGATAGGATTGGGGGAAGAGTGGGTCTGTTATGAAGATGCTAAAATGTTCACACTTTTCTAAGTTGTGAAAAGGAAAACCAAAAGCCCGATTCTCCTACGCTCAGCTAAGCAGCCCCATGTTTTGGCAGCTTGACAAAGCTCGCTAAACTCGGCTACTCTGGCTAGGGAGGGATATTTCACTTTGCGACTGCACCTTCAGCGTTTTACCTCGAAGTGAGAATGTGGCCCAATTCAGAAAAAGAATCAAGGCGCGTGATCTTTGCTGCCCACAGGTAAGAAATCTTCGTTTATTTACTGAGATGTTGCCTCCTTCTAGAAGGGATCTAAGGCCGATCTGTAGCATCGTCGTCTTCTAGAAGCTTTCAGAATTTCTGAAGCGGTCCCTCCACTGAGATGAGTGACATATATTTGTATACTGACAGGGACAGGCATCTTACTTCCTCGTGTTTTTTAAGATAGCATTGTTCAAAGATTTCTTTACTCATTTCTTAAAAAAAAAATCATAGGGGCACCTGGGCGGCTCAGTCAGTTGAGTGTCCAGCTCTTGGTTTTGGCTCAAGTCATGGTCTCAGGGGTTGTGACATGGAGCCCCGCAGCTGGCTCCGGACTCAATGCAGGGTCTGCTGGAGACTTTCCCTCCTTCCTCCCTGCTTCTCCCCTGCCGGAGCGCCTGCTCGCTGTCAGATAAAACAGCGGAGCACAATACAATGTGGTGAGCTTGTTGAAGAGGTGCTCACAGAAGGGGTCCCCAGGAGTGCACCCACAGGAGGACGGCACTGGGTCCTGGGGCGCTGTGGGCCAGAGGAAAGAATAGGAGTGAAGAGGCAGAAGGGCAGTGTGTGTACATGTAACGTGTGGGCACACACTTCTCTTTTGGTGTATTTACATGTGTGAAGTTTGAGGGCACATCAGTGTCCGTTTCAGGCCCACAGCGCACAGGTGTGGAGGCTCGGGGCATAGCAACAAATTGTGAGTTAAGAAAACAACAAGTTAGTGGCTGTAACTGGAGCGTAAGGTGGCAAGCAAGCAGAGGAGGGATCGGAGGGGGAAGCAGACGCGAGTTAAGCCTGATCAGCCAGATGGCGGGTTTGGGTTTCCCCCTGTGGTCATGGACAGAGAGTGAAGGCTTTTAAGGGAGGTTATGACAGGATCAGGTTTCCTTTGGGGACTCCTGGCCGCCAAGCGGGTGAAAGACTGGGAGCGAGGCCTAGAGGTGGGAGACCAAACCTGAGGCGGCTGCAGAAGGCAGAGGAGAGCTAAGGGTTTCCTGGAGGAGGCGGTGGCCACCGAGGTGGGGAAAAGTGGAGGTGCTCCCAAGGCACCCCAGGCAGGGGCAGGCGGCCTGCCTGGGTTCTTTCTTTGAGAACCAGATGTACCTCTGTGGTCTCATGTCTGGTAACCTATTACGGCATTGGCTTGCATGTATATTTCTCCCCCGGCTGCTGCAAGGAATAAATGCTTATTTTCATCTGTGTCCAGTCTGCCAGCTTCGCCTGGCACATGGTAGTTCCCTAGATATTTGCTGAGGGAGAAATTTGTATCCCTTATGCATTCACCCATTTTTCTAGTTGTACCACTCCACAGCTGTAGGGAACGTATTTAAGCCTGTTTTGTATTTTTTTTTTTTAAGATTTTATTTATCCATTGGACAGACAGCAGTAGTAGACACAAGTAGGCAGAGAGGCATGCAGAGAGAGAGGAAGGGAAGCAGGCTCCCCGCTGAGCAGAGAGCCCGACTCGGGGCTCGATCCCAGGACCCTGGGATCATGACCTGAGCCGAAGGCAGAGGCTTTAACCCACTGAGCCACCCAGGCGCCCCAAGCCTGTTTTGTATTTAAGTCTCTCCAGAGCTCCCCTATCTGCTTCCAGGGTCAGTAACCTAATCCTTTCCGTGGTTGTGTATCCGACTTGGTTTTGAATCCTTCCCCATCCTAGTTCATCTAATGACAGTAAACTCCTAGGACTGGGCATCATACTTCTAGAATCTTGAGAGAGAAACGCAAAGTGCCAGAAGGTGAGCGTGACAGAGGAAGTTAGCCAGTGCTTTATTGTTGGCCAATGTCCACTCCTGTCTGCATGATCCCTTTCTCCAAAGGCCAAGCTGGGGACTAAAAATGAAAGTCCTTCAAAGGAGTGAACAACTTCCTCATACATTCTACAATGTCCTCTGCCTGAAGATTGGGGAGGGGGGTGGAGAGACAGGAGGAAGGGTCACGTGGGCAAGGGTGTCTCCTGCCTGAAAAGCAAAGAGAACAAGGAGAAACAACCGTTAAAATGAGAACCTGAGAGGGTCTGCACTGTAGTTTGTCCCTTAGGCTGTCAAAGCACAGAATATCAACTTCAATCCCATTCACAACTTACTAGCCCTCTCCTTCCCACAAAACTAAAGCATTTAACATTCCTTGTCATTTTCCCTTAGATATACATGTATAAGCACATACTTGCTAGCAGGAGAAGGAGAGAGACAGCAATATTGAAGAATAAAAGTTCCATTGTTCTGTTGCCTCTAAAGTAAGTGATGGAAATTATAAGCTAATTTACATATGGGAGATTAGCAGGGTATCCCTTTATTCCTATTAATATATTTTCCCTTCCTAATTATAAAGATTTGAATCTTTTTAAAACAACTTTATACAAAACATTTGTGTGGATATAAGAACTGCATGTTAAATGCTAATTCTGGATGAGTTATTTGCATAACCTCACAAAGGAGCTAAATTGCTTGTATTTAATAATAAATAGAGAGTTTAAAAAGGATTGCGGATATCTTGAGAGAATGTGAAACAGAGAAAAAATTTACTTCTATTTTAAGATACGGAATTTTTTTTTTCCCACTTTGAATTTAAAACTACTTCTCCATCCTCTAGGGAAAACTTGTCCTAACGTTCTGATAAGCTTAATATTCCAGGGCTCCGACAATATGGCGATTCAAATACATTGAAGGTGAAGAGCTAATAAGTTTTTAAGTGAACAGGGATAGTTTTCAAAAGAGGATAAACTGCATTCAAAATAGTTTTTCCATTTGGGAAGTGGAGACGTTTGAAGATTATAGTGTCTGCATGTGCTAACAAAATAGAAAGAATCATAGCAGTGATGCAGAGAATTCAGGGAGAATCAAAATTCAGAAAGGAAGAAAGATGAAAGGCTTTTCTTTAAAGGATGGGAATTTGACAGTGTCCCTGACTTAGATATCAGTAGTAATTTCTGCAGGTGAGCAGGAAAAACATGCACGTAGGGAGAACATGCGAAATAACTAAGGTGATAAACATCAAATCTGAATTGAGATGCATTTCTGTTGTTGGGAAGACTGGAACGAGTCTCTCATCAGCGTGTAGGATGGCAGCCACTCCGTCCTTCCCTTTCCCCTCTGCCCCTCAGCTCCCTGCTTCCTGGACACTCTATTCTCAGTTAACTTGCCATCTCTTTGCCCATTCCTCTTCATTCTCCTTTGCAGGCCCCTCTTTCTCTCTTTGACCTTTAACCATTGACCTCTAATTCAGTCCTGAGCTTTCTTTTGTTCTGGCATCCGCTCCTCCTGAAGAATGACCTCTTCAGTTTCTATGGCTTTCCATTGGATCTCTGGGCCCTAAATACCGAACTGACACCCTAGCACCTGCCGTCTGAGCTGCTGTTTGCAGATGCTTGCCCGTCACCTCTTCTCAGGTGTCTGCCTGCATCCCGTGAGCAGCTAGCCTGCTCAGAACGACACTCCTGACGTGGTCTGCGGCCCATCCCTCCCCAGACTTCTCCATTCTAGCGGTTCGTATCCCGTGTACCCGTTCTAGCTGCGCAATAGCAACACAACATCTCTGTCAATTCCTTTTTTTTTTTTTCTTAAAATTTTATTTATTTTAGAGTGTATGCAAGAGTATTGGGGAGGAGCAGTGGGAGAGGGAAAGAGAGAACCTCGGACTCCCTGCTGAGCATGGAGCCCCATGCAAGGTTTGATCCCACAACCCATGATGATCATGACCTGAGCTGAAACCAAGCATTGGCCGCCTAACTGAGCCAACCTAGATGCCCCTTTCTGTCACTTCGACATGGAAAAAGCCTGTCAGATTCTTCCACCATTCATTTCTACTGCTGGCACTCCTGTGTAAGCCTCCATCTCACACAGACAATTTTGTTGGCTTCTCTGACAGCTACTGTCACTTCCAGTGACACACTACTGTTTCTTCAACAACAGCAACAAGAACAGCATCATCTTTATGTCCTAAATTGTTACCAGCTTCCTCTCCTTAGAATTAACAGGCAGATTCTATACCCCATTGCAAAATGGCTCCTCCGGATTATTGCAAGTTTGACCTGACCTATGAACATGCCACTTTTCTATTAAAACCCTTTCAATGGCTTCCTTTTGCATAACAATAAAATCAGAACTCCTTACAATGGTGTTACAGACTGAATGTTGGTGGCCCTTCCCCCAAATTCGTATGATGAAATCCTAACCCCCAAGGTGATGGTATTAGGAGATGGGTTCTTTGGGAGGTGATTAGGTCATGAGGGTAGAGCCCTTGTGAATGTGATTAGTGTTTTTATAAGAGAAACCCGGAACAGCTTCCACACTCCCTTTGGCCATGTGAAGACATGACAAAAAGACAGCTATCAATGACCCTCACTAAACATTGAATCCCCTGGCACCTTGATTCTGGACTTCCCTCCCTCTAGTATTCCACTGGTATCCACCATGACGATCCAAATGCACTAAGGCAAGTGGTCCATAAGGACCCCACGTGATCTGGCCCTTGCTTGACAAAATTTACCAATCTCCTGTACTTCTGTGTTTCTGACTTCCCTCCAACCATACTGACCTTCTTTCAACCCCTTAAATGCCCCATGCTTTTTCCAGTGTCTGAGACTTTAAACATGCTTTTCTTCTGGAAGTACCCTTTTCCCTACTTATTATGTAAGCAACCCTTTGAATCTCAGCTCTAACGCCACTCCCTCAGTGAGATCCTCCCTGCCTACTGGTTCTGAGTAAGCTTGCCCCTACGATTTACCATGTAGCACTCTACCTTATCTGTTTCCTTCAAAGCACTCATCATAATTTGCATTTAATATTTTTTTATTTTCTTGTGTATTGACCACCCTTCTACTAGACTGCTAATACCTTAAGAAGAGGGATAATATTTGTTTTATTATCTGAAGAGTTTAGTTTAATACCTGTCACTTACTAGACTTTCAATATTTGTAAAACAAATGAAGAAATAAATAAGTGAACTGAGGGCCATTATAGAAGTCGGGTTTCCCACAAAATTCTTGGTGAGTGAGTAAAACTAGTCAATGGCTTAGTATCTGGAAATTCAGTGGCCTAGTTTGCTACTTCAGGACTTAATAACAGTTTAGGAAAGAAATTACGACCTATAGCAATATTTCCATGTCTGGAGAATATGAAAGGTTTTGGAATGTAGCCTTTCAAAATGTCAAGTGCCTATTTTATTGAGGTTTTTAATGTTTTCAAATTATTTAAGTTAAATTGCATTCTCATTATTTGCTTACAAAACACTTGCATGGCCCCAAGGAATAGAGTTAAGCCCTACAATGAAGACAGCAAAGTTAGCAGACGGAGACTAAAGGGGGCTGCCTGTGCACATCTCCAGTTTTCCTAGCATGAGACAGAAAAACTCATGGCAAAGTGACTCTACAGTAGAACTATATACACCAGGGTGGTCTGGGACCAAACAACTTTTGCTCTGACAATATATGATTCAATGATTGTCAACATTCAATGAGTTGATATGGTTCCTTGCATTTCTATGCCATTTTCTCTGTTCTAATACCATTTTTCCTCAAGTCCTGAATATTGCTTCTGGAGCTATCCAGAATAATTATCTATGCAAGGATGATATCAAACCCGAGGCATTTCCAAAAACAAAAACAAAAATAAAACCCCCAAACCAAAAGCATTGTGACCTGCTGGGGAATAGCCTCTGCCCTGCTGATTCCTTTGAGTGACATTTCAGAGCTGATTACTTAGCTCTATTCAGACAGATATCCCACTGCAATCAACATCCTTCTTGTGTTTGCCTCAATAGGGATTTTGCCTTAATAAGAAATATAGAATTGGGTTCTTAGTGATAATTATGATAATAATTTTCAAAGGACAAGTCTTTCCCTTAATAAATAATCCTTCTCTAAGAGCAAGCATCCTTGAATCGTATCTGTGCTGTCTTTCAAATGAACGTTTAAAAAAATCAATTTTGATACTTGAGACTGATGCAAGGATAAGTGGAACTCGGAGATGACAGACTCTGCTTTTATGTGGATATTAACGTGTGCCTAATACTAACAGTGGGGGCGAGGGGGGGGGAGACAAGCAAATTTATTAAGGCCTTCTCTAATCCTCCAATACCAAAGATAACCTGAGATTTATATTCCATAAAATACCCCATCTCCATCCTAATTAAAACCGAAGGAGGTTACCAGATCAACATATTGCTACCATTGTAGTTTAATACAAGGCAGGTGGTGTTTGGATGGTTTGAGGTGATTTAGCACCTATTTCCACTCGCCATCTGTCTGTCTACCTCTAATAACAGGTAATTCAGTAAAAACAGAGTATTTGCTAGGCTATCGCTATAAGTCCTCTGGCCTTCCATGAATTCACATTGCTGCCTCTAGACTGCTTGTATATGGGAATTCTGGACCCACTACGGATCCAATAAAATTAGTGTACTCTTAATCCTTTTTACCTATTTCACCCTTCCCTCCCACCCATCTCCCCTCTGGTAACCAGGTTTGTTCTCTGCATTTACGTTTTTTTGGTCTCTCTTTTTTTCTTTGTTCATTTATTTTGTTTCTTCTATTCCACACAACAATGGAATCATATTTGTCTTTTTTTGAATGACTTATTTCACTTAACAATATATCCTCTAGGTTCATTCATATTGTTGCAAATAGCAAGGTTTCATTCATTTTTATAGTTGAGTAATATTCCTCTGTGTGTGTGTGTGTGTGTGTGTGTGTGTACCACATCTTCCTTATCCATTCATCTTTCGTTCGAAGAACACTTAGGTCGCTTTCATATCTAGGCTATCATAAATAATACTGCAACAAACAGGCGTGCATACATCTTTTCAAACTGCATTTTCATTTTCTTTGGGTAAATACCCAGTGGTGGAATTACTAAATCATACAGTATTTCTATTTTTAATCTTTTGAGGAACCTCTATACTTTTCCATAATGGCCGTACCAACTTGCATTCCAACCAATGGTGCAGGAGGGATCCTTTTTCTCCACATCCCCACCAACACTTGTTATTTCTTGTCTTTTAGCCATCTGACAGATGTAAAGTGATATCTCATTGTGGTTTTGATTTGCATTTTCCTGATGTTGAGTGATGTTGTGTATATTTTCATGTGTCTGTTGGCCATGTGTTTATCTTCTTTAGAGAAATGTCCATTCAGAACCTCTGCCTATTTTTTGGTCAAACTGAGGGGTTTTTGTGTGGTGAGTTGTATGCAAGATCTTTATATAGTTTGAGTGTTAACCCCTTATTGGATATATCATTTGCAAATATCTTCATTCAGTGGGTTGATTTTTTGTTTTGTTGATTTTTTGGTTTTTTTCCTGTGAGAAAGCTTTTTGTTTGGTATAGTCCCAATAGTTTGTTTTTGCTTTTATTTTTCTAGTCTGAGGAGATATATCCATAGATATGTTGCTAATGGTGATGTCAAGAGATTGCAGCCTTTATTTTCTATTAGGAGTCTTATGGTTTCAAGTCTCACATTTTGAGTTTATTTTTGTGAATGGTGTAAGAAAGTGGTCCAGTTTTATTCTTTTGCATGTAGCTATCCAGTTTTCCCGGCACAATTTGTTGAAAAGGCTGTCTTTTCCCCACTGTATAGTACTGCCTTCTTTACATAGATGACTTAACCATGTACGTATGGGTTTATTTCTGTGCTATCCTGTTTTATTGTTCTATGCATCTATTTTTGTGCCAGTACTTTATATTTTTGATGGCTACAACTTTGTTGGGCATCCTGAAACCTGGGATTGTGATACTTCCAGCTTTGTTCTTTCTCAAGGTGACTTCAGCTATTTGGGGTCTTTTGTGGTTCCATATGAATTTTAATATACTTTGTTCTGGTTCTGTGAAAAATATTGTTGGGGTTTTGATAGAGATTGCATTAAATCTGTAGATTGTTTGGGGTAGTGTAGAAATTTTAGCATTATTGGTTCTTCCAATCCATAAGCATGGAATATCTTTCCATTTGTTTATGTCATTCTTAAATTTCCTTCATCAGTGTTTTATAGTTTTTAGAGTACAGATCTTTCATGTCCTGGATAAGTTTATCCATAGGTATTTTATTTTGGTGCAATTTGAAAATGGGATTGTTTTTTCAATTTCAAAGATCTGGTTCTTTGAAAAGATTAATAACTTTGATAGATTTCCTGTATGGCAAAGAAAAGAGAGAGAAGACAGATTATCAATGTCAGGAATCAAACAGAGGCTATCACTAAGAAAACTGCAGACATCAACTGATATTAATAATAATTAGGGGGAGGAGTCAAGATGGCGGAGAAGTAGCAGGCTGAGACTACTTCAGCTAGCCGGAGATCAGCTAGATAGCTTATCTAAAGATTGCAAACACCTGAAAATCCATCGGCAGATCGAAAAGAAGAAGAACAGCAATTCTGGAAACAGAAAAACAACCACTTTCTGAAAGGTAGGACCAGCGGAGAAGTGAATCCAAAGCGACGGGAAGATAGACTCCGGGGGGAGGGGCCGGCTCCCGGCAATCGGCGGAGCAACTGCGCACAAAATCAGGACTTTTAAAAGTCTGTTACGCTGAGGGACATCGCTCTAGAGGCTACCCGGGGCAAAGCACACACGGGGTCAGTGTGGCCTCAGGTCCCACAGGGTCACAGAAGGATCGGGGGTGTCTGAGTGTCACAGAGCTTGCGGGTATTGGAACGGGAAAGCCGGCTACAGAGACAGAGCCGACAGTGAGCTCGCAGCTCGGGGTGACCTTGAACCGGTCGCAGGCTTGGTGAGCTCGGAGCGTGGCCGGAGGTCAGGCAGACGAGTAACTGGGCGCGGTTCTCTGAGCGCGCACTGAGGAGTGCGGCCCTGGGCTCTCGGCTCCTCCGGGCCGGAGACCAGGAGGCCTCCATTTGTATTCCCGTCCTCCGGAACTCTACGGAAAGCGCTCAGGGAACAAAAGCTCCTGAAAGCAAACCTGAGCGGATTACTCACCCCGGCCCCGGGGAAGGGTGGTGTAATTCCGCCTGGGGCAAAGACACTTGAGAATCACTACAGCAGGCCCCTCCCCCAGAAGATCAACAAGAAATCCAGCCGAGACCAAGTTCACCTACCAAGCAGTGCGGTTTCAATACCAAGGAGAGCAGCAGAATCCGAGAGGAGGAGAAAGCCAAGCACGGAACTCATGGCTTTTTCCCTGTGATTTTTTTTAGTCTTGCAGTTAATTTGATTTTTTTCTTTTTCAGTTTTTTTTTTTTTTTTTTTTCTCGCCTTTGGGTAAAAAAATTTTTTTTAACTGTTACCTGTTTCTTTTTTAACGATTTTTTACTAGTTTATCTAATATATATATTTATTCTTTTTTATATTCTTCTTAGGTGTTTTCTTTTTTTATTTCTTTTCTTTTCTTTTTTTTTCTTTCTTTTTTCTTTTCTTTTCTTTCTTCCTTTTTGAACCTCTTTTTATCCCCTTTCTCCCCCCTCACGATTTGGGATCTCTTCTAATTTGGTTAAAGCATATTTTCCTGGGGTTGTTGCCAACCTTTTAGTATTTTACTTGCCCGTTCATATACACTTATCTGGACAAAATGACAAGAAGGAAAAATTCAACACAAAAAAAAGAACAAGAGGCAGTACCAAAGGCTAGGGACCTAATCAATACAGACATTGGTAATATGTCAGATCTAGAGTTCAGAATGACAATTCTCAAGGTTCTAGCCGGGCTCGAAAAAGGCATGGAAGATATGAGAGAAACCCTCTCGAGAGATATAAAAGCCCTTTCTGGAGAAATAAAAGAACTAAAATCTAACCAAGTTGAAATCAAAAAAGCTATTAATGAGGTGCAATCAAAAATGGAGGCTCTCACTGCTAGGATAAATGAGGCAGAAGAAAGAATTAGTGATATAGAAGACCAAATGACAGAGAATAAAGAAGCTGAGCAAAAGAGGGACAAACAGCTACTGGACCACGAGGGGAGAATTCGAGAGATAAGTGACACCATAAGACGAAACAACATTAGAATAATTGGGATTCCAGAAGAAGAAGAAAGAGAGAGGGGAGCAGAAGGTATACTAGAGAGAATTATTGGGGAGAATTTCCCCAATATGGCAAAGGGAACGAGCATCAAAATTCAGGAGGTTCAGAGAACGCCCCTCAAAATCAATAAGAATAGGCCCACACCCCGTCACCTAATAGTAAAATTTACAAGTCTCAGTGACAAAGAGAAAATCCTGAAAGCAGCCCTGGAAAAGAAGTCTGTAACATACAATGGTAAGAATATTAGATTGGCAGCTGACTTATCCACAGAGACCTGGCAGGCCAGAAAGAGCTGGCATGATATTTTCAGAGCACTAAACGAGAAAAACATGCAGCCAAGAATACTATATCCAGCTAGGCTATCATTGAAAATAGAAGGAGAGATTAAAAGCTTCCAGGACAAACAAAAACTGAAAGAATTTGCAAATACCAAACCAGCTCTACAGGAAATATTGAAAGGGGTCCTCTAAGCAAAGAGAGAGCCTACAAGTGGTAGATCAGAAAGGAACAGAGACCATATACAGTAACAGTCACCTTACAGGCAATACAATGGCACTAAATTCATATCTCTCAATAGTTACCCTGAACTATGGGCTAAATGCCCTTGTCAATGGGCTAAATGCCCTTGTCAAAAGACACAGGGTATCAGAATGGATAAAAAAACAAAACCCATCTATATGTTGCCTCCAAGAAACTCATTTTAAGCCCGAAGACACCTCCAGATTTAAAGTGAGGGGGTGGAAAAGAATTTACCATGCTAATGGACATCAGAAGAAAGCAGGAGTGGCAATCCTTATATCAGATCAATTAGATTTTAAGCCAAAGACTATAATAAGAGATGAGGAAGGACACTATATCATACTCAAAGGGTCTGTCCAACAAGAAGATTTAACAATTTTAAATATCTATGCCCCTAACATGGGAGCAGCCAACTATATAAACCAATTAATAACAAAATCAAAGAAACACATCAACAATAATACAATAATAGTAGGGGACATTTAACACTCCCCTCACTGAAATGGACAGATCATCCAAGCAAAAGATCAGCAAGGAAATAAAGGCCTTAAACGACACACTGGACCAGATGGACATCCCAGATATATTCAGAACATTTCATCCCAAAGCAACAGAATACACATTCTTCTCTAGTGCACATGGAACATTCTCCAGAATAGATCACATCCTCGGACCTAAATCAGGACTCAACCGGTATCAAAAGATTGGGATCATTCCCTGCATATTTTCAGACCACAATGCTCTAAAGCTAGAACTCAACCACAAAAGGAAGTTTGAAAAGAACCCAAATACATGGAGACTAAACAGCATCCTTCTAAAGAATGAATGGGTGAACCAGGAAATTAAAGAAGAATTGAAAAAAATCATGGAAACAAATGATAATGAAAATACAACGGTTCAAAATCTGTGGGACACAACAAAGGCAGTCCTGAGAGGAAAATATATAGCGGTACAAGCCTTTCTCAAGAAACAAGAAAGGTCTCAGGTACACAACCTAACCCTACACCTAAAGGAGCTGGAGAAAGAACAAGAAAGAAACCCTAAGCCCAGCAGGAGAAGAGAAATCATAAAGATCAGAGCAGAAATCAATGAAATAGAAACCAAAAAAACAATAGAGCAAATCAACGAAACTAGGAGCTGGTTCTTTGAAAGAATTAATAAAATTGATAAACCCCTGGCCCGGCTTATCAAAAAGAAAAGAGAAAGGACCCAAATAAATAAAATCATGAATGAAAGAGGAGAGATCACAACTAACACCAAAGAAATACAATTATAAAAACATACTATGAGCAACTCTACGCCAATAAATTTGACAATCTGGAAGAAATGGTTGCATTCCTAGAAACATATAAACTACCACAACTGAACCAGGAAGAAATAGAAAGCCTGAACAGACCCATAACCAGTAAGGAGATTGAAACAGTCATTAAAAATCTCCAAACAAACAAAAGCCCAGGGCCAGACGGCTTCCCGGGGGAATTCTACCAAACATTTAAAGAAGAACTAATTCCTATTCTCCTGAAACTGTTCCAAAAAATAGAAATGGAAGGAAAACTTCCAAACTCATTTTATGAGGCCAGCATCACCTTGATCCCAAAACCAGACAAGGATCCCACCAAAAAAGAGAGCTATAGACCAATATCCTTGATGAACACAGATGCGAAAATACTCAACAAAATACTAGCCCATAGGATTCAACAGTACATTAAAAGGATTATTCACCACGACCAAGTGGGATTTATTCCAGGGCTGCAAGGTTGGTTCAACATCTGCAAATCAGTCAATGTGATACAACACATCAATAAAAGAAAGAACAAGAACCATATGATACTCTCAATAGATGCTGAAAAAGCATTTGACAAAGTACAGCATCCCTTCCTGATCAAAACTCTTCAAAGTGTAGGGATAGAGGGCACATACCTCAATATCATCAAAGCCATCTGTGAAAAACCCACCGCAAATATCATTCTCAATGGAGAAAAACTGAAAGCTTTTCCGCTAAGGTCAGGAACACGGCAGGGATGTCCATTATCACCACTGCTATTCAACATAGTACTAGAGGTCCTAGCCTCAGCAATCAGACAACAAAAGGAAATTAAAGGCATCCAAATCGGCAAAGAAGAAGTCAAATTATCACTCTTCGCAGATGATATGATACTATATTTGGAAAACCCAAAAGACTCCACTACAAAATTGCTAGAACTTATACAGGAATTCAGTAAAGTGTCAGGATATAAAATCAATGCACAGAAATCAGTTGCATTTCTCTACACCAACAGCAAGACAGAAGAAAGAGAAATTAAGGAGTCAATCCCATTTACAATTGCATCCAAAACCATAAGATACCTAGGAATAAACCTAACCAAAGAGACACAGAATCTATACTCAGAAAACTATAAAGTACTCATGAAAGAAATTGAGGAAGACACAAAGAAATGGAAAAATATTCCATGCTCCTGGATTGGAAGAATAAATATTGTGAAAATGTCTATGCTACCTAAAGCAATCTACACATTTAATGCAATTCCTATCAAAGTACCATCCATCTTTTTCAAAGAAATGTAACAAATAATTCTAAAATTTATATGAAACCAGAAAAGGCCTCGAATAGCCAAAGAGATATTGAAAAAGAAAGCCAACGTTGGTGGCATCACAATTCCGGACTTCAAGCTCTATTACAAAGCTGTCATCATCAAGACAGCATGGTACTGGCACAAAAACAGACACATAGATCAATGGAACAGAATAGAGAGCCCAGAAATAGACCCTCAAATCTATGGTCAACTAATCTTCGACAAAGCAGGAAAGAATGTCCAATGGAAAAAAGACAGCCTTTTCAATAAATGGTGCTGGGAAAATTGGACAGCCACATGCAGAAAAATGAAATTGGACCATTCCCTTACACCACACACAAAAATAGACTCAAAATGGATGAAGGACCTCAACGTGCGAAAGGAATCCATCAAAATCCTTGAGGAGAACACAGGCAGCAACCTCTTCGACCTCAGCCGCAGCAACATCTTCCTAGGAACAACGCCAAAGGCAAGGGAAGCAAGGGAAAAAATGAACTATTGGGATTTCATCAAGATCAAAAGCTTTTGCACAGCAAAGGAAACAGTTAACAAAATCAAAAGACAACTGACAGAATGGGAGAAGATATTTGCAAACGACATATCAGATAAAGGACTAGTGTCCAGAATCTATAAAGAACTTAGCAAACTCAACACCCAAAGAACAAATAATCCAATCAAGAAATGGGCAGAGGACATGAACAGACATTTCTGCAAAGAAGACATCCAGATAGCCAACAGACACATGAAAAAGTGCTCCATATCACTCGGCATCAGGGAAATACAAATCAAAACCACAATGAGATATCACCTCACACCAGTCAGAATGGCTAAAATCAACAAGTCAGGAAATGACAGATGCTGGCGAGGATGCGGAGAAAGGGGAACCCTCCTACACTGTTGGTGGGAATGCAAGCTGGTGCAGCCACTCTGGAAAACAGCATGGAGGTTCCTCAAAATGTTGAAAATAGAACTGCCCTATGACCCAGCAATTGCACTATTGGGTATTTACCCTAAAGATACAAACGCAGTGATCCAAAGGGGCACATGCACCCGAATGTTTATAGCAGCAATGTCCACAATAGCCATACTATGGAAAGAACCTAGATGTCCATCAACAGATGAATGGATCAAGAAGATGTGGTATATATACACAATGGAATACTATGCAGCCATCAAAAGAAATGAAATCTTGCCATTTGCGACAACATGGATGGATCTAGAGCGTATCATGCTTAGCGAAATAAGTCAAGCAGAGAAAGACAACTATCATATGATCTCCCTGATATGAGGAAGTGGTGATGCAACATGGGGGCTTAAGTGGGTAGGAGAAGAATCAATGAAACAAGATGGGATTGGGAGGGTGACAAACCATAAGTGACTCTTAATCTCACAAAACAAACTGAGGGGTGCTGGGGGGAGGGGTTTTGGGAGAAGGGGGTGGGATTATGGATATTGGGGAGGGTATGTGCTTTGGTGAGTGCTGTGAAGTGTGTAAACCTGGCGATTCACAGACCTGTACCCCTGGGGATAAAAATATATGTTTATAAAAAATAAAAAATTTAAATTAGAAAAAAAATAATAATTATTATTATTAATAAAAATAGGTATACATACAAATTTGGCAACTTACAAGAAATGGACCAATTCCTCAAAAAACACAAATTACCACAATTCACCTAATATGAAATAGATCATTTGAATAGTTCTATAACTATTTAAAAATTGAATTCATAATTTTAAACACTACCTCAAAATAATTCTCTACTCCTAAGTGGTGCTATGGAGAATTCTACCAAATGTTTAAAGAACTAACACAATTCTACACATGATCTCTTCTGGAAAATAAAAGAACAAAGAGCACTTCCTAATTCATTTTATGAAGCTAATATTTTTCAGATATTAAAACCAGATGAAGACAGCACAAAACAAGAAAACTACACACCAATATCCTTCATGAATATAAATGTAAAATCTTTAATAACGTATTAGCAAATAGAATTCAGCAATATATAAAACAGAATTATTATACCATGCACAAGTGGATTCATTCCAGAGATATAAGACCAGTTCACTATTTGAAAATCATTCCATGTAATCAATTTACTGATATAATTTACTGATATAATTTACTGTATTGAAGAAAAAAATAACATGAAATCAATCAGTACAGAGCATTCCTTGGACAAAATTCAATAACCGTTCATGAAAAATAAGAGTAGAGAGGAATTTACACAACTTGATAAAGAACATCTACAAAAAAATCCCTACAACTAACATACTAAATGGCACATTACAAGGATGTCTGCCTTTACCAACGTTATTCAGTGTAGTCCTGGAATTTGTAGCCAGTGCGATAAGACAAAAAAAAAAAAAAAAAAAAAAAAAGGAAATAAAAGGCATATAGATCATAAAAGAAGAAATAGAACTATGTATTCTATTACAGAAGATATAATTGCCTATGTAGAAAATTTCAAAATTTGCTAAAAATCTCTTAGAACCAAGTGAATTCAGCAGTGTGGCAGGATGCAAGATTTACACACAAAAATTAATTACGTTTCCATATACTAGCAAAGAGCATATGGACACTAAAATTGAAAACACAACACCTGTACATAAACTCTCTCTCTGTGTGTGTGTAAATCTAACAAGACATGTACAGGATTGTATACAAAAACTATACAGTACTGATATAAGATCTAAATAAATGAATTGAAATACAGTTATTCATGAGTTAGAAGAGTTAACATAATAAAGACATCAATTCTCTCAAAATTGATATACAAGTTTGACACAATTTCTGTAAAAATTCCAATGTTTGTTATTGATATATATAATATTATTCTAAATTTCATATGAAAAGGCAAAGGAACTAGAATAGCTAAAACAATTTTGAAAAGAGAATAAAATAGGAGGAAACAGTCTACCTTGTTTACAGATGTATGACGTAGGTATATTAATTGAGACTATGCTATTGATAAAGGGATAGACACACAGATCAGTGGAACAGAATAAAGAACCTAGAAATACATCCATACAAATATGCGTAATAGATTTTTGACAAAGGTGCAAGTGTGGGAGAAAACTAATCCATTCAACAAATAGTCCTATGGGAATTGGAAATCTTAGATTTAAAAAAAAAAAAATTCACTTGACCTAAGTAGTGGTTAGGATTCGGCGCTCTCACACCTTATTTTTAAAAAATTAGCTCAAAATGGATAGCAGGCATAAATGTTAAAAATTATAAAACTTTTGGGAAAATCTTTTATAATGCGAGCTAAGCAAAAACTTCTTTGACCTGATATTGAAAATATCCATAAAAGAAAAAATTGTTAAATTGGACTTTATAATTTTTTAGCAGCGCTGGGTGGCTCTGTGGGTTAAGGCTCTGTCTTTGGCTCAGGTCATGATCTCAGGGTCCTGGGCTTGAGCCCCACATCAGGCTTTCTGCTCAGCAGGGAGCCTGCTTCTCCCTCCTCTCTCTGCCTGCCTCTCTGCCTACTTGTGATCTCTACCTGTCAAATAAATAAATAAAATCTTAAAAAAAATTTTTTTTAAATGTTTGCTTCATGAAGGACCCTGTTAAGAAAATGAAAGGACTAATTACAGGCTGGCAGAAAATATTTGTAGATCACCTGACAAAGAGCTAATATTTAGAACAGAAAAAGAAATCTCAAAACAGATGAAAACAAACAATCCTATTAGAAAATTGACAGAAGACACAAAGAGACAGTTCACCAAAGAGGATTTAAAGTGGCAAATAAGCACATGAAAAAATGTTCAACAGTATTAGCCTTTAGAGAAATGCAAATTAAAACTGCAATTAGGTATCACTGTATGTCTATTAGAAAGGCTGAGATACTGAAAAGTGACAACACCAAACATTGGTGAGGATGTGGAGAAATTGCATCACTCATATGTTACTGGTGGGAATGTAAAATGGTACATTCACTCTGGAAAACAGCTTGGCAGTTTCTTAAAAGAATAAAATAAACATGCAGTTACCATATGACCCAACAATTACACTCCTGGGCATCTATCCCAGGGCAATGAAAACTTATGGTTACACAAAAAACCTGTATCCGAGAATAGATCGTAGCTTTCTTCATGATAGGCAAAAGCTGGAAACAATCCAGACATCCTTCAGTGAGTGAGGGAGTAGACAAACTGTGGGCCAGCCATAGCACAGAATACAAAGGAATACAAAGAAATGTTCAGTAATACAAAGGAACACGCTATTGATCTACAACAACTGGGTGACTCTCCAGAGAATTATGCTAAGTGGAAAAAAAGCCAATCTCAAGAGGTTAGATTTCTGTAGCTTTGTTGAAATGACAACATCATAGAAATGAAGAGATTAGTTGCCGGCTAGGAGTTAGGGAGTGCGGGAGTTAGGGAGGGAAGTGGTACGGCTTTTAAAGCAACATGAAATATCCTTACTATGATGGAAGTGTTCATTAACTTGACTGTATCAATGTTAATATCCTGATCCTGACATTGAATTTGAATTTTAGTCTTGTAAGATGTTACCTTTGGGGGAAAATGGATAAAGGATACCCAGGACCTCTCTGCATTTTTTTTTTTTTTTAAAACAACTCTGTGGATTGACAAATGTCTCAAAAAAAAAAAAAAAAGGGTATCAGCCTGGGTAGTCTCTTATACCACTTTTCAATTCACTAACGCATTCAGTTATTATTTGTGGTGAATTATTGTAAATACAAAAATGTAAGCTTTAGACATAAAGGCTAATTTAAACGAATACATTTTTAGCATTTATGACTACAGGAGAAATAGGTTACTGATTTGGAAATTAGTAGACTATATTGAAAATGGCAAATTCTCCTCACATAATCATCTCAGGTTGAGAATAGGAACTTTAGGGTCAACTTGTGATATTCCAACTGCAATAAAACAAAAATCTCAGATTCATTTCAAATAATCCCATAAAAAGCCTGTGAAAAAAATTTCTATCACACACATGTGGCCTGGTAGGATGACGAGGAGAGAATGAATGACAATTTCCTATGCACTATAAACATGCTTTTCTAAAGAACACAAGGTTACATAAACACTATATTCTTTCTGGCAAAAACAATGAGAAAACAAACTGCACACATCAAAATAGTACAAAATGAAATAAAACCCAACAACCTATCTGCATGGTATAGCTTTTTCTGAATGTAACTCATCCATTCATTCTGACTGAACTCTTTTTTTTTTTTTTAAAGATTTTATTTATTTACTTGACAGACAGAGATCACAAGCAGGCAGAGAGGCAGGCAGAGAGGCAGAGAGAGAGAGAGGAGGAAGCAGGCTCCCCACTGAGCAGAGGGCCGAACCAGACGTGGGGCTCGATCCCAGGACCCTGGGACCATGACCTGAGCCAAAGGCAGAGGCCCTAACCCACTGAGCCACCCAGGCGCCCCTCTGACTGAACTCTTAAGCCAGAATTTAGCAGGGTATGGGCTAAGGGAGGATGAGCTCACAATGTGCTATCTAGTGCTGAACTTGTGTCAAGAATCATCCCTCAGGGTCAGTACAAAAGAGAAAGTTAGGCAGGTAATCCAACTAATTGCATTCTGAGAAGTCCAAGATAGGAGGTGAAGTCCAGACTTGAAGCCACAGGTCAGAAACCAGAAGGAATAAAAATTCCACCCAGAGTAGATGAAGCCTGAGGTAATTAGCCAAACTACTGGGGCATCACTGAAGATACTTCTGTAGGTACATGTGTTTTCACTATAGGTAAGAGAGCTGCTAAAAACTCCAGGTCAGTTCAGACATAGTTACCTGACAAATATTTATTAAGGACCTCTTGGCTATCTTGGGCTTTATGCTAAGTATTGGGGGAGCAAAGGACGTTAAGTTCTTACAGCTCAGTTGAAGAGAGGGATAAGGTAGCAATGGCCAAGGCCTATGAAAAGTGGGAGGCAAGCATGGGGGGACATGTGTGCTCCCAAAGATGCATTTGTGTTGTTCTGTGGGTCTGTGGGAGTAGAGAGACAGAGAGGGTGGCAGGCCAGAGAAAATGTTCCCAAGAGCATGCCAGTTGAAGTGGGTCTTAGAAGGATAAACCTTTCAAGGAGAGAAGGATGAGGAGAGAAATTTCAGGCAGAGGGAAAATAATCTGAAAGAAATGCTGAGGCTTGGAAAAAACCATGGTGCCTCTAGAAAAAATTGCATTCCAGAAGAAATTGACCAGGTAAAGCTGGGCCCTTGGAGGACACTAGCTAGAGCCACTGATGAGGGGAGGCAGAGAACTGAAAGCAAGGGCATTAAATGGAAGCCTGCACAAAGCAAGGTATATCTTGGTTGTACTCTTGGTTCAGAATGCCAGCTTCCAGGTTTTACCACCCAAGGTAGTGGTTCTCAAATTTTAATGCATGTTTGATTCCCCTGGGATGTTTTTAAAATGCACATTCTGATGTGTTGGGTTTGGAAAGGGCCCTAAGATGCTACCTTTCTAATGGGGCCCCGGATGATGCTGACTCTGTTCGTTCGTGGACGAGCACACTAGTCTTTAGAGTGGATGTGGAAACGTTCCTTTGAACTGAGGGAAGAAAATGCTATAACTTACACTTATAGTCCTTATCAAAAAAGTAGGAAATTAAACTTTGCTACAGTAATACACAGATTAACTCTGGCTCCTTCACTCACTCTCTCTGCTAGAGAGTTGGCATGTCTAATATCTAAGGTGTCCTGAAGGAAAGAGAGGCATTCTATCACTTGGAGGCATTGACAGTAACACCCTTTATTCTACGTCCAATTTCAATCTATAGCCATATACTGCAGTTGTATTGTTCAGTGGATATCTGGATTACATAATCTAATGTCAACTAATTTTCATAAAATGAACAAGAGGCTTCAAAGGACTCCTATGCCCAAACCACTGACTAGAAATAATATTGGGAATATAAATGCAAGTGAACAGTTCAGTGGTATTGAGAATGCTTCTGCACCCAGGGTGAGCTCTTGAGAACCATGCTGTGATGTCAAAACGATTCCAAGATCTGATCCCAAGTTGGTTAGAAATAGGTAGAAATGATGAGTAAGACTATTTGCAGTATGGATTTGGACCTAGCAATAGCAACTAATTCAACCATAAGTGTGTAGTGTTCTCTGGGATCTCAGTGAAACCATCATGATTACTAAGACTTTTAAAAACTAACTTCATAAAGCAGACCTCTACCATTTTTCAGCTAGATTTAAGACACACGGTACTCAATCTGGGACAACATTTCATTAAATCTGATGAAACTTTTAAAAAAACTAGTTTTGTGTTTTCTTACATAATAGTGGAGGCAAAAAGTCACCTGTTGGGGGATGGCTTGGTCTTTCTGGTGGAGTAAGAAAGAGCTGAAAGACCACATGAGAACAATATAGCAGCCAGCCACATCAAATACCAGTGGCTCAAGAACCCCAGTCCTGGAGTCATCTCCATTCAGTGAGAAGTTGAAAATAGTTCATGTGAGATTTTTGACAGGCCTGGAAGTGGCTTATATCACGTTTGCTCATATTCTGTTGGCCTATCTCAAAACGACGCAACTCACTTCAAGAGAGGCTGGGAAATACCATCTGCCAACATTTTCAAAAGAACTGAGTCTGAAGTCAACAACTTTATCAAGTGAGACTGGGGGCTGAGAAGAAGTGGGTAAGGGAACTATTGTATATCTTTATGGTTACACTGTGTGCATATGGATTTTTTGAAAATTATTTCAAAAAATAAGTTGAAGATAATAATGATAATAATAAATGGGCATGCAGTCAGGCATTTAGAAATGGCAACCAATCTGTTCTGAGTGCATGATTTTCCTTTTTAAGGCTCTATTATTTTTTTGAGGGTATGTACATACTTAGACCTACTTGAAAGTGTAGATAAGGAAATAGGAAAATAATGCTTAAGGTCTGCTCATATTTTATTCAAAATAAATGTAAATGACTTTCTACTAGATTCCTACAAAAGTAATGACAACACTAATAGACTTTAGGATGTATTATGAAGACTAAGCATTAAAATATATGAATCTAGATGGGTTTACTTTCTTTCAAAATTAGTCTATAAACTAGTATGTAAAATACCCATTTCTGAATGCTTAATTGATATCTAATAATATTCTCTAGAATTTAGGGAATTAATCTAATTAATTTTGCTAAGCTGGCAACAAAAAGCATAGAAAACAACTCAAGAAATGCAGACCATATAACAGATGACTATTCTTATTACCTCTGGAAATAATAATTCCCAGGGAAGATAAAACGTTCATCATAGTGTTGTAAAATGAATGAAAGCTGCAATTTAAAATTCCAAATCCTGATAACATAACTGTACAAGAGGGGAAAGTGAAATTTACAAGGAACAATTAGAAAAATTATAAATACTTAGGTTTTCTAAAATTATTTTATAATGTATTTGATCGCTGAGCTATTAAGATTTTTCTCTCATAAAATTATAATAAATCCTAGGCAGTCTGAAAAATCCTATCAGCAGGAAGCATGTGTCTTTTTTTAATGCAATGTGGCTTTAAAATGAGCAATTCCCAATTATTAACCTTAAAACATCTCAGCAGACAGAAATAGAGATAAATGCTTTGTTTTTCTGGAGCTCCACACCAGACACTTTCATCCTCTCCTCTTTCCTTCATAGGAAGCAATTAAATCTTTGCATAGAAGATTAACAAGTCTTTGGGAAAGCAAAAATCATTAGAACAAAACCTGTGGCCATTTGAAAAAAGTACAGGTTTGCCCCACTATCCAAAAGTAGAGCCTTCCCAGAAAACGTTTCATCATCTAAAATGGACTCAAGGAAGGAAGCAATTACCATTAATTTATATGGAAAAAATTTGAGCATTCTGAGACTCAAAAAATAAGCTCTCTTAGGCTTTTCTGATACCTTGCGACACATCTTGCTAACGGATGCACAAAATAAATTGAGATGAAGCACAGATGCTCACAGACCCAGTTCAAAGCTATGGTGGTTGGATGCTGAGTGCAGTTCCTGGGGAAGGAGTTGCGCGGTGGCCCTCTCGCTAGAAAGAGTGAATGCTGTCTGTATCAAGGCTCACTCCAAAACAAATGCTGAAAGCTATTTTCACTTTTCACCTTTTTTTTTTTTGTAAAAGCAAAAATCCTCTTCAGATTTCTTTCCATTAACAAAAACACACGCATGTAGGTCTTCTATAAAAGCAAAGTGACATAAACTTTCGAAAAGCAGGGGATATTTGTATCAGGTTAGGTAATAACAGTTGAACTTTTGAGTTATTAAAGCAATAAATTTTTTAATCAGTTTGGGAAGTATGATGAGTATCTGAAATCTTTACTTGGTATTAAATGATTTTTCTCTCCTAAGACAAGAATTCTCAGACTGACCTCTTCAGGTTTCTTCCAGACCTAACTCAATTATTACATTTTTCTCTCAGACTTTCTAGAGCAATGAAGTATATTTAAAAATCAGTATGGCATTTGTCTTATTTTGTATATTTATGGTAGTTAGCTGTCAAGCAAATGTAGAATACTTATAAACACACTTCGTTTGAACCTGATATGATGTCTAGAGTTGCTAGAAGGAATATTATCCCTGCTCTAATCAGAGTTCAGGTGAACATGTCATGATGTTTGGCAGGTCATAGTTGATGATCTCATGTTGGGACGGTCCCATCAAGAAAAGAATGATGGAAGGTTCTGAACAGATCCGGTTTTAAAGGAAGCATATTTGAGGCTGCAAACAGGATCTGGGAAACCAAGATTGGAATTTGTTTCAGATCTTCTGGGAAACTTCTTCAGCTCAAGAGGGTGCAAGCACCATAAAAAAAATCGTTCAGTTGTCGAACAGCTGAATGCTGATGAACGTGCACCTGAAGTGCTCACACCAGCAGATTTGCTGAATCTGCTACTATCTGGGGGAGTCAGCACATGCTGTATACTTTGGACCTGCCAGAGGCCAAGGACAGGCTGCTGCCCAAATACATGAGCAGCAGAAAACACAGTTCAGAAACACAGCTGTGAGTCAGGACCAACTCAAAAATGTCCCAAAATATTTTCAAAGATGAAACCATGTATTTGGCAGCTACTTTCAACAAAAATCTTTATGATACTGCCTCTATCCTTGATTTGACCTGCTATGAGCCAAATGTCTGTGTTGCTCCAAAAATCATATGTTGAAATCTTAACCTCCAAAAGATGGTATTAGATGGTGTGGCCTTTGGGAGATGTTCAGGTCATAAGGGTGGAGCCCTTATGAATAGGATTCATGCCCTGATTAAAAAAGTCGCCACAGAACTTTCTAGCTCCTTCTACCATATGAGGACATGGAGAGAAGGTGCTGGCTATAAACCAAGAAGAGTCCCTTCACCAGAATGCAGCCATGCTAGCGCCTTAAGGCTTCTTAGACTTCCCAGGCTCCAGAACTGTGAGAAAGACATTTCTATTGTTTATAAGCCACCTAGTCTGTGATATTTTGTTATAGCTGCCCAAATGGACTAAGACGTGACCATTATAACTTTTATTAGATTTACTGACTCAGCCCCCCATCTCCTTCAGTCTCTTCCATGACTTCTCGTGTTTGAGTGTGAGTTCTTGCCAACACAGTCTTCCTAAAAAGATATCCTCATGATCCACCCCCCTCACCCACTGCCCACAACTTCTGTACTTCAGTGAGTTTGGCCCATGTGGAAGATTATTTGTAAAAATGGCTGCTCCCTAAAGTCTACACCATGGCCAATGTGACTTTGCAGCTCCTTCCATTGAGAGATGGAGTCTAATTCCTTACCACTTTAACCAGGCTTTGTGATATGCACTGACCAAAATAATGTGGCAAAAACGACAGAGTGCCAGGTTCACATCTAGAGGCCTTGGCATGCTTCTGCTCTTGCTCTCTTATGTCCCTGCCCCTGCCAAATGAGAAAAAAAACACACAGTAGTCAGCTAGAGCATGAAAGACTGTGGAGACAAGCTTGGGCACTTCAGCCAAGAGCCAGCTGATAAACCAATCAGCAAGCCTAACATATAAGTGAGTTATTCTGGACCAGCCAGTCCCCCAGCTGACCTAGTTGACTATAGTCCAACTGACAGTAAGCCCAATTAAGATACACTGAGCCAAGAACCACCCAGCCAACCTAGGAATAACAGGCAATTGCAAATGGCCTTTGTTTTAAGTTGAGAGGTGATTTGTTACAGAGCAATAACTAAGGAAAGTAGCCTCCATACAATCGATATTTATTCCTAGCTCTGTGTTTATATATTGTTCTTCATAGAATGCCTCTTTCCTCCACTCTTATCTGTTCACTTTTAAGACCCAAGTCAAGTGCTGTCTCACAAAGATTTCTTTGACTGCAAACCATATAAATCTCTTTAATCGAGTAACACATTTTTCATTTTTCTCTGTAATATTTCATGTATCCCGTATTCAATTATACAAACCTTGAATTATATCAACCCCAAACACAGAGCTAGTTCGTTTTGGAGACTTCATAAAAATTTACTAGCTAAAAACAAGCAGACTTGCTGTTCTCCCTACCCATCCAACCCATGGCATGGTTTAGGCATCAATACCAACTGCAGCAACTGATTAACAAGTGCAAGGGTTTCCCTGCTAAAGATCTTTATCAAGAGCATTGATGGCTATATAAATATAGTTTACTTAAACCATCAATTTCCTTTAAATAGAAGAACAATATTGATAGATTTTTTTCTCATATATATGTGTGTATAAATATATATATATTTTATGTATAAAAAAATATATATATATATATATATATGTGAGAGAGAGAGCTATATATCTCCTTAAGAGAATTCTGCCTTTGTAAGGGCTATCAGTTTTTGTTTCTGCTTATTAAGGATGTTCTTCATATTCATTTTATTTGACACTATAGGAAATTGTGCATGACTCAGGCTACATAATTCTGAGCTTATTTCTGAGATGATTTGTCTATTATTTCAAATTGTCACAAGGTCGGTTGACTCTTTACATGCATCAGGTAAAGTAAGAAATATGTATTACATACCAATTTAAATACCATAATAAATTCCCAGATTCAGTATCATCCATGACCACCTCATGTTCTAACATCATCTTTTTTTTCTAGAATGTATGCTACTTACACATAATACCGCAAATGTTACGGCATTGGAGTTTTAGTGCATTAAACAGTTACAGACTATTTATCACTTTGAATTCATCCATCACCTCACTACAATTCCAACAATTATACCGAGTAATTTATTTAAAAATTAATTTTTGTTTAAGTGTAGTTTTACAGGCTTTTCCTTAGAAATCAAGAAATGAGTTTTCATTTATAAAAAATAAACTGTCTCAGCTCAAAACTCTTTTGCTAAGATCAGTGTTAAATAATGATATTATTGAATATTATATATAGGCCACTCAAGAGGCAAATTTAAGCCAATTTATAACTTGGCTCAGAAATAGTTATCTGTTAGAAGTGGTACTAGTTAGAAGGGATAAGAATAGCTCTTGCTTATTTAAAGGCAACCATTTACTGACTTTTGGCTGTGTATCAGGTACCTGTAAAGAATTTTAGCTTCATAATATGATTAAATCCTACTATATTCCCACAAAATGAGGATTAGTATTAGTATGAGGCATTAGTGTTCGCAAACAAAGAAATGGAGATTCTGAGAAATATCTTGCCCATAATCACATAGATAAGGAACTATGGCTCATTTTTTTCTCTTACATGCCTCCCAGATTGTTCTTGTTTTCAGAAGTCCAGCTCTATCTCTAAAGTTCCTCTTGAGATCATTCTGATGGCAAAGCTTCTTTGTTTCCTGTTTCTACTGCATATCACTTTATCTAGGCAGCTGCTGACTTCTGCACATAACCAGTGCTGGGGAGTGGGTGTGCGGCATATACGGCTTCCTTGTGTATATAATTGTAATGCTTCTGTCATGATTTAAAAGCCTGCTCAACTTACTAGTACCAAATTACTAGAAACTGGAGGATTAAGTCTTTGAAAATATTTTTAAAATACTTTTAAAAGAAGATAACAAAAAGCAATTGCTTAATCCAAAGGAAGCAGTTATTAGTGATAGAATTTTAGGTAGCTGTGAGGATATATAATTGGATCAGTGGCTCTCAGTTTGGGGAGAACTTTGGAATCACCTGTAGAGTTTAAAAAAAAAAAAATCTTTACTCAGCAATCTCCATATTGCTTTGTGTGGTGGATACTGAGTAGCAATGTGTTTTATAAAAGCTGCAAATGTAATGATAACAGTCAACCAGTATAGAAAGCCAAGTTTGGACAAGGAAGTCACAAAATACCTACCTATATAAAAAAATGGATCTGCCCTTGGTTTTCCTCAGAGGGTGTGTCAGTCTGTGGCACTGAGTTTGCTCTTCAAATGAAACAAATTTCTCACCAACATGCCTGTAGGTATGCTTCAAGATCTTTCAAAAACGTTTTCTGTGATATTGCTGGAAGGACACATGGGGAGAAATATTTGTAACTCAGAGGTGTGAAATGCATGTTAGACAAATTTCAGAAGCCAAAATGAAAACAATTGATAGATAGGCTATAATAGGATCAATTATTTTGGCATAGCTCAAATCACCACAAAATCCAAAGAAAACTCTCAAACTGAGAAGTTATTTGCCACCTTTTGACAGATCTGTCATTTTGTTAAAACACAGAGATCTTAAACCAGCTGAGAGGGCTGGGAGCAGCAATGCCCTAATATCTGTGAGTATACCTAGCAAGCAAATCTTGGTTTCTAAATACCATCCTCCATGAAAGGACGAGGCTCCATTGAGAAATGGCTGAGTCCACTGCCAGAACGGCAAAGGACAAGATAAGTGTGGGCCGTTGTGCCAGAAAGTAAGGAAATGCTAAAAGAATGAGGATGACACATCAAAAGGAAACAGGAAACAGGTTCAGGAGAATCCCACTGCCTAAATCTGGAACAATCTGAGTACCAAAATAAATACAATAACTTACTATAATCCATTTAATAAAATAAGAATCCATGAACCCTTACTGATACCAATTTTAAAAATGAAAGTTAAATGAGGGACAGGATATTTACATAGTCTTGAAACATGTCCCTGCAGAATATTTATTAATTAAAATCGGAAACATGCAACTTTATAGACAAGGCAGGCAGACACCAGTTGACTCAGGTGATCAAAGTTAACATCATCAGTAAGGAGATGAATCAAAGTCACATTCCATCTAATAGGATGCAATGAGAACTTCTTTTGTGATACTCCCGCCAAAGTTGCATAACATGAATCTAATCATGAGGAAACAAACTGAAGGGGACTCTATTTTTTTTTTTTTTTTAATTTTTCTGTAATCGGGGCGCCTGGGTGGCTCAGTGGGTTAAGCCGCTGCCTTCGGCTCAGGTCATGATCTCAGGGTCCTGGGATCGAGTCCTGCATCGGGCTCTCTGCTCAGCAGGGAGCCTGCTTCCTCCTCTCTCTCTGCCTTCCTCTCTGCCTACTTGTGATCTCTCTCTGTCGAATAAATAAATAAAATCTTAAAAAAAAAATTTTTTTTTTCTGTAATCTTCATAACTGTTGAGATCCTGAAAATCAAGGAAAGTCTGAGGAACTATTCCAAACTGAAGGACCCTGAAGATATATCACCACTAAATGTAAACTTTTCTATAAAGGATATCATTGGGAAAGTTGGAAAACCCTGAATGGGGGCTGAGGACTAGATAGTAGGAAAATGTCACTTTTGATCTCCTGATTTGGGCATGTGTTGTTTTATAGGAATATACCTTTGAACTAAATGTTTGGGGATTATAAAATATCAAGTCAGCAACTTACTCTCCAATGGCTCAGGAAAAAAAAAAAAGATCTCTGCATTGTATTTGCAGTTTTTCTGTAAGTTTGAAATTGTTTCAAAAAAAATTTCAGTGCACTGGAATTTATTAGGAAAGCTCAGTGAGGTAGAGAGTTGCATTTACATGCTTTTCCCCAAGGAAAGCAGGAAAATAACAACCCTCTAGATACTAGATATGCTAAACTACATGAGAATTTGCTAGGTAAGTATAAAAAAATCTAACCTTCTTGAGTTTCCAATCACTGGCCTTACTTTGCTTCTAACATTTAGGACTCCTGGGAGTAGAGGGAGCTCTCATAAGGAGTATGACTATTTTATTTCCTTCTCAGAATTCAGTGGAAGAAGGAAAGCATCCTTCCGAAGGACTGAAGAGAAAGATACGCCAAAAGCAAAGCCCAAAGATTCCACAGCAACTGTCTAACAAATTTCAACACTTAACTGAAGTTTTAAAAAAATCTTTTAAGTACAGACATTTATGAAGTTTCAACAAATATTTCACATATTTTTTTCAGAAGTACACTAAGTTTTTTTTTTTTTTTTTTAAATGCTACTTCTTCTCAGAGATAATAAAAACATACTGTTCATTGTATCAGACCTTAAAGAGACCTCTGGAGCTCATCTAACCCAAATACCTCCTGCTGGATTACAGCCCCATCCCTTTTGTTCTGCCCTGGTGGGTAGAGAGAACAGATGGAAGTCATCCTCTGATCTGTGAGCTCCAGGGTCGGCAGATTGAGAGCCTGACCCCCGTGCAGGGGGCAGCCATGCCGTGCCTGACTCCCTGCGGATCTCCTCCAGCCCACGTGGATGTTGATATTTCGTGGTTCACAAGCTCCACGGGCAACAAGTTCTTTGGGACAGCAATGCTTACCTCCCAGCTGGTGGTGTTAATCCTCCTGAATTGTGTCGTTTGTGGACCAAGCTAAATGCAAAAGGGCGGAAACTGACTTTCATTATACTCTGAGGCTATGGAGGGGACACACAATGGTCATAGTTCAATGCTTCCCAGAGTACAATCATCCTTCAAACAGGATGGCTTCTGAAAGTCATGTTTCAGCGTCTCTTCCCAGACATCACCTACCCTGCAGAAAAAACATACATTCAATCTCGTGGTCCTCCTTCTTCACCCCATATATCTATTAACCAGCCACCAAGTTGATTGACTGAATTATCCTTTCGATTTTTGCTGTCACCTGTTAGGAGAAGAGCCCACGATGTGGAAAGCACCACAGGAGAGGGAAGCAAAAGACAGAAATATTGCTAAAAATAGAGAAATTAGCAGAGAACTCTGTCCCTGGGAAACCTGAATTCAAATGTTTTATACCTGAAATAAACCCCAGGAAATCAATGAATCTTCATAAAGCCACAGAGCAGGAAAAGACTGTGTTGTCCTTTGTTTCAGCTGAGTCCTGTTCGCCATGGATATTCATAGAAGTTCTTGATCTATAATCCATACTTTTCATTTACAAACGCCTTTTTCTTTTTTCCTTAAATCCAGAGAAAGCAAATGTCTGTAGTATGACTGAGTCCCTATAATTGAAGTCCTTGCCCTCTAAGTAGATAAGGATGTCTAAACTGTATTTCTGAAGCCACTTGACCTCCTTATGAGTTAGGAGCTATTATTTCCCCCATTTCTCAGATGAGAAAGGGGATTCTTAGAGAGTTGAGTCCCTTTCCCAGGGCCACACAGCTTATTAGTGGCAGAGCCTGGAGTTGTGGCCAGAACTAATTCTGACTAAATTATTTTAGTAAACTCATTTTTGAAAAATAATCCCATCTTTTGATGTGTACACAAGAATGTACGTAGCACACAGTATTCTGGTAATCTACTGCAAAATAGACCACTTCAAGCCATTTGACTTAAAACAGTAATTAGTTACCATCTCACAGTTCTAAGAATTGTTTCAGTTCAGCGGGGCACATCCCACATGAGTTTCTCATGTTATTGCAGTCTGATGGGCTAGGATCATCTGTAAGCTCAACCTGTGCTGGACATGTATGAGGACTTCTTCATACTTCGCTCTGGTGCCTCCACTGGGATAGCTTGTGGGACATCTCCCTGTCTCCGTTCAGTCTCTCCATGTGGCTAACTTGGGTTTCTTCACAATGTAGTGGTCTTGGGGTAGTTGGACTTCCTACATGGTGGCTTGCTTCCCCGGAGTGTGTGTTCTAGAAGGCTATGAAGGCCCAAGTCTTCTTAAGACTTAAGCTTGTAAATTGCACAGTGTCACTTCTGCTGCATCTTCTTGATTATGCCCCCAGGTTTAATTGTTGTTAAACAACCTGAGAGCACAAGTATTAGGAAGCATAGTGTTCTGGACACCCATCCTTGCAGACAGGTCACCAAATAGAAGTTGTAATGTATAATCAAGACAACAGCAGCTATCAACCAAAGTATACAGACTATTTTGTTTTGCTCATTTTAAAACTCTGTTTGAATAGTATCATACAGTAGGTAGTCTTCCATTACCTGCATTTTTACCCTCAAAATCATTTTTAAGATTAGCTTATTCTGTTGCAAACAGATTTGACTCACTCATTTTCATTGCTGCGGAATCTTCTATTGTGGGAAGATACCAAAACATATCCATTCTTCTGTTTGTGGATATTTGGGTCTTTTTTTTTTTTTTTTTTGCAACGAGACACACCACATCTGTGAACATTCTTGTTTATCTCCTGAGGTCTATATCTTAGACTTTCTCTCAGACATATCTCCAAGAGGGGATGCTGGGTTGTGGGTCACAGAGAAAATAGACTTTTAATTGGCCTTTCTATCTCCAGGCTCCAGCCTCTCTAGTCCATTCTCTACACACTTGGTAGAGCGATCTTTCTAGAATATAACTATGGTGTTATTCCCTTACCTTAGGGCCTTCAGTGGCTCCCCACTGACTATACCAGCTGTTTTCAAACTTTTGGATAGATTAGAAGAACCTTAGGGGTTTGTCTTGGTCCTGCCACTGGAAATACTGATGCCATTACTAAGGGCAGACTTATATGTTTGAAAAAGCTTCCCAAATAATTCTGTTGCATATCAGAATTTGAGGGTCACTGGATATATGTCTCAACTCCTAAGTATAATGCAAAACCCACTCCACGATTTTGTTTTCCTCCTATACCTCCAGCTTTAACTTTTGGCCCACCTTGTCAAATACCCTGAAGTAAGCAAGGCCAAAGGCTTAAAGTTTTTGAAATGCTCCCATCGCTTCCATTTCTTATTTCCAGTTCTTTATTGTGATTTTTTTTAAACTGTCAATCTCTTTTTACTAAGGGGAAAGAACTTGGAAGTCAAGGGGCCTTTTCTATTGCCAATGTATGTCCAAACATCTTGCACAGTACCCTAGGTGCTTAAGGAATATTTATCAAATTCATTGATTTTCCCAAGGACGCAAAACAAGTTAATGGTGCATCTGGGATGAGAACCTGAATTTCTCCATTTCTAGCCCAATGATCATTCTGTACCATGTAGTGCGTCTAATGATGAAACCACATTATCATAATGTTCTTAGTACCTGGACTGAAAGGAGAAGGGTGAATTTCATTCCCCATTCTTAAGAAAGAAATACACATGCATTTCTGAAGGATTATATTGAAGAGAATGTAGAAATAAACGTAAATCCTCAGACCTCAATTTCACTCCCAAAGGACTAAATTATTTTTCTCCAAAGCATAGGAAATTTTGCTTCTGTTTCCTTTGGTAAACACCTTAACTTGGATAATCTACCATTGTTTTTAAGGTTGCCTTTGGAAAATCATATCAACTTATGTAACCACTCATCTTGTTCCTATTTGTTATAGTCTTATTTTCCTTCACTTACCTTATACATATTTATGATATTATTTGCAGTAATTTCCATTGTTTTAATAAAAACCCAGACAGAAAATGGGGAATCTGTATAAAACTCCCCATATTTCATAATGCATTTTTGAAAGATGTTTTTTGAAGATCCTCCATTGAGCAGAATGTGAATGGGTTGTTATTGTTGTGCTTTGATTTGGCTGCTAGCTTTAGAATTCTCTCCAAACGCTTTCTCAATCAGACTTTGCAGCTCTTCTACAATGTAGTGTTTTCATGCTTCTGAATTCCTGCTCTTTGTAGAAAAGCTGTCCTATATGCAACTTCAAAGAAAACATAACCAACAAAAAGATTTATCTGGAAAATCAATTAAGGTGATTATCGGTTAAATGAGGTTAATTCCGTGTTGAAAGAAGCCAAGATATTTCCCCTTTAGTGACAGATCCTATTTTGCTAATATAAATTCTTGCCCTGACCATGAGCCACGGAAGACACTTAGAGACAAGAATAATTAATTAAAAGATACATTTCACGAAGCGGATGACACTGGCAGAGTAAGAAAATAAGCAAACTAGAAAGGTAAAGCAGAATTTACCAACTAAAGATAAAGCACCAAAAAACATTCAGCCTTCTCTAGTGCTGACAGTATTTTCTTCTGAGGCCCCAAAATGCAGAGAGCAATTCAACCCTGTAGAGGTCTGTTTTTCATCAGCTTTGATCTGAAAATTGAGACAAGTGTTTGGAGTACTGTCTCTGATAAGGAGGAGCGGGAAGGCTGGAAGCGTACTTGAACAGAATGTGGTTACTCACACCCCGAACGATTAAACACTCACTGCATTTTTTTTAAAAAGGCAAATTCTGCAAGTCACACGGTTTCAGAAATCATTACAGAGAAAAAGAACAGCACACACAGTACTTTCATAAGAGCAAAAGCTGTCATGACCACAGAATACCAAAGTGTAAGCCGTGCACATATTCCCAGTTTCATCTTTAGTTTTTCTTATTTGTTTCTAGACGCTGTTTTCTCTACCACCGACAGTGTTTATAGGCTCTGGCTGCCACATAATGAAACAAAAGCGGAAAGCCTTTATTATGGTGTTAGTGCTTTAGAAAGATACCAGCATAGCCGGGTATCAAGCTTGCTTTCTTTCTTTCTTTCTTTCTTTCTTTCTTTCTTTTTTAATTCTGTTTTTATTCTCTCTTCTGGGGGGATGTTATTTCCTTGATCTGAGGCTCCTGGGGAATCCTCGGTCAGCAGGTTGTTGAAAGGTCAAATTCATAGACCAGTTGCATGGTTGAGATGCAGTCCAGTTTCTCCCTAGAAGGGGGAGAGACCTTCCATAAGCCAGCCCCTCACTAGACTCCTGAGGCCTTAGGGTGCAGGCAAGAGGTAGACTGATAAAGGGTGAAATTTCCCCAGCTGGCCTGGTTCAGCTTGTGGAAAATCTGACCTTTTTTTTTTTTTTCAAGACCCCTCTCAGGTTTTAGGGAGACAAGTCTTCACACTCCCCAGCTGAAACACAGAAACTTCTCACTTACCCATTGGGCTTTAATCTCCTCTTTTGCATTAGCAGAATGTGTGAAGTCTCCTTAGAGCGATACCTCTTTAGTATCTGTGCTAGCTGTGCATGTGAAACAAAGCAGTATCATTAATGAAATCATTGAAACATTCCTCAGCACCCACAATGTGACAGATACCACAGGGCACCAGAGACACGAAGAAGAGTAAGAAAGAATTATGCCAGGCCTCAAGCAGTCAAGGTCTTTGCTGGGAAGACAGATCTGCAAACAGCCCATTACAATCTAATGACAGAGTGTGGTAACTGCTAGAGCAGGGCTTACACAGGGAGCTGTGGGAGCAGAGAGGGGGGCCATCTCACTCTGCTGGGTTTTGAGAAAAAAGGAGCCTGGGATCATGTCACAGAGGAAGGGAGTTATTCATCAGCTGAGCTTGCGTTCTCCCAGTAGAGAGGGCTCAGGAAGCCCTTACAGAAGCAGAGAGCTGCAACAGCCAGGGTGAGTTGAGCAATTGAAAAGGTGTATGGGAAGCAGATAGTTTGGAAAGTTTCCTATCAAGTGACCTCTTCTCATAAGAGGAAACTTTGGAGAAAAAAAAAATTAATCCCCACCTGTCACATCAGCAGATAGAGGAGAGCAGATACAATGAACATCAGAGCTGCTTTCTGAAAGAAGAGGTAGAGATGCCTTATCACAAGCAGAACCCCTGGGAGAGGAGGGAAGGGGAGGGTTAAGCATGCCTCGGGCCAGTGCCCTTTCTTTCCCAGCTGTTCTTCCACCCATACACTGTGGATTCTGCTTTTTTTTTTTTCTTTACACATTACCTTAGAAATCTGGTGTTTGGAGCAGTAGTGATCCCTCAAGGGTCTGGATTCAAAGATGTTTCCAGGCTTAACAAAGTCCCAGGGAAAGTGGTCTCTAAGAGAGAGGTAGGCTAGAGGTCTTCCCAGAAGATCAAAACTAGAAGAGGGACAAACACTCCCTCCATAGAATTGGGGATCTCAAGGGGGTTGACTCTTTGGAAGAACTGAGCCTTTGACATCAGTAAAATTGAAAAGAAAAGCAGAAGCCTTTTACCTGAATAACCAGGGACACCCAGCTAGAATTATTACTGATGATGAAAATAGTGACTGAGGAGATTGAATTTCCAATCCAGCTGGGGGTTCTCAACAAGATTAGGGGTGGATTAAAATTTAAATGGAAGAAAAATTTCTCAGGTAAGCCTTCCCTTATCCAATAATGGATCAAGATCCTTTGTTATAGTCTCTCCAACAACTGGTCCTCTTACACCTTAGCACTTACCTCAGTTTAGATGATTTGGTTTCATTTTTAGGATTATCTCCTTAATGTATTTCTTTGGTGCCATTAGACTATAAGCTCCATGAAAGAAAACTCTTTTTGTTCATCACTCCGCCCTCAAGTGCCTGGTGCAGAGCCAGGCACATAGTAGGTGCTCAATAAATAGTTGATGACTAAATGCCAAGTTGGCTGCCATCTTTTGGGAGATTGATCCATAATCATCCATGTGATCATAACTGTACAACACATGGTATGTGTTTGACCTATGAGAATGCTATACATAACTTGCAAGGAGGAGATGAAGAGGAGGGTAGAATTTGGTGAGTGTGAGCATCAAGGGGGGGGAACCCAAACTTCTGGTAATGTTGCTGAAGGCAGGTGTCCTTCACTCAAGCTTTTCTCCACTTTATCCTCCACCACACTGAATGTCTTTCTGTGCTTTGAAGGTGGCATGTTCTCACTGTCTCCAGGTCATCACACATGCCATTGCATCTGCCCCAACTGATCCTGCATCACCAGTTTCTGAAACTGTTTTATCGAAACACAGTCATTACCCCTGCATTTAGTATTGTCTATGGCTGATTTTTTGCTACAGTGGCAGACTGGAGTAGTTGTGACAGAGAACTTACAGCTCATCAAACCTCAGGTATTTCCTATGCCTCCATTTTTCCAGAAAAAGCTGGCCAACTTCTGTTCCAGATCTGTCTTACAATTTTCAGGAAATAGAGTGGATGTAAGATCGAGTTAAATGATGCAACAGTGATGCAATCAGCCAAATCCAGAATGTGGCACATTCTACCCCAGTTTCTTCAATAAATCAATTGCATTGAAAAGAAGGGAAAGACACGATAGTACACAAGAGACTGAACAAACACAAATGCACATGAGGGGACAAGGAGGAAAGGAGATGAGTAAAATTCTGTCACATATAAAACAAGAGGGAATGAGTAATAGGACCTAAATGCATTCAAACTCAGATTTTTTATATGTGTATATATATATATATATATATATATATATATATATACATATATATATATATTTTTTTTTTTTTTTAATTTATCATGGCTCCAACAAAACACATTAATGGACTAAATTTGACCAGGTCAACCTGACTTGTGAGCTCCTGTGTGGCAGAGGAATGCTCCTTAATGCAATTGATTGTTATTATTCATTTGTTTCTCAAGCTTCTTTGGATCAAATATCTATGATTTTATTGTATTCGTTATTAACAGGCCTATTTATCACCCCCCAAGCCCTGTGGAATTTTATCCTCTTGGATTTCTTTTGACTTGCAATACCAATGTTTTTCCCCTGCAATGAGTATCAGTAGGTGTTTTCCCAAGATGAATCACATGTCATGATCATCTACCCACACATTTGGAACCTTGTTAGTTCCATATGTGCTGTGTTTCTATTCTTCCCTCTGTTGAAAACACCTCACTTAGTACCATCTGCGAAGTTTAATAAATTCTTTATTTGTTCTTTCATAGAACTCACAAGAATATTAAATGAAACTCTTTAAATAGAAATCAGAAATTACACAGCTCAGTCTTTGACTAGGTATGCAATCTTAGTGAAGCTGTTTAATCTGATTAAATCTCCATTTTAGTACTTTTTTCCTTTGTTTCACTCTTTCTACTTGTTTATTACCTTGATTGCAATGACTTAAGAGGCCCTCTCCTACTTTTTAGAAGAATGAGTGTCAGAGTCATAGAATGGCCAAGTTGATATACTTTCTTTTTTAAAAAATGCTTGTTTGTTCTAAGTAAATATTTCATGAAGGGATTGCATGAAGGAGTTCTTGCATGAATTTGTTTCTTTGGTTCTGCTGGGTCACTTAGCCACATTGTGATAAAAATGTGTGCTTATACAATGCAAACAGCATTAACTACAATAAAATATGTGAAGTGCCCTAAATTTCTTCTGGTGAAAAAAAAACAAACATGGGATATGTACACCCAAGGAAACTCTATAAGGTAAATGACATTTATCAGGTAAGCAGTAGAATGTATACAGATTTTCAAATGACCCATCTATAAAAAGATGTCTAAATAGCCCCTTTGCAAGTTGAGGGACAAAAAACAAAGAACTTCATAGAAAAATGGGAAAAGATACAAATAGCAATTCCCCCAAAAGATATAAAAATGGTCCATGGTATATGAAAATATGTTCAATAATATGTTTCTCATAATTAGAGAAATTCAAATTAAGACAACATTGAGATATAAGTTGTAACCTATGGAACTGGTGGGGTTAAAAAGTATAAGAATATATTCTGTTGGCCATTCTGTGGGGCAACAGGCGCTCTCATATAACCTCTGGGAGAATGTAAACTAGTACAACCAGTGGGGGGATAATTTGGCATTATCTAACAAAATTACAACCCACTTCTAGGAATTTATCCTGATGATCTATCTTTAACAATATGAAGAAGTACTTGCACACAGTTATTTCAGCATTATTTATAACTGCAATGTCTTTGAAACAATCTAAGTGCCCATGAATCAAAGACTGTGTGGAGGGTATATGCACACAGTAAAGTACCATGAGGCTATTTAAAAAAAAAAAAAAAAAGTGAGGAAGATCTTTATTAACTCATATGGATTAATTTCAGGATATTCTTTTAAGTGAAACATCCAAGTGCAAGAGAATATCATAATATATATAATACAGCATGGGAAAATATATGTATATGTACTCATACAAACAGAAACATAAGAAGGATACACCAGAATTAAGAAGACTGGTCACCTAAAGGAAATAGGAAGGGACTGGGTGGACAGAATGCCAGCAGGTATAAGGGCTGAGGGGAGGGACACGTCTCTGAGTAGGTTTGCATATACATATTCATATATATATGGTTCTGACTCTGGGAATCATGGTAGTTCCATGCTTAATGTTCGCCATACTCAATAAATAGTTAAATCAGGAAGCAGAGGAAACTCAAAATACACACAACAACAAATTTGGAAAATAGTCTTTGAACTCTATATTGTAAGGCTAAAGGAAAAAAAAAAAAAAACACTGGGTTGTTAGATACTAAATTTGTTTTTCACTGGGGTGTGGGTTAGCAATTCAATAACTGTGTGTATTCCAGAATGAAGCAAATAAATGAATATACCCTGGATAATCAATGACTAGTTTTTCACTGCTGGAGAAAGGAATGAGGCAGAGTCGAATGAACTGTGAGGTGAAGGTTTCGGAATCAGAGATCTCAGTATGAGCTCATGGTCTTTAATATATTTAGAGATAGAGAAAAAGATAGAGATGACTGTGTATGGAATGTATATAAAAATACACATGCACAAAGTTCTTTTCTCTTTTCTCTGCAAGAGCCCAGGAACAGTGACACCTCAGTGAGCCCAACTGGCACATGATTCTTCAATAAAAGGAGCCAGGGCTCCCTAGCTGATTCCAGAGATGAGGCAAGAAAAATAAACAAAGCGTGTCTGAAGTATCTTGTGGTGCCAGGAATGCTCTGAAAACTGACGGGGCCATGGGAAAAGGACACAAGCCTTCAGTTGAAGGCACTCCCATGGTCAAAGCTGGGAAAAGCCACAAAATACATAATGAGATTAATAGATTATAGCCTATAGAATAAAATAAAATTCCATGAGTTCATGCTAATGGAAGCAAATAATTACTATTTTCTTTTAAAGATTTTATTTATTTGACAGAGCAGGGGGTGGGAGGAAGCAGGCTCCCTTCTGAGCAGAGAGCCTGATGCGGGGTTTGACCCCAAGACCCTGAGATCATGACCTGAACCGCAGGCAGTGGCTTAACCCACTGAGCCACCCAGGCACCCCAAATAATTACTATTTTTACGTGAGCCTTTCTTTCCCACAATATCTTCATCTATACAGATAGAGCCAGTAGTATTTGTCTTGCAATATTATTGTAAGGATGCATTGAGACAGAGGATTCAAAACAACAGTTCAAAACACATGGAAAGTATCTGTAAATGTTGACTTCTTTTCCTACCCCATTTTTTTTTTTTAACACAGTCCTCTTCCAGAAAATCAGAGTTCACAATTTTGAGGTTAAATAGCTGGTAGAGTTTTGATTTAGCTTTAGAAACATCATCTTAGTTCTTTTTAGCAGCCTCCTTCAAAATGGTACCTTCTACCTATTGTCTTGCTGGTGATAGTGAACCTAGAGCAGTCACTAGGAATCCATCATTTCCCTATGTATTCTGCCACCTGCTTCATCTTCCCTCCAGGTAAGTGATGGAAGTGCTGCTCAGACTTGAACTCTGTGATTCTGTGCACAGCCTGGAGAGCTGGCCATGAGAGAACACTGCAGGCTTGGAAGAGGTGACTCATCTCCTCCTTGGAGTACAGCACTCTAGGTAGAGCAGCTGTCATCTGCATAAAGATACTGACCTACCACGGAAGAAGTTCAGCCGGGCCCTTCAGCATTTTCCTTTTTTCTGCTTTAGTATTTGGGTGGTCCCTTTTTAGGTTGGTTAAAGTGTTTGATGAACCTGTATTTTTTATGTGTATTGTCTTCTCCTTCAGAGTTAGTATGATCCTTAAAGGCAGAGAACATTTTCTACTTTGCTTTACTAATCCTTTCGCATCTAATAATAATCTGCACACTGGAGTTGACACTATCAATCCAGCTTTGGGTACAAACTAATCTTAGGAAACAGATATAAATCCAATTTTTCTGTAGGAAACAGATATAAATCCAATTCTTCTTCTGTTAGAGAGAGATAATACTACCTGTTTTTTTACCTGTTATATAGAGATGTGTGGTCATGTAATTTTGTAAGTTAGAAAAACATACTATGATGTGTGTATAAGTGCTTGAAACCTTTGGCATAAAGACAGATAATTCACTGAATGTACTACTACTTCATTTATTCAACAAATTTTTACCAAGCATTCATGACAGCCCTGGCACTGTGTTACATAGGAGAAGAATAAGTCTCAGAGGCAAATAAATGATAGTATCTGACCTCACTGGGTTTGGAGTCAAATAGAGCAGGACACATGTATGAATGTTTGCAGTGAAGTGTCACACTGTATGTACTATGATAACCATCTGTACAAGATACACTAAAGCACAAGGAAGGTCCAGTAATTCCACCAAAATTATTGAGAAGAGCTTCACCAAGAACCTATCAACTTGAGCCAAGTTGGAAAGATCATTCAGCTGCGGCAGGAAGAACAAATAGAGACCTGACTGCAAGCAGGGAAACCGGTTAAAGGACCATTGCAAGAGCCCAGGCTGGAGACCATGACACCTGGAAAGCAAGAGATTGGGGAGCAGCCAGCACTATGCAGGGCTTACAGGAGGGGCTGAGTACATATTTATTGAATATGCATAAGAGAGAACTAAGAAAGACAATAAATGTTCAAGTAGATGTGACAGGAATCCATCATTCATTCACCTAACAAGTATTTATTGTGCATCTAAATGCCAAATACTGTTCTAGGTGGTGAAGACATAGAGTTAATACAACAGACTCTACCATCAAGAAATTTATATTCTAACAGGGAAGGGAGAAGAAACAGATAAATATGGATAAGTCAGGCGTGGGTAAGTGCGGTGAAGAGAAAGGGAGCAGCAGCACCGGAGCACTGCAGGATAGGAGGGCAGTGGTTGCTGTTCTCATGTGAGGTGGTCGGGGAGGGCCTCTCTAGTAGAGTTTTCTATCAGCAGACAGCCGAATGAGGGAAGGTGGGGAGGCATGTGAGTATATGAGAGAAGAAAGGTCCAGTGAGAAACAGGAAGGCTAGGATTTGTGGCACAGAGAGAGTACAGGGGAGAGGGGCAGCAGAGGAAGACAGAGAGGAATATTATGATGGGAGGATCTTGGGCAGAAAGCATCGGGGGAGGTCTTTTCAAGAGAGCAGGTGTCCTAAAGGTTCTGTGAGCAGATATTGAAAGGAGTTCTGGGGCCTCCACTGACAGCTCCATTTTATGGCGGAGGCATCCCTGGGAACATATAGGACTGAAGAGCCCCAGACCACTGAGGAGAGGGAAAACCGATAAGTGTCCACTGATCAATAGATAAAACTATCACACACACACACACACACACACACACACACTCACACACTGGAATATGGAATAGCCATAGAAAAGGGAAAATCCTGCCATTTGCAACAACATGGATGGACCTTAGGGACATTATGCTAGGTAAAATAAGTCAGACAGAGAAAGACAAATACCTTATGATTTCACTTATATGTAGAATCAAAAAAAACTGAGATCATAGATACTGAGAATGGACTGGGGGTTGCTGGAAGTGGTGGTAAGTGAGGGTGAAATGGGTAAAGACGTTCAAATGTACAGACTTTGGGTTATAAAGAAGTTTTTGAATATAATATACAACATAGTGACTATAGTTAATCTTGTGTTGTATAGTTGAAAGTTACTAAGGGATTAGTTCTTAAAAGTTCTCATCGTGAGAAAACACAGATTTATAACCATGTATGGTGATGGATGTTTATTAAGCTTATTGTGGTGATCAATTTTAATACATATATCAAATCATTATGTTGCATACCTAAAAACTAATATAATAGGTCCATTATTTCTCAGATTTGTTTTTTTTAAAAAAATGACTCCAGGCTTCCTTATTTGATTCCCTGTGCCATCCAACCAAATATTTAATACAGGGAATACAAACTGGGGAGATGTCAAATTATTTCAAATTGGATATATTGAGTTTGAGGTGTCTAGGGGATGGCCAAGAGGAGATGTTTAGTGAACAGGTTATATAAGAAATTGTAGCTCAGAGATCTTTGGAGCTGGAAAAGAGAGTCGTGTACTTATTTATGACAAAAATATCATGGGGATGGATGTGGTCACCAGGAAGTTGGGGATGAGGGGAAGATGACTGAGGTCAGCACCTGAGGATTACCAACATTGGAAGAAAGGAAAGAAATAAATGAACCTGGGAACAAGACTGAGAAGGAATGCTGAGAAACAGGAGAAATGATTTAAGTGTGGTATCAAAGAAGTCAAAGAAGAAGAGATTCCTCAAGAAGACAGGAATAGTCAGCATTGTTTCCTGAAGAAATGCCACAAGGGAAGGGAGAACATAATGACATTGAACATGAGTTATTTTTTTCAAGAAGCTCTAGTGTAAGAGGAAAATGTGAGGGAGGTGTTAACTAGGAGGGAATCCAGGCAACTTGAGCTTCTTGGGAGAAGACTTCTTTCAGAGGAAGCTGAAAATCTAGGGGAGAGGAAATGGCTAAATGGAGCAAACTCTCACAGGAGCCAAGAGAGAATGAGAACAAGAGATTCCACTTGGAAGACTGGTTTACGAGTGAGAACATCCACCCTTTTTACGAAATTATGATCCTGTCATTATTTTAAAATTGAATATTCTAAAAATTGTGGGTTCTTTGCATGAATTTTGATTGTTTAAACATTAAAATTTTTAATTTAATTTAAAAATATTATTTATCTTGATTATAAAGGTTTTTGGTGTCCCTTAAACTTTGCACCAGAAGCAAGTGCCCCATTTGCTTCCTCCCAGTGCCCATTTCATACAGTCATATACCTTATCCACCAAGGAAAATGTTGTTAGGATTCATCCAGGGAAGAGGCTATGCTAGAACAAGCACTTGGGACTGGGCGTATAGGACGTAGGCAGGGATGGACACTGAGGCTTAGGGGTGTCAGGCCTGGAGTCCAAGAAGGGAGAAATGCTCAGTGACTTGTGGATGGACACTATGCAGCAAGACACCCACAAGCTCAAGAGACCCCCCCTCCCCTGACAAATTGGCCTGGCTTTGAATGTGAGTGTATATGAGAGTCATTAAGCATTCCCTCAGTCATTCTTCTGTGATCTGACTCCTATATCTTCAGTAAAGTCTTCTTTCTACCAGTAACAAACTGTTTACTGCCCAGCAAAAATATCAGACTCTAGATAATGAGCTTCATTATTACGCAATTATGAACCCATGCAGTACATTTCCTTATTTTGGTACATTTCTTTCCTTCCACATAGCACAGTTTATGCCCTTCCTCTTGTGATGGCTTTTTCTCCATCTCTGTCTCATATATTCATGCAATAGATTTATGAGTTTCATATCTTTACTCCTTTTCTAACAGTATAAAGTGCTACCCACACAGTTGATTGGCATAGTTTTTATTTCTTGTTTAAACCTAACCTAATTCTTTATTGCTACTGACTTACAATTTTCACTGGTGGTAAAGAGAGAATGAGGGAATCCACTTGTGTGTATCAGAGTTCACAGCATTATAAAAATAGCTAGTTGACGGCAAAATGTCCCACTAGCCAGTCATGTAAACGGAAGTAATTGTTTTGTCAGGTATCGGCAAAGGAGTAGGTATCTATTCATATGTTCCTTGCCAGTGGTGTGATCGTAAACATTTAAAAACCAGCTCTCCAGAAAATAAAGCCCCAATTTTTTTGTGTTTTCCAAGTTCAATGTTATAAATCTATGACTAGTTTCAAGCTGCCAACCTGACATGGCAGGATATGAAATATCCTTGCACACTATTGTATGATATTTCCACCATACAGATACAAGGGATGTATCACGGTAGAAGTATTTGTAAAATAACGAGGAAGGGGTGAGTTTTGAACATCTGCTACTCTTTTCTGCAACCAATTTTACGTAGTTCTAAGTTTACACAATTTAATTTTTAACAGTAGCTTGCACAATTCCTGAAAACTTAACGATCAGCTTTAAAGAGCCTGTGATTTCCAGCCCTGGGACATCACTGCCCTTTCCTGACTTGAGTGAAAAGGAATGGGTTATGAGGAGACAGACCCGAAGCGTAAAATTCCTCATGCAAAGGACTAGCAGCAGTTTGAGGGATGGTGACTGCCTGTGTTGGAGAAACTGGAAGACTCAGGAAAAGAAACTTTCAATGCAAGAGTAAAATATATCATGTGACTGTCTTGTCCTCTGAGAAACTCACGATGCTTGGACACATCTAGTTTTGTGCTATACCAGCAGGGCCATGCTCCTGGATCTGCCTCATTCCACTTCTCTTCTGGGTAGTTTTCTTTAGGAACTAGAAGGTTTTTCTTCTCTTAGTTTATAAAAACCAAAGATCTCATTCTGGAGTTGGAAAGTGAAGGCTTATCGTAAAGATGGCGAGTCTTCTTAAGATAATACAGGGGGTTAATATTTGTAGAGCAATGTTTCTAGGATCAAGCCTCTTCTCTTTTCTTTTTCCTTTCCTTTCCTTTTCTTCTCCTTCCTCCTTCCCCCCTTCCCCCCTTCCCTCCCTCCCTCTCTTTCTTTCTCTTTCTTTCTTTCTTTCTTTCTTTCTTTCACAAAATAAGACTGGGCACTTGGATAGGAAGAAAAGTTCCATCTTCCCCTGTCTTATGTCCAAGTCAGAGCAACTCAGGAGATGGTCTTTGTACTACTTATGCTATAGGCACTTCTGAATGGGCCATATTCCAAACATGGGCTGTGCAAATTCTATTTATTAGGAGGAGAGTCATTTGGGAGAGACGCCAACTGATCCTGTGTTGCTCCAGAGCTCTAGCTCATTACACCTGGAGGAAAGTAGGAAATGCAGACTTGAAAATACAGTCCTAAAACCATCCCCTCTTCTATTTCTAGTGAAGCATAGTGAGGCATAATATTGTAATGCAACGTTTTCATAAATGTAGTTACTACACATTATTAGGTTCTATTTATGTGCTATAGGTTCTATATATGTGCTACTTAATGAATTCCCATTCTCTGAGCAAGTCACATTTTGATGGCTTCTCTGTTCTGGCTGTGAACTCTGCCCATCAAACAAGGCACTTTTGCTATAGGGCAGTGGTTTTCCAAAGATCTTCCTGATAGGAGATCCTTGCTGAGCAGTTCCACTCTGCTGTTGAGTTCTGAGTAAGAGTCTATTTGATAAAAGAGTTTTCAATACTCAGAAGTCAAGTCTGAAAACCACCAGTAAGAGAGCAAAGAGGCTCTACCTGTGCTGCATGACAAAAGTGAGAAAGAATTAATCCAGAAGCATTGGAAAATCACTGTTGGAATTGAGACTATGATACAGGCCAGTTGGTTTAAAGCTAAGAGAGATGTGAATAAAGCCCTTAATATTAAATTGAAGATTGTTGTCCTGATACCATTCGTACTCAAGGACTATTGATTTTTTTTTTTTTTTTGAATCAAGCTGTTTAAAAATGTTGTGCTGAGGATGAAACCATATTCAATGACAAATGGACTGCATGAACTGTCTACACGGGGGCCTTATCAAAGCTTTTCACATGGTGCTTGGACGGTTTGTTTTGATGGGCAGAATCTGAGTCAGGCACCCTTATCTGTCTTCATTATTATGGATATGAACATGGTTCCCAAGACTCTTACTAGTTCCACAAAAGGAGATTTTTTTTAAATGCAGCCTGATAAGTTCTCCATTCAACGAGAGCTGGAGAATGTTTTCTTCCACTGCACCGTAGCTTAAAGACATCTGACCTGAGTTTCTGCAAAAGTTTCTTTTTATAGGGAGAATATTGAGGTTACAGTGTTTGAATATTTCTCTCCTCTCTTCTCTTTCTTCAAATGGGCTTGAAGAGTTCCCCCACCTTCCACATTTAGTAATCTAGGAGAACCTACACATGAAAGACAGCCATCAGGAAAGACGAGAGTGCTGCCAAACATCTGGAAAAACATCTGGAACATCAAGCTCACTTCATCACTGTATTAACTCAGATCAGTCCAATTCACTCACAAAAAAAAAAAAAAAAAAAAAAAAAACCAGAAAAGAGTCGCTTAGATCTGAAGCCCTACAGCACCACATTTTCTGCTGCTGATGTTTCCGGTTTGTAGGGTTGTTCTCTCTGTTCTTTCATAACTTGAAAGCTGAAAAGTGTAAGGGCCTATTTAGCCAGAGCGGCCCCACCTGGGTTGAACAGCCATTTTGTTGTTTATGCAGTAAAACTTAAACTGACCCTCCCCCCCCCCCCCCCCCCCCCCGCCCAAGGGGAACTTATTTAAAAGCAAGTCCAGGAAATCAGTCCCAGGTAACAAAACCCAAATACAAGGGTCAGGTGGAGATATCCAATCAGTGGGGGTGCATACTGTCTCCTAGCTACCAAGGAGTGTGGGCCCCGCCCTTGGGGTGCCTTTTGGGCACCCATTCTAAGGTGATAGGCTAGTTCAAATAGCTTCTATGGGGTGAATTGTAGTTCAATTGGCCACCTATGTGTGACCTAGCACAACTGTGTAGCTTTCTCTGTGTATTGCAATCTCATTGGCCACCTGTGTGTGGCCAGGCTCAACCACATGGCCTTTGCTCTATAACAGTTAGTCTGTGAGGCAGGGAGGGGTGGCCCTCTCTGTAAGGGGTGGCCTGACCAGTCTGTTTGACGGTCAATTTGATTCTTGATGCTTGGTGAGAATTAAAGCTTTGCTTGACCTTCGCTTTGTATCATCTCGCTCCTTTGACCATGGACCCAACATTGGGGACCCAACAGAAAGCACTAGCATGGAGGCCAGGAGAACAGGAAGCCTGTCCTTGATATGAGCAACATCAGGTTTTCCTTTTACTGGCAGATATATTCACTCCAGGTGGGAGCTGTGCGGAGATAATCTGATTTCTTTTGGTTAACAACACCTTATTATTCCTACTTTGTAGACTGTGAAGTCAAGACTTACCCAAAGTCACTTAGCTGGTAAATGGTGGGAAAAGGCTGCAAATCCAGGCTGTGGGACCCCAGGCTCTGAGCACTGAACTGCATACAGGAGTAGAGTCAAAGAAAGTGATAGGCAAGTATCCCAGCCCCAGAGACCCATGCAGGGATGGAGAGACCTTGGAAAATGGAGAATAATTGTTCTCCTTCCAGTAGATCCTATTTTGAGCCTTGCTTCTGAGCATTCATTTATGCACTAGACTTCTTTTTGTTTCCCTACACAATGTGAAATTTTCTACATTTCTAAAACTGCATTAAGTGCCTCAGGTAATCGTTTATTTGTATGAGGTCAAGTTCGCGTAAGTCAAGTGCTGAGTCATCCAGTGAGCATCTGTACATCACTATGGTTTAACTATGTTTAAAGGGAAAGGAGAAAGATGGGGAGGATAGGATTTTTTTTAATTTGGAGACTCACAGGGAAAGTACTGTATGGCATAAAGAAGTGGGAATGGGAAGGAAAACAGAAATGATGCAAGGAACAGTGACTAGAGAGAGCAAGTTAACTCCTACATGTACTAATGCTTCAAAAGCCTCCTGATTTTGGCTTCTTTCTGTGTAAATCACAGCTCATGCTAAAAGGAAGTCTCATTTATTCATTCTTTCATTCAAAAAATATTCGGCATGAATTAGTCATTGCCCTTATACATTCCCTTAATTCTCATTTCTTCCCTGTGTTGAATACTTTCTAGAACATTTGACCAGTTCACAAGAGTCCCCTTAATAGCCCCTGTAAGTGTAGACTCAACAGTCATTTTGTACAACCTGAACCCCCCAAGGACAGCCAAGCCCTTGTTCCCGGCCTCGTCATAGTCTGTTGTGTTTTGCTCCAACACAGACAGAATTCAGCTCTTTCACTAGTTTCCATGACAATTTCTGGTCATCGGGATTATCTTATAATTTTTGTAGTTTATACAGTAAGTTTGGTGAAAGGGAGATGGGTCATTCAGACTCATCCCTCCCTCTCCTTCTTAACTTTCTTTCCTGAGTCACACTTTTCTTCTCCTTGAGCCTACACAGTAGTTTAGAGTAATCATCTTTTGCAATTTGAGCGTGCCCTGAGGGCTGACCCCCTAAGCCAATCAACTTATCAAAGTATTACTTCCAAGCTAGATATTCTCCCTCAGGGGAACTCTGGTCAATGTAATGATCTTCTTCAGATAGGTTTGTCCTTGGAAGTTGTGACCACTTTTATAATAGCACTGATTGGTGAACAAAAAAAAAAAAAAAAAAAATCAATCTTTAGGAAAAAACCAAGAGAAGTAGACAGCAGAGTGAGAAAGAGAACACTTCTTGGGGAGGCATTGGCCCTCCAGCTCCTTGATTCTGTTCTCCCTAAGGTGGGGGCTGCATTCCACCCTTTGTGTTCTGTGAAATAGTCCATTACCTAGTAATTCCCTTTTTAACTTAGATTAGCTAGGCTATTTACTTGTCATCCAATAACCTTAATTAAAGTCCTTCCCTATGAAAAAGCATCACTTTTTTTTTTTTCATCACCAGTTATTTTGTGTGTACTTCCCACTTCACCGAAAGCTTCTTATGGGCAAGGACAGCATTTGTATTACTCACTATTTTATTCTCAGCACCTAGCATATTTCCTGGAAACTGAGTAAAATTACTTGATTGACTGCCAACCAGGTACCAAGCACTACTTTGGGTACTTCGATTATCAAGATGAAAGACATGATCCTAGACCCTCCATGGTTTAGAGTCTAAATTATTCCGAAATCAGCCCAGTTCTACTGCTATTCTAGTTATTCCTTGTACTAGTCTGGAATCTTTGAGCTTAGGTCAAGGGGCAGTGTTGGCTCAAGTGATCAAATCTCACAAAGGAGAGGGAAAAAACTGGGACCTTGGGGATAGCTGGAATCAGAGACAAATGTGGTCAGAACTCTTCTCCCTTTCTTGTCTTTATCTATGGATTGCCATATCAGACTTCTTCCTCCTGGGTATGTCCTGGGTAACCACTAGCAGCTTTCATGCTTCTGTTATTCCAGCTTCATCATGATTTTCCATGGTTCTACTTTGGGGAAAAATCCTAGTGGAGGTCCCCACCACCACGCCCAGTTGGTTCCGCTGGCTGGTGTTAAATGTGCTTTTCTGGACCAATAACAATTGAGGGAAGGCACTGGGATTATTTCAGATTGGATCATGACCAGTAGAATCTGTAGGGCAGTGGGAGCTTCCAGTCTCAGGCCCATAGATGGGCCATGGCCAGAAAGGGGGTGGGTGATCTTCTGGGTAGACAAAATAGTAGATGTTTGCTCACTCTATCCCCTCATCCTCACATCCACCAACTTCTTTCCTTGACTTTATTTAACAGGTATCTATTAAATGGTCATTTAGTGCAAAGTATTGTGTTAAGCTCTTTGACTAAGCACTTACATTTTCATTCTCAAAATTGATGTTTTCAAGGAAAACAAACATCTTTTCTCAGTCCTTATGATCATAACCTAGTTTTTCCTGCATTTATTTTTCGGAGTCAAAGCATAGCAAAACCTTCAAGCACTGGCTTATTTGGGCCATCCCAGTGCACATGAATCAGATGATTTTATCTTTTGTTCCTATCCTTGCCATCCCTAATCTGTCAGGCAGTCCTGAATCTATACCATCAGACTTGTTTGTTCTACTTTTCTATCCTTTTATCATGGTTCCATTAACTCACATCCAAGGATGTCAAGAGAATAAATAGCCCAATAAAACAAAAGAATATACTTCCAGATTTAAAAGGAAAGAAACATATAAGAAATACATAAATCATGCTGTATGACAATAGCCTGGAAGAATGCATGGGAGGATCTTTGTGTTTTCTGTAAAAGAAAAGAAAAATGGAATTTCCATGCCTTGCATCAGCACTTGACAGTGGGAGTGGTAGCATATTGGGCACCAAAAAGGAGGGATGGTCTTCAGGAATAATTTGCCTGAGTAAGCATAATGGAGGATAACCACACATTTCCTCTGGTGATCATCTTATGATCGGGGATAATTGAAGCACAAATCTAACCTATGAGTTGTCTAAGAAATTACTAATCATGAACATTTCTTCCTCATAAAGCGTGGTTCCTTACAACATGGCTTTGGCATGCCAACGTCCTAACACTTAATGTCACACCTATGTAATGGAGACTCATGTCTCAATGTCCTCTTTCCAGATAAACAGAAGGTGCTTGTCCAAGAGTAATAAACACCTGGCACACAGGTTGCTAAGAGCTCAAATAAAGATAAATTTGTTAGCCTGACCTAAATGTTCTCAGGATCTCAAATTAATCTAATGTTATCTGACATTTGGTACTTTCTCTATCTAAACCAAAAAGACCACTCTTTGATCAAGGTTTCATCCCTGTTTTTCAAGAAGCAATTGTAACTTTCCCTCCTGGTGCTCACCTGCAACTCCGATCTGATGCATTGTGATCTCCAGCTGTAGCACCCAAACTTAAGCAGAATATAATTCTAAGGCATTCTGAATCAAATGTTTGGTTCTTGGGGTCAATACTAATGTCAGGCTAAGCCTAACATCAAAGGGAAATTTTTTTTTTTTTTAAGATTCTCTCATGACTTGAATTCGAAATATATTATATTAGCATTTAAAAATGCACTTTAAAGATCGCTTAATTTAAGCTCATAGTTTTACAGTTGAGGAAACTCAGATTCCAAGAAGTAATTTCCCCAAGGTCATACAGATCTTCGTAACAGCGCAAACTTATGCTAGAACATAATTTTGTTTTACCTTCATTATGGAGAAAGTGAAACTATTTAACTGTTTAAAATATGTCCTATACATTTTAATATGTTTAGTTATGAAAAACAGAATTTTTTCCCCTGTCAATAGAAAGCTGGATTGGCACGCAGCCAGCCAGCTTACCTGCCACTTTCTATAGATTCACAAGTTAGTAATTACCTTACCTTTCTAGGAAACAGGATTCAATACACCTCTGAGAAGGAAAGGCAGTGCCAAGGGGGAGAGAAACTACTGAGAAGGTCACCAGCTGTGCACATAGTAAACACCTGCCCCAATGTCCTCATTCAATAAGAACAGACTTATAGTACTAAAATTATTACTACCATGACCATTATTATTTAACATAATCTAACTTTGGGTGTCGTCCTAGAACAAGCTGTGAACGCTCTCAATGTTTGCAATTCAGGAATTTCTTCTCCTTTCCTGACCAAAGCCTGTCTGCTATTGTCTAGAAGCCCAAGGTTTATAAGCCTGAGGTCACTCCCACAAAACCTAATCTGATCTTATGCCTGAAACAAGAAGATGGCTTTATGATAGGGCAGAACAAGACTGCTGGAATCAGGCTGCATGGGCCTCATACCCAAAGGCATGTGTGATCACCCTGTGTTTCCTGCAAACACTTCCGGACTTACAAATTTCCCTTGTGTACCATTTTGGCGGGCTCCGCCTACTCTCTGCACAGGATCACCACACACAGCTACAGATTTCCCAAAATATCTGGCCATTTTATTTATTCAGAAGTACCAGGTCTCCAGCTGACTGATCTGACCCCCTATCGGGACGAACTGCATTTAAGGGAATTTTTAAATTATTATTATTTCAACTTTCTCCTCTTTTTTTTTTTTTTTTTAAAGATTTTTATTTATTTGACAGAAAGAGAGAGATCACAAGTAGGCAGAGAGGCTGGCAGAGAGAGAGGGAAGCAGGCTCCCCGCTGAGCAGAGAGAACCCAATGCAGGGCTTGATCTCAGGATCCTGAGATCACGACCTGAGCCGAAGGCAGAGGCTTAACCCACTGAGCCACCCAGGCGCCCCTCAACTTTCTCCTCTTAAGATAGTTTCTTTAATCATGCATTTGTTTAACATCAGAGGAAAATATAAATAAAAGGAAATTCTCTAGCCTTTCCATGTTCTGCAGGAGGCAGATTACAGAAATTTTAAGTCCAGTGACAATTCTACAAAGCAATGAAAAAGACAGGATCCTTGTTACATGCACATCATGGATGAATCTCCCAGATATAATGGTGAGCAAGAGAGGGGACATGAAAGAATACATGTTGAATAATTCCATGCTTATCAAGTATGAATAACAAACCTAATCTATGGTGATACAGGTCAGATAGTGGTGGCTGTGGACAGGGCTCTCAGGAGAGCTGTCTTGATCTGGGTGGTGACAAAAGTAATGTATACTTATAGAAATACTCACCCACTTACAGACTTAGGATTTGTGTACTTCACTATATATGAAGTATAGATTGATGTATGAACACACACTTAAAATATTTATATATAATGTATACTACACTCATTTGTATATACAAGTATACATTTACTATGTATAAATGTATACATAGCATGCTTTAATTTTTTTAATTATAAAAGTATACCTCTATTTTTTAGAAAAGTTTTTTAAAGAACTAGTGACATGCTTCAGTCTCCAATACATATAAAGTGCGCTCTTGAGCTCATCATTCCTGTAATTACAAATTTCCTTTTCAGGTTGCATAGTCTATAGTCCCAACCTCTGTTCCTGGCTCACTCCCAGCGTGACTGCTCCTTCAGGGAGACCCCAGCCAGGCTGCTATGCAGAGAAGGTGGGTTCCCCATCTTCCTTGCGGCCCTCGGTTTGGTTCTCCAGTGTCGCTATGATCACCTTGTGTTTTCTCACCTCGTGTTTTCTCCTGGTCAGAATCATCTAAACATCCGGATCACCCATACATCTTTCTGGATATGCAAGACATAGCCAAAGGAACAGTCAGAAATCCTCCTTCAGTCCTCCTTCAAATATTTAAAATGGATTTTACTTCATTTTATTTTATTTTTTTAAAAGATTTTATTTATTTATTTGTCAGAGAGAGAGAGAGAGAGAGAGCGCACAGGCAGACAGAATGGCAGGCAGAGGCAGAGGGAGAAGCAGGCTCCCTGCCGAGCAAGAAGCCCGATGTGGGACTTGATCCCAGGATGCTGGCTGGCATCATGACCTGAGCCGAAGGCAGCTCTTTAACCAACTGAGCCACCCAGGCGTCCCTATTTTATTTTCTTTTAGAGAGGGAGAGAGGGACGGAGAGAGGGACAGAGAGAGAGAGGAGAGAATCTTAAGCACGCTCCATGCCCAGTGCAGAGCCTTCTCTCACAACCCTGAGACCATGACCTGAGCCCAAATCAAGAGTCACTTAACCAACTGAGCCACCCAGGAGCCCCTAAAAATTGTTTTACATATAACAACAACATAGCATCAGAGAACATTGTGGTGGATTCATATTCCTCACAAAACTAATAGGAGAAACACAGGAATGGGATCCCAGTGATTACAGCATGCTAACAAAACACTTTTTTTTTTCCTGTGTCCCTTTTCTTCGTCCAGGTTTTCCTACATGTATAAATAATTTAAATGTCTAATCATTCATATCTATAACATTTTTCCTTAACAAGTCATCTTAGAATATTGGAAAAATATTTCATACTATTATTCAACTCCCTATTCTCATTTTGTAAAATGTTTGATGTGTTTTCACTTTTTTTGGAAAGAGGATCTTCAAGCATGCAACTTTTTTACTGTTTTGACACTGAGTATAGCCTAATTTTCTAGGTACAGGATTATTGTGGGAGAAGACTTATGCAGTTCTTGAAAATATAGACAAATTTGTTTTAGAAAAGGATTGTACTAATTCCTCCGGTGTTAGTAATGTATAATATTTTTATTATATATTGTTCATGTTGTATAATACCAGTTTCGTCAGTCTTGCCAACATTAAATCATTTCTTTTTTTTTTTAAATAACAGCTCTATGGAGATATTCATGTACAACCCGCACCTATTAGTAGTCACTCCCCATTTTTCCCTCCTCTCAGCCCTTGGCAACCACTGGTCTACTTTATGCTTTTATGGATTTGCCTATTCTGGACATTTCCTATAACCAAAACCCTACAGCATGTGATCTTTTGTGTCTGGTTTCTTTCACTGAACCTATTTTTTAGGTTCTTCCATGTTGTAGCATGAATCAGTATTTTGTTCCTCTTCATGGGTGCATAATATGCCATTGTATGTTATAATGCTCATTTTTATTAATTCATCAGTTGATGGACAACTGACTCGTTGTCACTCTGGGGCTATAATAAATATTGGTACTATGAGGACTTGTGTACAAATTTTTGTGTGACTATATCTCAAATTCTCTTGGATACATAACTAGGAGTATAATTGTTACATTGTGGTAATTCTATGTTTTACTTGATGAGGAACTGGTAAACTGTTTTGGAGAACATCTGTATTGTTTTTTATTCCCACAGGCAATGTCTCAGAATTCCAATTTCTCCACAACCTTGACTGATGCCCATTATTTTCCATCTTTTTTTATTGTAGACATCCTAGTGCATATGAAGTGGTAACTTATTGTGGTTTAATTTTAATTTGCTGAATGACTAAAGATATTGAGTATTTTTTTCATGTGTTTCTTAGCCACTTACCAATTTTCTGTGGAGAAACACCTATTCAAATCCTTGTCATTTTATGATTGGGTTATTTAGGTTTTTTTTGTTGTTGTTATGTTGTAAGAGTTCATATATGGTATGTAACTGGTTTTGTCCATTACTTGGGTTATTTTTCACTTTCTTAATAGTGTCCTTTGAAGCACACGTTTTTAATTTGGATGGAGACCAGTTTATTTATTTTATCTTTATGTCACTTTTGCTCTTGCTGTATTATCTAAGAAACCATTCCCTGATCCCAGGTCATAAAGATTTATGCCTATGTTTTCTTCTAAGAGTTTTATAGTCTTAGCTCTTATATTTAAATGTATGGACCATTTTGAGTTAATTTTTTTGGGGAGCAGTGTCCAACTTTATTCTTTTATGTGGATATTCAGTTGTTCTAGTATTCTTCTTGAAAATCAATTGGGCTTAAGTACAAGAGTTTATTTTTGGATTCTTAATTGAATTCTATTGATCTATATTTCTATCCTATGCCAGGTACACACTGTTTTGATTACTGAGTCTTTGTAATGAATTTTGAAATTGAGAAGAGTGTAACCTGTAACTTTATTCTTTACCAAGATTGTTTTGGCTATTCTAGAATTTCCTAGATTTCCATATGAATTTTATGATTATCAATATCTACCCCAAAAAGAGCAGCTGAGGTTTTGGTAGGTATTATGTTAAATCTACAGATTAATTTGGGATGTGTTGCCATGTTGACAACATTAAATCTTCCAGTACATGAACATGAAATATCTTTCCATTTTTTTCAACATTGTTTTCTGGGTTTCTGTGTATAAGTCTTAGACACATTATGTTAAATTTATTCCTAAGTACTTTATTCCTTTTGATGCTATCACAAATGTGATTGCTTTGCTAATTTCATTTAAAGATTGTTCATTGATAGTCTGTAGAAATTATAGAAATACAATTGATTTTTGGGTATTGACCTTATATCTTACAACCTTGCTAAACTTACATAAGTTTTGATTGTTTTTTTTGTGAATTCCTTTAGATTTCCTATATATAAGATGATGTCCTGTGCAATACATATAATTTTAATTCTTCCTTTCTACTTTTTTTTTCTTTTTCATTTCCTTGCTTTTTTCAAACCTCTAGTACAATATCAAATGGAGGTAGTGAGAGCAAACATTCTTGTCTTGTTCCTGATCTTAGGGGAATGCATCTAGTCTTTCACCATTGAGTATTATGTTACTGTAGGTTTTTATAGATGGTCTTTATCAAGTTGAGGGAGTTGCTTTCTATTTTTAGGTTATTGGCCATTTTTCTCATGAAAGCGTATTGGGTTTTGTCAAATGCTTTTTCTGTGTCTGTTGAGAATATTATGTGTGTTTTTCCCCCTTCATTCTATTAATGTAGTTTGTTACATAGATTGATTTTTATGTGTTGAAGACTCATCCATTCCTGGAATAAAACCTATTTGATCATGGCATATAATTTTTTTTACATGTTGCAGGATTTGGTTTGCTAGGATCTTGTTGAGGACTTTTGCATTTATATTCATAAGCGATGTTGGTCTGTAGTTTTATTGTGATGCTTTTATGTGGTTTTAGTATCAGGATAATGGAAGCACATAGAGGGAGTTAGGAAGCCTTCCTGCCTCTTCTATTTTCTAGAAGAGTTTATGAAAGATTGATGTTTATTCTTTTTAAACATTTGGTAGGATTCACCAGAATATAATTTCCTTTACACATCTAAATGATATGGTATTAACACAGTGTTATTTTAGCTTGTATTTTTTTTTTTGATAGCTAACAAGGCTAACCATTTTCCCATATGTGTGCTTGCTAATTATCTCTGTTGGCATGTATTGTTTGTTCATGTCCTTTGCTTATTTTCATATTGGGGTCTCAGTGTTTTTGTTGTCAACTTTAATGAGCTTTTTATAAAAGTGACTCTCCTACCATTATATTTTATTCTAGTAATTTTTCATTATCCAGAAATACTAATGTGTTTTAGTCATAAAGAGGATAAGTCAGATTTTTAAAACTTCTGTTTACAATAATTTTCTTACAGTTTATCCTATTGACATACAAAATTATTCCATATTTAACGGAGGAAACAGGAGGTCACAAATCTAATTGACATTTTTATATTCCTTGATGCCCAGACTAATTTTTTAAAATTTATTTTCTTGAATGTTTATTTGTTTTTACTACACCAAGCTAGGCATATATATCAGACATATCAGATCTATCAGATCTTCCTCTGAGTTCTTGCTGATAGTTCCATGTGTGGGTTTGACTCACTGAGTACATGCTTACACACTCAGTTCAACATCAGATTCAATGTCCTCTGACTTTTTTACCCCAGGAAGATGTCAAAATGAGAGATAAACAATTTAATCAATATGTACATTAAAAAATTAATTTTGTTTACCATGCTAATGAAGAGGACTTGATGGGTCCTCTAAGGTGTCTGTCAAACATTTGATTTATGAGACCAGTTGGCATAAAGTCTAATTAGGGGATTTTAAGCTATTATAGCATTCCCTGTAGGCCTATCACATGTGCCTAGGACACCTCCCACTGGAAATGTATTATCAATGATTAGATCTGGAAAAGTCTTATTACACATATACTTCATATGTAGGGTGTGTGTGTGTATGTGTGTGTGTGTATGTGTATGAGAGGGAATGTGGGTGTGTGAATTTAAATACAGAAAAAGTAAAACTCTCACAGGCAGAGGGTGCATTTTTGGTAGCACAGATTAGGAACCAAATCACTCTTAGAGTCTGCTTTAAGAAAGTAATTTAAACTAGCTAGTGTAGATGTTTTTTGATATTTTGCTTTTTATCTCTGCATTGTCACCAAAACAAATCACAAAGAGCAGCAATAGATTTTTTATAAAATGTTCTTCTCTAATATATTTGTTAATTTTTAAGAAGATTTTTAAAAATTTATTTATTTGAGAAAGAGAGAGAGCACACAAGTCAGGGGAGCAGCAGGCAGAGGGAGAGGGAGAAGCAAAAGCCTGATGGGGGCCTCAATCCCAGGACCTTGGGATCCTGACCTGAGCAGAAGGCAGACACTTAACCGACTGAGCCCCCAGGTACACTGTGTTAGGAAATTTTCATTTCTGACTCTCTTGTCACATTGTATAGGTATGTACACAGTTATATGTCATCATTCCACATCTACACAAAATAATGTTTGTGTTGACTATACAGAAGGTGGGGATAACATTTTGTTCTAATCATTCCCATGTTTTTCGTTACCTCTTTGGTCCATTTCTCCTGATCATAAATGTTACTATTCCTATAAATTTTATTCCTTTAAGAAGCATCTCCACAGAATACATCTCTATTTGTGCAATTTAATCAAGCGTGACTATGCTAGAAGCTTGCTAGACACTATATTTGACAAAATTCTTTTTTGTCTAAGTTTTTCTCATTCCATGTTTCAAACTAGACAAGGCTTCATGCTCTGTCATTTGATGTCTACATGATCCTTGTACAAGGTACCTAATCTCTCTGGGTCTCAGTTTCCTCTTTCTTTTTTTTTTTTTTTTTAAGATTTTATTTACTTATTTGACAGACAGAGACCACAAATAGGCAGAGAGGCAGAGAGAGAGGGGAAAGCAAGCTCCCTGCTGAGCAGAGAGCCTGATGTGGGGCTTGATTCCAGGACCCTGAGATCATGACCTGAGCCGAAGGCAGGGGCTTAACACACTGAGCCACCCAAGTACCCCTCAGTTTCCTCTTTCTTAAAGAGGATAATTCTTTCCTTTCAAGGTTGTTGAGAGAGTCCACTACACGTTTGCTCCAACCCTCTTGGCATATGGCAAGAATAGAGGCCATTGGCCAAAGGAGAGATAGAAAGCAGCATAGGACAGAAGGAGCATCATCAAAGACCCAACTCTGTCTTCTCTGCTGCCTAGATTATTTATAACCCTTGCCCATGAACTGAAAAATGACTCCAAGTGAAGGGAAGGAGTAAAGAGAGAGAAAACAAATCCTGAAATAATATGAGTATGTAAAACCATGAGTAAGACAAAGAAACACAAGAGTGCCTGAGTTCACCATGAACTGGCCAGATTGACTTTTCTTCATTAACGTGCGGTTGTAAGGCTCCTTCCATATAGTTTGGTAAGTGCCTCAATCCTCAATATTCTCTGCAATCATAATTCGATCTAGCTTGGGAGACTAGCTGAAAGATTTGGGGAGGAGGACTTTTAACCCCAATTTTATACCCTTTCTCCTTATTATATCCTTCATGGGTAGCCTATCCATTATTATATCCTTTGTGTTGACATCAGCACTCAGGCATCTGCTTCCTTTTGAAGGAGAAAAATCTGTGAGTCACTGCTTGGAAAGTTTTCTCCAATCTTAAGTCACTATTTATTTTGACCTATTACTAATGGAAATATCCTCCCAAAGTCCAGGGCAAATGTCCCCTTTACTCACCTTACTCCCATAATCATCAAATTATGGAAGTCTCTACAGTCTGACCAAGGGTATCAACACTACAAATAATTCCAACGAGGTCATCACAACTTCAAACAGTAATAAGCGGTACCATTAGCAAGAGTCCAGAGAGCAGAGGTCAGGAGTTAGGTTTTCATACAAACTAAAGGCTTCTGAAAGCTTTTACATAGGAAACTGTTTATCAACTCTTTACATCCAGTCACATGGATATGTTTTATTCATCTGGGGAAGTACATATCAGTGAGGCAAAAGAAAAACTTGCCTCGCTAAAGACAACTTTTTTATTGCCATTGGTAATGATACTTCCTGATAAGAGTCAACACTGCGCCTTCACATTATCTCTTTCTACAACTGTGAGAACCGTCCCGCCACATCAGCAAGAGCAGGAAAATGAAGAGCAAATGAAAACCTGAAAACAACTTGAAGAAAACGGAAGCACCTCCTGTCTCATTACAGAGTTTAATTGAACTGAAAAGTTCTCCCAAAGTTTGGTGCAAACTCATTTGGCAGCAAAACTCAAACTGATATAAGACTGTTTAAAGATTATTTATCCTACTTAGTATGAATATTCATTTCTTTATGAGCCTAAATAACAATGTGCTTGATTACAGGACACACATCATTGGGGACGTTCTATCTCCACACGTGACGTAAGGCATTTAATTACCTTCCTGAAACTCAAAAGCTTCTGAACCCTAAAACTCTTCTAGTCTCAAAGGTTTCAGATAAGGAAGTATGAATTAGTATTAATTTTTTCACTTAGGTTATGTAGAATTATCTAGACATTTTTTTCTTTATGTGGCATTGTACTTGGCCCATGTTCCTGATCCTCATTTCTTCATCTGTTCCCATAAATTATAACGTATCTGAATGAGAGTACTAGGTAATTAATGATAATTAAGCACTTAAAATGATACTATGTGTGCAAACATATATAGAAAACATATATATGTTCATGTGTATACAAATATACACCTTGAATTTAGCAAACACAAAGGTTATAACTGATACTTGGATTCAACCATCTGTTCTCAGAAGCAAAGCTTTAATCAAGAGGCCTGACAGTAGGTAGGAATGGATATGACTGAAATGTTTGGCTTTAGAGAGGCTATCTTCAGGCAGAGAACTCAAAAACTTCTCTTCAAATTACTAAATATCTTAGGGGAGCCTGATATTCATGGAATCTAATCTATCTATATATGGTTTAAAGAGCTTATATGTGGCATCTATGTCTATGCTGAGCACTGCAAGCATTTTTTCTTGATTATATTGCAGGAGCAGCTAAGGTTTACATTCATTTTGCATAATGGGGATAATAATAGCCACATCAAGAGTTGTTTTGCTGATTGGATAACACATTAAATGTCAAGCTCCTTGCCTGCCACAGGATACCACTGGGAGGTGATGCAGTGAGCATTATTATCCTCAGTTTACAGGTGAGGACCGGAAATTGTAGGTGGCTTGCCCCAGGTCACATGACTAGTAAACTGGAAAACTAACACTTAATCTCATTCTGCTGGTGGCAAATTCAGTGTTTTTTCCATACCTTCTCACTATCTAAAATAAATAACGATATCTTTTACCAGTTTTTGAAAATGGAAATGGCTTTATTGCTTTTGTTATTATTCAAATAATAGACACTCATTATATAAACAATTGCATGGTTCTAAAATTGGACAGATATAAAGAAAAGAGTACAATAAAATAACTCATTATTGAATCACCCAGAGAGAACCATGTCTAATTGGGAGTATAACCTTTAAGACCTATTTTTCATGCATAAACACATGTAAATGCAAATGTAACACTTAAAATAGGATAATATATATCATGTCTGTAGTGTGCTTTTTTCATATAAAATATGTTATAGACATGTTTCTAATAAATAAATGTTTTAGTTATGAACTTCGAAGTATTTACTAAAGATGTCCCAAACTGTACATTTTTAAACAAACAAAACAGAAACAGAATCATAAATACAGAGAACAAAGTGGTGTTGCCAAACTGGAGGGCTTCTTGGGGTGGATGACATAGGTGAAGGGAACTAAGAGGTAGAAGCCTCCAGTTATAAAATAAGTAAGTCACGGGAGTGAAAAATAAAGCATAGGGAATATAGTGAGTAATATTGTAATAGTATGGTGAAAAAGACCTGTATCTTTCTGAAACTCTACTTAATTTATTCTGAAGGTCTACAAGTCTCCTCTTTTGCAACCCAGAACTCATGGCTCAGTATGAGTTTTTATACAGATTAGAAAGAACAAGATCCGGGGCACCTGGATGGCTCTGTGGGTTAAGCCTCTGCCTTTGGCTCAGGTCATGATCTCAGGGTCCTGGGATCGAGCACTGCAGAGGGTTCTCTGCTCACCAGGGAGCCTGCTTTCCCCTCTCTCTCTCTGCCTGCCTCTCTGCCTATTTGTAATCCCTCTGTCAAATAAATAAATTTAATTTTTAAAAAAGGGGGGGGGTCTACAAGTCAACTTGTTCAATTCCATGGCAGAATCAGTCACTCCTGTGTTTTCTTGGTTTTACACAGTTACATCACTTTAGGACTTTTGTTCTCTCTCTCTTTTCCTTCTCTTCACTTGGGGCAATGTTTCACATCATGGGCAAGAGCTATGAATCACTGAAGGCAGCAAAGACAAGGTTGGACCCTTATGATGCTCTTTTCTTCTTCGTTGCCTTTTACCTGCCTTTTGGCTGACAGTTCTAATCTTGCCACACCTGCTAAGAAGGTTGCAATCACTTTTTGACAACTGGCTGTCAGATGGTACAGTCTACATCCACCTTGTTCCAAACACAAGGTCTCTTCAAGTTTTCTCACCATTCCATCTGTCTTAGTTCAGTCTGCTATAACTAAAATGACATATACTGGGTAGCTGAAAAAATAGATGTGTATATCTCATAATTCTAGAGGCTGGGACGTCTAAGGTCAGGCACTAGCAGATGCATCAGTGCCTGAGGAGATCCCATTTCCCAGTTCATAAACAACCATCTTCTCACTTTGTCCTCACACAGTGAAAGTGGCAGGAGAGGTCTCAGAGTCTCCTTCATAAGGGCACTAATCCCATTCATGAGGGCTTCCCCCTCAAGACCTAATCACTTCTCAAAGTACCTCCCTCCCGAAACCATCACATTTAGGGGTTAGGATTTCACATATGAACTTCAGGAGACACAAACATTTCATCCATGACCCCATCTGCGACCTCTCAACTGCTCTTCACGTGCCAAAAGACGTTGCCTATGGGGCCACCTGCTGACAGTCACTGCTATTCTACTACTAGGGTACCATGTTGTGGTAGGCTGAAAATAAACCCCCAAATATTTATATTCTTCTCCCCAGAACTTGTAAATATGTTACCTTACATGGTAAAAGGCACTTTGCTGATGTGATTAATTAAAGATCTTGGTACGGAGAGATTGTAGTGGGTTCTCTTGGTGGGCCCAGTAAATCATGAGGCCTTTCTAAGAGGAAATTGGAAGGGTCAGAAGCGGAAAAGGAGAAATGATGGAACCAGAGAGAAAGAGAGAGCGACTAGAGTGAAAATGTTACGCTGCTGGCGTAACATCCAGAGATGGAGGAAGAAATCACGAGTCAAGGAATGTGGTCAACCTCTGGAAGTCGGAAGAGACGAGGACAGATTCCCTACAGCCTTCAGAAGGAAGGCAGCCAGCCTCTCAGCAGCCTTGATTTTAGGCCATTGAGACTAATTTTAAAGTTTTGACCACTAGACTTGGGAGATAATAAATATGTATTGTTTCAAGCCAATAAGTTTGTGGTAATTTCTTGTAGCAGCAAGAGGAAACTAATACATGCATGAAATATGGAGTTTCTTTAGAAGTCCCGCAGTGTCCCTGGGCTTTATCTAGGGAAATGAAACATAGGTGTCCTCTCCATTGGTCCTCCCCCAGCCTGCTGCCAATCTCAACTGGACTGCTCTTGTCCCGGTTCATCCCTCCTTCAGAACTTGGCCAAGAGAAATGGAGAAAACTACATTCCTTTCAGAGGGCACCACCAGCAGCCAAGTCTATTATCCTCTTCTCTGTGAAGAATGAACTTGTTTCCCTCCTTGACACAGGAAATAACGGGCCAATCATTCCTCCAAATCTATCATTTGTTTTAACACTTCAGGGCTTTGGCTTCTAATATACAAAGTCAAATTTTCAAACTAAACCTCTTTCTCTCACAAAGTCCACTCAGGCAAACTTAAAGCTTCTCAATTTGAGTTTAAAATTTCATTCACAAACATATGTGTTCTGTTATATTTGTCCTTCTCCTGAGCCAATGAAGGCACTGCTTCAGTGCTGTGTAAAGAGAAAATCTGGGCAAATATTATGGCAATTTAACCTTGTTCACATAGACCTCCATCAACATTTTTAATATTTGCAGAATATTTCATTATATGGTTACTCCAGAACTTATTTACTCAATTCCCCTTTGATGAGTATTTTGATTGTTGTCAAATTTTTACTAGCGTAAAAAATGCAGACATGAATATTCTTGTATATACATTTCTGAAGAGAAAAATAAAAGAGTATAAAATCATCTCTTTAAGGCCTTAGAAACAGATTTTCTAGATCAAAATTTATGCATATTTTACATTTAGGAACTTACTGCCCACTTGCTTTTCTTCTACAGTGGAAGCAAAAGAGGAGTCATCTTACGCTTGTACCAATTTTTTCTTTCATCTGTACTCCAGGGTGTGAGGTCCCAATCTGTCCATACTCTGGCTAATTACAGGTGCTATTCATTTTTCCTTTATCCTCAGTGGACCCAAAATAAGATCAAACTGGTATTTTACTTTGTCTATCTTTGATTATTAGTCAGGCTAATATTTTTTGTTTATTGGACATTTTTATTCCTTCTCTAGATTCACCAATCATACTCTCAGCCCATTTTTCTACATCTTCTTCAGATTAGTCTTTGTACACCATCCCAATTTCCCCCATGCTTGTCACTTACCTTTCTCTTTGTATTTATTTTCCCTTTTTCATTTTCCTTTTTCGTTGTCGTTTTTCTTTTGGAAGCATAGTTCACACACAATGTTACATTAGCTGCAGGTGTACAACACAGGGATACCACATCTCTCTACGTCATGCTGTGTTCGCCACATGTGTAGCTCCCATCTGTCACCATACAAAGCTATTGCTATACCATTCCCTATGCTGTGCCTTTATTTCTGTGACTTACTCATTCCATAACTAGCAGCCCATGTCTCCCACTCCCCTTCACCTATTTTGCCCATCCCCCAACCTCGTTCCCTCTGGCAACCATCATGGGTCTGTTTCTGCTTTGTTTGTTTTGTTTTTTAGATTCTACATATTTTGTTTTATTTTAAAGATTCTACATATTTAAAACTTTACTTTTATGGCTTCTCTGCCCCGTGAGATTGTCAAGTATGTCAATCATTCCTTTAAATGTTCTGATTTAGGTAGTACTCCAGCTTTTAATTATAGTGCTGTTTGTGATTTGCAGAATGTGGTATCTGAATGCTTGGATCAAGGAGGCATATTTAAAAAGAAAAACTTTTTGGTGACACATGTCAACAGGCTTTATTTCATAATAAATAAATAAATGTACTTTGATTTAATGGACGACTTCGGGGTCTTTAAAAGCTGTCAGTCGTAACTGAATGACTTTCTGAAGTTATACAGTTATGTTTATAACAGCTTGTCCCCAAGAAAGCAGTCATTTAATGTTGTGGCTCAACTAACAAGTTATGCTTCACATTTGGCACCTCTTCCTTCTACAAACTAATAGCCTTTCTAAAACCCATTCACCTGACACTTCTCTTCCTGCCATGCCTGTTCTTTGCAGAATTATTTAGATTTTCAAAAGAATTTGAAATGCTTAGTCTCTAAACAGTTTCTCTCAATGTAGCCTCTTGCTATTCAGACTTAGGTAACAGGACTTTAATCACTATTGAGCCCACCAGAGCTACCTATGTGTCCACTGAGAGGCTAGACTGCTTGGTTAGGTGGGCGTGTATCTCACGTCTTTGAGGGAAATGTATCCTCTACAGTAACCAGGAGGAAGGAAACCCTGTGAGGGTGTTGACACCAGATTACCAGGTCAAACATCTGGACTAAAATGAATGGTTAGTTCAGTGAGGGGATTTATCTGGCATTTACTGAAGCAGTTGTTGATATGGATTAATGAAAACAATCTGCGATTTGGTATTTTGTGAATAGAAATCCTATTTTGGATATCGCAAAATTGAAATCACTGTCATGTCCTTTATATTTTATTTCGATACCCTGTTGTCTTGATACTCTGGAGTGTGTGTGTGTGTGTGTACACATGTGTGTGTGTATGTTGGAAGGAGAGGCAGGTGGTAAAGAGAGAAATCAATGCAATTGTTTTGTAGGTAAAAGTGTTTCAGCATGGGATTTTTTTCAAACATCAGTAATTCCTTCAAAGACATTCTTAATTAACTGATATTAATAAACAATTATCTAAATAAATTCTAGTGTTATTGTGTTCCAAACTGAAATATCCCTACTTAAAATAAGCTAAAGATCCTATGGGATATTACACAGCCATTAAAAAGAATAAACATAAATTTCAAACTCATGTTTGTTGAGTTTTCTCCCCCCAATGTACTTCTACCAAGTGAAACCTACTAAATCCAACTGATAAACATTTAAGATTTGTTAAACTATGAATGGAAGCAAAACCAATGCATTATTTTAAAAAAATAACTTTTGGCTCAAAAATGCTATATTGAATATTTTTAAATGTCAGATAACTGGAATGCTAGAAATCTTTAATTTGATTTTGCTAAAACAGCTTGGTTAAAAATTGAATCCCTGGGTACTATGTTTTTCTCCTGATAAATTCAAGTAGCTTGTATGAAAAATATCTGATATATTTTCATCTTATAATCTTTTCTATAGACATTCAGAAAGCTTTGGTTCCTCTTGACCACATTCTATCTAAATCAAATTCATTTTGTCCAACAAAAAGTTCAGGAAGACTGCACAGAAATATTATTAATGTTGAAATACCAGACATTTTCTAGATAATTCTATAGAAAAGATAATTCTGAATAGGATTTTTTTTTATCTTGATAATGTGCTGTTATTCATTTCTCTTGGAACTATTTCTTCCTGATAGATACAGTTTTTGTCCCATGCTGGTAAAACCACTATTTTGTTAATAGTTAACAATGTATCTTCCACATGGTCATTCCCTCTGCTTTGGTCCCTTGACCTATTTCTTCAACAGTGCAAAATTTTTTTCAACAGATTCTTCCTAAAGTTACCCACTAACTTTTAACAATGAGATTTCCAAGGAATCCAATAAACCCTCTGTCTAATTGCTTTTCATCTCTGACCAAATTGTCATTTTTGGCTGCTGATTTATGTGTGTCCAAAATACCTCAATTCCTTATGCTTGTTATGAATTGTTACTTTGGGAAGATCTTTTCTATTTCCAAATTACACAAATTCCTTTTCATTTCCTATTGTTAAAGAAAGATTTTTTAAAAGCCAATTTCAGTATTGTAGACATTTAAGGGGCATAATTAATTTCATGCTTGTCCTCATTTATCAGCAAGCTTGCTTCCTTTTTTTTGTGTCTCCTTCCCCTGATGTATTTGTTAACACTTCACTGAATAGTGTTAATCCTTTATATTATTAGAATATTTTGCTTACTTGCAAACAATATCTTTTCAATGAAAGTTGTCTCCTTATCTGATGGCTTCCTTCTCATCTCATTTATTTCCCAAACAGATTTTGTTTATCAGAGTCTTTTGGTGAGTTTTAGTGACTTTAGCAAGACTTTTACCAAAGTCATGCCACTTGTTCTGTAGAGTTCTTTTTCCTGATGGGGTTAAAAGATAGGCTGGGTTTTCATTAAAATCCTTTAAGCTAAATAGGTCCTCCATACCCCTTGATTTAAATACATTTATTTCCTGAACACTTAGATTATTTGGGATTTTTTTGTGTGAATTATTATATACTGAAATCAATGATTTTCTGCACCATTTTCTGCTTTATATCCATAATATTCTATAAACACCAATTTATATTTCATCAACAAAAATTTTTTTTTATTTTTTCAAAGTTTTTATTTAAATTCCAGTTTGTAACATTGTAATATTAGTTTCAGTTGTGCAATACAGTGATTCCACACCTCCATACAACATCCATTGCTCATCACAACAAGTCCAGTCCTTAATCCCCAACACCTATTTAACTCATCCTACCTTCCTTCTGGTAACCATCTGTTTGCTCTCTACAGTTAAGAGTCTGTTTTTTGGTTTGCTTCTCCTCTCTCTCTCTCTTTTTTTTTTTGCTTTTGTTCATTTGTTTTGTTTCTTGAATTCCACGTATGAGTGAAATCATATGGTATTTGTCTTTCTCTGATTTATTTTGCTTCTCATTATATTCTCTAGCTCCATCCATGTTACTGCAAATGGCAAGATTTCATTCTCTTTTTTTGGCTGAATAATATTCCATTGTGTATATACAACATCTCTTCTTTATTCATTCATCAGTCAACGGACACTTGGGCTATTTCCATAATTTGGCTATCGTAGATAATGCTGCTATAAACATCGGGGTGCATGTATTCCTCTGAATTAGTATTTTTGTATTCTTTGGGTAAATACCTAGTAATGAAATTGCTGGTTCATAGGCCAGTTTTATTCTTAACTTTTTGAAGAACCTCCATACCGTTTTCCAGAGTGGCTGTACTAGTTTGCATTTCCACCAACAGTGCATGAAGGTTCCCCTTTCTCCACATCCTCACCAACAATGTTAGTTCTTGTCTTTTTGATTTTAGCCATTCTGAGAGGCATGAGGTAGTATCTTATTGAGTTTTGATTTACATTTTCTTGATTAGTGATGCTGAGCATCTTTTTAAGTGCCTATTCGCCATTGGTATATGTTCTTTGGAAAATGTCTATTCAAATACTGTATCCACTTTTTAATTGGATTTTTTAATTGAATTTTATGAGTTCTTATATGTTGGATATTAACCTTTTATTGGATATAGCATTTGCAAATGTCTTCTCTCATTCAGTAGGTTGCTTATTTTCTGGATAGTTTCCTTTGCTGTGAAAAAGCTTTTTAGTTTGATGTGTTCTCATTTGTTTATTTTTGCTTTTGTTGCCCTTGCCTGAGGAGAAGATCAAAAACATATATCTATTTGATAAGATAAATATCAAAGAGCAAACACATTGCCCATGTTGTCTCCTAGAAGTTCTATGGTTTCAGGTCTTATATTTATGTCTTCAACCTATTTTAAGTTTATTTTTATATATTTTTGTGTATGGCATAAGGAAGTGGTCCATCTTCATTCTTTTGCATGTTGCTGTCCAGTTTTTCCAACACCATTTATTGAAGAGGCTGTTTTTCCCCCATTATATATTCTTGCCTCATTTGTCACAGATTAATTTACTGTATAACCAATCATGGCTTTATTTCTGGGCTCTGTATTCTGTGCCATTGATCTATGTGTCTGCTTTTGTGCCGGTACCATTCTGTTTTGATTACAACAGCTTTGTGGTACATGTTAAAATTTGGGATTGTGAGACCTCTTTCTTTGTTTCTCTTTCTCAAGATTCCTTTGGCTATTTGGGCTCTTTTGTGGTTCCATACAGATTTTAGAATTATTTGTTCTAGTTCTGTGAAAAATCCCATTGGTATTTTGATAGAGATTGCATTGAATTGGTAGATTACTTTGGGTAGTATGGACATTTTAGCAATATTAAGTCTTCCAATCCATGAGCATGAAATATCTTTCCTATTGTTTGTGTTGTCTTCAATTCCTTTCATCAATGTCTTGTGTTTTTCTCCATCTAATGAGATGATCATTATCCTTTGTTTTATTAATGTGGTCTATCATATTGATTACAAGAAGTAATTTTGAGAATAAAATAAATGCATATTATTAAAGGAATTATGTAGGGCGCCTGGGTGGCTCAGTGGGTTAAGCCGCTGCCTTCGGCTCAGGTCATGATCTCAGGGTCCTGGGATCGAGTCCCGCATCGGGCTCTCTGCTCAGTGGGGAGCCTGCTTCCTCCTCTCTCTCTCTGCCTGCCTCTCTGCCTACTTGTGATCTCCCTCTGTCAAATAAATAAATAAAATCTTTAAAAAAAAATAAAGGAATTATGTAAATTGCAATATACTCTGCATAAATTAATTTTTATTAAAACTCCCTCTTTGTTTATGTAAGGGATCAGAAAATGTGATGTTAAATGATTTATTAGTGAAAGTTTGATCTAGGGAAAGTTTATACATAAAATAAGATTAGGTACAGGAATTGACGTTGGAGAAATGAGGGAAAAGAGAGGGTTTCCTATTTTCCTTTTGGAAACTTTAACTCTCTTTTTGTCACTTCTGAGTAGTTAAAATTAATTAAAAGGGCTCCTGTAATCTCTCCCTCCATCTTTGTTTTCTACCTTTCTACCTACTCCATTAGCTCAGAATATCTTTGACATTGAGCTAGACAATGCAGCCAGGTCATATCTACACTGTAAGACAATCTATCATTATCACTACCCCTAGGAGCCTTCATAGACATTTTATACCTAATCACCTCTCCCCCATAAATATTTAATACTCTACATTTAGTGTATAAATGTTTCTGTACTTTGGGCCTTTGGAAAACCACAAACCATTGCAACTAACTATAATTTTTTTGGCTCTAATTATCAATTTTAACCCCCTAGAGGATTATTATTGTCCCCATGGAGAATGTGTGATGGGGAACAGGTGAGAGAACTAGTACTTCAGTTCAGCATCTTTCTCCCGTCCAATGTCATTTATAAGTCTCCCTTTAGTTGAAAACAACTGAAAGCCAGGAGGCAAAGGAGTTCACAGCTAGTCTATGCAAGTCAACCTCCTACAACACAGAGCTGGATGGAGAAGGATCAAGAGTGGATCTGACTGGGTGAATAAAATATATTAACACAGACAAGAAGCCAATAACCATGAAATACATTTTCAATGTGTGTTGGTTTTGAGAACAGGTAAAGTCAAAAGTCAGAAGAGCTGATATATTTAGCAGAGACAGGGCAGATGGGAAATGAAGGTAATAAAGAGAGCTTAAGGGGCACCTGGGTGGCTCAGTTGGTAAAGTGTCTGCCTTCAGCAGTTTCATGATCCCAGAGTCCTGGGACTGAGGCCCACATCAGGCTCCCTGCTCAGTGGGAAACCTGCTTCTCCCTCTCCCTCTGCTATTCCCCCTGCTTGTGCTCTCTCTCTGTCAAATGAATAAATAAAATCTTAAAAGAGAGAGAGAGAGAGAGCTTAACACAGAAAGTAAACAAATAACAATGGCTAGACTGGTTCAAGATCTAGCTCTTCTTCTGAAATCTTAAATGCAGGAGTCCTCAAGCCTCATGCTGGAATTGACACTCTTCTGGTATCTTACTGGGCTCTTAGTTCATGAAGGTTCTATCAGGGATGTGGTACAAGAGAATTGATTGCAACATTTCATTTGATAGAAAGATAAAAGAGGCTCAGGGGAAGTGAGGTGCTGGAATGAGAACTTGTGTCTAAATCTCTAATAGGCCCCAAGACTTTCCTGTACATTATACCACTGTATAGCACTTGCTGGCCCAAATTTTCTAGCTCTTTCCTGAAGGCTTCTTCTTAATTCTTTTCCATTTCACTTGCCTTCTCTTTAGCTTTTACATGTAGTAAGAAAGTCATAAGGAAAAGAAAATATATTTACAGTACTGTACTGATTTTATAAAACAAAAAAATCCATGTATACGTGGACCCACACAATTCAAACCCGTGTTGTTCAAGGGTCAACTGTATTGATAAGTTACAAACATTGATATTGGGAAATCACATGTAATAAATTATTCTCAAGCATTCATAAATTCAACTTTTCTCCTTATGACTAATTATGAATGACCCCAAGTTTTCATGTCCAGAGTAATTTGTAATTTTGCTAGGGGTGTTAGTTTTAGTTCTTCGTGTTACAAGGTGGCTGTCCTTTAGCTAGTGAGTAAGGTGAGCTTACTGTCCTGCATTCACATTCAAATCAGCTTTGTGTTTAGTGACTTTTATGGCCATACACAAAATGAAACATAAACACAAAACCTTTGTGTGTAGTGATTCATATTGTCATTTTATGGCAACAATTATGCATTATGGTGGTATTTACAGACAGAGGGATTTGCAAAGATATGGTGAAGGTCCACTATAGTTGAAAATCCAAGGCTATAAAACATAAAAGAAAGATTTTCTCACAGGATTTTAGTTTTGTTACTGTTATAGATAGCACATAAGAGAAGTCTTCAAAAGTGCATAGTTAGAAAGAAAAAAAGAAGAGAGACTGAGTCATTCTTTTTCTCCCTTATAAAGTCCTAGAACAAGCTGGGTTTTCTTAATTTATCTAAAACCCTTTATAAGAGGTACAAAAATGAAACAAATGGTAATTTTAACAGAATAAATACTGACTCTGTTCCACTTAAAATAAAATTACATATTCTCTTGTAAAAGAAAAGATGTCAGAGTTAGCACAGAAGAATGAATTCATGTTATTAAGAATTCACAATTAAAATATTAAAATTCTGACATTATAAAAATGCTCATAAACCCACAACCATCACTTGATGTCAAGATGATATTATAGTCATTAAAAAATAATATTACCTAGACATTCCATTCTGAACAAAGACATTAGATATAAGAACTTTATTAAATAAAATTAGCATTTCCAAAGATGTTTGAAATCCACTCTGAGTAACTTCTGTGATTGTGAACTGTAAATATGAACATTAAGTACATATTTAAACTAGGTGAGTTACATTGACTTTTTATTTTAATCACATACTGAGTTCTGCAATTTGTAAGGAATAGTAGCAAATTTATATTCAGAACAGCTTTCAATGTTTATGTGAATATTTTCATGTTAGAGGTACATTTCTTAGCGATATGACACCTAAATAGACACTATATATAGCTAACTTAGCACTGTGGATAAATTGTATTGATGTATATGTTCACCAGTAAAATACAGAACATGCTTATTTACTTATTTTTTCTACATAGTACAACAATATTGGCAGGTAGTCAACATTTCAATGAACATCTGAACTTATCCCTTAGGTTAACTGTCTGACATTAGGAGCTAGAATCAACTAGTAATGAAGTTTACACAGTTGGAAATGTGAAATTTACCTGAAAAGTTATTTACTAACATGTTTAATCACACAAATGATAGCATAACAATAAATGGGCATTTTAAAACTATATTTTCCCCCATGTCATGTAAAATAGAAAAAAACCCATCTACAGACCAGTGCGAAAAATCAACTTTTTTTCATTTGCCAAGTTTCTTTCCATTCTAGGCTATATGCATTAGCAATAAAACTCTCCAAAATGCATGAACAGAGATATCACTTGGTGGAAACACATCTTTTTTCTTCATGACAGAGAAAATGATATTTACTAGTTTACAGAGCATGACATTTGGCATTACCATACTACAAATTTGGAAACAAGGATTTTATGAATGGTTTTCTTTTCAGATTTTAGGGGATACTTAAATTTTGTATAACAAAATTACCATTTGTGATATACTCCAAGAAACTGTTATTCTCAGTGCATATGTTGACTCTCAAAGGAAACCTATTTTGAAATCTCAAGGTTCATTATAGTTCTACTACATATATCTTTAGTTTAACAAGAAATGTCTTTGCAGATCATACCATGTTTCTTTTTTCCACATCAGTTTTTGTCTCTATAGTATACATTTTTTTTGAGTTCATGATCTCCCTTAACTTGTAAATAAGGCAAATATATAAGTTCTGCCATAAGAATATTTTAGGTACTTCGAAGTAAAATGCTCTAAGACATAGGACATTCTTGACTTCAGTTATTTATTCTACTTCTATGATTAGGAATTAATATTCCATACTTTTCTTTTTCACTACTACCCACATAATATCCCTCTTCTCAGCCAAATATAATTCCTCACCTTCTTCACAGTCTTCCTGAAGTTTTATAATTCTTTTGAAAACTTTTTCCAAATAAATAGAATTATACAATCACTTTTCCTGACAAATAGCAATAGATATTGACCAATGTGGAAGGCAGAATAATGGTCTACCAAAGACGTCCATGTCCTAATCCCTGGACTATGTGAATAGGTTGCCTCACATGGCAAAATAAAACTAAGGGTGCAGGTGGAATTAAAGTTGTTAATCTGACTTTAAAAGAGGGGGATTATACTTAATTATTACTTAAAAGCAGAAAGCGAAGACTTGAAGAGTCACTGAAATATGTGGTGTTACATGAAGAGATAGGAAGGTTTGAAGTATGAGAGAGTCTTGATCTGCTCTTGCTGGTTTTGAAAATGTAGGAACAGGACTGTGAACCTGGGCATGAGGTGGTTTCTAGAAGCGCAAAACGGCTTTCAGCAGACAGGAAGAAGAAATGGGACTCTGTACAACAATAAAGATATGGATTTTGCCAACAACTTGCTTGAGTGTAGACAGGAGTTCTCCCTTAGTGTCTCTAGGAAGGAATGTGGCTCTTCTGATATCTTAATTTTAGCCTGGTGAGACCCATTTTGAAATTCTAATGTTCAGAACTATAAAAGAATAAATTTCAGTTGTTTTAAACCTAGTTTGTGGTAATTTATGTGACAGCAATAGAAAACTAATATGATCATATTCATCTCAAAGCATTAATTTTATTATTTTTTATTAACATATAATGTATTGCTTTATTCAGGGTTACAGTTGTGTGATTCATCAGTCTTACATAACCCACAGTGCTCACCACAGCATACACCCTCCCTAATGTCCATCACCCAGCCACCACATCCCTCTCACCCCCCTCCACTCCAGGAATCCTCAGTTTGTTTCCCATGATTAAGAGTCTCTTATGGTTTTTCTCCCTCTTTGGCTTCATCTTGTTTCATTTTCCCTTCCTTTTCCTATGATCCTCTGTCTTGTTTCTCAAATTACTCATATCAGTGAGATCATATGATAATTGTCTTCTTTTGACTGACTTATTTGCTTAGCATAATATCCTCTACTTGTACCCATGTCATTGCAAATGTCAAGATTTCATTTTTGATGGCTGTATAATATTCCATTGTATGTATGTACCACATCTTCTGTATCCTTTCATCTGTTGATGGACATCTAGGCTCTTTCCATAGTTTGGCTATTGTGGACATTGCTGCTATAAACACTAAGATGCAGCTGCCCCTTCAGATCACAACATTTGTGTCTTTGGGGTGAATCCCAGTAGTGCAATTGCTAGGTCCTAGGGTAGCTCTATTTTCAACTTTTTGAGGAAACTCCATACTGTTTTCCAGAGTGCATCAGCTTATATTCCCACCAACAGTGTAGGAGGGTTACCCTTTCTCCACATCCTTGTCAACATCTGTCATTTCCTGACTTGTTAATTTTAGCTATTCTGCCTGGTGTGAGGTGGTATCTCATTGGGGTTTTGATTTGTATTTCCCTGATGCTGAGTGGTGTTGAGCATTTTTTTATGTGTCTGTTGGCCATTTTGGATGTCTTCTTTGCTGATATATCTTTTCATGTCTTCTGCCCATTTTTTGATTGGATTATTTGTTCTTTGGGTGTTGAGTTTGATAACTTCTTTATAGAATTTGGTACTAGCCCTTTATCTGATAGGTTGTTTGCAAATATCTTCTCCCATTATGTCAGTTGTCTTTTAGTTTTGTTAACTGTTTCCTTCGCCGTGCAAAAGATTTTGATCTTGAAGTCCCAATGTTCATTTTTGCCTTTGTTTCCCTTGCCTTTGAAGTTGTGTCTAGCAAGAAGTTGCTGTGGCCGAGGTCAAAGAGGTTGCTGCCTGTGTTCTCCTCAAGGATTTTGATGGATCCCTGTCTTACATTTAGGTCTTTCATCTGTTTGAAGTCTATTTGTGTCTGTGGTATAAGGGAATGATGTAGTTTGATTCTTCTGCATGTGTCTGTCCAGTTTTCCCAGAAACATTTGTTGAAGAGACTGTTTTTTTTTTTTTTCCTGTTGGATATTCTTCCCTGCTTTGTTGAAGATTAGTTGACCATATAGTTGAGGATCCATTTCTGGGATCTCTAGTCTGTTCCATTGATCTCTTTGTTTTTGTGCCAGTACCATACTGTTTGGATGATCACAGCTTTGTAATAGAGCTTGAAGTCTGGAATTGTGATGCTGTCAGCTTTGGTTTTCTTTTTCAACATTCCTTTGGATGTTTGGGGACTTTTCTCATTCCATACAAATTTTAGGGCTATTTGTTCCATGTCTTTGAAAAAACTTGATGGTATTTTGATAGGGACTGTTTAAATGTGTAGGATTCTCTAGGTAGCATAGACATTTTCACACTATTTGTTCTTCTGATCCATAAGCATGGAATGTTTTTCCTTCTCTTTGTGTCTTCCTCAATTTCTTCCATGAGTATTCTGTAGTTTTCAGAGTGCAGATCCTTTGCCTCTTTGGTCAGATTTATTCCTAGGTATCTTATGGATTTGGGTGCAATTGTAAATGGGACCAACTCCTTAATTTCTCTTTCTTCTGTCTTGTTGTTAATGTACAGAAATGCAGCTGATTTCTGTGCACTGATTTTATATCCTGCCATTTTACTGAATTCCTATATGAGTTCTAACAGTTTTGGGACAGAGTCTTTTGGGTTTTCTACATAAAGTATCATGTCATCTGCAAAGAGTGAGAGTTTAACTCCAGATGCCTTTTGTTTCTTTTTGTTGTCTGATTGTTGAGGCTAGGACTTTGGTACTATGTTGAATAGCAGTGATGATAGTGGACATCCCTTCAAAGCATTAATTTATTAATTTGGTAATCCTATAAGCATCCATAGATAGATAGGTTTGGTTTGTTTCACTCTGGCAAACTAGGTGAAAGGATTTAACTCCTACTCCTTCCAGAATTCTATTGAAATATTAGTAAAGAAATAAATAAGAAAATACATTCATTAAATAAAAAAAACAAGAATGGGAACATCATCAGATAAAAGATTTTAATAAACTTATAGAAGACAGAAGGTAGATTAATCTTGAGTAGAAAAATCTACAGACCAAAACCTATGCAGGAAAATGTATAGTAGGTTAGCATCACTATTTCCTGCCAAGTCGCAGGAGACTTCAGATTCCACATTGGAAAGTGAAACAATATTGAGGTGATTGTTTGAAGCAAACTCTATAGATCAGCGATGCAAGTTTTCTCATCTACATCCCCAGGCTAAAAATAAGTGAGATAATCTGGCAGAGAAGGGCTAACATGTCTAGTGTGGGTGTTCTCCACCAGGATAAGCCTCCCTCAAACTGAAAGGAGAAAAGAATACTGCCTGTTCTTTCACTTAAAGTGAATTTAGTCAATAGATTTAATTATATTTGTCAGGTAAATGTTATAAACATTAGCAATGTAAACACTGACATCTAATTGATAGAAAAGGCAAGTGGGACCTGCCAAGAGAGAGGTAGAAAGAACTAATTTCCTCATTTTATGGTAGTTGAGAGATTTTATCTAAAGATGTTGAAATGAGAAACAAGATTTAAGTATGTATATTGTTTATAATTATGAATGTACCATATTGTGCTAAGCAATCTCTAAGATGGTCCCAATGATCCCTGCCTCCTGGTATTTACATCTTTGTGTAATCTCCTCACTTTGAGTTGGGCTAGATTTATTGACTAACTTCTAAGGAATAGAATACAGTAGAAATGATGGGATGTCACTTGGGATTAGGTTATAAAAAAGGACTTTGACTTCCACCCTGAGTGCTTTGTTGTATTGCTCAGCTGCCAGTTGTGAAACAGTCATCTGGAAAGGCAGCAATTATCCTTTTTCCCATAGGTGAGCCTTCCCACATGGACCAAAGTCCTGGCTAGTAAACTGACTGCAGCCTCATGAAAAATTCTGAGTCAGAGTAACTTAGCCTAGCCACACCAAGATTCCTGACCCAAAGAAACCTTGCAATAGTAAATTGTGTTGTTACATTAATTTTTTTGTATTATCATTATGTAGGTAATTTATTATGTGAATATGCACATTTATATACATATTTACATACCTACACATATATGCACATATATATAATTTTTCTATTGATTTTGTCAATAAATTTTGCCATATAAAAGTTTTAATTTTTATATAGTCAAATATGTCTCATCATTTTTTTTAAAGATTTATTTATTTTATAGAGAGTGAGAACAAGCAGGGGGAGGAGCAGAGGGATAGGGAGAGAGAGAATCTCAAGCAGACTCCCTACTGAGCATGGAGCCCACTGTAGGGCTCCATCCCAGGTCACTGAGATCATGAACTCGGCCAAAATCAAGAGTCAGTCACTTAACCAACTGAGCTACCCTGGTGTCCCCTTCTCATCATTTCTTTCAGAAATTTTATCTTCTCTGCCCATATATTGTGTATATAGTATACTATGTTTGTGTAGGAATGTTTTCAAAATTTTACATTTTAAATTTAATCCACATAACATGTATTTTTGTTTCCGTAGAGCCCAATTTGACTTTTCATATATGACTAGTTAGTTTTGTCTGCAAAGCTTTTAAATAATCTGTCATCTTCCCACTTATGTAAATAAATATAATAAATTTAATGAGTTATCATATACACTTGGGTTGTTTCTTTAAGAGTATTCTGTTCTACAGATCCATTTGTGTTTACCTGTACCAGTATCTTACTGATCTGATGAAAGCATGCTCTAGTTCATTGGTAAAGCCAGTTCTGACCTCATCCAAATTGCTTCTCTTTTCTACATTTATGGGCTACTCAATCTGTAATGTACAAAGAGCTCAGATGGAAAAGAAAAAGACAGTTCAATTTTAAAAATCACCAAAGATCACACACACAAAAAGGTTATTTACAAAAGAGCAATTCCAAGTGATCAACATACATAAACTTTTGAAAAAATTCAAATTCTCTAATGGTCAGTATTAGCTGATTAAATTAACCATGAGACATAAACTTACCCTATCTGGCTGGCAACAATTGAAATGCTCTAATATCTATTTCTGTTGAGCTGCAAAAGAAAAGGAACACTTTACCTTACTTTACTTACCTTACCATACTGACAGGAAACTGAAATATGCATTGTTGCAGCCTTTTGGGAATTGTTACAGCCTTTTGGTGATGTCAAAAAAAAAGTTTCAAGTATAACTTGAAAAAAAAGTTGAAGTATAACTTTAACCTAGAAACTACACTCCTGGGAATCTATTTCATAGAAATAAATCAACTAGTAGTTGAGAATATTTGCACAGAATGTTTATTGAAGCAATGATCATTGTGGCACAAAACTAAAAGCATTTTTCATGTCTGTCAGTGAAAGAATAGTTCAAATAATATGGTTCCCATATATCATGATATTTTCAATAATTTTAAAAGAATTCTTTAAAATTATTACAGCTGATTTAGAGATTTTACCATAAAAAATCTTGACAGAGAAGAAAAAATGTAGAAAAGTTCAGTAATATGATCTCAGTTTTGTATAATAAATAGTGACTAAAAAACCTATATAGATATTATCTTTTCGCAAGTTTTGTTTGCAAAACAGACAGACAGACAGACATGCAAGCTAACACCATGCAAATTGATCTTAATAATCAATGGAGAAAATCACGATTGTTCTAAAGCCTTTAAAAATGTAGTCAAAATTAATACCTCTGGGTCAATCATAAATGTATGGCGAAATTCACAAATTGTAAAACAAACGTTCATTGAGTACACTGTAAATTAAAACGTGAAGAGTATTAAGAGTTAAAGCATTTTATTTCTTTGTAAAAAAAAATTAAAAAATTAAAAAAACTTATTAAAACAAACTCATCAAGAATAATGGGAACTAGAATAAGTAATCTCAAAACTTATATGGAACAACAAAGGACCTTGAATAGCCAAAGCAATCTTGGAAAAGAAAAACAAAACTGGAGGTATCATAATTCCAGATTTCAAGTTATATTACAAAACAGTAGTAATTAAAACAGTATGGTGCTGGCATAAAAATAAACATATAGCTGAATTGAACAGAATAGAAACCCAGAAATAAACCCCCAATTATATGCTCAATCTGGGTTTTTTTTTTTTTCAAATAATCTTTGACAAAGGATGAAAGAATATGCAATGAGAAAAAGACATTGTTTTTAATAAAGTGTGTTGGGAACACTAGACAGCTATCTTCAAAAGAATGAAACTGGGCCACTTCCTTATATCATACACAAAAATAAACTCAAAATGGATTAAGACCTAAGTGTGAAACCTGAAACCATAAAAATTATTAAAGAGAACATAGGTAGTAATTTCTCTGACACTGGTCATAGCAAAATTTTTCTAGATATGTCTCTTGAGGCAAGAGAAATAAAAGCAAAAATAAGCTCTTAGGACTATCTCAAAATAAAAAGTTTCTACATAGCAAAAAAACAATGAACAAAACTAAAGGACCTATGGGATGGGAGAAGATATTTTCAAATTACATCTCCAATAAAGGGTTAGTATCCAAAATGTATAAATAACTTAAGCAACTCAATACCCCCCAAATAAACAATCCAATTAAAAAATGAACAGGAGACATGAATAGACATTTCTCCAATGAAGAAATCCAGATGGTCAACAGACACATGAAAAGATGCTCAACAAGATGCTCAACAACGGGGTGCCTGGGTGGTTCAGTGGGATCGAGCCCCGCATTGGGCTCTCTGCTCAGCAGGGAGCCTGCTTCCTCCTCTCTCTCTCTGCCTGCCTCTCTGCCTACTTGTGATCTATCTATCAAATAAATAAATAAAATCTTTAAAAAAAAAAAAAGAAAAGAAAAGATTCTCAACATCATCTATCATCATGGAAATGCAAATCAAAAAGATATCACCTCACACCTTTTAGGATGGCTAAAATAAAAAAACTCAAGAAACAACTAGTGTTGGCAAGGATGTGGAGAAAAAGAAACTTGATGCACTGTTGGTGGAAATGCAAGCTGGTGCAGCCACTCTGGAAAACAGTATGGAGGCTCTTCATAAAGCTAAAAATGGAATTATCCTAAGATCTACCAATTGCACTATTGGGTATTTACCCAATATTTACCAATATTTACCCAAGAGCTGGTGTGTGTGTGTGTGTGTGTGTGTAATGGAATATTACTCAGCCATAAAAAGAATGAAATCTTGAAATCCACAACAACATGGCTAGAGCTAGAGAGTATTATGCTAAGCAAAATAAGTCAGTCACAGAAAGATAAATGTCATATGTGATTTCACTCATATACAGAATTTTAAGAAACAAAAAGAATCAATGGAAAAAGAAAAGAGAGACAAACCAAGAAACAGACCCTTAACTGTAGAGAACAAACAGATGGTTACCAGAAGGGAGGTTAGTTGGGGGGAATGGGTGAAATAGGTGTGGAGATTAAAGAGCACATTTATCCTGGGGCACCTGGGTGGCTCAGTGTGTTAAAGCCTCTGCCTTCAGCTCAGGTCATGATTCCAAGGTCCTGGGATCGAGGCCGGGATCAGGCTCTCTGCTCAGCAGGGAGCCTGCTTCCTTCCTCTCTCTGCCTCTCTGCCTACTCGTGATCTCTTTCTGTCAAATAAATAAATAAAATCTTTTTTTTTAAAGTATATTTATCATGATTAGAAGAAGAAGAGGAAATGGAAAAGTGCTGTCTTCTTTTCAATGGATAATTTGCAAAACAGAGCAAGTATCTTTTCCTGGGGAGTTTTCATACTTCTTTATGACTTTGGGTCACTTTTTCACACACTATCCTTTGCATTTTCAATGTTGTGAAATATCTCCAGAGAACCTTTAATGTGAAGTTTTTCCATGGCTTCACTCCCTCTGGGGCATGATTCTTTTAATCCTCATCACTTTCCTCATTTCTGTTGTTAAATCCACCTTACCTAAGTTCCTTTGGGTCCATAGCTAGGATATCCTGAATGGCTACAGTGTCAACATTCCCATGCCCAGCTATTTCTCTTAAACTCCATTTATATTTGATTTGAATTTCACTTCCAGCATTATTGCTTTTTATATCTTTGCCCAATTTCATCTTTGTCACCCATTTCCCTCTCTTGATTATTTAACTTTTGTGAAATAAGTGGTTTTATCACTGGCAGGGAAAGAGGCAACACAACTACACTGTTCCATCTGTCAGTTACCTCAATTTAAAAAGTGCAAGTCAATCTGCAATAGATTTTGAAAGAAGGGACCAATCAGCAACAGATTTTGAAAGAAGGGATGGGATTGGTCACTGATCATGATGTATATTTGTTTTTTACATGGTGATTTGGAGAGTGACAAGCTAGAGATGAAGTTTGTACTTTGTGCAATTATTCACAGCTAATAAGTTGTGGTAACTGAAATTTGAACCGTGTTATTGGGGTACTGGTATTATTTAACTGAACTGTGGTAAGTGAAGTTCCTTTATGTAGGAAACTAGGCAAAATGAAGACTTCCTGTATGTAAACATATGTGTGTGATTATATAATCATGGATTTATTTATTTATTTATGTTTAAACATTTAAAAATTTAAATTCAAATAATCAACATATAATGTATTATTGGTTTCAGAGGTATAGGCCTGTGATTCATCAGTCTTATATAATACCCAGTGCTTATTACATCACATGCCCTCCTTAATGTCTATTGCCCAGTTACCCATCCCTCCAGCAACCCTCAGTTTGTTTCCTATGATTGAGTCTCTTATGTTTTTTTTTCCCTCTCAGGTTTCATCTTGTTTCGTTTTTTCTTCTCTTCCCCTATGATCCTCTGTTTTGTTTCTTAAATACCACATATCAGTGAGATCATATGAAAATTGTCTTCTTTTGACTGACTTATTTGCTTAGCACAATATCCTCTACTTGTACCCATGACATTGCAAATGGCAAGATTTCATTTTTTGATGTCTGCATAATATTCCATTATGTATATATAGACCACATCTTCTTTATCCATTCATCTGTTGATGGACATCTAGGCTCTTTCCATAGTTTGGCTATTGTGGACATTGCTGCTATAAACACTGGGATGCAGCTGCCCCTTCAGATCACAACATTTGTGTCTTTGGGGTAAATACCCAGTAGTGCCATTGCTGGGTCATAGGGTAGCTCTATTTTCAACTTTTGAGGAAACTCTATACTGTTTTCCAGAGTGGCTGCACCAGCTTACATTCCCACCAACAGTGCAGGAGGGTCCCCCTTCTCTGCATCCTTGTCAACGACTGTCATTTTCTGACTTGTTAATTTTAGCCGTTCTGACTGGTGTAAAGTAATATCTCATTGAGGTTTGATTTGTATTTCCCTGATGCTGAGTGGTGTTGAGCACTCTTACATTTGTCTGTTGGCCATTTGGATGTCATCTTTGCAGAAATGTCTGTTCATTTCCTGATTGGATTATTTGAGTTTGATAACTTCTTTACAGATTTTGGATACTAGCCCTTTATCTGATATGTCATTTGCAAATATCTTCTCCCATTCTGTTGGTTGTCTTTTGGTTTTGTTGACTGTTTCCTTCACTGTGCAAAAGATTTTAATCTTGATAAAGTCCCAATGTTCATTTTTGCCTTTGTTTCCCTTGCCTTTGGAGTTGTGTCTAGCAAGAAGTTGCTGTGGCCAAGGTCAAAAAGGTTGCTACCTGTGTTCTCCTCAAGGATTTTGATGGATTCCTGTCTTACATTTAGGTCTTTTATCCTTTTGGAGTCTATTTGTGTCTGTGGTATAAGGGAATGATGTAGTTTGATTCTTCTGCATGTGTCTGCCCAGTTTTTCCAGAAACATTTGTTGAAGAGACTGTTTTTTTTTTTCCTGTTGGATATTCTTCCCTGCTTTGTTGAAGATTAGTTGACCATAGAGTTAAGGATCCATTTCTGGGATCTCTAGTCTATTGCATTGATCTATGTATCTGTTTTTGTGCCAGTACCATACTGTTTTGATGATCACAGCTTTGTAATAGAGCTTGAAGTCTGGAATTGTGATGCTGTCAGCTTTGGTTTTATTTTTCAACATTCCTTTGGCTGTTTAGGGACTTTTCCTCATTCCATACAAATTTTAGGGCTATTTGTTCCATGTCTTTGAAAAAACTTGATGGTATTTTGATAGGGACTGTTTAAATGTGTAGGATTCTCTAGGTAGCATAGACTTTTTCACAATATTTGTTCTTCTGATCCATGAGCATGGAATGTTTTTCCATCTCTTTGTGTCTTCCTCAATTTCTTCCATGACTATTCTGTAGTTTTCAGAGTGCAGATCCTCTGCCTCTTTCGTTAGATTTATTCCTAGGTATCTTATGGTTTGGGATGCCATTGTAAATAGGGTTGATTTCCTAATTTCTCTTTCTTCTGTCTCGTTGTTGTATAGAAATGCAGCTGATTTCTGTGCATTGATTTTATATCTTGCCACTTTGCTGAATTCCTGTATGAGTTCTAGCAAATTGGGAGAGGTGTCTTTTGGGTTTTCCACATAAAGTTTCATGTCATCTGCAAAGAGTGAGATTTGACTTCTTTGCTGATCAAGATGCCTTTTGTTTCTTTTTGTTTTCTGTTTGCTGAAACTAGAACTTCTAGTACTATGTTGAATAGCTGTGGTGATGGTGGTGGACATCCCCGTCATGTTCCTGGCCTTAGAGAAAAGGTCTCAGTATTTCCCCATTAAGAATTATATTTGCTGTGCAATTTTCATATATGGATTTTATGATATTGAGGTATGTTCCCTCTATCCCTACACTGTGAGGAGTTATAATCAAGAATAATCAAGAAAGGATGCTGTACTTTGTCAAATGTTTTTCCTGCATCCATTGAGAGGATCATATAGTTTTTGTTCTTTCTTTTATTAATATGATGTATCATTTTGGTAGATTTGCAGATGTTGAACCACCCTTGCAGCCCTGGAAAAAATCCCATTTGGTCATAGTGAATAATCCTTTTAACATACAACTGGATCCTATGGCTAATACTTGGTGAGAATTTCTGTACCCATGTTCTTCAAGGATATTGGTCTATAATTACCCTTATTGATGGGGTCTTTTTCTGGTTTGGGGATCAAGGTAATGCTAGCCTCATAGAATGAGCTTGGAAGTTTTCCTTCCATTTCTATTTTTTGAAACAGCTTCAGAAAGATAAATATTAATTCTTCTTAAATGTTTGGTAGAGTTTCCCTGGTAATCCATCCAGCCCTGGGCTCTTGTTTATTGGGAGATTTTTTTATTACTGCTTCAATTTCCTTGCTGGTTATGGTTTCTATTTCCTCCTGGTTCAGTTTTGGTAGTTTATACATCTCTAGGAATGCATCCATTTCTTCCAAATTGCCTAATTTGTTGGCATATAGTTTCTCATAATATGTTCTCTTTAAAAATTTTTAAAAATTTTTTTCAGTGTTCCAAGATTCATTTTTTATGCACCACACGCAGTGCTCCATGCAATATGTGCCCTCCGTAATACCCACCCACCAGGCTCACCCACTCCCACCACCTTTCCCTACAAAACCCTCAGTTTGTTTCTCAGTGTTCACAGTCTCTCATGGTTTGTCTCCCCCTCTGATTTCCCCCAACTTACTTCTCCTCTCCTTCTCCCAATGTCCACCATGCTATTCCCTATGCTCCACAAGTAAGCGAAACCATATGATAATTGGCTCTCTCTGCTTGACTTATTTCACTCAGCCTAATCTCCTCCAGTCCCATCCATGTTGATACAAATGTTGGGTATTCATTCTTTCTGATGGAGGCATAATACTCCATTGCATATATGGACCATATCTTCTTTATCCACTTGTCTGTTGAAGGGCATCTCAGCTCTTTCCACAGTTTGTCAACTGTGGCTATTGCTGCTATGAACATTGAGGTACAGATGGCCCATCTTTTCACTACATCTGTATCATTGTGGTAAATACCCAGTAGTACAGTTGCAGGGCCATAGGGTAGCTCTATTTTTAATATTTTAAGGAATCTCCACACCATTTTCCAAAGTGGCTGCACCAACTTACATTCCCACCAACAGCGTAAGAGTGTTCCCCTTTCTCCATATCCTCTCCAACACTTGTTGTTTCCTGTCTTGTTGATTTTGGCCATTCTACCTAGTATAAGATGATATCTCAATGTGGTTTTGATTTGAATTTCCCTGATGGCTAATGGTGATGAACATTTTTTCATGTGTCTGTTAGCTATTTGTATTTCTTCTTTGGAAAAGTGTCTGTTCATGTCTTCTGCCCATTTTTTAAAAAAGATTTTATTTATTTATTTGATAGTGATCACAAGTAGTAGGCAGAGAGGCAGGCAGAGAGAGGGGAGCATCAGCCTCCCCAGTGAGCAGAGACCCCCCCCCCCAGTGTGGGCCTCGATCCCAGGACCCTGGGATCATGACCTGAGCTGAAGGCAGAGGCTTTAACCCACCAAGCCACCCAGGCACTCCTCTTCTGCCCATTTTTTGATGTGATTATCTGTTTTGTGTGTGTTGAGTTGGAGGAGTTCTTTATAGATCTTGGATATCAGCCCTTTGTCTGTAGTGTCATTTGCAAATATCTTCTCCCATTCCCTGGGTTGCCTCTCTGTTTTGCAGACTGTTTCCTTTGCTGTGCAGAAGCTTTTTATCTTGATGAAGTCCCAAAAGTTCATTTTTGCTTTTGTTTCCTTTGTCGTTGGAGACGTGTCTTCAAATAAGTTGCTGTGGCCCATGTCAAAGAGGTTACTGCCTATGTTCTCCTCTAGGATTTTGATAGATTCCTTTCTCACGTTGACGTCTTTCATCCATTTCAAGTTTATCTGCGTGTATGGTTTGAGGGAATGATCAAGTTTCATTCTTCTATACATAGCTGTCCAATTTTTCCAGCATCATTTATTGAAGAGACTGTCTTTTTTCCACTGGATATTTTTTCCTGCTTTGTCGAAGACTATCTGACCATAGGGTTGCAGGTCCATATCTGGACTTTCTACTCTGTTCCATTTGTCTATGTGTCTGTTTTTGTGCCAGTATCATGCTGGTTTGGTGATCACAGGTTCATAGTAAAGCTTGCTTGAAATTAGGCAACATTATGCACCCAGTTTTTTTTTTCCCAACATTTACTTAGCAATTTGGGGTCTCCTTTGGTTCCATATAATTGTATTTCTTTGGTGTTGGTTGTGAACTCTCCTCTTTCATTCATGATTTTATTTTCTTGTGTTCTTTCTCTTTTCTTTTTGATAAGTCTGGCCAGGGGTTTATCAATCATATTAATTCTTTCAAAGAACCAGCTCCTAGTATTGTTGATCTGTTCTATATGGTTTTTTGTTTGTTCATTTGTTTCTGTTTCATTGATTTCTGTTCTAATCTTTATCATTTCTCTTCTTCTGCTGTGTTTAGGCTTTATTTGCTATTCTTTCTCCAGCTTCTTTAGGTATAAGGTTAGATTATGTATTTGATACCTTTCTTGTCCTTGAGAAAATCTTGTATTGCTGTATACTTCCATCTTAGGACTGCCTTTCCTGCATCCCAGAGGTTTTGAATAGTTGCATTTTGATTTTCATTTGTTTCCGTGAATTTTTAAAAATTCTTTAATTTCTTAGTTGTCCCATTCATTCTTTAGTAAGATGCTCTTTAGCCCCCATGTAGTTGCGTTCTTTCCAAATTTCCTCTTGTGATTGAGTTCCAGTTTCAAAGCATTATGGTCTGAAATTATGCAGGCAACGATTCTAATCTTTTGGTACCATTTGAGACCCAATTTGTGACCCAGTATGTGATTTATTCTGGGAGATATTCCATGTGCACTCAAGAAGAATGTGTATTCTGTTGCTTTAGAATGGAATTTCTGAATATAGCTGCGATGTCCATCTGGTCAAGTGTGTCATTCAAATCTCTTATGTCTCTATTGATCTTCAGCTTAGGTGATCTGTCCATTGCAGTGAAGGTGGTATTAAAATTCCTTACTATTATTGTATTATTATCAATGTGTTTCTTTGGTTATTATTAATTGGCTTATATAATTGGTTTCTCCCATGTTAAGGACATAAGTATTTAAAATTGTTAGATCTTTTTGTTGGATAGACCTTTTAGTTATGATATAGTGTCCTTCTTCATTTTTTTTTTTTTTTTAAGATTTTATTTATTTGGGCGCCTGGGTGGCTCGGTTGGTTGGGCATCTGCCTTTGGCTCAGGTCATGATCCTGGAGTCCCAGGATCAAGTCCCAAATCGGGCTCCCGGCACAGCGGGGAGCTTGCTTCTCCCTCTGCCCCTCACCCCACTTGTGCTCTCTGTTGCTCTCTCTCTCAAATAAATAAAATAAATAAAATCTTTTTAAAAAATATTTTATTTATTTATTTGACAGAGAGAGCAACAGAGAGGCAGGCAAAGAGAGAGGGGGAAGCAGGCTCCCTGCTGAGCAGAGAGTCAGATGCGGGGCTCCATCCCAGGACCCTGAGGTCAATACCTGAGCCGAATGCAGAGGCTTAACCCACTGTGCCACCCAGACGTCCCCTTCTTCATTTTTTATTATAGTCTTTGGTTTAAAATTCAATTTGGGTTATGGAGAGAGTGGTTAGGTTATGGACATTGGGGAGGGTATGTGATATGGTGAGTGCTGTGAAGTGTGTAAGCCTGACCATTCACAGACCTGTACCCCTGGGGCAAATAATACATTATATGTTAATAAAATAAAAAAAAATTAATTTGGGTATAAGGACATAAGGATTGACACCCCAGCTTTTTTTTATGTTGATTAGCATAATAAATGGTTTTACATCCCTTACTTTCAATCTGGATATTTTTCTGGGTCTAAAATGAGTCTCTTGCAGACAACATATCAATGGATCTTGCTTTTTTATCCCATCTGCGGATATCCAACCCTGTGTCTTTTGATTGGGGCATTTATCCCATTTACATTCAGAGTAACTATTGAAAGATATGAATTTAGTATCATAGTATTACCTGTAAAGTGACTGTTACTGTATATCATCTCTATTCCTTTCTGGTCTAGGTTACTTTCAAGCTCTCTCTTTGCTTGGAAGTTCCCTTTTAACATTTCTTGTAGGGCTGGTTTGGTGATCTCAAATTCCTTAAGTTACTATTTGTTATGGAAGATTTTTATCATTTCTTCTATTTTGAATGACATCTGAACTGGATAAACTATTTCTTGGCTCCATATTTTTCTCATTTAGCACCCTGAATATACCATGCCAGTCCTTTGTGGCCTTCTAGGTCTCTGTGGATAGGTGTGCCGCCAATCTAATGTTTCTACTCTTGCAGTTTACAGACCTCTTGTCCTGAGCTGCAGGACGTGGCAGGATACAAAGTTAATGTACAGAAATCAGTGGCTTTCTTATACACTAACAATGAAAATACAGAAAGGGAAATTAGAGAATTGATTCCATTTACTATAGCACCAAGAACCATAAGATACCTGGGAATAAACCTAACCAAAGAGGTAAAGGATCTGTACTCGAGGAACTACAGAACACTCATGAAAGAAATTGAAGAAGACACAAAAAGATGGAAGACCATTCCATGCTCTTGGATTGGAAGAATAAACATTGTTAAAATGTCTATACTGCTTAGAGCAATCTATACTTTTAATGCCATTCCGATCAAAATTCCACCAGTATTCTTCAAAGAGCTGGAGCAAATAATCCAAAAATTTGTATGAAATCAGAAGAGACCCCAAATCACTAAGGAAATGTTGAAAAACAAAAATAAAACGGGGGGATCACGTTACCTGATTTCAAGCTTTACTACAAAGCTATGATTACCAAGACAGCATGGTACTGGCATAAAAACAGACACATAGACAGTAGAACAGAGTAGAGAGCCCAGATATGGACCTTCAACTCTATGGTCAAATAATCTTTGACAAAACAGGAAAAAATATACAGTGGAAAAAAGACAGTCTCTTCAATAAATGGTGCTGGGAAAACTGGACAGCTATATGTAGAAGAATGAAACTCAACCATTCTCTTACACCATACACAAAGATAAACTCAAAATGGATAAAAGACCTCAACATGAGACAGGAATCCATCAGAATCCTAGAGAAGAACATACGCAGTAAACTCTTCGATATCAGCCACAGCAACTTCTTTCAAGATATGTCTCCAAAGGCAAAGGAAACAAAAGCGAAAATGAACTTTGGGACTTCATCAAGATCAAAAGCTTCTGCACAGCAAAGGAAACTGTCAACAAAACAAAGAGACAACCCACGGAATGGGAGAAGATATTTGCAAATGACAGTACAGACAAAAGGTTGATATCCAGGATCTCTAAAGAACTTCTCAAACTCAACACACACAAAACACATAATCATATCAAAAAATGGGCAGAAGATATGAACAGACACTTCTCCAATAAAGACATACAAATGGCTATCAGACACATGAAAAAATGTTCATCATCACTAGCCATCAGGGAGATTCAAATCAAAAACCACACTTAGATACCACCTTACACCAGTTAGAATCGCCAAAATTAGCAAGACAGGAAACAACATGTGTTGGAAAGGATGTGGAGAAAGGGGAACCATCTTAGACTGTTGGTGGGAATGCAAGTTGGTGCAGCCCCTTTGTAAAATGGTGGAAGATTCCTTAAGAAATTAAAAATAGAGCTACCCTATGGCCCTGCAATTGTACTACTGGGTATTTACCCCAAAGATACAGATGTCGTGAAAAGAAGGGTCATCTGTACCCCAATGTTTATAGCAGCAATGGCCACAGTCGCCAAACTGTGGAAAGAACAAAGATGCCCTTCAACGGATGAATGGATAAGGAAGATGTGGTCCATATACACTATGGAGTATTATGCCTCCATCAGAAAGGATGAATACCCAACTTTTGTAGCAGGACTGGAAGAGATTATGCTGAGTGAAATAAGTTAAGCAGAGAGAGTCAGTTATCATATGGTTTCACTTATTTGTGGAGCATAACAAATAGCATGGAGGACAAGGGGAGATGGAGAGAAGAAGGGAGTTGAGGGAAATTGGAAGGGGATGTGAACCATGAGAGACTATGGACTCTGAAAAACAACCTGAGGGTTTTGAAGGGGGGCATGTGGGAGGTTGGGGGAACCAGGTAGTGGGTAGTAGGGAGGGCACGGATTGCATGGAGTACTGGGTGTGGTGCAAAAACAATGAATACTGTTACGCTGAAAAGAAATAAAAAATTTAAAAAAAAAACCCTTAATGTTGACTAGAATTATAACTATGTTAGGGGATGGATTGGTCCCTGGTATTAAATGTAAAGCTTGTGAACTTCAAAAATTCCTTTCATGTAGTCCTTACTATTTGTATTACTATTACTATTACATATTTATAGGCTTTTTTTCCCTGGGAGCATCATGAGGTAAAATAAGGGGGCATAGGTTAAAAATACCAGATACCCTTCTTTGAGACTCTTTATACATGAAATGAATATCTCACCAAATTGTTCTAAGGATCGAATATGGTAGTATATGGATGCCTGATACAGGGACTGCACAATTCTTGTTAATATTTCTTTTCTTACTTCAGATTTTATTTTCTTTTCTCCCTCTTAACCTCTCCCCACTTTCTCTAACATAGCTTTGGCCCTAGATTATTGAATAACTGAAAGAAAAAAACCTATATTATTCTCTATGGAATTTTGCATTTTAGTTCTTACCTATGTCACATATGAAAAGACCAATAAAATTCTGTTATTGAAACAAAAAGATTAAGAAATTGGTTCAAAAAGGAGAGGAAAACTTTTTAAAAAAGGAAAATAAAATAAACAAATATTAATGTTGAAAGACTAGAGAATCATGAGGAAAAAGCCATGAGTTCTATGTGCTATATTACCCTAGTGCTGGAGTTTTGCAGTTCTTTTTGATCAGTAAACTTGGTCTTGGTTGGATGTTCTTGCTGATTTTCTGGGGGAGGGGCCAATTGCATTGATTCTCAAGTGTATTTGCCCCAGGTGATTTTCATTGCCCTTGCCAGGGGCCAAGCTAAGTAATCATCTCCCTTTTGTTCTATATGGCTTTTGTTCCCTGAAGGCTTTCCGCCCAGCTTTAGAGGATGAGAATGAAAATTTTGGCCTCCCAATCTCTGGCCCCAGAGTTGAAAGCTCACCACTCCTCTATGAGCCCTTGGAGAAAAGCAATCACTCCTGTCTCAGTGGGCTCTGTCTACACTCCGTGCTCACCCAGACTGTGACCAGGTATTTCTATCTCTGGTACATGGCCCCGTTTGAATTCTCCAAACCCTGCAGACTCCTGCAGCATACTCCTAGGCTGCTACTCTTAGGGGAGGAAGAGGGGGGCGTCTCTCTGCTGCTTGTTGGGCTCCTGCTCAGAGACCAGTGGCCCAACTATGTTGCAGTTCATGGTTTATGGCAACCCCAATATAAGAGTCCACTCCTTGGCCCCCTGATTTCAGCCAGCTTCTCCATTCAGAATACCTAGGAGCTCTGCCTTACTCAGTTCACCCCAAGTCTTCCTGTGACCCTGAGAGTCCTGAGACCACACTGTCTCAGCTAAGGTTCTGTCCCCTCTTAGCAACCTGAGTGATGTCACTCACCAGAGCAGATTTCTAAAAGTTCTGATCTTGTCCTCTGCTGCTCTATCACTTGCCAGTAGCCAGCTGAAGGAGGCTCTCTCCACCTGCAGTCTATCTTCTCATATATGGTCTTGGATTCACTTTTCTGAGCCTCCTACCTTGCAGAGGTGGTCGATTTTCTATTTGTAGAGTCGCAGCTATTCTTTTCTTAGGTCTCTGGTTAAGTGCACAGGTATTCAGATAGCTATCTTGCAGAATTCCTCGGAACAGATGAAATTAAGGTCTCCTACTCCTCTGCCATCTTGGACTCTCCTATAACCATGTATTTTAAAAAAAAAAAAAAAAAGGTTCAATTGTGGTAAAAACACATAACACAAAATTTACCCATTTTAATCATTTTAAAGCACACTGCTCATTAGTGTTCAGTATATTCACATTATTATATAACAGATCTCCAAAACTTTTTCATCTTGCAGAGCTAAAACTCCATATCCATTAAGCAAAATGAATGTTTTTTATGTTTATACAATCATGAAGAAATAACAAAGGATTCTTAATAGGCTGTAAACATTTGTTAATGGGGAAAGGCAGTGTTTCTGAATGAGGGAGGGAGAATTACGCAAAACAAAAATGAAAATAAAAACTAGGAAAAACCACATTAAGACAAAATGTGTACCATATTAGCACATTTATGTACTTATAAATGCAAAAATATTTGTGTGAATATATGTAAATAAAATAAAGGTAACTAATCAAGCAGAAATAAAAGATTAGCAAAAATTGAGCTTAGGAGATAGCAGAGGGAGTAAAAGTAAGATAATTTTCTTTCATAACAGAGTTGGTTGATACTGTTGAGTACCAATAAATTTAGAAAACAAGGCATAAGTATAATATTCAGTAATATAGAGGTAATGACCAGAAGAACTTGAAATTAAAATGGCTAAATGTGGTTATCTCTGCTAAATAGAAATAGGAATAAAGAATGGGAGATTTTTGCTTAGTGTTTTATAATCTTCTGTAATCCTAGATTTTTTTATTACCATATTTAATTCATTTTTATAATTAAAAAATGGTAAACTTAGTACTTATTCGCTGGGTGCTTACAATGAAGTTACATACCACATAAGAATTAAAGTCCCACATACAGCAGTATCATTCCACAATATAGTTATCTGTTTCTAAATATGTATATAATATGATAATTTTTCCTTACAAAGTGAAGTTTAGTAGCAGCATTAATAAAGCAAAGGGAGGCACTACATTTAAAACTTCAATGATCACTATGCAGACAGTAATGTCTAACACCATAAAATACTAAGATGAATTAAGGTGAGTAACAGGACAGCAGTTAAGAACATTAACCTAAAATTTGAAACCAATTTAAATATCCTATGGTCAGCTATACTATGTAATGGAAAACCACATCAGTGTCCTCCTAACATGGATCTAGGCACTTTAACATCACTAGTATTAGTCAGACATAATAGAAAAATGGATCCCGATCTAAAAGGCTTTCTAGAATATGCTTGATGTTGAGTAAATTTAGTAGAAGTCATTCATTTTTTTTCAAAATAGTCACATGTAAATCATGGCTTTAAGTATAATTGTAGGCAAATTTCCAGATTTCTAGAGAATATGAATATGGGAGGGGGGTAGTGATCGAATTTTCCAGAATTTGTGAGTAAAAATCAAATCACCTTTTACAGATGTTAAGTCTAACATGATAGAGTGCTAGCAGCTGTATTTGTTTGGTTTCCTGCTGCTGTTCTTGAAAGAGTGCTCTTTGGCATTTTTGTATGGACCTAAAGAATGGTGTGGGTTTTTAATCTGTGCATGGTGTAAGGTGGTGGTTCTTTTCTGTAAGTTTTGGTATCGAAAGATGACATATTAATGTGAGAAATTCGATTTTGTTTACCAAGAGGATCAGAAGATTCGATTACAATTTCTCAATACTAATTTTCAGAATGAATCATGTAAATGGACAGAATGAAATAAATTAGCAAACCACATGTAGGAGAACATCTGTTGTCCTATCTTATACATGGTAATTAAGGCAGATAGACTATTTGTTTGATCCCAGCTTTCTCTGAATGCATGTGAAAATCCAGCTTGCAACTACTGCTTTTCCAGGACCATTCATTACAAAGGCTTTGAGTCCTTGGAGTTGAGAGAGAGAGAGAGAAACATAGGTTGTCTATTAAACACTTTGCATGCTTTCTCCATGAGAAAATAAGGATTAAAGAGATTAAAGGATAAAAGACAAGGCTCCATGAATCAGGACACATAAAACTTTACATTTTCAATTATATTTTATATTTTACAAATATGCACACACAAGAACCTGCTAATCATCTACCATGATTAAAATGTTTTCTACTCTTAGGTTTAGTTCTGAAGGTATAGTCCATATTAACAAAAGTAAAGTAGAGTTGATGATTAAGGTAGTTAAATAATTTTCAGAACATTTAAGCTTTTTAGAAATCTGGCTGTTTACACTGGTGATTGGGCAATTCTCCATGTTACTCTGTGTAATGAAAACAAAACATTGATTTTACCTTTATGTTTTCTTTTATCAATTCTCTTGTCTGTAATTCCCTGTTCAGCTCTTCCTAGAAATTAAACATAATTCCTTTCTCCCTGAAGGTGTAGAGAGCTCTTTCTAATCTTCAACAAGTTTTCAGTAATGCATGGGTTAAAGTATACTCACACGTAAAAATAAAGGAAATTCTGGAATATAGCTCAAAAGCTGAATAAGAAAGACCCAGACATAAAATAATCTGGATACCTGAATAGGTGATGGCAACTGGGGAATGTCCATAAAAGGGCTTTGTAGGATTCTTAGGAACGTTGTGTTTGGCAAATTTGTAAAATTCCGTCTTGTTATCTCCATATCTTCATAAGAGTTTTGTTTGTCATTACAGACTGTTCATCTTTACTGAACTGAACTGAGGACTGTATGACTATGCTGGTTATATGCTTCAATTTTATTGGTCCCTATGAGGAACTCCACAATTCTTTATGGCTTGAATGTATCTGTGCCTCCCAGGATTCCCCTTGTGGCATTCCACCTCACACTGCTGGCTGCCCGAAGCAAAGTAAGGCATTTCACTCTGGTACGATCCATCAGAGATCTCTCTCAACTTAATTTGCTTGAATTAGCGAAGAAGAATGATTGGCTAAGCCACTCCAAGAAGGACAGAGAATGAGGAAATCATTAAAAAAAGAAAAGAAAAGAAAGAAAGAAAAGTAGATGTGAGAGATGTCAGGGAGAAAGCGAGAAGGGAGGTTCTGGTTGACTCGAATCTTTAGCAGAGCTAGCTTTACGGGCACACAACCTGCACACTCATACAGGATTCTGAACTCAGAAGGGCTAGCGCATAAGGTTTCATGCTTTGCTATCGTCATCTTGAAATTCTCAATGATTTTTAAACAAAGGCATCTTGTTTTTTCATTCTGTGAATTTTGTAGCCAGTTCTGAGATCAAGTTCCTTCTGTAATGTGAACGTCTTTAGTAATTTTCTTTGTTTTGTAGGAAAATAAAAATCCTTCAGTGTTTATGCTAGTTTGAGTTGAGAATTTGTGACTTGTAATGGAAACAGTTGCAACAAACATGTCTTCAAATCTGTGCTTTCTATCAGTCCTCAGGTTGTGATACCAACAAACCCTGATTATCTCTGAAGAATAAATTATTCACTTATGAATGATTTATGACACAGTTTTAACACTAAATCTTGTTTTCCTGCCATCTGTCATGCCTTTAGCTGACTTCACAGCATCAATTAGATAGTCCATGGAATGAAAACTAATGTTAAATACTCCTTAAAAATATTTATATGTATATATATTTTATTTATATGTAATATTTTATTATATAATATAAATACCTAAAATATATTTTTGAAAGTAGGAATATATGATACATATATAGCATGCAACAATACATGTCAGGGAAAGTTATTACATTTTTAGAGTATTTTCCAGTTTATAAAATGCTTTTACACACAATGTATTACTATAAGAAGTTCTCTATTTTGAATTAAACCACTGGGCCATTGATGGGTAAGCCATCTCCCTGGTAATGGGTCCATTTTCTCATTTTAATATTTTGAAAACAAATGAAAATGGTATCGTACTGCCATATAAAGGCAGGTTTTATCTACATCTGAAATCCAGTTTGTAGTACTGGTCATCATAAGTTGGTACACAGAAAACTCCATCTACAATCAACCAAAACAACAGAACAGATCAGGTGCTGCTTTATGGAGACAGAACTCAAAGACACGAAAGTTTTTGGAGGACATGTTCAGGATGCAAGAAATCACATGCATTCATTAGATGGAAAGCTCATGTGCGTCACATTCTGAAATATTATAAGGTCCTGTCCTCTGAAACCTCACTGTAGTAAGCTTGGTGGAACTAGAAGTACTACTTAATTTCAAAAAGCAGATGGACAGATTTATTAGGTACAGATATACGCAGGCCTGAACATTAAGGTTTAATGTAGATCTGATGGAGGGCTGACACAGGTTTCCACAGCTCTGTAGTTTTATCATTCAGGAAATTTCCGGTCTAGACGGCTCTGAGGGTTCATCTAGCCAGAGGACTTCAGCAGGGCCCTGGGGTCCCAGAATTGCCTTCCCAGCGCTGTCCATAGCTCTCCTTGTTTCCTTCTTTGCATCCTTGCTTGAGACCACTATCCGGGAGATGAGTGAGGAACAGCTCTTCCTTGTCACAGTGTAAATGAAGAAAGGATGTTTTATTTTGTTTACAAAAGTTCAATCCCTCCTGTTAGTAAGAAGTGGAAATTAGGTTGAGGGACTCCTATAACTGAGAGAGGTGAGGAATAGAGTTATAGAAATGGCAAGACCTTCAAATGAATTCAGGATTTAGTAACCAGCTGAAGGACAACAGCAGATGGTAAGTTTAGAGGTGTACAAATATAATGGGAGGAGGTCAGATGAATTTCGATAGCAATTGCAGAAGAACTGCGTGATAGTTTTGAGGAATAAAGGAGAGAAGAGAAGCCATATGGTGAGATGATAATTAGACTCCAGTGTTTGCCTTTAAGAAAAGGAAAACCTTGGAAAATTATTTATGAAGACACAACCTAAGGTAAAGAAAAAGATTTACTGGAAAAGGAAAGAAAGAGAGGTGGCAACCTCGGTCTAAGCTGCAAAGTTGGGGAGAGGTTTTACAGTAAAATTAAAACAAGGGACATGAAGACAGGAAATACAAAGTAATTGAAACAGTACAGAACTATGAATCAAGCTTCCTTATTACAGGAATAGAATAGTACTGAGAAGTGGAACAGAGTTTACCAAGAAATTATTTGTACTAAGTAATCAGAAACATTTTGACACTGACAATAAATGAGTGAATTTGGTGCTTATTACAATGCAAATCTGTTCTTCTGGTCCAGAAAGAAAAGTCATCATCACCTTAAGTGCAGATGGGCTAACCTTTGCAGAGTGTGGTGGCCGTGCCCTGCAGAGTGCGTGGAGGGATCGGAGTGGAGTCTGAGAAAGCAGACGGAGGCTGACTCAGCCGGGAGGGTGGGCAAGTGACAGAGCCTGATCTGAAGCAGGGACAGAGAATGGGTTTCAGGGGGGATTGAGGAGGGAGAATCGACAGGATTTAGAGACTGGATGTGAAACGAAGCAGGTCTCTGCTTGGATAGCTGGGTCGGCTGTGTTGCCATCCACTGTGGTGAGCTCACGGGGTGAGAGGCAGGTAGAGAAAGATGCCAAGTTCACTTCTGTTTGTGCTGCATTTTAGGTATCTGTGGGATAGTGTCAGTTTTTTTCTCCTTCCCATTTCTGACCACCAAACTCTTCATGAACACTTTTCTTTTTTTTTTTTTTTTTTTTTAAAGATTTTATTGATTTATTTATTTGTCAGAGATTGAGAAAGAGCGAGCACAGGCAGGCAGAGTGACAGACAGAGGCAGAGGGAGAAGCAGGCTCCGTGCCGAGCAAGGAGCCTGATGTGGATCTTGATCTTAGGATGCTGGGATCATGACCTGAGCTGAAGGCAGCTGCTTAATTGACTGAGGCACCCAGGCATCCCGTTGATGAATACTTTTCTTTTCTTTCTTTCTTCTTTCTTTTTTTTTTTTTTTAAGATTTTATTTATCCACTTATAGACAGCGATCACAAGTAGGCAGAGAAGCAGGCAGAGAGAGAGAGAGGAGAAAGAAGGCTCCCTGCTGAGCAGAGAGCCCGACGCGGGGCTCGATCCCAGGACCCTGGGATCATGACCCGAGCCGAAGGCAGAGGCTTTAACCCACTGAGCCACCCAGGTGCCCCGATGAATACTTTTCTTTACATGGATAAGATACTCTTGACATTGAAGTTGTCAGTCTTCTAACCCAGAGATGACGACAACATCATCAACAACAACAACTTCCCATTATCTGCTAATTTAATTAGTTCTATTCTTAGAGAGGCAACCTTACTTCATGTCTCTTTCCCAGATTTTGGGGTGTCGCTCACTGTTCACCCTTTATCTCCTCGACTGGGGTGTAATTCATCAGTGAAAAGGAAAAGTCATGGAGAACTTTCAGGATTTCTGCTTGGAATCATGAAGAAGGGCAGTGGTGTTGGCAAACACTGGCAGTTGGAAATGGAATTGGCAGAGGCTCAGTTTTGTTAGGTGTTCAAGTGAGGAATATCCAAATGGGATTTCATAGAATGTCAGACTGAATAGGGATATCAAGGGGAAGGAAAAATTAACACTATTGATTATAAAATATGTGCCAGGCACTTTGCCAGAGCTCTTTCATATATGTTACCTCAATTAATCTTGATAACATGCTTGCAAATTATTTCTCCTGTTTCATAAATAGAAATAAAGATTCTCAGAGAATAAGTAAGTAGCTCAAAGTCACTCAGTTATTCAGGTGGTTATTAGAGTATTTTGAACATAGAGGGAAGGTTGATGTCACTTTTTGTGCCCTATACCAAAGATATGAAAATTGTTTTTTGGAGGGAGAAAAAATGGTCTCTTTTAATATATTAAACACTTTACAATATATAACACACTGATAAATACATATCAGTGTTTTACATATATGTAAACAAATATATTGTATATTTAAAATATTAAAATTTTATGGGGGTGTATAAGGAAAAATGTAATAACTCTTAAAGGGGGATGAGAATAAATAAAAGGTTGAAAAACACTGATATAGGCCCATTTCATTTAATAAAGTTTTTATTCTTTTTTCCTTTTTTACACAATTCTTTTTTTGTTTCATGTGAAATCTCACATTAAACCATAATACATACAGCAGGTAAAAGCGGTGTTGGTTTCAATGTCACTGGGAAGAGGGCCTATAAACATACCATTTCCCTCACCTTCTGTGGCAGCCCTTGAGGTCATGATACAAAGGTTAGAACTTGGAATTGGAATATCTAGAGGACAAAATTCAACCTCTTTATTTTACAGATGAGTAAACTGAGGCGAGCTTGTAATGTGTAAGCATGAACCCCTATGGTAGTTTTATTGTTCACACAAAGTGGAACTGAACCAGGCTTTCTATCCTGTGGCATACTACGGAGGTGAGGCACACAAAGAAATGAAATGAAATGAAAAGTCTGAGCAGAAGGCAGGTAATGGATGTTTAGAGAGATGATGAGAGAAATAAGTGAGAAGAGATATTTAGGAAGGATACTCATCAAAAGAAAAAAAATTGGGGGGAACTGTGTATGGTGACTAAGTGTGATGAACATTTCACAGTATATACAAATATCTTTATGTTGTATATCTGAAACTAATATAATGTTATATGTCAATGATACCTCAAAAGATAAATTAATTTGAAAATTAATTTGAAAACACTATACTTAGCAGCAGCAAATGGAGAAGTCGCAGTTTCAGGATGCTGTGTGGGCAGAGCTTGGTTTCTGGATATTTCAGACACCATCAGCAAATAGGGAAGGATGTTAACTTTGCTAACTATTGCAACTAATTACCCTTCCATGATGGAATAGAAAAATCAATACGTTAATCACAGCAAATTGAGAAAACAAATTTTAGTCTATTGTATTAAGATGGATTCAGCTAAAGGATTAGAGCACAAAACAAACAGTGAGCAAAATGGATGCCTTCAGGACAGATCTCAATAAAGACAGTCCTTATGTCCTTATGTACATTTGATTCTATAGAATGTTTGGAACCCAGCAATTCACCTAAGGCTAAAAAGGGGAAAACAGAAATGATGATGAGATAGAGACATGGATAAAAGGAAAAGAAAATTTGAAAATCTCTCTTGAGCACCAAAGAATTCTTGCAACTTATTTTATATGCATTTTTAGCTTTGAGTGACATTGTTACTATTTGCTATTGTCAGACAAATTATTATCCAAGTGACTCAACAAATTATGTTTTTAGGATGTAATTGTGCTTTAGTATGAAGGAATTAAATTATAATCTTACAAGAGTCTTAATAATTACTTAATTCTTTTTTTGCGATTTATTTCCAATATTGGGAGTGTGATCTGGTAGTGATATCTAACATTTTCAATTGAACCTTAGTTAAGTGTCTCACACTAATAGGAATATTCCTGTTCCTCTTTACACAGCTCTATCATCTACAAACATGGGCAGATTAATTTTCTAATCAAAGCATTCTGGGAAATTATTAAGCATGACATTAAACTGTGTAATACTAATTATAATCCCTATGAAGAATTTCTATCTAAACTTACAGCATAAGACCCTGGAGAAAACTTATCAGAGCACGAATTGCTTAAATGTATTTTAAGAAGAATCACATAGCCATATAATAATTTTGCTTTTTGTCCCTACCTTAAATCAATGCTGTCCTCCCCAGTGATTCATTATGGCAGCAAGATCTTGTTGACCTTGTGAAACAGATTTTTTTTTTTAAAGGTGTTAAGGCCTGTGTAAGTGTGTAACACAGCAAAGGGAAGTATTTAGCTCTATTGTGAAAATATGTCCAAAATTAATAGTTGCTTCTTACTAGAATACTACTCTCATTGAAGAAATAGAAAGAACAGAACAGAATTAATCGTGATATACTGAGGGTGTGTGTGTGGAAATCATTTAGCGGGGTCAGAAAAAATTTTCCGTAAAGGGCCAGATAATAAACAGTTTAAGTTTTGCAAGCCAGATGGTCTCTGTTGCAACGACTCTGGTCTATATTGTACAGGAAAAGGAAGCTCTGGACAATATGTAAAAGAATGGGCATAGCTATATTCCAATAGCATTTTAGTTACAAAAGGAGATGGCTGATCAAAATCACAATGAGAGCCCTTCAAACCTACTAACATGGCTAGATTCAAAAAGTTGGTTAAAAAAAATCAGTAAAGATATGGCAAAATTGGACCCTCATGCTTTACTGGTGGGAATGGAAAATGGTGCAGCCACTTTGGTCAAGTCTGGCCGTTCTTTTTTTTATTTTTTTATTTTTATTTTTTATTTTATTTTATTTTATTTTTGGCCGTTCTTGACAGACTTGCCATATGGTCCTGCAATTCCTTTCCTCTGCATATATCTGAGAGAAATGAGTAGTTGCTACCCACAGAACACCAAGTACATGAATATTTATAGTGGTATTATTTATAATAGCCAAAAGAAATAACCCAAATGTCCATCAGTCGATGAACTGCTAAATAAGAGGTGGTATATCCATACAATGGACTATTACTCAGCCTCTTGGGGAATTTTGGCAGTCTTGTGGAATTTTTGGTGACATCTAGTGGCCAGGGTTAGAAATACAGCTACATATCTTAGAAGGCACTGGACAGCCATCTGTCTTTGGAAGGCACAGGACAGCCCTACCCACCCATTACAAAGAATTATCTGGCTTCAGGGGCACCCACATCGGGCTCTCTGCTCAGCAGGGAGCCTGCTTCTCTCTCTCTCTCTCAGTCTGCCTCTCTGCCTACTTGTGATCTCTCTGTCAAAGAAATAAATAAAATCTTAAAAACAAAAACAACAAACACAAAAAAACTGATGACATCATTAAAAAAAAAAAATAGAATTATCTGGCTTCTAACGTTAATAGGGCCAAGACTGAGAAACCCTGGTTTACGTGCACACATTTTATGACTCTATCAGTGAGCATTCTGTGCATATAATTTGCTCTCTCCCCATCTTACATTATGTTGTAGAACAGCAGCAATTTAAACCAAGACGGACAAGCAGGTGGAGAATGTGGAGGGAGCCAGCCCTCAAATCCTGCAGGGGAAGCAACAGTAGTATACCTTACTACTGAAGGTTTGAAATCAAGGTGCCAGGTCAGTGCTAATGGCTAGCTAATTATTCTAACACCTGTAATTAAGTCTGAAGTGCTATAGAACTTTTGTACAATGAGGTACGCTTCCACTGTTGTTGAGAGGTAAAGCAATGGAAAAAGTGAAGTTACGTAAATTAGGCTTTGAATTAGGCTTGTAATTATGTTTCTTGTTCTAATCCACTGACTCCTCGGAGATCATGCACAGTAAAGCACTGAATTTGTGATTTTTTTGGTAGTGCTTTTGTAGAACTACAAAACTTCTTTTCTAGAACTCAAATTTGTAGAAAAAATTCATAGAAAGTTTTTTTGGTTCCTGGTTCTCTGTCTTTGTATTACTTTAAGGGAGAGAAAGAAAATGATGATGTAAGAGAATAAAAGAGAGAGGAGAACAAGTAGAGGGACGGGAATAGATTTTATTATTCAAAATGTAAAAATATTAAGGTCATTCTAAAAGGAAATTATTTCACTTTTCCTTATGTGCACTTAATAGCTCGTTGTGGTCTCAATGCCAATAAATGAAGATTTTTTTGGAGGAATGGAAAGACTTAAGGTAGTTATTTCCAATGTTCCTATATTTCTGTTTATTTGTATATTTTGTTAAAAACTGAATATGAAATATTTCTGATAAACAGAAAATTATAGAAAATAGTAAAATAGACACAAATATACCCACTGCTGAGATTAAATAGTTGTTCATATTTTGCTAGATTTATTTCAGCTCTCTCTCTTTTAATAAATAAAATATTACAGATACTATAGCTATAAAGTAGCAGCTTTGATTTCTTGCCTCTTCTTCCTTTACTCTACGGAAGTAGGTGAAGATTTGGGGTATATTTTCCTCTTTTTTTTTTTTTTTTTAAGATTTTGTTCATTTAAAAAAAAAGATTTTATTTACTTATTTGTCAGAGAGAGAGAGAGCACGCACAAGTAGGGGCAACAGTAGGCAGAGAGAGAAGCAGGGAGCCTGATGCAGGGCTCAATCCCAGGACCCTGGGATCCTAACCTGAGCTGAAGGCAGAGACTTAACCCACTGAGCCAGCCAAGTGTCCCTTCCTCATGTTTTTATACACACAAATGCACATACACCACATATATATGTATGTGTATATATATATATATATATGTATAAATACATATATATATACGTATATTTCTTCTTGTATAAAATACGTATATATATGTATATAAAATCAAGTGGAGATATATATATATCTCCACTTGATTTTTCTCTTTATTCTTGAGGTATATTCAAAAGCAGACCCAGTTATTTATTTTCTTTTTCTTTTTTTTTTTTTTTTAAAGATTCTTATTTATTTATTTGATGGAGAGAGAGATCACAAGTAGGCAGAGAGGCAGACTGAGAGAGAGAGAGAGAGAGAGAGAGAAGCAGGCTCCCTGCTGAGCAGAGAGCCGATGTGGGGCTTGAGTCCAGGACCCTGAGATCATGACCTGAGCTGAAGGCAGAGGCTTTAACCCACTGAGCCACCCAGGCAACCCCCAGTTATTTATTTTAAATGTAATAATGGATTCTACAATATAAGAACCCTTTGTGTGTTTTACTCTTTCTGTGACTTCCTGCAACGGCAGGCTGGTGAAATAGTTTACTCTTTTCTGCTATTATGAAGCAAGAAGTATCTTCATATGGTATCTTTGGGGGTCTCCAGAGAGACATGTAGACATGGAAGTGCTGGGCCACAGATGCATGTATCTTCTTCTCTCCTTGGTCCTACAAAGTTTGCTGCCCAATGTGGCTGCACTCATTGTATATGCTTGTCATCTTTGTAGGAATCCCTACATCTTGGCCAAAACTTGCTGATGTGAGACTGTAATATTTGCTAATCTGGTAAGGGTGAAATGGTATCTCATAAAATTGTCATTACAAAAAACCGACTGGGAATGATCCATCCCTTCCCTCAACTTTTCATACCTTTCTCTCTTATATAGCCATTGAGAGTGAACCCTCACAAAAGTTACATTCGTAATTACATGTTGAGACTGAACAGAAATGATAAAGGAAGAAAATGAATTTTTGGATTCCAAGCTTCTCTGGGCCTGCTTTTTGTCTCATTAAGTTTGTCCTAGCCCTGTATACCCAGCACATTTGGAGCATTCCCAAACTGTTGACTCAGTGAAGTATATCATCTTCCTGTGGGGGTGTCAGAATGAGAAACAGTGCATGCTGTTGTGAAGTTTAAATAATAATTTAAAAATGTACTTTTACAAAATGTAAAACTTAGGCAAAACTAATATTTTCACAGATGTATTGCAGTTGCAAAGAATTTCTTTTTCTTTCTCTTTCTCTCTCTCTCTCTCTTTTTAAGATTTTATCTATTTGAGAGAAAGCATGAGCAGGGAGGGGGGCAGAGCTAGAGGGACAAGCAGACTCCCCACTAATCAGAGCCCTATGTGTGGCTCAATCCCAGGATCCTGAGCTAAAGTCAGACACTTAACTGGTGGAGCAACCCAGGTGCCCTAAAAATTTCTATAAGAAAAATTTCAGAGGGATCTACGTGAAGCTTGAAAATTAATTATAATAACTTCTGTTGATAACTTGCTTATTTATACTTAGTACCTTCTGCATGCCAGGGACATGAGAAAGAAAAGAGCAACCCTTCACATAAGGTAACTAGTTTGACACAGAAAGGGCCTAATGTTTTAAAAGCTAGCCTTACACTCACAGCTAAGCCATGTTGTTCTCCTCATGGACATAAACAATCTCTCAGAGCACCAATATCAGATAAGGTCACTCTGACTGTGTTGACATGAGACAGAGCAAGACCACTTCTAATTTTATCTATGTACAAACAACAGCAAGGTCAAGTGCACATCACAAAATACCAACCTTCCCTCCTGATACTGTTGTTTTGTTGTCAGTTACAACTCTAGCTTCATTACCTGTCATTCTTCTAGATAAAATTTATCAAGATATCCAGTCATTAAACTGTCCCCAATTCCTGACAGTACTGAAATCGAGTAACCCTCCCCATTCAGTTTCTAAGGAGCCTTCCAAATCACCTAACCGAAGTCCAAATCTTTTCACTCCTTTCTAAGACTTTCTTACTGAAATACCCCACAGTTCCCCATAGAGGGCAGTCTCATCCCCAGGAAGTAATAAACTCCACCTGTTCAACTGCAGGTCTTTCTCCTGGTGGTCTTTGATGGGAAGGGTTTTCACAGACATTCCTAAGAGCTTTACATACCCTATCTCATTTAAGCCTGACAATACCCCTGTTAGGTATTTTTATTATTATTCCCTTTTGCAGATGGAGAGGCAGAGATAGTTTAACATCATCTCCAAATCTCATAGCTAATAAGTGACAGGAATACAATTTGCACTTGTGTCTAATGGTTATTAAGACTTAATGAACTGCTTCAGTTCTATGGTTCCTGATGGTCCTAGTTCTCCTGGACTTTCTACGCTGAAGATGACTTGCTCTTTAAAGATAGAGACTGGTGCAGAAAGTCTGGCACAGTATAAACAAAGAAACATTTAAAAACAAGAATTAAAAACAAAACAATAATGTAGCCTGAAGATATACTTGGAACTAAAGCCTCTCTTCTGAACCTCTTTATCTCCCCGGAGTTGCTGGAGTTGTTTCTTGTACCCAAATCGGTACCAGACGTTTACCAGAATCTTGGCCCACACCACTTCCATGTAGTCAGAAGATGGATAAGTTAAGGAAATAGTTCAAAAGAAAAGATGACTTTAAAGTTGGGAAAAAGCACACCGATGTGTGGGGAAACTGCTTTGGTCTTGAGGCTTGACCTTGGGTTTACACAAGAAGACTTGCATGGTTGCAGCTCAAGGCCCTTCATTGTAAGCTCTTGAAGTTTTTTCAGCTTTTTGGTCTTGAGTACTCCTGGCCTTGCTTCTGACCTCCAATACCTTACATCTAATGTCCTGCCACTCTTTCCTACCTAGTGAAAATCCATGGGCTCTTCCTTTCGCCTTTCTAGATCTGCTCCTTCAGATTTAATATTCCTCCTCTTTGTTCTCAATGAATCTTTAAAATAACTGCTATACGTGTATATTATTTTGTTATTCGTGTAAAGATTTGTGAACCACATACTGTCCTTAAGGACGTGGCCGAGCCCCTCCTGATTTTTTGGTGGCCCTTTCTGCCACCCCACAGCGGGCTCTCAGCCCTTAGGTACTCAGCAGGCATTCAATATGTCCAAAAAGCATCCTTTTGGAGCGTCATGGTTGCTATTGTTCTCACCTTCCTAGCACACTTCCAAGTAAGTATAGATCCTAGAACTACTTTTCCCGGTGGCCATGGCACCGGGGCAAGGCAGGGTTAGCAGACGATTTCATATTCCAGCGCTGCTCAAATAGTGGTTCAGAGGGTGTCGTCTGCCTTCCAGGTTGGCAGGAACCGTTCTCCAAATTCCAAATCATCCCACACTAGCACTAGTGACTTCTGGTAGCTTCTCACGCTCTTCCGACCTGATCCTGGCGGTGCCCTTAAGACGAGCAGCCTGGACCGCCAAAGGGGTTGAACGGCGAAACGAACGGGCCGCACAGCCAATCACGTTTCGCGCTGCCCGGAAAAGGCGGGTCCCGGGAGTGTCATTGACAAAGCCGCGCGGGATTGGCGGGTCCGGAGCGGTCCGGGGTGGCGGGAGTTTTCGGATGTGTTGGCGGTGACCTCGGCAGCAGCGGTTGGGCTGAGTTGGACCGGAGGGGCGGGCGGCGGAACCGGGAACGCCAGTCCGCCGCGGATTTCTGAGCTCCCGTCTCGCGGGTCTCACTGCGGCCGTCTTCTTTCCGTCCCCCAGAGCTGCGGGGAAGGATGGATCGGCACCGGCCGCGGCTGCACCACCCGAAGCAGGGCTCCGCCGCCGGGGCCCCCTACCCAGGCTCTGCTTCGCTCCGGAGCTGCCGGGAAAGCAAGATGCCGCGCAGGAAGGACCCCCAGCACCCTCCGCCCGGCGCGGCCGAGGAGCCTGGAGAGAAACGCCCCAAGTTCGTAAGTTTCGCCTGGCGCTGTGGTGGGGCAGCTGCTGCCTTGCGGAGGGGCAGTGGCTCCCGTCCTGGGATCCTTCAGTTTCGTTACCCTCTGACTGGCTTGACAGCCGTGGGTGGATCCACGGGGCCTTGCAGGGGGCGGGGGGGAGTTTTGTTCTAGGTTTCTAGGGCTGCCAGTCTCGGAATAGATTTACAACGACAGGGTCCAGTTCTGTTTGGATCCACTGACAAACCCACTTGGTCCACTGTGTTGCCCCACGTTTGTTCTGGCTGAAAAGCTGTTCAGAAGTTTCTGTATTGACGTCACCTAGGTGGACATTGCATTTTTTAAGTTGAATTCTCCCCACCCCTCTAGGAGACATAGCAAAGTGAACTTTTAGGTGATAAGAATCCCCCCCCCCCCAGCTTAATATTTTAATCCACGAAGAACTTTTTAAGGCAGATGTAATTTTCCAAGTACAAAAAAATTCGTTGCAATAACATGGCGGGCTATGTAGTCACTGCTAAGGAATGTCTCGCTTAGATTGGAAAGAAGTCTAAGTATTTGAAATTCGCTATTCTGGTTGCTTCTCTTACTCACTTTGGCACCCAAGGGAGATGTCATGATGAGCGGCTTGCGAATCTTTTTGGTGTCATCTAGTGAGCAATGCAATGATGATTGTTTTGCATATGTGTGTGCAGATAAATCACTGAAGGTTGATAGCTCTAGGGTGAATCTAACAATTAAAAATTTAATATTTGGACCCGTCCGTTTTACTTAGGAGTACGGAAAACTTTTTAAGTTATTGGTAAAATTATACAGTACTCCATGCGCCTTCTGTGAACAAATAAACACTCATTAGGAACTTAAGTCAGGATACACATATTAAGGGAATAGAGATTTGTGGAGGAGGAGTAAGTTGCTAAGTATACAGTTAAAAATGATGGTTGAATAAAACTGGGAGCAGAGCTGTGATATGTATCAGAATGCTGAAAATGACGGACACCATGGATTAATTTTGCTAAAGTAAGTATCAAGGTGGCCATAGGCCATGTGAAGTTTTGCAGGAGCGTCAACTATGTTGTTATTGTTATTTTAGCAGAGTTGAAGAATAAATGGGATTGAGTTAAACTGGTAGTGCAGGTAGCCAGTAGGAAAAGAATCCTGGGGCAATGGTTTTTCTTCCTTTTAGAGTCTACTCTCTGTGTTAGTGATGTCATTCTATTTTGTTTCTCACTCCTATGCTCCAGAATGCATGGGATGTGATTTTCTGTAACCCCCCCATCAAGGACGTCATGGAAACAGAACCTAAGCTAGTATTTAGGTTTAGTTTCATTTTAGGATGTATCAGGTGATTTGGATTCTAGTTTGTTTTTCATTTCCTAAGTACGTTAAAAGGGTTATTGTAAAGATGAAATGAACTCCAAAGGCAATACTTTGAAGCTTTAAAGTTAATAAACATATCTAAAACAGTGTCTTCTTTTATTTTTTATTTATTTTAAGATTTATTTATTTATTTGAGAGAGAGCATGCATGTGCGTGGGGAGAGGCAGAGGGAGGGGGTCCCAGACAGACTCTGTGTTGATTGCAGAGCTTACCACCAGGCTTCCTCTCACCACCCTGAGATCACAACCTGAGTGGAAACTGAGACTGGGTCCCTTAACTGACCATGCCACCCAGGAGCCCCCACACCCCCCACCATGTTTGTTTTTGGATAGGAGTCTGATTTGAATCACGGCTTCATAATTAATTTAGAGGTAATTTTGACTATTGATAATCCCTGAAACTAATTTAGATTCTTGCTGACATGGTAGTTTCTTTAGCTGTATTTTCCATTTCACTAATTCTCTCATCAGCAATGTTTAATCTGCTATTTAACTTGTTTGGAATATTTAAGTTTAGCAATTACAGTTGACTCTTGAACAACATGGGTTTGAAATACACAGGTCTAGTTATGCATGGATTTCTTACAGTTCAGTACTGTAAAGTTATTTTTTCTTATGGTTTTCTTAACAGCATTTTCTTTCCTTAGTTTGTTCTAAGAATAGAGTATATAGTACATATAACATGCAAAATATGTTAGTTGATTATGTTATCAGTAAGGCTTCCGGTCAGTGGTAAGCTATTGGTAGTAAGGTTTTGGAGAGTCAAAAGTTATACACGAATTTTGACTGCATGGAAATCCATCAGTGCCCCGAAACCTTGTGTTGTTCAATGGTCAACGACATTTTTTATTTCTGTAGGTTCTATTTGTTTCTTTTTCAGATCTGCATGGTCATTTCTGATAATTCATTGTTTCTTATCTTTTTCTTTTTTTTTTTTTTTTTAGGTATTTCCTATGTGACTCTCTTTATTCTTTCTTTGATAGTTCTGGTGTGTGTAATTTTTGGACTGTCTGTGTTGACTTGCACTTGTGGTGGCTTATTCTCTCTCCTCCTGTGCTTATAGATCTTTAGGAGCTCATTGCTTTATCTCAACCTATCTTTCTTTCTTTTTTTTTTTTAAAGATTTTATTCATTTATTTGACACACAGAGAGCCAGAAAACACAAGTGGGGGGAATGGCAGAGGGAGAAGGAGAAGCAGGCTCCCCACTGAGCAGGGAGGCAGATGTGTGGGACTCGATCCCAGGACCCTGGGATCATGACCTGAGCTGAAGGCAGACACTTAACCTACTGAGCCACCCAGGCGCCCCTCAACCTATCTTTCAATAGGTCTTAGTGGGGATGTTTTTCTCCGGTGTCCTTTTCTGGGAGTGCCACCGATTGGGACCATCTGTTTTAGGAGTAAGACTCATAGAGAGCCCAAGGTTCCATGCTTAACCCTAACTCTGTTCCTGGCCTATGGCTCAGTATGCCAGTCTTAAGGCTCCCTTCTGAGCAGCTCTTCCAAGTCAGCCTAGTTCCTCACTGCTCTCAGTCTCACCCTAGTAACTCTAACTTTGAGGTTGGAGATGGTCGCTCCCTCGTGCGATCTCAGCAGTGCCTCTGTATGTGATTGTTCTGTAGTTCTGTTTGCTCTACTGCCAGATGTCAAGTCGGTTCTTGGCTTCTTTTGATTTCATATGGAGCCACATTAGCCTGAATCTCTTTGGGCCACCGAGTCATTAGGTCACCTACTTGCCATGGGTAGCTGCTTTTGACTGGAATATGTAAGGTAGGTTGGTGATGTCACAGGAATAGGGATAATTTAGGTATTTGGTGTTTTACATACTCCATAAAGCTGCAAACTGGCAGTTGAACTGAATGGGAAATTGGTCCCTTGCCCCAGTCTTAGATTAGGAAGGCATAAGTTCTGGTGCCCACTGAAATCCTGCTTTACTCTGAGCCTTGATAAAGCAGACACATCCTTGTTTTCTAGTGTAGGTCTAGTCCTGCGTCTCAGGTTACTTTTGAATTGTGTATACAAGTTTGTGGTATAGAATTTCTCCCTATAGATCTGTGTAAAGAGTAGAAATTAGTCTGTTGTAAATGTATGTTAGTTTGGCTACACAGGAAATCACTGACTTTGGGGCTGTTTGGGAACCAGCCCACTTGACTTCAGTGGAAAATATGGTAAGCAGTGAGGTGGGTTTTTTTTTTTTTTGGAAGCAGTGAGTATTGAGATGCTGGGGATAGATACTGGGGGACAGGATGCAACTATTGGAGGCTGGGGGTGAGGGATCAAGGCAGGTGTCTGGATGAAGGCTTTGAGAACGTAGATAGAATTCAGGAGGATCATTAAACTTTGTCCTGCCCTAGGTCACACTCTCAGTACCTGAGCTGAAGTCCTATTTCCCTTTTAGAATAGAACAAAACAGTTGCCTCTTCATCATGAAATGCCTCTCAGTGATGCTGGGCACTTTGTTCTTACCTTTCACTGCTCTTAGAAGCACACAGCATGGGCAGTGGTGGCCTCCCATCCAGACGGAGAGCAGGATGTGTGGCTTCTGGAGAAGTTCCCCTCTCTAGGCTGTGGGCCTATTTTTGGAGAGGAGGCCCGTGCATTTGGTGATCCTGTTGGGAGAGCAGCTCTTCTTTATAATTAGGAATATCCTTTAAAACTTCTCATAGACTTTAGTGTAAATCTTGCATCTAATCATATGGTTTCCATCGAACGGCTTGTTAATTATTGTTTAATTATGTCATTACAGTACTTTAAATTTGGGTTGTGATTTTTCACCTTGTCCAGTAATATCTGTCCAGTAATATCTGTCTACCATTTTGGACATCAATAATGATAATAATTAACCCTAATGATCGAACCAAGTTCTGTTCTAGGTGCGTCTACTCACTTACCCTTTTACCCCCTACACCAGCCCTATGAGGTGTGTGATATTACTAGCCTTGTTTGCTGGGTGGGAAAAGAAAAGGACAGAGGTTGAATTGCCTTAGGTCACACAGCTGCCTGTTGGCGGGATGGGGTTTGAACCCAGACAAGCCCCTGCCTGCCTGGGTTTTTTAGCCACTGTCCTGTATTATCTCCCCTGCAGTTGGGAATTTTAATCTTTACTACGGTTCTCATTCAGGAGCCATTACAAATACTAGCACCTTTAATGAAGACAGAATTAATGATTTCCTCCTGATCACAGGCAGTTTGTAAGGTGGGAAGAGGTAGGAAGTTGGAGAGCTGTTTGTTGTACTGGGAACTTGGGGGAAGTGACATCAGAGTAGACTTGAAGATATCAGCGCATGCTCACCGGGATGTTGTTTCCGGTGTATCTGGAGGCAGGTATGGCTGGCTGAATAATGAGCACCCCCCCCCCGCCCCACCCCAGAGATAGTCATGACTTTTAGTCCCTGAAACCTGTGAGTGTTCCTTTCTATTGCTAAAAAGCACTTTCGGTGAAGGCTTTTAAAATGGGGGAAATTATCCTGGATTACCAGGCCCGGCTCTACATGCACGCTAGGTGTCCTTGTAAGAGGGAGGCAGAGGGAGATTTGACTGCAGAAAAGGAGAAGGTGATGGGACTCTCAGGCAGAGACTGGTGATGTAGCCCCAAGTCAAAGAATGTTGGCAGCCATTGGAAACTGGAGGAGGGAAGGAACTGGTCTCCACTCGAGCTTCCAGAGGGAGAGTGCTACTGCGAACACAGTCACTTGAGCCCAGTGCAACTCATTTCTGACTTTGGGCCTCCCGGCACTGAGAGAATACATTTTTGTTCTAAGCCATCTGGTCTGGTAATTTGTCTTGGCAGCCCTAGGAAATGACCACAGCAGGTATGCTTCTGAGGGGGACCACATTGAAAGGTGTGGTTTAACAGTTTATATATGAAGTGTTTTAGGAGAACCATCAAATTCATCTAAATCTCTTTGTTGTAGTATGGTTTTATTTTGGACTCCTTGTGATTGGGGTGGGGTGGATAGAAGATACATACAGTTCAGTCCTCTGGAATAGCAAGTAGAACTTGAATTCATCTTGTTCTGCTGCATCATTTTCGTAGTTGCTAGAAAGCAGAGCAAAGGTGGAGGTAATTTCTGGGTGCTTTTTCTTTCTTTCTTTCTTTCTTTTTTTTTTTTTTAAAGATTTTATTTATTTATTTGACAGAGAGAGAGAGATCACAAGTAGGCAGAGAGGCAGGCAGAGAGGGTTGGGGGAGGGTGGAGGAAGCAGGCTCCCTGCTGAGCAGAGAGCCCAATGTGGGCTTGATCCCAGGACCCTGAGATCATGACCTGAGCCGAAGGCATCCCTGGGTGCTCTTTTTGAGTTTATTTCTTCACTGAGTCCTCAGCTAACGTGATGCTTTCAATGGTCCTAGAGTTAAATTGGCAAGAATTGGAGACAGTGTTGTTATTTGAAGGCTTTAGGCACTTGAATGGCATTCATGTCAAAATCCACCTGACCCATCTGACACCGAAGCCTTCAGAGGTAAGATCATTTATTTTATTCAGGTCAGTCTTCTAAGTGAATTGCCTGAATTGCTCAGACTTTTCTTCCCCCACCATTTACCCTTCTGAACAAGAGAAAAGAAGTTTTCTGTTGTTGTTGTTTGTTTGTTAATATATGACTTATCAAAAGAAACAAAATATATCAAGTGGCTTTTGGGAGTATGTTTAGTTGCTGAAAATAGATGATATATGGCTTTTACTTCTGGATCGCTCTGTATCTTTTGCGCGTGTGTGTGTCATGGGGGGTAAAAAGGGGTGGGAGTAGGGATAATTGTCTCAGATTTAGAGTAAGGCTTAATTGCTTTTTTCAAAGACTCATGTCTTTAATTATGAAGCAAGCAAACTGACATACATTTATTACACAATGAAACCTTGCATCTCATCTAGTCTGTCTTGTAGCAATTGCTTCTGAACAGATGTTACCTGAAACACCTTTGTGCAGTTGGTAGAATGCTAAAATTTGTCATGCTTTTATTATTGTTGTCGTGAATTAACTCTACTTTATGGCATAACTTTATTGCTGTGTCCTAGAATCTTTATATATTTATTGCCTTATAAATTGGATTTAAAATTGGCTTTTTATATAGAATGTAAATTAACATGTGTATAACTTGTTTATGCTTGCAGAATAATCCAAGAAAAAACTGCTACGTATTATACTAATGTAATTGTCTTTAACTCAGCACATAGTATCCTCCAAACAGGAATGAAATGACTGCTACAGAATATGCTTACCGTCACACTCTGCTTGTTTCTCCCAGAAACTGATTTGACTTTTAGATCTATAAAATATAGATTAAGCATAACCTTTTACTTCATGGGATATTAAGGATCAAAGCACGAGCTTTCTTTGAACAGGATCTACAAAGGTAACTTTTCTCTCCAGAGCAGCAGGGTGGCATTGAAGTGCCTCATCGCTGGGAGTAATCTTCTCAAATATCAAATCAAATAATCATTATTAACTTAGGGGAGGATTTACGAGTTTCAATAAGTTAAGTTTTGGTGTTGGAATGTTTCAGTTACTGGCTAATTAATGAGAACTCTTTGAAAATGCTTGCCATAGATGGTATTCTTTAAAAAGACCCACTGCCATCTCTTCTTACAGTTTTTTTTTTTTTATTTGTAGAATTGGGAGTAGCATTTATGAGCGGTGACGTGGGCCACTGTTATGGCTTGAATCCTATAGCTATGTTATGCATTCGTTGGGGCTAGTTTCTTCTCTCTGGGCCTCTGTTTCCTCACGTGTAAGATGCGATTGTTGGGAAGTTGAGAAGCTACTGTGTGATAGGCCTGGAATGGTACCTGGCTCATTGTAATCCCGATGTCAGTCTTTGCCATTTATAGGATTGCTGTTGCTGTCATCAGTAGCAATAGTAGTAGTAGTAGCAGTAGTAGTAGTAGTAGTAGTAGTGCACTGTTTTCTAGGTTTTAGGGCCTTGGGGATATTACACTGTGTATTTGAATTACTTTCCTGTACTGGAAACTTTTCACAGGGTCAGCATTTTCCCCCACGTTGTGTGTGGCAGGAGCAGAGTCCTGCCATTCTCAGTTCTTTTCCTGGGGTGCTGGGTAACATTCAGGTTGATGCAGGTTTCTGGTTGTGATGGCTGCATAGTCAGAGCAAGGTTCTTGAACTTTCTAGGCATTATGTTTTTATACGTAAAATGGGGATCATGAAACTATGACACTTGCATGCAGATAAAACTTAGAAAAGAAACCCATGAAGGCAACAACCTCAAACTTAGGAAACAAATCCTTGTGATGCTCCAATGTGGACTTGAATGATAATAAAAATAATGTTACTTATATATGTATAGATATAAGTTAAAAATATGACTCCTTATGTTTATGGCTCTTTTACAACTATGAAACTCCAACAGATTTTCACATAAAACCCGAAACAAAACTATAAAACCAATAAAATTCAAATGAATAACAACATTAATTTAATGTGATTGATGATGATGTTTTGCTGAAATTAAGTCATCATTGTTGAACTTAATAGTGGGAAGATATGTGTATGGTTTGCTGTTTTCCTTTTTGTCAGCTTGACTTTTGGATGGAAGTGGAATCCCAGAGGCTGAGGAAGCAGAGGACAGTGATAAAGCGAAAGACTCAGTCCTACACTATTGGTAGAGATCGGTCATCTACCATTATTGTCTTTTTCACAAGATTTTAACTTGAGGCTTCGGGTGAAATAGTGATTATGATACAGTCACTGGTTATGATAAAAAAAATGTAGCCATATGTAGATATTTTCTACTCAACTGTATGAAATTGATGAAAAGGAGCAGAAAGAATCGGAGCTGAGACCACCAGCATCTATATTCATTTTTCTCTTGAAATTAACCTTACCATAGCTCTGAGTATTTGGTTCCTTGAATAGGGACATTTTGGAATTATGGACGACATTTTGGAATGGAATTCTTCCTAAGTAGAGGAGATCATGAAAACCTAGGTAGTGTGATTGCTGTTGTTTGTCCTTCTTCTAGTGCCCTGTTGTGGTGTACACAGGCACACACACACACACACACCTACATGCCCACACGCACGCACGCAAGTGTGGCCACCAGAAGCCACACTTCTGATGGAAGGACCATGGTGTAGAGTGGTCATTCAGATTGTCCAGATGATGCTTATTTTCCTTCAAATGTTTAAGATAATCTTGGAAAAATGCAATATTTAAAAAATCGTCTGGACCTGGAGAGCCCGAGAAGGGATCAGCAGACTCAGTTTGAGGACTCCAAGAGGTGACTTAAGAAGTTAGTTGAGTACTGGAAACTGGCAAAGGTTTTGTACCTTTAGTTCTTCATCTAGCAATGAGCTCAAAGTGATTAGTAAGTGTTCAGTTGTGAAGGATGTATACAGTGTGCTTCAAAACAGTTTACTTCTTCTTGGGGCGCCTGGGTGGCTCAGTGGGTTAAAGCCTCTGCCTTCAGCTCAAGTTATGATCTCAGGATCCTGGGATCTGTTCAGCAGGAAGCCTGCTTCTCTTCCTCTCTCTCTGCCTACTTGTGATCTGTGTCTGTCAAATGAATAAATAAAATACAAAACAAACAAACAAACAAACCCAGTTTACTTCTTAATAGTTTATTGAGGGAAGACATTTCCCTTGCAATTAAAAAATATATATATATATTCCTTTGGTCATACAAAAGAAATGTAGAACACCATGTACTCACAGTGAGTGTCAGAAACGAAATTTTATAAACACTATTGAAATGTCCGTTTTCTCTATCAGTTTCCTTTTAATCTCTGCTCTTCACTTCTTTGAGGTAGGGGCTATTTACAGGACTTTTTATTTATTTCATGAGGGACCTTCATGGGTTAAATATGGCTGACTACCTGTTCAGCTCTCCAAGGAAATTATCATTAATTCTAGGTTATTCTAGAAGTTAAAAAAGAAAAGTACATGCTTCTTTTGGAGTTATGATGTAGAATTTCTTGAAACTCTTAGTGAGATACATGGGTTAGTCTAATTATTAGATCTATAATAGTGCATTTATTTGGCTTATTTTATTATAAAGTATCTTCCCAGGATGTGGGGAGTTTATCCTGTAATTGTTGTATTTTCCTGAGGTGGGTTGTTTATTTGGGCATCAGGAAATGTAACTTTGTAACATTCAGCTTTTAAGTAGGATTTACAAATTGGTGACATTAATTACAGACTGTACTATACTATTAAACTGTTGTGTTGATCAAATCCTTGTGTAGAATGCAATTTGTAAGGACAATTACGATTCATTTCTAATGTAAAATCTGACAATCTGAGAAATGAACATGAGAACCAGAATGCACATAATCTGCAATCAGAAATTCAATGTGACAGTTTGATTTCCTTATAAAAGGTGATGGTCTCCAATTAAAACCATGCTCAAACCCTTATTCAGCCTCTCTTCTGGAGGTGTTATTTTGCTGTTACTGATATGTTATCTTGAACCTGTTTTCAGTTACGTTATGCACATGTCTGTGAGCTTTTGGAAGTCACTTTCTCTCTCTGCAAAGCTTGGCATAGGCTTGAGCTTACTACAGTAGGTCTGTGAACGCTTGGCTAATTGAAAATCTATGCAAAATTACTCCTGTAACCTTACACCACCTGGTTCATTAATCTATTCATGATTAATTTAGATTTAAACGTTATTGATATACCCTAAATGTCTATTTCTTTTTATAAAAGATTTCAGTGGTGGTGGGGAAGAACATGTAAAGGCTACCAGAAACATATCTGGGTCACTGGAGAACTGAGCCTGCCCATTCAGGCTCTTCTAGGGGCCAGCTATGTGGCTTTCAAGCCCTACTGTGGTAAAGAGGGTGTAGGATGGATTCAAATACGGCAGTGTATCCTTGGGCAAATCAATGAACTTCTGTGCCTCAGTTTTCCTATCTGTAAAATGGAATAGATAACCACAGCACGGCCATTGTAGCTTGTTGGGAGGATAAATGGAGGTAATGGATGCTTCAGTAGCTTGGGTACAGTGTTTAGCAGTTAATACGTGACAGCTATTGTGAGTTTTACTCTTTTAATTCTTTCTCAGATACAAGAGTAGGGGGGAGTCTCACCTGAAATGTTGAATTCTCTAGGGCTGATCATTTGGAAGGAGATGTGATGGGATCTCAGTTACTGGCAGCATTTTGACCATTCTTTTTAGCTTCTCACCTCCCTTTCTCCCTGTGTTCCTGTTAGACCCCTGCATTGTGTCCCTGAACCCGACCTTAACTGGAGTGGGGAACACACCAAGAGGTTTGGCTCCTGGGCGTACACCCCTCCTTTCTGTTTCATCTAGCCTTCTGGCCCCTTGACCTCTCTTTCCCTGTTGGTTTCCTGCCGACTTCTGCTCCACACAATACCCATTCTCCACAAAAGTAACCCTAGCACTTTTGAACTAGGATGGCTTCGCATTCCTCACCTCCTCAAGCCTGCCATAGGGTAGACGGTAAATAACTAGTACAATCTCTGGTTTCCTTGTCCACTTGCGCTGATGGCCAAGACTGCAGCAACTTGACAGGCTCCCTGGGTCTTGAAGTGGGCTGCTGTCTGGAGGTGGAAAACCTCCCAGCTCTGTGAGCTGATTTCCTTACATTCTTTATCTGTGGGTCGGCTGATTGGCTGGGTCCTCAAAGCTGGAGATAATCATCATCATCACAATAGCTACATTTATTCAGCTCTCCCAGTGGGCTGTGCGCTATCTTAATCACTTAATCCTAATTCACTGCTTTCAAGGAAGCACTCTCATCACCCTGGTTTTGGATGGGATGGAACTGAGGTAAGGAGAGAGTTTGGGGCCTTTTCTGAGCCGCCACAGCTGGGGATGGGGGTGATGGGTACCAGCAGTCAGGTCTAACTCCAGAGCCCTGGCTTTGAACCACCTCTCTGGTTACCTTTTCTATTTCTATTAACATTTATGCTAAACCATTAGCATTACTCTCTTTACCTTTGCTATGGGCCTGATTGCTTTTTGTTGTGAGTAGTTTTTTAAATTGAAAAAGTAATGTATGTGTAAGGGCCTACTTAGCCAGAGCGAGCCATTTTGTTGTTGATGCAGCAAACTTAGATTGACCCGACACCCCCCCCCCCCACCCCGAGAAGCTTACTTGGGAACAAGTCTGGGAAACCAGAAAAATATGACTGACCAGCCCCTGATAACGAAGCCCAGATACAAGGACATGTCCGGCCAGGTGGAAACGTCCAATCAGTAAAAGCGCACGTATTACCTCCCTACCTGCCAAGGATGAGCGAAGCCAGGTGGAGACATCCAATCAGGAAAGTACCTCTCTAACCACAAAAGAATGTGGGCCCTACCCTTTGGGCGCCAATTCTGACCAGAGTAATAGGCTAGTTCAAATAACTACTCTAGGATGAATTGTAATTCAATTGGCCACCTGTGTGTGGCCAGGCTCAACCACATGGCCTTTACTCTAGAAAAGTTAGTCTGTGAGACTGGGAGGGGTCGCCTCTTTGCAAGAGACGGCCCTGGCTGGTCAGTTTGATTCTCAATTCTTGGCGCGAAATAAAGCTTTGCTTGACCTTCGCTTTGTATCAGTCTTGTCCTTTTGTCTACGGACCCTTTCAGTATGCACCTCTTAAAAAGGCCAGCAGTGGAAGAGTACAGTCTCGCTCGGAGACTTCCTTACGTCCCAGACCACTGAATCCGCTTGTTCCCAAGTGGTGGCCGCGGTGACGTCTATTAATTTCTTTTGTTTCCTTTAATGATATTCTGTGTGTATGTGTAAAATACCCACTTGTATATACATGGGAACATTCCACCGCTTTCCTTTAAAAGATCTTAGAGATGGTTACCCCTGACTCTTAGCACTCCCCTTGACACCTTCTTCAGATAGAAAATAAAGGCCATTTTGCTTGAACTTGCTCAATTTCCTGCTGTCTGCACCTGTAATCTTCCCTATCTGCAGCTCTTCCTCCTTTCCCCCTCCAGTATCCACAGAAGAAATGTCTGTTTTTCTGTTCAAGGTTAAGCCCTTCACCCCGTTCTTGATCCAGTCCCATTCCATTAGGTGTGTTTCACTCTTTATAGGTTGCAATCTCTAAGAATGCTCCGGTGCTTCCCATTATAAAAGAAAAAGCAGAAGCAAAACCAAACAACCTCCCTCTCTGACTTTCTCTTGACCCTTCTCCCTCTCTGAATACTATGCTCTGCTTCCTTCCCTTCTAGTCAGTTAGTTCTTTTTATTTATTCAGTAAATACGTGAATTTATTCAGTAAATATGTAGAGCACAGGTAGATACAATTTGGTCCTTGTCTTCAAGAGGCTCCCATTCAGTCTGGTATGAAGAGAGGTGTGAACCAACAAGTGGTAAGTGTTACCAATGAGTCCATTTTAAGTCATCTTGAAGGACTCAGGTTCTGAAATAACCTGGATTTAAATCCTGGTTCTGTATTTGACAGCTGTGTGACTTTGGAAAATTACTGTGTTTCTTTGTTTGTTTCTTCATCTCCAAGTTGGGAACCTATATGGTACATTGGATATGATGATTCAGCGTGTTAGAATGAGGGTTGACACATAAGTTTTAAATAGGTCTTAGCCTGTTGCTGCTAGTATGAGGGCACTGGTGAAGGGTAGAGTGTTCTTGTTGACGAGGGATTCAGCCAACTCCCATTGGTTCCTCAACCTTCCTTTGCTTCTGTTCATTCCACTGAAATTGCTTGGGCAGAACCATTATTACCAACATGGTGGCTGATTTTCAAACTTCATCTTACTTGACTTACTTCACAGGATTAGCACCAACCTCTAGCTTCTTGAAAGCTTTGCCATGATGTGTACTTTTCTTCTGATCTTTGCTCATCTTTCTTGGCACCATTTTATTTATTTATTTGACAGAGAGAGACCACAAGTAGGCAGAGAGGCAGGCAGAGAGAGAGGAGGAAGCAGGCTCCCCGCAGAGCAGAGAGCCTGATGTGGGGCTCGATCCCAGGACCCCGGGACCATGACATGAGCTGAAGGCAGAGGCTTTAACCCACTGAGCCACCCAGGTGCCCATCTTTGCATCATTTTAAATTAGTGTTCCCAAGTACTGTCTCCAGTCATATTCTTCCAGCTTATACCTCCTTTCAGCCTGAGCTTATCTATTTCCTTAGCTTTTACTACTGCCTAGATTAGTGTTTTTCAGGAGGACTTTCTGTGATGAGATATTCTGTTCTGCTTGCCCCTTAGCATCTTCTCCGCTAAGTCAGCTTCCCTGAAGGTGATGTGATGATTGACCCCTTTTGGAGAACAGGCACATCTTATTCTGGCCAAAATGGTGCACTTTCATAGCCCCTGATGCCACCATCAGCGATAGGTTTATGAGCCAAACAGCATCAGCAATGATAGAACCAGGTGTGGGATCACAGCCGTTAGAAGGGCTGTCATCAAGGCAAGAGAGAACACATGATGATGAGGATGTAAGGGGAACCCTTTGTACTGTTAGTGACACTGTAAATTGGTTCAGCCACCGTGGAAACCCGTGTGGAGGTTCCTCAAAAAATCGTAAATAAAACGACCATATCATTCAGCAGTCCCACAGGATATATATCCAAAGGAAATTAAAACAGGATCTTGAAGAGACATGGCACTCCCATGTCTATTGCAGCATTATTCACAATAACCTAGATATAGAAACAATCTAAATGTCTTTCCACAGACGAATGAACAAAAAAGATGCACTATGTATACACACACAATAGAATATTTTTCAGTCATGAGAAAAGGAAATCCTGTCCTTTGCAACAACACGGATGGACCCGGACATTATGCTTAATGAGATAAGCCAGACAGAGAAAGATAGATATTGTATGATATCACTTATAATGTGGAATCTAAAAAAGCCAAACTTGTACAGACAAGAGAGTAGAATGATGGGTACCAAGGCCCAGGGTGGTGGGAAGGATGGGGGAACTGGAGAGATGTTAAAGGCTACAAACTTCCAACTAAAACCGAAGTTCAAGATCTCCAGTGCATAGCATAGTGATTAAACGATACTGTATCATCTACTCCAAAATTGCTAAGAGACCAGAACTCAAATGTTCTCACTACAAAAAATAAGTGATAATTATGTGATATGATAAAGGTATCAGCTAACGCGATGGTGGTAATCACTGTAATATATAAATGTATGAAATCAACACTTTGGGCACTGTTAGCTTACACAATGTTAAGTGTCATTGATATCTCAAAAAGAAAAAGAAATAGGGGGGAGGATTATCTTCACACCCTTGTGAGATCTGCAGTCCTGAATAATTTGCCCTAGTTTATTAGGATCATTGGGTGCCTTCTCATGGCTGTGGCTGTCAGCTGAGCACTTCCCCATAATCCTTGTTGACCTGTTTTGTTGGTGTCCTTGAATAGTGCAATTATCAACATGGAACCATGGACTTTTAGAAGTACTTTGCAAATATACTTGGGCTAATGTTGTTAGAAAGAGCCGGATTTTGGCATCGCTGGAAGATTGCCAAGGGCAATTAGGCTGAAGTTGCTTGAGCTCGCAGCTTGACTGCAGAAATTGGTGTGTTCAAAACCTAATGTTTTGAACATAGAATGCCATATGTTGGAAATTCACTGTGCCATGATATGTCACGGTGCAGATTTGGTGCAGTATTGGGCTGCTCTGTGTCTGATCCCATTCAAGGATTTATCTTTCTGGATACCTCAGGATGACAAGTGCAAAGAAAAGCATTAAGATGAGGAAACTTTGTATTTCAGTGTGGGTAGCCCTTGCAGGACTGTTAGTTTGTGATACTAGTTTTGGAATCACCAGAAAGAGAAAATAAGTGATCCAGGCTCTTTATTTTTTTCTCTAGAGCCTTTTGGGTTGTCAACTCCTTCAGGGCAGCTGACATGTATCGTAGGTCTTTTTGGGCCAGGCCTACTGTGGTGTTGGCTTAGCTTAGATGCTAACTGTATAACCAGCTTGGGTAATGTTTCTAGAAGAAATGTAAAATGAACTACATTTTATGCATAATACTAGGACTGGATGTAAGGGTTGGGATTGTGCTCTTTTTTCTGTTTTTTAGATGTTAACCTTGTAATATGCACTCATCGTTTGGGCTCATTTGCAGTGAGGAACCATTGTAGACACTAGTAACAAAAAGTAATCAAATTATGCAAGAAAAGTTTTCAGCAATTTAGTTATTGTAGAGTTCAAACTTCATCAAGAACTAAAAATACTGAATTTTCTTTGATTGATGTTGCCCTGTAATTTTTGATTTGGATGTGTGTGTGTGTGTGTGTGTGTGTTTTCTTGAATGTGGATATTGTTGTGACTTACATTTTAGTCTGAATCGGGAGGGCATGGTTTTCTAAGGCTTGTGGTATATACTGCAGTTTAAATTCTACAAATTAGAAATAGAATAGAACTACTTACTCCATCTCTATTAAACCCTTAAGAGAGCAACTTTAAGACATAAATGGAGAAAACTCCCTAACAAAACATATTCTTGGGGCACCTGGGTGGCTCAGTGGTTTAAGTATTTGACTTCAGCTCAGGTCATGACCCTGGGAGTTCCTGGGATCGAGCCCCTACTTGGGCTCCCTGCTCAGGGGTGAGTCTGCTTCTCCTTCTTCCTCTTCCCACACTCACACTCTTTCTTCCTCTTCCCCTTCCCGTACTCATACTCTCTCTCTCCCAAATAAATAAATAAAATCTTAAAAACAAACAAACATATTCCTATTAGTTTATAGAAATCACAGTCTGCCCCTTCCTCCCCCGCCCCCGGCTTGTTATACTCACTCATCAGAACTTTTAAGGTGTAACTTTGTGGTCAGTGTTTTAACACTTAATAATCACCCAGTTGGAATTGTGCTCGTTTTTCTTGTTAACATTTCATTTTCAAATTTCTTTGCCTCAGAAACTGCTTTATTTCCACTGTGAGTCCTCCCTAGATTTGGTAACAGCAGCTGTCCCATTGTAGCAGTGGGGACGGAGGGAAGGGGAATGAGGGTTTTGGAGTCACAGGGACCAAGGGTCCATTTCCAGCCTGATCACTTTTCACACTGGCAAATCACTTCTCTGACACTTCATTTTCTGATGTCTAAGATGGGGATAATGGTTAATTAATAGGATTGTTGGGTGTGTTGGTAATTATGAAGAGTGCTCAGGAAGTGGTGGTGATTATGATGAGGTGGACTACAGTCTCTGGGTACTGAGGGTCTTCAGTTTTGTCTCAGTCAGAGCCTTTTTTGACTTAAAGAAACAGACCCCTATACAATATCTAGTTTGAAATTGGAAAGGGCAGTTGTAAAGACACAGGGGGGTATATTCTTGGATCAAGCATAGTAAATGTAGCTGATCTTCCCAAGGGTTTGGAACCAAGAACTGATAGCTGGCAACTTCTGTCATTCTCTCTTTTCAGGGGTCACACAGCCTCGTTTTGCTTCTCACTAGGCATTTGTTCCATTGTTGTGTCTCCACAGAGCACAGCTTCTGTGTCTGTGATCTTTACACAGCCAAGCTCAGAGCCTTGCAGTTCCAGACCTACATGCTCTCCACCCATGCGAGAACAGATTGTCATTCTCATCTCCAAATCCCAAATCCAGATTTTTGGTAGAGTGAGGATCTGATTGGCTCTGGTTGGGTGTGGGGGTTGAGCTCTGCTCACATCTGTGGTCAGCCCTGGCTCACAGAGAACAACGAAGCCTGCTGGGTCCACCCCGCTGACATAGAGAAGGGGTTCTGTGCATGAGGCAGAGAAGCCAATGAGTATCTACCATATTGACATGTGGGTCTTTGGAGATTCCTTGATGATAGTCTTGGCACTGGAAGATTGAGCTCAGAAGACTTTGTCCAAGCTAGTTTTTTTTTTTTTTTTAATTAACATATAATGCATTATTTGTTTCATGGGTATAGGTCTGCTGTTCATTAGTCCTACACAGTTCATAACACTCACCATAACACATATCCTCTCCAATGTCCATTCAGACACCCCATCCCTCCCACACCCTCCCCTCCAGCAACACTGTTTGTTTCCCGAGATTAAGAGTCTCTTACCGTCTGTTTCCCTCTCTGGTTTCATCTTGTTTCATTTTCCCCTCTCTTCCCCTGTGATCCTCTGTCTTGTTTCTGGAGTTCCTCATATCAGAGAGATCATATGATAATTGTCTTTCTCTGATTGACTTATTTCACTTAGCTTAATACCTTCTAGTTCCATTCATGTTGTCGCAAATGGCAAGATTTCATTTTCTTGATGGCTGTATAGTATTCCATTGTGTGTGTTATCTATCTATATAAAAGATCGTTATACATTTACCCCTAGTTTCCCATTAGAGTCACAAGTAGTTATGACAGGCTTTATAAGTACTTGTGACAGGCTCTACCTTCAGATATTCTGATTCAGTTGGTTTGGAATGTTAAGAAAAGAAAACAAAAACTCTTCAGCTGATTCTCAGGTATGGTCAGGTTGAAAACCACTGACCTACAGTGTTCCCTGTACTAGGTCTAGGCATTCAAAGATGAGGAAGAACCAAAGTCCCTGGCATATTAAAAACAAAACAAAAAGAAAGCCAAAGACAAACACAAACTGCAAACAATGATCAGTGACCCAAGGGAATTGTAAAGGAAGAGCTTTGGATGAAGTGTGGTGGACTTATCATTTTTTGCTGATAATGAAGGCTGACACCGCCCACCCCCACCACAGGTTTATTCATGCAGTAGCTACTCAGGTCTGCTTACCTCCATCTCATTCACCCAGCTAGCTGTCCCTGTCCTGAGGCCCAGGCTCTGGGCATGGCCTTGGGAAACTGCCACTGCTTGAGTTCTCAGCCCCAAAGAAAAATGACAACATTGCGAGGCCTCAGCAGCTGTCAAGAGAATGGTCCAATATAACTGACACCCAGCAAATAGAGATGCTGGCAAAATGACCATGACAAAAATCCTGCTCTCGGAGCCTATGCCCACTCTGGGGAGGGGACCTGCACACATTTACAGCAGTAACAGATGGATTTAACTGGATTAGAGGATGATTTCAGCCCCCCAGTGAGGGGAGACTGTTGGATGTGGTTTTAAGGAGAATGATGGTGATCTGAACCAAGGTGATACTGATGGAGTTCTAGAATCTAGGTGAGGTTTGGTGGGGCGAGGTCCAGAGCCGATGACCAAGAAAGAATTCTTGAGACATCTTTGCTGCAAAATGATGGTTTATTAAAGCACGGGGACAGGACCCGTGGGCAGAAAGAGCTGCTGCCCCGGGTTGTGAGGGATGGCAGGTTATGTACCCCGCCGTTGGGGGAAAGTGAGGGAGAGGGAGGTTTCAATGGAGCTTCCATATGCTAAAGAGGGCCTACTAGGTGCCGGGATACTGGAGGTTTTGTGGCTTGATCAATGTTGTCTTTTCCCTTTTGGCAAGCCATTAACATCAAGATAGTTGGGAGATTCCTAAAGAATGTCACATTTGTCCCACCCTGGAGTAATGGAGTGGGGGTAAGGAGGAGATTGCGAGGTGTCAACCTTTTGCTGGGGTGAGGGGGAGATTGCGAGATATCAGCCTTTTTGCTTTGTCCTCAGCCAGCCTTCTGCTCCCTCATCAACGCTGGTGGGGATGTTAGTGTGGGAAGGAAGGGGACTTGTGGTGATTTTTTTCAACTAAGGCTTCAGACAAGCCTGTGAGGACAGACGCTTCCTACTCAACTGGTACCAGGAGAAACTGATCAGGGAGTTTCAGTGCCTGGGGTCTCACAGCTGATCCCTATCGGAGCTGGATTCCAATCTAGGTGAGTTGGATTCTAGGACCCAGGGTGTTAGCCTTCTGCTGGGGAACGCAGGGCATAAATAAGAGTCACGGAAGAGGTGTGCTTATGGGTGAGTTAGAACCTTCAGGAAGCAGGCGATGTTTGAAAGGGGAGTATGTGAAGGAACAGAGCCCAGACAAGAAATAAAAACGTTGGTGGAACAATTTAACAGGGGAATTGCTTATGAAAGTGTTGGAGGGGAAAGGGCAAAGAGGGGATGCTGCCTGAGAGGGACCGACCCTGTGGCGGGACTCAGTTATCTGTGGGCACCTGGCTCTTTGTTGACCCCTTGGGGGAGGACCCCCTAGGGCTGGGGCTCAGACTCCTGTGGGGTCTCAGGAGTTACGTTGTAATTAAACTATTGTAACTAAACATTTTTTCTAACTTTCCTTTCTCCAAACATGCTGGGCTATTCCTTTGACAGCTTCCGCACCTGCCTCCCCATCCTCTAGTCCTGTATTTGAAAAGTTTTGTTAATGGAATAGACCTAGCTGAGTTGGTCCAAAGACTGCCTTGGTGGGCTTTACAGTGTTTTGAGAGTATTTCTAATACTTCTTAGTAAATAACGCCTGGCAAGAGCCCCGTTAAGGAGCCCTGAAGGAAATGGTCGAGAACAGCCACTGTTCCTTCCATTCCCTCTGGGGCTTTCCCTCCGGGGAGTCTTGTATCTCTTGTATTCAACTGTTGTTTATTGGTTAAGTTGATTATTCATAGCATGTTTTTGTACTTTTTGTATTTGTGACTGTTCCGTAAGAGGAAGAGGAATAAAAGAGTCCCTGGCCTTAAAGTGCACTGGTGTCCACCTGCTACGGCTCCCTCCCTTTCTTTTGTCTTGTTTGCTGTAGCTGTGCTGGTCCCTGTTCCTTGAGCGCCCCAGACTTTCTGGGGGCTGCTTTCCCTCTGAGCTGCTTTCCTCCATGTCCACACAGCAACCCCCTTAGTCCGCTTTCAGCTCTGCTCCAGTTCCACACTCCCTGTCAGACCTCTGCTGGCCCAGTTCCCCGCATTCAAAATTGCAAACAGCAAATGCTCCCGCTTGGCTTCCTAGCCTCCCTTGCCTTGCTTGGCTTTTCGTTTTAGCATAACAAGCGTCACCTTCTAACATCCTCTGTAACTTATTTATGGTGTTTATGGTCTCTTTCCCAAGAGAAGGAAAGTTCTTTTAGGACAGGAGTCCTTGTTTTATTTACCAGTGTACTCCTTGTCAAGAATATAGTAATGTTTAATAAACATTTGCTGAGTGCCTGCCTTCAGATTCTGTTATGCTGTTAGAAGAGGAAATTTTCTGTTACAGGTTTTTCCCGAATCATGGCTGAGGATGAATGTGACTTCAGTCTTCCATCATGGTTATGTTTGCCTGATAATAGCATGTATTTAACCAGATATAGTTAGCAAGGAGGGATTGCTTTTCCTTCTGGTCGCCATTGAACAGCTCTGATGTGCGCTGCCCTCACTGTCTCTCACCGCGGTTATTGTCTTGCTGCTCTTTTGGCTTTAAGCTTCTCTGGGCAGGGACTGAGTCCTCTTCATTTTTGACATACTGTCTTGCCCCATGTTAGCAACCTAATCATGCAGTAGGAAGATTAGGAGTAGGAGATTAGGTTTTTGCCTAAAATCCCAAATCCTGTTTTATTTTGGTACCATGTCCTCCTTTGCATGAAAGTTACCAGGTGAGTGGTATTTACCTTAACATTCTCAACATAGCATGAGATCGTTTACATTTACAATAAAGAAAAATGATAGATTTCTTTTATCTCTGCCATTCATAAGTGTCATAAAATAGGAAAATAAAGCTAAGTCAATATGTTATTGCCACAGAAATTGAATTTGTGTCAAAAGGATTTGTGCTTGTGATGTAGTGATTCGTATATTTTTCTTGGAATTAAGTCTCCAGCAGGTTGACAACATCAATAATTCACAAAACCAAGGAGCTTTTTGAAATTGGTTAATTTATATATGTGAATTACAAAACCAGTGAATAATGTGCTTAATGTATTCAGACATATTTGCAAATATGCATTTAAAAAACCCTAGTCTGTGTTTACAATATTAGATTTTTTAGATTTTTTTTTTAACTTCATACATTATTATTTGAAAAGAAACTTATCTATATTTTCTGCTTGGTATGGAAAGTATTATCCATAGTAATGTAAAAAAGCTTTTCTCATTATAAAAATAAATAAGCTTATTCTAGACAACTGGGAATATAGAGGAAAATGTGGGGGGAAAAAATTGCTCCAAATCCCACAATCCGGATATATAAAATTAAAAATAGTTCCTGTCTTTTTTCTCCATAGGAGTGTTTATTAATGGAGTTGGAATTATATTGCATATGCAATTTTAAATGCATCTTTTTTTCATGTAACAATAGTATGCATTTTCCTATGTAAGTATAGGAGGCAGGACTGTAGTTATATAATCATTCCCATATTCTGGGAAGTTTTAGGTTGATGACAATTCTAGGTATTTAAGATAAAATATAGTAACAAATACCTGTGTACACACTTCTGTTTATTTTCTAATTCTAGAAGTAGAATTACTAGGTTAAAGAATGTGAACATAGGATTTATTTCACCAAATCCTTCTCTAAAAAGGTTCAACAAAACTTAATTTCCTTATGGTGATCCTAGAATGTAAAAAAACAAAATCCTTCTTGAACCAATAAGAAATGATGCCTGGTGCTGTGTTAGCTTTGGGAATATTCCGGCTGCATCGGTGTCTGAGTAAGACCTCTAGGAGACGCTCAGAAACAACTTATCTAAACCTAGTTTAGATAAGCTTCAAGGTACTCTAGGACCATTTCTGGCAGTGAATACTTTAAATACTTTTCAGCATTCTCCAGATGACTATAAAGGTCATGGATTCTGGTGACCTAGAACCAAATCGACTTGTAGAGCTGCTCAGAGATTTGAATTGCCTTTTCTTGGACCCATTGCACAGGAGTTTTTGATGTGATAGTAGACGTGAAAAGAACCGGAATGGCTGAGGAGAGCATCTTAAAATAGGTATTGAAATAAGTTCAAGCTGTTACTAGAATTAGCCATTCTGTTTTTCCTTTCATTTTTCCTCACCATTGAAGTTTATTGAAGGAAAAAGAACACTGGCGTTGAGTTAGAATTTAAAAAAAAAAGAGAGAGAGACTTGTTAGGTGCCCAGCTCCTGTGTTGTGTCATCTAGGAGAGAAGTTCAAGTAACAATTTGATAATTGGTTTTTCTAGAGAGGTAGTGGTTTTCTAGCAGTTCTGTTGCTGCCTTTTGATCCTTCTGAAAATGTTGAGTTTTCTTAGAAATTAATTTTTTCCCTTCTATGAATGCTTAACTGATGTCTCTTCCTGAAAGCTAGTATATCTCGAGGACTCTCCTTTCCCAAAGGAGGAATTATGGAGAAGAGAGGTTAGGTTCTCTGGCGGGTGAGAGTAGCGAAGACTGGGGTAATGGCCAGGTGTTTATTTTTCTGAGGTAGGCACGGTTTGGTTTTGAATAAATGAACAGATCAAAAGAAGCTGGAGAGATTTTACTCATTCTCACCTGTCCCTAACATGTCTCACTTTCTCTACCGGGGACTAAAAATATGACCGCATGAAAAGCCAGTCAAAAGCTTTTCTTTATGTTATCAAAGAGCCAGCTCTACTCTTATCCTCAGTGCTATGAAAGCTTCAGTATTATTTTTGGACGTTTCTGAGCTGTTAAATATGGAGTCCTTGAATACTTTCACATCTAGGTATGGTCTGTCGTTGCCTGGGAAATGAACCTTAGGCTCTGTAGGTGTGGTTAGTGTCTTGATTAGTCCTTCTTGTTTTTTCTCTCAGACTGTTGTTAGACTTCCTGAACTTGGATCCCTTTGAGTTTTCTTACCCCTGCAATATAATTCTGTCACAATTCATCACATGTTCTTTTTTGTAGAAGACTGTTTGTAATATAGCTAGTAACTGGGCATGCCTATGTGCTTGCATAGTTTTTAAAAAACTAAAGCATTGAACAAATGGAGTCCTTTTAAAAGCTAGATTCTTTAAGTTTTTATTTGAGAGAGAGAGAGCGTGAGCACATGAGCAGGGAGTCCAATGGGGCTCCGTCCAGGACCCTGGGATCATGACCTCAGCTGAAGGCATTCGCTTAACCAACTGAGCCACCCAGGTGCCACTAAAGCTAGATTCTCAGTGAGATGGTTTCACCATCTAAAGAAGTTTTGACCAAAAAATTGATCTTACGCATCTTTCTTCTACATAAGGGTGACTGTTCTATTCTGAGTTGTGAGTTTAACTCTAACTGAAAGGGCTATGTAGCTTTAGACCTTCGGAGTTCTAAAAAAATGTTGTTTCTGGGTATTTACATGTTCTGTGTTTTGCATCCTGTAACCTCCACTACCCACTTTTCCTGTTTGGTATTGTACTTTCTGCATCTTTTCTGCAGTCTTTAGATCGTGAATCTTCCTTGGGCTCTACTCTAGTTTTTTAAAAATTGTTTCTTTCCATTCCCTCGATGTTGCTTTTATGACATTTTCCTCAGGCAACTCAAACAGGTATTTGGGACTATTTCGCTGAGGAGGGTGTTTTCTTTTTACCATGGTGTACTTCTCTAAACAGGATTCCAGCGGGATCCTTTTTCTGTGGCCTGAGTTTTTAAGCATTAAGTCACCTAGAATGCCATTGTCTTGGTAATTGGCTGTAGTCCTCTCCTCTTGTGAGAGGAATGCAGAACGACCCCTTTCAGGTGCCTTGCCCCCTTGGGATTGGGGTGGTATCTCTGGTGGAAGAATAGAGATGTGTTAACCACGGGCAGTGGGCTGGAAATCTCTGTTGGCGGGAAACTGGTGCATACAGCAGGCAGTTGGAGGGAAGGACTTCCCACACAGTCTTTCTACTGCTCCTTTTCCTGTGAACTTGAGAGCCATGTAGACTGGTGTCTAATTGTAATAATGGCCTCTGGGAGGAGACTGTGACCCCTAAGTACCTCAGAAATCTTAATAGTTCTTCCTAGGGGTATACCCACTCTTAAGGACTTCTGTGCTTGTTATTTTCAAGGACTGAAGGTAATATTGAAGACAACTTCTAGCCCAGAATTAGAAACCAGTTAATTCAGTACTTTCCTTTCTTCCCAATTGAACAGAGCGTTTAGGTTAAAACCTAGTGGTGGGGCTATTAAGTGTGGTGGGTTAGCTACTCAGCTTTGGTTCTACACAAAGCTTATTCTGGGCCCTTCCAGTTACTGTATTCCTTGCCCTAGAGGAAGGAATGTCTTGGTCAAAGAGCAAGAGAATCTGGGATAGTGATTTGTTCTGTACAATTTTTTAATCTGTATCATCCCTCAGGTAGATTGATGAGCATAAAGATGTATTCTGGTGTACAAATATGAATAACAAATTTCATCCCATCCATGTTGAATTCAGTGCCACGCAGGCTGTTAGATGATGAATGCTAACACATGTTCTTTTATACTTCTAAAATCAGATCTATTTAGGAATGCACTTGACCCTTTCTCTGCCCCTTTAAATGGTCTAATGCTACTGAATAAGACAAGGAAGCATTGGAAATTGATTCTGGCTCCTTGAATACAAAATCTTGCCTGACTCCGGAATTTATAAAACTTAGATTTCTGGTTGTCTTTTTTTCCTCCTAAATACTTTTTCTTTTGAACACCACTTTGTAAGAAACTAATTTATTCACTTTGTAAAGTGGCCTTATGTTTGTCTAGCAGGGAAATCAGCAAAAGGGTTCTCAAAGAAGCTAGCAATGAAATTGAAAAGTGTCTACTGTCACCACTGGTGATAAATCAAACTGATGTTAAAGATGCAAATAGTCATTCCAGTACTCTCTTCGTTACTAGAATTGTTTAAGTTTAATTAAGCCAGCAAAGTACTTCATTCATTATCTTCTATGCTGCATGCTAATGGTAGATTTAAAGTTTCACTGTCTTGTAGTTCAGATTTTTTTTCATGTTTTAAATCTCCCTATCCATTGTGTTCAAAGTCCATTTACTTAATGGTAACAAATATTGTTAATCAGGACTATCTATTTGTTGTAGCACAGGTTTCTAGTTTATCAGGTTTGCAAGTCCAAGAAATCTTGAGAAACGTTTGAAATTACACTATTCAGGGTTCCTTTTGTCCATCTTCTTGAGAAGGTGATTAAAGCAATATATAATTCATTTTTATTAGACTGTCAGGAATTTAATTACATTCAACTTAGCATTGTAGAATTTTTAAATGTATTCTATTAGCTAAAATAAAAAAAAAAGCTGTTATAAATTACTGATATGATTGGTTTCTTTTATTTGCAGCATTTAAATATTAAGACACTGACGGATGATATGGTAAGGTTATGCTCAACATTTCTTACGTTGTGAATCTTAACTAACCATGTAATGTGGATGCCGTGCTATGCTAACACCTTTGAAACTGCTTGTTTTGGAAATATGCTGTTTTTTATAATGCCAAAGTAAGAGGCAGAACAGATTAAAAAAAAAAACATGACATTTTTTGCTTTTAAATAGTAAAAGGAACTAGTTGATATGTTAATTTAAAAAATTTGTTTAATTACAAATTGTTAGTCAACTTTGAATCATTCAAATCAGCTCTCATTCTTTGGGGATGAATTGCACACTTCAGAAAGAGGTAAAAAAAATAGCTAAAGATATTTAGCGTTTTGAAATATGTAGTTGCTAATTAAAGTAAACCAGACTAAAATCTCATGCACGTATTTAAAAAAATATTGTTCAAAAACGAGAGAACCTTCCTATTTGTTCTGCCTATTGCTGCTTATCAGTAATGAACACTTTATAGCACTGTTATGGATTTCTTGTATATTCGAGTACATGTTTTTGAGAAATAGATTTTTGAGTGTAACTCGTGGCTAATGATAAGGGATAATAAGAACAGCAACAAGGTCCACCCAAATAATAATATTTTAAAAAGTCAGTATGGTGGGACAAAGCGCAGTGCCTTGTTGACCTGATTTTGAATTTGAATTCACCTTTAATATGAAACAGGGAGCCTAAAACATAGTAAGCCCTCAAAAAAGTGTTTGGCACCCTTGTTATCCAAAGGACTCTGTTGGGTACTTGGATAAAGTGGATATGTGGAGTTGAATGAGATCTAGATCTTGACATGCAAGATGGAAGACATTCAATTAGAATATTCTGTTTTATTTCTCTGAGTAAGATCTAAGCAAAGAAGGTTGATGCAAGCTTTTCTGGATAATGTTTTTCATATAACAGCATTTAGAAAGTTGTAGTGATATAGAATGCTTACAGAGAGGATATGTAATTTCTTACCTCGCAAGGTAGATGTTGTCCTCATCTTGGCCCTCAGTTACACGGAGGGTCAGCTAGGTTAAGTAAGCAGTTTGCCCAAGTATGCGCAGCTGGCCAGGGGTGCAGCTATGGCTTGAATCTTGTTCCACAAAGCTCCGAAACCATATGCTTGGGCAAACTGTAATGTACACTTTATAGAACTGTTATGGATTTCTTGTATATTCGAGTACATGTTTTTGAGAAAAACATGCTGACTTAGCCTTCATATGGCTGCTTATGACTGATAATAAAACCACCTTCAATTTTTGGTATGATAGAATATATAATATACAATGATAGAATTGTAAGAGCCTTCTTAAAATAGTTCATCTAGCATATAGTTCACCCATGTAAAGTGTACAACTGAATGGTTTTTGGTTGTATTCAGAGTTGTACAGGCATTGCCACAATCAAATTTTAGAGCATTTCCACCACCCAAAGAGAAGCTTCCTACTTATAAGCAGTCACTCATCCCCAACTCCGCCAGCCCGAGGGAATGTCCAGGCTACATAAGCTAGAGACTGCCACTTCTGGACATTTCCCATGAATGGAGTCATGATACATGAAAGCATTCAGTCACAAAAGACCGCTTTGCATAATGTTTTCAAGGGTTATCCATGTTGTAGCTTGTATTGCTGCTTTGTTCCTTTCTCTTGCCGAATGCAATTCTAGGACTTGTGAGATTTGATCATATTTTATGGGCACTAAGCATTTTTTCCCTCTCTTCATTTAGCTGCTGCTCTTACCCTTGTTAGGACTGACCTTGCACATTGCCAACCCGCAGCCTCTACTCTAAGTTCTAGAAACAATCCTGTTTCTTTTCTACAGTGGCCTCAGCAGGTCATTCTGGAACCCGCCATGCTCTGATCGTACGTTAATAAATGGGCTCCTCCTCAGTGAAGACTGTAGTTTTCTCTCTCCCTTTTGCCTCCATCCCTGCTCTCCCCTCATCCTTGTAATCGGGCTTGGGAAGGTCAGAACTTTTGGGAAGTTACCATAGTGTCTTGTGTGGTATTTCTATCAAAGCAGTATATCACTCTATGATCTTCTCATCAGTTTAAACATCTTCAAGGAAGAAGCAGTATTTTAATTGTAGGTATGCTCTCTGGTACATGGTAAGCATTTTCATTAGTTTTTCATTGAACGAATAAAAGAATGAATCCCTGTTTTTGATTACTTGCCTGGTATTGTGGTTTCCTTGGACATGGGGATAACTTGGTCCTGGTTGGGCTTTCCAGAAATGGACCCTTGCCTTTGCACAGGAAAAAAAAGCTTTAAAAACAAAACAAAAACAAAAAATAGCTTTGGTAAGAGCTTGCTGTCAGAATTTTGACCACCTGCCTGGATCCCTAATGGTTGCCTTTTCCCTGCTTTTATCTTCAGTGTGCCCACAAATGTTTCTTCTAGATTCCTCCTTAACCTTTTCCCCCTTGACCGGCTGACTGGTCTCCCCAGCTCCCACTACTCACTTCTGCTCTTGTACTTTAGCCTGGCTCTTGAATATGCTGGTGCTTAAGTCCAGGGAAGGATCAAGCAGGCAGCTGGATGCTTTGCTGTAGAGCATAGAGAAGAAGCCTGGCTCTGCTGAATAAGAAGCTCTGAAAAGCAAACCTTACTCATTGATTGATGCACTGTGGAAAGGGCATTGGATGAGGAATCCGGAAACTCTTGTGGAAAGAACAAACTTCACCTCTTAGCTCTTTGACCTTGGCAAATCAATTAACTTGAATGTTCACTTATTTGTAAAGCAGGACTAATTATACCTTCTCTACTTTCCTCATAGAGTTCCGAGTTTTGCTTAAGTTGAAATGTGTTGCATGGCTGCATTCATTTCTGTCCCTTTTACACCCCTTTAAAAAATATTTTCCAATGTATAGACAGTGGGATGATGTGATACATTTGTAGTTGAGCCTCAAACATTGTGTCACAGACCAGTGCACAACTCGGAGGAAAGGAGTTAAGGGTAGCTGGATATCTAAGAGCCTCCGTAAAGTGTTTCTGGGGAGTTAGAGCTTAGGGAAGCATTTGCCGTGGAAGCTTTAGTGTGTGCTGCCAGTGTTTTCTAATTAAAGTGGCCACCCCACATACATGTTGCATGTGTATTCTTAATTTAGAACTTTTAAAGAAAGATTTTATTTGACAGAGAGGGAGAGGGCATAAACAGGGGGAGAGGCAAGCAGAGGGAGAAGGAGAAGCTGATTCCTCGCTGAGCGAGGAGCCTGATGCAGTACTGGATCCCAGGACCCTGAGATCATGACCTGAGCTGAAGGCAGATGCTTAACTGAGCCACCTAGGTGCCCCAATTTAGAACTCTTTAATGTGAGAATAGCGTGTTTTGGGCAGAACATGAGAGAAGGTGCATAAGAATGGTGTCACCTATAGTCACATGTTTGAATGAGTATTTTAGAAACATTAAGTTGAAACATTCTGGGAAGCATTAATGTTAAAAATTCATCTCCTTTTAATTTGTTGTGATGAAGGCCTACAAAAATATTTCACGTTTCAAGTTATTTCTTGAGTTACAGTCAGGATTTCATAGAACACTGTCCGTTTGCGCAAAGTCCTGCTCTGGTGTGGAGATCCCTGGGCAGAGTTGATATACTTGAAACCGTGTTGTTTCTACAAATACTTGAGCAATCACGGTGTATAAAGAGCAATGCAAGGTGAAAAGGTCGTTTAGTTTACAACCATCGATTGTCTACATCTGGGTTGAAAAGCGCTCTTTCCATGGAGAGACAAAAGGATTGAGACAAGGGCAGTGAAGGGAGCCCAGTTAGGAAAGGTAAACAAAAAGAAACTGAACGTGGATGACTCGATGCTGAATTCTCCATCAGTGTGTCCGCGGAGTGTTTTTGTGGTCTAGAAGTTGTTTTAACTTGCTTACTGTCCCTCACAACCATTTGTTTAAAGTGTGGGGCCCCTGCTGATTGTCTTGTCTTTTATCCCTCCCGCAGCCCGTATTACTATCATAATCTCTGGTGTGGCCTGCAGTAATGATTTACACACTCTCTTGGCCGGGACCTGCAGTAAGAAGTACCGCCCCGCACACATACACATAAATTCTCATCTCAACTGAAACAATTTTATAAACAATTATTTAATGTTTCTGAGCATTGCAAACTCTGATCTTTTCCACTCCTTTCTATTGTATTTTTACTCCTCTCCATTCCATTAAAAAAAAAAAAAAAAAAAAGGTTTGGGTGCAGATCAGATCCACTGCATTGATCTCTTGTCCCACACATGGCTCACAACCATAGCTTGAAAATGGACATTGGCTTAGACAGCAACCAGAAGAGGTCCTCCGGTCTCTCCAAGTGTCTGCTCTTCACTTCATGACTTGTGGTTGAAAGTGGAAGTCTGGGTTCAGGTGCTAGTTCTGCCGCTTGCTAGCTGTGTGAATGCGGAGGACTCATTAAGCTGTGGAGCCTTGGTATCCCTGGTGATAGAGCTTTTTAAGGGAGAAACACTGCCAACACACTTGGTGAACTATGTATTCACTGTACTAGTGGTATAAGTAGGAATATGCTTTTTTTTTTTTTTTTTTAAAGAAAGAGGAAGGATTTCTTTATAACAAAATGCACCAATTTTATGGCTGTAACCTGATGAATTTTGACAAATATATGCAATCATGTATACACGATGATTATGATAGAAAGTTTTCCATCACCCTCAAAAGATTCCCTTTGTGCTCTTTATGGTCAATCCTTCCTGCCCTCCCCCAAACCCCCTGCCCATTTTGGTTCTTGGGAATCATGAATCAGCTTACTGCACTACACAATTCAGTTTCTAGGATTTCATATAAATGGAGTGTCTGGCTTCTTTTACTTAGTGTAACTCTTTTGAGACCCCTCTTGTGCTTTGGTGTATCAGAAATTTGTTCTTTTTATTACTGAATAGTATTCCATTGTTTGGTAATACTACAGTTTCTATATTCAGTAGTTTGGGTCTCTAGTTTTTGGGTACTGAGTAAAGCTGTGAACATTTGGATATAGTTCTTGTGGGCCGGTTTTCATTTTGGAAGGGGAATCAGGTGGTAACTATTACTAACTTTATAAGAAACTGACAAATTGTTTCCCCTAATGAGTAATGATGTTGAGCATCTTTTACTGTGCTTATTTGCTATTCCTATCTTGTAATGTCTATCACAAGATATAGGGCCATTCAAATCATTCTTGAGTGGGCTTTGGGTTTTCAAGGAATTTTTTCATATCTGTATTTTGAATTAGGTTTTTGTGATATTTCCTTATCCTTTTATATATAGGATCTTTATTCTTATATATAGGATCTTTCCCCCCCTTTCTAATCCTGATTAGTAACTTGTCTTCTGTCCCCCGGCCCCGCTTTCCCCTCGCCCTGCTGTTTAACAGTCTGGGTAGAGATTTGTCAATTTTATTGATCTCAGAAAAACAGTTTTAGGTTTCATTAATTTCTGGATGATAACTTTGCTTTTATCTTTCCTTTTGCCTTTATCTTTTTATGGTTTCTTTTTTTTTTTTTTTTTTTTTTAAGATTTTATTTATTTATTTGACAGAGAGAGATCACAAGTAGACAGAGAGGCAGGCAGAGAGAGAGAGAGGAGGAAGCAGGCTCCCTGCTGAGCAGAGAGCCCGATGCGGGACTCGATCCCAGGACCCTGAGATCATGACCTGAGCCGAAGGCAGCGGCTTAACCCACTGAGCCACCCAGGCGCCCTTTTTATGGTTTCTTAAAGTAGTAACTTACATAATTGATTTGAGGCTTTTGCTTCCTAATATAAAAAAATTACACTATAAATTTTCCTCTGAGAGCTACTTTAGCTGTATCATTTTCTGAATATTCAAAATATCTTCTGATTTCCTGTTGATTTCTTTTTTAACCCATTGGTTATTTAGATCTGTGTTTAACTTTTAAATATTTGGCTTTTCCTGATCATTCTATTACTGACTTAAAACTTAATTCTCTTGTGGCCAGGGATCATAGTTTGTGTGACTTCAATCATTTTCATTTTTGAGTCCTCTCTTTCCAGAATGTGGTCTGTCTTTGTGAATGTTATGTGTGCATTCTACTTGTTTTAGAATTAGTCTATAAGTCCTATTGGTTGACAGTGTTGTTCATATATTCTGGATTTTTCTGTTCACTTGTTCTAATAATTGAGAGAGAAGAGGGAAGTTTCCAACTATGATTTTGGATTTTTATTTCTCTTTTCAGTTCTATAAGTTTTGCTCCATATATTTTAAAGCTCTGCAATTAAGTGCATATATACTTAGGATTGCAGTAAATCTTTCATCATTATAAAATGACTACTTATATCCCCAGTAATATTCATTAAATTATAGTCTTTGGAAATTTACTGGATTTATTGGCTATACTTGATATAGTTATTCCCTTCCTCTTTGGACAAATATTTCTTGTTTTTAGGGACAGAAACCTTATTGATTTTTGTATCCCTATGACCTTTTTCTATTTTGTGTGGTTTTCCCCTGCCTGTCTTAAACTATTATTTATCAGGTTTCTTTCTTTCAGCCACTGCTCCCCTCTGTGTATAGTACTGGACTGGGGTGGATCCCCTTAGTCCATGTCTTTGTCTATGACCTTTAAGTTGAGACCTATTACTGCACTGGCCTACCGAATACCTTTGTATGGATGTCTCATCTGTACTTGAAACTCTACATGCCCCACATGAAACCTTTGACTTTCTTTCCTCTTAAGCTTGTTTCTGTTGCTATATTCTCATAGAAGGTAGCTTCTTGATGATGATTTCTTGAATCTATTTCCTTTTCTCTATTCCTTCTATCAGAACATAAGGCTCCCTATCTCTTGTCAGGATTTTTAAGAAACTCTGTTGCTCCCTAAAAAGTCAGCTTCCTGCACACCAGGCTGACCCATCTAAATTATATATCTGACCTTATTTTACCTCATTTGAAACTGCTTAGGTGCTCCTGTTATCTATAAGTCAAGCCTGAACTCTTTAATATGACCTATAAGACCTTTATGGTAGGATCCTGCCTCTCTAACTTGATAGGCATTTCTTAGTCAACATAAAGACCCTCTAATTGTTAGCTTTATGCTAAGTAGTGTTCCAAATATTAGCTTTATAAATACTTAATGCCCCCTTAGAAGCTTGTGAAAATTACTATTCCCATTTTGAAAAATGGCAAAACTGAGCAAGAGAGATTTAATAACTTGTTCAATGTCATGGGGGTGGTGAGAAAAGACTATGACAGACTGATTCTAGAGAACATGGTCTTTACCAAAAGAGTTATATTGCTTTTTAAATACTATTCCTTTCTCCACTGGGAGTGCCAGTATAAAATCTCAAAGTATATTTTCTTGTTTTCCCCCTTGAAGCCATTTGTATGAGACTTCTGACCTTTAAATTGATAAGGAAAAATTGTATCCTAGTCATTGATCTTAATTCTGAGAATTACAATTGTAAAAATATTCTAAGAAGTTTTCTATAATTAGAAATGAGTTATTTTTAGTATTTCCAATAAACAAAACTGAGAGACCTTTATGTGTGCGAATGAGAGATGTCAACGAGTAAAGGATATGAATCTTTTTTTTTCTTTTTTTTTAATTGTAAAAGACATGGGAAAACTCTCTATGGGAAACCAATTCATGGATCTAGTAATGGCCTTCGAGCCATTGGTCTTCTAAGCCATTGAAGGTAACACCTGGTTGTGGGTTCTGATGAGTGTTTTGAGAGGCTTTTATTGTTCTCTGTGGGCCTTGTGACTAACTCAATATAACAGCTACCAGATTACTCCAGCATGTTCCTAATTGTGTTACGTGAGAGTGATCTGCTCAAAGAAGAGTTGCCCAGATGAATAAGTTTAACAGGACTGTGTTTGGCCTTTCTGCAGGCTATTCTTGGATCTACCTAAATGTGACCTCCTTTGTGGGATAAATGCTAAATTAATTGGACGTTGTACTTATGAAAGAAAATAATCATTTTTATCTGATTATGTACCTCACTTGCAACTCACTTAACAGAACATAAATCATCAACTTTAAAAAAAAGAGCTTAACTTAAAAGAATTAATTAAATTTTCTTTATTGGCCTAATGGGACATAAAACTTTCTGTACTATAATTTAAGTTCATTTTGAATTTTTATGAACTTCTATTTTCCTTGGTAGGTTTAAAAACCATGAATAATAATGCAGAGAGTATGGTATTTTCCAGTTTTTCTTTGAAATGATATATTCAAAAGAAACTTTTCTTTGTAAAGTAAATAAACCAGCATGGCCTGGGACAATTGAATGTATGTGGTAAAATACATCAAATAAATTCTATAAGCTTAAATTATTCACTAAGTCAGGTGAGCCGTTCTGAGCCCATTAATATGAGTTAATTAGAGCTTCCTGTACTTAGGTTTTCAGTAGTAACACTTAAGTACTATCTTAGAATCTTTAAATATTTATGGGATAGTTTAGAGAGCTCCTACTCAAATCAGTAGGAACTTAGGAATAAGATCAAGAGCTCTCAGAGTTGAATATACTAAGATGTAGTGGGTGTGCAGACTCGTTTATTCATCCTTTTCTCCCTTCATTCATTAAGCATTTGAGTGGTTAGTACTGTTATAGGAATACAAAGATAAATATGACTCTCTCTGCCTCTGGGAACAGTGGGAAAGGAGATGTGTATACAGTTTACAGTTGTATAGGTGTACAATAATACTGTCCCAGGCCCATCGTACTGTATTTAGTGTTCATTGGAAGTATAAGGTCAGCTTTGATGTTGGGAGAGGACTTGGTAGAGAAGGTGACTTTTCCACTATTTCTGAAGCACAAGTTGGAATCTAAGCTGGCAGAAGTTGTAGTATTTTTTTACTCTGATAATTTTACTTCCTGGATACTAACTGAGTGGATTCCTAATGGAAATGTTGGATTGGCAAATAGCAATTGTTGATGTTTTCAGGAAATTTTGTTTATCAGTATTACTCATCTATGTCTTCTAAAAAGTGTAATATTTATCTACAGAGCTAATTTATATTTCCTTTTATGTATATAGTTTTTGCATGTAGGAAATTAGAATTGTACTTAAAGATGTGAGTAGGTATAACTTAGGGATTGTTTGAATATTCTTTTTAAGTGACTGTTTTTTCCTTTGAGTGGATATTTTTCTTCTCACGTGGTGTTGCATTACAGAAGTCAAGGTTGTGTTCAGTCTAGGGGACTAATACTCAAAGGATCAGTGTCAGGAAGAAGTCTAGGTTATTTTCAATATATAAAACCATAACACTTGGAGTTCTTCCTGATTTTGTTGGGAAAGAATTGGCAAAGCAAGAAGCTATGGCTTGTATCCCAGACATGGAAGATAGAAAGCTATTTATTATTCACTTAACAAAAACGAATAGAACACCCACTATATGCTTGGACGATGTGGAATTCTAGGAGTAGGTCCAGTAGTGAATAAAATAATAATTCTGTTCTTATACCGTGGTAGAGTAAACATATGATAGAGGTAGTTTCAGAATAGTGTTGTTACTAGGTAATGGCAGGCACCAGACTTGTGGGCATCTTGCTCAGTCTTGAGTCGGGAAGGCTCCTACCTAAGATGTAGTTAACTGAGAGCTGAAGATGGAGTTGAAATGAGCCAGATTAAGGGGATGGGATAGGAGTTGTGGTTGTAGATAGGATTTAGGCACAGGGAACAACATGCACTTTTAAGAGACTCTGGCTTTTTTTCATTACATCTGGGTCCTACAACGTAAGAGGGCTGGAGTGGTGAAGAGATTGTCTGAAGTAAAAGTGCAGTTTAGATCAAGCTGGACCTTCTTGAGCCATGGTAAAATTGGAATGCCCTTCTCTGAATAATGGGGATGCAAAAGTTGAAAGGTTTTTAAGCATAAGAGTGAGGGGCAGGTTTGGATTTGCATTTCAGTAAGATCAAAATGATGTCAATATAGAGAGTAGCTCGGAGTGTTTGGGTGTAGAGGGACAGAGCAGACTTAGAGGTAAGTGAGGAGGCTATGGCTGTTGTCCAGGTGCCCAGAAGCAGGACAGTAGCAGTAGGGACAGAGAGAAGATGATTTAAGAAGAGTCGATCTATATGGTTTCATGATTTGTTTCCTTATTGGTTTTCATTATTACTACAATTCAGATGATTTTCTGTTGATCTAAGTCAAAATCAGAAGTCCTAGCCCATCCATATCAGCACCCAGATGCCTCTCTGACCATCCAGGTCCATTTATTCTTTTTTCTCTGATATCCTCTCCCAACTCCTCTGTTCTTCTCAAGCCCTCCTACTTTACCCGTTGGCAGTCAAAGCCTGTCTTTGAATGTTTGTTTTTCCTTCTTGCTCTAATTGAAACCTAGATGTTCTTTGAAGACTTTTCATTCCTGTTAGCTTCTTCCTTCAAAAGCTTCTAGCTCTTTTTGAGCATTTCTGGTGCAGTTCTCCTGGTTGGTCTCAACTTGAGGTCTTGTAGTTTCTGCCACCAATGCATGAAAGGCATTAGAACTTGAGTTGTTTACTTTTCCACCTTGATTTCTGTTATTCTGTACCTACCAGGGGTTCTTCAGCCGTAGGCCATGGACACCAGGGGTCTGTAGTAAAATGCATGGTGTCCTTGAACTGGAAGAGAAAAAAAAAATTAATTTCTTTATCTTCATTAATCTTTAAGTAAAACTTAGGTTTTTTTTTTTTTTTTTAAGTTATGAATGTAGGTGAAAACAAATTCCAAACACATACAGAAGGATTTGACCTGTGAATTTATTATACCACAGAAAACAGATACGTTCAAAGCACATTAGTGATTAAAGATACTTCAAAAGGTGGTTTGTGTTTAAACACTATGTTGAAATTAGATTTCCTGTTACCCATGTTCTATGATGAGTTCATGAAGACCTATTTCTATAAAATTTTAAAATATTTTAATAATACTGTTTTTTGTTATTATACCTATTTTAGTCATTTAAAAGTATCCTCTGAGGAGCTCTGTATTAGTCTTCTGTTGTTATATAATTATCCTAAAGCTGAGTGGGTTAAAACAAAAAATAAATATATAGCATTTCAGTTTCTTGGGTCTAAAATTTGGAAGGAGCTTAGTGGGATAGTGGTGGTTTGAGGTCTTCCATGAGATTATAAGCACAGCACTGGCTCAGGCTGCAGTCATGCTAAGTCTTGCTGGGGCTGGAGAATCCATTATGGGGGGTGTTCACTTCTGACTGGGAAGTTGGTGCTGGTAGTTGTTGGGGGCCTCCGTTTTCTCCTGTGTGGGCATCTTCACTGGCAGCTCTGCAACAGTTGGCTGTAGAAGGCATATTGTAATTTATTTTATTTTAAAAGATTTTATTTATTTATTTGACAGGAGACACAGTGGGAGAGGGAACACAAGCAAGGAGAGTGGGAGAGGGAGAAGCAGGCTTCCACTGAGCAGGGAGCCTGATATAGGACTTGATCCCAGGACTCTGGGATCATGCCCGAGCCAAAGGCAGATGCTTAATGACTGAGCCACCCAGGTGTCCCTGCAATTCATTTTCAAGGAATTTTAATAACCTAGTGAGTATGCTTCTTATTGAATAAGATAACCTCTGAAATTTAAATGTAAATTACTGTAAGTAGGTACATTTCGGGGGGGTGGGGGGTGATGGTAAACTTTCTTGTCAAAGCCTCTGGCTAAGGAACGTCTTAGAATTTCACTAAAACCTAAATTTAAGGGCAGGGAGGGCCATTTCTCACACTAAGGGCTATTAAAGTTAGAGTGTTATAGTGGGTGGCTTGGTGGGAATTGTTCCTGAGTGCTCGGATGTGGCCTCAGAATGGAATGGTTAGTTCTTCACACCTGCAAGGATGAATGGCCAATTTCCCCTTAAAAGAGTTCTATCTTGGGCGCCTGGGTGGCTCAGTGGGTTAAGCCGCTGCCTTCGGCTCAGGTCATGATCTCAGAGTCCTGGGATCGAGTCCCGCATCGGGCTCTCTGCTCAGCAGAGAGCCTGCTTCCCTCTCTCTCTCTCTGCCTGCCTCTCCATCTACTTGTGATTTCTCTCTGTCAAATAAATAAATAAAATCTTTAAAAAAAAAAAAAAAAAAAAGAGTTCTATCTTAGTCCAGGTCTTAGTTCTGGATCTATCTTAGTTCTATCTTAGTGCTGATGGCACCAGCCCTTCAGTTAAGACCATGGAACAGGCAAGCATGTCTTTGGACTGTCAACGTGTACCATCTTCCATAATTCTCCCATCAGCCTCACAGGGTTCCCTGATGTATCCTCTTTTCAAGCCTATTTTGAGGTTCCCTCACACCAGAATTAATCACTTATTCCTTTCCATTGCTAGTTTATTTGGCTTATGATTTTTTTTCTTGGGGTCATCTATATATTTTATCTTTATTTATAGTAGCTTCTCCTGTTTTTTTCTTCAGTTGGTAAGCCTCTTCATGGATGGTACTGTATCTTATATATTTTATCCAGTAATTGCTCATTCACTTACACCATGTGCTAATTGATTGCTAGCTATCTGCTAGGTTCTGCTAGGTTCTACCTGCTAGTCACATACAGCAGTGACTATAATAGTTTCCTGTTGCTGTGTTAACAGTTACCCCCAAATTTTAGTGACTTAAAACAGCAATCGTTTAGTTTCTTGCACTTTTTCTGGGGGCAGGAATTTGGTAGTTGCCTTAGTATGTGGTTTTGGCTTCGAGTCCCATGAGACTGTAATGAAGATGTTGGTTCGAGCTATATAACTCTTACTCTCTGAGGACCTAGTAGTCCTCTGTTGCTATATAATAAGTCATCTGAAGGCTCAGCTGGGCTTCTAAGATGGCACACTCGCATGGCTGTTGGCAAGAGGCTTCTCGGCCTCTTTAGTTTCTTTAGCTCATTTCTTTGCCATGTGGACCTCTACCAGGTCTTGAGTGCCTTCCTGGTGTGGTCTTTTATGATCTGGTCTTAGAAACCACACTCCATAATTTCCACAGTATCCTACTGTTTATACAAGTCAGAATTATTTGGGACTATCTTAGAGACTGGCTACCATAGTGACTATGACAGTTGATGGTTTGTCTAGCATGCCCCTTATATTTTAGTGGGGAAGAGACCCATCAACTTTCTCAAAATAAATCAAGGAATTGCATGTTTTCACAAGTCTTGTGAAAGGACACGAAAAGGGAATAAACTGTGTGCGGTGATGATGCGGAGTATGGAATCCATTTGATAGAGTGGTCTCCGAAGGCATTTCAGGCCTTAACCCAAAGCAGAAAGGTGAGAAGGAACTTCATTTCCTATTAACAACTCGCAGGGGATAGGTATTATCATGAAAGATTTAAATAGCTTCCTTAGCTTTGACACAACAAGCAGGTGGCTGGGCAGGATCCAGAATTCAGACTCAGGAGCCCATTTTTTAATCAGCAAGTTGCTTGTATAGTAATAAAGTTAATTAAAAAGCCAAGCGATTTTAGCTGTTAGGTTTTTTTTTTTCCTTCTCCTTCCTCAACTTTCTTTTTTTTTTTTTAAGATTTATTTATTTTAGAGAGAGAGCACAAGCCAGGGGGGGCGGGGACAGAGGGAAGGAGGGAGGAGGGGAAGGGGGGGAGAGAGAGAGAGAGAGAGAGAGAGAGAGAAGCAGACTCCTCCGTGAGCACAGAGCCCAGACCTGGATGCGGAAGTCCATCCCACCAACCCCCCTCCCCAGAGATCATGACGTGAGTTGGACACTCAATTGACTGATCTACCCAGGTGTCCCCATCTTCTTAAATATAGTTAGGACAAGATTGCGTGAAAATTGGTAGATAATTTTAAGTAATTTTTTTCTAGATTTCAGGTATGCATTCACATGGAATTAACTTATAATTACAATGAACTTTTATTTGCTTCATTCTCTTGGATTGCATGAAAATAGGTACTTCCTTTAGAGGTTCTAAGGAAGTAGATTTAGGATACTTTTTCGGGCTTTTCAAATTTAAAATGGCTAATAATTACAGTATCTTCCTTTTGTTTTAAATTAAAAAAAATCAATGCTGATAGTATTTAAAACACTGTAAAAGAACTTTGTCACTATTGTAGTGTTATACTATAGCTTAAAATCCAGATAGTTTTTTAAAGCCTGTTTTTGGTTTAATTAATTTTATTTAAACTGTAATTACTGATTATCAGTGTGAGATAATACTCAGTAGGGTGCTCATTTAACTTCCCGTGAAGATAAGTGATATTAATTTATAAAACTCTGTACACCCAGACACAGCTGAAGCCATATTAATTAAGAGTGGTGTACCACCTCCAAACAGTACTAAAATAGAATTCTCTCGGTCTTCTGTGTGTTTAACCAGTTCTTCAGCAAAGGCAAGTCGTTGATATAGTTTACCTCCTTGGGTTGGGTTTCTAGCTCAACTTTAAGAGAATTCATGTAAAATGAAAAGTAGCTATGCAAGTGCACAGATTGCGAAACCTCCCAGTGAAATTGCTGAATACAAAATAACCAACTTCTAGTCAGCATAACAGGGATTCCTATTGTGTATTTATGGACAAAGTCATTTAAAACTTTTGCTTTTGGGTTCCATTGTGCCTTTAAGCAAATTGAGTAATTCTGTGAGAGAAAAATTAGGAATGTTTCTCACACCCACCCTCATTTCTGTGCGGAGTCACAGCATCCTTCCTTGAAACAAAAACAAACCCTCCCCCCCACCCCACAACTTTAGAACGTTTAAAATGATTTGATAGGTAAAGTTCATTTTGTACCTAGCTTTGTCAGTAGTGCCCAGATGATGGGAATATACCCACAGGGTTCCGTAAGAGCATCACATACCTGGGGATGCTTTTACTCTAAGCCCAAGGTACTCAACAAATTCAATTTACTGTTCCAGCATAGAAGGATTGTATGTATTTTTCTCCTACTCCTATGGCTTTTTGTGCTAATTTTTCCTACCTTGCCTTTAGCTATCCTAGTGGTAATGTGTGAAATTGTTTTCCACTTGAATAAAATCCAACCTTCCCCCAGAGTTTAGGTGCTAAGCCTATGGGGGCGGTGTGCTCATTCTATTTTATTGTTGTTGTTGTACAACTTATGATGCTGTTTATTGAAACAAATGCAGCTCTACTTCTAAAAATATAATGGAATTTTTTTTTCATTTATGGGGTTGTATAAGTTAAATACTATGAAATTGTTATGTATAAAAGTGTTTTGGAGCTTATACTTTATTATTTAGCCAGGCAGTTTCCTTATTTTAAAAATTAAATGCAGGGCGCCTGGGTGGCTGAATTGGTTGAGCGTCTGCCTTCAGCTCAGGTCGTGATCCCAGGTACCCAGGATCGAGTCTCGTATTGGCCTCCTTGCCCAGTGAGGAGCTTGCTTCTCCCTCTGCCTGCCGCTCCTCCTGCTTGTGTTCTCTCTCTAAAATCTTAAAAAAAAAAAAAATTAGCAAATGCATTCATCCTGATGCTGCCTTTCAAGCTCTTAACACAGTGTATAAAATACAGAAGGGACTCAGTGACTGAGAGAATCTTATAAAGTTTTGGTTCGTGGTGAAATTAGAATTTTTTTGGTAACTATCACTGATGGAGCCATTGGGTTATATATTTACAAATTAACTTGTGAATTGCTTACGCTTACTATTCCCATTCATTGACGTGTTTACATTTATAATATTGATGCTACATTAATGCTGTTTTGCTTAATTTCACTTCATTATGAGTTTAACATATTCAGCTACTTTGTGTGTGGTGTGTGGAGTCGGCATGTATTTAACACTCAAGAATTGATCTCTGTGGAGAAGTTACAGCAATGAAGTAGTGATTCAGAGGACAGGGGGAGGAACCAATCCCAATTCTTAAATTTTTGGTCTAATTTTTTAAAACCAGTATCAAGAATTGGGGTACCGAGGCACATAGAGTCACTCACTTTGGGACCTCTAATCACATGGAGACAATTGTGTATTTCTCGGTTATTTCCAAAGTAAAGGAGTATTTATGTGGACGAGTTGGGTGCCCTTTTCTCTGTTGCTGTAACTCATTGTCCATACCTCTTGCTAAATTTTTTTAATACTCATATAGAATTGCTTCTTTATATGCTTGTCGCTGCCACTGGATTGTTACTCAGCTTGAGTTGAATATAGCTTTTCGTTTTTGTTTTTTTTTAAATTATAGACATCCGATGGAGTAACATTTCTGTTCTTTGTTTTATATATCTGGGATTCTATCTGGTGTCATTTCTTTTTTCATCCTGAAAAACTTCTTTTGACCTGTTTTGGAGTATAGGTCTGATGGAGACCGATTCTCTCAAGTTTTAGCTGTCTGAAAGTGTTACATTCTGCTTCTATTTTCGAAAGGTATTTTTACTGGTTATAGAATCCCATGATGACTGTCGTTTTCTTCCCAGGACTTTTAAAGATGCCCTTCCATTGTCTTTTGTTGTAGTTTCTGGTGAGAAATGAGTTATTTGTGTCATTTTTATCTTGTATATAATGTGTCTTCATATGTCTGGCTGTGCTTTTATGGTTTGCCCTTTACTTGGGATTTTCAGCAGCTTCACTGGGGGTGGCTAGGTGTGGGCTTGTTTGTCTGGGTATTCTTCCTCCGTGGCTGTGCTTCTGGTAGTCATGAACCGATTTTTAGAAAATCAATTATTTCAGTCATTATCTCCTGAAATAGATCTCCAATATCCTTTTCTTTTTCTCGTCCTCAGTTACGCTTATATTACAGTGCTTCACACCGTACCACAGCCCTGGGGTTCTCTGTTCTTTCATTTTTCTTTCCCTTCTGTGGTGTTTGAGTTTGCATGCTTTATGTTGGTCTGGGTTTAGGTTCACTGGTTCATTTCTCAGCAGTGTTCTGGTTATCCTGAAGTTCATTTAATGAATTTTTTGTTGATACATCTTTAATTTCTAACATGTTCTTAAGATTTTATTTATTTATTTGTCAGAGAGAGAGAGAGAGCGCGCGCGAACGTGCGCGCATGCACCAGCAGGCAGAGGCGGAGAGAGAAGCAGGCTCCCTGTCGAGCAAGGAGCCCAATGTGGGACTTGATCCCAAGATGCTGGGATCATGACCTGAGCCAAAGGCATCGGCTTAACCAATTGAGCCACCGGGTGTCCCTTTAACATGCTCTTAAAAATGATTTCCATGACTTTATAAATTGCCCATCTCCTACACTGTGTCCGCTTTTCATTATGTCCTTCAGAATTTTTAAAAGATTCATTTATTTATTTGACAGAACCAGAGAGAGAGAGTGAGAGAGGGAGACAGCAGGAGCAGGAATACAAGTAGGGGGAGTGGAAGAGGGAGCAGCAGTCTTTCCCCCGAGCATGGAGCCCCATACTGCCTTTGATCCCAGGACTCTAGGATCATGACCTGAGCCCAAGGCAGACACTTAATGACTGAGCCTCCCAGGTGCCCCCTGTAGCATTTTTACAAATATCTTTTGAGATAGTATGACCCGTGAGTCCATCATCCAGGCCATCTCTAGATCTGCTTCTCTTTGACTCCAGGTGACGCTTTCTTGGTCCTTAACGAATACATCAGTAGTTGATTATATGGTAGACATACATTTTATTTGAATACTGTGGACATAATCCTTCTAAGAAAGGGAGTGCCTTTCTTTAGGCTGCTAAAATGGGGGACTGAGTCCATGGGGTGTCTCGTTGAGCTGGGCTTGGCAAAGCTGCCTTAATTTGAGTGGTCTCCTCTGGGCCTTCAAGGTTGTTCAGAACGAATGAGGCTGTGGCACTCTGCTTTTAGCTTGATGACTGAACTATTCGTTTTCAAGACTGGGATAACTCTTTCTGCTTTACAGTTCAGATGCCCTTTTCAGGGTTAATGTAAAGTTCTTCTTGTTTTCATCTTCTTCAGGAGATACCTTGCCAACTTGGTGTCTGTTCCTGGCCTTCAGGTTGTAGCTGTCATTTACTCGCTGAACATCCAGAATATGTTATGGGGGCTTCTCTCCCATCTTTTGCTTAGTTCAGAGTGTTTGGGAGGACAGTCTCTTTACCTAGGGAGAGGCCTCCTAGGACACTTCATGTCTGGGGATATCTTGCTCTCCCTCCAGCTTTTGGCAGACTAACTCCTGCAGTTGGTGAAGGCCTGAGGGAAAGCCTTGGTAGGTGGGTGTAGACTTGCTCCAGGACTGGGGCCCCATGGAATTCCAGTTTCTCATGCCAGAACCCATGCTGTCAATAGTTCATTAAAAATTTGGCTTTTTTTTTTTTTTTTTTTTTTTTTAAATCCTTGTTTAATTCTTAGTCTAACTGTTTGTCAGGGATCAAAGCAGCTTGTCACTTCCTAGTAGTCCTTCCAGGTTTCCTTATGTCCTCAGCCGCCTGATGGGTTGAAAGCAACACTAACTGTAACTTGGGAGGTTTTCTGGCTTGTTTTTGTTATGAGGATGAGAACAGTGGTGGCATTTTGTGACTACTTTCTAAATCCTGCTGGAAGCTGTCATATTCTTCAGACTTTCATGATTAGGTCCTGTTAGATGGACCATGTGTGAATGTAGTACATGGCATTTTTTTCTAGGCTTTGTATTCACAGTGAATTTGAAGATCTGTTTTGAAAGCTAAATATCTTTGCATCTTACTTAAAGAAATCCTATTTCTTTTGTGAACTAATACTGCGACTTTTTGTCCTTTTAAATTCAGTATTTTGTATCACATTTCTCTACTCGGCTATACTAACGCTATCCAATAGAATTTTCTGTTGGAAATGCTCTTTATGTGCTTTGACCAGTATGAGGGCCACCAGCCTCATGTGGCTCTTGAGGGCTTGACATGTGGCTGGTGCAACAAAGAAACTGAACTTATAATTTACATTTAAACAACCATACATGGCTAGTGGCTACCATGAAGAGCGCAAGTCAATAGCTTATATGCATTATGGCAAAAACAGTGTAAGATATAGTTACACTGAACAATTCACGGAACCATTGTGGTTTCTGAACACACTTCTGTTAACTACTTTAAGACCTTCTTTGCCTCTTTGATACTGCTTGAAACTTTGAGTCTGGGTTTTATGTGAGGAACAGAATTTGTGAAATCAAGCAATTTCCAAAGAATAAATAATTAGCTCTATAAAGTAATATCTATATACTTGCAAATATCAGTGAACTATTTGATTTAATATAAGAAATCTCATTGCAGCAAAATCCCCAGCTTTATTTCCTGAGGCTTTAGCCATCCTACTCTATAGCTGCTCGTGAAATTCAAACACAGGCCAGCCTGAATGAAGAGAAATGTGTTATTTATCAGACCAACAAGCTCTAGAGATATAAGCAGAATTCAACTCTTAGTGCATACTAGCAAATGTGATCGAGGAATTCTGTGAAAAGGGCCCTGGGCAAGGGAGCTGGGAACTAGGACACTGAATATTGGTTTGATTGCCCACCCCCAAATTAGCCCAGTTACCTTTGTAAAACTGCTTAGTTTGCTAATCTGTAAAGCAAATGTCACCTGCCGTTAGAATCTTAATTCTGTAATTTAAGATTAGAAGGAATCTTTGGAGGTTACCTGATCTCTTTTCTGTTTTTAGACAAGATGGTTATGGAACACTTTTGTGTTTTAAAAAATCTTAAAGATTCTAGTGCTGAATGCCTTCTGATGAAATCATAGTGATATGAAATCATGGGATCAACCCTTTGGTGGGGGGTTATTTTGGCAACCAGATACACGTTGTTGGAGGAAATATTAACGCATGTGCTCCTTTGCCTTTGTAGCTGGACAAATTTGCCAGCATAAGAATTCCAGGGAGCAAGAAGGAGAGACCTCCACTTTCCAACCTGAAGACTGCATTTTCAAGCAATGATTGCTCTTCTGAGGTGATGGAAAATATTCCAAAGCCACTGTCACAGAATGAAGTCTTAGAACTTTTTGAAAAGATGATGGTAAGAATTTATTTTTTCCATAAAATGATTGATGAAAAAACCTTACCTTGTTAATGGACCAATGAACATTTAAGGCTTGTGTTCCATATATGATTTCTAATGTCCTTGAAGATAGCAATTTAGGCATACAGAGCTTTAGTTTTAGGATTACCCCCCCCCCCCCCCCCCCCCAAAAAAAAAGAGAGGAAGATTGGCACACTAGGGTGTGTGTGTGTGTGTGTGTGTGTAATATATAGAATACATAAAAACCCTCTCAAGTATCATAATGGTACATTTTGAATCTTAAAGATTATCTAAGGGGTCTATTAGGGGTTGTTTGCATTTTAGAATGATCATCACAGTGCTGTGTATGTGTATGCTGATTTTGTTCATCTTTTTTTCTTGTTTGATTCCTTTCTTAGTTCTCAGGATAACCAGGTTCATAGAGTCCCAGAACATTTCTATCTGAGGAGACTAGAACTTACTTATTTTGGGGTGTGTCTTTTCTGGTGGAGACAGTGCTGTTAGAAGCCGCCTTCGGTTGGTTCCAATAAATGGTGGTCCTGACTCTGCTCATGGGTAAACTAATTTGACCAACAACCCACTGTGTTAAGTACGTTCAAAATCATTTATCACAAAATGAATGCTAATTGCATCTAAATAGTTTTACATATAGCTCTTACCCTCAAGTTGCTTATCTTGGAGGAATCAAAATAAACATTTTGAAGAATTAAATGAGTAAGAAATGCCAGAGGGTTCTAATTAATGGTTAAGTTCCTTGTAAATTCAGAGTAGGAAGAAACTAATTTTTGAGATACCTCATTAGCTTCAGGGGAAGCCAAAATTGAAAGGTTATTATAGTAGCTTAGGGAAATTTCCTGGAGCAGATGGACTTAGAGGCAGGTGTGGCCTTATAGGGTTGGAATAAGCCGAGTGAAAGGACATTCCTTTAAGATGGGGAAATGACAGTGAACCAAGACAGAGCGAGGTACAAATAGCTTAGGGGGATTGTGTGAGAGGTTTGAAAAATTGGACTGGAGTGATAATTTAGGGCCAATTATGAGAGGATTTTTTATACCATTTTGAAGAGTTATATAATATTTCAACTCAGGATTTATTTTCTCTATTCCTCTATTATTTTTGACAGCCTTATTAGTTTTTAGGGAAATTGACTTATTTAGTGTGTAAAATGTGTTTGAAATTTGAGAAAGTTAATAGCTGGTCTCCTCATTATTTAACGGGAATCAACAAAATATTTACCCTTATACTGCCTTATTTTCTATTCATCAAATATTTGTGTTCAGGGTTATACATGGAGCTTTAGAAGGCCCCAGAAAGAGAGAATGCCTAGATTGTGTCTCCATAGGATTAATTAGTGTTAGTGGTTCCTAACTTTTCATCACTGAGCATATGTTAGTATTGTTTTGCATGAACCTTAGACTTGGGACATTCTTACCTATTATGTCAGCTCTTGATGAAGGACTAATTTTGTTTTTAATTAATCACACATTTATAACTCCTTATTAACTCTGTCATCTCCATGAGTTGGTATCATTTTAGCCTTGAGCAAAAAATCTTTTCTTTCCCCCCAATTTTAGCGTATGTGCCACCGAAGTGAGGACTTCTGTTTGTTTTTGTTTTATATTTTGCTGGCCTTTGCCTCTGTTAATGAGGCTTATATTATGGTAGTTCTCTTCAATACCACATTGGAGGACTCCAGATAATAAAGTGCCCTTAGCTCCCTTCTCATTCCATGTACTATATGTGGAATCACTGACCTAAATTACCTAGGAGATTCTAGAATGGTACTACTTTCATTTCCTGGTGACTACTTTGTTAAGACGTTTTTCTTTTTGATCATGATTGCTAGTGGCATCTGAGTATAAGTGAGTAAGCTATTAATATAAGGTGTTTATGAGGCCACATCTTAACACCACAAGCCATTACAAGTATAGCTACAGGGAGTACTGGATATAGTTCGCGGTATTCTGTACTGACCGTGATTACTTGAGGTATTTTTCAGTTACTGTGAAGAGGGTCAGTTACCCAGAGAAGGGTAAGACTTTAAGTGTTTGTAGTTATGAATAGGGCAGAAGGATATTGACATTTCTGAAGTGTTTACACAATACATATTTAATAGCTGGGCCCGATCGCTTGTTAAATCTGAACAGGTATCCCTGTTGGCAGAAAATCATTTGCAATCAAACTCATTTTACTCAGCAGCAGTAAAATGAAATTTTTGATGGGTCAGGGATGCCCAGTTCGCTAAGTGAGTTTGTGAGAACTAAGGTCTTATTTATTTATTTTTTTTTTAAAAAGGTTCTTCTTCCCTTTCTGATTGCTTGACTGACAATACATTATAAGGGAAAATCCACTGATGTTTCTGGAGCTGAGGAAGTTCTCTTCCCTTCCCTAAATGTAGATGAGTGATATCTGTCAGGCTGTACAGGGTACTGCATTTTTGACAAATTTAAAGCTGGTCTATGTCTGTAGAGAATGCTAGATGAAGTGTTGAGTTTAAATTTTTTTATTTTTACTTACATATCTAGTACTTCTTAAACATTTTTAACTTTTATTTGTTTAGTGAGTGGAAGAGGGAGAGAACAGGGGCGGGGTGGACGATTTGGGGAGAGAGAGAGTCTTGAGCAGACTCCCTGCTGAGTGTGGAGTCCCACAATGTGTGACCCTGAGATCAGGACCTCATCGGAAATCCAGAGTTACCACTTAACCAACTGCGCCATCTAGGCACCCCTGTCCGTCGTACCTCTGTCCTTTAGAAGAAGCCGCATCAAGTCTGCAACCTTAACTAAGTCTTGGCGTTTGCCGCTACAGGGATTTTCTGTCATTTAAAATTTACATCTAAATGCCTAGTTTTGACATTGTGCAATTTTTAAAAACTTATTTAACTTTATCAAAAGTATTGAAGTAATTTTTACATAAAATAAAAACTGTTCTTACAGAAACTTTTTTTTTAATAGTCTTCAGTGTGCTGACTTGATAATGAGAGGTAAGGGTATAATGCTTGAATATTTGTAATCCTTTCTTGTTTATTTTGGAGATGGATTTACTTGGTCTCTGGGCAATAGTTTATAGGGCTTTTCGGTCGAGGTTGGGTTGAGCCTTATTTTTTTAAGCAATGATGAATGTTGAAACTACTTAAGGGCTCTTTTTCCCATTTGTCTTTTGGTTAAAGTGGAATTGTTATCCAAAAGCCCCTATTGGTTTCTGTGTGGATCTAGCTTTGTGAAATAGCTATGTGAACATCTTGTATATACAACTTTGATTTCTGGAAGTCAAGTTTCAGTGCTTACTATTGGACTCACTGTAGGTCTATGTTAACTGGTTTTTGAGTGATTTGAGCATGATAGATACAAGCTGAAAGTGACTTGATCATTGTAGCTGTTGCCTCTTTATAGCAGCTCCCTTGGCTTATTCTTGTGCTCCTAGGTGAAATCCCAGGCGGGTCTCAGTCTTTCTCTTGGCTTTGAGATTGAACAGAAAAAAATTATAAAAATAATTTTGATCTAAAAAATAGCTGTCTTTTTCCCCCTTACAGGCTGGCTTTACTTTAGGTCTCCATTCGGGGCAGTGGTTAGGGAATGAGCTTGGCCTCTTTTGTTTCTCTACCTTACTTGGCTATCCTCTCCAGACTGCCAACTATTTCCTCTAGGACTACATGGGAGGTGAGGAGAGGAGGAATAAGAGTTTGCTTCTGGTCTAGGGTGTTTATAATCTGTCCTTGGTGCTCTGGGGTGATGTTGGTTTTTATTGCTGCTGTAACAAATTACCATGGTTTTTGATGGCTTAAATGCCAACATACTGTCTCCTAGTTCTGCAAGTCAAAGTCCAGGTTGACTCACCTGGTTTCAGGTTTCACAAGGCTGAAATCTGTGTCCAAATGGCTGGGATCTTACCGGATGCTTTGGGAAGAACCTCTTCCAAGTTCATGGTGGCAGAATCCAGTTCCTCACTGTTGTAGGACTGAGGTCCTGCTTGTCCTCTGGGGGCTGCCTTAGCTCCCAAAGGCCTCTTTCCTATCCTTTGTGTGGGCCCCTACCTCTCTGTTACATGAAATCCATCTCCTGTTTAAAATTTCTATGCCTTCTCCTCCTGTGGCATCTCTTGTCTCCCTCTACAGAAAGTTCTCTGCTTTGAAGGACTCCTGTATTACTGTAATACTGCAACATAGTATTGCAGAGTCCCCTTTTAACAGGTAATGTAACTCATTTATAGGACCAGAGATGAGGGTATGGACGTGGGGGACTGTTCTGCCTTTTACAGGTGTAGGAAATTATAGATGCTGATTCTTTTCTCCTGTGCTTTTTTTGTGCTCCCTGGTGCCCAGTCTCACCCACAGTTCCCTTGTCACTGTCACTGGTGATGTATCCTTTGGTCTTCTGCCCTGGTCTTCCGTAAGCCTATTCCTCTGCAGGAGTCGCCTTCTGGATGCAGAACCTCTCAGAGGCCCAGGACTGCTGCTTCCCTGGGATGTACATCCTGCCCACGGGAAGCTGATGTATCCTTTGGCCCTTGCTCTTATCCTTTATCTCATTCCCTTCAGAAGTTGCCCTCTAGGGAGTATAAACTACTTGATTCTTTCTTGCTATTCTAGATTTACCCTCCTAACTATAAGTGGCTTTCTAATCATTAGATCTTATATGTAATACATTCCACTAGCTCTTGTCTGCAGCTCTCTTTCCTTAGTTACCATGACATTCCTTTCCTTCTGATTGTCCTGTTCTCTGGACAGTTTTTACCAAGTTCCATTCTAGGTTTCCTGATTCTGATTTTCATTTCCTCAGGGCGTTACCTCTGGTCCTCTTACCTTTTCTTTGTCCACTTTGGTTCCTTTCACATTTCTCATGGGGGATGGGAGCCCTTTCATGTTAGAGTATCCCCAGCTCTGCTGTCTTCGGAAGAGCAGCTATAATCAAACTCTGTAAAAGATGCTAAACCTCAACAGGCCAGAAACTGATCTCATTCTTTTCTTTTGATATTTTTCCAACTTTACTGAGATACAATTGACCTATATGACATTGTGTAAGCTTACGGTATACAGTGTGACTTGATTGATGCATATATGTGTGTGTGTGTGTGTGTGTGTGTGTGTGTATAAATGCTTTATAATGGCCCAATATTTATTTTATTGAAGTACTGTTGACACACAATGTTAGTTTCAAGTGTACTACATGGTGATTGGAGCATATATATTTCTAAATGATTACCACGATAAGGATAGTTAACATGTCTGTCACCTCATTTAGTTACCATACCTTACCTTCAGTCCCACAGTCAGAACTTAAGAATTAGGGGAGCCTGAATGGCTCAGTCGGTTGAGTGTCCGACTCTTGATTTTGGCTCAGGTCATGATGTCAGGGTCCTGGGATCCAGCCCTGTCTCTTCCTGGGCTCTGCACTCAGCGGGGAATCAGCTTGAGGGTTTCTCGCCCTCTGCCCTTCTCCACCCCTTCAGATAAATAAATTAAAAAAAAAGAACTTTCAAGATTGACTTTGAGCAATTTTCAGGTATACAATACAGCATTAGATTGGCCAAGTTGTACATTAGATCCTCAGAATTTGTTAGTCTTAGAACTGTAAATTGTACTCCTTGACCGCCTTCATCCACTCCCTCCAGCTTCCTTCATCCACTTCATTCACCAGCTCCCAGCAACCACTAATCTGTTTCTGGGAGTTTGTTACTTCTAGATTGCACATGTAAGTAATACCATGTAGTATTTCTTTGACTTATTTCACCTAGTGTAATGCCCTTGGGTTTCATCCATACTGTTGCAAATGGCAGCATTTCCTTTCTTACGGCTGAGTAATATTCTATTATGTATATGTATACACTAGTTTCTTTATTCATTTATCTGAACGGATACTTATTTTTTTTTTTTTGTTTTGCCATTTTAGTTTCATAAATAGTACTGTAAACATGGAGGTACAGGTATCTCTTCCAGAGAGTGATTTTCATTTCCTCTGGATATGTACCCAGAAGTGGGACTGCTGATATCAGACAGAAGTTCTGGTTTTAAATTTTTTTTTTTTTTTAGATTTTTTTTTTAAATTTATTTCTTTGTCAGAGAGAGAGCGAGAGAGAGCGAGCGAGAGCGAGCACAGGCAGACAGAGTGGAAGGCAGAGTCAGAGGGAGAAGCAGGCTCCCCACGGAGCAAGGAGCCTGATGTGGAACTCGATCCCAGGACGCTGGGATCATGACCTGAGCCGAAGGCAACTGCTTAACCAACTGAGCCACCCAGGTGTCCCTAATTTTTTTTTTTTTTTATCTGTACTATTTTTCACAGTGCCTGTAACAATGTACATTCTCACAACAGTGCGCCTGGGTTCCCACTTCTTCATTCTCACTAACACTTGATATCCTTTTGATAACTGCCATTTTAACAGGTCTGAAGTAATACCTCTTCTGGTTTGTTTGTTTTTAAAAGATTTATTTATTTATTTATTTGACAGACAGAGATCACAGGTAGGCAGAGAGGCAGGCAGAGAGAGAGGAGGAAACAGGCTCCCTGCTGAGCAGAGAGCCCAACTCGGGGCTCAATCCCAGGACCCTGGGATCATGACCTGAGCTGAAGGCAGAGGCTTTAACCCACTGAGCCGCCCAGGCCTCCCTCTTGTGGATTTTTTTTTTTTTTTAAGATTTTATTTATTTATTTGACAGACAGAGATCATAAGTAGATGGAGAGGCAGGCAGAGAGAGAGAAAGAGAGAGAGAGAAAGAAGGAAGCAGGCTCCCCGCTGAGCAGAGAGCCCGATGCGGGACTCAATCCCAGGACCCTGGGATCATGACCTGAGCTGAAGGCAGCGGCTTAACCCACTGAGCCACCCAGGCACCCCCTCTTAAGGTTTTTTATTTGGATTTTTTTGCTGATTAGTGATGAAGAATTTAGCTCTTTATCCTCTTTGGAATAGAGGTTTATTCTGTTCTCACTTTTTTTTTTTTTTTAAGATTTTATTTATTTATTTGACAGAGATCACAAGTAGGTAGAGAGGCAGGCAGAGAGAGAGAGAGAGAGAGAGAGAGAGAGGAGGAAGCAGGCTCCCTGCCGAGCAAAGAGCCTGATATGGAGCTTCATCCCAGGACCCCGGGATCATGACCTGAGTTGAAGGCAGAAGCTTTAACCCAATGAGCCACCCAGGCACTCCTGTTCTCACTTTTTAATAAGATTTTTTTTGTTTGCGTTGTAGGAGTTCCTTATATATTTTGTATATTAACCTTTTGTCAGATGTGTGGCTCGTAAATATATTCTCTTATTCTGAGGCTGCCTTTTCATTTTGTTGATGGCTTTTTTGCTGTGCAAATTTGATGAAAGCCTACTTGCTTATTTTTGTTTTTATTGCTTGTGCTTTTTTTTGTCCTATCCAAAAAGCATTGCCCCAAACAATGTCCATAAACTTTCCCCCTGTATTTTCTTCTTGGAGTTCTATAGTTTTAAGTCTTAAATTTATGTCTTTAATCCATTTTGAATTAATTTTTGAGTGGTGTAATGTAGGGGTCTAGTTGTATGTTTCTTTTTTGCCTGTGGTTAACCAGTATTCCCAACTGTATTTATTGAAGAGACCAACTTTCCCATTAGGTATTCTTGGCTTTCTTGTCAAATATTAGTTGACCATATATGTATGGTTTCTTTCTGGGCTCTTGATTCATTTGCATTGATCTATGTATCAGTTTTTATGCCAGTATTGTATTTTGGTTACTGTAGTTTTGTAATATAGTTTGAAGTCAGTAAGCATGATCCCTCCAGCTTTATTTTTTCAAGACTGCTTTGGTTAATCATGGTATTCTGTGTGGTTCCATAAAAAACAGTGTAAGACTGTTTTTTCTATTTATATAAAAATGTGGTTGGAATCTTGATAGGGATTGCATTTACTTTATAGATAGCTTTAAGTAGGATAGATATCTTAACAATACTAATTGTTACCTAAGAGCATAAAATGTTTTCCCCATTTATTTATGTACTCATATTTTTCACCATTGCTTTACATGTACAGATCTTTTACCTGCCTAAATTTATTCTTGTTTTATTGACTTTCATCCTATTGTAAATGAGATTGTTTAATTTTTTTTTTTCAGATAGTTCACTGTTATTGTATAGAAATGCATCTGATTTTTGTGTGTTGATTTTATATCCTGCCACTTTACTGAATTCATCTGTTCTCAGTTTTTGGGTGGAGCCCTCAGGGTTTTCTATACATAATATCCTCTGTAAATAGGTGACAGCATTACTTCTTCCTTTTCAGTTTGGTTGCCTTTTATTTCTTGCCTCTGCTCTGGCTATGACTTAGAGTACTAGGTTGCTTTAGGTGAGAGTAGGCATCCTTGTCTGTTTCATGATCTTGGAGGAAAAGCTTCAATCTCTAACCAGTTGAGTACAGGTGGACTATGGGCCTTTCATACAGCCTTTAATATGTTAAGGTCTGCTTCTATTCCCAGTTCACTGAGTTTCTATCACGAATGGATGTTGAATTTTGTCAGATGAATCCCACTTTTTTAGTGGTGTACAGTCCTTTTCATGTACTGTTTAATTTAGCTTGCTAGTATTTTGTGAGAGTTTCTGCTTCTAGCATGGATAAAGATGTGGTATATATATATACATACACACAATGGAATATTATGCAGCCATCAGAAGAAATGAAATCTTGCCATTTGCAACAACATGGGTATTAGAAACTTGCCATTTGCAACTAGAGGGTATTATGCTTAGTGAAATAAGTCAATCAGAGAAAGACAATTATCATATGATCTCCCTGATATGAGGAGGTTGAGAGGCAACGTGGGGGGGTTTGTGGGGTAGGAAGGGAATAAATGAAACAAGATGGGATTGGGAGGGAGAAAACCATAATAGACTCTTAATCTCACAAAACACAACTGAAGGTTGCTGGGGGGAGAGGGCGAGGGAGAGGGGGGTGGGGGTATGGACACTGGGGAAGGTATGTGCTATGGTGAGTGCTGTGAAGTATGTAAACCTGGCGATTCACAGACCTGTACCCCTGGGGCTAATAATACATTATATGTTAATAAAAAAATAAATTAAAAAAAAAGAGTTTCTGCATCCAAACTCACTGGTGATAATGGCTTAGAGTATTCTTGTAGTGTCCTTGTCTGGCTTGGCATTAGGGTAATGATGGCTTGGTAAAGAGTTAGGGAGTATTCCCTCTTTCCCTCTTCTTCAGTCTTTTGGAAGAGTTTGAGGAAAATGGATGTTAATTCTTTAAATGTTTGGTTACCCAGTGAAACCATCCAGTCTTGACTTTGGGCAGTTTTGGTTATTGATTAAATTTCAGTGTTCTATTGGTGTGTTCAGATTTTTTGTTTCTTCATGATTCGATCTTGGTAAGTTGTGTGTTTGTAGGAATTTATCCATTTCTAGGTTTTCCAATTCGTTGGTATGTATATATAGTTTAGAGTAGTCTCTTATGACCCTCTGTGTATTGGTGATAGGATTTGTAATGTGTTCTCTCTGATTTCTGATCTGAGTGTTCTCTCTCTTTTTTTTTTATTTTTTTATTTTTTTTAATATGGACCACACCCAATGTTCCATGCAATACGTGCCCTCCTTAATACCTCCTTAATTTCTTAAGGAATCACCAGGTTCACCCAACGCCCCACCCACCTCCCCTCCAAAACCCTCAGTTTGTTTCTCAGTGTTCAGTCTCTCATGGTTTGTCTTCCCCTCTGATTTCCCCCAACTCACTTCTCCTCTCCATCTCCCAATGTCCTCCGTATTATTCCTTATGCTCCACAAGTAAGTGAAACCAGAGAGTAAGTGACTCTCTCTGCTTGACTTATTTCACTCAGCATAATTTCCTCCAGTCCCATCCATGTTGAAACAAAAGTCGGGTATTCATCCTTTCTGCTGGAAGCACAAATACTCCATTGTATACATGGACCATTTTTATCTACTTGTCTGTTGAAGGACATCTCTGCTCTTTCCATAGTTTTGGGGACTGTGATCATTGCTGCCACCCAGCAATGAACACTGGGGTACAGATGGCTCTTTTCACTACATCTGTATCATTGGTATAAATACCCCGTAGTGCGATTGTAGGGTCATAGGGTAGCTCTATTTTTAATTTCTTAAGGAATCTTCACACCATTTTCCAAGTGCTGGCTGCACCAACTTGCATTCCCACCAACAGTCTAAGATGGTTCCCCTTTCTCCACATCCTCTCCGATACTTGTTGTTTCCCGTCTTGTTGGTTTTGGCCATTTCTAGCTGGTATAAGGTGGTATCTCAATGTGGTTTTGGTTTGAATCTCCCTGATGGCTAATGATGATGAACATTTTTTCATGTGTCTTTTAGTCATTTGTATGTCTTCTTTGGAGAAGTGTCTGTTCATGTCTTCTGGCCATTTTTTGACATGATTATCTGTTTTGTGTGTGTTGAATTTGAGGCATTCTTTATAGATCTTGGATATCAGCCCTTTGTCTGTAGTATCATTTGTGAATATCTTCTTCCATTCATTCTATGGGTTACCTCTTTGTTTTGTTGACTTTTCTTTGCTGTGCAGAAGCTTTTGATCTTGATGAAGTATGAAAGTTCGTTTTTTTGCTTTTGTTTCCTTTGTCTTTGGAGACATGTCTTGAAAGAAGTTGCCATGGCCATTCTTGAAGAGGTTACTATCTATGTTCTCCTCTAGGATTCTGAAGGATGCCTCTCTCATGTTGAGGTCTTTTATCCATTTCGAGTTTATCTTTGTGTATGGTATAGAGAATGGGTTGAATTTCATTCTTCTACATATAGCTGTCCGATTTTTCCCAGCACCATTTATTGAAGAGACTGTCTTTTTTCCACTGTATATTTTTTTCATGCTTTGTCGAAGATTATTTGACCATAGAGTTGCAGGTCCATATCTGGGCTCTCAACTCTGTTCCACTGGTGTATGTATTTATTTTTGTGCCAGTGCCATGCTGTCTTAGTGATCCCAGCTTTGTAGTAAAGCTTGAAATCAAGCAACGTGATGCCCCAGTTTTGTTTTTTTCAACATTTCCTTAGTAATTTGAGGTCTTTTTTTGGTTCCATACCAATTTTAGGATTGTTTGTTCCAGCACTTCGAAAAATGTCAGTGGAATTTTGATCAGGATGGCATCGAAAGTATAGATTGCTCTGAGCAGTATAGACATTTTAACAATGTTTATTCTTTCCGACCCATGAGCATGGAATGCTTTTCCATCATCTTTTTGTGTCTTATTCTATTTTTTTTCATGAGTGTTCTGTAGTTCCTTGAGTACAGATCCTTTGCCTCTTTCATTAGGTTTATTCCAAGGTATCTTATTGTTCTTGGTGCTATAGTAAAGGGAATCGATTTTCTCATTTCCCTTTCTATATTTTCATTGTTAGTGTATAAGAAAGCAACAGATTTCTATGCACTGATTTTGTATCCTGCAACATTACTGAATTGCTGTATGAGTTCTAGTAGTTTGGGGGTGGGAGTCTTTTGGGTTTTTCCATAGAATGTATCATGTCATCCACAAAGAGAGAGAATTTGATTTTTTTTTCTTTGCCAATTTGAATAAATTTTACTTCTTTTTGTTGTCTGATTGCTGTTGATAGGACTTCTAGTACTATGTTGAACAGCAGTGGCAAGAGTGGGTGTCCTTGTCGTGTATGTGATCTGAAAGGGAAGGCTGTCCACTTTTCCCCACTGAGGATGATATTCGCTGTGGCTATTTCATAGATAGGTTTTATGAAGTTGAGGAATGTTCCCCCATATCCCTATACTTTGAATTGTTTTAATCAGGACCGGATGCTGTATTTTGTCAAATGCTTTTTCTGCATCAATTGAGAGGACCATGTGGTTCTTCTCTTTTTCCATATTGATTCGCTCTATCACATTAATTGATTTGGGAATATTGAACCACCCTTGCATCCCATGGATAAATCCCACTTGGTCATGGTGGATAATCTTTTTAATATACTGTTGGATCCGATTAGGATCTTGTTGAGAATCTTAGCACCCATGTTCCTCAGGGATATTGGTCTGAAATTCTCATTTTTGGTGGGGTCTTTGCCTCATTTGGGGATCAGGGTAATGCTTGCTTCATTGAAAGAGTCTGGAAGTTTTCCTTCTTTTTTTTTTGTTTTTTGAAACAGCTTCAGGAGAATAGGTATTATTTCTTCTTTGAATTTTGGTAGAGTTCCCCAGGGAATCCATCAAGTCTTGGGCTCTTGGGAGGGTTTTGGTCTCTGCTTCATCATTACTAGATATTGGCCTATTCAATTTGTCAATTTCTTCCTGATTCAGTTTTGGAAGTATAGAGGTTTCCAGGAATGCATCCATTTCTTCTAGGTTGCTTAACTTATTGGTATATAATTGTCGATAATAATTTCTGATGATTATTTCTGTTTCCTTGGTGTTAGTTGTGATCTCTGCCGTTTCATTCATAATTTTATTAAGTTGGGTCCTCTCTCTCTTTTTGGATTGGTTTGGATTAGATTAGATTTATTGATCTTATTTTTTTTCTTTCAAAGAACCAGCTTCTAGTTTATTTGATGTGTTCTACTGTATCTCTGTTTTCTAACTCATTGATCTCTGCTCTAATCTTGATTATTTCCCTTCTGTGTGTGGGGTTGGCTTAATTTGTTGCTGATTTTCCAGTTCTTTTAAGGTGTAAAGAGAGCTAGATTTTTTCAATTTATTGAATTCTGGATTTTTCAATTTTTGTATTCTGGGTTTTTCAGTTTTTTTGAGTGAGGCTTAGATGGCTATGTATTTCCTCGTTAGGACCCCGCCTTTGCTGTATCCCACAGGTTTTTTGGACCGAAAGTGTCTTCATTCTCATTGGTTTCCATGAATTGGTTAAGTTCTTTGGTTTTCCTGGTTGATCCAAACATTGTTAAGCAAGGTGGAATTTAGCTTCCAAGTGTTTGAATTCCTTCCAGACTTTTTCTTGTGGTTGAGTTTCCACTTCCAAAGCATTGTGGTCTGAGCATATTCAGGGAATAATCTCAATCTTTTGGTATTGGTTGAGCCCTGATTCGTGACCCATTATGTGGTCTATTCTGGAGAAAGTTCCATGTACACTTGAGAAGAAAGAGTATTCTTTTGTTTTAGGGTAGAATATTCTGTGTATATCTGTGAGGTCCATCTGGTCCAGTGCATTATTTAGAGCTCTTGTTTCTTTATTGATTTTCTGCTTGGATGATCTATTACTGAGAGTGGCATGTTAAGATCCCCTACAGTTAATGTATTCATATTAATATGACTATTTATTTTTTAAAAGATTTTATTTATTTATTTGACAGAGATCACATGTAGGCAGAGAGGCAGGCAGAGAAGGTTGGGGGAACAGGCTTCCTGCTGAGCAGAGAGCCCGATGTGGGGCTCCATCCCAGGACCCTGAGATCATGACCTGAGCCAAAGGCAGCTGGCACCCAGGCACCTGGGTGACTCTTTATTTTGAGTAGCAGTTGGCTTAAGTAGTTGGCTGCTCCCATATTGGGGGCATAAATATTTACAATTGTTAGATCTTCTTGGTGGATGGACCTTCTAAAAATGTAGTGTCCTTCTGTATCTCTGACTACAGTCTTTAGCTTAAAAATCTAATTTATCTGATATGAGAATCACTACCCCAGCTTTCTTTTAAGGCCTATTGACATGAAAGATGCTTCTCTATCCCTTCACTTTCAGTCTGGATATATCCCTAGGTTCCAAATGTGTCTCTTATGTCTCTTGTCTATCTAGCATATGGGCAGGTCTGTCGTTTTATCCATTCTGCAACCCTGTGCCATCTTATGGGAGCATTTAGGCCATTCACGTCAAGAGTGATTATTAAAAGGTAAGTTTTTATTGACCTCGTGATGCCTTGAAGTCCTTGTTTCTATAGATTGTCTCTGTATATTTCTGTGTCACTCTTGGGTTCTTCTTTTATAGAACCTCCCCCTCCCCTTAATATTTCTTGTAGTGCTGGCTTGGTGGTCGCATACCCTTTTAAACCTTGCTGGTCTTGGAAGCTTTTTATCTGTCGATCCATTTTGAATGTCAGCCTTGTTGGATGAAGTATTCTTGGCTGCATGTTCTTCTCATTTAGTGCCCTGAATATGTCTTGCCAGCCCTTTCTGGCTTACTAGTTTTCTGTGGACAGGTCTGATGTTATTCTGATGGTCCTTCCTCTGTATGTAAGGAATCTCTTCCCCCTAGCTGCCCTTAAGAACTTCTGTCTGAAATTATGATTTATGAATTTCATAATTAATTGTCTGGATGTCTTTCTAGACTCGTTGATCTTGCCTCTAGGACACGAACACTTGTTCCATTCCCCAGATTAGGGAAATTTTCATCCAGAGTGTGTTCAACTATATTTTCTAGTCTTCTCTCTCTCTCTACCCCCAAGGGATCCCAATAATTCTGACACTGGAACATTTCATGGCATTATTTATTTCCCTAATTCGGTTTTCATGGCTTCTAAGCTGTTGTTCCAAGCCTCCTCCTGATCCTTCTTTTCTATTAGTTTGTCTTCTAGATCACTAATTCTATCTTCTGCCTTGGGTTACTCTCGCTGATAGAGTATTTAGATTAGATTGGATCTCATTGATAGCATTTTTTTTTTTTTAAGATTTATTTATTTGACAGAGAGACACAGCGAGAGAGGGAGCACAAGCAGGGGGAGTGGGAGAGGAAGAAGCAGGCTTTCTGTTGAGCAGGGAGCCTGATGCAAGGCTCGATCCCAGAGACCTTGGGATCATGACCCGAGCCAAAGGCAGATGCTTACTAGCTGAGCCCCCCGGGCACCCCTCATTGATAGCATTTTTAACTTCTGCCAGATCAGCTCTCACTTCCTCCCTTAGAGATTCTATGTTGTCACTAATGGTCTTCTCGAACCTAGCCATTGCTTGGATAATTGTTTACCCTGAATTCCCTTTCCGAATACTGTTTATGTCCATATCCAATAGTTCTGTGGCAGAGGGCACAATCTCTGGATTTTTCCTCTGTTGGGTGTTTCTCCTCCTGGTCATTTTGGTGAAAGGTGGTTGAGGGGATCTATAACTGAATATATCAACCATGATCCAGGCAAGGTGCACCCTTCCATCCACTAATAAGATACCCCAGTGATCACACTCTGGGTGTCACAGTAAGCTGGACTATGTACCTTGATCTGAGAACAGCAGATCTGACAATGCTGACATCCTGATCTTAGACTTCCAGCTTCCAGAACTGAAGCTTGCTTATGAAAGCAGTCCTCAGAAGGGTTGCAGCTCTGAATGTTAGCTGGCAAAAGAAGGGTTATTTCTGAATACTCAGAACATTGAGTGTTTCTCTTTGAGTTGATCATTTCTTTTCTTTTCTTTCTTTTTTTAAAGATTTTATTTATTTATTTGACAGAGAGAGAGAGATCGCAAGTAGGCAGAGAGGCAGAGAGAGGGGGAAGCAGGCTCCCTGCTGAGCAGAGAGCCCGACTCGGGTCTCGATCCCAGGACCCTGGGATCATGACCTGAGCTGAAGGCAGAGGCTTAACCCACTGAACCACCCAGGTGCCCCTTTTTTCTCTTTTCAAACCTACCTTTTGTTTCATGATTTCCCCCCCATTTTAAAAATATTTTCTTTTTAAAATTTTTAAAAAAGATTTTATTTATTTATTTGACAGAGAAACAGACACAGTGAGAGAGGGAACACAAGCAGGGGAGTGGGAGAGGCAGGCCTCCCGCTGAGCAGGGAGCCTGATGTAGGGTTGGATTCCAGGACCTTGGGATCATGACCTGAGCTGAAGGCAGACACTTAATGACTGAGCCACTCAGGCACTCCTAAAATATTTTCTAATCCGTTCTAATCTTTATTATGTCTTTAACTTTGGGCTGAGTTTATTTCTTCCTTGAGATATGAAGCCACTTTGTTAATTTGGGATATTTCTTTAAGGATTTATTTATTTTAGAGGGAGAGAGAGTATAAACACACACACACACACACCACACACACACACACACACACACACACTCTGGGGAGGGACTGAGAGGAAAGAGAGAATCCTTAAGCCAGCTCCCCGATGAGCACTGACATGGATGCTCTGAGATCATGACCTGCCCTGAACCAAGAGTTGGCGGCTCAACGACTGAGCCACCTGGGTGTCCTAATTTGAAATATTTCTTTTTTAATGTAGGTACTTATTGCTGTAAATTTGTGTTATACTACTGTGGCTGTATCCTACTGGTATTGGTATGTTGTGATTTTGTTTTCATTGGTCTTCAGGTAGTTTTATTTTTCTCTTTTCATTTCTTCTTTGTCCCATTGATTGTGCAAGATGGTGTTGTAAAATTTCCACATATTTGAATTTACAGCTTTCCTCTTGTTATACTGTTTTCTAGTGTCTCACCATCATGATCAGAAAAGATACTTGATAATATTTTATCTTGTTGAATTTTGAGGCTTGTTTTATGACCTAACATACGCTAAATCCTGAAAATGTTCAATGTGTGCTTGAGAAGAATTAGTATTTTGCAATTCCTGAATAGTAAACTTTGTATGTATCCATTCTATAGTATTGTTCAAATTTGCTCTTTCCTGACTAATTCTGACTGGATCAGAGTGTGGGGTATTATATTGTTTAACTATTGTATTGCAGTTAATTTCTCTTTAGTTCTGTACTGGATATAATTATGTTCTCATATGTAGGGAGCATAAATAGAATTGTTTTTAGCTTCCTGATGAATTGATCCCTTTGTCATTACATAGTCTTGATCTTTTGTGACCATTTTTAACTGAATTCTGTTTTTTTCTGATAAAACTGATTTTTTAAAAAACTAAAGATCTTATTTATTTGAGGAAAGTGAGAGCAAGAGAGATCATACATAAGCATGAGTGTGGGGAGGGAGAGGGAGAAGCAAACTCCCTGCTGAGCAAGGAGCTAGATGCAATCTGGGAGTTGATCCCAGTACCCTGGGATATATCACCCGAGCCATGCAGGTGCCCCCAAAATGATTTCTTTTGGTTACCATTTGTTTGGAATACATTTTTTCATTCCTTTACTCTCAGCCTATGTATGCCCTTACAGCTAAAGGGATTCTCTTGTAGGCAGCATATTATTGGATCTTCTTAAAATCCATTCAGCCATTTTGTGTCTTTTGGGAGAATTTTATCCATTTGTGTTTATTGAGAAGGACTTTCTGTTGCCATGGTAATTGTTTCCTTTAGATTTTTCATTCTTTCATTGTGGTGGTCTTTTGTGATTGACTTTTTGTGGCAGCATGTTATGAACACCTTTATAGCCTTGTGCTATATAAAAGATTTTCCTTTATAGTTACCATGAGGCTTATAGTAAATATCTTAGAGTTAAAATATCCTGCTTTATGCTGACAACTTTAATAGCACATGAAAACTTTATACTACTTTAACCTTTTAGGTTGTGAGTGTTACAATTGACATTTCTTTTAGTATTGGGTAAGAATAACAAATTGTAGTTATAGTTCACAAGTTTAACTTTTTAAAACTAGCATAAATGACTTGCAAAATCAGAATTTGGCTTTTTCTTACTGATTTCTTATTTCTTTTCATATATATATATATATATATATATATATATATATATATATATATATATTAAGGATTTCATTTATTCATTTGACAGAGATCACAAGTAGGCAGAGAGGCAGGTAGAGAGAGAGGAAGGGAAGCAGGCTCCCTGCTGAGTGGAGAGCCCGATGCGGGGCTCGATCCCAGGACCCTGGCATCATGACCTGAGCTGAAGGCAGAGGCTTAACCCACTGAGCCACCCAGGCGCCCCTCCTATATATCTTTTGTAGGGATCAGTGTCCTTTTATTTCAGCTTGAGAATGTCTTTTAGCATTTTTTTTTTAAACACATGAATAAATATGTATTTATTTATTTTTTAGTTTTTAAATTTTTTTATAGACATATAATGTATTATTAGCCCTTTTAGCATTTCTTATAAGACAGGTTACTGGGGATGAACTCAGTCAGCTTTTGTTTTGGGAAAGTCCTGTCTCTCTTTTATTTCTGAAGGACACCTTTGCTGGATATACTATTCTTTGTTGACTTTTTTGTTTCAGCACTTAGAATGTTTCATTCATTTGGCTTATGAAGTGTCTAGTGGGTAATCTGTTAATAGTCATATGGGGTCCCCTTATTTGTCACTAGTCCCTTTTACTCCTCATGCTTTCAGAATTCTCTTTGTGTGTGACTTGTGGCTATTTAATTACAATGTGTCTCAGTGTAGCTTTTTGGGTTCAACTTATGTAGAAGTCCTTGGACCTTTTGAATCTAGATATCCATTTCTCTCCCCAAGTTAAGGAGGTTTTTAGCCTTTATCATTGTAGACTTTTTCTTATCCACCCCCCACCCTGCCACCGAGGTTTATACTTGATATTTTGTTTCTCTTGTTGGTGTCCATAGACATTTAAAAAAAAATTATTTATTTATTTTGACAGAGAGAGATCACAAGTAGGCGGAGAGGCAGGCAGAGAGAGAAGGGGAAGCAGGCTCCCTGCTAAACAGAAAGCCCAATGTGAGGCCCAATCCCAGGACCCTGAGACCATGACCTGAGCTGAAGGCAGAGGCTTTAACCCACTGTTAACCCACTGAGCAACCCAGGCACCCCACATAGACATTTTTAATTTTCATTTTTCTCCTTAGACTAGATAATTTCAAATGATTTATCTTTGAATACCTTGACTTTCTCTTTTTCCCCTTTTGATGGTTTCTTTGAACTTCATTTTGCTCATACTACCTTCTAATTACATTTAGTTGTCTGCATTGTTTTAGAACACTTCAAAGAAGATTATTTGGAATTTTTTGTCAGCTGGTAGACTTCTGTTTTTTTTAGGATTGTTACTGGAACTTGTTTGTTTCCTGTTTACTTGATTTTAATACTGTCTTCACCATCTAGCAGGGGCATGCTAAAGCTTTGTTCCTTGTTTCTGGGATTTTCACAGTGCTATCTTGCCTATGGAGAGTTAATGGCCTTTGTGGAGGGTATTATTGACTTTGGCAATGACCTATGTTGCCATCTTGTTGACCTCACCTTCTGTCATATTTTTTAAACAAAATTCCCCCACAAAAGTATTTATACCTTAATTCTCTCTCAGAGGCCTGCTGCGGTGAGACCCTGAGATTGGGGAATTCTTCTTGCCCCCCCCCCCCCCCCCTTGGATATTGGTCACATGCATTCATTTCTGTCCTTAATAGGTCCTGATTTTGTTTCTTCTCTGATGAACCTTTCATTACCTCTTCCCTGGGCAATTGCACTGGACTTCTATGTACCCTTCCATACCTCTTCCATACCTTATTCACACTTTAAATTCTGGCCAAAACATTACTTTTCTTTGATGCTTTCCTATGTTCTGTCTGGCCTAGTACTCATTAAACCTGCTTCTCACAGCTGCTTGTGTGTAATCCCTTGTAGAATTTATCCTTTGTTATTTCAATAGGCCTTTCCTTCTAGATTAAATTAATGCAGAATCATTCAACTGGTTATCTTAATTGCCTGTTAAATGTATATTCCTAACTTTTAAGATTTCTAAGATCCCACGTTATTTTTACCTGCAATTCTATGTTTGGATGGAAATTAGCCTTAATTGCTAGTTTTCTCATTTACACATAAACATTAAAATAATGAATAGGAAGAGAGATTTCATGCATTCATCCCTTCTTGTTTCATTTTTCACTTCTCTCTGAAAGAATGAAAGCTATGCAAGAAAGGTCAGCTATCTAGATGTGATCATTAACAGGGATTAAATGAGTGCCAATGATGATATAATTCTGACAAAGTTTTTAAATTCTGGACTTCCTGTCATCACTTGTAAGTATGGAAGAAAAATGGTCCCTAAATTGCACAGAGTACATAAGTATGAATAGTGATGCCCTAATTTTTTCTTGGGAAGATGTTTGTCAGCCTTTATCTAAAAGTGAGAGAGCACATTTATAAAATGCCATCATTATCTCTTAAGCATGTGCTTTAGGTGTCTACTAGTATTAAGAGCTTAGATGATCTGTTTAATACATATATCAGCTTTTAGTGTGGGGAAACATAGATAATAGTAAAGGCATTCACAATTTGATTTTTTGAAACTATTTTCATTGTATAATGTTGAATCTACTTGTTTAAAGATGCTTTTTAAAAATACGATATTTCAAATATACAAAAAATAAAACATAACCAACACCACCACAGATATCACTGAAGTGACTTATATATTCATAATTCCGTTCTTCTTCCTTAATTTCCAAAGGTGAATAAAACCCAGAATCTGATGGTTTCATTCTTGTTAAGCTTTTTCTCTGTAGTAATGACCAATGTACAGAAACTCTTTTTTTTTAACCATTTGTTGGTAGGTCGCTGACGCCATGTTCCATAATCTCCTAATTCCATAAACCTCCTATATAACCACACCACAACCACCCAAATCAGAAAGTTAATAGTGATCAATTTCTATCAACTAATTCTCAGACCCTGTTCATGTTTTCTCTGTAGTACCAAAATGGTCTCTTGTAGGAAAAGAGTATAGTTTAAATCATGTGTTTCATTCAGCTGTCAAGTTGTTGTTGTTGCTGTTTTTAAAATCTCCTTCATTTTGGAATAGTCCTCAGTTCTGTCTTGTATTTTATGAAGTTGACATTTTTGAAGATTGCACTTGGTTAATTTGTAGAATGTCCCCGAGTTTGCATTGGTACTATAAAGCTTTTTAATTATAAGTCTGTTCATTGTAAACAGGTTACCTCCTACTTTAAATAATTCATTTTTTAATGATCATGAGAATTTTGACCATCTCCCACATTTACCCCTTTGGTTTATTCCTCATAAATTTCTTGTTCATATCTTTTGCCTGTTACTGGGGTTTTTGTCTTTTTTTTTCCCCTTTTTTTCATATTGGTTTGTAGAATTTGTCACTATTTGGACTAATGATTATGTGTGTTTATCAGCTGTAAAGCATCCTTCTCCCAGTCTGGGTCTTGTCTTTTTACTTTCTTTAGGAGTAGATGGATTAAAGTACAGAACTATAAAATTCCGTGGGGTCTGATTTATCCATCTCCTTATGGTATTGACTTTTTGTATATTTAAGTAATCCTTCTCAATACTGACATCATAAATCTGTTCTGTATTTCAGGATTCTGTATGTTTATTTCTGTGGGATATGGATGCAGTTTTTTTTCTACATGGATTAACTGTTTTTTTTCTGTCAGCACTGATTTATTTTATTTTATTTTATTTTTTTAAAGATTTTATTTATTTGACAGAGAGAGATCACAAGTAGATGGAGAGGCAGGCAGAGAGAGAGAGAGAGGGAAGCAGGCCCCCTGCTGAGCAGAGAGCCCGATGCGGGACTCGATCCCAGGACCCTGAGATCATGACCTGAGCCGAAGGCAGCGGCTTAACCCACTGAGCCACCCAGGTGCCCCTGTCAGCACTGATTTAATAGTCCTTCTTATCCTTTCATTTATCATACTTCACTAATAAACATCAAGTTCCCGCACGTATGTGGATTTGTTGTAGAGGTTAGATTTGGCCCATTAGTCTATTTGTCTAGCTCTCATTTACATTCATTGTCTTAATTACTATAGCTGTATAATAAGCCTTATTATCTAAGATCCCTTCCTCTATTCCAAATCATCTTGACTATACTTGAGCCTTGTTTTTGTATTAATTTTAGTATCAATTAAGTTCTATTATAAACCCTGTTGGGATTCTGGCTGGAATCATAGTGAATTTATTGATTTAGGAAAAATGGATATTTAGTGATGTTAAGTTTCCCATCTGTGATTATTATATGTGTTATCTCTAGATTTTTTGGTTCCTAACAGAGTAAATGTTTATTTTTCTCCCTAGGGACATTGCACATCTATTAGGTTTATTCTTTACTTCTAATATGTAATCATCTTTAATTTTTTTTTTTAACTAAGAATATTGTCACTTTTTATTTATGAATTTTGGTATCTGGTAATGTTACGGAATTCTCATTTTTATTTGTAGATTCTTTTTGTGTGTGTGTCCTCTCAGAGTATCTGTGAAAGCATTATGTTTCTTACTTCCTTTCTTTTTCATTGTACTGAGTAGAATCATACAGTAAAAGTTAAAACTGTTTTCTTGAAAGTGGTGAATATTTTTCAAAACTGAGATTTCCCTCCAGACATAATAATCTCTGAATTAGGGGAACCGAGAAACTCCTCTTATTTCTTTTTACTCCAGCTTCTTAAAGTCCTCTTTTGCCTCCAAATATGTGCTCTACCTTCTTAAAAGTCCTCTTCTGCCTCCAAAATGAAGATGAAATGCAATCTATTCCATAAAACTCTTTCTAAAAACCCTAGAAAAGAGTCAATATGTTCTTATTTTTCTCTCCATAAAGTATTTAGTGAAGGTCTTTTCTCATTTTACATTTCAGTTACTTGAGTTATGGCTAGTTCCCGAGTTGATTGGCCTTCCATTAGAGTAGATTCTTGATCCTGCTAACTTTTTTTTAACTGCATATATCCTCTGTTACTGTTTAAATGAGTGACTCTGATATTTGTTTTACTGTTGATTCATTAGAACTATAAGAACTTCTTTAATGAGAACTTTGATATAATAATTTTTTTAAGAGTATCGTAGTGGACTATGGATAGTCAACTTTACTCACCTTGTCTCCTTAGTGCCTTCACAGTGCTTATTGGATGTATTGTCAAGTGAGCTGATCTGTTCCCACCCCCCCTTGTTAAATGTTAAGTTTAAGCAATCAAATGATAAAAACTAGAACAAATACAGTTAAATACTGAGATGTCTTTTTATAATCAGTTCAGATGTATTTGAAGCATAAGGTCCAGAGGAAGACAAAAGAGCTCAGGTGAACTTATAAAATCGAATATGACCATGTACATATGTTTTGATACTTACCGTAGATGGTGGGAGGAGGGCTCATCTTGCTAACTTTTTACATTTTTAAAGACTATTTGAGTGAGGGAGTGCAGGCCCAGGGGGAAGTGGCAGCAGTGAGAGAAAGAGAGCGCACCTATGTGGGGGTGGCGGGGAGAGGCAGAGGGAGACAGAGAATCTCATGCCAACTGTGTGGTGAGCAGGAATCCCACGTGGGGTTGGATTTCACGACCCTGAGATCGTGACCTGAACTGACACCAAGAAGTCAGTCGGTTAACTGACTGAGTCACCCAGGCGCCTCGTCGTCTCGCTAACTTTATCCCATGTTCCCACTGTTTGGGTACCTGTGAAGGACAGTTCCTCCTTTTTCTTTCCCTATCCTATTTTCCCCTTAATCCTTGGTTGTAAGGATATGCCTAGCTATTTCTTTAGTTGGCTAAATGCATAGCTGTTGTGTTGAATGTGTAGGTGATATCTTAACCAGGAGTGGGAATGAAAAGAGAAACCAACAAAGACTTTTGTGTTAATTATGTTTATTGACTGCTATAGATTCCTACTAGCATTTAGTTTATTTCAAGTATTAGTGTTCTTTACAAATCTGCTTTTCTATATCATGAGTATTTTTTTATTTCTTAAAAACTTAAACAGTATATTTAGGGTTAGCCAGATAAAACGAGAGTGGTTGTGTGGGAATGGTTTGTTTTGATCTATTAGTTGTCACCTTTTCCCTTTCCTTTAGGTAGAAATTGAAAAATTTAGGGAAAGGTGGTTTAAAAGCAATCTGAATAATAATTCAAATAAGAGGAGGAGGAGAAAAAGCGTATAGAAGTATAAGGCAATTGTCAAGTTGATTCATGGGTTGTGTTTGTCAGGGGGGAATAATGTCAATGTCTAGTTGTTTCTCTTTAGATCCAGATAAATGAGAAAATAAATGATTTAGGAGCAATGGATTTTGCCTGATGGGAGTTCGTTGAACCAATAAAATGGTTAGAGGAATTTTAAGAAGAATAGGTGTTACGATAAAGTTTAGGCATGCTCTTTCACCAATTAGGAAGTGTGCAAGTCAGTTCTTTCCCAACAGTGAGGGCTTTTTCTCCGTCTTCTTTCATCTCTGGAAAAGTTGGCTTTTGTCCATTCATTCTATGACTATTTATTTATCCTTCAGGTAATTGGTGAAGATATGGCTATTTGTTTAGAAAATTTTGAAAAGCAGATCAAAAGTTTTTATCACTAGCTGTGTTCTTACCTAAAAGATCACATAACAATTGGTGATTATAGGTGCTTATGTATGCTTGAACAGTTCCAGTAAGAGATTTCAAAATAAATTATGCAGTTCCCTGCCTATTAATTTTATTTCTTATCTATTTAGCTAAAACTTATATGGAAGAAGAGTGATGCTTGAGATCCCCCCCCCCCCTTTGTTGGTTTAGGACAAAGTGAATTTTAGTTTCAAACTGAGCTATTTTACACTTTCTATAAGCTCTAGTTAGAATATTTGGTCAACATTTTACGTGAGTTCTTTGTCAGTCTCTGGATAAAGGCTGTTTTTTGGCTGCTGTCCTGTTAATGAGCTAGCTTGTCTGGTTTCTGATTAATTTTAATGGGGATTGAGTAAAGATACTATGGATAGAACAGTGAATATTGAACCTCATTATTGGCAGAACCAAATTTTATATGTATGTATGTATATACACACACACACACACATATATATAAAACTTCTCTATAATCAAACTGATAAGTAAAAAAGTTGCTATAAAGGCATATATAAGAATATAGTAAAAGATCAAGAGAAAGATCAGCTATTCTGTAGCATTAACATACTTATGGACGTGTTGAATATAAAGTAGTAATAAAGTTAATTCTGAGTTCTTTTTTCCAAGGTTTTTCTAATTTTTCTAATTCTAAAGCTTTTCCAATTTTCTGATTTTTTTCTAATTTTATGTAAACCTGACTAATAAAACAAATTGCAGAACTAGATAGATTCAGTTAATGGACACTATTTGAATGTATATAATGATCTGGAATGAGATCATGAAATCTTTCACTTTATTTGGCACTGAACTGTTCATGGTGGTAAACAGTACCTTAATGTAGGGATAAACATTAGCAAGACCTTTTTGGCACATGGTGTGGAAGATGAATTCCAATATGGTTGAGAACAGAAGAACATCTTTAGAGGAAATACAGGTAAAATTGTGCTTATAGGTTGGTGAGCTCATAAGTCTCAGGAGAAGTAATTAGGGGATCTTGTGGACCTCTTAAAATGCTTAACCAATTTGTTGCTGTGGTGATAAAAATGTGAGCACAAGAGAGACTGTTTCCAACAACAATTCTCTTGGTTTTAACCCATAAAACAGAAGCCTTAATACACTTTAAATGAGAGGATTACTTTGGATTCAACACTTCATGTTTGGGGGCGCCTGGGTGGCTCAGTGGGTTAAGGCCTCTGCTTTCGGCTCAGGTCATGATCCCAGGGTCCTGGGATCGAACCCCACATCGGGCTCTCTGCTCAGCAAGGAGCCTGCTTCCTCCTCTCTCTGCCTGCCTCTCTGCCTGCTTGTGATCTCTGTCTGTCAAATTAAAAAAAAAAATCTTTAAAGACTTCATGTTTGGTTTTGATATTGTTGTGCTTCCAGTTTTACCTTCTGATATGATGCTTTTTGATGCAGGGGAATGTTTGGATCTAGGACTCTACTATCTTCCACATATATTTTCTAAACAGTATGCCTCTGTGCGTCTGTAGAGTTTTTCCTCTCTGGGTGAATTTCCTCAGACCTGACCATCTTCAGCTTGCTCCCTGTATGCTTGCTTAATTCTCCAAATAGTCAATCATTTTAAATTTAATCTGACTCTCCATGGTGTTAACTATCCCACTCAACTTGATGTATGTAAATTTAATGAGCATGCTGTCTTGTAAAATCCACATCCGTGGGGCGCCTGGGTGGCTCGGTGGGTTGGACCGCTGCCTTCGGCTCGGGTCATGATCTCAGGGTCCTGGGATCGAGTCCCGCATCGGGCTCTCTGCTCAGCGGGGAGCCTGCTTCCTCCTCTCTCTCTGTCTGCCTCTCTGCCTACTTGTGATCTCTCTCTGTCAAATAAATAAATAAAATCTTAAAAAAAAAAAAAAATCCACATCCGTGAATGAAAATAGTGAGACTAATGTTTGTAACTTGGTTGAAAGTATGTCCATTCTGTTTGCCATTCTTTGCTTGATTGCTCCTTAGTGTTCTAACTAGTTGCATGTATGAGCGGTAGCATTAAGAGTGCATCTTTTTTCCTCCCTTCAGTTTTGCCAAGAAAATGTGGAAAATATTTATTTTTACCAGTATTTTGTCAGTCTAAGATGGGGTCAAGGTGTGTAAAATACAGTAGCAAGCTTGCAACTTTCTTGTTGGTGGGAACTAATGACCCCATCCAGCACACAGACAGAAGGAATCCTTCGCAGTAGCTTAACAGCTGCTGACTTGACTATATTCCTTTGACCTGGTTTCTAGGTCAGGGCTGCTTTTGACACCTAGGGTGTCCATGTGCAATTTAGAAAAAGATGTATCCTCATTCCTCTGGCTGGACACAGTGCATCATAGAAATGGACACAGTTTGAGGGAAGTCTGGAGGATCTCTACTCTGTTCACTCCTCCCCCAGATGCCACCGTTGTCCCAGGTCACCAAGGTTCTGTGCAGTTCTGCTAGTGCTTCCTGAAAATGTCCTGGATTTCAGCTTGGCCATTTTTACCTGTGTCTGAAGAATCTGTCTCTGGGGCTGGACCTTATTTCTGTCATTTTTCTCAGCTAGGGAGGTGAGTGTTATCTCTAGCTCCAGCTTCATCCTTCAGAAAATTATCTTCATCTCATGGTTTGTTCTGAAAGAGGATTAGCAAATTCTGTTTGCAAACTTGTGTTACTTCTTACTTAACAAATACCTGAAAGGAAATCCACTGTGGTCTTTGCATTGTGAAAGTGGCAGCGAGTGTACAAAAAAAGTTCTTTAAAAGGTTACCTGTGAAGGAGAATGAAGGAAGCCATATATAAAGGAGAGCTAGGGTTGAGGGAAGGCTCCTTTTCTTTTTAATTTTGATCCATTAAGGATTAACGTGTTTATGTATTGAGACCCAACCAACTGAGAACAATTTAGTGAGACAGGATTAAAAAAGGATAATTGATATGCAGTGCCCTTTCAGGAGGTGAGAGGAAGGAGGATCCAGAGCATAAATGAATGGAATTATCTTTGGGTGGATGCAAGAATTGATAAACTTTAGTGTGCAAATAAATTGGTAATATAGGAAATGGGAAATTGAAAGCTTTCTTTTCACAGAGGAAATTGAAATTTGCTTACTGAAAATGATAGGTGGAAGTAATAGTTTCATAGTTCTCTGGGAAGGGAATTTGAAGTAAGGACCTTAGGGAATGTGAGAAGGAAAATCTAGTTGGCTTTTCCATAAATGTAGGAAGTGATGGATCATGGAATTAACCTGCTTTGGGAGAAAATAGAAGGGATCAAGGAAAAAGGTTTTATTGAGGTCAAGACCATGGTGGTTTGGGAGTAGGACAAGTGAAAAGAGAGAAGATGGAGGTCAGAGAATAGAGTTGTGGAGATTATGATGATACTTGAGGTGCAACAGTTTTTACATAATGAAAAGGTCTAGGTGTGGTCAGGAAGACTGGGGTTGAGAAAAGGGGAAGTAAAGACCGCTGGTCAGGGGAGGCTGAAGACTGGATGGCAAGGCATGGGACGGAAGAGGAGTCAACACCAGGTGCTGGCCCACATAAGTGTTAAGTCTGATAGTATTAGCCCCAAAGGAAATTCGATTTTAGACCATGATGGAGACAAATACTATGGGAATAAAAATGGAGAGTTAAGATAGACCAGATTTCAAATTTCAGCCATAGGACTATGGTCAGCTGAAGGAATTTCCTAAGCTTCCATTCTCTCTTCAATGAAAAAGAGGCTATTACATAATTATAAATGTTGAGTGCCATGCCTGGCCAAAGAACTTCTTTAAGATGACAGGAATACTAAGTCTTTGTCAAAAGTTGTAGAAAGAATTTTGGGAAGAATGATGGTTGGTTTACAGGGCAGGTTTGGAATGAAAATGGGAAGAAATGTGAGCAACTTGAATTTGGTCTGGGAAAATTCCAAAGGGTGCCTGACCTTTAGATTTGGAATGGAATTCTGATACCTGTGTCTTACCTCTACCTTTTAGTAACCTCAGATTTGTTTTGATAGTGGTTTCTGTACTTCCTTCCCCTCTGTCAAATCTGTATTTATTATAGCCAAATACACTGCAAGTGTACATTATTTACTAGACTTAAAAAAAAATTTTAAGAATGAGGGATGTTCCATTTCCTCATTTTGAACTTATTTTAATGGCAGAAATTCTATAAATATTTCAATTTTATCTTGCAATAAGATTTTGAAACAATCTTAGATTTATAGAAAGGTTGTGAAGAGAGCACTGACAATTCTTAGATACCCTTCACCTAACTTCCTCAAAAGTCAACGTCTTATATAACTTGAATGCAGTTATTAAAACTGAGACATTAATGTTGGTACAGTACTAAATTACATTATTGAGGTTTTGCCAGTTTTTTCTACTTGCATTTTTTTTTCTGTTCTAGGATCCAATCCAGGATCATGTCTCAAGTTCAGATTACCATGTATCCTTGGTCTCCTCCAATCAATGACATTTCCTTATCTTCCATGACCTTTATACTTGAGAAGAATCCTTATTTTGTAGAGTGCTCCTTCATTTGGGCTTCTTTTCTGCAGCATTTTTTCTGTTTCTAAAATCTATCCTTAGTTCCAGTCAGACTCACATAGTAAAATAGCACAGTGGTTCAATTAAGGTATAGTTTTTTAATTAGAAAGTAATTAACTAAAGGAAAATTAGTTTTTGATGTTGCAACTCCCAGTTTCCCCAGGCAAAACCGTGCCTCAACATGTGTATGAAGGTAGCACTATAAGTTAGTTACTTTATAATGTATGTTAAGATATTTATAGAACATTACCAACAATACTCTTCAGACAGTTTTGAGTTGATAACTGCTAAGATATTTTTGAGATCTAGTCACCTAAATAGCCAACTAATAACTAGAAGTGGGAAAACTTTATCTTTTATCCACTAAATATTAGCTTCATTCAAATTACTCATCTGTTCTTTTACAATTATGTGTTCTCTGTATTTCCTGTTCAGTATTTGATTTATAATATTTAATGAATTACATATGTCTGAGTACATTGATACAGTGAAGTAAACCACATTTCAGGAATCTCTTAAAATCTGTTCCTGCACTTTCTTTTTGTCTCTATGCAGTGTAGTAGATGTACCAACCTATGTTTGAATGGAAGAATTGGTTCATACCATGGTTTGTATAGCTTGTTGAGGCCCTGTATGTGTTTCTGTATTATCTGGTTCTGTTTAAAAATAAGCCTTATTATACAGTTGTTTTCAAAAGGTGTTGTGTGTGCTGTTATGCCCCTAAAGGACACCCTTTACCAGGCTGGTGCATGCAAACCTCAGTCGATTCATATTGGTTCCCAGTGACTCACAGCTGCCCTCTCCAGAGATCTGGCCTCCGGGAACTATGATCCTGTAGCTAACTGACTGATTTGGAGGTGTACAACTGCCCTCTTACTCTAGGTAGTATTGATAGCAGTGCAATTTGGGCTGAAGCAAGACTAGCTGAGGCAACATTTTCACATGTGTCTTTCCCCAGCTCTGTCTTGCTTTTTTTTTTTATTCACTACCATGAAGGCATCCCCTCCATTAGTCCTGTGCACCAGAATCCCTGTCTCATACTCTACCTCTAAGGAACCTGACCTAAGGTAGGAGAGATGCTATGTGATCATTTTGGACAGGTGTAAACTGAGTAACATAAAAAATTGATGACTTGCTTTCAAGGGACCTATTAGAACTACCTGGAAGCTGCACTAGACTGGGAGTCGGGGCTCTGGGTCTCGAGTTTCAAATAACCAGCTATCCCTGAAAAGTCGTCTGATTTCTGTGAGCCTGGATTTTCTATTCTGTAATTCAGGGAGTGTAGACGATGTGATACTCAAAATCTCACAATGAAATTTTTTCCCCTAAGACTGGGGGTTATTACATGAAGATGCTAGGCTCCTGAACCCCACTTCCCCACTCCAGTTTCTGGAATAGCCTTCAGAAATGCTCAGCTTAGCTCCTCTGGAATTAAACACAAAAATACTGAAGTGGTTCAGAGCAAGGTTCCCCAAAATGTGTCACTTTAACATGTGTGCTATTTGAGTGGAAGGCATTTGAGACCCTACAGGCTGGAGAGAGAGATTTTTTCCCCTCTCTGAACCACCTAGAAGAATCTAAATTGGGAGCCTTTTCCCCAGAGAGGAGTTAGGAGAGAGAAGTTTTATCTGAGTGACCTGTGTAGGAGGACAACTATCTGATTACCAAACTTTTCTTACCACCTGTGAATTGCCCTCCTTCCCTTGAAACCCAGGGCTCCTGTTCCATTCCTTACCTCAGGATGGCATATAAACCTCATTTTACCTTTCTGTCTTGAAATCTTTCATGTATGTGGTTTTCTCCCATTAATCTGGCTCATGACAACTTATTTCTTAAATTAACTAGAAAAACCTATAAAGGGTAGAAGGAAATTTTGTTTTTCTACTATAACATAGATGTGCATTTGTTTTGGAAAAAGCTTCTACTACATTTCCCAAGGACTTTGTGGCCCCTGACCCCCCAAATCCAGTGTCCATGCCCAAAAGGGCTCTCTTCTTTCAGACTTTTTCTCTGTAGAGCTAAATTTTGCACTCTTTATGCACAAAAACATATTTTTCCTTTTCAGTGCTCCTCTATTTCCGTTTGTAAATGGCAGAATTTCTTTTTCCAGGACCATTTTTTTCTGATCAAATAGAGAGTTACCTGCCAAACGAGAAGGGTCCGTGGTACTGCGTAGCTGATTCCAGACTTCTTAGTGTCCTTTCTTGTTTCCTTTTGCTTTTAAACTGGTACTGTCATGAAGCGAGTCCTGTATTTAGACAAGAGAGTTGGGGTATGGCAGAGGAAACGGGTTGGGAAAACTCTGGGTTTCTTCCTTAATTCCAAATATACCACTTTTGCATATGAGCTGCTGTCATCTTGAATATATCTTTCCAAAAAGAAAGCATTAGACTTTGTAGTTTTTCTCATATTCTGTATTTACTAACTATTTTAATTTGCTGGTAAAGAGCTGAGTCATGTTTGCCCATTGGACAGAAAATAAAAAATACAGTGAATAATTAAATACAGAGGTTCTCAGTACTCTCATGTCCTTTGCCTTTTTAGAACAACTACTCCCGTTACTTCCCTGTGACTTCCCCATTACTTTCTTCCAGTGAAAGTCGTTATAGATAGTAGAAGCTATCTATAATCATAATTTTAAAAATCCATTTAATGTCTTACTGTACTGCATAATACAACCACATACATTGCAATGTAAGCAATTGGCCATGACTAGGCAGGAAGGTTCAAAAAAGTCATTCTTGAATCTTTGCTTCACGTGAGTATAATAGCTATTGTGCATGTCAACATAGCTTTGCTGTTCCAGTGATTCAAATACAACAACCAGTGTCGTCCTGGGATACCCAAATTAAAAAAATTGAGCACAATTGATGGCAAAGCTTATTTGAAACAAAAACAAAAAGCCCGTATACTATAACTTGCAGAGTAGTTGGATTCTTGGAAAAAATCAATGTCTATTAAAACCATATACTGCAAAGTATTTAGTCAGTAATAATTTACATATTAATTTCATTTTATATTCTATTGAATTAGTCAAAGCTTAGGAAGTTTTTGTTTTGTTTTTTTCTTTCTTCTTTCTTCTTCTTCTTCTTCTTCTTCTTCTTTTTTTTTGTTTGTGCATCTGTCTGTGGGACACAGAATAGTTTCTTATCATGCAGGATTAACCCAGGTGTTGAAAAATGTCTAGCACACCTAAATAAATGCTGATAGCATCATCTCAGTCATTGACAACCAAAATATTTCAAGATATTTTTAAAATCCTAAGTGATATTAAGGTCTCTTGAGAGTCCCTGGCATAAAGTAAAAAAGAAAAAAAAAAAAAAAGAGGGAGAACAAAACAAACCATTATTCACATAATAAGATATTTCCAACCTGAATGGGCAGGAGTGACATTATTAATTACTACCTTTTATTAGGGTCAAGTGGAACAACTTCTAAAATCTTAAATATTTATATCAAAGTGAAATGAAGGAAATTTTGACTTTTAAGTGCTTGAAGGGATTAGTAGCCAAAAACTGAGTCAGCTAAAGGCATAAATAACAGTGTTTGATGAGTTGTAGCACTTTTATAAAACATTTATAAAAACTTAACCTGCTGGACTCCACAGGTGCTCCAAAGTTCTGATTTTTATACACCTGTTTCTGAGTGGATATAGGGTTGGTATACATTCAGGTGTGTTATATTGCATATCACACATGACAAAGGGCTAGTATCTGGAGGAAATCCATTTGAGCTGCCCTTTTAATTTAGTCATTTTTGTCTCCCTGTAGGCTTCTTTTTCTTTGCCAGAGCAGCCTCTAAATAAGATAGCTTGTAGAAATTCCCACATTTAAGTGGGCATTTTTGACTTGTATTTTTAAAAAGTTAAAATGAGACCTGTAGCACTATCTAGGTTACTTAAATCTTTATTTTGAAGGGTGCTGTTGAGAAATGTTAGATTTTTGGGTGGTACCTCTTTTTATGAGTACAACTCTTAGATGATTTAGAACACAGAGTAGACTAAGTAGTTAATGGATATTTTTGATAGGGGTAGACAAGAGACCACTATAGAATGCCTTTTGCCAGGATCTATACCAGGTATTTGATCAGATGAGCTTGTAGCTACACAATCTGGAAAGTGGTTGGCTTATTTACCTTTTAATTTTTGATGCATGGAGCAGCTCTTTCAGAAATAGTGCAAGATAGCGTCAGGTACAGCTATTAAAAAAAACAACAACAAACTATAGTTGTGTGTGTTGTGTTTGTGTGTGTGTGTGTGTGTGTGTATTTAAATTGTGACTCTAGATGACCTTATGAAAGGTAGAAATCTAATCTAAGTGTCTAATTATCTGTAGTGATGAGAATGTAATTTTACTAGCTTGCTGTGAATTTTAAAAAGATTTTCTGGTAATTGTTTTACCTGTTAAAATGATCTAGAACATGTTTTTGTCTGTATTTCCTGCTCTTTCTTTTCTCCAGGCAGAACTATGTGTAAATCATTCCAAAACAATTAATGCTGCTTTAGTCACAAATTATTGATTTTTCCGTTCCTAGGGTATGTAGAATTGCTACTTTACTTAGATTCTAAAATGAGGCTTTTTAATTGTGTTTTCCAGGAAGATATGAATTTAAATGAAGATAAGAAGGCACCATTGCGGGAAAAGGACTTTAGCATCAAAAAAGAGATGGTGATGCAGTACATTAATACTGCTTCCAAGACAGTAAGTAAAACTGTCAAGTTGAAAAATACTGCTGAACCGTGTTATAGTGTGGAAAACAACACATTTGTCTAACGAAGTGCTTAAATTTTTGAGCAACTGGAATCACAGGGCTTTTGAATGTATAAAGACCACGAGTAGGATGTTTATTTAATTTAAAAATATTTCTCATACCTTCTAAGACTGCTTTTGCTTTTTTGCCCCTGACATTCATGAGGAACATGGACTGGGTTGGTTTCCTCCAAACTTCTTTCCTTGTTAAGGAAAGTGGATTAAGATGGCTATTGATCTCTGATGTCACTTTTAAATTGGGATACTATTTGTATTATAGAAAAGTAGGGCCGATTTTACTATAACTACCTAAATCACTTCACATAATAGTGACTGAGAGGCGGCATATCTTTAATGTGAGGTTCCCTATGGATAAAATTATCTCATAACAAATTATAAACGTAGACGTTGAAAAGAGCATTAAGCCTCCACGTGGCTGCCAGTTTTCCAGGGAAACATGAAATATGTGGGTGGAAGTAATGAGTAAATGTCTAAGAAACCATGACTGGCATGCAGAATCAATTACATTTATTTCATGGGACAACAAATGAGCTTGGCCAGTCATATAGAAATCGAACTGATGGATGGGATGAAGTCTACAAAACGGGAACTAATGAAGAAGCAATCAGAAAGACAGTAGAAAATGATTTTGGCTGAATTTAAAACAGAATTGGTTGGAGAAGAATAACTTAATACGCTGCAGTTTTCACTGGATACTTTAACTAAAGGCCAACTTAACGAGAATTTAAGTTACTTATACGTAAGCTCTATGTATCTACTAGAACATTCAGTGACTTGGAGGATTTTCTTTTAGAAAGCAGACTCAAGTGATGTTTAATTTTTAAGCATGCCTCCTGTTCTGCAGTTTGATGTTGAGTTGTAGAAATCAGATTACTGTACTTTTTCTGGCTCCTTATGTAGATGGGTGTTGTTTCCTGCTATTGTGATGAAAATTACTTTTGCCCCTTAATGGTCCCTGGATATCACAAATGAACGTTAGGGACTTAAGAGAGCACTTGTGTTGTGGATTGACTTATCATCCCTTTGATACTGGGCATCTTATTTTACCCGATTCTCAACATCCTCCTCCACAAGATGGGACTTAGAGCTATATCATAGGCTTGTTGTTAGAATTTAATTGTTTATGGGGGTCCTGGCTCACTCAGCCTGTTAAGCATCTGCCTTCAGCTCAGGTCATGATCCTGGGTCCTGGGATCTAGTCACACGGGCTCCCTGCTCAGTGGGGAGCTTGCTTCTCCCTCTCCCCACCCATCGGCCCCCACCCCTACCCCCTTCCCGGCTCATGCTCTCTCTTTCTGTCAAGTAAATAAAATACTAAAAAAAAATAGTTTATTTCATTAGTGGAACATAGCAGGTTTTATACCTGTGGCTGCCTCTTTTGATAGCAGTGGTTGTTAGCAATTGTTTCTTATTTTTTCTTTGTGATTTGTTCTTGCTGTTGAAATCATTACACTGTAGTTATTGATGGAAATGGACTTATATTTTTGAAAAATACAAATTGACCATTAGTGAGTCTGCATCACATTTATTAAGTGTCTGTATATCAGGCAGTGTTCCAGGCATTGGAGTTGGAATACCAAGATGGTCAATCGTGGTGACTTACGGAGCAACATAAGACATGTAACAAAACACATAAACATACGTGATAAATGAAATGCAATGTGGAAAAAACACAGGGGACGTGGAGATGGTGTTATTTTCCTTTTTTATTGAAGTGTAGTTAACATGCAGTGTTACATTAATTTCAGATGTACAAGAGGTTTCACTAATTCTAACATTACTCAGTGTTCATCTCTGGTAAGGGTACTCTTAATCCCCTTTATCTATTGTTACCTGTCTCTCCAACCCTCCTTGTGCTGTCTCATGGAGTGATCAGGGATGACTCCCCTATTAGACAATTTTAAATCCAAAGAACATAAATTCACTTAATAAAATTATAAGAGATACTATATTAGTTAGAACTGTTTTAGAAAACATTGGTATAATAATGCATTTTAATTCTTGAATTTTAGATAATAAACAGACCTTTTAGAACAAACTGCTTTGAACTTCATTAGAGTGGATCTATTTCAGTTTGCATACACTGATTGTAAACTTTAATCCTCTAATCGTTTTGGACTGAGGTTGGAATTTATTTACTAGAATTAGATAATTAGATTATCAGGATTGAAATAGATTAGTTATCTAAAGTATGATTAAAGCATTCACTCATTTAATTAGTGTGTGGAGGATCATGGCTTTTCCTAGGAGGATGCTGAATAATTTGGCGGTTGGTTAACATTCTAGAAAGTTCAAGCTGACCAGTCATCTATTTTTGCTCTGGAAGAAGTAGAAACACATTAACTCTTAGATACAGACTCTGTCATACCAGTGTATTGAGGTTAATGAGGACAAAAAAATCTTCTCTGAGGAAAAACCGTCAAAATTTATAGATGAGTTATTCTAGAGAGAGCATGGGGGGTGTTTGTGTCAGATAAACTTTTGTTATAAATTTAGCTTTAGACTTTGCTTTGAGATTGTTTTGTGGAGAAGCATTAATATTTTTCAAAATAGCACTGATGCCTGCAGTTGATAATCTGAAAATTCTTTAGAAATATTAATGCTCAAACCAGCCCTAAAGTAGCTAAGCTGGATTTTTGGAATGGGGGAAAAATAACAAATCCTCAATCAAGCTAGGTTGTTTCTAAGACCTTAAGTTTGTTTCAGTAGCCCAATGGTAATGCTGATTTTTTTCAGTTAGAAAAGATTATTAACTATTTTTTTTTTTTTTTTTTTTAAGCAAAGAGCCTGCTTTAGAGGCCGAAAAATGCCAAAGCCACATTTTCCCAGTTTCCTACAGCATGGGTATGTGAGCCAGGTTTGGCCAGTACTGTCTGCTGGGGGCTTCTGAGAAAGGTTTTAATCCCTCACAAAGAGATCCAGGGCAGAAAACCACTTTTTTCCCCGTTATTTGACATGGTTGTGAGAGGGCATGGGATAGTTGGCACATGACTTCTTGGAGTTGCTGATCTGGTCTTATACAGCCCTGCCTCCAGATTTTTCTGTCACGTGAGGTGATGCCCGTTCTTATTTAAACTACTTTAGGTGGGGATTTTGCTATGCTATTGTGCGCATCTGGCTGGACCGTCCCTATAGCCTTCTGCCTATGCAGGGTTTCCATCTCTAATTCATTCTGAAAATTACTCCCCTCATCAAGTAGACTGTGCATACATGAGAGCCGGTAGTACAGCGCCAAGTGGCCATTCCTTGGTAGATGACTTGCCTCAGATGTTCCGTAGCAAGTTTATTGAAGAAAATTTGTTTCAGAAAGAATGAATACAGTCTTGACTTTTGTTTGATTACTAGGGGGCTGGTAAGTATTCTGCAGTAAGGGGTAAGGACCTTGAAATGAGGCTCTAACATGATAGTCCAAATGGAAGAGACTCCATAGTTTCCAAAAAAAAATGTAAGAAGAAAATTTTGAAACCAACACCAAGGAGCTCTTGAGCCACAAATTGTGTAAAAATTTCCCCTATTTTCTATAGGGAACTGTAATTTAATAAACATCTACCCTGTAAATGTATTGAGTCCTGCTTACCCTGGCTTTGAGTGTTGTTCTCGTTCTTTATTGTGGTCTAGTTATTTTCCCCCTTCAAATTCTGAAAGCACCTCTGCAGATAACGTTAAATGATGGTTTTGTTGTCAGGAATCCTGTACCTTGAGGAGACAAACCAGGCTTTGGAGATAAATCCTAATAGACGAGCTGCCCTCACCAAGTTTTTCTTTTCTTGGTGTTGGTATCTCCTCCCTGTGTCTGTGATACCCGTTTTGATGTTGGTGTTTATACTCCTGCTGGTGCTTGAGTTGTATTCAGGGTGAACTGGCTCTGGGTAGGTGATGTCTGGGTAATGTGAAAGTCACAGGAAGCCATGGGTTACTTTAAAAACCACTGGAAAAAGGTGTTAAAAAGGATACCTTACAGAGGGGAGGATTTAGAGCAATAAGATACTTCCCTTCCCCACCCCTCCATCACAAAGGAATCTAAAAAAAAAAAAAAAAATCATTCTACTTCTTCCATCTGTTGAGAAGAAAGAATCTTCTTTGTGCTGTTTCAGGTGGCTGCTTTTTCAGGGTAATCTGTGGCAATGCAAACCGGAGGAGTCCTGAGAAGTCAACATCTACAGCCCTGGAAGGGAAAGCAAATCCCTGGAAGAAGAAAGCAGCTCAGAGGGTGTGAGAGGGAGGGAGAGAGGGAGGGAGGGGGTGGAATATAACACCTTTGCCTCCAGGAACTAAGTAGTGGGCTTGAGTGTTTGCTTATCAGTGCTTTTGGAGTTGACTTTTTCTCCACCCCCCCATATATTTATTTATTTTATTTATTTGACAAAGAGACAGAGTGAGCATAAGCAAGGGAGCTGCAGGCAGAGGGAGAGGGAAAAGCAGGCTCCCCAAAGAGCAGGAAGCCCCATGTGGGGCTCGATCCCAGGACCCTGAGATCATGACCTGAGTGGAAGGCAGATGCTTAACTGACTGAGCCACCCAGGTGCCCCTCCGGAACTTATTTTTAAACACAAGATATGAGACAGCCCTGACAGTTTACCTCTATACAGATGACAACCGGACTGCTACCTGTCAGCATGTGGTCTTATCTTTTGGGTTGTACCATTTGGTGTGGATAAAAGGCTCAAATAATTTCTCTTCCAAATACATACTTCTAGTTCCTTCTGAATGCATTAGCTTGGAATAAAAAATTCCTCTAAGCTCCTGCTCCTGGACCTCCCTCCCTCCATCTGTATGCCCTAGGAAGCTGTATCACACCTGCAAGTAAAGAGCTGATTTTTAGGGGGGGGGCTGATGACTGGTAGGGCCTAATTTCACATTTCTTACCTTCTTCATTAGAACGTCCATCCTTTATTTCCTGTTTATATTTAGTTTTTTCCTTTTTGGTCCGCCATCCGTCTCTCCCCACCTCTTCCCCAAAGAAGCAGAATTAATCTTTCTGCTCCTGGAAGTCCGCTAGCTTCTTTGGACTTTGTTTTCAGCTTTTCTCTTTCCTAGTCATTCGTGACCACAGACAACTGACTGCAAGGCTCCTCTGAGGCGTGTATTGGAGAAGTTTGCTTCATGTTGAGCTCTCCTCCTTCAGCCCCTAAGTATTTCTGTAGTTCTGGGTTAGACTTCCTTAGTAAGAAATAAACACCAAATATTAGAACATAACTTTAAAAGGCACATAGGAAGGGTAACAAGTTTTTTAAACAATGTGATAAAATGTGCCTACATGGAGTTCATAAATGTAGGATTGTAGGTTCTTGTATGTATGTGTACCTGTGTGTATATATAGTATATTTTGAAAGGTGTTACCAGGTACCTCTTGTCCTAGCCCAGTAGGCCATGATGTTCAAGTATGAATGACGTGGTTTTGTCCAGTGTCGTCCTTCTAGGCGTGTCCTGATCAGGAAAGAATTGTTTTGGGAAAATACTAGTGATGGTCAAATTTGTGTATTTTTTCCTAGGTAGAAAACCTGGAGTTCATCTCGTTTAGCCCTGATTTGTTAATATTGTATTATATTGGTGGGGGCATTTTCATACCTTTCAGAGTCTTTTTTTTTTTTTTTTTTTTTTTCCTGGAGGGGGTTTATTTTCATGTTAATTTTGGAAAACATTGTCAGATGCAGATACATCAAGTGTTGTTTTCTCTCACTTTTAATCGTTGTTATTACTTAAAAGGGTTATATTTCAAGCACTGGGAACTTAGATGAACCAGACAGTTCTACACATTTTTGCTACTTAAAGGTAACGTGGATTATTTTTTGGCTTCCATTTCAGGTTAGGGATTTGATCCAAGTGCACTTGTAACAAAAGCTGAGTAAAAATTTGTGGCTGGTACTTGGTATTAGACACTTACCTATTTATCGGCAGGGCAGTGCCCTTGCTTCCGTTATTTTGTCTGTTTGTCTCCAGGTCTTTCTTGCTGACTAGGAGGAAATATCAGAGCCCCAGGGCAATGAACCAATTTCTTGTTAGGAGTATTTCTTAATAATCTAACTGGCACTTTAATTTCCATTTCTGCCTACATAGGACAGGTTTTATTTATGTACAATTAAAATGATCTTCTAACAGTTCAAATCCATCCAGCTTCATTATGAGTTGTTTCTGGGCAGCACCAGGGGCGAATAATGTGCTCCTGCTATTACTGCCCTGTGTTCTTGCTTAGGCAGGAGATGATAATGACCCAGTCATCTTTTCTTCATCTTTTTTTTTTTTCCTTATAAGAAATTATATTAGGTTCAAATTAGAATTGTGTATTTTTGGTCTTTTAAAAATTTTAAGGGTGCCTGGGTGGTTTGGTTGATTCAGCATCTGTCTTCTGCTCAGGTCATGCTATCAGGGTCCTGAGATCTAGCCCCTCATCTGGCTTCCTGCTCAGCAGGGAGGGAACCTGCTTTTCCCTCTGCTTCCCCCACCCCCCACCCTGCTGGCACACACACACTCTCATTCTCTCTCAAATAAGATCTTACCAAAACAAACCCACCTTAAAGATACCTTTTCTTAAAGCAATTTTTAAAAAGACTCACCTGATATAGAAATAATGCTATTTACTGGTAAAACCTAGAATTTTAGAACCTGATGTGGTCCCCGATGCTTATACCAGTTGTGGCATTGGAGATCATCTGAGGTGGTTTTTATCTTTTTCACTGAATTGTTTCTTGTCAGAGATAATTTGCTCTGTTCTTGCTTTTTAGATTTTGCAAATGTAATTACACTTATGACCGATTACAGCAAAAGTAGTAAAAACTTGGAGAGTGTCAGAAAAAAGAGGCACGTGATTTGAGGGAGATAAAAGTGATGAGCAATAGCCCTATGGAATGAACCGTTTGAAAGAAGAAATAGTTCTGAAGGAATATGTGAAAATGAAAAAAATGTTATGTATCTGTGGTTGCCTTTCATGAATGAAGGGGATAGGCAATTCATGAAATGAGCCGGAAATGAGAGTGGACAGGAACGTTGGTTCTCAACCTTGATATCCATTAGAATCTTCTGGAGAACTTAAAAAAAAAAAATACAAAACACCCAAAAACTGTGTCTGAGCCCTAGCATTTAGCAAGTTAATTCCTGCAGGTAGGATCCAGGCACCTGCACTTTGTGAAGATCTCTTGGTGATTCTAGTATAAAAGCAAGGATGAAAAACTCTCCTGGGCTGTACAAGATGAGCCTCATCGCTAGAGGTCTATGTAGTGTAACATTAATTCAACAAGAGACTAGGAGTTGATAGAATTTAAAGGCAAAGCATAGAGCATATTTACAAATAAAGCCACTGAGGGTTTAAGGCTAGTTTGCCTGGGCATCAGATCAGAATGGCATACTGTAGCTATGAAGAAATCCTAACGTTTGTCCACTTTAACCTTCCCCTCTTCTGATTCTGTCTACTATGACAGATGGAAGGACCTGGTCTGTTTTGGGAGATGTCCAGTGGAGTATTAATAAGGAGGAAAAGAGTATGCCTGGTGTAAAAGCTTCAGTGGACTGATTGATATTCCTAGTTGGTGGCCGTAATCTTAAAACCCTCCTTAATTTAGTTTGGGCTTAAGAGACAGCCTTTCAGTTCTTAATTATTCCTAAATAGAATGCATTCTGTACATACTTAAATCCTTCATATGTTAATCATCTTGATGTACAAAAAGCATTAATTCTTAATTTCATGTTTCCCTGACTTAATACCATTTCCTAAATGGTGCAGTATCATGGTTCCCCTCCACTTTGAAGAAAATAGGGTTGGTATATCTTCTTACGTTCAATGTAATACAGAACTATTTGAAATCCTTTCAATATCAGAAAGCCTTCCAAGGATAGACCAGGTAAACTGGGAACTCTATCCTTGGGATCACCAAAATCTGAAAAAATAGTCCAAGAGTAAATTTAGATGTTATCATTGTTAAGCTAATTTTTGGGGGGGGAGGGTGGATCCCCCCCCCCCCTTTGGGAAGGCTGTTATCACTCTCCATGGCTTAAGTCATTTTCTGGCATGATTTTTGTAAAGAATGGCATTATACTCATTTAGTAGACATTTTTATAGTTTATTTATTGTAGGTCTAGAATATATCTTAGTGTACCTTTACATTTTGAGCATGAGTAAAGGCCTAGCAAGTGACATCCCCATGTTCTGCAGTTAGAACTAGAAATCAGACCTTTAAAAAAGAAAAAACAAAAAACTTTTTTATTGTAAATTAAAACAGTTCTAGAAAAAAAAAACAAATATGTAGCTTAGTGAATTATCATAAGGGAAACACCACCCAGGTTAATTAATGGAACCTTGCCATCTACCCTTCAGCTATCCTGTCCATTTCAAATCCCCCCGTCCCTGCTTTTTTTGAACTATTCCTAATCACTACCTTGACTTTTATAGGAGTCACTTCCTTGAGTTTCTTTATAGTTTTATTACCCAAAAGTACATCACCAGACACCATAATTTATTCATGATTTTTTAAAAGTTTGGAATGTCTTTAAGGCGCCCCCCCCCCCAATCTTCAGGAGTCCCATCTATTTATTTTTATCTAGGACAGTCTGGCTTTTGCTGATTGCATAATCCTGTTTCTTATATTTCATTTCCTGCAAAATGGCAGCTAGATCAAGAAGCTTGATCAGACTCAGATTTGACCCCTTCGGCAAGACCATAGGAAGTATTATGTTTTATTGTCAGGAGTTTCTTTATGTCTGGTTTATAATTAAAATTCTGTAATTTCATTTCCATTTATTAGTTGGAATACTTGTTCAGTCTTAGGCTTATTTTTTTTTTAAATTTTTTATTTTAAGATTATTTATTTATTTATTTATTTGATAGAGAGAGAGATCACAAGTAGGCAGAGAGGCAGGCAGAGAGAGAGGGGGAAGCAGGCTCCCCCCTGAGCAGAGAGCCTGATGTGGGGCTCAATCCTAGGACCCTGAGATCATGACCTGAGCCGAAGGCAGAGGCTTAACCCAGGTGCCCCAGTCTTAGGCTTATTTTAATTCCAGTATAGTTAATATGTAGTGTTGCATTAATTTCAGGTGTAAAATACAGTGATCAGCACTTCTGTAGGACACTTGCTGCCCATCACAGGTGCACTCCTTAATCCTCATCACCTATTTCACCCATCCCCCCACCAGTCTCTCCTCTGGTAACCATCAGTTTTGTCCTCTCTAGTTAAGGGTCTGTTCCTTGGTTTGTCTTTTTCTTTGCGCACTTTTTTTTTTTTTTAAATTCTACATATGAGTGAAATTATATGGTATTTGTCTTTTTCTGACTTGTTTCACTTAGTATTATACTCTCTAGCTCTATCCATGTTGTTGCAAATGGCAAGATGTAATTCTTTTCTATGGTTGATTAATATTGCATCATAAATATAATATATATAACACACATATATATTATATATATATTTACCAGCTCTTTATCCATTCATCTATTGATGAACACTTGGTCTGCTTCCGTAATTTGGTTGTCATAAATAATGCTGCTGCAAATGTAGGGGTACGTGTATCCCTCTGAATTGGTGTTTGTGTATTTTTGGGATAATTACTCAGTAGTGCAATTACTGGATGGTAGGGTGGTTCATTCCATTTTTAACTTTTTGAGGAACCTTCATACTGTTTTCCATAGTGGCTGCACCAGTTTTCATTCCCACCAGCAGTGCATGTGGGTTCCTGTTTCTCTACATCCTTGCCTCTTGTTTCTTGTGTTTCTTGTGTTGCTGATTTTAGTCATTCTGATGACAGCTGTGAAGTGGATATCCCATTATAGTTTTGATCCGTATTTCCCTGATGATGAGTGATATTGAGCATCTTCTCATGTGTCTGTTGACCATCTGTATATCTTCTTTGGAGAAATGTCTATTCATGTCTCCTGCCCATTTTTTATTGGGATTATTTGTTTTAGGGGTGTTGTATAAGTTCTCTTGGATACTAAACCTTTATCAGATAAGGTTTGCCTTTTAGTTTTGATGATTGTTTCCTTTGTTGTGCAGAAGCTTTGTATTTTGATGTAGTTCCACTAGTTTATTTTTGTTTTTTGTTTGCCTTGTTCCAGAAGATGGATCTAGAAAAAAACTTTGTGTCTAATGGCAGAGAAATTACTGTCTGTGCTCTGTTCTTGGATTTTTATAGTTCCAGGTTTCACATTTAGGTCCTCAGTCCATTTTATTTTATTTTATTTTTAAAGATTTTATTTATTTATTTGACAGAGAGAGGCACAGCGAGAGAAAAAACCCAAGCAGAGGGAGTGGGAGAGGGAGAAGCAGGCTTCCTGCTGAGCAGGGAGCCTGATGCGGGGCTCAATCCCAGGACCCTCGGATCATGACCTGAGTGGAAGGCAGATGCTTAACGACTGAGCCACACAGGCACCCCCCCCCCCCTTAATCCATTTTGAATTTATCTTTGGAGATGGTATAAGCCAGTTTTCCCAACACCATTTGCTGAAGAGACTGTCTTCTTCTCACTGCATATTCTTACTTGGAATATGCTTATAAAGAGACATTTCCTCTCAACTACTGACTACTTCATGATATAGGAAGTTTAGGATAAATACTTGATTCTTTTCCATTGCCAATTTTCACTATAGTGGATTGGTTTCCTAACAACCTCTGAAGGTAACCAGTTATTTTTAATATTAAGATATGATAATTATGATAATTTATGCATTATAATTACTATCCTTAGTGAAGCTCAAATTGCCCCATCTTTGACTAGTTGGCTCCTGGTCATTTTGTTATGACCCTAGGAATTTCGGATTATATATTCCTGCCTAGTGAGTCTGTTGATTCTCCGACACTGTGTCTGGGATCCATCTTTTCCTTCAGTGGGAAATGGTATTTCAAGAACAGTCTGGGCATAAGGATGCTTATTGCTGGTGGATTAATCACTGTTTCTGGGCCTCTTCAGCAGAGAAATAGCAAAGGAAAAACATGGTGTGGATATGTTCAAAGAAGTGTTCTTTGACATATGCGGTCTCCACCTGCTGCTTTTGTTAGACTCTGTCTACATTGAACATAGAGCTGTTACATTTTCTAGTTCTTTCTAGTCCTGCGGTAGCTTTCCCGTCTATGAGTAACTGAATTTAGCGCCGCCGCTCTTATTTCTGAGTAACTATATTTTATGTCTCCCCACCAGTCCTTAAGTTCTTATTTCCCTAGACGTTTGTCTGAAGTTTGCTCTGCAGTGGATTCCTCTGTAGGGCTCCTGGGAAGAGCATTTCCTGGTTATTGCATACGGATAACCGTATACGCCTTCTATCATTTAGTCAGTTTTATTGGATATAAAATCTTCGGCTCATGTGGTTTTGTTTTTGTTTTTGGATCTTAAATATATTCTTTCCTCTGGCATAAAAACATGACAGAAGTTGTGCTGGTAACTAATTATTATTCCTTACGGATTACTGGTTCTTTTTATCTAGTTGTTTGAGTTGGGATTATCTGATAAACAGTATACTTTTATGTATTTCTTAAATCTTTAAAATCTTTTTTTTCTTAATTTTCATGGAAGTGTTCTGTTGACCTGCATTGGGCTCTTCTTCTTCAGAGATCTTATTATCTGTATGTAAGATTTTTGTGTATCCCCTATATGCGCTCTGTCCCAAATCTTTCTTCTGTATTTTTGTTGTTGTTCTTCTTCTTTCTAGTTTAGTTTTTACTTCTGAAGTGATTTTCTTAGTTATTCCCCAACCCCCCACTCCAAATTCTCTCCCTCATTTCTGAGGATTTTGAAATTTGTTTTTTTTTTCCACTATGTCTTGTATGTTGTCTCAATGTCTCTTTGCACAGTTTGAAATTGTAAGTTACTTTGCCATGTTTTATGGCTTTGTTTTTGTGGCAACTGTTCATCTTCTGCAGGAATGTTCTGCTTAACTTCAATTTCGCCGTCAGCACTTTCTCTCATCGTGCTGTACTCTCCTGCAAGGGACCCCAGGCAGCTCAGTGCCCGGAGTTCATGGGACACATCCGCCCCAGTCTCCTTCGTTGTTTTTTGCCACTTGAGCTCATCCACAATTGGTAAAGGCCAAACTCCACCTAGTTTGAGCTGCTGTCCTCAAATTAGCCTTCTGAGACTTCTAATGAGGACCTCTGGGCTATTTTGGCCTTCTGGTGCTTTCATGTTCATCTGGCATCTTCTTGCCTCCTCTGTTTCTTCCCACACAGACGTTGATATTGTGTAGATTTTGTGGTCATTAGTGGTTTGTCTCCTACTGCTTGTATTTTGAGGATCACAGAGATAAGTTGTTGCTTGCATTGTTAGGTCTGTGGTTTTGCCCTTTAGTTGTTTTTTTCTGTAGGAATCCAGTGAGTTTCAAAAACTGTACTGCTGCTGCCATCTGCCCAAAGCCTCTAGTTTTCTTATTGTGAGTTTCATATTCTTAACGTGATGCCAATGTATGTCTTTGGTTAAAAAAAAATTCTGGATTTTCAGGATTTCTTCTTCTTGCCTGCCCCCACCCTCCTTGACTCAGGATAGACTATCATGATCGATTAAGGAATGACATTTCTCGATGTGACCTGAACTGATAGTTCTGGCTTTTGCTGTTTTTTCTACCCGTAAACCTTCATCAAACCTCGTAATGGTCTGTGACCTACAAATAGATTTAAATAAAACACCAGTTTTAGTTTTAATTTCTATATTATGTTTATGCAGTGCTATCATCTTCTCAGATGATTTCGATAAGTTGTGCAGAATGCTTCCTTTTTCATATCGCAGTGATAGTTGGAAAACTCAGACTGCCCTTCTGTACTTTACCCCACCCCTGGAAAAATAGGTCTCATCTGCTTGTGTGTGTCTATAAATTAGTGAGTGTGTTAAATCTATCACAGCATGAAATCACTTCAAGCACTGTGAAAGACCATCTTAAAGAATTTAAATTGATTGCAGATGTTGGTGCAATTAAGCAGGCCTGATGAGCTCAGAATCCTGTTTCTCAGATTTGAATATGAATGCATTTTTAAAAATTACAGCAATGTACTCCATGTAAATGGAGTTCATAGGCACTGGAGAGTTTATTTCACCTTGGATTTTAAAATGGTTCTGTGATGTGAAAAGTACTGTGTGACCCCTTTTGCAGATACCTGTATTACTTCGAAAATGCATTACTAATGAAAATGTATCACTCCTCTTAACTATATAGTTCCACGCCATCCTTAACCAACCAGAAGTGACTTTGAATGATTATTTCCTTTGTTATTTCATTTGTCTACCAATTTGTTGATCTACTTTCTGTGTCTGTAATTCATTTAAAAATTATGCTATAGACAGAGAAGTAGAATAACTCCTCCCCATTTTTAAGGGAAAAAAAAAAGGAAAAAAAAACGTATAACAAGCCAAGGGACTTGGCTTAGAGCATGAAAGCCTGGGACCTTTCTTCCCCTTGAGGTCAGACTTCGTGACTGCTAGACTCTACCTTCCTGTAGTTGCTTTGGCTTTCAACTGCTGAAACGTAAAAGAAATCTTCTATCTTAAAATATAGCCTACTGGGTTGCAAATTAGAAAGTGAATTCTGAAACAAGACTAACAAGATTAAGTAGAGTGTACGGTATGTTCATTTTCAATTTCTTTCAAATTGATCCGTGCACATTAAGTAATTAAACTCATCAATTTTGGTAACACATTGTAAAATATTATGGACATTAGGACTTTATTATATATATAGTAGTAAAATAGATTACAAAAATGGTAACTGTATTTAGATACTGCTTTTAAATACTAAGAAAATTGCTGAAATATTATTTGAAGTATAGTAATATTAATGACTGGAACTAGGAACAAAGACTACATTCTATCTTTTCTGGAAGGTATGAATTATTAAATTTATGTTCTACAATGTTTTATAAAAGCTTGTTTTACTCATCATGGCAGACTATGTCTTTTTGAGTTCAGAATCCCGCTTTGTTAATTTTAGCTGTGATCTGAGAATTCATTATCCCTAAGACATGACTTACTAAATAATAAAATTTTAGGGGCGTTTGTGTTGGAACATATAGGATGGGAAGTAGGGCAGTGATTACATACGTTCAAGTCATCAAAGTTTGAAGTGTCAAATGGCACTGGGCAGCTGTGTGCTACTGCTGAAGCATTCTTACACTGGCTTCATAATGGAATAAAGTTGAATAAATTACTAAAAGCAGGCATCATAAAAATTATTTTTGTTCCTACTTAAAAAATGAACATATATATTCTCATGTCAATCTTTGGATTGACCACGTCCTTTCTCTGAGTAGGAGTGGGTTCTACTTTGTTTTTTCCTGCATAAGGGATGCCCATGAAGCATTGTCTGTGACCCACTGTGTGTTTTAATTTGACCAAGAATGTATATTTACTATTTTTTAGCTTAAATTAACTTAGCTAACATATAGTACATCATTAATAAAGCAGTCTAAATTCAAAAATAGATTTGTCTGATTTTTTATAGTATGATCTTGTCAGTTATCTTGTCCCTACTTAATTTGAAAACAAGTTTTTTTTTTTTTTTTTTTTTTTTTAAGCACTCATCCTAATCTTATCTTTTCCAGGCATTAAAGTAATTTATCACAGAAACAATTTATCTTTCATTCTCCTATGTGATTATATTAACTCGAACAGATATCACAGCTCATTAGCAATTTGGGGCACAAAAAATCAACTCTGGGTAGTCACAAAATTCAATTCATAGGAGTAAGTTTGTGTAGTTACTATGTGGGGCTACAGCCTGTGTTGCGCACCTGTCACTGTAAGATATAGAATACTAGAAAGCTTGATACTGGACATCTATATCCAGTACCTTAAGAAGTCACACTTGAGTGGATTTTCTTCTTCCCTTTCTCTCTCTAGTGGAGTCAACAGGAACATATTGGCTCGTGCATCTGAGAAGGTATTGGCTTCACATGGGCCTACATCTAGATTCTCAAATGATCTAAGGACTTAGTCTTTCTACTTCTGTTAGCTCTGTTTGACTGTGTCTTGGCTTCATTCATGCAGGTTTTTCCCCCATGATATATCTAGATGGATAGCAGAAGTTTCTGGGTTAATTCCTATATTTTAGATTAACAATCTCTATAAAAATTCTTGATCACTTACCCCATTAACTTAAAAAAAAAGTTGATTATATATGCCAATAAATATTGGTTTACTATAAGCATGTCTACTGTACTAGTACTTCATATTTGTTCTATTCATTTTATGTATAAACTAATGTATTAATATTTTATCTCAAGTGTGTGACATGAATTGAAAATATTAAGATGGAAATGATTTCATTTGAGAATATTGCCTCCTTCACAAATGTTTGGTTTTTCTTTTGTTATGAACACATTTTAGCTATGCCAGATTGATGATATAAGCTGATAAATATGCCCTTAATCTTCTCAAATATTTTTACACAATCTACAAAATTATTTAGTGACTTGCTGTTTTTAAGAACTATAAGATTTTCTGGGCTTGGTACCCTTTTTAAGATAAAAGAAAAGTTAAATTTTTTATCTGTTTTCTTCTAAATATTATACTCCTACCCACCCTAGATTTAAATGTCTTAATTTTTAATTACCCATCCTATTTTTTCTAACTGAATCAATCCTGTCCACTCAGGAATGTTCTGGGAGCATGCACCCGCCTGCAGTACCCATTGCAGTTCTCTGAAGTTTACGTTGATTTCCTTCTTACCCACATCAACCTTTTCTTATTGTTGTCTCTACCGGTTTCTTTGTGGTACCACAAACCAGGTCTCATCCTCCGTTTAGCCACATTGGAAGACGTGCTTGAATTTGCTCTCATGCTGTTCGCTTTGCCACCTTTTATGTGTGCTGGGTTAGTGCGTCAGGACTAAGCTATGATGTGCCCTAACTCTGCCTTTATATGTTATACTTGGAGAAGAATGTCATTAAGGTTCTGTGTCACCTGGATAAGACCGATCCCTTGAGGACAATCTTATCTCTGTGAATTTGTGATTGCCCACGTGTGATTGAACTTGAAGGCTCACAAACTTGATCTATCAACATTGTAAGGCTTAGCATACATTTTGTGAACAGGTATACATTCTAAGCTAATAGAGACTGTGTAAGAATGCAAATGCTATTTTAATGACTTAGAAATAGCATTAGGGAGGAAATTGTTTTCTCATCTCTTTGTAGGCTAGTCTATATAAGAAGCCAAATGATAATTATTTACTTGGTTTGTTGGATGATGTGCTGTGAAGATAATGGGCTGTGTACCCCTGGCACTGTGTGCTGCTTTTTCTACCTTAACTGTCCTCCCACTTCATATAGTCATCCACTGAATTAATCCGATAGACTAGAAGCTCCATGAAGACAGGGAATAAGCGATGCAGCGTAAAGTAGGTATCTGTGTTAGTGTGCCTGGTACTCCCTTTCCTGGAAAGTCTCAGTGGAACTCTGCTGAATTCTGGACATGTCATCAGGTTGCCAAGCAGACTGCTTCCTCCCTACGTTAGAGTACCCTGAAATGGCTAAGGTCATATTTTTTAATGGTTAAAAAAATGCATTTTATCTTGAGGTCATACTTGATCTTGGTGCACATGTATAATCTCTTGAGACATTTTAATAGGCTTGTATTTGATAAATTTGGTTTTTCTGAATTTCATTATCTGAATTTAATTGTAACTTAAGTTTTGTGGGTGTCTCAGAGTTGGCAAAATGCATCTCCCCTGAGGTTCATTTCTATTATAATGTGACCAGAACTGATGTTTTCATTTTATTTTTCTCAATACATATTTAAGTTTAATAGCTCATGATTTTTATATTTCCCCCTGTAATTTTGAGAGTTTTCTTAGGACCTAGAGTGTTTCAATGACTAAAGTGATTAAAATTCTAAGATCAACTTGTTTAGTAATCAAGTAACATTGCAAGTGTCATTCATTTATTCATATGTTCAAATTTAAAATTATTAAAATCAAAGATACAACTTAAGTTAAAATAGCACTTAATGTGATGGTCTACGACCAATGTGGAAGAATTTCTGTTTATGGCTTTGTTCTCTGGTAAAAAAAGACGATTTCTAAGTGCTCTTTACATTAAAAGTTCAGGAGAAGGAATACTTTTCTTGTAAGTTATGATCAGAATTCAAATGCCATCTTAAGGCATAATAAATAAAAAATGAATAAATGAATTGAATGCTTTAAGTAATTACTTTTGTATAATGCTTATTTAAAATTAATAACAAAATCTAAGTGAAGAATGTGACTAATGGGAATGCACTAAAGAAAGGTAATTTAAAACAGTAATTTTAAGTGTTTCTTACTTCAAAAAAGATGCATTGCTATAGAAAACTTAGAAGGTACAAGACATAAAGAAGGAAAAAAAAAATCCTACCAATCCATGGAACCAGCTTCCAAGGAAGTATTAAGGTGGTTTTGATTTCAAAACAGCCTAGGGGGCGCCTGGGTGGCTCAGTGGGTTAAAGCCTCTGCCTTTGGCTCAGGTCATGATCCCAGGGTCCTGGGATCGAGCCCTACATCAGGCTCTCTGCCTGCCTCCCTGCCTACTTGTGATCTCTGTTTGTCAAATAAATTAAAAAAAAAAAGCCTAAAAAAGTATTAAGAGAGTAAAACTAAAGTTTCTATAGCAGAAATGTTAACTGTGGCTTTTTCTGTTGTGTCAGTTTTGTGGAAGTCTAGAAACTAAAGATAGCAGGTGTCAGACTACTGTGGTCATGGGAAGAGAAAGCCATATGGGTGGCCCTTTGAGAGAACTTCTCAGAAGTTGACTGCATCCCTTTCAATATGGGGACATGATGATTGGAAAATTACTCTATTTGCAAATGGTGGACTCTAAAGACAAGAGGCTGTGTTAGCTGCTCTGGTGGCAAAGCAAGTATAAAAAAGTAGACCTGCTTTTGGAACAAGTTAGACTTGTACCAAAACATCAATTGGATATGGACCTCTCAAAAAGTAGTCGGGTTTGAGAGATCTTAAGGGCTTCATCTAAGGGGACGACCTGTGATGACCCCAACCCAATCTATCAAGAGTAGACTTAGAAAACCCAGCAAATGACTCTCTGAGTTACCCACATACGCAAATGCTGCTTCTTGGGATGATTATCAGCCCCAACTGGAGGACAATGGTGCCTGAGTATAACTGCGATACCCAAGGACAACAGTTTCCTGTATCTTACCTCTTCCCTCCCCACTGTTCTCAGCTCTGAAGGATTGGAGAAACCTGATGAGTTGGGATAATGGATTTGAAGAATTAGTTGGGAAAATAATGAAGACCCACAGCTCCGTTCAATACTATTTTCTGGTCTGAGTGATGGTCACACTGAGGAAGGGGAGGAACTTTAAGATTGAATTTTGTGATACTCTACTTGTTTTTTGAGATAAAAGAACTCCCTCGAACTCCCTCTTCCTTACTATGTTGGATAAGTGATGTGAAATGTAGAGTTTTCTGAAGCAAAATAATCGTGAGGTGAATATTGTCAAGTACGTTAAATTCCAGAGATTGTGAGGAAAAAGAATGGGTATGTTGGTTAATATAACAACTAAAAATTTCCATATGGGTGGTGATGGGGAGAGAAAGGGAGTAAATATAAAAGTTTAGAAGAAATAAAAAAAATGGAGTAAAATATTTGCTCTGTATCACTGCTGGGTAAAGAATACCTACAAATCATTAGGAAAAAGACGAATAACCCAATAGGAAAATTTTCACTTAATATGAATAGGCAATTTACCTAAGAAGAAACATAAATGGTGAATGGCTATTTGAAAAGACATTCAATCTCAATACGTAAATTAAAATCGGTATGGAAAGCATTTTTCAACTGTCAAAATAGAAAAGCTAAACATATTGCTGACAGTAGTGTTTGGTGAAGGAGTAAAAATATATAGCAATGCAACCTTATTGTAGTATAATTTGGTAGTATTTAAATAAAAAACCGCTATACCCTAATGATCTAACAAACCCCACTATTTTGAATCTATTTGTATAACAATAAATTGAAAGTATAAAGCTGTACAAAGTGAGTCCTTGCAGCACTGTGTAAAATGTCAAGAAACTTACCCCAAATTCCCATCACTGGAAAAGCGATGAACTTATAGCATATTCCTATAGCAGTGGATAATACAGCCATTCAAATGAGCGCATTAGATATGACTTGGAAAGTTAGCTGATTAGGAGAAAAAAAATAGAAGCAGGTAGATGGTGCAAGTTTGTGTTTAAAGAAATTTTATATGTGTATATGTGAGTGAGTAGGTGGTCTGTGTGTTCTCTACCCATTGAAAAGGAAATGCCTGATGGCTTCTCCTCAAACTTGCAAAAGCACTCACAGTGTCCTCTTCGGCTGTGGTTGGAGAAACTGAGGCAAGGACATCAATTTCCTTGTATACTTCAAAAGGTCTAGTGGGATTGTGGATGACTTGTAGTTTTTGATGTTTTTGTGTATTTCTTAGGATAAACAGATTTGGGTTTTTTTGGACCGAATATGGAGAGGATGATATGGGGGAAAGAGGGAGGGCAACCATCAACCATATTACATCCTACTTCTGGATGTAGTGAGACATGACCAATGAACTTCTGTGCTTGCCCCTCGACTTTTTTTTTTTTTTTTTTTTTTTTTTTTTTTGGCTATAGCAATCCATTCTATGCATAGGAAATTTGGGGAAGCTAATGTGTACAAGACAAGGTCTTTAGCACTTTTCGCTTTAACAGTGAAAAGAATACAATGGGATATGTGGGCTGTATGTGTATAGTCAGGTGCTGGATTCTTGCCCACTGCACCGGGTGGAGAATGCATTCTACTCTGTCTTGGGGAGTTGGTGGGGGAGACCCTGGACTTGCATCAGTCCCCAGCTGGCATCTAAGCAACACCACAGACTACTGCTGCTGTGGCTTCCTTCTGCCAAGTCTTCTGCCTTGGTCCCAGAAATTGTCTTTTTAGAGGAATATTTCTTAGCAGAAACAAAATCTGATGTTGTTCCTGACAGAACACCATTTTTGTCTTGTTTACTAAGTCATTTTGCCACGGTGCAGATGGCCTGATAACATGGACCACATTTCAATTACAAAAATAAAAACAAATCGGCAGAGCTAATAGTGTGCTGTTTGCAAAGCTTTTAAATGTAACTTGTAATAGCACACAGCTTCATTTTATACTCTTGGAGTAAATTGGCACTCATTTTATAATCACTTTTATTTGCAGACCTTAAGTTTTGGAAACATCTGGATAAATCGCTAAATAAATTAAATGTTCAGTTTGTGATCATTGCCAAATAGCGTTTATTAAGCCTTTACCTGTGTGTGACAATGCCGACCGCTGTAAATACCACACTAATTGAGATAGAACCTGGAGGCTCGATTCATGAGAGAGGTACATTATTACATTGAAGTATATGAAAATTCTTATTTATATTTGAAGTATTTCATGTGATTTTCCTGTGCCTTTAGGAGTTATTACTTAAACTGATTTTTTTTTCCAACCTTAAAAATTAGGGGAGTTGATCTGATAACCTCCAAGTTACTTCCCATTTCTGACAGTTCTTTGGTTCCTGCTTTTACCAGGAAATGTCCCTCCAGTACAAACCCTGCTTTCAAAGCCATTTGGTTGAAAACTTGATGTCTTTATCTTAGTGTTTTCACTCAGTAATGTTTTCATTAAGTAACGTATAATCCTTACAGAAAAAATGTACAAACCAAAAAGAAGAAAATGAAAACCATAATTTCTTTGCCAGAGAGAAGGGTTGTTAGCATTTTGGGTTACTTTTCTTCGAATCCTGCGAAAGGAAGTTGAGAATATCAACCTCAAGATGCTTGTGAAGAGTAAATGAAATTCTGCGTGTTCCTGGGTGTGTGGTGTGTGGCATATATGTTAAGCATTCAGCAGTACATACTGATGATAGATGTGTTTTCTAGTAATTTTTAAAGTTTCGGTCTTATTTCTGATATTTCTTATTCTAATACTATCCTGATAATGTTCCATCTGCTTTTATTCTGAGGCTTATGAGAGACCCTTAATAACTGTGACTTGTAGGAGGTAGTGTTAGTCATTCTTCCAGAAAAATGCATTTGTCATCTAGTGTTTTCTGGTCTTTTCCATTTCAAGGGAACTTTTAGTGTTGGTATATATAAAAGGGATGTGTGACAGAACCCTTGCTGTAGAGAACACCAGGGTGTATAGATTTTTCTCTGAAATTCATGAAATTGGTCATGGCATGCAGAAGATTAGTTCTCACATTATTGGTGTAAAGACATGGTTGAAAACTTACCAGTAAAGTTAGGTTAGTAAGGAGAGAAGAGTAGTAGAGACACGGTGAAAGCCTCTGTGAAGTGGGGAGAAGAGGAGAAACAAAGAGGATTTCGTGAAGCTGCTCTAGCTAGATCTGCAGTTTTAGGTAGGATATAGGGCAGTCAAGAAGAATTAGACGGGATAGTGTTAGGGAGAGAAGTGCTCAGGTGGGAAAATAGAACCGAGTCGTGCTTTAGGGAGATTGCTGGCTGGGCTCTGAGGTGAGGCCCAGAGATGAGGTATTCCTTGATGATCATTGGTAAGAGAAACTCTAGGAGAGACTTGATGGGGCAGGTAACCAAATCTGGGAGGGCTTAGGAGCAGTGGATGTAGTGAAGAAGTGGGATAGTGAGATTACACCATGCTTGTCGGTTTTGTTGGTGGTGATAAAGAAGAAAAATAGTAGCCTGACAGGAAGCAGAACTGAGGGAGGTGAGCGTGGATATGGTTGAAGGGTTTGCGGATAAGAGGTGCTTGGACTAGACTGATGGTTTAGTGTTCTGTCTTAAAAATAAGGAAGCACACAGTTTTTGCTGTGTGGGCGATTGAGTAAAGCAAGAAGAATACTGATTTTCTTGGTAGAGGAAAATGGACTCAATACTGCCTAGTGTTGCTGTTTTCACAGAGGGAGGGGCAAAGTCATGTGTCAAGAGTAGGGCAGAGACAGATAGTTTCAAAAAGAGCCAATGGCTTTTGAACAGGTATTAAAGGGATGGAAAAGGAGTAAAAATATCTGAAAGCTATCTTGAGGGCCATTTGAGGCTAGGAAATAGAAACAAATACTATTGAAGAATACTGACTTCTAAATTTTGTTTCGTGAAAGAACCCTTTTTATAAAAATGTAGTCTTCCATGACACTCTCATCAAATCGCAGATAGAAGCATTAGTTTATCTTAGAGGCCATAGTTAATCCTCATATGGTCAAGCTTGAGGCTCAGCTCCTGGAACCTAGAGCTCCAAGGGACCCTGTCCTGGGAGGAGACAAGTAGAATGCACAGAAAAGATGATCTAGATAAATTAGAACCTTGATAATCCCCTTCCTTTTGATTATGAATAAGCCAGAACAATCCCTATTGGGCAAGTAATGCCAATTCAATGATCCTGAGGTCAAGGCTAGGCTGAGGAGCAGATGCCGGAAGATCAAGTCAGAAGCTGGAACACAAGCCTAGCAAACCACCACGGGAAGAAAACGTGTGGATCTGAAGGGTTTGCGTTAAGGAAATGGTTTCCCAAGTCTGGGGAGCAAAAGCTCTGGAGCATAGGAGGTTAATATTGCCTGGTTGATTTTCAGCTTGTTTTCATACATCAATTGGGCCATTGCAGACAGATAACAAGAGTGTGGAGTGATGAGTGTGTGTGTGTGTGTGTGTGTGTGTGTGTGTGTGTGTGTGTGTGTGTGTGTGTATGTTCTCAGGGTACGCGAGGTCTGGTGGCTAAAGGGAAATGCTTCTTCTGGAATCGTGGGTGGCTTTTTTGGGAGGAGGGCACTGGAAAGCTTTCTCAAGATCCCACTTCACAGGTGCCGCTCGCAGCACCTGTGATTCAGTGACTCTCTCGTTGGCTTTGAGGTTGGCTTCTAAAGCTCAGGGAATGAGTTGCAAGTAGCTTCATTGACTATTGGGTAAATAGGTAAATCGAGTGTGAGCATTATTGTAACTTCCTAGAGCTCTCGAGAGGGGTTCATGGATTGATTTTTGCCTCAGATTCACAGTCTTTCATGAATCCTTCTTTTGCTGACCTGTTCGGTGAGCCTGCATGTCTGATTGTTTCTTTCCTCCAAGCGTGAGATGATGTCAGCACAGACTATTTGGGTCAGCAAAAGGTTGATAAAAATTTTCTCTTATGTAGTTGTTACCCAATGGTTATTATGTAGTCCATTTTCTTTTCTCTTTAAATTTTAAGAAGGTAGAAGGGCATCTGGGTGGGCAGTTAGTGAAGCATCCACCTCTTGGTTTCAGCTCAGGTCGTGATCTCAGGGTTGTGAGCCCCCTGAGTGGGGGCTCCTTGCTTAGCAGGGAGTCTACTTGAGATTCTTCTCCTCTCCTTCTGCACCATCCCCTGCCTCCTCCTCATGCTTTCTCTCTTTATCTAAAATGAAGTAAATCTGAAAAAACAAAAAACAAAAAAAAAACAAAACAAAAAAACAAAAATGAAAGAAACATAGAATTATGTAGGAATAAAGCTATTAGGAATCTGGGTTTTAAAATGAGAACAAACGTAAAATTATAAGTACTTTCTAAAATTAAGTATTAGCCATCATATCCATAGTTTGTGAAACCGGGTATCTGGAAGTAAAGCTTCTCTCACTTCTGGTATAAAAATATAGAACATTTTAAAGGATAAAAATTGTGTGAAATTGTGTGTTAAGAAAACGACACATTTGTCAAACGGAAACTTTAAGTGTATTATTACCATAGTTCTTAAGAGTAATTTAAATAATACTGTCAATTATACGTAAGTCTCAAAAGCATTAGCTATTGTGCATTAAGAAATAATTAGATTTCATTTTTCTTAAACCATGTAGTGATATTTTCTTTGTATAAACATGTGGAGACTTAGGAGCACTGACATGGGTGGCGAGAATGGGGAATAATTTATATAGTGCTGATTTTTTTTTTTTTTTCTGGTACATGCATAAAACCTACAGGGTATCAAATGTAGCAATTCATTTGGGAGAGTACATCACAGTGTTAATCAGACCTGTGCTGGCTCAGTTATGAAAGCCCAGTTTGAACTACCTTGAGCAAAAGAGGCAATTTGTTGACTTCTACCTGGAAGAGAAGGGATAAGTAGACCGAGGGTCCAAAGCCAGGAGTTTTTCCCTTCTTCCCTCAGCCTCTGGATGTTGGTGTCTTCACCCTGACTACAGCACGGCTTTCTCCAAGAAATGGGAACCTTGCAGCTATAAGAGAAAACAAAGGCCTAATTAATTGTTAAAGCTAAAACCACTTGTTTAACAAACCTCATAGGCAAGAGACAAATAATCCTGTAAAAAATAGATTTCTAATGGTTTTGACAAGAGATTAATACCTGTATCCTAGAGTGAGCTTTTATGAATTGCTAGAAAAAAAAAATCAATAGAAAAATGGGCTAAGGGTCTGAAAAGACTATTCAAGAAGAAGAAATCTAAATAAATACAAATATCTGTAGTTGTGGATATTCAAACTAACACTTTATACCCATTTTATACCCATTGCATATTTAAAATTTTTTTATTTACTTGAGAGAGAGATAGAGAGATAGAGTGTGTGTGTGTGTGTGTGTGCTGTGTGTGGGCTCTATCCCAAGACTTTGGGATCATGACTTGAGCCAAAGGCAGACATTTAACAGACGGAACCACCCAGGTGCACCCTCTCCCCCACCCCACCACTGCCATTGCATATTTTACTATTCTAGTGGCAATGTGGGGGAAAAGTACCTTCATACATGGCTGGTGGAACTGTACTATGATATAGCATTTTGAAAAGCTATCTGAAATGTCTATGAAAAAGAAGAAATGTACATGCTTTTTGACCCAGGGTTTCCATTTCTGGGATTCTATGAAATAGAAATAAAAGCACCAATAGATGAGGACATTGCACAAAGGTGTGTTTTCTTCAGTAGTAGTTACTATGTTAAAAACTTGGAAATACAGGTAAAAAATAAATTACCTGTATCATTGAATATTCTGCCAATATTAAAAAGAATGAATTAGAATAATACTAGATAATTTGAGAAACTTCCATGTGTTATAAACCAGAAAAGATGCAGAGAATTATATAAGATGATGCCATCAAAAAATAAACTCTCTGGCTGTATAATTGTTTATGTGTATGAATATATAGGATTATGTGTGCCTGGGTTAAAATATGGAAAGGTACATACCAGACTTTTTACATGAATTGCCTTACAATGAGAAGGGGGATATAGTAGCTAGGTCAAAGAAAAAAAATCACTTTTATGGGTTTATGAAACATTATATTTTTTATATAAATATAAATTGTGTATATCACATTTATTTAAATTATATATTAAATATATATACACATACACACAAATGAATAAAGAAGTTAAACGAGTTTCCAGAATGAAGAAAACCATATTAAAAGGGCAATACAATTTTGGTTACACTAAAAAAAAAAAAACTATTAAGAGATTATAGAATGCCACATTTTAATTCTGCTCAAACTGAAGTAATTGAGAAACATTGAAGAACCCTAACCTGTGGGCATAAATTGAAGATGGCAGATAGATTTACTGTGAAGGAAATAAACTTGAGGTAATTCCTTATTCAATCTGATATTTCCTTTTCCTAACAAGAGATCTGCTATTCATATATCTGGCATGTAATGATTGTTGGTTGAAGAGAGCTGTGTATAAGGCTTATTAAACAGTGTATGTGTATATAAAATCAGGCTGTATATATATATTGCATTTAACAAATACTGGTTGAGTAAATGTATTGAAGGCTGTAAACTGAAAGAGAAATGGACCTTCAGGAAGAAAAAATTTTAAAATGCAGTCTAGAATACCAGTTACATATATATAATCATATAACTCTTCAGGAAGGAGCTTAAATTCATTGACATTTGATACATTTTGGTTAACTTGGTACTTCATGTGGTGATGGGGGTAAGTTGGGATTGGTGGTTGAGCAACTGAAAATGAGTATAAGCCATTGCCAACTGAAGATGAGATTTGTCTTAGCTTTTTAAGTGATTTCAGTACAGACGGCTTTGTGCCATTCCAATTTACACAAAAACCATGACACACCCAAACGCAGGGGTTGTGTCATTGCCCTCATTTCTCTATCCCAACCTGCAAGGTGGTACAGGCACAACCTGGAAGGTGGTACAGGCACAACCTGGAAGGTGGTACAGGCACATGACATTATCGGAGGATTGATTTCTGACTACAGCATGTGATGTACACAGATCAGTCTAGCACGATGTACTGTGCATTAGGTGTTCTAGAGCTGGTTTGCCTCACAGTGATTGAAACTGGCCACCAGGGAGTATTTACATAGATAGAGATTGGCAAACACTACCAAAAAGTTCTTTTTCCTGAGAGGCGGCTATGAAACACTTTCCAGCAATATCATTTAATTTAATTATGAATCAAGACCTGTGTCATGGTGACTAAAAATTGGAAAACAAATTCTACATTTCAGAGTTTAGTTGTGATTTTTATCAAGAATTAGTAAGTAGGACATACCAAATAGGGTATTTGCTTTTTAAAAGTATTCAATTTTATTTTCATATTTAATAATTAGGGAATATGTAAATTTCTGCAGGCGATCATCAGAATTATCATTCCGAAATACATCATTTAAACGATGATTAGGCAGTGCCTCCAGGATCATGTAATTCCTCTTTGGTTTTTTGAAAGATACTTAATTCCACAGCCCTCCCTACCCCCCAGCCTTATACCTGAATTTGGCTGCTAAAAGAAGCTAGAAATAACTAACGCACAATAAGAGAAATAAACCTTAAAGTGGGAATTGGGAGGTTAAGATCATCTCCTGCTGAGGTGAGAGAAGAAGTTTCCATGCGGAGTGGCATCCAGCAGGATTGGACAGGTAGGGATGGAACTGTTTGGAGGTAGGGATGTGGAAGGCTGCTGGAATCACATCAGCAAAGATGTATTTTATGTGTGGGAAACCATGATGTGCATCTGTGCATTGGAAGTTGTTTATTTTGTCCAGAGCGAGGTTCCTTTCAAAGAGAACAGTAGGATATGAGGCTGAAAAAGCAGGTTTGGAAATATTTTTTTTCCTCCCCTACTGGAGCACTGAATATTTTTGAGGAGAGTGGGATGGTTAGAGATAGGCTCCTTTGTGTCTGTTAACAGGAGAAACCGTTCTCCCTCTTTTGTCTTTTAAGCGCCTTGGAGATAGAACATGTTAGGTCTCCTTGTGTGAGACGAACACACTTTTGTGCCCAACTCTAGTAACACTTTCCAGCTGATTCTTTCTTCTTTTTTTCGATTTGTTATTTCTGTTTTTTTTTTTTTTTAAAGGTTATAATAAAACTGAGAAGATGAAATCTTTCTTACAGGTTCACTTGAACTGGCCTTGTGTCTCTAACCTCATAGGCTCATGACTCTGTCTTCCTCACTGTTGCTCTAGCATCTTTCTGACACACAGCTTTTTGGTATTTGATTTCCAATTAGGCAGTGGCTTCCTGTTAGCTGTGAGCTAAAGTTGGCTTCCTTTGGGGTGAGGTAGGCACCGTCCACAGTCTGGTACCCGCGTGTTTTGTGCCTTCATCGTCTTCACTCCCTGCACCATCTGTAATGTAGCCATCTAGTTCTAAAGTGCCCCATCTCTTTCACCTTATTTTGCCCGTGTTCTGTGTGGAATCCTTTCCACTCCCCATCTCTAACACCCAGTTCTTGAATTACTTTTACTGGAGCACCACCTTCTCTGATTTCCTGGGTGACACTTGGGACTTGCCCCCCTTGCTGCCCACGAAGAATGGATTCCCATCCAGGTTCCCCAACCTTGTAACTGTTCAGGTGCTCTTTCTGAAGACGATGACTGCCTCAGGGACAGAATTTTCTCTTACTGGTTTCTGAGTCCCGCTATTGACCACAGTGGTTGGTCCACAATAGATCCTTCTCAGCATGTTTATTGACGGACTTGTTAGATGGGTAGGTAGGTTTTACCAGACACCTTAGAAACTATGAACTTGTAAAATTGTTACCATGAGGCTGTAAAAGTTTTTAGCATTTTTGAATGCTCTTGGCAGGAGCATAGTAGTTGAATAAATTTAGAGCCATTAACTTTTTTGTCCTCTCATTCTGGGAGATAGAAATATGAGACAGTTTTAGCTTTTGTGTGTATGTACTTTGTTATAAGGTAGAACACAGATGAACAATTAACTCCTTTTTGTTGGACTTCAGTTGCTTCTCCTCATTTTGATCAATTTGTTAATTCATGTTGCTTCCTCACTAAACAACTCTCCAGACTGTGGGTCCCTCCTTTGCTCTATAAAGTTGGACAGCTTTAAAAATAGTTAAGAGGAATATATGATTTTCCGTGACAAAAAGCATATAATACACGTAAATTGCAAGTGTATTTCAATTTCACAGCTTCGTCCACTCTGTAAGAACTGGGAACATTTGACATTGAGGGAAACGGAAGCCAAAGTGCCACAGCTGATCATAGTGGGACGTGATTCTGACCCCAAGATCTTGTGTTTTCCTCTCTACTATTATTTTTGTCCCATATTTAGCTGTTTTATATATATATATATATATTTTAAAGATTATTTGAGAGAGAAAGAAAAAGAAAGAGCAAGGGCACCCACTAGTTTTGGGGGTGGGGAGGGACAGAGGCAGAGGGAGAAGCAGGCTCCCCGCTGAACAGGGAGCTTGATGTCTGGCTTGATCCCAGGACCCTGGGATCATGACTTGAGCCGAAGGCCAATGCTTAACTGACTGAGCCACCCAGGCACCCCTATATAATATATTTTAAATATTTTACTTATTTGACAGAAAGAGAGAGTATAAGCAGTGGGGAGAGGCAGAGGGAGAAGCAGACTTCTTGCTGAGCAAGGAGCCTGATGCGGGATACAATTCCAGGACCCTGGGATTGTTAGGTCCGTTATTAAACAAAATGAGACTGAGAAAAAGTGAAAGTTATTTAAAGCTTTATTCTGTGCCAAGCATTAGAAGTCAGTCAGGGCCGCCTCCGAAGAGAGCGACCCCTCCCAGCCTCACAGACTAACTTTTATAGAGCAAAAGCCTGGCCACATATAGGTGGCCAATGAGACTGTAACATTGTATAGTCATGTTAGGCCACATGCACGTGGCCAGTTGAATTACAATTTACCCTTTAGTAGCTGTTTGAATTAACCTATTCCTCTGGTCAGAATTGGTGCTGCTCAAGTTTGGCACCTAAAAGGCGGGGTTTATATTCTTTGGGGGTCAGGGAGATAGTATGTACACTTTACTGATTGGATGTTTTCACCTGGCCTGAATGGTCCTTGTATTCTGGGCTCTGTTATCAGGAGCTGGCCCACCTGGCCTTGTATTCTGGGCTCTGTTATTAGGAATTGGCCTACCATATTTTATTGGTTTCCCAGACTTGCTTCTAAGTAAATTTCTCAAGGGGGCGGGGCGGGGTCAGTTTAGGTTTTACTGCACAAACAACAAAATGGCTTTTTAACCAAGATGGAGTCACTCTGGCTAAATAAGTCCTTACAGAATCATGAACTGAGCCAAAGGCAGATGTTTAACTGACTGAGCCACCCAGGGATCCCTCATGTTAACTACATTAAGAACAATCTGAAGAATGTTACATTTTGTGCTGTTGTATATTGATTTTTTTTTTTTTAGGTTAGATTTGTAGGTTGGTATGTGTATATGAAGAAGTTGGTTTTCTTTTATAAATCAAGAAAAAGGGGGGAAAAAAAGGCTTATACTGTAAATATAACAATGACATTTGAAAGTGCTCAGAATTGTGGAGGCAAATAATTGCAATTACCTGGAGGGACTGAAAAACAAATTGCCTGATTTTAAAGACTGGAACAGCTGGTGTTTTCTTACCTTCCTCCCCCCTTCTTTTTTGGTAAATGCCCAATGAAGTTTGTTGTTTTTCTTCTTATATAAACATAATCAACACAATAAAGAAGATAATGAACCAATGACTAAGAGCATCAGCACATTTTTTTTACTCTGTTCAGATGTGCCAAATAGATCTTTATCCTTCAATGAACCATCAAATAGAGGCTGGCAAATTAGAACAGCCATGTTTATTTAATCAGCTCTCCCCACCCAACTTTTTTTCTTTTTTTTTTTTTTAGTTTTAAAGTGCAATTTGTTGTTTAGGTTGAACTAAACATTTTCTAGTTTTAAAAGGTATGTTGAAGATGCTAAATATAAACCAGTGGCCTCATTTGACAACCTGTATCTTATTTCATTTAATTTTATTTTCAGCAAGAAAATATCACATTCACTGTAAGACCTTTTAAATGGCATGCTTTGAAACCCAAAGATTTGAAAGGACTTCAGCTCGAATGTAACTGTGTAAGCTTAGAAATTGAATGAAGCATAAAAATTAGTCAATTTGAATAGGGTTTTTAAGTACTTTTAAATGAAATTTATATTATACAGTTGACAAATCTTTAGTATACTGCTGGATAAAACAACAGAATAAACACATGCGTGTAACCAGTACCCAGCTGGGGCAGTGGGACACTGTTGGCCTACGTGCAGCTCCTAGCCCTTCTGCTTCCTTCTCTTCAAGATAACTGCCGACTTCTAAGACGACCAGTTTTCTGTTTTATAAATGGCTTATAAATTTTTTTTTTTTTGGTGGAAAAATCTACATCATACAAAATTCACCATTTTTAAGCGTACAATCCATTACATTTAGTTTCTTAACCATTTTTAAGTGTACAATCCATTACATTTAGTTTCTTCACAGTGGTGTACAGTCTAGTTCCAGTACCTTTCTGTCAGCCCCAATGGAAAACCCCTGCCCTTGAAGCAGTTACTCCATATCCTACCCTCTTGCCTATAGAAACCAATGGGAACCCCTTCAAACTGGTTCCTCTTACCTTTGGCACATCCTTACCGTTCTTTGAGCACTGCTTACCATCTTGTGAAAAATCTTCCAAGGTCCTCCTGTAATGTCCTAGCCCCAGCCCTGGAATGAGTTCTTTGTCCAAGGAATAGTTTATTTTAGTGGAGAATGCTGTTTAGAAATCAGGTCTTCTAATGGGCATGTACACACACACACCATGCATGCACACACACACACACACACACACACACACACACGTATATAGATGTTCATATGTTTATATGCATAAGACACGTGTGTGTGTATTTGGAAATTGCATATATCTATGTATATTAAATATAAATTAATATATATCAAACCTATAGTCTGTGTGTACACACATCCATTTTATCTTTTTTTTTTTTTTAGCTAGTTGTATCAAAATACCTCTCCCTTTCCCTCAAACCACAAGTTTATACTGTTTCTTTTGATTTTTATATTCTAGCTGATTTCTCTGCAATAAATATCTATTTGAAATATAATTAGGTTCACTTATTTGGATTCATCTTACTTTAGGATTTTCTTCCTATTCTCTTTGATAGTATTTTATCCTTTCTGAGTATATGGAAAAGCAAAAGTCAGAACATCCACAAAGGTAGACTCAAAGCATTATCACTTACCTTCTCTCTTAGGTATTCTACTTGGTCTTATCTATTATATTCCCATCTGCTCCCTGAAGGTATACAATCTCATGAATGTTCCCCATTATTTCATCCTGCTTTTTATAAAATAAACAGATGTTTATTTTCTAATGCCTTTTCATAAACACCGTTATTAAATTCTTTGCTAATTTTTCCACTTCCAACTTTTTTTTTTTTTTAAGATTTTTATTTATTTATTTGACAGAGAGAAATCACAAGTAGTCAGAGAGGCAGGCAGAGAGAGAGGGAAGCAGGCTCCCCGATGAGCAGAGAGCCCGATGCGGGACTCGATCCCAGGACCCTGAGATCATGACCCGAGCCGAAGGCAGCGGCTTAACCCACTGAGCCACCCAGGAGCCCCTCCACTTCCAACTTTATCACAAAATTCATTTCGTAAGCTTCAGCAATACCCTTTTTCTTTTTTATAACTGCATGTTATGGTTCATGCCATGTGTTCTGGTGTGTGGCTTCTGTTCTCTGGCTATGGGTGGAAGCAGTTGATTAACTGTTAACAGTACATCCTTTTGAGGTTTAAGAGCTAAAAGAAGGGGCGCCTGGGTGGCTCAGTCATTAAGCGGGGTTAAGCAGGGTCCTGGGATCCAGCCCCACATCGGGCTCCCTGCTCAGCCGGAAGCCTGCTTCTCCCTCTCCCACTCCCTCTGCTTCTGTTCCCTCTCTAGTTGTGTCTCTCTCTGTCAAATAAATAAAAATCTAAAACAAAACAAAACAAAAAAGCTAAAAGAACAGGGGCGCTTGGGCTCAGTTGTTTAAGTGTCAGGCTCTTGATTTTGGCTCAGGTCATGGTCTCAGGGTCATGAGATTGAGGCCTGTGCTGGGCGGGGAGCTTTCTTAAGATTCTGTCTCTTCTTCTCTCATCAACATCTCTCTCTCTCCTTCTCTCTTCAACATCCCTACCTTGTCCTGCCTGTGTACTCTCTGTCTTAAAAAAAACAAAACAAAACAAACAAAAACCTAAAATAAAACTAAAAGAACGCCTCAGTTCTGGTTATGGTAACCAGGCGGAAGTGCTATAATAGCAGGATATCGCATTCAGCAGTTGAAGAAAACTTCTTAGATACACCAAATAGTCTAAAAATTCAAGTGTCCTATTGAAGGCAATGGCTAATTTGAGTATGCTTTCCTGTGAATAGCAGGAATGTGATGCTAGTTAGGTATTGATGGATAATAGGACTATAACGTGCTGAATTTCTTTTATTACTTCAGGCTCATTTCTGAGTTGCTAAAATTAGTGTTGGATCAATCTGGTTTCTTTTTTTTTTTTAAGATTTTATTTATTTATTTTACAGAGAAAGATCACAGTAGACAGAGAGGCAGGCAGAGAGAGAGAGAGGGAAGCAGGCTCCCTGCTGAGCAGAGAGCCCGATGCGGGACTCGATCCCAGGACCCTGAGATCATGACCTGAGCCGAAGGCAGCGGCTTAACCCACTGAGCCACCCAGGTGCCCAATCTGGTTTCTTTTTTAAATCATTTTTTTTTTATAAGATGTACTTGATAATTCTAAACAATTAACATGTGCTGTTTTTAATGTATACTAAAAGCAGCCTCCAAAATTATAGGCAGAGCTCTTGGTACATAATGGTGCTCATTAAGTGTTTATGGAAGAAATATAATAACTCCTAAAAGGAACTCTTTGCTAAACTTTTTTTTGGTTGGTGAACGCCCCTTTCTGCACTACTTTTCATTGCTTGTAGTTGTCTACTATGAGTTTGCATAATATCCTCTCTGAATAACAGATTTTATTGGTACTGGAGCTCTGTTGGGGTTGTAAATGTTCTGAAAACAAGTAATTCATAGAGCAAGGACAGCTTAGTGTTTCTGTTGATCAGTGACATTAGAGATGCTAGAAATCATTTGAAAAATGCAAGAAAATTGTTGCAATGCATTTTAATAGTAATATACATGATAGTAATTTAGATTATAATTACCCCCTTGGCAACAACTGTGCTTACCCTTATTTTGCACAGTGCTGACTCTGCAGTTTTCTTAAAATACTGTCATTATCGGTGCAAACTATTTCTTTAAATAGTCTCCACATTTCATATTATCTTATTTATCTCTGCTAGTCTCATCACCTAAATTAGGTACCAAGAATACAGGAGTTACAATGCTAAAGAGAAACTGAGACAGTTAACTTCTAGTTACTGACGTACAGAGAGAAAGAGGCACACACTCCCCCCCCCCACAGTTAAGACTGTGTGTGTGTGTGTGTGTGTGTGTGCGCACGTGGTACGCATATGCACGCACACACATTTATATCACTACGAGAACTTAGGCTTTTTGACTCCTTTACCATCACATTGTTGGGAATTTTTTGTTCTTTGCAGAATCTTTTGTTCATTACCTGCTAAAAATTACAAAGTGAATGTCATGGAGAGGGATCTGGAGTCTAATAACTGCATATAAAAATCAGTTAAGGTTTTAATGCTTTCTTACAGTCCCTCCAGTTTTAAGTTTTTAACCACTAGAGGTTATATATTTTGGGTCAGGTTAAATGGAACATGCTGATTTTTCCTTATGGGTTTAGGTGTTAGCGACTGTTACCTGCCATTGAGTAGGTAGTATAGGATATTTGGGTACAGGTTACATTCTGGGAGGAATAGGGTATGATTTAATGAGTATAGTAATAGTTTATAATGATTGTAGTTGTGTGCAAGAATATAATTTCTAACTTCTGTGATGTCTCGGGTAACGTGGGCAAACTTGCTTAAAACAACTGTGATGTATTAGACATTCTACTAGGACTAAAAGTTGATTGTCCTCACCCACATATACCTTAGGGGGTGTCCTCTTCCTACAGAGTGTGCAGACTTTCTAGGGACAGCTTTTTGACTATCTTTGAAATTAGGTCATCATTAAAGTGTGGAGTCTCCATGCTTGTGAGGGAATCATTCAATATTGAAAAAGTTCTTTAATACTTTCTACTGATAACTGGAAAGGAGATATATTTTTAATTTATTATAGAAAAGGTATTTCAAATTCTGCAAACAAGTTAATGAAATAGGATAATGGAGAAACTTAGTGAACAGGTCTGATACCTGAACGGAGATGAAATGCAGGCATGGGCATAGGTACAAAAATGACTACCATTACCTTGAATAGTATGTATCAAAAGGAGGAATATTTGGTTTTAGAAATACAGAAATTGTGAAGGAAGTATGTGATGAAAGTACGTATTTTTTTAATACCGTATTACTTTTTGTACCTTAGAATACATTTAATAAGAATCTGACAAGGGAAATGTTATGTATTTTCTATCTTGCATTTGGTATTTCAGAATAAAATTTACTAGGGGATTAAAAGATTTAAAAATTATGTTGGATAAATAGCCTTCTAATTTTTGTGATGTCAGGCAGACATCCTTATCTCACTAATGTGTTTTGATACCACAGGGGATAAAGCTTTCTAAGTATTTTCATCTTCATGGCTAATGGAATCAGAGATAGGCAGACGTGAGTGTCCTTCCTCTCTCTCCCTACTTCCTGTTTCCTTTGAAGTTCTGTAAAATGAAAGAAACACAAGAAGAGCTGCACTTAAAAGGAGTGTTTCTGATTATCCATATATCCTATTTCTCCCCACAATTTCATTTCTTATGTACCTGTATGTTGATAGTACTCTAATAAAAGGGAGAAATCCTGCCAAAAACTGATCACCCAATTATCTGGTCTACTTCCTATGTCTTTAATTTGAGATCTTCCTTTTTAAGTGTTCTTTCTTCCAGAAATTTTTTCTGGTGTCTTATCTTCCTCTCCTTTTTTGTTTTAATCCTTAGTCTATGCATACCTTCGATTTTATTACAACCTTTCATTCATTCATTCACTGAATGCCAGGCATATTCTGAGGGACTGATGGCATAGTCATGACTTAGGCGGCAGAAGATGCTGTCCTAGTGGATGCATTTCAGTGGAGAAGGCCTCACACAAAGAGGTGCTGGCATGTACTGACAGACTCCTTAGTCGTAGCTCCCTTCTTATTCATATGGCTCCCAAGCCTTTGCTTTTCCTCCTGCTACTACTGCTGCCCTGCTATCATCATTCACTTAAAGGGTCCATCCAACATTTCCATCCTCTCATTCCTCAAATTTCTCAGTTCCAACAGTCTTTGTTTTTCTACCCAATCTCAACCACTCAGTGCCTCGGGTTAAGATACCACCTATAAATAGGGTCTACAAACTTTCTTGAGCATTCTCTATTTTTCTGCTTACTTACTATTCCCACTGTAAGAATTCCATAACCTTTTTAGAATGGCTGATCCACTGACTCTACCATTTATTTGTATCCATTGCCATCTAACAGCCATGCCCTTCTTTTTTTATTGACCTGTTTTATTGACTCTGTTGTTACCTTGAGTAATCATTTGTTTGTTTGCCTCTCGGTCCATATAAACCCTGTCCTTGGTTAAACTCAACTACCTGCTTCCTCTGCCTTTGCATCTCTGCATAGCCTGCATCTGGGAAGAAGGATGCAGCAACACTGACTAGTGTTTTCTGAATGACCGCAGTAGACAGGTGAGTCTGTAACCCTACCACATGGCTCTTGTCAGTGCACTTGGTGACTTTCTGAAAAAGATTTCAGACCTTTTCTTCTGTCTCCAACTCTGTGTCCTCACTTTTAGCTGATTATTTTGCTATTTCTATCCCCATGAAGGTGGATGCAATCAGAAGAGAACTTTCACACCTCATTTCCTGATCACCAGGTCTAACAGTCCGCCTGAATCTTTCCCCTTCCTCTCTGCTTTGGCTCTTCTTACAGTGCTAGACTTTACTGGTGATGGTGTAAAATCAACCCTTCCTCTTGTATCCTAGGTCACATCCTGTGTCGTCTGCTTTTAGTTTTTTTTTATTTGTTTCTTGTCCTGCATATGTACCTACTTTTGCTTTTGCTTTGCTTTTCTTTTCTCTTTCTTTTTCTTTCTCTTCTCTCTTTCTTTCTTTCTTTCTTTCTTTCTTTCTTTCATTCATTCATTCTAAAGGTTTTAATTATTTATTTCACAGAGATCACAAGCAGGCAGAGAGGCAGGCAGAAAACGGGATGTGGAGTAGGAAAGCAGACTCCCTGCTGAGCAGAGAGCCCGATGTGGGGCTTGATCCCAGGATCCTGAGATCATGACCTGAGCCGGAGGCAGAGGCTTAACCCGCTGTGCCACCCAGGCGCCCCCATATGTACCTGCCTTATGCATTATCAGTTGCTTTCCCCCTGCTTGGTTATTCCCATCAGCATGCAAACATAGTGTGGTTCCAACCTCCCCGCCCCACAAAAATCCCACTGTAGGTTCCCTTCCAGCTGCTGCCCCCATTCTTTGCTCTCCTTTATGGGAAATCTACTCAGAGGAGTTGTTCATTCTTCTTGCTTTTCCCTTGACCTTCTGACCAGGTTTATCCCCAATCTACGACTCATGCCACTGCTGACAGGGTCTCAATGAGCAAGTGGATGGCAGTACTGCTCACTCAGTTGTTAAGACCAAAAAATTTTGGCATCATCTTTGAATTTAACTTCTTTTACACCTCAGCTCCAGACTCTCAGCTAGTCTTGTCTGATCTAACTTCATCTTGCGCCGATCTCATACCTTCTGTCACTGGCTCCTTATACCAGGCTGCTGTCAACTCTTGACCAGACAGTATGCTAGCCCTCTTATTGGTAATCCTGTTTCACATTTTACTACTCACAGTCTGTTGCCACATAGTAGCTGGAACAATCTTTCAGAAGTGTTTGATTTTAATAGACCTTAAAATTTATCTGCTGGGTATCTTCCAGTAGCTTTCCGTCCACTCAGAATAAAATCCAAAGCCCTCAACATGGTGTGTAAGACTCATTAGGGACCGGCAAATTTTTGTATGAAATGGCTTGACAGTAAACGTTTCAGGCTTTGTAAGTCACCCAGAGTTTCAGTTACTTGTACTGGTGTCCCTGTTTTGACTTCCTGTTCTTCCTTTTTATAAGCTTTTAAAAATGTAAGAAATACTCTTAACTCTAGAGTCCTATAAAAACATTTGGCACTCAGGCTGCAGTTTGTCCGTCCTCTACCTCTGGGACCAGACACCAGCCCTGCATCAGGTTCTCTGCTTAGCAGGGAGCCTGCTACCCCCACCCCCATTTCTCTGCCTACTTTTGATCTCTCTCTCTTTCTGTCAAATGAATGAATGAATGAATGAATGAATGAATGAATAAATAAATAAATAAATAAATACAAAGAAAACAAAACCACCTAGTTGTGCAATTGATGCGTCCACTATTCTGTATATATTTAAAGGGAACAGCCAAACTTTTGCTCAAAGTGGCGATACCATTTTACATTTCCTTTGGTAGTGTGGGTGAGTTTTAGGCGCTTTATATCCTCCCCATTCTTGGGCGTGTGCAGTGATATTCCGTTTGTGGGGGTTTTTTTGTTTTGTTTTTTGTTTTTCTTTTTTAAATTTACCTTCTGGTTTTAAACTGAATTTCCCTGGTGACAAATATCTTGAACATTATTTAATGTCATTACTGGCCATTCATATATCTTCTTTGGGGGAAGTCTTTTGATCATTATTTTTTAATTGGGCTGTTTTATTTGTACTGAGTTGTAGGACTTCATTAAATGTTCTGAATACAAATTTTTATGCAATACATTTATTGTTGGGAGAGACAGTCTGCCATGGGCCCTGAGTATCCCTGTATATTTATTCTGGTTACCCCAAGAAGACAAGGCACAACTGCTCCTTACCCAAACCATTTCTCAGTGTGGGGTTTGCAGTGAGCTGCCTTGAGAGGTAGTAAGGTCTTCTTGTAGACAGTGAGCAGACTTGTTATTAGTCAGTGAAACACTGGGGAGTCCCCCAAGCTTAGTATCCTATAATGCAATGCACTCCATGTGCAGGCATCCGTCAGGGAGGCCTGTGATGCCCCTGTGGGACATGGGGGATCGGAGAACCAGTAGACGCATAATAAAGTCCTTTGTCTCTAACTGAGGACTCCCGTGTTTTCTGCCATCTCTAACAAACCATAATGGGCTAACGTAGCTTGTTATGTAGAGTTAAGTCTCATTCTTCACACTTCTTAGTTTGTACTGCAGATATTTTCTCCTAGTCTGTGGTTTACTTTTCATGGTCTTAACGAAACTATCTTAAGAGTTGTTTGCAAAGCGGAAGGTTGAAATTTTGATGAAGTCTAATTTATCATTTTTATAGTTAATGCCATTTGTCCTAAGAAATCTTTTCCTTCCTAAAGGTAGTGAAGATTGTCATCTATGTTTTCTTGTAGACATTAAATTTTACCTTGTAAATTTAGATCCAAGGTCTAGGTTCACTTTCTCTCATTTGGATGTCCAGTTCTTCCAGTACTATTTGTTGATGAGACTCTTGCCCCGTTGAATTTCATTAACACTGTTGTTGAAAGTCATTGACCACGTAGGAGCAAGTGTATTTCTGGAGTCTGTTCTATTGATACCATTCTAGCTTGATTACAGTAGCTTTATAGTAAGTCTTGAAATCAGGGGAAATCCCCCCAACTTTATTCTTCTAAATTATTCTATTTTAGGTTTCCTGCATTTCTGTATATATTTTGTTTATTTATTTCCATATAAATTTTAGAAGCTGCTTTTTAGTTTCTGCAAAACTTACTGATATTTCAATGGTGAATGCATCGAATATATAGATTGTTCTTCAGAAAATGCATTTCTCAACAATGTCTTTAAAATAGCAAGTTTTCTGTTGACATGTCATGAACCTGGCATACCATCATTTATTTAGGTTACCTTTAATACCTCCTCACAATGTTTTGTACTTCTTAGAATATAAGTATTTCTCTTCTTTTTTTAGAAATTTTCCTGAGTATTTTGTGAGGGCTCTTTTGATGCTACTAAAAATGAGAAGTAGTAAAATTTTATTTCCCCAATGTGAGTAGTATTTAGAAATAAAATTAGTTTGAGCTTTTATTCTGTGATCTTGCTAAATTCATGTAGACGATTTCATTTGCAAATAGGCAGTTTTACTACTTCTTTTCTAAACTGTCTATTGTCATTGCCTTACCACACTAGCTAGTATCTCCAGTATAATACTGAACCGAATGGTAAGAGCCAAGATGTTTCTTGTGTTCTTGCTTTTAGGGGAACCAAAGTGTTGTTTTAACCAACATGGGAATTATAGTAGCTGGAAGATTTTATGAATGGGGGTATATGATGTTCTATTTTGTATCATGAAACAAACTTAAAGAATTATTAAGTTCAGTTATCCAACAATCTCTGAATCTCCTAGAACTTCCATTTCATGGTATTGACCTCTTTTGGCTCGACTGAGTTTACCTTTAACTATAGTCAGATGGTGGAAGAGTACAAATTCTAATGTTTTAAGATGACTAAGTCATTACCTTTCATAATAGAAGTCAAAGGTAATACTGAAAACTTACAAGTTTAAAGAGAACAGAGTGAACATCTGATTTACACATTAAGTAGCTATCAGAAGAAAGTTAAGGGAATGAAATTGATTGTCTCTGAAAGATAGGGTTAAGTGGTGGGGCAGGAAACTGCTTTTTTTTTTTTAATCTTATTTCATTTTTTTCAAATTCATTTACTGCTTTTTATTCTTACGTTTGAAAAGTATTGATGAGATGGTCTTACCCATTTATTATTGAAGGGAACCGAGTTGATCACATCAGTTTTGGTTTGTTTTGAAGCCCTCTCCCCTCCATCATCATTATTTCAATGATAAATTCAGAGTACTGAATCAAATACTACAACTATCAAGTACTCCAAAAAGATCATCTGGTTTAACTTCTGTTGGCATACATTTGGATTAAAAATATTGGCCTGATAGTATGCACATGAAGCTTGAAAAATTAAGATACCAAGAAATTGTGCTAAGCAACCTACATGCCCAATGATACTGGTCTAAATTAGGTAAGTAATTAAGTATGTTAATAGTCTCTAGGCAGGAAAAAAAATTTCATTAAAGATCCTAGGATGTGTTTATGAAACATGACTAAAAATAAAAGTAGTCTACAGAACAGTGTGTATGCTATAATATTTTTGAAAGTAAAGTACAGGTATTTATGAATGTATATGAGATATTATGTACATATTCTTATATGAGGAAAAAATACACCTCAATACCAAATATTCATTTTGGGGCTTTTTTGTTTTCCCTATTGCTTTTTTGTTTTCCAGATTTTCTGTGTTGGTCACGTAATACATAATTTAAAGCAGGAAAAGATGCTGATAAACACTATGTCAGGACAAGTTAAATATATTCTCTTTAATGATACATAATGTAATCACTGATTTTATTTTTAAAAAGTACTTATTTTCACCATTTCAGTTCCGCTTTCCACTTTATTTTCTTTATTCTGAGATTTGCTTATAATTGTCTTTAGTAAATTACCACATTGCTATTGATGAAAACCATCAGTCTTTCCCATGCCAATTTGTTTTGCATTATTGGGAAAGTTTCCTTGGACAATATTATGGCAAATTAATAATAAGAAAGAAAAATAAAAAAAAATGCATCTAATTTCCTGCCATCCGTACTAACGTGCTTTTGAACATGTATTAATTCCTCCCCTTTGAATGTATAATCTGTAATTGACATAGATACAATTCCGGACTTGACTGTTCATCATGCTCATCATTTTCCATCTGGACTGTCTTTGTGTTTTCTTAACGGGTCCTCTAATGCTACTGATCTGAGAATAAAAGTCAAAGTTCCTTTGGTGGTCTGTGAGGTTGCAGTCCCTTCCATCACAGCTTTTCAGTTACCAGTATGCTTACTTCTCTCTCCCTTCATATCTTTACTCTAATATTCAAGTTTGAGGCCTTCAGATTTTTCTGTGAGTCTTTCTGTGAGCACACCATTTGAAATTGCCAACCACCTCCTGGGCTCCTTAATCCTCTTCTCTGCTTTTGTTTTTCTGGAGCACTTTCTACTAGCCATAAAACAACTATTTTAACTGCTTATTTTTTTATTGTCTGCCTGGGTTTCTTCTCCATGGAGAAGAAAGCTCCATGCATCTAGGGATTTTTATCCCTTGTTTACTATTTTCTGTGTAATGCTTAGAACAATGTCTGGCACTTAGTAAGTATTGAATATTGCCTGATGAGTGAACTCCAACTCTTACAATCTGCCAGAGTTAGCCTTCCAATACTGCCCTGGATAATCTAATTGGAGAGCGGTGCTCTGTCCCTCCATGATATGGCCGCTAGCTTCATTCTGTTGTAAGTGCTTCTGTTTTTTTTTTTTTTTTTTTTTTTTTGTGGTCCTACATATGTGCCATGTGTTAGTCTGGAAGGAGTTCCTAATTCTTAGTCTTCTTAACTGATTTCCTTCTCTGTGTTACTCAAGCTTCCCTCCACCAAATTAGGGCTTTGCCTCATGGCTCTGAGTGCCTTGGTACCCCAGTATGGGAATTAGACTGCACTGAAAAGTATTATTCACTTGCTTGCATATCTCTTTCCAGACTTAGGTTTTGATAATCTCTGTGTTTACTGTGCTTAGAACTGGGCACCTGATGGTAGTTGAGTCAATTAATGACTTACCACCATTTTTGGTGGTGCTCAGAATACTAATTTTAACAGGGTGGTTCCTGTATTGATGTTTGCTTTTTATTTCGCATGGGCCTAAAATGGATGATTATATTTTCAGATATTTTTGTGGTAAGTACTAGAACTCTTTTCCATGACATTCGGGATTTGAAAAAGTCCTTTAAATTTGCAGATCTTTTGGTGTTTTTATCTTCTGTGAGTATCTTGGATTACGCTCTTATATTTGTGGGCAGAAGGAATCATTCCCTCAAAATAAGAGAGCTCAGGGTAGCCGTGTGCGGCTGCTAATATGAAAGGTTGGATTAATGTAATTGATACTACTTTAATGCAGATCGATTTATTTATTTATTTGTTTTAATTTACAGGGAAGTCTTAAGAGTCGGCGACAGATCTCACCTCAGGAATTCATCCATGAACTGAAAATGGGGTGTGCAGATGAGAGACTTGTCACGTGCCTGGAGTCCCTCCGCGTGTCTTTGACTAGTAATCCTGTGAGGTAATTCATCTGTCTGAACGTCATCAGGGCATGCTAGTAAATGAAACAGATGTCATTAATCTGTTATTTTTATTTAATACTTTCTTCATAGCACCTGTAAATAAGAGGTATATATATCAACGATGTCTCAAGGTAAAAAATGAATAGGTAATGTTTATATGGATGATGAAATACAGTGTCAGTAGGACTTTTTGTATTTATTACCAAGTGATAAATAGCCTATGAACTTTAAAACAAAACCTTTTATTTATTTATTTTTAATTTTTTTTAAAAAGTGGGGTGCCTTCTTGGCTCAGTGGGTTAAGCATTGACTCGTGATTTCTGCTCAGGTCAAGATCTCATGGGTTGTCAGCTCGAACCTCACATTGGGCTCCGTGCTTAGCGGTTAGTCTGCTTGAGATATTCTCTCTCCTTCTCCCTTTGTTGCTCCCCCCACTCATGTGCATGCTCTATCTCTTCCCTAAAATAAGTCTTAATTTTTTTTTAATTTATAGTGTTTTTTAAATGAGAACAATCATGATTAGAAACTGAGTTTCACTCTGAATTTGGGTATTATATATTCACTGGCTGAAATTTTGTTTGACATAGAAATACCATTAATTAACTTTTCCTTTATTGGAAATAATATCTTTATAGGAGTACATAGGTTAATATTGCCAGATTTAGCAAGTAAAAATAGAAGATGCCCAGTAAACTCTGAATTTCAAACATACTAACACTAAAAATTTTTGTTGTTTATCTGAAATCCAAGTTTAATTAGGTATCCTGGATCTGGCAACACTAAGACAGGTGTCTCTGTAAATCAGGTTTTAGACTTTTAAGCTCAGAATACTTTTGAAAAACTTCAAGCAGAAATTGTTTAAAAAAAAAAGTCTGAGCAGTCACAAAATCAGGATTTAGAGCTGTAAGGGTCTAAGGTAGATAAGTTTTGGCTGCTTCTGTGTAATAAATGAATGGTTGTTTCTGTATGAGAATGTATCTGTTTTATATATAAAACAGATAAATATATATGTATCAAACAGATATATATATATATATATATATATATATATTCATTCTTAGGGCTAGAATGACTGTGGAAGGTAATATATAATAGAATCTCTTTGATATCCTCTCTGATTAGTACTTTACTGGACACTTGTGAAGTTTGGCTACAGTATGAAAAAAATCCTCGGCAGTATGACTATTTAAAACAAAAAGACCCTACCTACTGAGACATGAAAGTGAGTGAGGTTTAACTGAGGTGTATGAAGAGAGAACAAAGTATAGTTCAGTATATTTCAACTGTTGTATTTTTGCTTTTCCATATTTTCTCACTTCCAGACTCTTCTTTAGATGGAAACATGATGGGGAAGAGGCCAGGAACTTTGTATATCTTATTTATTTCTCTTTACCAGGCACTGTGCACAGCACATATAAGTCCTCAGGGAAGACCTGTCAATTGAAACATGAAGTTTAATTTTAGTCTCCTTCAGTTTCACCTTGGCTGTTGTTAGAGACTAGGTTGAATTGAGATTTTTTGTTTTAAGATTTTATTTATTTATTTGTCAGAGAGAGAGAGAGCGCGAGCGAGCACAAGCAAGCAGAGTGGCAGGCAGAGGTGGAGAGAGAAGCAGGCTCTGCAAGAAGGAGCAAGGAGCCCGTTGCGGGACTCGATCCCAGGACTCGAATCATGATCTGGGCTGAAGGCAGCAGCTTAACTGACTGAGCCACCCAGGCATACCTGAATTGAGATTTTGACAGGTATAATCATACATGAAGAGCTCTGGTTTCATATGTACCTGTTTTAATATATTAATTTAAAAAATAATTATTGAGTAACCGATACTTACCAAGCATTGTCTAAGATGAAGGGGTTGGGTAAATAGCAAAGCAGATCTAGACCCAGTTCTTAAGGAGTTTAAATGTAGGAAGAGGGTGTTTTGGGGTTGATTGGGAGATGCACTATTGTTTTAGTTTATCTGGCAGCCATTGAGCAATGGGTTTATGCATGGCTTTTCAATTTAATTAGAAGTAGACCCTTCGGGGGGTGCCTGGGTGGCTCAGTGGGTTAAGCCTCTGCCTTCGGCTCAGGTCATGATCTCAGGGTCCTGGGATCAAGCCCCACATCTGGCTCTCTGTTCAGTGGGGAGCCTGCTTCCCACTCTCTCTCTGCCTGCCTCTCTGCCTACTTGTGATCTCTTTCTCCCTGTCAAATAAATCAATAAAATCTAAAAAAAAAAAAAAAAGAGTATACTCTTCCTTTTACCTTCATAATTTGATTAGATGAAAATGGTAGTAAAAGAAAAACTGAGAGGTTTTAATGTATGAATTTATGTGTATTCCAGTGGATACAATTATATGTGATTTCACCTTAAACTACTGGAAAATAATGCTATGTCTCTTTCACTTGAATCTTACTTAAAAAAAATTATAGTATTATTTTTCTAAGAAAGACCAATTCTAGAATGTATTATCAGCAATCCACAGGCTGTGCATGTTTTCTATAAAAGTCTTTAATTGGAAATGATAGAAATCTTACCATTAGAGATGTTTTCCTGAAATTGTGGCACATGATGTAGAGAGAAGAGGCTCAAGAGTATCTCTGTGTGTGGTTCTCCAGGTTGAGGAATGACTAATTTCGATGTGTAAAAGTTGAAGTTATGCCTATGTTCAAAGTTTTGGGACATGGCTCTTAGTTTTATGTCTGCTATCGTTAAGTCAGTTTTTCGTATTTTCTTATTTTTTTAATATATACTGTGTGACTCAGTTTCAAGATAAAAAGATTTTTTGTCACTTTTTGAGATCATTGTTAGAACTGTAGTATTGAGTAAATCAGCGTTAAAATTCTTCAGTGTCTGTGACTAGAATTAAGAGGGAAATATGTGAACTGATGAATGATGATTCTGCAACACTGGTTTGGGATTGGGTTTTTTTTTTTTTTATTTTTTTTTTTTTAAAGATTTTATTTATTTATCAGAGTGAGAGAGGGGGAGAGAGTGAGCACAGGCAGGCAGAATGGCAGGCAGAGGCAGAGGGAGAAGTAGGCTCCCTGCTGAGCAAGGAGCCCGATGTGGGACTCGATCCCAGGACGCTGGGATCATGACCTGAGCCGAAGGCAGCTGCTTAACCAACTGAGCCACCCAGGTGTCCCTGGGATTGGGTTTTATTAAATAAAAAATCAAGTAACAAGAAGGAAATCTCCGTCTACCCCACCCCCACCCAGATATGCAATACTTTTAGAGCCATTTATCTGCTTCTGCAACACCGCTTACCAAATTATGCGCCACATCAGCCTTTGACCATCCGGACAGTGAATTGTATGAAAACCAGCACATTAAATACTGTGTTATTTGTCACCATTAATGAAGTGTTGATTTGAAGATCACAAAATTCTTCTGTTTTGAAGTTTTATTGATTATTCAATATACTTGGTGACAGTTTTAAACTAAAAGACATAGTTGCTTTACTTTTGGAATACAAGAAAAGATCAACTTCAAATTGTCAATTATAACTTTGAGTGGATCTTGACATAGGCAACAATTATGTTCGAGCTATCGAACACTTTGAGGTAGAAACATAAAAGAGTAGACACTAACATTATTATGATTGATTTCTAGCATTGTAGTCCATAGTCATCTATGTATATAGCAAATTAGTTATAGAATACATCTTCATTTTCTCAATTTGATGTAGTTGTCAAGGGCATGATTTCTGTCTCTGAAAAATCCAGTCTATCAGGTCCTATGTTTTGTGATCTTAGGCATTATTTTCCATTTTTGTTTTGTTTTGTTTTGTTTTTTAAGTATATGTGCTGCTGAAGTGAGCACTTATATTCCTTTACTTATGGTTAACCTGTGCGTTTTGAAGTTTACAAGACCTATTTTCTTGCTAACATCTTTTAAATTTCTAAGGAGGTTTTGGAACTAGTTCTGATGAAGTGAATAACTAAGCTCAAAAAAATCACTTTAGAAAAATGTGCAGTTGGGGCGCCTGGGTGGCTCAGTGGGTTAAGCCACTGCCTTCAGCTTGGGTCATGATCTCAGTGTCCTGGGATCGAGCCCCACATTGGGCTTTCTGCTCAGCAGGGAGCCTGCTTCCTCCTCTCTCTCTGCCTGCCTCTCTGCCTACTTGTGATCTCTCTCTGTCAAATAAATAAATAAAATCTTAAAAAAAAAAATGTGCAGTAAAATGTTTACTGCCAAGCAAGTGAGCAGACTTTGTGTGTCATTATTCCACTTGACCAGTGTCATGTTTGGAATCTAATTTTTCTCCATTTCTGGGCTTAAACACAAAACTGGTGGAAGAAGTTTGTGCCATGGTCCACACATGTGAGGAGACAAACAGGTAAGTTTGTGGCAAACAATGAGATGAACGTACTCATTGGTATCAATGTGATCTGGAGAAAAAAGTCAAGACCAATATTTTGAAATTACCAATACTTATTAAAAATCTTATTTTTTAAAATGGTAAACATATAAAAAAGGTTTCATCATTGGAGTAAAACAAGTACCCACTTGCCTACCAATGAGGGCAAGCTAGAAATACTGCTTGTAAGTCTGAGGTTCCCATGCATCCCTGCTAAACTTTATGTCCCCTTCTTCCACTGTGCTGTGGTTAGCACTGTTTTTAATTTCGGGCTTATCTTTCTTTCTTTTCATTATCATTTCACCATATATGTCTAATTCATCTATGTATGATTTGGTGTTTTATCTTTTTGAACTTCGTGTCAATAGCAACATCTTCCATACATTTTTCTGGGGCTTTTTCCCAGTTTCTTAGATTTATATATGTTGATGTGTGCAACCGCTCTCATCATCACAATTCGTACTGTTCTTTACATTTATTATTATTTTTTTAAATGTTTTAGGCATAGCTATTGTAAATAGCATGCAAATGCTTTTTTAAACAATTCTGATAGTCTTTATCAGGCAAATGCTTTTTAAAATAATTCTGATGGTCTTTGTCTTTTTAACCACTATAAAAATATATTGGAACCTATATCTGATATTTCATTCTGAATTTTCACTTAGTTTACACTTCTTTTACCATGTTTGTCTCCCTTTCCACACCCCCTGTTCTGCTCTTTGTTCCTTTTCTGTATCCTTTCTCTTCATCCATAAATTCTTTTGGATAGATTTTTAATTTCTCATGTCATTTTTTCCTTACTTTCTAATTTGGAAAGACCTATTGCCTTTATGATCATAGAAAAGAAAGTTAACTTGTGCATACTCAAAAAGAAATTTAATATGCATGTACAAAAAAGGGACAAAAATCAGCAGTATCCCTTATTTTGAACCTAAGAATAACACAATCACCCTCAATTAATTTACGTGCTTGTTTTATGTGATATTTTAATTGTATATTTTCCTTTTAATATCACAGATTAGCCATTGTTATTGAGTTAAACAACAGATATGTGTATATGTATACATGTTTATACATGCATATAATCATTCCTTTTTAGGTCTTGTGCTTTTGTCTCTGATGATTTTACTCTTGCTTCAAGTATATGAGTAGGTTCCCTTGGGGAAAGTCTTTTGAGGGTAAATTTTTTGTCAGAAAGTGAATATTTGCTGCTACTTTTAAAAAAATTATTATGTTTTTAAATTTAAATTCAGTTAACATATAGTATGTTATTAGTTTCAGAGGTAGAATTCATTGATTCATCAGCTGTTTATAACACCCAGTGCTCATTACACCATGTCCCCTCCTTAATATCCATCACCCAGTTACCCCATCCCCCCATTCCCGTCCCCTCCAGCAACCCTTAGTTTGTTTCCTATAATTAAGAGTCTCTTATGGTTTTTCTCCCTCTCTGGTTTTAATCTTGTTTGTTTTGTTTTTTTTTTTTTTTTCTTCCCTCCTCCACTATGATCCTCTGTTTTGTTTCTTAAATTCCACATTTCCATGAGATCTTAAGATCTTATGATAATTGTCTTTCTCTGATTGGTTTATTTCGCTTCCTATAATACCCTCTAGTTCCATTCACGTCATTGCAAATGACAAAATTTCATTTTTGATGGTTGCGTACTATTTCATTACACACACACACACACACACACACACACACACCCCACATCTCCTTTATCCGCTCATCTGCTAATTGACATTGGGCTTTTTTCAAAGTTTGGCTATTATGGACGTTGCTGCTATAAACACTGGGGTGCAGGTACCCCTTCAGATCACTACATTTGTTAGATTTCTACTTTAATACAAGGAGAAAAGGCATTAAATTTATGTGCCCCAAATCCAAATTTCTCAGAAGGGTATAAAAAGAAAAGTAAAAGCCTTCCTCCTTTCTGTCATTTGATTTTTGGATCTGCTGGTCAGAGGTGAAATCCTGTTAAGTTTCTTGTGTGGTTTTGCTCCAGATTTTTTAAGTGCATATGTTAATATATTAATATTCTCATTTTACTTTACCTTACTCTTGCATACTTTATTTTATTTTTTTTTTTTAAGATGAAACCTTGAAGTTGCAGTTTTATTGCTTTGCAGGATATCAGTCTTGTAGTTAAATTGGCATTCTTCTATCTATTAAGTCACCTTAAATTCTTAGATTTTTCTAGTTCTTTCTGAATCAGGGTCATCATCTTGCTGTTCCTTCATTAATGTGGTAAATGAATATTTGACATTGCTCACTTTATCTGGGTGAAGTGATGTTTATCTTTTTGAAAATCATGGATTGACGTTAGAGGTTTGTGGAATGTGGTAATATTCCTCAAAATTACCCTAGAAATTCATGGAGGGAGTGAATGGGTAGAAAGACTGGGTTTCCTACATCCTCTGCCCATCCCTGGGTTGGGGGAAGGGACAATGCATATGAAAGGTAGGGTGTTCCTTGAGTGAAGAAGACCTAGTGTCCCTCCTTGATTGTCACTGCCAGTCCTCCAGGCCTTCATCTTTCTCCCCTGCCCACAGAGCCCCTGCTCTTCATCTGTGGATCTAAATGTTGATGTGTAGGCTGAGGTGGGAGAGAGGGGGTTGTAGGTTCTAAAGAGCACTCAAACCAAAGCATGGACAAGTCAAACCTTTTTCTTATCAAGATGGACCTCTTCTCAAAGCTTAATTTTACTGCATTTATGATCCTAGAGGAGTCTCTGTGGCTTTTGTCCGCCTTACCAAAGATGTTTTCCTAGAAAGGAGATGGAGTGGAAATAGGATGAGACTATGCACATGCATGTGTGTATCTGTGTACAGTGTATATGCTGTCAGAGTCCTAACAGGAAGACAGACACCAGAGAGCACGCTGTAAGGTTTTTTTGTTTTGTTTTGTTTTTTTTTTTTTTTCCTTTTAAAGTTAACACCAGAAACTGGTTAAATAACTGATGGAGAGACAGAGGAACCAAATAGGAAACAGTGAGGCCCACGATTAGCGGCAGCAGGAAGCTGTTCCCCTCCTGTGCTAGAGGGTGAGAAAGAGAACTCTGTTCTGGAAGGTAATGGGCTGGTGTCAAGTGGCAGAAACTGCATTCATGAGGAAGATGCAGCTGTTGCCAGAGAAACCTCCTGGGCAGAGAGAGAGGGAGAGAGCATTACCCTTGTTTCTCCCTTCTTCCCACTGCTCGAACCTATCAGGGAACAGATGATCACAAACCATGGGAGCTGAAGACTGCGGAGTCAGCCCCTTTGAAGCTAGAACAGAGCTGCAGAAGGGGATGAGGGGAAGCGAGGACAGGGGTCAAGCATCTGTACGTTACTTAGCGCGACACAGTAAATGTTGAATTCTCGTTTCTTCCAGTTTTTAGTTTTGTTGGATATTTAGGTTCTTTGTCTTAATACTAGGAGCTATAAATAAGTGTTCTCATAATATGCTACAGGACTTGAGTCTAGTCATAAACTTTCTAAGAATACAAAGGACTATCTTGCTCTGAATTTCCTGAATTAGCTGAATTTCCTGAAACTGTCTTGATTTGAAGGCGACTCGTGCTCAGCTCCTACATTGCCTTCAGTACTTTTTCAGTATCTCACTTTTGTTTCGCCTCACAAAGATCTTCTTTTTCTATTTATGACTCATCCCTTGATTCCATTAAAAAAAAAAAAAAAAAGAAAACCTTCTACTTTTTTTTTTTTTAAACCTTCTACTGTTTATTTCATTTTCTCTAACAGCTGTCCTGTTGCACACATACACACGCATATGACTGGTTTTGTGCAGGTGCTGATAGACCTGGTTGTTGCTCTTGAGTTCCAAATATGTTAAAGCAGATAGAGAAGTAAGGTTAGGAATAACCTCTGTACCGAAAAAAGACTAAGTTGCAGAGCACAACTGGGACTTCTGAAGGTGAAGTGTAGTTAATCTCATCAAATCAAACTTGCCCACGTTGTCATGAGTGGAAAGAGCAGACGACTGTAGCTCACAGTCAGGATCCCTTCCCCACTTTCACCAGTTGTAGAAATCAGTCCTTCTGGGTAGTGGTGGTGGGGGGGGAAATCTTCCCATAATGAGCTGGACAGTGACTGGAAGTAATCCTAATGTTTTCTTCTGGGGAACATAGTAGAAGGCCTCTGCCTTTGTAGAAATGAGAGGAAGAGAATAGTAATTGTTCTCAGTAATGATAACACAACAGCTGATTTTTATTCCCCTGATATGTTTTAGAGTTTTAAAGTAAGACATGAGCTATACATTTTTTTTTTTTAAAGCCTTAGAAAAAAGTTTGAGAATTAACAATGCACAGATGTATGGTGGTATTAATAGTGATAATTTCTGGAGTGGACAAGAGTAAGGTTTTCCTTCATGATCTACGTTCTTAGATTTCTTCCTTCCTTCCTTTTTTGTCTTCTTTCCTCTCACTAGTGATATCAGAGAGGTAAGTCATTCATATGGTTCTGTTTTCCTTCCTGTGTTGTTTTAGTAAGGTAACTGCTCCTTGGTTGTGGCATTTAAACTGATTAAGTGTGTGTGTGTGGGGGGGGGGTGGGGGGTGGAGATCCAAAACATTTCAAGTGCTCAAGAGGCACGTGTGGCTAGTGGCTAACAAATTGAACAGCACCTACATAAACCATCTATATCACTGTAAAAATATTCTATTAGACATTGCCGCTTAAACACCTTGGTTCCTGTGTGTAACTGCTTTCTTCTTTCACCTAAGTACTGCATGATGATTCTATCTTCAGAGTTAAGTTCGGAATTATGGGAATATATAAAAGAATTGAAGTCTGGAAGATTAAAGGATTTTTAAAACCTCTAAGGATGAGTGAGCATTTATATCAAGGGTCCTGAAAGAAGAAATGAGTGATCTCAGAGAGACTCCCTTCAGTGGAGAGTGCTGTCTTGAAAGGATAAGGCAAAGGGAATGGGCTTCATACCAGCTATTAAGGGATAGAAATGGAGAGGTGAGGTGTGTCTGACAGACAGTCCAAAAGCTATGGTCCATGACAGACTTCAGTGTGGCTGGCTGTAGCCCGGATGAGGGAATCAGCAATATGGCACTCCATAGAAATCATGGAAACGTCGTCTTTGGTAGGTTAGAAATATTAGTTGGAAGCATATTTATTTTACAGGAATTTTCTGAGGGAGATACACTTTTATCTCTTCAAAGTAGTTTTTCTAGGTTGTTTCCAATAAAAATTCATAAAGTTTAGGTAAGTTGTTAATATTCTTTATTCTTGAGACCGTACCATATATCTTAGGATGTGCTTTGTATTATTTATGTCTAAATTAACATTCAGGATCCATAACTTTTATGACCCTTAATATTGCTTATTAGAGAAATATTTTTTGGAAGTGCCCTCTAATTTTAGGTCATTTTGCAGTCCTTTCCAAAGTGTTTTAGAAGAATGAAATATTAATGAAAAATGCCCTGAAAGAAAATATTAATGTTTATAAATGAGTACTAACCTGATATTTTAAAGGGCATGCCAATACATTCCAGTGCTTTCACACTTCTACCAGAACTGGTGTAATTTCTTTGAGAGACCTTCCAGAAGACTGAATGTTCCACCTAAGTAGGAGTCTTTCTCTTTTGCTTATTGTCATTCAGACTACAGCTTGGTTTTGGCTTGTCGATATATTAAAATGTGTTATAATTATTCGGTTTCAAACTTAACTCTATCTGTGTCTGAAAAGCTTTGACTTTGCATGCAAGGTTAACAGTAAAAGTTCAGTACACTGAAAATATAGTAATTGCTTTTAACTGAGAAATACATGTTTTCTGTACATGGTGACTAAGAGCTGTGTAGCTCAATTTATACTTGACCTGAAAGGTCCTAGAATTGTAAAATCCTCCCAATCTACTTTATAATATAAATATCTCCTAGTCTATTTAAAATAAAATATAAATTGCCATTTGAATAGCTAAGGTTAATTTTTAAAAAGAATTCTATTCAAATGTAAAGTCAGTCACAATTAACATAGGGTCTCAAACCTCTTTTAAAATACAGTAGTTTGATATTCCGCATAAAAGAAGGAGTATGTGACTGAAAACTAATTATTCAAAAAGACTAGATTACTGTTTATTTTTTTTTTTTTAAAGATTTTATTTGTTTATTTGACAGACAGAGATTACAAGTAGACAGAGAGGCAGGCAGAGAGAGAGAGAGAGAGGGAAGCAGGCTCCCTGCTGAGCAGAGAGCCTGATGCGGGACTCGATCCCAGGACCCTGGGATCATGACCTGAGCTGAAGGCAGCGGCTTAACCCACTGAGCCACCCAGGCGCCCTAGATTACTGTTTAAAAGACATAAAAGAATAGAGTGTGAAACTTATATAGTTGCTTCTGACCATAGAGGTGAAATTCAAGAAACTTTACTTTTCAGTGATAATTGTCTGTGTCCTCAGAGAATGTAAGCCTTCTATGTTCAACCTGTAAAAGTTATCAGTGTGATGTCACTTACTGAATACTTTGGTTTCTTGCAAAGATAGATACATTCAGTGGAAAAATTACTGAGCTAAAGACCCTAACACACCCTAGTTATTTAGAATCCTACATTCAAAGAATCTATATAGTTTTTTTATTTATACTCATTTTTCTGCCTTGTTTTGATGTTTTAAAAATATTGCTTGGTGTTGGGTACCCAGGTGGTTCATTTGGTTAAGCATCTGACCGTTGATCTCAGCCCTGGTCTTGATCTCAGGGTCCTGAGTTCAAGCCCTGTGTTGGGCCACATGCTGGGCCTTCTTTAAAAAAAAAAAATAAAGTATTGCTTTGTGAGCTAAGTAAAAAATTAAAAATTCAGTTTTTGTCTTGGTAGTCCCTGTTGTCTCTATACATAAAAAAGTACTTAACGGCAGTTGACCTTTGAGCAACACAGGTTTGAATTGTGTGTGTCCATTTATACACAGCTATTTTCTCTTAGAATTTCCCAACATTTTCTATAGCTTTCTTTATTGTAGGAATACAGTATATAACACATATATAATATATGTTAATTGACTGGTTATGTTATAGGTAAGACTTCTGGTCAACAGTAGGTTATTAGTAGCTAAAATTTGGGGGAGTCAAAAGTTTATACATAGATTTTCCATTGTGCTGGGGGAATTAGCACCCCTAACACAGCCACGTTGTTCAAGGATCAACTGTACATATAAGACCTTAATACAGAGGTAGGTGAAATAATTTTGGCATTAGAAGGAAGTTTTAATTTTTGTGATTCAGAAAATCTTGTGAAATAAAATTCAACTTTATCATCCATATCGGTCATGGATTGCTAGGTCTTTTGTTATGGGGTAATCAATATATATGAGAAAGAAATAGGTGTAGTTTTCATATGTTAAACATCTTTCATATGTTGAAATTCATAAAAGTTAAACACATGAGGGTTAGACCTACTGAGGTCACTTTGAGTGCCTATGTGGAGCTAGAGAAAGTAAGATCATTTGAGCAGAAGTCCAATAGAACTTTGTCCAGGAAATGTTCTTTGTGCTTTCAGTACTCAAATCATGTGACCAGTCAGCACTTGAATGGTGCTTAATATGACTTAGGAATGGAATTTATACTTAAATCCACATGTCACTGGGGGCTTCCCTTTTGGACGATAGTTTTATAGATGAGAAACTCATGTGATATTCTTGGTGCGCTTGTTTTGAGCCTTTGCATTCTTGAGTCTCTCTAAGTATGGGGGCTCTCTATACCATGCTGTGGATTTCTGAGGTGGCGCGCGTAGTACTATGTTGTTGTGGAACTGTAATATGGAACTTTAGATTAGGGTGTTGGTTAAATGGAGTTGAATAGAAAAGAGAACAGAGAAATTAAAGCATGAAATAAAATGCATGAGGTGATAGACTGCTTATTTTTCAGAACAGGGCATCAAGTATTTTGAGTGCCTTACACACTTCTCTGTTGGAAAACTAGAAGAGGTACAAGAGCTTCTCCCTGTCTTCAAATTACTGAGATTCCATTTGGAGAGAAATGTCTAACACATCATAGAGCAAGTGATATCACCAGCTCTCACCTAATTAAATCTTTGTGTTTTGGATAAAATGCAGCAAAGTAGCAGAGGATGTATTTGTTAATCTACTTATGCCGCAAGAATTCTCAGGTGCTGTGCTAAGTATCACAGTAATGAGGCATATGGGGGAGAGATCTAGAAAACATGTAATAAGTAGAAGATACATCTTTAGTTAAAATAAGGGACTGAGAGTAATGGATAGAGGACTTTTAGATGCAAACTGGTCAGAGAATGTCTTTGAGGTGGTAAAACTTAAGAGCTTAAGAAGACAAGGAATTACTAAGAGGAGCTCAGGCTTTGGTTGCAGGGCCTGGACTACCCCCTGAGCAGCAGAGACCCTGAAGTGGGGAAGCAGTAAGGTAGGAGGGTGGAGAGAGGGAAGTGGAGTCCCAGAGGCCATGGAGCCATCAGAGAGTTGGGCAGTGTCCAGGTCATGAGAAGTCTTAAGATGATTTGGGAGAGAGATAAGATTTTCAGTTTAAATAAGTGTGAGGCTGTTCATGAGTTTTACACAGGAAATGACCTATTTCTAAATGTACTTATTAAAAGGAACTGCTATGGGGAGAATGAATTAAAGGGAGGAAAGAGTGGACAGGGAGATCAGAAAGGAGAGCGCGCCGAATCCTACTAGACCACCAGGGAGGGAGATCAGAAAGGAGACTATGGCATCATCACAGGAGGGATGAGCATGGCTTGGATGAGGATTGCAGTAGTGGTGGGGCAAGGAGTTGGGTGAGTTTTGCAGACAAATTGAAGGTAGGAACTGTAGGGCATATTGACAGATTGGATGTGTGGTGTGAATGAGAAGGAGGAATCAAGAATGACACTTAGATTGTGTCACCTGAGCATAAGTGGATAGTAATGCCATTAACTCGGATAGGGGAAGATGGTTTTGTTACTAGTTTCCTGTATTTTGGAAAAAATCAAAATACCCTGTTTTACCATGTAAAGTTTGATGTGTTTCAGTTTCATAGTTTGAGATATCAAGCAGCTAGATAATGGGGCCTAGAGCTCAGTGGAGAATGTACAAATACTTACCTATTGTTTATATGTAGACTGCACATAAAGCCCTGAGAATTGTTGAGAATTCAGGTAGGGCAAGGAGGTGTGTGTGTGTGTGTGTGTGTGTGTGCATGTAAAGATATAGAAGAAGGCCCAGAACAAGTCCTGGGGATCTCCAGCAGTTTATCCATCGTCTAGAAAGGAGGAAAACAGAGGAAGTAGTGGTCATTTGGAGAAGGAGAACCCAAAAAGACTGATTTCCTGAGAGAAGGAGAGTGTTTCAGTAGGGAAAGTGATAAACCACCCAGAATGTTCCTGAGACCTGGTGCAAGATATTACTGTCAGAATTGGCAAGAGGAGGATGGTGGTGACCTTTGAGAAAAGTAATTTTGTGGAGTCTGGGTGGCAGAAGCCAGATTAAGTGAGATGGAATAAATGGACGGTGAAGAACTTCTGACAATTCTTGTGATGAAATTGAGACATTTTCCTATAAAAGAAAGACAAATGTGCATTAACTAGAGGGATATCTGGGCCAGGTGGGTAAAACCCAGTAAGCGAATGGAGAAACTTAAATTAATGGGAGTTTAAAGAAGAAGGACACTTGAATTGGCTCTTGAAAGATGAAATAGTTTCATTTGCAGCTGAGTGAACGTAGCAATGAACTTGATAGAATCAGGAGCAGATGATAGACTTAATAATGAAGTTTATGGGACAAGTGTTGGGCAGCAAGTACTTAGGGGGAAAAACAGATGATGGAAGACCTGCAATGTAATAATTTCTTCTTCCCCATACATTTGTGGTCAAATTAGTCAATTTAAAATGAATAATTCATTAATGCTTTCCTGAAGTAATGATTTTTTGATTTGATACTAAGAAACCTCCTTACTCATATTTCATACATTCCCAATGATTGCTTTTTCTACAATGTTTCTTTTAGTAGTGGACTGAAGTTTTGATCAGAGCACATGCTAGGATATGTTATTTTACCTCCGTAATTCTCTTACTTTTTTCATCTGAAGATCAAGAGCTAATGTTTCTTATATTGGTCATTTGTTTTTCATCACTGCAGTTCTTCTTTTTTTTTTTTTTCATTTTATTTTGAACACTTTAGACATTTTATACCTTCCAATATATTAGAGTTAAAAAGTAACCAGGAGAATAAACTTGTTAGTTTGTTATTCTACTGTTTCATCTAATATCAGAAGTGAGAATAAGTGACTGGTTTAAAGTACATAATTCCTTTAAAAGTCAATTCCCAGAAAATACACATATGAATGATTGTATTTTGAAGTTTGGTAGATTTTTAAATCAGAATGTTATTTAGTTGCTGAATTTCCGAAATCCCTGTTTGGCTGTATAATTTAGTGTAATCTTTGTGGATGGGCCGTTGGTTGAGATGTGGGTATATGTTTGTTTTGCCCTACAGGGCATGTTAATTGCTTTGTACCCCCCTCCCCACCCCGTTCATTTTAAATATTTAGTCACCTAGCTTAGAGTAGGTGAAAATGAAAGGTAGAATAAGCTATAATTATATTCAGCATTGGTGATATATTACTCTGACAGAGGAATGTAAATTGGATTTGGATATTACATAGTATTAAAGCTGACCTTCTAAGGTTAAGGTATAAAATTTGTTACTTTGTCACATATGACCAGTGATATTTTTTTCCCATTTCAGGATGTTTCTTATATTGATTTTTAACAAAATAACTTTGTGTTTCCCTAAGCGTTTATGTAAGATTATTCTTTGGGGTAATTAAAAATTATTTTTTTCCTCTTTTTTAAAAATTATTTTTCTTATGAAAAGAGTTCATTTTAGGAAAGTAGATAATACATAAAAGCAAAAAAAAAAAAAAAAAAAAAAAGTACAATACCACCTACTTAGGCACTGTAACTTCTTGGGTGGAAGTGTGTATGTGTCTACTGAGGACGTCCTTTTGTTTAATGCTATTGGTTTTTGGAAAAATGAGCTAAAGCAGGGAATGATAAATGATTCACATATATCCTAAACATCCTTTGAATTCAAAAGATTAAGAATCCATTTTTTTTCCTTCTAGACTTTGGTGTGGAGGTCAAGGTAGTGTCTACTCTATTTCTTGGTAGAAATAGATGTGGAGGCCAGACTTTACCTATTCTACTTCTTAAGGTGGACACAGGTTGATTATAGGTTGATTATATAAACACATCCACAATGCATTATTTTCTTCTTATTGGTACTTAAAGGTGGAAGAGAAATGTAGAGAGTCTTACAAAGTATAGAGTACAGACTTCTTAAAAAGTCATTTTGCTGATGTCTCTTAGTATTACACACTTGTCTCTTAGTATTACACACTTGTGTCTACATCTACTTCTATGGCACTTTTTAAAATGTCACTGAAAAAATATACATATTTCTCAAAGCCTTAGGCTTAGTTTTCCTAGAAATAGCTATTTTTACAGTGATTTGTCTGTTTATGTAATTTTAATTAGACTATCTAATTAGGGTAATTAATACCACTGGCAAAAATAGATTTGGAAACAAACCTCACCTCCCATTGGTTCCAGTGGAGGTTACTTGAGCATAAAGAAGCAGTCTTACTTCTCCCTGCCAGGGAGGTACGATGGACAGGTATGATGGCCAGGTGGGGAGCTGACTCCCAGTCATGTCCAGCAATAATAAGAAATCTCTTCCAGGCATCTGGGTGGCTCAGTTAATTTTCTTTCTGCCTTCCACTCAGGTCATGATCCCAGGGTCCTGGGATCAAGCTCTGTATTAGGCTCCTTGCTCAGTTGGGCATCTGCTTCTCCCTTTCCCTCTGCTTCTCCCTCAGCTTGGGCTTTCTTTCTCTCTAATAATAAATAAATAAAGTCTTAAAAAAAAAAAAAAAGGAAGAAAGAAACCTCTTCCTAAAATGTCAGTGGAGGCCAGTTAGAGATAGTGGACCTCTGTTTTCACTTGGCAGCATTGAGGTGATACCTATCCTCATCCACTGGAGAAGTATCATAGGATGCAAGCTAAAAAATAAGAGATTGAAGTAAAAAATGGGGTATCATAACATAATAATCTAAGTGTCCAGGTTTCAGTATAAACACTTGGCTTACTAAAAAGGAAGATCACAAGCTGAATGCCAACTCCATATCCATCCATTAATAATGGATGCCATTATTATTAGATGCCAATATGGAGTTGACAGAAATATTTGAATATTCTTTTAAAAGATTGTATTTATTTACTTTAGAGATAGTGAGTAGGAGGAGGAGCAGAAGAAGAGGGGCAAGCAGACTGTCGGCTGAGCAGGGAGTCCAGTGCAGGGCTTTATCTCACAACCCTGAAATCATGATCTGAACTGAAATCAAGAGTTGGATACTTAATTGACTGAGCCGCCCAGGTACCCTGATTTATTTGCATATTCTGATAAGGATGCTTAAAGGAGCCATCATAAAGGTGTTTTAATGAACAATTATGAATATGCTGGGAGATAAAGAATAGTCTCAACAAATATGTAGAAGAAACTTTATTCTTTTTTAAAGTTCAAATAACAGTTTTAGAATTGAGAAATACAGTAACTGAAATGAAAAACTTACCAGAAGAATACAACCACAAAATGTAGGGATGAGAGGAAAGAATTGGTGAACTGCAGTATAGAATAATAGAAATTACCCAGTCTGAACAGAGACAAAATTAAAAAAACAGAGCCTCAGTGACTTGTGGTGCTATAATCAAAGATTTAACAGTTTCTTATCTAAATCCTAGGTTTTGAGAGAAAAGGCAGGATAAAAAATTATACGAGGAAATAATGGCTAAATATTTTCTATATTTGGCAAAAGATAAAAACCTACAGATTCAGGAAACTGAATGAATCATTAATAGGATGAACCCAAAGAAATCCTATTGAGACACATCCTAGTCAAACTTCTGAAAACAAAGAAATCTTGAGAGTAACAAGGGATGCTGCTTTAGTTACAGGGAGAACCTGGAATGATACTGGATTTCTCATCAGAAACTATGGAGGCCAAAAGCATGTGGTAAAGCAGTTTTTAAATAAAGAAAGCAAGGAACAGTCAGCTCAGAATCCTAAATGCTGTAAAAGTATTCTTCAGGAATGAAGGGGAAATCTAGACATACTCAGATGAAGGAAAACAAAGGGAGTTTGTGGCCAGAAAATTCACCCTAAAAGAATGGCTAAAGAACATTTTCTAAATGAAGGAAACAATAAAAGAGGGCATTCTTGAAATATTGGGAAGAAAAAGTGTGCAGTGTTAGTAAAAATAAGCATAAGTACATTTTTCTTGAATTTTATAAGTTAAGTGTGCTAGAAGCAAAAATTATATCTCATATGGTTCTAAATCTATGTAGAAGAAATATGTAAAACAACGATACTCTAAATGGGGAGGGTAAAGATGCATAAAGGGAGGTGTGTTAGCTTGGGCAGCCATAACAAAAATGCTACAGACTGGGTGGCTTAAACAGGAACTTATTTTCTCACAGTTCTGGAGGCCGAAAGCCTTAAGGCCATGGTAAAGTGCCAGCAGGGTTGGTTTCTTATTTGGCCTCTCTCTTTGGCTTATAGATGGCTGCTGTCTCGTAGTGTCTCCACATGGCCTTTGCTCTGTGGGTGTGCAGTCCTGGTGTCTCTTAAAGGACAGTAGTCCTACTGGATTAGGGCCCTGTCCTTACAATCTCATTTAACCTTAATTATCTCTGTAAAGGCCTTATCTCCAAATACAGTCACATTGTGGGTTTGGGTTTTAACATGTGAATTTTGAAGGACACTTTTTCATTCGTAACAGGAGAGAAAGTTTGTACAATTCACTCAAGCTTGTAAAATGATGATGGCAGTAAAAGTATTCCTGAAGAATACTTTTACAGCAGAAGAATACTTTTACAGCATGATGTCAATAAACTTTGATATATTATGATGTACGCAGATTGACCTCTAGAAAAGCTGTATGAGCTATAAATAAAAAAAGTAATAAATAAAAAATTTTAAAAATGGCATTCTGAAACGTGTTTTAGTAAACCACAAGAAGACGGAAAAGAAAATGAACAAACAGAATGAGAGTATCCAAAAAAAAAAAAAAAATACTAGAGTGAAACTTTAACATGTCAATAATTATATGAAGTGTAAATGGTTATGCCAGTTAAAAGAGATTGGCAGAGTAGGTGAAGAAACATCACCTGATTATATGCTTTCTATCAGAAATTCACTTCAAATATAGTGATATAGACAGACAGAAGTGAATAGATAGTAAAACATATTATGCAAACATTAAAAGATGCTCATGGCTATTTTAATATTCTATAGTGTTGACCTCAGAGTAAAGAAAACGATGTATTTTTCTGAGTCAGTCCATCAAAAGACCCATCCTAAGTGTATACTTCAAACCTCAGATGTGCACAGTATATGAAGCAAAAATACTAGAATTGAAAGGAATAGATATATTCACAAATAGATTTGGAGACTTCACAATTTGGTTCACAATCAGTAGAACACCTTGTTGGAAAATCACCAATAAGAACTTAACATTACTATCAAGTAAAAGAACATAATGCGTATTTATAGACTATTCCATCTAACAGCAGAGTACGTATTCTTAAAACATATACCAACATAGACTATATCTTGGGCCACAAAGCAAACCTCATCAAATTTTAAAAAATGTGTTCTTCCCCCAAAAGGGTCAAACTAGAAATCAATAACAGAAAGATAGCAGGAAGGTATCCAAACATTTGAAAAGTAGGTAACACATTTGTATATAATCCTTGAGTCAAAGAAAAAAATCTCAAATAAAAAAAATACAGTGAAGTTAATGAAAATACAACCTTTCAGAATTTACGACATGTCTAAAGTAGTACTGGGAAGGAAATCTGTGGCATTGAATACCTACGTTAGGTAGAGAAAAGGAAAAAAGGGCTCAAGTCAATAAATTTTAACCCAAAATAAAAACATCCAAAATAAATAAGAAATAATAAAGAGTAGAAATCAATTAAATTGCAAACAGAGTAACAATAGAGGAAATCAATGAAAGAAGGATGTAGTTCTTTGAGAAGATTAATAAAACTGTTAAATCTTTATCGGTGAAAAAAATAGACAAATTACTAGGGTCAGCAATAAAACCGAGTATCACTGCAGACCCTGTGTCACCAGAGTAGTAAGGCAGACAACAAACTTTTTATACACAAATTGGAAAACTTGAAAGACTAGTTCTTCAAAAAGCAAAGTACAATACCTCATGGGGAAAAGAAAATTTGAATTGTTCTCTATTAAGGAAATTAAATAATGACTTTAAGACTCCTTAAAAGATCTTCAAGTACAGATGACTTCCCCGGAGAATTCTACCAAAGATTTGAGGAAAGATTAATATCAATTCTACACAGTCTCATCCGGAAAATACAAGAGCAGGGAACAACTCCATATATTTTATGAAGCTGGTGCTATTAGTAAAACCAAATAAAGACAGTAGTAAAACAAAACCCCAAACCCCAGATTTTTACAAACTCATGTCTATCATGAATGTGGGCATGAAAATCTTCATCATGATGCCCTTAATCAACAAGGCTAAAGAAGAAAAATCATATATCAATAGATGCAGACATAGCTTTGACAAAACTGAACACTTACTCCTGAGAAAAACTGGGGAAAAATAGAAATGTTATAGATTGAGTTGTGTCCTGCAGAAAAAAACGTTTGTAAGTCCTGATGCCTTAGAATATGACCTTATTTGAAAATCGGGTCATTACAGTTGTAATAAGATGAGTTGATAAAGGAACAGAGTAGGCTCTTAATCCAATTTGTGTCCTTTTAAGAAGAGAGACAAAGTGTCATGTGGTGAGAGGTATGGAAATCCTGGATTAGCCATTATTCCCAGAAACTAAGAAGAGACAAGGAAAGTTCTACCCATAATCAGAGAGGAGGCCTGGCCCTATTGACTTTGGACTTCTAGTCAGAACTATGAGAATAAACCTCTCTTTTAAGTTTTCTACTTTGTGGTACTTTGTTATAACTACTCTAGGAAACTAACGCAGAGGAATACTTTCTCCACTTGATAACATGAATCTACAAAAATTTTAAAGCTAACATTAAATGTGAGAGGTTCAAAATTCTCCCCCTCAGGCTGGGAACAAGGCAAGGATGGTTTGCTCTTGCCACTCTTGTTCAACACAGGGCTGGAATTTCTAGCCAAAGCAATGAAGCACAAATGAAACGAACAAAAAGTATTACTTTATTTACTTTATATATAAAGTAATTTACTATTTATTTACTTTACATATAAGTAAAAAAGAAGGGATATTAATTGTCCCTATTTGTAGATGGCATGGTTGTTTACATAGAAAAGTTAAAAGTATCTCCAAAATCTAGAGCTAATCAGTAAGTTCCGTAATAGTGCAGATTTAAGATTAAAAATCAATGTATTTTGCAAGATGCAAAAGTTTCAGATTTCTTGTACAACAGTGTGGTAAATATATTTCTTTTACTAGCAATGAACTTTTGTAAAACCCCATTTACTAGTGTTTTCCTCTAACACCACTCCCGTCCTGGGGGAGAAAAAAAAAAAAACTATAGAGAGAACAAAACTGGTATATATCTAACAAATCATGTAGAGAACTTATGGTGTAAACCACAAAATCAAAATGAAGAGAATTGGATTTCTGAATAAATGGGGAGAGATCTTGTGTTCTTGATGTTTTTTTGATTGTTTGGGTTATTGGCAAAATTCAATTTCTTGTGGTTGTGAGACTGACATCCCTGGCTGTCATGTGAGGATTGTCTCAGCTCTAAAGCGCCTCTCCTCCAATTTCTTGTCTCCTATTCCCCTTCCTCAGTCTCTAAACCTATAAAGGCAGAGTCCTTCTGATGCTTTTACATCTCTCTTCTTTCTGCCATTTTATCTTTGATCCCTCTGGGAAATGCTTTCAACTTCATTGAACTAGGTAATTAGATTGGATTCACCTGGATAATTTAGGATAATCTCTCTATTTTAAAAATACTCTGTAGTCACCTCGGTTTCCTTTTTTATTTCCTCTTTTGTTATATCAGATAACCACAGCTTCTGGTGTTAGGCCATGGGCATCTTTCTGGGGGTAGGGATACAATTACTCTGCCTACCACATAGGCCTAATGGTTTCCCCTTGCCCATGACGTTGTATAGAGTTTTTTCCAGAAGTTCTTTCCTACCTTTTGGGTTTTATCAGATAGAGCCACCTCTGGTAGTCAGCACAGGCACATCTTTCATATTTAATATGTTTGTATGTATTCTCCCTCTGCCTCAGAAGCTGCTCTTTCTCTGACTTCAAGACTCAGGTCAGACCTCAGCGCATTTGTTCCTGGGAGAATTAGATCCTTCTTCTGTTTCCTTAGCGTCATGATTATAACACTTATTACATTATGGAGATAATTTAGCTCAACATTTGTTTCAACCACTAGTCTGTGATCCTTTCAAGGACGGAGAACATGTTTTATTCAGTTTTGTATTTGTCATACCTACTGCAGTCTTGGGCACACAATGAGCCCTTCCAGAAGGCTGAGTGGCTTTGTTAACGAACATTTGTTTCAGTGGTAATGAACATCCCCCTTTGAGCGGCAGTCAATCAAGTCCTAAAGTATGATAAGGACAAGGACTCTAGATTCATCATCCTTGGTTCAGTACGGATAAGTACCTGTTCCGAAATCAGAACTAATGTTTTCGTCATGAAGGTTGAGACAGGCTCAATGAAAACGCAGGGGAGGCGTCACCGCTTTGTACCTTTTTTTACATCTATAAAGTAAGGCTATGAGCCCGGGCACTAGCAGACCTGGATGCTATTTCTAAGTGACCTTAACCTCTCTCTGTGTGTTCTTTACCTGAAATAGAGAAATGGAAGGAGATTCAATTTTAAAACTTACTGAGTGCTTAGTCTGTTCCAGGTGCGGGGGAATTTAAAGACCAATTAGAAATGGCCTTTACCCTCCTGGTGTATGTAACTGGTCAGGTTGCCCTTAGGATGTGGTGGGTTTATTTCAGCTCTATCTCTAATGCCTTTGTCTTTCTCTTCCTCGGAGAGCATTTGGGAGGAGAGAGGGGTAATTCACTGTAGCCTGTGGGAAACCTGCAGGGGTAGTGTTTCTTTGGCCAGGGAGTAAATCTGAGACCTGATGATTGCTTCTCCTGCTCAATGAGGTGACTGTATTTGCTTCATAAAGCCAACAATACATAGGAAACCACTTTGCATACCTTTGATTTCATCCTGAGGAAGGAATAAGTGAATTTCAAAGGCTAAGCTGCTTTGAACATTTATTTAAAGATGGCTTGAACATTTAATCCTAGAGACCTGCTCTCCTTCCCCTTTTTTCTCCCCTTCTGTTACCTCTTCACCTCTTCTTTGCTCCTTGGTGGAGCCCCCTGCTAGGAAAGTGCTAAATGGCAATATACTTAGAAGGTTTTTTTTTTGAAGCAATTAAAAGAGAAGAGTTTGATATTTCCTGTTAGAGAATTTTAAGAGGTAGATTTTGTGTTAAATTAGTACTTAGCACATTTCTTTTTGCTGTTTTAAAGCAATTTTTTCCCCAAATACAAATGACATACTAATCTCTATGTCATTTCTATTCATGAAGAAGCAACATTTGCACAGTGCTCGTTCATCCATGAATGCAGTTTGTAGCTAAACCACATAATGCCCGATGGTACTGTGCTGACAGGCACAGGAGAAACAGAACAGATTTTGTTTTCTGAAGATTGATCATTTATACATCAGTTGATAATTTTTTCTCCAGGTTGCTTCTTACATTGATGATGAGAAATTTTTTACTTTTGTAAGAAGCTATGGATTTCAATGAACCTCTGTCAGTACTGCAGACCTACCTACTCAATATCCCTTTTTATCTTGAGCAGCTTTTCCAGAAAAGATAAGAAGTAATATTGGTCCCTCATTTTAAAAGTAATATTGCTGAAAATAGTAAGGGTGGGGGTTGAAGTTTTGAGAAACAGTTTGTGAGTGACAACTTGTTCGTACAACTCTATCCTGGCCTGGCAAATTTTTAAGAAAACAGGGAGTCTTATTATGCATTTCTAATTTGTGTTTTAATATTACTTTTCAATAAGTACTTTTACCAGCTTTTTACATTTAAATATAGTGTTTCTTTGTTATCAAGCATCTTTGTTCCCTCCCTTGTGCCCTGTCTTCAATTGCTTGTTTTTGGTGTTCTATGAAGTGTATAGTCTGACTTTCATTAGGTTGTTACCCTTCTCTCTGATTTTATTGAGATTCCTGCCATGAGTTAAAGATGGTAGTACAAAGTAATTTGGTATAAGGCCTCTTTACATTCAATTTATTAAGTTTATTTTATAGAGAATTAGTTTATATGTAATATGTTTGAGTGGATGTAAGTTTTATTTTAATGACTCCGTCTGTAGTGCGGAAGAGTTATTTGGTGGGTCCAGAAATAACTGATTTGAGAACTTCTGTGGGTCCCATATTCTGGTTATAATTGTTATATTCAGTGTGATTAAAAAAAAAAAAAAGGATATGTTCTATTAACTACTCAGACCACAAGAATTAACTTGATTTATTTGGTTTGATAGGCTTCCTAAATTTTATAATGGGCTCCATCATAAGCATGTTAAATGAAACAAAGTCTTGTTATATTAACATAATTAAAAATTTTTTTGGTATAAGGCAGTTTTAGGAATAGTGACTCTATTTTCCACAATGATTGAAGGAGATGGTAGTATGAACAGTACTAAATTATATTAGCTTTAGAATATCTTTATGGATATACTTGGTATATAGAGATTGTTAAGAATTCACTTCAAACAAAATACTGATGTCCTGCTGTGGGTTTAGTAACACAAGAGGGCCTGATGAACAGAATCTGTCCTTGTGTCTCAGTGTCAGCCCAAGTAACACTATCAAGTTACTTCCTTTTTTTTTTTTTTTTTAAAGATCTTATTTGTCCATTTAGAGAGAGCAGAGGAAGGGGGAGAGGGAGAGGAAAAAAGTATTTCAAACAGGCTCCACGTAGAGCCTGACACAGGGCTTGATCTCATGACCCTGAAATCGTGATCTGAGCTGAAATCAAAAGCTAGATACTTAGCCAACTGAGCCACCCAGGTGACCCTCTCAATTACTCTTTATGTGTTTGATTTCAAGCTTTTCTGCTTCATTTGAAATAAAAAATACAGAGTAGGATGTCAACAAGGTAAACAGTTAAGCAGTTGCTGTAGGTGTTTCCATGAAACATGAAAGTGGGATTTGAAATGCCTTCAGGTAACCTGTGTGTTGTTGACAGCGGAGAGTAAACTCATCACTTTTGAAGTAGCACCCCGGTTTCAAAACACTAACTTCTACTTAAGTTGTTATTCTCACCTTCACTGTAATAGTGATTTTTAGGCTTTTCCTCTATAGGAATCAGTATGTTTATTGCTTAAGTAAATTCCTGATTTAGTTAGGTGGTGGGGAGAATCAGATTCGGAACACTGATAGTTAAGTAAGATAGTTAAGTAAGTACACTTATACATTTATAAGTGTATAAATGAAGATGAATTATTTTAAATAATTTTTTTACATTTAAAAATGTGTTTCATTTTTATTGTTGTCATGCGAATGTTCTATCATGTCAAGAAAATGATATATGTGGGTATGCGACTTAAACATGTTCTTCATGTTTAAGAACTGCTTTTAATTATTGGATGAAATTTTGCCCTTATAGTTCCATTTTTCAAGGGTTACACACAAAATCATACATGGAAACCTATATACAAAGAAATAAAAGGTTATATATCCTATCTTTTCCTTCCTCCCTCTTTTTTGGAGATAGAATATATTTTTTATTGTTCAGGACTTTTTAAATCACTGCTGGAAACATATTTTAATATCCATTAAGGTAGTTTTTCTATAATCAAGGTGAACTGCTGACTTTTGGTGGTGATGTCTTCCTTATATTACAGTATTGTGATTATACCAGTTGGTTTATGAAAAGAGGTGGCTTGGTCAAGATGAATATATTCATTTAAAAATAACCATGAAGTTCTTTAAAAAACAAAACAAAACAATTGAACTTTGAAACTTGGGAAATTAACATTTGTAGAATGCATGTCAGTGGTTTGAGAAATTTTCCTAAGACCTCCCTTTTGATATCTTGAAATTTTTTTAGCAATCTTTATGTAGATCTGAGTCTTACCTCTTTCTCTTTTTTAATTAAAAATTTTTTTTTAGGATTTTATTTTTATTTGTCAGAGTGTATAAGCAGGGTGAGTGGTAGGCAGAGGGAGAAGCAGATTCCCCACTGAGCAAGGAGCCCCATGTGGGCCTAGATCCCAGGACCCCAGGATCATGACCTGAACTGAAGGCAGATGCTTCACTGACTGAGCCACCCAGGCATCCCTGAAGCCACCCCTCTTTAAGTCTTGCCTGATTTCTGCTCTCTGGGTCAGGGGAGATGCTCTCATTAGTAGCATTTGCTGATTTCTGTGGTATAAGACTTCCAACATGGCAGATTTTAGTTACTACATGATGTCACTGGACACAGAGAATGGAAGTGACGGGCGCAGTCAGCTCTCACAAGCTGTTTGATTCCATCCCTACTCCTCCTTTCACATGATGATGAATCATGATTGATTTTGCACCGGGTGTTATTCTTGGACTGTGTTATAACATACCATGGGTAAAATATTTGTGACTATATAGCGTTATTGTGATATTCCAAACTAGAATACTGACCATGTGTAACTGCCTCTTATTTCTCTTTATCAGTTGGGTGCAAAGCTTTGGACATGAGGGGCTTGGATTATTACTGGACATTTTGGAAAGACTGATTACTGGCAAAATGTAAGTATATTGTTCATTTTTATTTTCAGTTAAGCTACATTTCTGTGTCCAATTATAATTCCAATACTGATATTTTTTATGTCAATGCAGACAAGAAAAAATTGTAAAGAAGAATCAGCATAAAGTTATACAGTGTCTAAAGGCTTTGATGAATACACAGGTATGTACATAGGTAGTTATATTGTATTCTTCACCAGTTCTTAGAGAATTTCTGTGAAAGAGAGTTGTGTGTTATGAAATTTGTACTAAAGAGATATACTGCTTTGATAAGCTTATGCGTAGATAGAGGACAGAATATTACATTGCATTGACTTCTAGTTTTGTATCAAATCAACCATCTCTCAACAGGAGAAACTTGAGAATTGAGTAGCATCTCTTGATGCTTAAATCCTCATGTGCACATTAATTCTCCCTTTCTACTCTCTTTTTGTTCTCCTCTCTGGCCATCCTTTCCTTTTCAAAGTATAGTATGAGTAAGTTTTGAAATCATACATGATAATCAGACATGGTCTGCAGTAATACTTATTACCAAAGAATCAAGTTGGAAAGACAGTTTTTATAGTTGAGGAGCTTAAATCTGCAAGGAAATTAATATGAACCGATAGGAAACAGGTCCCAGAAATGGATCAGTGATGTTTAATGTAAGTAATATTGAGACTAAAGGTAATAGGGCAGGTCTGCCGAGTTTGTAAATGTGTATCTGACAGTGTTTCCTTGTTTAATAGAATTTGTACTTTTAATTGTGGAAATTAGCTCTATCCCATGCCACGTCTTTAGCTTCAACATCTAAACATATCTACCTCATGATGGGTGCAGTAATGATAGGTATTTTTGTTGCCATTAGACAGCAGGAGAGGAATTTTACCTATGGTGTTAGGATGATTTGAGTTTTAGAGCAAAACTGTCTGTATATTTCTGATTATTTTTTATTATTTTTGCATTAAAAAAAATAAGCCTTTAGAAGACTACACCCTTAAGTACTGGTACTTAAATTATTAACATTCATATTTCTTTTTACTAAATATAGCAAAAGCTTATATTTTCTGATTATTTCTGTCTTATTTATTTTTCAGCATTTTCTTGAGCTGAGTTTTGTTTTTAACCAGTGAAATATTTTTTTACCACCCTGCCTTCTCTAATCAGAGAAGATTTTCAAGCAGACTATCTGATGTAGAAATCTGCTCTATGTTGTTATATATTCAAATATATTCTAGATTTGAACATGTTGTTCTGTAAGAATTAGATTCCAGGTATTGTGAATGATCTTGTGCATCATGCTTTGAATTTGAGAAAACCATAATTAAAGAGAGGTGAGGAGGTTTCTATAGACCATAGTAGTCCTGCTCAATTTGAGACTGAATTGGAGAGCGGGTAAACTTCATGTATTTATGTTCTAAGTGATATAGTGTGTTCTCTTATAAGAGACTGCTTTTGCTTATAGTTTGTATCTGTGGAGCTAGAATATATTGTCTTTGTGTTGATTGCTATCACCTGTACTTACACGAATAAAAAGTTACTGATTCTTGGAATTAGTATTCTAATGTCTGAATTCTAAAATTAATAATATATGAAATAATTTTTCAATAAAGACTCTCTTGGGATTTGTTGATGATTTTTCATTTATCTCACTGTGCAGGATTTATAGGAGTTCTTTGAAGAATGGAAAAAATACAGGTTTTAAGAGAACAGTGGTACCTTATTAGGTACTAGTATTTCATTATTAATGTAATGAACAAATCTGGTAACAGGTGAAAGTGGATTTCATGTAATAAACTAGGCTAAATAATATTTTCTAAGTGGAAAAAGACTGAATATCAGGGGGAAACAAAGGGATGAGAAGTTAAGTACTTTTGCATTAAGAGATAATTAGAACAGGACTTCATTCTGGTCAGTTAACTGTTTGAGTGTTGCTTTAAGGTGTGCACCTGCAGCGAAGGTGTTTTGCTCCTGAAGCCAGCCCCCTTACCAGTCTGGACCCTTCTCTTTGCTCCTGGGATTAACTCACCATAGGGAATTATTCAGCATCAGTATTCATGTCTCATTGATCATCCTCCACAGGGATCTAAGGTCTTCCCCTTCTCCCACTGAACACTCTTGCAGTGGCTTGAAATTCCATCTATTAGGTAATAATAGGTCTCAAGTAGAATGCAAAGGGAACCTGGCTTTAGTCTTCGGTTTAGAACACGTGAGTTTTCATATAAACCTGGGTGGGTCCTTGTCATTCAGTAGAGAGATAACCTTAGACCTTCCAAAATTTGTCACTGCCTCTAACCTTGTAATAGGCTTCATTTAATGCACTTTAGATGCTAGCACTGGTAAGTTGATGATTTGTCTCAGAGTCGACAGTTTTTGTTTGGTTTTGCTTTTTTTTTTTTTTTAATAACTGAACAAGAGTAATTTAATTCAAGTAGGCAGCAATTCTGTCTGTAGTTCTAGGTGCTCAGTAGTGCTAACCTGGCTTCATTCCAGCCTTAAAATGAGCACTACGTGCGTTTATATTAGCAAAGTCAGAATACTGCTGATGACGGACCTTCCAGGGGTTAGGGGGTGCTAATCAAAACTATGAAATCTGAGAATGCTCATATTCTGCTCTCCCCACATTAATGGTTTAGGGCTGGAGGGCTTCACAGAGAAGGTAGGGAGTATCATCTGGAAGAAATCGGTGTGCCTTGCCTTGAGTGGTTGGAAGAGCCACAGGATTCTGATTCCAGAGGTGCAGGCATTGGTTAAGGATGTCCGGGTGGGTGGGAAATAAAGGGGGAAATGCTTTACTCGGTCGGGTCGTCCTCAGTTTTCTTAGGACAGAGCCAGCCCTTTGGTTCTTGATAATCATTGACTGATTGACTCTTTGAATTGGATCTAAGTGGTACTTTCTATGTTTCTGACAATTCCCTGGAATGATTATTAAAGAATGTTGTGGTTCTTGGCCCCATGCCTGCTTTCTTTTTTTTTTTTTTTTTTTTTTTTTTTTGTTTCCAGTTATGAGACAGCCCAGGACATCACAAAACTGATCACTTCCTAACTGGTTTCACTGTCTGTTTGTAAACTTTTCCTTATCACCAATAAGAGGGGGAAGTTTCTCCAGAAAGCATATCTTGGGGCCCTTGGCCCCCGTGCCGGCGCTGCTTCCTTCATACATACCTGTGTTCCTTAGAAAGCAGTCTAAAGCAAATGGGGTATTTTAGCACAGTTAACTAATGGCTTCTTTATATAAATGGCATGTGTGAGATAGGAATATTATAAATAAGCTTTCATTCTCACAGCATTTGGGTCTAAGCTTGTTATAGATTTAACTTTGATACTTATACCTTGTGTTAATTTTGAGTTAAGCCATAGTTCATATGTCTGTTATTGGGATTAAGGTTCTTTTTTGTGCTCAGTAGTAATTCTAATCAACCAATTTCTCACTCTTTAGAAAGATCCTCGGGGAGGCATGGAAGATAAATCGTATCGTTTTATTGCTTCTATTTATCCTCTGTTATTTGATACTTATCTTCCATAGATTGTAAGTGGGCCCTAAGAGATGTATACATCCTTAAATCAAAACACGAAGTCATTAACATGACTCCTTATCTTCTAATTGGATGTGACATCCTAGCAGTAGCAAACAAACTTTATCCTTGTCTGGCATCATCCCATTTATATAATGTGTTTACAACTGCATTGTCTTTCTGATGATAAAATATCATTCTGATTAGAATACTTATGCTCCTCATGGCAGTTTCTACATGGTATCTGCCCAAATCATCTTTCAACTTGGGCCCATCTTGGGAACTCAGTGTTACTCTTTAGGTCTGCCCTGTTGTTACGTGGTTACCACATGTGGCTGTTGAGCACTTCTAGTGTGACTTGTCTGAATGGAGATGTGGTCTAAATAGAAAAAAGATACTGGATTTTGAATATGTAGCAAAGAAAAGAAATAAAATAATCAATGAATGTTTTATATTGACTCTGTTGAAATGATTATATTTTAGATATATTGGATTAATTTCATTAAAATTTTACTTTTGGCTTGGAAACCTGACATTGCCCCTGTGGTTCTCATTCTGTTGCTGTGGGATAGAGTTGATGTGTGTGGTTACTTGTGATAGTGTATCCCTTATCCACCTTCCTTCCCAGGAAAGCTCCTCATGCCCTCAGGGTCTGGTTCAGAAACAGACTGTTCATTTTGTGTGCTTGTGTTGGGAAATCTCAATTTTCCTCACTGCTTCTCCCTTTCTCCAGGGGGTTACTTATCTTACTTACTTAATAGTTATCAGTCCTACCATTATCAAATCACCTTTGAGAAGTTACTTATATTTGCTTGACTCTCCTACTTCTTGATATGAATACTTTTATGAATTTTTATTCTTTTTAAATTTTTTATGATATTTATTTTCTGGCTTTTACTAAATGTGAAAATATATTATCCTATCAACTTTTTAAATAATGATGTTTCCTTTAGGGTGTTGTTAATTTTTTCAATAAACTGCTAACATTTAGCCTCTTATTTCCAAAATGTTTATAGTATGGCTTGGAAAGAATTATGAGTGAAGAGAGGAGTCTTTCTCTGTTAGCCAAAGCCATCGATCCTGAGCACCCAAGTATGATGACAGATGTGGTGAAACTCCTGTCTGCGGTATGCATTGTAGGAGAGGAAAGCATGTAAGTCTTCTCAACTCATTTCTCTAATACTATGTAACAGTATAATTTGATTTACTTAGTGTTTTCGTTATTCTAGACTGGAATTTATTGTTAATAAATGAATACAACTTAAGCAACTGATTTAGATTCATAATTGGCTGAACAGAAATGTTTGAGTAATAATTTCTCAGTATAGTAGTTCTAGGCTAACATGTTTCTACGAAAAACTGATTTTGTCATATTTATTTTAAAATGTTCCGATTTCAAACCCTAAACAAAAATTCTCAGTGAAGACGTAAAAAAAATATATATGAATGGATCCTTTTCCTTACGTAATTTTGTTTTTCAGATAGAGCTAATTCAAATTCATGTATATATTACCTTATAAAAGCAAACATCATACTATTTGAAAATGTATTTATAACACAGATTTGAAAAGTGTTCTATGAAAGAATAGTACTTTACTGGTTGAGGGTGCATAGTCTGACCATAAAGTACATCCTGAAGTTTTAAACTTTAAACACATTATCCACATATGTTAAGGTTGTAACTAAAAGACTATTACATACATATTAACAGATAATTATAAAGATAAACCTTTTTTTTTTAAAGGTTGGGGTACTCATTATAAGATGCATTTAAAAATTATTATAAATGCCTTTTAAAAAGACTAAAGATAAAGGCACCTGTCATGAGCACTAGGTGTTACATGTAAGCAATGAATCAATAAATTCTACTCCTGAAACCGCTATCCTGCTATATGTTAGCTATCTGGAATTTAAATAAAAACTTGCAACAAAAACCAAACAGAAAGGATTAAGACAGTAGAAAATGGAACAACTAACAGAACAGAGAGACATAGCCCTTTCATGAAGGCGGGGCAAAGCCCATAAGCCGAACCTTCTGCCAACATTTGAAACTTGTCCTTATGGTGAACCTGCTTGGGGGCTGAGGAGTGTTGGGCTGTCCCTGTCCAGTGTGGCCTCACCGGAGAGTCTGCAGGCCCCACTCTGGCCTCGCCCTCCAGCCGTCTGCACACACAGCTCCAGCGCGCCTCCATGGACGAGGAGGTCCCCAGCGGCAGCCCCAGCACACGAAGCCAGGCACAGCTTCAGCACGTTCCCTTTCCCATTTTCAGAGTACCCTGTTAATTGTATCACAGGACCCTAAGAGTTTACTTATGGCTGACACACTGGTTGCTCCTTGTGCTCCTTGTGCTCCTTCCTCTCACTCCATCCTCCTTCTCCTCCTCCTTTCCCTTCTTACTTCTCGGTTCTTCTCTTTTCCTTCTTCTTCCTTCCTTACCCCTTTCTCCTTTCCTTCGTTCCTTCTTGTCCGTCTGCTTTCCCTCCTCTCTCTTTACCGTCTCTTTTTCCTTCTCTGTTTTTCACTACCTCCTTCCTCCACTCTGTATTTATCATTTCTTGACTTCCTAGGTTATCAAGATGATGAAGATAATGTTAACAGCCTACATGTCTGTGTCTACAAACGGAGTTTCTCCAGTGTGCTAGGTTGTGTCAACACACTGGTCTTTAAAGGAGTAACGGGTGTATTTCTTGTGTTGACTATACATCCCTACTACGATGTATTTTTGGCTACCAGACTTCTTTATACTCAAAAGGAAGGATAGTATAGTGATTAAGAATGCCGAGACCATGCTTACCACACCGACTGTCTGATTTCAGATCCTTGCTCCACTTAGGAGATGGGAGACCTCAGACAAATTGCTTAACTCCCCCCCCTCCCCGTTTCCTAATCTATAATAAGGGATAATAAAATCTACTTCATAGAACTATATACATTAAAAAGAGTTAATATTTGTAAACTGGTTTAAATAGTGCCTGATGTGTAGAAAGCACTCTATAAGTGTTTGATAAATAACCCTCATCATAGGGTTATTAGGAATAAATGAATAAAAACATGTAGCTAGTACTTGATACATGCTATGTACTTAGCTTTTAAAATGTTGCTTCTTGCTTAGGAGTAGTGATTCTGGAGTTCAGTAGATTAAGCAGTTGTAGTTAGGCATTTGGATTACTTGCTATTTGCAATTTAATTAATTTCAAAATTTCTGATAGCCTTGAAGAGGTTTTAGAAGCTTTAACATCAGCTGGAGAAGAAAGAAAAATTGACAGATTTTCACCTATTGTGGAAGGACTCCGACATGATTCAGTTCAACTGCAAGTAGGTTTCATGTCTAATCCTATGTACTGTTTTGTAACTGTTAGCTCACTGGCTTATATTCAAATATGAAAACCTGCATGTTGTCCAATATTTTATATTTCAAATAATGTATAGAATTCTAATAATGTATCTTATAGATGTAACTTGGCGTGTACCTATTATTATTTCCTTAGGTTATGTTCCTCGAAGCTGGCTTACTAGAGATCTCTATAAAACATATAATCATAGTCCATAAATTGTTTATTCTCAGTTAGTCTCATTAGTTGACTATTACAAATTTTAAGTTTGGGCAATTAAGTGAATGATGGCTTTTCATTGATCTATTAGTTTTTATGTTGGAAAATTAAGACTTTCCATAAATAATAATGAGACCAAGTTACACTGAGATTTTCAAAGATATTTAAATGTTTAAGTTCTCACAGTCACATTTGGACTTAACCATTATATTGTCCAAGCTGTATAACTAATATTCTTTTAATTTCTCCTTTTTAAAAAAAAAAAAAAAGAAGTTTTTTTTTTTTTTTAAAATAACTGTAATTACTGTTGCAAGTATTGCTAATACCCTGAGTATCTTTAAGAAAATAATAGATACCTGACTCCCACTTCCCAATATTTTTAGAATTTAATTGGCGTGACCTGGCTTTTGGGATTTTTAAAGATTCTCAGATGATTCTAATGTGCAGCAATATTCAAAAACAAAGATGTACTAATAGCTATAAAGTAAATTTATTTCACACTTAATTAGTAAAAAAGTTAGTTGTGTTTTGTTTTGTTTTTTAAAGATTATTTATTTCATTTATTTGAAAGAGAGAGCACAGGTGAGAAGATGGAGAAGTCGGCTTCCCGCTGAGCCAGGAGCCTAGTGCCTGGGTTTGATCCCTTGGGATCATGACCTGAGCCAAAGACAGATGCCCAACTGATTGAGCCACCCAGTTGCCCCTAAAAAATTACAGTTTTAAATTTTATTTTAAAGCTCTGGGTAGCTTGACCTTCATATTGTTTCTCAGTGTGGTAGGAATAGAAAAACCAAATCTCCATGTTGAATTTTAAAATAAAATGGTATTTGATTTACCGGCTGAAAATCTTAAGGATAGTCAAATGAAAAAATTTACTGTGGCATTTCTAATGATGGCATTTGTGATGGTGATCTTCCCAATGACAGTCTTTGTGAATGGCTAGCCCAGACCCCTGCTTTCTCTGGGCGGCAGAGAGGCAGACCTGGAGATTTGAGTGTGTGGTCTCTGTTGCAGAAGTGTCAACACTGGAGCTTCTGGAAAAAAGTCCCGCCTGACTCGTCGGGGCTTGTCAGAGAGCATCGGAATGGGAGTCTGGGATGTGTTGTCCACTCTGATGTGGACCCCGCTCCTTCAGTTTTTTTGATGTGTGCTCTAGAGTCTTTGTGCTTATGCACCATGGGTCTCATTTCCCTTCTCTCATGTGGCTCCATAGCTCCCATTTGCCACAAGCCCAAGGAAAAGCAAACTAAGAAGAAACTTTGTAGAGAAAAGAGGAACACTTACCTTGTCTGAATTTTCCTTTGGTAGCCAGGTTCCCTTTTACTCATAGAGTATTTGTACAAATAGCACCAGGTTATCAGATTCATTAATTTGTGTAGCATATTAGAGTTCATGTCCAATTCTTAAAATTTCACTTAGGAAATGTAATAATGACTTGTGAACATTATTGCCTAAATACTTCTCATGCTAATGTATACTTTTTTTTTTCTTTTTAAAGATTTAATTTTTTTATCTGAGAGTGAGAGGAAGTTAGGATGGGTTGAGGATGCATGGTGGGGGGGGGGGGGGTATGGAGCAGGGAGCTGGATGCGGGTCTCCATCCCAGAACCCTGGGATCATGACCTGAGCCAAAAGCAGACCCTTAACCAACCTAGCCACCCAGGTGCCCTTACTAGTGTGTACTTTTTGATCTAATAGCACACATGTCCCTAGAGTGGGAGGGATGGTGTCTTGTGATGCAAGGACTAGAGTTGTGAGTCGTGCAGCTTGAATTTAAGCTGGATCCCTTGGCATCCTGGCTCTGTGACTCGGTCGGGATCATGCCCCAGACCACTTCTATGCTTCAGTTCTCTCACTTGTGAGAGAAGGACAATATTGAAAACTACCTCATTGTGGATGTGGGGATTACATAGACTAATGTATTTAAAATGCTTAGGTTTTTTTTGCCATAAATGTTGAGTAAATGCTAGCCTTACAAAGTAATTTTGTTAAATTAAAAACAAAGTCAGTGGAAAATGGAGATTGAAGGGGATCTTCCTTTTTCAGAAATATTAGCTGTGTTGATAGTAAAATTGTTACATAACTATAACTCAGCAGTTACACTCATGAGCTAACCCAGATGAATGAAATGCAGGTTCATACACATCCCCATACCCATATTGTCATAGGCTCAAATTGGGAACAATCCAGATGTTCTTCAACAGGTGAATGGTTAAACTGTGGACACCAATACTGCAGAATATGTAGTATTGAAAAAGAATGAACTATTGATACACCCAACAACTTACATGAATCTCCAGGGAATTACCTTTCTTGAAAAATGCCAGTCCTGGATGGTTCCGTTTATATAGTAGCCTTGAAAGAACCAAGTTTTAGAGATGGAGAACAGTTTAATGGTCGCCAGAGGTTTGGGATAGGGTCTGGGAAAGTATTGGGTGTGGCCATAAGTAAATGGCAGCAGAGAGTTGTGTGTGGTGACAGTTGTGCATCTTGATTGTGGTGATGGTGGCAAATTTGTACATACAGCGAACTTGCACAGAACCTTACTTGGACACACAAATGAGTGTAAGGCTGCTGAAATCTGAATAAGCTCTTGTGGGTTGTACTAATTTCAATTTCCTGGTTTTAATGTTACATTATAATTATGCAAGAAGTTACCATGGGGCAGAATATTGCAAAGAGTACCTAGGACCTACCTGTAAGTTTTTTCTTTTTGCAACTTTCTGTGTATGTACAGTTATTTCAGAATAAAAAGTTTAAAAAGACTTGGTAAAAGTGGGGTCCCAATTTGTTTGCAGCAGTATTATGGTCACTTAATATTTTAAAGCTCTGAAGAGGGGCACCTGGGTGGCTGTTGGTTGGTGTCTGCCTTTGGCTTGGGTTGTGATCCCAGGGTCCTGGGATCAAGTCCTGTGTTGGGCTTCCTGCTTGGTGGGGAGGCTGCTTCTCCCTCTCCATCTGCCTCTTCCCTCTCCTTGTGCTCACTTGCTTTCAAAAATAAATAGATCAATCTTAAAGCTTTGAGGAAAAGGGTAAAGAATGTCTTGTTAAGAACAAAGCCATGTTTCATCTAGACAAATAACATGATTGACTCATTAATTGAAAGATGGCAATTACAACCTTAAAATTTTTGGTAAGATGCATATGAAATTTGTTTTGACTATTGAGGTAGCCATGTTTAGCAATGGCTAAATGTTGAGGTAAACTTGTCTAACCTTGTAGGATTATCATTGATTATCATATGAACCTGAAGGCAAACTACATGTATCAAAAATGTTCCTGGGTATGTTTAGTCATTTCTGTTGGTCAATTACTCTCAATTTATTGAAGATGCTACCATTTGGAAAATAAATATCTATAAAATTCTCTGAAAGAGAATGGCCAGTTAAAAATTGAGAATGGATTATTAGCTTATAGAAGATACTAAGACTTGAAATTAAAATATATTTAAAGATTTGATGTAATTTTGAAATGATTCCTTTTTATAACCATTTTACTGAGATAAAATACACGTATCATAAAAGTTATCCACAAAAAGTGGACCGTCCTATATATTTGTATAATTAGAGTTGTACAATCTTATCTAGAACAATCAAGAACATTCTCTTACCCCTAAAAGAATCTCCTCACCCCCTCTCCCAATCCCTTCATTGTCACCTTGTAATACCCTCATTCCCTTTAGCTCTAGGCAACTGCCAATCCACTATCTCTATAAATCTTCATATTCTGGGTTTTTGATAAAATCATACAATATGGGGTCTTTTTTGACTGGTGCTCTCACTTAATATTTTCAGTGTTCGTTCTTGTTGAAATATGTATTACAACTTCATTTTTTCCCTTCCAAATATTAGGCTATTGCATGGATATTTCACATTGTTTATCAGTTGTCAGTTGGTGGAAATGTGAGTTGTTTCTTTTTGCCTTTTATGGATAATGCTACCTGTGAATATTGGTGGAGATGATTTTATTTATTTATTTATTTATTTATTTATTTAAATGATTGCATGTTTGCCGTATTTAGTAAGGACTGGGGGCATGGCTACCAACAACATCTTCCTTAGATAGTTGTTGAAGTCAACCATTTGACTCAGTTCTTGAAAAATTTTACCAAGACATGGGTGGCTGCTTTTATTTGCTCTTTTGAAACTAATTGCCTTAGTTGTAAGTAATTATTATTTTTTTTAATGTTTAGTTATTTTCCGAAACACTAAAATGTCTTCATATGGGTTGTAAAGTTTAATTTTCATTGAAAATTCATTTAAAAGTTTATTTTACCATTATTTTTTTTTCATTTTTTTGGTATGTACAGATTAAATTTCCATTTTCTTGAATAAATGATGGGAAGAATTTTAAAACTTTTTTTTATTTTCCTACTCAACCTTTTTTTCCTGGGTCTTTACTCTTGAAGGAAAGTTTCCATTACTAAGCCTAAACTAGCAGGTGGAAAGCTTAAGTTAGGAGTTAAAGGTACTATTTTCCAGATAGCTAGTTAACTTAGGGAGTTCAGGGGTGGTGGGGAAGTAAGTAGATTGTCTTTCCTGGGATTGCTGGTTGTTCTCTCTTTCCTTTAAAAAAATTAAGCAACTCTTCTTTTTGAGTGCTTCCGAATTTTCTGTAAGTAGAGTATATTTTAGAGCTAACTAGTTATCAATTTTCCTATTAAGCTCTAAGTGCCCATTTTACCATTACCTTTTAATTTATATTTATTGAAATGTACTAGTCTGGCTGATATTAGCAAGTGACCAAATTAAAAATAAAACTTGTTTATTGTTGAATAGAAGAGAACCCTATTGTTTGCTTTTAAATTGGAGGAAATGGAAGATAGTAAAATTGAAAAAATTCTCATTGTTCTTTTATGTATAACAAAGTACTATATAACAAAGTACTTTTTCAAGGAGGATTGTTAGATTTTTTTTTGAGTCTGATAATAATAATAATGAAGATAATGTGACTGCCCATGTTACTAGTAGAATTGAACATCTTTCATTCCTCCTACTCATATGGTATAGTAAGACAGTTAAAAAAAAAAAAAAAAGTGAGTGTCACAAATAACCTAAAATTATTTTCAGGACTTAGGGAGTCTTCCTTCTCAGGAAAGAAAGTCTAATATAAATATCAGACTTAAATATATACTACTCTTCTCAAGTATATGAGAGAAGGGCTTTCAGAGTCAAACAGCATAATCCACTATGGGTAATTGAAGCAGGAAATGTACTTACTGGGTACCTTAACAGAATTTTTGGCAGACCTAGGGAACTCCATGTGGATGATACTAGCCAGAAGTAATGTAGAAGTGCCAGACCACATCCGGGAATGTTCTAAGGGAAACTCCATGCCCAGCATTCTACGCTGGTTAACATGTGGCACACTAGGACACATTGCTGTGTTTCTGCCACAGCAGCAAACCTTGCCTCATGCGGCTCAGACAGTCACTCCTCATTTTGGCTCAGTCTTCCTTACTAAAAGAGGGTCCGAAGAAGTACGGGTAAGCCAGTCTCTAGTTTCAACCACATGTTGAATTTATCTGTTATTTTCATTTCTTTCCTTTTATTTTTCTTTTCTATGTGTGTCTTTTCTCTTCTCTTTGTAAAGCCATCCTTTGCTAGAGTATCATGAGGTAGATTCTAAAGAGTTTGCCTAAACCCTTGATGTTGGTCATGGAACTGTTTGAGTTGTGGTAGATTTTTGTCAGGAAAGGAATCAGAGTGGGAATCCTAGAGTTCTTTGGGTGGATGTTTGCTTTTCTGTGCATTTGTTCTCAGGCCTGTGGTGATGGCATGCTATGATTTCCTATGGTGTCTTCCTCTCAGTCCTTTTGGACCCATGGGGGGAAGTATTGAGAACATGATTTTTACGTCACTTGTTAGTCTGTCGTCGTTTTACGGGTGCTGTGAGAAGACATGAATCCCCGGGTCAGCAACAAAGGACTTCATCACCCATAGCAACAGTAGTGTTTTCTATCAGCCTCAGTTTCCATTTGCAGCAGGTTGTGCTTCAGGAGAGAAACCCTGAGGATAGGAAATTCAAGTCTTACATCACGGGCAGTACTTATTCTGATGGTGCAGAATATTTAATTATTTAATTAAGGCTGTTGGTCAGCCAGTCTCCAAGCAGCAGGTTGAGGCTAACCTGCAGTATGGACCCCAGCCAGGCCTTCCAGGTCCCAGATGGAATCAGCCGAACAAATCCCACAGACCATCAGGGTCTAACTTAGAACAACAGAATCTTAATTTTTTCTATTGATCTTTCCAGTTTGGCTGAGGTAGTCAGGTACAGAATGATGTATTAGTGATTGCACAGACTTCCCCTGGTTCAGCAAGAAGGAAATCCAGGACAATTCTTTTATCCATAACAACCCTAGTGAGTGAGCTGAAGCCGGGTGTTTTCCAGGGCCAGGGCAGTATCAATGGTAGTTTCAACTAAAATCAGGGACAGATATCTTACCTCCTTTTCTAATTGGGCAACTCCCATCATGGAGATAAATGCCTGCAGGGTACACATATATAGTTAATTTTTTTCTGCAGGACCAATGGCAGCCTTAGTTTGGAGAGCCTTCATGGCTGTCTGAGGACTGAGCACTTGTGTTTGCTTAGATGCTTGTACATCTCTTAGAATCAGCTCTGAGGTGAAGGGCAACATTTTTAGAGAGACAAGCAAGTTAACACCTGGCTGCTTCATAGCATATATAGTCTTGAAGGTCTACATGGTACTTCTGGAAGGAAAGTATTATTTGTAGTTATTGGGGTCCTCCAATGACCTTTATCGAACAGGCAGCTATTGGGTAATAGTGCTTTCACTGTGGCCTCCTACTGGCTGATAAACTGTAGGATGCTCAGTTCAGGATTTGGAGCATGTGAAAACTTGGTGGAGAGGCCAAGTTGTACTATAGGGGAGAAACTCTTGAGTTTAGAAAACCTTAATCTTTTTTAGTGGGTTGTAATTGTACCTGCCTTTTGCTCCAAAGAGATATTATCTTTATTATTCTGGACATGAAGCATGCCTATCTATTTGCTATTCAAATATCCTCGAAAAGAACAGTCAGAAGATGGCCCACCAGTGCCTCTACTTGCAATGCACCCAGAAATGTAAGAGACTCAGGGTGATTTGTCCAGTGGTGGGGAACAGACCACGAAACCTTCTCCTGTCAGCTTCTTGACTTTGCCTTCAGTCTGATCCTCTTGGTGTTTTTTTTTTTTTTTTCCTATAGATTCATTGCACCTTGATATAGGCTGAATAGAATGAAATCTTCATTTATTTTTCGTTCATGTGATACTACGGAGTATTTTCCCTACCTTAATTACTGACTAAAGGGACAAGGGTGGTAAGTGATATCCTAGGACTCAGGGGACAGGGATGATTGGTATGTCTTTCTAGGATTCTCACAGTAGATACTGCTCTATCCTGGAAGGTATTTTTTAAAGAGACAAAAGGCAGAAATATAATCTAAGTCTTTGGTATCTCTAGAACTGTTATTAGAGGAAAGTCAAATTTCAAACACTTTCAGACACCTGGCATACACGTAGTCTTAACAAATATCTCATGGTTACATATTAAAATGCATAAGGTATTCACATTTAGAGAACAGGAAGAAAAAGTGAAAGTGTCCTGTTGAATATGAAGTTGCATTTATAATACTTATGAATCATACAACTTGAAAACGATATTCTTGCTGAAACTTGCTTTGTAGAACAAGGCTATGTTAATCTGGGTCTTCTGAAAAGCAAGAGATTTAGTATGCATGGCACTGGGGGAAGGCTTTCTAGAGGGCCTGGAGAGGGCTGGGGGAGGTGGGGAGATGTTCAGCTCCCTGCAGACCTGATGGCAGGTGGAGGAGAGAAGGAAGGAGGGTTGAGGGAAGTGTCTTGGGCTGATGTGCACTTCCAGAAGAACTTGGCAGGCTTGTTTTGTCCTCAAGCCAAAGCCCCTTTGGCTTCCCATTTTATTATTCTTGCTGTGTGTTCAGACATTGGCTGGGAAAGGCCCATGGGGACTGTGGCCTCAGCTCACCTGTTGTGATGGATTTCACAGGGTAGCAGCTGGGGCTGGGCTGTTGGTCATTTATACTCTCTGTAGCCAGAGATTGAGAATTGCATTCCTGTGGCTGCCGCAAAGACAGTTTTTCTTAAAAACAAAACCGAAACAAAACAAAACTTCTTCAATTTCTGTATTTCATTGAGTTCAATAACAAATAGATATTTGTAAAATTGATTGTAAGTAGGAACAATTACCTTTAAGGGAATATAGTCACTGTACTCTGAAATTTGTTACTGGGTAATGATTGAGAAATACGACATTGAAACAAATTATAGGTTATAGTGACTTTTTAGATATAGTCAAGTTTATGCTTCTCTTTCTTTTTGTTTCCTGTACCCCTTCAATGCTCAAAATATCCCCAGGTTTAATTTTGCTTGAGACCAAACAGAGGTCTTACTATAATGAATAGTCATATCTTAATTTATTATTTCTTTTTGTTTCAAATATCTCCACTTCCCCCTGCCCTGCCAAATTACTAACCAAAGTTATTTTCAGTTTCAAGTAACTTATCCTCACATGTAATGAAGAACCAAATAAAGAACAAAGATGTTAGCAAGATTTTATATTTAGGACCAGTGTTGGGGCATCCTAGAAGGATGCAGAGATCAGTTTGTTTTAATCCCTCTCTGTTTTGACTACTTTTACTGAGGTTTACATCAGTAGGATTAATATATCAATATAAATCCAAATACTAATGCATTGAAATGGACTGGTAAATAATATGCCATTAAACTAAGACGTTAGAGAAACACAGTGGAATAATAGTCTAATGTGAACTCACGCTGTCCTAGGGAGCACACATCTAAGCATAAATTCGTGGTGGAAATTTTTGTCTAGAACATACAGTCAATTTTCTGAGCTGACATAATAAATTTCTTCACTTATGCTACAGTAGATCACCAGAAAGATAAACTTACCTCATGCTTCAAAGGTAACTGCATAGAGTTTCATAATTAAGCAGTCAATTAGTTAATTGTTCAGCGACTGCTGTGCATTGAGTTATACAAGAGCTATACAGGAAGTATGTCCTGCCTGGGCCACCTGTACAGATCAGTCGCTTAAGCGTCTGCCTTTGGCTTAGGTCATGATCCAGGGCCTTGGGATCTAACCCCACACATCCCAGTCGCTGCTCAGCGGGGAGCCTCCTTCTCTCTCTCCCTCTGCCCCTCCCCCTACTGTGTTTTTTCTCTCTCTCTCAAATAAATAAATAAATAAATAAATAAATAAAATTTTTAAGAAAAGTATACCCCTGCCCTTAAGAAGCTTATACTTGGGAATCTAAGGCTAGCTTATGTTTCGTAAGTAAAATGCAGTAGGAGGAGTTCTAGCAAAATGCATGGGAGGACACAGAAGAAATGAATGCTGTCGCAGTGGGGAGTGTTTGAATAAATATTTAAAAATCTGTTTGTTTTCCCAATATTCCCATTCATATAAATTATAGCTTTTTGCATTCTGCGCTTTATTTTCTGTGTTTGTATGGAAATTATGCAGTTACCTCACGCTCTGATTTGTTCTCTTACTGTGTCGATCATTTGCAGAATACTCAATTGGAAATCTAAATAAAATTAAAAAGAACTTTACATCTGCTGATCTCCTTTACTGTTTCTGTGTTTGTCTGCTTAATGTAGGCTGGTTAGTTTTTATTCTGAATTAACGCGTGTGCTTTTTAAATTCTTTGGAGTTTCTTTGCACTAGCGGCAAACTGTTTCTCTGTAAGCCTCATTTACTCATTTTAACTTGATAAATATGGAATTTGATTGTACAAAGAGAAACAGATGATTTCTGCTGTGGGGTAGGGAAGATGAATAGCAGACTATGTTGTATCTTCCAGGCCCAGATAATAATTATTCGCGGATTCTGATAGAATTTTTATGTATGTACTTGACTGGTACTTGTTTACAGTGTGAATTTAGGTTATAAAGCTGATACATTTTCAGCATCGTATAGTCATCACTTTTATTTGTAAAAACACCTACTTGTGTTCAGGATGAACATGTTGACCAAAGTGTGAGCTTTCTAAAGAATAGTCTTGCATTGGCTGTCAGATACCTTCTCTGTTCCTTCAGCACAGTCGCTGAGAAAGCATTTGCTCTGGTGGCCTTCGAACAAATTGGATGAGCTCTATGTTTGAGCCTCCAGGCATCACACGTGTTACGGTACCTTGCATTTTGTGCTTCACTTTCATCTGAAAGGGTCAAAGGTTTTTGCGTCAAAGTTTAAAAATGCATAAAGTATTTATTTTTTCTCATCTTTGCATTGAGCATGGTGTCAGGGGTAAGTAAAATTGTGTACTGGAGGAAATTTAGGTGATGGGTATTCACAGATGAAGAAACCTGACTGTTTTCAAGGGCAGAAAGCTACTTTGCTGATGAAGTGTCGGAGATAGTGGCATGTTCCTTTCTTTGTCTTGCTCATTAACCTCTTTCTAGGTCTAATGATTTTTCTTTGATCATTTGCCTTGTTCCTGAGATTGCCTTTGACCAGATCTATTCCTCATATTGACTATCTTTGAGATTTCTGTTTACGGTTTATTTACTTTGCCCCCTGTTGTGTGTCTGTGCCTTCTAGTTTACTGCATTGCTGACATTTGTTCCACTATTTGTAATTACACTCTGGCTGCTCATTTTCCTTGGCTTGGTCTGTGGGCTTGGCGGGTCCTAGTCCTTGCAGTGCACCTTCTGTTTGCTGCTGCTCTTGAGGGAACCTTCAACTCTCCTAAGCCCTAGATGGACACTGGTGCGCCTGAGCACATGTGTGCACCACGCTCGCACGCAAGCACGCACACACCCTTCCAGCTACAAATTATGCTAAAGACGCTTTTTCTCACGTGAGGTTCCTTCTTGGTAACTGAGACAAGAATAATAAAATGAGCTTGCAGTATCTGCTTTCCAAATCATTAGAACTGAGTCCATGATTTAACACCTAAAGAGAAGTGTCATATATGCTGAGACTAAAGGTTAACAAGCAGCATTCCAAAAGTATAAAGATGAGTTTGGAGGAAGGAGACTATTTTAGTGCCGATCATCTTGGTTGCATATGGTACATATGAGAAGGCAGGTGTTTTCCTACTTGGAACAACAACTCTGTCTCTTTATAAGAAACTGTTCTTGTCAAGTCACCAATTGGCCTAATGCAGTGGTAATTTATTAGTCATCTTAGCTGACCTATTAGAGCCTCTGACTCAGTTAATCATTCTCTCTGTTGAGACCGTTTCCTCCCCTAAGTCCTGGGCACCCAAGTTTCCTTTTTCTTCTACCTCACTGATGCCTTTTAACTTTATTTCCCCAGCCTTTAAAACAAAGCCTGCAACTGAAGTGTCCCATCAGCTCCTGTACCTCTTTTCTCTCTGCTACTACTAGGTGGTTCCACCTAAGACCGTGAGTTCCACATAAGACCGTGCAGTTGTTGTGGTCATGTTTTTCTTGAACTTGGGTCCCCTATAGCCAGTTTCCTTCTCCACTTTTTTCAGGGCTGCTCACTAAAGATATTTCTAACTTAACATCTCTAAAACACAGCTCCCCTGATCTGTCTTCCCAAGCTTCTTTCTCCCATCTCAATGGATGCTTTATTTTCCACTCTGATCAATGATAATCCCATCCTTCCAATTGACCAGGCCAAAAACCTTGGAGTCAGTCTTAACCTCTTCATCTCTGAGAGTGATTTCTGTCTTTTTCCATAGCTGTATCCCTAGCACTTAGAAGTGCTTAGTGGGCACCAATAAAATAGGCTTGGAGGGAATGAAATGGTTGAGCAGGTACCCAGGGAACTCTGTATTTTGATGTTCAAACATAGACACTTTAAATTAGGATGTTTCCAGGAGGGCAGAAGCTCTTAGTTTTCTCACCCTCATCTATTCCACAGGGAAGTACATTTTGTGATGCTGTTGAAACAATATTTTAAATGCAAATTAATAAAGATTATAAAGGCTACATTTTTGAAACCTCAAGCAGCATGGGAATTGTTTGTGATGAATATCACAGTGCCATTATTTTCTTGAGCTTCTGTTTAATATCTCCAGCAGACACAGTCTAGGTACCCACTAACTAGTTTTTTTTTTTTTTTTTTAATGAATGAATGAGTCCTAATGTACACATTTTTTTTTTTTTTTTTTAGAAGAAATTGTGGTTGGGTCAGAGGGAGAGGGAAGAAAGAATCTTAAGCAGGCTCCATGCTCAGCAAGGAGCTGGTTATGGGGTTCTATCTCATGATCATGAGATCGTGACCTGAGCCAAAATCAGAGTCAGACCTTTAACCAACTGAACCACACAGGACCCCTCCTAATATACATTTCAATCTCAGAATTTTAAAAGCAGAATTTATCCTATTCTCTAAAACCTCTTTCTCTCCTTACATTTTATAGCTCTGTTAGTGGTATTACCTCCTATTTAGTTGAAGAACAGAAGTGAGGAGGCTCTTCTGAATGCTTCTGAGTCAACCCCATGTCCACCCAGCCATCAAATTCTATCAGTTTCTCTCACATTTTTAATGTTCAAGCTCTTGTCATTGTTCACTCAAGTTGCTTCTACAACAGCTTCTTAACTTACACTGCTCCCTCCACTATTCCCTCTCCTTTACATAGAATGCCTTGTGGTTTCCCGTTTCCAGCTGCGCCTAAATTTTCTGACTTGGCACATGCAGCTGTGCCTCACCTGGCCTGTCTTCTTGTCCTGCCTCACTTCTTGTGACTCCTTGCACTGCTCTCTCCCTTCTCGTCCTCACAAACTGCTCAGGAAATCAGAATTCCTTGTAGTTCAATGGAAGGTCCCATGTCCTCTAACAGGTTTATTCTTTAGCTGTTTTGAACATCTCACCTCAGTCCTTCTTTATCCCTAAGGGCCTATGCTTTTACCCAGCTGTCCGTGTCTTCAGTTTCTCCACATTCCTGCTGTATATGGACCATCTCTCTTCTACATGGTATATTTCTACCATTGTATCTATCTTCATGAGGGTAGGCAGATATATCTCATTTACCTGCATAGTTCCTGCTGTGTGTAGTAACTGATTTCAATGACATAGATGCTATACATTGGCACCTGCTTCTGCTAGTATGCTGTTTATATGAAATTCTAAGATCAAATGAGTCTATGTATCTCAGTATACATGCTAAAAACCTAGAAGGAACTCTTTGATCTTTATCTTGATAATAGAATTACTTTTCTGTAAGGAAACACTACATTTTGCTGAATGCTTGCATATGTTCATAGACATATATTGACATGGCATTGATTAAAGAGTGGTTATAAGTCATAATAATGGCAGATTACCATTAGAATTGGAAGGGATTTTAGAAAATTAACTTCATTATTTCAGCTTAAATCAATTTTCTGTTTTTCCTTTTATAGGAAATTGCCATTTAGGGTGTTTCCTAGAAATACTTTGGTTTATCCTTTTCCCTTCTTTCTCTTCAATTTCAGGCTGCTATTGTTCTGCATGTATTTCCTTTACATTTAAGTCCCATTTCCTGCTAATTTTTTATGCTGCTTATTTTTGCTGCTTTGAGTTGTCTATAATTCACGTCTTTTCCAGAAACCTTGTGAATGATACTAATTTAATTGCTCTGAATGTAGAGAAACATTATTTAAATATCCTTTGAGATCTTTTAAAACTATATACTACTACTGAAAAACTATTTTTGTGGTTACCAGGTAATGATTGGCATGGAGGTAGAAAGAAAGCGTCTTAAACTTTGTGATGTGAGCCAGTTATAGCTGAACGAATGTGTAGTGGAAAGGTCACCTTCATTTTAAGTTTATTCTTTTTTTATTTTAAATGTCTCCCTTTCCCCTATTTATCTTCTGGCACATATTTCCTTCCTCCAGTTTAAATAGTCTTAAGTTTTGACAGTAGAGGCGTGCTGGTCAGATTTTAGTATTTAGACATCAAATACAATAATTACGATATATTTCAACCAGCAGGACCTAAGACCCCTGTCGGTGTCTTAATCCAAAAAAAGCATTTTAAATTCATATAAACCTTGCCTTAAGGGATGGAGAAAGGACAATTTAGGGAACAGCATGAGTTTAAACATATTGATCAGTAAGCCAGTCATTCTTGTTAGACTCGGGTAGAATGCAGACTTAGAAAATAACATCATCATCATTAACAAAGAATACTTTGCTTTTCTTAGAGATGATCACTTCTGCCTCCGATCTCTTTTCCTTTGATTATATGGATTTCAGACAATGAAAGATAAATTTCAGCCAGGTGCTTAAAAAAAAAAAAATCCACTTTGAAATTTGGAGTGTTAAATAACTGGAAAATACAGTGATTTTTGCACTTTCATCATTGAAGGTGTATACCAAAGAATTTAATTAGTTATGTAATTTCTTTATACCTTCGGAATAAACATGACATATATTATTTTTGAATTTTTGCCAAAGTGTTTGAACCATTGCCTGGTTAATTCTAATTAATTGTGCCATGATCGTGAGATAGGGTTTTGTTATAACAACCCCATTAACCAGATTCAGGACAATTACTGACCTTCAGGTGTTGGAAATTTTGGGTTTTTCTTGATGAATGGCAAGTTACCATTGTATTTTAGGTAAGTATTTTATATCCAGTAGAGATCCATAATTTTTCAACTAGGGTGTTCAGCTTTGTGTTGTATGTGCATGGAATGATATTTTTGGACAAGAACTTAACTTTCGGGTAGACTGAATTTTTTATGGAATGGTACCAGTGCCTAATGTTTCTCTCTCTTAATCCACAAGAACTCCCAAACAAATGTAAAATTAAACAAACAAACAAACAAAAACTTCACTGAAAGGATATTTCTTACTTAATTTGTAATTGACTAAAATAATTTACATATAGATTATTGTTTTAATAGGTTCTCCCCCAAAGGAAGATACTTCATTCTTGGAACAAAACCTTGATATTTCAGTTCTATGACTCTTTTCTTTAATGTTGGAATCTGAGCCTTCGTCTCACTGTGCAATCTATTGTAGGTAGCGTGTATGCAGCTCATCAATGCCCTTGTTACTTCTCCTGATGATTTGGACTTCAGGCTTCACATCAGAAATGAATTTATGCGTTGTGGATTGAAAGACATCTTGCCAGTAAGTGCCCTGCAGTCTCCTTATTAATATTTAAATTAGAGGAGTACTTGAATAGGGGGAAATTTAGATAAATTACCTTCAAGAATAATTTATCTGTGGGGGAAAAAAGGCTCGAGTATAAAAATTTGTGAAATATAGATAAGATGTGAGTATTATTTAACACTTTAAGTGTTTGAATGCTATAAATCCAGCCAAATGGTTGGCTTGTTGTTTGTGTTTTTCATTAACTTTTTTTGCATTATTAAAAAGAAAACCGTTGATTGCCATTTCTATTTAATATCTCCAGAATTTAAAATGTATGAGGAATGATGGCCTGGATATCCAACTTAAAGTGTTTGATGAGCATAAGGAAGAAGATTTGCTTGAGTTCTCTCATCGCCTCGATGATATTAGAGCTGAACTTGAATATCCTTTTGTTCTGAAATTAGTGAAATATGAAAAATTCTTGCTAACCCCCAAATAACCAGTCTTCACTCCCCGAAATATTAAACTTCTGAAGCCGTTTCGACATAAACAGTATAAAGTCAAACCTTTATGAATCAGACTGATTTTTATATAAACTTTTCTAATTAGTTTAATTTGTGTATTTCTGAGTACATGCATATGTAAATCAATGTTACAACCTCCAGATGGATTTTGTTAGGCCTTGTGTGTGTGTGTGTGTGTGTGTGTGTACACACACTACCTGTTTTTTCTTTTCATGTTTGGCAGCTCCTCTCCTTTAGTGCTTTCCAGCATTAGGAGAAGGGTGTCGTTAGCTTGCTTGTTGGCTCCTGCCCTACACCTTGGGGGAACACTCACATGGTCTCTGTTAACTCTGTGTGCTTTTCCAGAAATCCACCAGGTTCCTGTCCTCTGCTGGGGCTACTTCATGGTGGATAATGCCTGGCACCAGCACTATTGGTAAAAAAAAATTTAATATGGTATTTACAACCAGTTGCCTCTTACTCTTGTCTCCAGCAACGTCTTGGCTTGAGAGAGGCAAATGGTTGGAGTTTGATGGTGGAGGAGAAGCCAGGGAGTGTCAGGTCAAGTTGTCATTTGCAAACTTGTTTTCCTCTACTTTGAAACCTAGAGACCTGTGTTTTATTTGATGTTAAGTATACATGATGCCCACTTTAGACTAAGGCACATAATAGTCTTTAGAAGCTTTACAGAGTAGATTCTGTGCTATGTTATTAGAGTTGTTTGGTGTAAAGGATGAATAAATTCGTGTATTCCTTAATCAGTTTACTGAAGCAAATGATATTTACAACATGGTATGGAACTCAGTTAAGGAAACTAGAGCGGAAGGATATTTCATTTCTATTCTTCAGCATCTTTTGCTGATTCGAAATGATTATTTTATAAGGTAAGAGGAATTATTTTGTAAGGTAAGAAGAAGCTATGTTCTAATGTTTTCTTTCACTAACAAAATTCTATTGATTGTGAAAATCTCCTGATGTTTGGTTTGGGCAAGCAAATAATTTTCAGATACTTATTTATGCCGTAATACTGACTTATGGGTGTATATTTAGACAGGTCACGGTAAAATGATATTACTGTTATGTTTTAAGCTTCAGCAGATTCTTGGTAATAAGTTTTCATCTGAATAAAAATACGCACTAGCAACAAATTACTAATTTATCATGTGATGGATACTATTTTCTATTTAGTGTTTAGGTAGTAGGAGTGATGTTGATAAGTTTCTTTATATAAGTTACATGAAGGGTACTAAACATTGCTTTTATTAGTGTTTAAGTAACTAGCAAGTGTATTGATAATACAGTTGTATCTAATGTTGCTAATGTCTCAGAGAAGCTAGACAAATGACATTTCAAGTTTGATTATATCCTAGCCATCTTCTTTTTTTTTTTTTTTGTACCCCTGGGGATAAAAATATATGTTTATAAAAAATAAAAAATTAATAAAAATATCCTAGCCATCTTGAGCTTAACAGATTGTTTATCTCATCTGTATGTTGTCTATGTGTAGCTGTGTGAAGATATTAGCACCTAAGTTGCTTGGTTGTTATGAAGATGGAATATAGTAGCCTGGGTAAATCTCCTAGCCAAATATCTGCCACATGTTGTATCCTGAATAAATGCTCTCTATATCCTCTTGTCACCTTGTTACTAGTAGTTTTATGAGGGAAGCCAAGATCCTTGAATTTATTTTTTTTTTTTTTTTGTCGCCTTTAATTTAGCTTTCCTGAAATTTCATTCTCAAGTCCTTTGGGCAATAAGTATTTTCTTACTCTAATTTCATGTAGAAGAATTTGCTAGACATGTCTCATTGACGCCGTGTCCTCTGGGTGATGTCAGAGGGTATAATTCTGGCTTTTTATATAACTGAAAAGTAAATAGAGTAAGAGTCAAAAAAAGAAAAAAAGGTAAAACTTTAGGTTCTTTGGGATAAGTATAGATCATTAATCTTATCTTCTTTTGTAAATACTAATGTAAAATATTAATATATGGATCAAAATATTAATGAAAATACTAATAATTTGATTAAAAATATCGATACATGGATTAAACAATATTTTTAAATATCAGAGGTACCTTGCTGGTTAATTATACTACTATTTTTCCCTAATATTCTTAAAAATAAAATTGAAACTTCCATTTACTCTAAAGTACCCCATCCTTTTCTTGATTCCCGTATGATTGGTTCGGTCAACCTCCAATTGTTCACTGCTGTTTGAGTTTTCAAGAATTAAAGAATATTATTTACTTTCAAAGTTTTCCATGTCTTAGTGCTGCTAGGGGGGTTATATCTTATTTTTGATCCTTTCATTTTAACCTAATCCCTTAATCTGTGCTTCAAGAGCATAGGTGGTTGTGTCTACCTTTAAAACAGATTGAAAAGTGCAACTCTCCTAGGACCTGCTCAGGCAATTCTATCACTTCAGTAGAATTAAGAGTCTCAGAAAAGTATTAAACCATAGTATCCCCAGAGCAACATTAGTGAGGTATAGAATGTTAGTTATTTTGGTCATTTTTCAAGTATCATATTTTTAATTTGATACTTAACCATGCTTCATTCTTCCTTGACTCTTTAAGCCCCAGGACCTTGGTCTTTGTTCCAGATACGGTCCCTGTGAAGGCATCGCTCTTCCTATGCCTGCTCTACTCAACACAGTTCCGTCCATTTTTTTTGCCCATATTCTCAAATTCTCATAGGTATTTGTTATTGTTATTTATTCTAATAGAGAATATATTTTTATTATAAGGTTGAGTCAGATTAGGGTCACTTAAGTTTTCATATATTCATTTAAAAATTATTTAACTTTTTATTTACAGTGAAATTTTCATTTAGTGCTGTGCAGGTCTATGGATCTTGCTCTTTCGGTTTTAGCTTCATTTTTTTGGTTTTCCCACTCTTAGAAGGACCTGGCTTATACCTTTTAGAAATCCTTGATTATTGGAACATTTTTTTGTTTACTGAACATTCTAAACACATATTGATATTTTTTAAAAGTTTTTATAAATGACATTATTTTAGAATGCAAGTTATTCCCATTTAAAAGAATTAGTGGATTGGGAAATTAGAAATTTTGCTCACCTTCTCATTTGGAACATTTGTTCCTCTTGGAACAAGAGGACATTTTACTGAAATGGAACTCGATTGGAGACTGTACATGAAAGGTAGCTCCTGACCCCAAGAAAAATGAAATGCGGAAAGATAATTGGAGGGTGGAGTAGAAGATCAAATCCGCTTTTGTAACAAATACTCAATGGCTTACATGTGCAAAACATTCTGCTAGTGGAATGTGCATGGGAGATAATTTGATATTTGGTAAAAATACTAAAGAGAAAGTGAAGATGATTTTAAAATTCCTACAACAAAAATGATGTATCAGTGAAGTAATGGCAGTTTATGTTCATCCCTTAATTAGGTTATTCACATATTCCTCTGACATAGTCACTAACTCACCTATATTGCTCATGGACATTATTTTCTAGATTTATTTGTCTGGAATCCAGAAGTACATTATTTTATTTTGTTTTGTTAGTGTTGCCTTTAAAGAGGTTTTGCATGAAATTTCAGCTGCTTTGTAAATGAGTTTATCATCGGGAGCTGTGGAGTGAGAAAACATACTGAAATTATGATTTAAAAAAAAAAGAAAGGCCACAAAATTGCCTATGTTAATTTAAAACCCATTCATATTAAAACAACACTAGGATAGGAATGCCTGGGTGGCTGAGTCAATTGAGCATCTGACTTTAGCTCGGGACATGATCTCAGTCAGAGTCCTGGGATTGAGCCCCCTCTGAGTCAGGCTCCCTGTCCAGCAGGGAGTCTGCTTCTCCTTCTAACTCTGCCCCTTCTCCTCTTTCTCTAGACCTCTCTCTCTCTCTCCTTCTCTCAAATCAATAAATAAAATCTTAAAAAAGCCAACACTAGGATAGCATTGAATAAGAGGAAAAAGGAATAAAATGTTTTCATCTCATCTCAGTTTTCAAATGTGATGTATAAGTGTGTGCAGTTTTTGCAGTTTAACTGAAAATATGGTTGGTTATTATGGCAACACATTAGGGAATGGGAGATTACTTTTTTAAGAAAAGTTTAGAATATTGAGGAAAGGATTAGTAATATTATCTTGCTTTGATATGTACCCACGAAGAGTGTCTTAAAACAGTTTTAGTTTATGACAGTCCATGACCATTTGTCATCTTTGCTAATGCTGTGAATTTTATTCGGCATTATGGGTCATTTATTAGATGTGAAATAAGTAGGTGAAGGGCAAGTAGGTCACAGTGTCTAGGGAAGAGATGCTCAAATGACTAGAGACACCGTCCCATACATGATGAGAACGATTTGGCGAGGAAATGTGTGCCAGAAGTCATTGAGGGAAGAAATAAGTCTTGGTGCTGGCTGGGGATGAAGGACTGACCTCACTGAGATTGCACCTACTCTTTCTGTCACTTTAGTTTGGTTTTGTCACTGTAATCTGCTGGATATTTCTTTTAAATTTGTTGGCTTAAGTTTTAAGGGACGTTCTTTTGCTTACTACAAACAGGTGGACTGAAAACATGATCCCAATTGGGGATTGTAGTTAAACTTTAATTTTTGGACCAAAAAATGGTATACTAGATTTTTTCAGTTGTCTTTTGAGTAAGAAGTATTCATTTGGTACTTATGATTTACAGTATCAGTTTTTAATTGGACTCCGCAAACATTCTAAAAATAGTGTACTGTATAGTTTTAAGAACCTTTTAGAGAATTTTTTTTGGAGAAAAAGGTATGTGTTTACCTCATGTTAATAAAATGAATAGTGATAGCTATGGTATAGTGGCAGGTTGATCTCTTTTGAGAACTGCTTTTAAGCACATATCACGTCATCTTACTATTCTTTTTTATTGTTAACTAATTAAGTCAAGGTTCTGATTTTTGTAAGCAAATTATCATTAAAGCACTCTATCTGCTAAAAGAACAAAAATGTATTCTCTTAAGATCATCAGAAGGAAAGCAATGCCTGTTGAATTTCCTCTCTCCTGTTAAATCTGACATGTCAATTGTTGAAACTGCAGAGGTATATTACTGAACTTAAAATGAGCTTACCAAACTGCTTTGGTGGAGAGTTACAACAATAACCTGGATGTCCATTCATTATTCTTCTTGGTTTTAGGCAACAATACTTCAAATTAATTGATGAGTGTATATCTCAGATTGTATTGCATAGAGATGGGATGGATCCAGACTTCACATATCGAAAAAGACTAGATTTAGATTTAAGTCACTTTGTCGGTGAGTATTTCTCCTTTATTTAAATGGAAATCTTTTATTATCCCTTAACCTGCAGGTCAGCTCTGCAGCATTGGTTCTCATCATGTGACCTGTAGAGCCCTGAGAGCTCTCGATACCCTCCCTCTCAGGGGATCTTAAGGATCCTAAATTGCCTTTTCCATTGTGTTGATACTTGTGCTGGTGATGAAACAAAAGTGGATCAAACTGCTGGCCCATGGTTAGCAATCAAGGCCTTGACACCAAATTGTGTTAGTAGCTATCATATTCCTCATGCTGAGTAAAACAAAACAATGAAAACTGCCATATTTTACTTGAGTGTCTTTGATAACTCATAACTGAAAAACATTTTGTTAAAAACCTAACCCTTGAGTTCACATTACTTTAATATCCCCTAAGACAAAACGTCTTGTCTTTACACATTTAGCACTTCCACGTCCCCAAGTACAATGAGCACATAGCTGTGGATTTGCTTGAATTGCAAGCTGAATTGGTTGATTTTTACTTTGAAGGAATGATTGTCATGAAAAGCTAGGGCTACTCAGGCGTGATTGTTTTGGCACATACTTTTTAAAAAAAGAAAAGCAGGTCTGTAATGTCAGGAAAAACAACTGATAGAATTTGTTACCAATGATCAAATTCTAGCTTTCAAGTAAAAATTTGAGTTTTGGAAAACCTGAATCTGCTACTGTTAGCTTGACAGCTTCCCTGTACTCAAATTTGGTTCTGATTAAATCAGTGGTGATTATTTTGATATCATACGATGAGATGTGTCAGTGTTTGGAGACTCTGCAAACCATTCTTTTCTGAATTCCAGTGCCTGATAACCAATTCTGCATGGGTAAAGAATTCATGGATTTTAAAGTTAGAGAACAAAATAATCATTGATATGTGATTCCACATAGCAACTAATGTGGAAAGAGTATGTGTATGTCAAATTTTGGCATGGCATAAAAAAAGAATATCCCTTATTTGAGTGAGGTGGTTTTTTTCTTGATAGGATATTTGAGTCTAGGAAGAGGTATGGAATGTATAAAATGAGAAAGAAAAGAGTTAATATTAGTGGTACTGATAAAGAAAGTACTTATTTCTCTCCACAGGAGAGAAGCAATAAGTTCCTGATAGTGGGAGGGACAGAGAAATAAGGAAAAACATCTTATGAATACGAAGCAAACTAAAATGTGGAGCAATTTTGAATAGTATCTGAAAATCAAGTTTGTTCTACCTAACAATTAGGAATGCTTTTATTTGAGTAGATGAGAGGTTTTAGACATTGAACCCTTGAGAAGGAAATAGACACCATGACTACTACTTGGCTCTATGAGTGAAACATATTTACTTAGTTACAACAAATACATTGTATGTGTTGATTTTAAATATTTACAAAAACCTTAGAGACAATGCACTTACAGAAGAGACTGTCACTGTGTTCATGTGAATAGGTGAGTGTGAGGATCTGGGGTCGCACATTAGGGTAGAAAGATGAAGGAAAGTATGGGGCACAGATAACTTCAGATATTAGAGTGGAAATCACGAGATGCTATTTTCATAACAGAGATCAGAGGTTTAAGTATTTATTTACTGTTCTAGAGCCAGCCATTTTTGAAAGCAAAATTATTAAAATAAATGGGATTAGACAAGGAACACCAATTTCATCTTCTATTATAGGAAGCTATCTGTAATATATTAAATAGGTAAATCAAGAAATTATGGTATAAACATTTTATGTAGAGTATGGAAGCTAACTGCCAGAGTAATCCAATAAAAGAAGAACTGTGGGAGGTCGCAGTTTGGAAATGGAATTGAGTTTTTAGTGTAGTGATTTGTTGTTACTTTTCATCATAAGCCTTCTGTAATGTGTTTTTTTAAAACTGTGTTTATATATTTTATTTAAAAAAGAAAGCACTATTAAAGTCCTAACAATTTCAAGAAGTACCAGAATAAAAAAAAATTGTCATTGTAATTTTAGATACTTGCATAGACCAAGCCAAACTAGAAGAGTTTGAAGAGAAAGCATTGGAACTTCACAAGAAAGTAAGTAATTTTGAGTAACGTTGGAAGACTCTGTGAGGAGACTCCTCAGGCGTGCTTCTGCCTCAGGGACTTTGCTTGGTGTCTCCACTCTCTCCTTTACCTCCTTCAGGCAGCGCAAATGCCATCCGAGAGGAGGATTTCCTAGACTATTTAAAAATTTTAACCTTCCACTCCCAACCCTGACTCTTTCTCTGTTATGTCTTCTTCTGTTGTATTCTTTACCTAACATGCCAGGTGGTGTCCGTGGATGTATTGTCTCTTTCTTCCTCCAGAGTAAACTTTAGGAAGGATTTTTGTTTGTAAGTTTGTTTGAAGGATTTTGTTTATTCACTGTCCCTGTACCTTGAACAGTTCCTGGCCCTCAGAATTAACAACAACAACAACAACAACAACAAAAATACGTGAATGAATAAATGAAAAAAAATTATATTCCTCAAGAAATCCTGTAACTTAGGCCCTTAGGGTTGAAATTATATCTAAAAGTTTTAAAGCTTAGTTTTTGTTTTGGGTGAAGTTGCTTCCTTAGATCTAGCTGAACATATAAAACTGTCATTTTTGTAGGTCAGATGTATCTGATATAGCAGTTTGTTTTTTTCTGCCCAGTATTGGTGATAAGCCATTCCCTACTTTTCTTTAAGGTGCTGTTCTGTGGTTTCATCTCTGCTCAACATGGACCTGTTAGACTTCTTCTCTGTTTTGAAAAATTTATGTTGGTGTTCTTCACATTTTAAGTAGTCACTCTGATTTAAATTCTTGTGGCTGGTTTCTCACATGGGAGGAATAAATGATAATTACTACTACCAGCACCTGACTGGACATATACTAAATGAACATTTATTCTGTGTTTTGTACCATGCCTGAGGGGCTACTTTTTGGATCTATCAGGACCTAGATAAATCTTGAGAGAATTGTACATTTTTATAACTTTTTTTTTTAAGATTTTATTTATTCATTTGACAGACAGACAGACATCACAAATAGGCAGAGAAGCAGGCAGAGAGAGAGAGAGAGAAGAGGAAGCAGTTTCCCCACTGAGCAGAGATCCCGATGTGGGGCTTGATCCCAGGACCCTGGGATCATGACCCGAGCCGGAGGCAGAGGCTTTAACTCATTGAGCCACCCAGGCGCCCCATAACCTTTTAAGATAATATAACTTGCCTATCATCTGATAGGCAGCCTTTCATTAGTTACTGGGAATTTATGAAAAACTGTAAATGTCCTGTGTGAGAAGTCCTGAGATTCACCACTTAGTGAGAGATGACTAACTCCCCGGCCTTTGGCTACAGACTAGGATAACAGGTGCGAATATGCTACTGTCATTGCACTGCAGTGATGTAGGAGACAAATTAGTGGGTCATTTAAGTGTCATATGTGCTACTGTTGATAGGTTATGGTGTTGTAAGGTGTGCCCTCACCCTGATCTCGTATTCCAACCTCACTACTTCTCTACTGTTTTAATTTTTCATGAGAAAGTAGTAGTAATCTTTCAAGTACTTGATTTGGTTGCGTCCCAGATAGCGTAAATTTGCTTTTATAATCATTTTTAGGTGTATGGTATATATGAGTATCGTTAAATGTGATACCCTTCTCAACATATTGTTTTAAAATTGTCAAGTTTAAGTGTAAGTGGAAGAAAGACCTTGCTCAAGGTTACTTGTCTCCTTTTAGTCAGAAGTTATATGTCTTAGTTATATTCAGAAAATATTGTTGGCTCCATAAAAGATTTCTATTGCCATACCATTTTGTATATATCAGCAAGAACTTCTTTCTGATAGCTTTATAAGGACACATGTAAATACTTTGCTTTAGGCAGGAAGCTATCATAGTTGCTAGACACATTCTTTATTTTGGTGCATAAATTTGAAAAATGAAGACCAGAAATGTCAGAAAGTACATAGAGAATATTGAATTATCAACCTTCTTGTACAGATGCACTAATACATTTACCCTAGGGAATGAAATTAAGCAGAGCTTCAGCCTTAACTGTGTTTCTTGACATTTTTGCGTGTAATTTTGTAAGCGTAATATTGCTTTAGTAACTCTTTTTGGAGAAGAAGGCTATCATATTTGTTTTTATAAAGTATGTCTTTAATGGAGATTCATTTTATCCCCAAGGCTACTGTGATTTGACTATAGATATTATAAAAATGCTAAAGCAAAGTTTATATTTTGTCTGATCCTGTTAATAGGGTAGGATGTAGAAATTTCTCTCTTTGTTAAATAATAGAGATACTTTAAGTAAGACCAAGTTAATAAATTCCTTTAGAGTATACTAATTATGAGTCTGGTGGTTTGGGTAGCTTTATCTTTTTCCATTAAGTAGTCCTTTTTCCTCCCAAAAGTTACTCTAAGCCATATAAGGTAGGATTGTGTACATATTGATATTGTGGAGAAGACTTCATTTTAACTCTCATAAGACTTTAATTTTTTATTTCTTGCTAAGCAGCAGTAAACATTGAGCAGTCATAAAAGGGAGAATAGAGAACATGACCTCTCAAAGATTTTTCATGCTGGGAGATTGAGGAACTTTAATATATGATATTGACATATTTATTCACAACATATAAAGGGAGATTTGACAGGAATTGGCTCCATCTGTTCATTCAAGAAATATTTATTGAGTTTAGTTTAAAATGTAAGGCTTTGGAAAGGTGATGAATAAAATACGTTCTCACTATTAATAAGCTTCCAGGTTGGTGAGTGATACTGAGGTATGTGATAGTGCATTTCAATATTTTTATATTATAGTGTAATAAGTGTGATGGTAGTTAAACCCTCTGCTGTGTGTGTGCCTATAGAAAGGGTTCCTCATCTAGTCCTGGGTGACCAAGGGAGGCTTAGCCAAGGAAGTGATAACTAATATGAGGTGACAAACTGAGATAGCCAAGAGGGAGATATAGGGAAATTTTATTGTGAATTTCCTATAGGCCTCTCAAGATTAATATTTCTGAAACCAAATTCATTTTTCTTTTCCCTAAAATGCCCTTTCAGGAGCACCTGGGTGGCTTAGTCATTTACACGTCTGACTGTGTGATTTCCATCAGGTCACATGGGTCGTGAGATCTAATCCTGCATTGTTGGGTTCTACTCTTAGCGGGGAGTCTGCTTGAGAGTCTCTCCTTCTGCCCCTCCCCGTGCTCTCTTGCTCTCTAAAATAATCTTTTTAAAAAAATGTCTTTCCCCCAGGTATTTTATATTCCTAATTCCCCCCTAAAATTATAATATTTAGTTTCCAGCTTACAAAGCAATAAAACACTATCGTCATCTTAGATATATTTCCCTTATTCATTTCCTACATTGTTATACACTATTTAGATTTTGGGGTTTTTTAATTTCGTTTTGTTTTATTTTGTTTAGGTTTTTTTTTTTTTTTTTTTTTAACAGATTTTATTTATTTACCAGACACAGTGAGAGAGGAAATATAAGCAGGGGGAGCGGAAGAGGGAGAAAAGCAGGCTTCCACTGAGCAGGGAACCCGATGTGGGGCTCAATCCCAGGACCCTGGGATCATGACTGGAGCTGAAGGCAAACACTTAACGACTGAGCCACCAAACGCCCCAAGATTCTTGTTTGTTTTTTCTGTTTTTTTGTTTGTTTTGTTCTGTTTTATTTTAAAAGACCAAAACGAAACCTTACATTTTTTTCCCCCCATTCCTTTGTCTTCTCTCTTTGTTCAGGCAGGCCTTCAGTTCTTGCTTGAATAACTGCAGGACCTCCAAACTCATTTTCATGTGTCTGGTGTTTCTCTTTCAGACCACCTTCTACCCTGCTGCAGGTTGGGTTATTTGAAGGGCAGATTTGATCATGTTAATTTCTTATTTATTTATTTATTTATTATTTATTCGCCATAGTTTTCAGGCAAAAGGGAAAACTTTGGCTTATTGTAAAATTCCTTTGAACAGTTTCATTCCTGGCTACATCAGTGACTTCATCCCTTGCAATTTCGCTTCCTCCCTCCTTTTATGGCCCTGACATGTGGTTGCTTATCTTTTATGCACTGTGCTAGACCCTCGATTTGAAGTGCTAAGTGCTCTTCTCAGCTGCCTACTTAAGTTCTTTAAATGTGTGGTCAAACACCATTCCTCCAGGAATCACTCCCATGCCAGTAGTCTTATTTCTCTATTGCTGGTAATTTTCATAGGTTTTGGGTTATTAGTTTGCTTTTATTTTGCCACCAGACACACTACACATTCTAAAAACAATCACAGTATTCTATTCAACTGTATATCTCTAGCACGTACCACTTTGAGGAACACACCAGACACATGCTATTACTTACTATATAATAGGAAATAGGTAGTTTGGGGCCAAGTCCCGGGAGGTTCCTAGATATAAGGTTGAGTGTAGTCTTTAAATAAAGTCACTAAAAGTTTAAGAACAAAAGGAGTCATGTTTTTTGAGTCATCTTTTAGAAAGATTAGCATTCAAAGAAGTTTGTAGTGGGGGAGGTAATACTGGTTTTAAAAATACTGGTCTTGTTTTTTTTGCCTTGAAAGATGTTCATTGACTATTTGAAAATACATTTCTGGACTGATTAGCGGTGTGGAATTCAGATGAGAAGCTGGGCTGGTAGGGATTAGGGCACCATCGGTGTTTGTAGGGAGATTGGAGCATGTGGGTGTGGAAGATACCATTCTATCAGACATGGAAGTGAGACCCAGCAGAGGGGTGAAGGAAGAGTCCTATAACACAGAAATGTTATAGGGTAGGACTGGGGAGTAGGAACTATTGAAGAATTGGTAGGAACAGTCAAGGAGTTAGTAGGAGAACCAGAACAGTGTGTTGTGATGGAGCATACTGGCACACAGAGAATGAATATGGGGGCAAATTTGCTTACACTATATTGGGGGGGGGTGGGACACCTATGGGGAGGTGAGTGTATGAAAAATCTTTGGAACTTTTGCCTAATTTTGTTGTAAACCTAAAGGAGTTCTGAAAAATAAAATCTATCTTATAAAACAAACTATGAAACTTTACCTAAATGTAAGTTGTAGGAAGGTGGTGTGTTTTCATCTAAACTCAGGGTTGGAAGGCAAAATCTGGCTTTTATTTTCACCTCTTTACTTACCGGCTATATGATGAGGGACTAGTTAACCACTTCTTTGAGTCCAGGACAAAATAACATTCATAAATTTTTAAGTGCCTTTTGTAAACTGTTGATTTTTATATTTGTGTGTGTGTGTGTGAATTGAGGTTTGACTGTATTTTAAAGTCTAAAGTCTATATTTGGGAAGTAGTTGTATTTTTTTTTTTTATTTTTTTTTTTCTCTTTTTAAAAGAGTCAAATAAATGTTCCTGGTTGTGAGACACTACCCTAATGAAATTCCCTTGTGCCAGGCGAGGTTTTCAGTCATGACAATGGTAGGGTGAAGCTATTTGAATGCAAGGTGGGAATTTGTGATGAGGGGCTATATAAATTAGAAAACTCACTGGGTTCACCAAATTTTACTGTTTGCCTTCCTTCCACAAGGTATTGTACCAGAGTCTTTGAAAGATTAATTTACCATTAATCTCTCAAAGATTAATCTCCCAAAGATTAATGGGAAATAACACAGATTTTATTCTCTTAAATTATCATTGAGGGGTTAGAACTACATCAGGGCCCTTAGCTCTCACGATGGTGTAAGAAAAAGTGACACGTTTACAAAATGGAGTCCTTTAATTATAAATAATACTAAAACGGAATTCTTTTAATTCCTATTGATAAGCTTCCCATAAAAATTTTAAGTAGAAGTTTTTGCAGGTAGGGGTCACGGAACTCAGTGCAGTGCTTTGCTCTCTATTATTGTACCCAAAGTTACAATGATATTTAGGGACTTTTAAGAAAAGTGTCAGTGTTGAAGATACCTCTGAGCCACTTTGCTCTGCTGAGAGGGGAAGGTCACAGACTCCATCTTTGGCTTTGTCTGCTCTCTTGCAAATTGAATGATTTTTGGTGGGACCTGGAGGGACCTAGAAAAAGACTTTGGGTGACTTAGCAAAATCTGCCATTCTTTTCATAAAAAGTCTGTGTTCGGCAGACATCATTACAGTCATATTTTTCTATGAAGAATAGTGCTTTTCAGTGACGTCTTTCTGTCTCCCGGTTTTTTTTTTTTTTTTTTTTTTCCTCCCTCCTCTGCAGTTTGAAAAAGAGTTTACTGATCACCAAGAAACTCAGGCCCAATTGCAGAAAAAAGAAGCAGAGATTGATGAACTTCAAGCAGAGTTACAAGCTTTTAAGTCACAGGTAAAATACCATCTTTCTTGATTGAATTTGGGTATTGAAAGCTTACCAGGGAAGCAAAGGTCATGTCATATCTTCATAGCTCAAAGTGTTTCAACTTTAATTTCACTAGTATGTTTTCATGGTATTGTTTCTATGTATTTCTATTCTGTAAATTTTTTAAAAAATGACTTTGCCCCCCCCTTTTTTTCTACTTGCATTTTTAAGAAATTTACTAAATAATCTGCTTGCTTCTGTTTCATTTGGGTTTTGTTCTTAATGTCACGTGTTTTATATGTAACCATAAAGGGTAAGAAAGTATTTTACTCTTCGATTTGTCATTCATCACTGTTCTTTATCCCACTACAGGAAATTATTGCTCAAGCTATTTATTTTTCAAAACCTTCAGGCTATGGGTACCTTGCAGTGAAAGATAACCTCTAGCTGAATGAGAACATTTTCTGATAATTTTTCAATTTCCAAAAGTAAACAGATTTAAAACATGACAAAAAAGAGAGCAAATCTGGATTATGAAGCAGATAGCTCACATACACCCTCCACACATAAAACATTTAGATAGCAGGAAATATATCATCTGCATGTTGTAAATAGATGACAGTAAGGAGTAGAATATTCATAGCTAAATTTCTTCATGCAGTTTTACATATAGGATCATGAGCAGTATGTATAAGTTTTGGCTCATTTTCTTTCATCCTAATTTATGGTTGTGTCAAAATAGTCTCAGATATACCATTTCCTATATTGGGTTACTATTTCCCATATTATTGGCTATTTTGTTTTCTTTTAAATACTTAGTGGATAGTTTTGTTACGGAGATTGTAAGAAGTTACCCGAAGACATAGTTCAATGTTAAGTGTCCACTTTTAAGGGAAAAAACCTCTTTTCTGTAAGAATATGACTCTCAATGATCTTTCTTTAGTGTGCAAGAAGGAAGTACAACTTATTGAAACTTTTCATCTTTCCCATGTGGCTCCTTGTCTCTCACACTAAGAGAAACATTTGATTATGTTTTATATTTCAGATTGAGTTATAGGCAGGGCCTGAGATATTTATGTGCAGCTTCTCTTGGTCTGGGCTAATAGAAATTTTAAAAAACTTTTTAATTTTTTCTAGTTGAAGGATTACTTGTAAATCCAATCTAAAGAATTCCTGTTGATTGAAAAAAGAAAATAACCTCCGAGTTTGGATATATTATTGCTGCTTGTGTTTTATATAAATAAGGGAATGAATTTATTTTATAACTGAGATTAAGCCCAGGAATCTCCTATGTTATTTAAAAATGTGGATAGGATGACTAGTTTTGTACATCAGAAGCAAGCCTGGAATTAGACACTTAGTATTGGCCCCCATATTAATTTTTGAAGAGCAATAGGAAATTTTTTTTTTTGATTGGTGTGTGTTTCTCATGAAATCCATTCATTTGTCTTAAGATTCTTCTCTCTGTATAAGACATATTCTGTTATTTATGATTTTTTTCCTTTATTCTCTTAACAACCAACTAGTGTCAGGTGCTGGGGATATGACAGTGAGCAGGTTAATCACAGGATAATCTGACCTCCTGAAAAATATATTTAAGTCAACCATACTCATCAAATGAGCTAATATAGAGCAGAACTCCAACCATATCTTTAAGACATTTCTAGTTAATTATAAAATGCACATTGAGTGTGAATATAACATACATACTTAACATTCAGTGGGCAGTACTATCCACTAACAGCAAAGCAGCATAATGCTGGATTCATTCTACTGTGTAGTTAATGTTTTTGTTAAGATACATGCTTTGATTTTTGGTTTCAGTTTTTTTTATAACACTTTTTCTTTGTGTTGATCTCAGATGTCAGTTTCAGGCTTTTATACATGATCTGTTTTTCCATAATTGTGCCATGAAATTTTGAAAATGATTTATTAGCATTTATTAAATGCTACCATTTGCAAGGTGTTTTGTGTATGTGTGTGTGTGTGTGTGTGTGTGTATCTTAGAACTGAAGTAATTATAGGAAAATAATCCTATCACAAAAAATTATCAATTCTCACCTTTATAATAATTAAAAGGCATTTATTCTTACCATGGCATGGAGACAAAAGGACAAAAGTGACCAGTGACCATATTTAGCTTTTTTTCACTCCTGATTTTGCATTGCTTCTCTGTGACATTGGACACTATAGGCCAGCACCCCCCTCCTTCCCATGTGACTCAAGAACCTGTACTTGTCTGCTTTTTCTCTCACCTTTCATTTATTCATTCATGCTACACAAATTTCTTCACTGGCTGTCATTTGCCAGTTGCCACTTTCAGTGCTGGAGAAAGAGTAGTAAATTCTGTAGACTTCATCACTTCCCTCATGGAAGTTATAATCTTTCAAAGAGGTAAATGCTTATGATTCAGTGCAATCCAAGAGAAGCACAAAGTGCTCTCAGTGTAAGAGGATTGTTAAGAGGAGAGCAGGCTTTCCTGAGGAAAGAATGTGTTAGCTAAGACTGAAAGGATCAGTGGAAAGTGAGCCATGTGCCAAGACTCGAGTTCTAGGCAGAAGGAATAGCATGTGCCAGGGCCTAGAAATCGCTGTGAGGTTGGCATCTACATGGAACTGTATGTGAAAGCCAGTTCACGAGGACCATGATGTGCCCCCTGTAGGTCCTACTTAGGAATTTCAGATTTTTTTTTTTTTCTCTCAAGGTAAAGACATGATGATCTAACAATAGTATTATAGACTCTCTTGGTCTTTTTGTTGTTTAAGTTCTCATTTAAATGCTGGTATTCTATAGAATTCCGTACATAGAATTTCTTTATGTTATATGCTCTATTCATGCTGAGTGAACTTAGCTACTCTCATGACTTGAACTATCACCTAGATACTGCTGATTTTCAAATCTTCTAGACTTGTATACCCATATCCTTCTTGGGCATCTCTTCCTAGATGGCCATAACCATCAAAATAGGAAATAATATTTCTGGCAGTTACAGTTTTATGAAAACAGAAGTGAAACTCTTAAATTGGGGGAAAAACCCCAATTTGGTTGGAATTTTGTTTTGTTTTTTTGTTTCTTTGTTTTTGTTTTTGTTTTTGTTTTTGGTTAACCCATGTGAAATTGCTGATAGTGAATCATCTTTGATTTAAATAATAGTTTTTGAGGAAAGTGTACCTTTACATGTGTTGTAGATGTTTTTAGTCATGTTTCTTGTTTCTTCTTCTCCTCTAGTTTGGTGCCTTGCCGGCTGGTACAAATAACGTTTTGCCGCTGTCCAAAGAAAATGGAGCTGGCCCCCCAGCACTGGCTCCTCCCCCGCCACTGCCCTCCTGTGGAGGCGGGCTGCCTCCACCCCCTCCACCTCCCCCTCCTCCTCCACTTCCAGGAATGCCAATGCCCTTTGGTGGTCCTGTGCCCCCACCACCTCCCCTGGGATTTTTCAACGGGCGAAACTCTCCTCCTCCACCAACCCTACCATTTGGATTAAAACCAAAGAAAGAATTTAAACCTGAAACCAACATGAGAAGATTGAATTGGTTAAAGGTAAAACAGAACTAAATGGAAGAAAAATACACTATCACCTCCATTAAAATTTAATTTTATATTTGCTTGTATTTAATTTCTAGTGGAAATTCTAATCACAGTGACATTAAATAGACAAGCATTATTTGAATTAAACAAAAGTGTTGAGGCAAAGCCCTTTTCTCTCGACTAAGGCTTTCTAGTTTAGAAATTTGGTAAGAGTTAATAATTGTTAAATGGGATTTGATTCATCATCAAATTGGTAATTCAGCATTACCATTGAGCCCATTATAAAGTGTTTCTCAAAAGTACAAAGAACCTTAATGTTCTTTGGAACTTTTTTTCTGTTGGTAGCCATTGGAAAAACCAACACTAGTTGTCGAAGTTAATATTCATTTAGTCAGGACACAGAAATTCTGAATCCTGCAGAAAGATGGTTTCTTGGTCACACAGCCTTGGAAGGAGAGGTGTAATGTATCCTGTACTTGAATTGTTGCTGTGCACACAAGCATATCAAAGACTCTGAGAGGTATAATTAATAAGCAACACATTTTTTTTTTTTTGAATACATATTTTTTTGCTGTGTTTACACACTTCACAGCACTCACCAAATCATAAAGACTCTGAGTTTGGTGTGAGATTAAGAGTCACTTATGGTTTGTCTCCCGCAACAAATTTTATTTCACTCTGCTTCAAACCCTCAACTATGTGACAGTGGAACTTTTTTTTCTCCCTTAATAAAACGTTAGCTTCTTGAGGAGCTTGGATTTTATTGAACACACTTTGGGGAAAAATATTACAGGGATTACTTCATAAACATCTGCTGGCAGCTATGGGACCCTGGGTCTGAACATACTGATTGAGCTGGGACAGATGAAACACCCAACTATTTAGGAATCCGTCTCTCTGATTGCAGATCAGACCTCATGAAATGACTGAAAACTGTTTCTGGATAAAAGTAAATGAAAATAAGTATGAAAATGTGGATTTGCTTTGTAAACTTGAGAATACATTTTGTTGCCAACAAAAAGGTAAGTTGAACATCATGCCTACTTGTTAATTTTAGTATGTTAATGTTGCCAATTTTTATACATTAACTTCTAGAAAACATTATTTTAAGAGTCTTAGAGATATTTTTGCTTCACTCGTTCATTAAATATCTAATGAAAACAAATGTTTAAAATACAGATTTTGTTATTCGGATTACTGCATGAGAAATCTTCAAAACGCAAATGTTTAATACCAAACTTTGTCAAATTTTCAGTATAATATCTTTTTTGAAGATGTTATGAATTGGACTTTTGAAAAGGAGGATGTTTTCATGGAGAATTTCGGCATGAGAATCCCTTTAGTCAGTGGGGCATAGAAATACAAACAAAATGCGAACCTTTGTTCGAGTCAGAATTTTACCACCCTTTAATATTAGAGTGATGGTCACAATATTTATTATGAATTCACATAGGACAGAAATAACAAATTTATAGAATACCTTGAAAGTTAACTTAAAAAACAAGGATATGAGTAAGTTATATGATCTTTTCATTAAAAATAATAGCATTCATTTCCAGTTATTTTTTGTGATAGCTTTTACTCATTTGGTGTGATTTTTGTTTTGTTTTGTTTAGAAATAACTCAAACATTATTCCTATCTGTACATTGGGTTTCCACTACATGTTTCAGAGCTGATATGCACATAAGCTATAAAGTTAATTTTTAAATTATGTAATGCTTACATTTTAGGTCTATATTACAAGGTACTTAGATCAGTGATTACCTTTTAATTTTCAAAAAGGAATCTTTTTCACCATAAACTATGCCACTTATGACCCTGGGCTCATTGAGCACAGAGAGCTGGAGAAGAGAGACTGTATTCCAGCTGGAGATGGGAAGGCTTGCTGTAGAGAGGGAAGCTTTAACTTCTTAAGATACCTACTATGGGGGCACCTGGGTGGCCCAGTCAATTAAACATCTGCTTTTGGCACAGGTCATGATCTTGGGGTCCTGGGATTGAGCCCCATGTTGTTGGGGGGGGTCCCTGCTCAGTGGGAAGCCTGCTTCTCCCTCTCACTCTGCCACTCCTCCACCCCATTTGTGCCCTGTCTCTCTCTCTCAAACAAAAATCTTACAAAAAAAAAGATACCTACTAAGTGATAGGCACTATGCTATGTATCTGATTTAACTTGACAATCACGGCAATGAAAGGATATTGACATACTAAAAAAATTGCATTCCTTTGAAATGCTTGTAAAATAGAACTATAAATTAGAGTCTCTTTCTAAAAAGTAGTTGTAAGTTAAAAACTCTAAAAGGTAATTGTGAATGAAGGTGGTTTCCCAGAATTTGGGATAAACCTAAAGCCTTCAGCAGATATTTTTGGGCACTGTCCTTGTTCAAAATAGTAAAACTGATGCATTTTGATCTTTGAAAACAGTAGGGATTTTCTCAGCAAGCTTATCCTAGGAAAACTTGTGAAGTAAGCAGATCTTAATTTTACCTTTTGATTATGGAGAATGAACATTTTCTTTGAATAAGATTAGTGCACTCTTCAGGCAATCAAGGAAAATATATGGCAGTTAAAATGTGTATTTACATGTAAAACATTTCAGAATTTCAGATTCCATATTCTGGAATTGATTAGTTTTCCCTTCGCTTTCCTAGTAGGTACAAATGGTGGTACCTTAAAGCTATTTAAGTAATACTGCCATCCAGCTACTGTCTCTGTCTCTCTTTTTTTTTTTTCTCTTTACTCTGATTACTTTCTTAATTAATGAGGCTCAAAAGGGAAACTTGTTAGCATGTCTTTAATTTAGCTGTAGTGCTAGCCCTAAATGAAATAATTGGACCTTTAAAAAATTCTTAAGTCATCTAACTTTAGCCTTGAGATTCAAGGTTGGAAAAAAAAAAAAAAAACAACAATGTATTTGCTGAATCTAATGTTAGTCATGAAGTGTAAGGCGAGGGAAGGATGATCTTCTTCTGAGTGTCCTGTACTTCCATCCCTCTCTTTTTTGGACATGCTGTCCCCTTGGCCCAGAGTCTCTCATTTGACTTAGAGGCTGTCAGGGACCCATGACTTCTATTGCCTCAGCTCAGGTGCTACCTTCTTTCTTCTGTGACGGTGGAAGATGCTTCCGTGGATCAGATTTCCAAGGTTGTCCTCCTGGGCAATGCCAACATTTCACAGTCACAACAGGAAACAGGCTGAGAAGGTGACAACTTTTTGGTCTGGATTTTAAGGAATAATTCCTGGAGAACATTATTCATGGAGAATTAAGAGCACTTTTTAGCATTCCTTGTACTTAAGATTATAGTGGAAAACAAAACTGCTGCTTTCAGAGAAGTAGGATTTCCTATAGCCATTATGTGGAAAAGATCAGAAAGGAAGGCCAGAGTAGTATCTGGAAAGCTTAGACAAGACTGAGGGCTGGTGGAGTGGACATGTCTCTACTTGTCTCTTTATTCACAGCCTGGCCCCTGAGGCTTTAGGTCCAAGTCTTAACTTTTTGCCCATCTCTTTATGTGACTCCTGAGGTTACTTTGAATCGATTTTGTGATTTTTGCAGAATTCAGAATTAAACCTCGTCACTTATTACTCAGTCCAAGGTGGCTCTGCTCCCTCGCTGTGGGAGTTGGGGAAGATAGAGGATTGTCTACTGGTTGATTTTTCATCACTGGTTTGGATCACAGCACAGCTCAACAGGGAAGGTTACAGGATTCTCATCACTGGAGACTACTGGGTTTTAGAGAACTAACATTATCTGGTTTTCACTGCAGTAATTCTTTTGCCAAAGAACTGGGGCATTTTGTGACAACATGGATGGGCCTTGAGGGCATTATGCTAAATGAAAATAAGTCAGACAGAGAAAGACAAATACTGTCTGATTTCTCTTCTATGTAGAACCTCAGAACAACAAACAATAAAGGCAAACTAAGCTATGGATACAGAGAACAGATTGGTGGTTGCCCGAGGCCTAGGTAATGGAAGTGGGCAAAAGAGGGTATAAATTTGTTAAACAAAAAACCCAGAGCTATTTCTCTGATTACAAAGGTAGAAGTTCCATCCCAGGAATTTAAAATGGTAAATGCCAATCAGTTTTGCTCCCTAAACATTTGAAGCAGGTAGAAAGGAAAAAGAACTGAATTCAATCATTTACTCTCTATCTGTTCTAATAACATACTCTATTTTTTTTATTACTTATTATTGTTATTATTATTATCATTATTATTTTATTATGGAAGACACTGCTTTGGGTTTTACAGTCTTTTAGGTTAAGATGACTGGGTTTTACTGGTTTTAAACCCCTGAAACTTGGAAAAGGAAGAAGGCCTTATGGTAGCCTTATAGCACCCATAAAGCACCTGTGGTGTACCACTCCCTGAGCTAGGCCATCTTCATGTTACCTTATCTATCAGTACCACATCTCTGCTGAGATCTTTCTCCTGCACAACAATGCTGAGTCCCCAGAATACCACCGAGACCCACGCTCTGGCAGATATAGCAAGGTATTCTAGCTGTGAGCTTGGACATTTCCTCCTGACTCATGTTCTTCTTTATTATATCTCCATCTTGCCCACTCCCCCCCGTTAGATTTTAATAATGTTGTCTTTTAAACTAACCTCCTGTGATGTTTATAACATTGTTTTAATAGGAAAGTGCCTATGCCCTATCTTGAGGAGTATAAGGAAATTCTCTCAGCCTTTTCTTGTGAAATCAAGAAGTTTCCCTGATTCAGTTGTATCACTTTCTCTTTTATACCTTATTTTGCTATCAGGTATCACTTTGGTTTCCTTGCCTTTCTCAGTCCTAAATTTTCGAACTCTATCTTAGCTTTCCATTTTTTAAAGTCTTCTGAAAATAACATGTAGACACTTTTCCTGGCTATATTTCTCTTTTTTTCATTCTTCTTCATTCATTGCTCCTGCCTTTTCTTTCTTATATTTGGCTACTGATGTTCAAGTCAACAAATATTTTTTGGGTGTACATTGTATGTTAGGCCTTGTGATTGGCACTGGGGCACTGCAGAGAGAAAGGCAGACATGTGCCCATCCACATATTGATTCACAATCTTTCACAATCTCTGTGAAACTGTCAAGTTCTCCGTCATGTTGAAGTGTAAGAATGAGGAACGGAAGACAAATGTTGATTTTGATTCAGAAAGGACTGCCACGATTTACTCTCTTGGCCTCCTGTTAAAATTTAACAAGATTATAAAATAAAATTGTGTATATATCTCTTTGAAATGTAATCACAATATTCATATATTGAACATTTGGTATCATCAAAATAATGCTAATGACCTGCGTATTTTTTACCAGATTGGAAGCATCTGTTGGCTAATTTTTACAGGCTGTAGGAAAATGGATTAACGTATACTAACAAGTTATTGGTGTTGGATTTATCAACTAAAATTAATATTAATTACTTTCATTATTCACAAACTGTTAACTTAATAGGGATTAAAGGGCTTTCTAAAAGTACGTGAATAGTCTAATTCACTTAGACTGATTTATTATAAAAATGTGATTCCACAATTGTTAGCTTTCTGAAGTAATCACATTGTGTAACAGGTGCATCCTATTTGCCAGATAGGGCCAATAAACTGGTTTATAAATAATTTCTCAACTGAACAGTTATGGCATATGGAAACAGTTAATGGATTATGCACTTAAAAACAAATCAAGCTTAGATTCCTGACATCATAGTTCAGTGGACAAAGTGTTGGGGTAGGGAGTGATAAACCATGGATTATCCCAGGGACTTGGCTGTGTTCAGGATGTCGCTTTGTATTTGAAACACAATTTATTCCTCTGTATGAACAAAAGTGTATTAAAAATAAATCCTAAACTATCTCACAAGCCTACATTAAGATGAATAATATAATTTATAACTGTGTAGTTTGGGAATACATGTTAAAAAAGTGATGCTGAGATGAATGCAACATATCTTAAAGTTTTCTGAAAAGGCATTTGACAAACACTAATTTGGAAAGATTGAGGAGGAAGTGTGTGAAGAATTAAATATTTCCCTAGAGATTTATCCTTTGGTTCTTGTCTGCGTCTGGATCTGAAAAGAACTAAAGACTTAAAAAAAAAAATGATAGTATAGGTCAGGAATGTCTTGCTTCACCATTAGGAAGTATCTCATTGTTACCAATTATTTGTATTTTGTGTTGGGTTGCTAAAGAAACAGAATTGTATTCTGAAAGCTTTAAAGAAATAGAATGTAAAGAAAAAGGCTAAAGAGAGTGGGTTTGTTTAGCTGGAGCCACAGGCGACTTTCAGGTCCTAGGATGGTTCAGTTACATGCTTAGTTATACAGCGTATCTTTGGCATAGTGTGACGGGAATTTTAAGGGCCTATGTAACTAGGCATATTATTTGTACAACATACAAACGTTGCAAACGGAAAGGGAGAAGGCTTGGACGTGCGCAAGGTGGGGGGAGGTGCTCACAAACAAAGCTCCCCCCACACCCTGCCTTTTTTCCTCTTCTCTCTTTTCCTTTTAGCATTGGAGAAAGGAATGTGGTGGGGAGCACTGGATTCACTGGAATCACTTCATTAGTAGTAGACTGGGGTTAACCGTGTTCCTTCTAGATTACAAAATCATCTTGGTGTTTTAAGTCTTGTTTGCACCTATAGCTGTCCTCTATTGACAACATTGTAAGGTTGTTGCATTTTACCGTCCTCACACATTTTTTCCCCCTCAGGACCTCTCTCCCATTTCCTACATCTTCTGTCTTCTCCCCGTTGACTCAGGGCATTTCCTGTTGCCCTCTGGTTGCTTAGTGGACACTTCCCTATTTCAAGGCGGTTCTGCTTTGCCTTGTCTGCATTAAGTTCTAGCACTCAGGACTCCCAGTCGTATTTAGTGTACAGTATTATTCTCCTGAAAATATAATAGAGACTCATCCTTCTGGATGCACGATTTTAATCTTAAAATAATATAAATAAATCTGGCTGTTCACTGCCCCTTTCCCCTCCCTCTTCTGCATTCTTCCCTGTCTCCCTGCCTACTTCCACACACACTTGCCAGGCCTGGATGGAGTAAGATCCCGTGGCGTGAGTATTGCAACCGACGTGGCCGCTGGAACCCAAGGAGAGAGTGGTCGTGGTAGGAGGGTCCTAAGGAGCTACGTGGGGGAGGCTTCTTGCTGGATTGCGTGCTGTTGGAATTGGATGCTAAATAAATAATGTAGTAAATTCTTCTGTAATGGGGGAATAAAGAAAACCCTTTATGAAAATAACTTTTTTTAACCTTGAATTTCCTAAGCTAGATTTTGAGGTAATTATATATTTGTGTTTAGGTGAGCTGGGTGTGTTTTATCCCTCAAAGTTAAATCATTTAGTCACAGCTTATAATTTGTAACATGTTCTGTGCATTTAACACAAACATTCACGGGTTTGCTGGAATTTAAGGAGAAACACCAGGTAGGAAATCTTTGGTTATTACAACTCTCGCTTATCTAGGTGTTTGTGTCTTAAAAGAGTGATTCTTTCTGAGTCAGACATACTCTAATCCAGGGGTTCTTAACTTGGGGTCTTTGAACATGGCTAAGGAAAAATAATCATTACTTTCACTAACCTCTAGTTGAAATTTAGCTTTTCCTTCAGTTATAAATACAGGCAACAAACACATCCACACCTATGCCATTTCTACCTGTAAAGTTTATATATCCTCTTATTTATATCCCTTTAGAATTATTTCAGATATATTAAAACAGTGTTAAAACCCCTCACTACTTCAAAATTAGGGTAGTTGTGAGACCTGCAGCTAGATCTTGTTGTTCAGTACATTCATAAAGAAGCCTCTTTGGTCAGTTGGGTCCACCGAGAGCAGATGCCGAGAGAGGCTGGAGTTCAGGAGATTTTTGGGGGGGTGTGCCGTGGGTAATGCACATGAAGGGTGGAAGGTGGGGAAAATAGGATTGGGTCGAAGAACTTCAAGCCATGATGTACTGGAACAAATCCTCAGCCACCGTGGTTGGGAGGGAGCTCTGGTGCAGAATGCCTGTTAGGGGAGGGGGCGCTGGGGGCCTGGTCTCGTGCTCTTGCCATGCTCAGCCGTTGGCTCTAGGCTGCCCAGGAATTGTGTGGCCTGGATTCAGAAGCTAAGGAGTATCCTGAGGATGGTAACAGCTTGGATCTTGTCAGCTAAGTGTGCTCCTTTCTAAAGGGAGGTCTCCTATGTATTTTATTTTCTGCATTTAAGAATTATTTTGAGAAGCCATGCACCTCTCTGACTGCCAGTGGGGGCCCATGGCAACAGAGGTTATGAAGCCTGCTCTAGCCTTTCTGTCTTGTACAGTGCTGGGCGTGAGGTGGGGTCAGGGCCTTGGCCTGAACTTGACTGCTGCTTATTTACATATATGCAATTTTAGTTAGTTTGTTTTTAAGATTTTATTTATTTGAGAGAGAGAGAGTGTGTAAACACAGGCAGGTGGAGGGAAGAAGACTCTCAAGCAGACTCTGCGCTCAATCTCAGGGCCCTGATACCGCTACTGAGCCCAAACCATGGGTCGGAAGCTTAATCAGCTGACCCAGTGCCACCCCTAGTTTTTTGTTTTGTTTTGTTTTGTTTTAATTCAAGGGACCAGTACCTTATTTGTAAGGAGAATGAGTTACTTCATCCAACTAGGAATATCATTTTACAGTGACTTTAACAACAAGTCGTCCATTTTGGGGTTCACTTTAATAGAATTTTATAAAGCATTTGTTAATTCAAGCATTATGTTGAATCTGGCAGAAATAACAAAACTCCTTAATTAGACAGTGACACAACAAGTATTGGTAACTTTTTTTTTAAGCATTTGTGTTGACCTCCTATTATTTTATTTGTTTCCCAAAACAATCCTGCAGAAGAATCAAGGCAAAAATCGCCTAGATTTTATGTGTAAGAAAAAGTTGCACTCTTGAAGCAAAGTTGAGCTAAAAGGAGCTGCCACTCTGAATGGAATACAGATCTGAGTCTAAAGCCACTGCTCCTCTGCTGTGCCGTGCGGCTTCTCTGATTAAAAGAAATCCTATTATGTTTTATTTAAAGTGCTCTTCTTTGATTTAAAATAATTTCCCTCTCATCTCCCGCCACCTTACCGCTGCCCCACAGCAGTTCACCCTCATCCCACAATTTATATTAAAGGCTTTAAAAACTTGCCATTTTTTATTAAGACCATCTTTCATCATTTGGTCCCTCTATTCACTTCTGTAAGTATTTGAGCTGTAAATACTAACACCATGCTGTGGCATGTACAGGAGGAGAAGAGACACTGTGGAGTTGCCCCCACACCCGTGTGTGACCCCGCCTTTGGCGGCTGTTGTTCTTGATCACATGGGGAAGATGATACCCATCTCACAAGGTGATGTGAGGATTACAGCATGAAGATTTTAAAGCATCTTTTGCAATGCCCAGCTCATTGTAGTTGCTCAGGAATTATTAGGCAAACATAAATTTTGAGAATGCAGGCTCATTTCCACTTGTAAAATTTTGTGTACCTCCTCTGAATCTTCCACGGGACCTGGCCAGCTTTAGCCTCACTTCCGAATGAATTTGCCAGTCAAACCATAGGACTGCTGAGTGAACTGACCTATGTCAGTGGTCATTTCAGAAGATTGCCGTAACACTGATTTGTACCATCAGTTTTAGAAAATACTCATAGATTCTGTACATCCTGTTTCTTTCATTTTTTGTGTATGTCTTCACTGTCAAAAGCTTTATTAAGCTCAGGAGAAAGAGGGATCTGTTGAATCAGGAATAAAGACCTGTTCTTTTTTTTTTTTTTTTTTTTTTAATTTTTTCTGAGTTTTTCCATGATTTTTTTTTCTTTTGGTTTACAAGTCATGAATGGAGCTGAGCCAATAAATTTTGTGATTTTATGAAATTTAAAAACTGAGAATTTTTAACTTTTTACTTGATATGATTCAGATTTTGGATGTTGAGCTAATGATTTGAGTGTGGACTTGAAAAGCTCAGTCCGTACTTTATAAAATCTGACTGGTTCTTGTTAATTATTCATGATTATTTTTGACAGTTATTTACGGCTTCAAAGATTAGCAAGTGGTATATTTGGCTTAATGTAATTAAAGAAGTGGGATGCGTTAAGACACAGGCAAACCGTAGTTGATAGACAAATACAAGAGCCAAGTAAAGCTTATGGCCTAAATCCTCCCCAGGGTTTGCAGGAAAGGTGATAACTGTTAATTTTCTTATTTTCACAGAGTGCTAGCAGAAGGTTCAGAGGAGTGATAGTTTTTCAGGAATAGGTTTTTTCCCCCTCCTCCTTCTTTATGATGTAAGTTAAAGAAATTATTTAGGCAAACCATATACAATTTCTGTATATGAAATTTCTATTGTTTTGACCTATTAAGAACTTGATTGGTTCCGGCCAATTCTTGTTTCCTAAAGTGGTGACTAATTAAGAAAATACAAAGAGCTGTCTTTATAACTTAATTGATAATGATAATGAATATTTCTACCTTTCTTATATCATGTCAAATAATCGATAAGGGGGTGGGTGAGAAGTATTTATTTTGGAAGACCTACAGCCGCCAAATCTAAGATTGGAAGACAGCCTTGGAATTGTACGTGCTGTATTTGGTGTATATGAATCAGTGTTTTCTGGTGAATCTCTGAGGAACTTTGCCTGCAGGAAATGGTATCCAGCTGGAAGTGATTTACACAAGTCTGATGGTTGATTGTCTCAGATTTGGTAAATCTGTCAGGACTCAGGATAAGCTTCTCTACTTTTTTTTAGCTTTCTGTCCATTTCCTGCATAGGGTAGGAGGAATCGTTATACTCACCAGTGGGGCTTTGTATTAATTTTCTATTGCTGTTCTAACAAATTACTGTGAATTTGGCAACTTAATGCAAATTTAGAGTTTTACAGTTCTGTTGGAAGTGCATCATGGTCTCACTGGGCTAAAATCAAGGTGTCAACAGGGCTACATTCTGGGGTGTTCTAGGGGAAAATCTGTCCATTCCTTGCCTTGTCCAGCTTCTGGAGCTGCCCACGTATGTGGCTTCCTTAATTACATCCTCCTCAGACTCTGACGTTTGCCAGGAAAGTTTCTTTTGAAGAACCAAGTAATTAAATTGGGTGCACCTGACTAATCCATGCCATGTCCCAATCTTTGGGTCTCTAACCTTAACCACATCTGCAAAGTTCTTTTTCCATGTAAGGTAACATATTTATGGTTCTAGCGATTAGAACATGGTCATCTTCCACAGAGGAGGGTGGGTACTAGGATGAGTGGTGGTCATAAAACTGCAACATTTCACAAAGTACTCTCGGCTCTGTTAATTCCACTCACTAAAATTCTATCTTCCTCCTTTAACTCTGTGTTTCATTTACAGGAATGCTATCTTAGGGTCCTGGGGTATTTTAACTTTATAAGTTATTTGTTCTGTTCTAAATGTTACTGAGATTCCGATCTTTACTGATCGTATTAACATGTTTTGGTTACCACAGCTAAGTGCCTTTCTGGAGTTTGAGGAAAAATCCTTATACATGTCTTTCTCAGTGCCAGCAAAGATTTTTTCCCCCTTCTTCATTCAAATATACTATGTTTAATGAGCAACAGGTATCACAGTCTACTATGTATTTCCTGTTTATAATGCATACTATAAATTTTATTTTTTTGAGAAATTATTAAATTGTGTGTGTACGTAAGTTTTTTTTCTTCAACCGAGGAACATCCTTCCAAAACCTAGAGTAAAGAACCATTGACATTTAAAAACAAATTGGTGGAGTGCCTCAGTGGCTCTTTTGGTTAGGTGCCTACCGTTGGTTCAGGTCAGGATCCTGGGGTCCTGGGATCTAGCCCTGCATCAGGTTCCCTGCTCAGTGGGGAGTCTGCTTCTCCCTCTGACCACCCCCCGCCCCATTTGTGCTCTCTTTCTCAAATGAATAAATAAAAAAATCTTTTTAAAAATTGGTTTTTTTACTCTTATTTGTTACTATGTTTTTTAAGAAAGACTGGTTCTAATTTAGAAAAAGAAATGTGTACTATTTATACATTACTAACTTTTGGGAGCTAACTTATGATTATGTTATTAACTTTCTACACTGCCTGTTGAAAAGCAATTTCCTCACTTTGAAGTTTAGTTAAGTATGTTAAAATACAGACCATTACTCTTGCTCTATGATGTTTCACAATAATTTTTTCAGAATAATATTTGTTTTGTGATAGAGACCCTGGAAAGAGGGACATTTTCTTGGTCCGGATCTTACTCAGACCTCATAAGCATCTAGAAGTGGATATGAACATATAATTTCATTCCTACCTGGAAAATATATGTTGTTATAATTGCATATTCCACTAGGCATGTTTCAAATACAGTATATAAAAAGTTTATTTTAATTGGAAAAAATTCATCACTTAGGAAATCCCATTTATCAGAAAGATCTAATGCAACCACATTTCACACAAAATAAGCAATTTATTTTAATTTAATTGTTGGCTCTTAGTCATTTGCCTGTCTACTCTTCCATCATGATGCTGCCTTAGCCTCCTTCTTCCCGGAGCAGAGCTCTTCTTCCTCCTTTCATCTTCTCCTCTTTTTCAATTAGGGAACCAATTATTTTTCAGGGTTTCACAGGTCACAGTGAGACAGTTTGGCGCTCCGCTCCTGGAGCATAAGATTTAACCCAGAGGAGTCAAAATAGCCAGGGGAATAACTGTGTTTGTTTTTAAATGAGGGATAATAGTGTTGGGAAATTTAATGCGTGTCAGCTTTAAAATTATGCATTTTCTGAATAAAACTTCTCTCGTTTTACGGTGCTTCATTTCAAATCTTGCCTATCTATAGAAAAGTGAATATGAGCTCTTTCCACTGACCAATCATTTGTATTTCCATTACCTGCTTTAGTAGATTGGGTGGTGTTTTCAGCTGATAACGAGGAAAACAGCAGTCTGTACCAGGTTCTGTGTGGTAACAATACTTTGGTCATAGCATTTCCTAGATGTGTGTGTATGTGTGTTTATGTGTAAAACTTATGTGTTTATGAGAGAACATTTTCCATAAACCAGATAATCCAAGATTGATCTCCACTGGATTATGGCTTCATTTTTTACCGTCTGTTTCTCTCTGCAAGACTGTAAGGTACAGACAAGGCAACTGACGGGATCATCATCCCATGCCCATTTTTGTATCTCTGAGGTGTGCTTTATCAAAAAGCTATTTTTGTGAATGTGTTCTTGATGAATAAGCATAACTTACAAACTCAATAAATCAAAATTTCTCATTATTCTTGATTATATTAGGGTTGTAAGAAGTCCAGAACAGCTGTTGGAAGCAAAAAGCAATGAGAGAAAGGAGCTGACTCAAACAGTAAAAGGGAAAAGGGAAAAGGGATGCCTGTTCGGCCCTAGTAACTGTGCCTACTCCTTACATTGTGATATTCAGGCCTTCATCCCATGTTCATGTGTAGAAGCTCAGAGAAGTTAAAAATCTGGCTCTCTAGGTCACGTCACTATCAAGGAGCTGCAAGTACAGAATTCACTTCTTTCCGACTTCATACCTTCTTTTCCCTCTCTGCTGGTTAGACCAAAAGGAAAGGGGAGAGAGAGTGTCAGTGTAGGTCCACAAGCACTGGTCTGGAAATGACCTTGGTATCTGCTCCCCAGACTACCTGTGTGGCACAGTGACCTCTTTTCTTTTATTCCTTTTAACCTTCGGAAGCTCTAATAGCCATTTCATCCGTTACATACAAGTTCCAACCTCTTTTTCCCCTTAAATACCTTTGTTGTTTTCGCCTATTCTTCCTCTTCCTAAGACAGTAATGCCAGCTGTCTGCAGATTTTCCACGCCTACAAATAGCACATTTATTATATCCCATGTGTGCATGTGTTCTAAAGGATTAAAAAGAAAAAAAAAACCCTTCTCTGTTATTGGTAGCTTTTTGGGGTCTGGTCCAACTTGTATTTCTAGCTGTATTCTCCTTGTTATTTTTCTGCTTTATACACTAGACTTCAGTTAACTTTGGTCTATTTTTTCACCAAGTTTGGCTATGTATTTCATTGCCTCTCCCTGTGTCTTCATCCTTTACCCTGAATGTTTTAATTTGCAGTCTCTACCCATTTTTCATCTCCTAGGAAAATCTCCACAGAAACTGCTTGCTGCTGAGGTCTTATTGGCAGAATGTCTTCCACTGGGTTAGGCTTGGAGTATTTGCTTGGGTTCTGCCCCTGGCTGCTGCCTTGTGTGCAGTTTTTTGCTTTCACATGGTTGAACCCTTTCTCCTTTCCTGGGAGAGTGCCAAAGCCTCTGGAAAGCCTTCCCTCTCCTGCTGCTCTGCTCTCTCTCTCCATCTCCTTCTACCTTCTTTGTTTCTCTTCAGCCACACTGGAGAGCCCCAAGATATCCCCAGAGGTTCCCTTCCTTGGACATGGGAGAGGGAAAATTAAGTCTCTTATCAACTCTGAGTCTTGACTCCTGCACTTGCTTTCCAACTCAGTACTGCCACGGTTTTCCATGCGCTCTGCCTCTAGGTCCCTGGGCCAGTTCTTTCTACCTGGGTTATTGCTTTCTTTGTAAAAATCGTTTATCAATTTCTGGTGTATTCTCATTTACTAAGCATATGTTTATCTTGTTTATTCTCTGCCTTCATTGGAATTTAAATATCTTTCTGGGGGAGATCTTTATTTTCCTTTACTGCTGTGTTGCTATCACCTAGCAGAATGCCCAACATGTTAGTGGACCGTGATTTAATGTTGGGTGAATGAATGATGGTTTCTCATTCCTTTAAAAGAGAAATACGACAATTTCTTCCTCTTCCAACAAGCTATCTTTTTTTTTTTTTTTTTTTTTTTAAGCAAGTAATAATTTTGGATAAAGAAATATTTAAGTGATCAAGACTCCAATTAACTCTGCCCCTGATGACTTTAGCTCTGAGTGAATAACAAGCTCTTCTGTAAATTAGGTAAAACAAACAAACAAAAATTTGTAACAATGAAAGTGGCTGAGAGTGGGATAGGTTCAGGATCTAGATGCTGAAATATCTTGCTTGGTTTAGCTTCTATATAAGAAGGAGTGAAGAGTTGAGGTAAATTTTGTCTTATTGTTGGATGGACCTTGATTCCATTGTGCAAACCAAGAATAACTGTTAACAAATAGATTGTAACATATTTTATAGTCACCACTCCCCCTAAAATTGCACCTTTGTTAGGTATTGATTTTTTTTTTTTTTTTTTTTTTTGGTATGAGATAGATGAATTTCATAGCACATAAAAACCGTTTTTAAGCAAATAATTCTGTGGCGTTTAGGATATTCACAATGGAGTGCAACCACCACTTCTGTCTACATTTAAAACATTTCTGTCAGTCCAAAGTGAAACCCTGTACCCACTGAGCAGTTTCTCACCCTTCGTCCCCGTCCTTTCTCTCCAGCCCTGGCAACCACCCATCTGTTTTCTGTCTATGTGATTTTTTTATACTGGGTTTTTCATAGAAATGGAAGACCTGCAATATGTGACCTTTTTGTATCTAGCTTCTTTTTCTTAGCATGATAGTTTTTAGGATCATACACATTGTAGCAGATATCAGTATTACATTCCTTTTCTGTATATACTATTGTGTTTATATACCATCCTGTGTATTAATGAAGTTTTTATTCGTTCTTTGCACGTTGAAGCTGTTCCCCGCCCCTCCCCCCGCCTTTATTTGCTGTTGTGCCTAGAGCTGGTATGAATGTGTGTGAACATGTATTTGTTTAAATACCTGTTTTCCATTCTTTGGGTAACAGACTTAGGAGTGGAATTGCTGTATCACTTGGTAATTGTGTATTTAGCTTTTTGAGAAACTGCCAAACTGTTTTTCAGAGTGGCTGAGTCTCTTTACACTCCCTCTAGCAATGCATAAAGGTTCTAATTTCTCCACATCCTTGCAAAAACTTGTTTTTTTTTTTCCCTTTTTTTTTTTTTTTTTTTTTTTTTTGATAGGTGTTGACTTTAAGCTTTTAAAAAATTCAAAATTTACTTAAACTATTCTTATGTAAAGATTTGAGCATAACAAACTGAAGTATATTAACTCTTCTTATAGAGGCTAATACAAGGTTTAATCAAGTAGAGAAACCTTAGGATACAAATAATGTTGCCAGTTTGAACAGTGGTAGAATTCAAGGGTTTTTTGACAGTGTAGCTTGCAAGTTACATGAAAGACACATGTATTATGGGTTATTCTATATTATAACTATAAAATATCACCTGTGAGTGAAGTAGACATGAAATATTACTTATGCTGTTTAAGATTTTATAAAGAAAACTGTTTAAACTGCTATAATTTATTCAATATAAAATAATCATTACAGAAAGTTGAGAAATGGATGAAAGAAAGAAGTAGCACCCTAAACTCTACTACCTGAAATCAGTGTATGGTTTGCTTGTATTCCCTTTTATCTTTTCAAAATATGTGTATGTGATATATTTTCATGTTATTTGCACATATGCATTCTATTAAACTGTTTTTATCGTATTTTGACTGACCATATAGTATTACGTCTCGTCATTATATCACAGCTGTTATACATATTTAAGAATCTATTGATTGAAACTAGATTAATTAGAAAAGATCTCACGAGAGGAGGTAGCTTCACCTTGCTGACCCCATGCAAACTCTCTTTACTTTGCTCTAGTGTCATTTCCTTTCAGAAATGCCTTCTAGCACTTTCCAGATTGGGAGAGATCCCTTTGTAATTCAGTCCCACATAGCTCCTGTTCACTCATAGTATTGGTTTGTGACTCTTAAAAATTTTTATTTGTATGTTTACCTGATGTTCTCTTCCTAATAAACTGTAATCTTTCCATGGGTAGAACTAGGTCAGCCTTCTTTCCACTGTATTCCCTTCACTGAGGCCAGTATCTGATGCTTACTATTGCTTCATAAGTTTGCTGGATGGGTTAGTGAATGAACACATAGGGAGAAGGAGTTAAAGAATAAAGACGTAGACATGTGTGCTGGATGTATTTGGGGAAATATGTAGGCTTGAGAGCTAAAGAGTATAATGTTGTGTCCTTCAGTTTCCATGGGATTGGCGGAAATGGACCATGAACCAGGGCACAGTTGTGTCCATATTATGGAGGTCTTTGTATGGAAAATTCAGGCATTTAAATTTAATGCCCTCACATATATATTAATAATTTAAAATATTAAATATATTAAATTCTGTCACGAACATTGAAATGTATCAAATAGAGATAAAGTGTGATTCAATCCCTACTTTACCATAACAAGTCAGTATTGGACAACTCTGTGTTGTAGTAGGTAAAATCCACAGGCTAGGGTACCATTAAGAGACCATTCTAATTACCCGGGGAACTGGTGATAAAGTCCAGAATCTAGGTTCCTTCCATGGGAGTACAATAAATATGAGAGAGAGTTGTGGAAGTAGAATCAACCAGGTTTAGGGGATCATTAGCTAGTGGACTTTGGAAAGAATTGCAGACCATAGGCTGATTAAGGGTTAATAGCATAAATTAAGCTGATGTCTATAGATTTTAGGCTGAAGATAAGCAGCTTTTAATTTTACCCAGTTGACTTGAGATACTGTTATGGATTCTCATTATAAGTTGGCAAAGCTTTTCTGTTTAGTCCACACAGTAAATATTTTAGTCCCTGTGGGCCATATGATCTTGGTTATAGCTACTCTGTTGTGCCACTACAGTGTAAAAGCAGCCACTTACTCTATGTAAACTAATGGTCATAGCTGTTTCTAGTAATATTTTATTTATAAAAACAGGTGGCAGCTCAGACTTGGCTCATAGGGCTGTAGCTTATTGAGCACTGGGTTATATTATTGAGGTTTTATTCAGATTATAGTATTAAGTTATAGTGTATCTCAATGTGAATTGTGTTATTTCTTTGGCCAGTGATCACTAACTGGAAGTAGGTCTGGAGAGATGGGCTCTTGTATTTTCTTAGATTTGACGAATTACCTCATAGATATCTGTGACTAAATGTCATGGAAGTAAGATAGAGAAAAGGGTATAGTAGCAACTACCTGAAGAAGATTGGTTGGAAAGTCTAATTTGGATGGTGAGAGAAATGAAGGTAGAGGGGTGTCAAAGGGAAACTAAAGTACAAAGACTAGAGAGTATATGAATTTTAGGAACAGGCTTCTTGGACATGACAATAGTGGGAAAATGCAGAATTTTAAGTTCTGTATCTTAGAATAAAGACCTTTCAGGAATTGGTCTAATTCTAGAGAGTCAAATAGTTGTAGAGCCAAAATGCTGGAATAAAATAGTGGAAATAGAAGTAAGATTCTAATATCAAAAATTAACAATGAAAACCTCATTTTTGGAATTAGAATACCTGGTTGGAATCTTCTCTCTGATTTTTTTTAAATTTAGATGAATTTGCATTCTTTTTCAGATTAATTTTCTCATCTGAAAAGAGGTTAATAGCTATTCACAAGATTATTAAGAGACAATGTCTCCTGAATGCCTCCCATGATACCTGATTCACATTACTTCATAAATGGAAACTCTTATTACTGGTTCACAAGCCGGTTCCCTCTTCACCGAGGGCAAGGAGAAAAGGAGGCAGACCATTCCAGATTGGTAGGTGGCAGGTTTGAAAAGCAAGGGAGCTTAACTTATAAGACATGCTTTGTGTGGCTGCAAGATGAGAAGATGTCTGTTCTTACCCATCAAATCTTGAAAGTTTATATAGAGGCTTTAACTGGGTTCAGTTATGTATATACCTGGATAGTTTCAATAAAACCCCACTCTTTCAAGGCTATGTTTTTGGAACAGCTCCCACTGTGGAACAGTGGCACATGCATTTCAAGGACACAGGTGAGGGATCTCCAGTTGTCTGGGTGAAGCTTGCGGATCAACTGGAGATCATGATTACCTTTTCCAACTATTATACTAATTTCATTTGTATTGCCTTATGGCAAAGAAGAGTAGCTGTTATGAATTAAGCATTTGGACTGGATTTTCTCGAAGTTCCCTCCCATAGCTAAGTTTCATTTTTTATTGATATTTAAGGTTTCTTCAGTGATAAATTAATATGAATTCATCTTTAAGACCTAGTATTCAATGCTATTTTTTTGAATAGTAATGATCTTAGGAGATTTAATATAAAACAACTGTTGGGAAGGTGTAAAATATTCCCTTCCCTTGTGGTGGTCTTTAAATTAGATCATAAGTTTAGATCATATCTGACTCTATGACATCAAAATGGCTGTTTTCATTCATAAAATGGTACAGTTACTGGGGTCATTGGTTTATATCAAAATAGTGAAGCATTAAGAGAATCAGGCAGTGAGCCATGCAGGGTTAAAGTTAGAGGGGATTGCTGTTTTTGCTAATGACATTTTCTTAACTTTTTTTTTTTTTTTGAAAACTATTGAACATGAGCATATGACTCTTTATACTAATTGTAATGCATTACTGTATCCCATAATCTATGAGAATGTTCACCTCTGCACTCTGCCTGTCCAGCTGTTGTCTTGAACAATTATCAGCGAGTTATTATTCCGGTATGAGCTGTGTCATGCTCGAAAGTGGGATAAAAAAAATGTTAATGAGCATGCATGAATGTTGGTTGATGAAGGTTAAGTGCTTGCAGATATGCTCTCTGCATTCTTCCCCGTGAATGTTCAGACGGAGGCAATGGATTCTGATGAGGGATTACAAACAAATGGTGCTGATTGACAGTTCTTGATTTAACATTAAAATGGTATCTAAAGGCAAATTCTCTATTTCCGCTGAAAAATAGACACAGTGTTGTTGACCTCTGGTGCAGCTCTTCATCATCGGTTTTATTTCACTTTTTTTTTTTTTTTTTTTCTGTTGTACCAGATTTTCAAGTTCTCTCATTTTGTAATACACATTATTTTAAAGTTTTGCCTGGTGAGGGTGGTGTAGTTTAAAAAGAAACATTAACATGTCCATTATGTACTTGGGTTTTTAGAATAATAACTTTTCAATTTTAAGTATGAACAAATTAAAATCCATACAGTAGCTTTTCAGGCTGATAAGCATGGTCCAGTACTCATCAGCAATATGGTTCTTTCTCTTTGTGTCTGTTTGCATGTAGTTTTAAATGACGACCCAAGTGCTTTTTCAGCATTTGTATTTGTATGCTAATTAAAATTAGCTGCATAAATATATATATATGTATTTTTAAAGATTTTTATTTATTTATTTGACAGACAGATCACAAGTAGGCAGAGAGGCAGGCAGAGAGAGAGAGGAGGAAGCAGGCTCCCCACTGAGCAGAGAGCCTAACGCGGGGCTTGATCCCAGGACCCTGGGATCATGACCTGAGCCAAAGGCAGAGGCTTTAACCCACGGAGCCACCCAAGTGCCCCAGCTGCATATATATTCTTTAGAAATTTTTGGAGTTGATTCTGTGAACATTGCATTTCCCGTGCTATATATTGAACTTGAACTTCAAATGTTTTTTTTTTTTTTTTTTTTAAAGAAATGACTATGCAAGGAACAATATTAAGTAGTCTTGATGAGGCTTTTTTTTTCTCATCATTTTATCCATTATTAATAATCGAGAAGTTGGTGTTCCAACTGGAGGTTGTCCTTTATAAAGTGTAAAATGTTACACAAATGTTTGTTTTTAATCAATTTTAGCTGAAAGGACAACACAGAGGGATCACAGTGGTTTGCATCTTGTAATGAAAGTGGGAATGTTGGTTAGGTAAAGAGAACTGTAAAGTTAGTATGATCTATAGTAATCATTTTATCATTTAATAGATGAAAAGTGTGATAGCGCAACACAGGATTAAAACCTTTGCCTGTAAAACCATCATTGGTTCATGTCTGAATGATGTATCACTCAAATATTTTCTATATGCGTCCTGTGGAGACAGCACCCTCTAATTTGGTGCCTATTTAGGAGATTTTAACAATATGCTAGAATATTCTGTGTTTTTTGTATTTTTCACACATTTTTAATATGTGAAGCTTGATTTGTAAAATTTATAGGGTTTTTCCTGATAAAAGGAATCATAATTATTATGGAAAATACTGCTGCCTTAACTCTGAATTCTGAAGCAAACAGGACAGGAATACCCACCTGTACCTCTTGGCACTGGTTCCCACATCTATCCTGTAGATCGATACTCCTCTGCAGAAGAGGGCCTCCTTATCTCCTAGCCCAACAGCTTTGTGCTTACGGACTTTTTCTCCTTGGAGCTCCGTAATCCCTATTGTATTAAGTGCTTAAGACTTAGTGCTCGTGTGGCTTTTTTTTTCTGTCAGCAAGTGAAATTGGATATACAAATCATACTCCCTCAAGGCTAGCTACTTCTTAATACTATGCCTCGGATTGCAGTTATCTGCCATCAATCAGCAGGCAGAGGCTCTGGTTTGGTTATTGAATCAGTCATGGCAAATCACGCAGCCCGGCCAACCAGCCAGCCAGCCAAATGACACATTTCAGATGCCCCTCCCCTGAAAGGTACTGTCTTAGCTTCTGGAAGGGAGTGCTGAACAAGACAAATAGAATTCTTGACTTCTAGTAGTAGATTTTCAAATGGCGAGGGTAGAAAATAAATCGGTAGAAAAAAGCAGCAGCAACAACAACAACAACACAGTTGTTGTTTTTTTTTAATGTCCTGTGCAAGTAATGAGGAAGTTATGGTAATAGGTGCTACATGGAAGAGGCTGGTCACCGAAGGCCTCTGAGGTCCTGACGTTTAATTGGAGACCTGAAGGGGATTGAGAATTTGCCAGGCAAGAGAGGAATTGAGGGACAAGCTCTACAGATGTGGGAAACAGCATGTTCAATGTCCCTTAGTTTGGAAAGAACCTGTAATCTAGAATCCTTCAGACACTCAGTGTGACTGGAGCATTATTATGTAAGGAGGAGAAAGGCAGGAGATGGGGTTTGAGGTCTGGATGGTAATGGAAAAGCTTCAGGCCAACATTTGAGTTGTTTGGGAGGGTGAATGTGGTTTATGAAAGCAGGAAGGAAAAGAGAAGTCTAATCCTACAGAAGGCATCGTTGCGTCAGAGGATTTGGCACACCGTTGCTGTGTCTGCTGGCCCAGGGCATAGAACTTAGAAGGTGTTGCTGACCTGCTGGATGTGGTGGTAGGTGATGTTACAAGGCTACAAAGTGGCCTGCTATGAACCTAGAATGAGTGATGCTAAGGACATGTTCTTAACAGATGTTTTGCCTCTCTCCTTTCTAAAAGATGTTGTAAAGGAACTATAGCCCCCTTTTTTCTTTTTTAAAATTTTATTTAAATACTATAAATTAGCATATAATATTAGTTTCAGGTTTAGAGGTCAGTGAGTCTTCTAGAACATGCAGTGCTCATTACATCACCTGCCCTCCTCAATGCTCATTGTCCCGCTACCCCATTCCGCCGACCCCCTCCCTTCCAGCAACCCTCAGTTTGTTTTCTATGATTAAGAGCCTCTTAGCATTTCTTGCCCTCTCTGATTTTGTCTTGTTTTATTTTGTCCTCTTTTCCTCTATGATCCTCTCTTTTGTTCCTTAAATTCCATGTACAAGTGAGATCATATGATAACTTTCTCTGATTGACTTAGTTTGCTTAGCATAATACCTTTTAGTACCATCCACATCACTGCAAATGGCAAGATTTTTTTTTTTTTTTGATGGCTGAAGCCCCATTTTTTCTAACACATAAGAAAGTTATTTGAAACAACTTGGTGTTAAACATCGTGGTTTTGACTTAACTATGCTTTAACAAACAAAGGTGTATTTCAATAAACTTTCAAAATCCTATTGCATGTAAGGCATGGATGACGGTAGAAATCAGATATCTCAGCTCCCCTCTCCAAATCCTGTTGTTAGAATTCCACTTCCCTCTGAGGACTGGTTTGCCTTGTATCTCAGAGATGCTTGATGAGTTCATGTGTGATGGTCATTCTTAAAATAAACCCTTTTGTTCTTCAACTGCCTTGTGCAGAATGATACTGGAAAAGACTGAAGCTCTTCTCTTTTGGATTTATGTTTATACTAAGATTTTTATCTACATTAAAAAAAAAACTTAGAACTGTAGTTTACTTCTTTGCATATATGTATATAAACTCACATATTTACACCTAAAAAGTGACTCTTCAGAGTGAGCGGAGAGGGTTGCGTTCTAATCCTTTCTCCTGTTCAGCTGTCAAGGTCCACACCTCAAACCACTTATTCCATGAAGATTTTCCTGACTAGCCAGATTTATTTTTTGCTTCTTTGAACCTCCATGCGTCGTCTCCCTTCATTGGTCTCATTTCTTTGAGTCACTCAAAAATTGACTGATTTTTCAGTAAACTCTTTCAGTGGGCTTCTGATGGATTATCTCTCAAAAGACCCCTTTAAAATGTTTCACTTTATATAAATGATTCTACTATTATATAATTTTTATCTTTGTCCCTATTACTGCTCCAGTTTTAATTGAAATCCTTTACGGACCAGAATTATGTTTTCTTCTTCTCTATCCTTCCTTGGATGTCTCAGTGCCTTATGAATGAGTGAGTGATTGAAACTGCTTAAAATAATCTTTGCAGTGACAAAGGAGCTTATCCTGTCCTTGGAGGAGCTCTGTATTGACAAGGATTGCAATTCTAGTTGCTTTCATTGCTCTGACAGGACTTTCATTGCCCTGGGTGTCCTTTTTCCAAAAACGGAGTTTGGTACAGTGAGAATAGCCTAGAATTGAGAATCTGGTTTTTAATCTTGAATCTGCCACTAGGTAGCTCTTTGGCCTTGGAGAGGGGCAGTTTTCTGGGCCTCCGTTCCATATCTATGAAATGGGAGTTCTAAATATTTGGGATTTTTTACAACTACTTATCTTCATTAAAATGAAGAACTAAGCTACCAAATAAACTTTGGGAAAATCACTTTAAAATCCATGTATCTAGGCTTAGTAGAGGAAGAACTGTAGTAATGATGGTAAACTTGATCACGTATCTTTTCTCAAAAGGGAATGAGATTATCACTTAGACATATTACACTGGAGATTCAACAAAGGCTTATATAGATATGGAAAAATACATTGCAAGAATGTTTACTGTAATAATATTGATGGCAAAAATTTGGAGACACCTTCAATAATCATTAGGGAGAACAGTTAATTATGGTAAAATAGGGTACATGGGTGACATACTATGGAGTTTTTTTTTTTTTTAAAAGATTTTATTTATTTATTTGACAGAGATCACAAGTAGGCAGAGCAGCAGGCAGGGGGGGTGGGGGTGGGGGATGGGCTCCCTGCTGAGCAGACAGCCAGATGCAGGGCTCAATCCCAGGACACTGAGACTGTGACCTGAACTGAAGGCAGAGGCTTAACCCACTGAGCCACCCAGGTGCCCCCTATGAAGCTTTTTTAAAGAATGTGGTAGATCCATACATATGAACATGGAAAAATATTCAGTGTTCATTGCTATATCAAATAATAAAATGTAAAACAAAATATATGGTATAAGCTTATTTGATTAAAAAGGAAAAAAAAACCCTTAAGTCGTATATTTGGCTATGTGTATATGCATCTGTTTGTGTTTACATACACACTTAGATATGTATATTTATATTTTATTTGTAGCTTTTTAGACGATACCAACAGTAGCTTTTGTTGCTAGTAACTATTTTTACCAGTAGGTTTTTTTCTTTTTTTGGAGGAATATTTATAATAAAATTTAGTAGGGTAAAGGAACATTTGCTTTATTGTTTGAATCACTTTACAGTGATGTTTAAAAATTCTTTTTCCTAGAAAACATTTTCAGCATAATAGGACAATTAGCTAGATTTTTATGCATAGTTGTCTGTTTTTTTAAACTCTGTGTTTTATATGTTTAACTGGGAAGTAAAAGGTGACTTTGCCTTAGTCAGTGTAAATGAATCTCAAAAATTGTAACAAGATATGTGAGTCATTTGTTTGATTTTTTAAACAGTCACCGCTTAGAAATGACCTTAGCTTTCCAAAGTGAAAGAAATTTTTGTCAAGTATATTACATACACAGGGTTCCATTAATTCAGAAAACTGCATTCAGAAAGCAGTATATTCGATAGTTAATTATTCCAAATGGTGCCAGTGATCAGAAGGGACACCCATTTGTAATGAAGGGAGTCTGCGTAATGGTTATCCTGAAGAATGTTTGCTCAAGTGTGAGGACAGAAGTAATTGATGAAGTGCAAGTTGCATATATCTTCCTCAGGCTTTAGAAGGAGAGCTTGTGAAAAGCTGAGAAAGCATTTTGAGTATCAAGTAACCAAGTAAAGAGGACTAAGTACAGGAATAAGATTTTAAATTTCAAATCATTTGATGTCAAGTATTCTGTAAGTCAATAGAAATGCATGTGTTATAGGTCGTATTCCTTTGGGACATTTTTATGTATGCGTGTTGAGAAGAGTTTTTGAAGTCCTCACTCACTTTGTAAAATTTAGATAGCATATTTGCTGCTGGTATACGTGTTCCTATTGGAATTGTAGGGGAATTTATCCAATGTGAGTTTCTATTATTTGGAAAGTCTACTGTACTATAATCAGTATTTCTGAAAACAACGTGTCTCCTGACCCGTGAGCACCTGCACATCTCCCATTCACCACTTATGGAACAGGACAGCCTTGTAGGCAGGTGCACTTGCTGTCTCAACATGCCGTGCACTGCACTTGCTTTCCAGAACTTGTGGCATATGGGTTGAAGACCATTCTTCCTATGGAGAGCCAGATAGGAGGCGGGGCACGAATACCCTCTGCTCTTAGGTTTCCAAACTCTATTCTATCGTCTTTTACCTCAGACCTTTCTCCCATAGCCCATTCCTATGTGTGGGAGGAGGAAGGGAACACAGCCTTTATGGTTGGGTCTAAATTCTGATCCTGTTGCTTCTGGTTTTCTGCAAGTTTTTTTCTTGGTCTTCCTTATGCCTGAGACTCTGTCCTTACCTTCTCTTCTGCATCTTTCCTTTGCAGTGCAGGCAGTGGGATCCTGTCCTGTTTTAAGTAAAAGAAAACATGGTGAGCTCATTTAAGCATATTCTCCCTGTAAGTACCCAGCTCCTGAATTGAACCACATAGCTTTCAAGACCATCGGCTCAGCATAGATATTAACAGAAACCCAATTTTACACTCCATGTTGAGGAATGACCTCTTACTCTAAACGTTATCATTCCCCAGGAGGAAATAAATGCCCTTGATCCTGAAATGGCAAGGCGATAGGAAAAATCTCCGGATAGAAAAAAAAAATTAATCTTCAGTTATCATCTCCAATTATTATCTGGCTCTACTTTCTCTGCAGGGTAGAATGAATCTTAGTCATTCTTCCTTTAATTCCATTCAACCCACAAGTCCTCACATTTGTAGTTTCTGCTGATGGCCACATTGGCTCTGAATGGCCAAGATGATCAATTTCCAGAGCAGAAAAAGCACAAAAGTGGGAGTTTAGAGTCCTGATGTCCATTTGCCGACTCTTTGCTACTCTGCTTCAGTTTTTTTACTGTAAAATAAAATCTTTATTAGGTGATATTTTACTATTCATTTTAATGGGAGAGAAAGGATTTGAAACTTTGAGAAATTCAAGTAATCATTTGAAATATGGATTCCTTGTTTCTTGGGTAAACAAAAAAGTAAAATAATAAGAATAATGATATGATTTATTAAAATATTTTAAAGATTTGATATTTTGACATTCACCAGAGTCTCCAGTCAATGGGTATTCCTAGATGTCAAAAATATTCTCAGTATTTTGTTCTATGTTCTGTATTGGCTTGTTGGTATATGTGTTTTGAATCTTAATTTTTACTGTTTGACATTTTCGTGAAGCATTTAAACCAGAGATAGTTTTTAATTAGTAAGATTGGGTAGTTTACAGTAAGGGATATTTCATTTCCTGTAAAGATTGTTCTCTACTAAGATGTTAATGCTTCTCTGCTCAAGTGTCAGGTGGCCCAACATAATGTGAAGTAATTGAGTTTAAAGTGAAATTTTCTAATAGGATTTAAGCTATTGCACTCCCATTAATGAAAAGTTTCTTCCCTTTTCCTTTCACAGAATGGTTCTGTTAAGTACTTTCTTCTTTTTCATAGTCTGTTTGGTTAGTATGCTCAGGATATGATGTTTTTGTGAGGCAGGCTGGAAGATACTGGAAAATGATGGTTTTACATAAAGCCTGTAACTTTAAATATGGGCATTAGGAAGGAGGTGGAAATGTTGCTTATCTTAACTTCTTCAGAGTTTTCATGGGAGTTTGGGGGATTATAAAACATCAGGATGTTTCCAAATCCTGTCTTGATTCAGCTCCCCTTTTTTCCGTGGTAAGATACCTGTCTAGGGATCCACAACAAAGGAAGATAAAGCACCATTTAATGTTAACATGGTTGTATGCAGATACTAAAGACTGCCTCTTTCTCTAGAATGCAATATGATAGTTTCTCCATGTGCTTGCAACTTATGTGGGGCAAAGACCCAGCAGGTGAAGGGGTTGGTTTCAGTGATGGAAAATGTCAGGCTCTCTTGCCTGTGGCGGCTTTTAAAAAGGGAAAGAGATAAAAGATGAGGGGGCCACACTCCAAAAGGGGCTGAACATTTTAAAGTGGAGGAGTAAGAAGATGGGGGAGAGAGGAGCTATGATCTGCTTTCCATGTCAAAGACTACCCTTGCTTTCTCGCTCATCCTTCCTGATGACAATAGTTGACCAGCGTGGCCACAGTCTTAGAAATCTGAGAGCCGGGCTGTGACATTGGAGAAACTGGAAATGGGATTAGGTTCTTGAGACCATGGATAGCCAGGAAGCAAGGTTCTTACACAATTTGGAGTGGTAATCCAGACTGAGGTAGGAAAAACGATTCTTCCGGAGCTGCATTTTCTGTACCATCTCATGAGCAGTCAGACTGGAGTCCATGTTTGAGGTGCACTGTGCCTTGAAGAAGCACCATCTCTGTCCTTGAGCAGATCTTGAGAAAGACCACACACATTTTAAATGATCCCAGTTTGATCTGATTTGAGATTGAGGATCACTTAAGATTTATTGTCTTCTCGTTTTTAAAAAAAAAAAAAAAAATCACCTAATCCCTACATACATTTTTAAAGCAAAAAGAGGTCAAACTCATATTATTTTTAAAAAAGTGGTTTGAAATCCAGCCAGTCCAGCCTTAATTTTTTCTATATTTTTTCATGCTTCATTAACATAAAATCTTATCACTTAAAGCATGCTTACATCTACAGTTCTTTTTTTAAATTTAATTTTATTTTTTGTGTTCCAAGATTCATTGCTTATATACCACACCCAGTGGTCCATGAAATATGTGCCCTCTGTAATAACCACCACCAGGCTCACTTAACCCCTTACCCCCTCCCTTCCCAAACCCTCAGTTTGTTTCTCAGAGTCTACAGTCTCTCATGGTTTGTCTTCTCCTCTGATTTTCCCCAATTCACCTTCTCTTTCCTTCTCCTAATGTCTTCCAGGTTATTCCTTGTGCTCCACAAGTAAGTGAAACCATATGATACCTGACTCTCTCTGCTTGACTTATTTCACTCAGCATAATCTCCTCCAGTCTTATCCATATTGATAGAAAAGTTGATATTAAGTCTACAGTTCTAAGGCATTACATACATTCATATTGTTACATAACCATCACCACCTTCCATCTCCAGAGCTTTTTCATCTTCCCCTGCCAACACTCTGTACTCACTAAACACCAGCTCCCCATTCCCTTCTCGCTCATGCAAAGGTCATTTTTTAAAACATTTCCATCTTCCTAGTCTATACAAACCCTGTTAGTCCTTCTTAACCACTTCCTTATAGTGAGAAGGTACACGAGGGGCATTTGGTTTGCATATAGGAGAAGTGATACACTGGAAAAGAGGTCTGAACATGAGCCGAGAGTTTTGTTTGATTATATAAGATCGACACAGTATGAGATCTAGCTTGAAGGGATGATAATGTAGATACGTATCAAAAGGCCACATTAAAAAAAAATCTTAAGTTCAAGTGGTTGTGAGATAGAAAAGAGCACTAGTTGATTCTAGAAAACAGACCAGGCAAATAATGGAACTCTAGCAAGGTAGACCAGTTGGAGACCAGAATGCTCTGGAATACTATCGTGGAGCACCCTTGATCACAGAGAAATAAGAATTTAATAACTGAGACATTGGGGAAATGACTTGAGTTTTCAACTGAGCTATCAGAGATATGAACATGATTATCAGAGGCACAGCGTAACTACTTACCAGAAAGGCTGTATAATAAAGGCTGTGTAATAAATAATTGAATCGAATATATACCCAGGTATTGTTTCTACTTCCTCCTCTTTTACACATGCTCACACACAAACACTCTAAAGTAATTTTTTAAAAAGTTTATTTATTTATTTGACAGAGATCACAAGTAGGCAGAGAGGCAGGCAGAGAGAGAGAGGAAGGGAAGCAAGCTCCCCACTGAGCAGAGAGCCTGACTTGGGGGTCGATCCCAGGACCCTGGAATCACGACCCGAGCCGAAGGCAGAGGCTTTAACCCACTGAGCCACCCAGGCGCCCCTAAAGTATTCTTTGATCAGATGTGATGTATACATTTCTTTCCTAGGGCAATATAAAGCCCATAGTTGAAGACAAGTCCATGGTTCTTATGATAGGGGTAGGGTAAAAACTTCATTTTTCTAATACTAAAACAAATGTTAATGTGAAATATGCATTGATGCTCTACATTCTGATTCATTTTTTGCAAAAACACAAATCCTGAAGAATACAAGCATGCTGTCATTGAGTCTAATTAAGATCATCGTAGAATTCTGCTGCTTACACCTGAAGTTCTTTCTCATTATTTTGGAATAATGATCATTTTTATGCCTGATCACATTTCTTCTATCAAGATTTAGATAATCACTCTCGCCATTTTGATAAAATTCTGTCTTTGTTTTTTCTGTCTGATACTCGAGGGATGGTCTGCTCACAGTTTAATACAGCATTGCTTCTTATCTGTTAGTTAAGACCATTTATTGTTACTTTTTCTATTCCCAAGTTGCTTAGCATTTGTGTGTACAAATACTAATAAGTTGGCTTATTAAGTCTTTCCATTCTACAACATGCTAGATATCTTGAATTTCCTTTGTCCTCATTTGGATTTAATCCTTCTTTACTGAGTTCTCATTCTTTTTATAATAGGTTTTTCCACCCTTTAGTACATTTTCTTGTGTATGCATTACTATGCCATGCATTAACCTTTTGAGTCTTTGCTCTGTAATTTCTTTTAGCGAGGATGTATTTTTACTTTCTAATATCTGCTGAGGGTAAATGGGAGTAGGTTGGACTGGCAAAAACTAATAGCTAGTAGAAAAATTATGTAATATGAGTACATGTAGTATTCCATGACTGGGAAACAGTAACATCCAAGAATAATTCCTAGGGAGCAGTTCCTTACAGTTGGGAGATTTTGAGGATACGTAACAAAAAAAGCTGAGAGATGTTTTTATGAATTGCGATGAGCCAAGAAAAATCATGTGACAATAGGCTTCAGTGTTTTTTTAAACTGAAATTTTAACTCTTTCTTAATTCTTTATTTTCTTCACTGATACCTTTGCTCTATTTAATCTCAATTTGTAACTTAATTTAATTATAACATTTAACACCACTGTGTACATGACAAATAAACCTAACTGAATTGGTTATTTTTCTCCCCAGAGCATGGCTTGTTAAATTAAACATTTTGTTGAATATGTGAATTTGAAGGATATTTGTATTTTCTTTGGTTTGAGCTCCTATATTTCTGTTATCTCAATCTTGATTAAGAAGAGGTGTTTATATACAAGGGGACCTCAAGAATGTGGTTCTTTTAGTTTGTGGTGTAAATACCTTTGAAATGAGCAGAATTGCTAATTTCTATGATTACAAATGTCCTTAGAAATGGAGCAGTTTTTATAACATTCTTCAATTGGCTTATTATTGTATTTGGCAATAAAGAGGGAGGAAACAAATTTTAGGTCAACTAGGTAGAGATCATTATAGTTTTGAAGTGTATTTTTCACTTTTTTTTTTTTAAATAGACTGCATTCCCTATACCTTAGTCTTCTTCTTCTTCTTCTTCTCCTTCTTCTTCTTCTTCTTCTTAACTGTTTAAAAAAAAAAAAAGGTTACAGCTCTAATGAAAGATTTGTGAAATAATGAAATTCTTTTCCCTATCCATGGAGGACTTGAGTTGTAGAGAAAAGTCCTTGAAGACTATTTGTTTTGTGACATTGGCTACTGAAAGAGAATGTCATATAAAGAGAAATATGCATTTGTTTGCTACACTTTTGATGATTGCTCTAGTTGAAATAATCTATTGCACAAAATTTTAGTTAACATGTTAGCCACTCTTCTTATTCTATCATTCTTAGCCTGGAATTGCCAGGCAGACATCTCTTTTCTAGTAAAATACTCTGATTAGTTATGGCAGTCATATATTAATATTTGAGTAGGAAGATAGCCTGTTTCTCCTCTGTTTATTTTCTATGTAGTTAGGTTCATAGTCATTTATTTATATGCCTAGAAACACTAAAACTGGGTTTGACAGATCAGATATGACTAAAGCTATTTATACAATTATGGTTTTCAATACCAAAGCATTTACTTTGACATTTTGCCAACGGGGTATTGCCAACTTAAAAAATAATTCATTCCAAGTTTGCACTTTCTTCTATGTATTCCATATCTTCTGCCTTCAAGCTGCCTAAATCTTCTTTGAAAAATATTCTCCTATCACAACCACCAGTAGTAGTAACTCTCAAAAATCTATTTTCCTTCCCCAGCTATTAGATTATTCTCAAATTCTGACCCTTGAGATTTCCAGGTATATATTCCTTTCAAAATGTATTGCTGGATAACTGAACCACATTCCGTTAACCACCATTTGAAGAGAGGTAGTGATGGGTGAAATTAAGAATTCCCTTTGGAACTGTACATTTTTTCCATAGCATTAAATCCTGCTCATTGTGCTCAAGAAACGAAGCATCTCTCTCTCTTCCCCCAGATCCATTCACCTTCCTGCTTTCTCTCCCAGTGAGCATGTAATACGAGGGAAAATTCTATCAAGCGTCAACACGAAGCTTATGTGCTGGGTTGCAGATCATTTCCCTCATGTGGACTGCCTGCCCCCGGCTGCTCTTGGCCTGTAGTGTGGCAATCAGTTTCCTTGTCCCCCAAGGGGGCCGGTCGCCGCCTCGCCCTTTGTGTCACTGTGGGCAAGTAGATCATACACTCTGGGCTTTGGCTTCCTCATCAGTGAAATGAAGTGGCTAAACTGCACAGATGGTTCTTCTAGAATCTGGACACTATAAAGTTTTGACTCTCTCTTTTAGCATCTTAGAACCTCAACAGTTAGAAAGCTAGAAGAAAAACAAGTGCCATTATTGCTAAGAATCTGTAGTTTATGGATGTCTTCCTGCCTCTGCCTTTTGCCTTATATGAAGATTGTACTAGGCCTCAGTTGTCATTTCCTAAATACATGATATATGTATGCTTTATTTCTATAGCTGAGTTGATTTTATTGGCTTCTCTCAGTGTCACAGAGAATGCTTATTTAATCGGGTACACTTCCTCTTATCCTCTCAAGGCTAGTGTAATCTAATGAACAAAGGTAATTTATTGTGAACATCTAACACATAAAATTTAATAGCATTTGTACCAAATGAATACCAGAAAAAAAATTGAAATGTGTAGTATTTTAAAAACATACTGACATGAGTTATGTTTAACCAGGAAGCACCAATAAAAATAGAGTAAACAATTATTAGTAGCATTCATTGATTTAGAATATTCCATTATGGAAAGAGAAAACTGTGCTATTACCTTTTGTGCCTCCACTAGCTACTTACACATTTAGAACTGTGTGCTCTAGAAGTTTTTGCAGTGGTGAGATAACATATGATAGAATATGTGGAATCTTACTCCTGAAAAAAGTCACATTTTTAATGACTGATTAGAACATAATGGAAAATGAACTGGAATAAACTGTATAACCATGTACCATGGAATTATGATTTTTAATGGAAAATTTAGTATGAAAGCAAAGATTTTGAAAGGAGATTCTTTATATAATTTTACTGCTATTTTTGAAACTTTGAAAATAGAAAAAGAATAAAGAGAAGTGTAATTAAAAAAGACTTTTTCAGTTCATGGCTCTTGGCAACATAGAAAGTTTTGTCATCTTTGACTTCATTCTGACATAAAACTCTCATAAAGTACGGCATATGCTGTGTTAGTGATCAGAACCATTTTTGAACCGTATTAATCTTCTGTTGGAAAAACGCCTTCTTACACAACATCTCTAGGAAATAAGATTAAACACAGACCTCTAATGGCAGAAAAGCTAGATCACAAGTATAGACAGCACTAATAGTCTGACTTTATGATGCAGAGCTTCATCTTGAGAAAATCGAGTCTTTTTAGTGAAAGTGTATTTTATAATAGCCTTAGAAGAAGAGGTCTACCAGTGGATGGGATGAGTCCAAAATATCCTTTGTCAGCTCATGAACTCTAGTTAGGCCCTCTGATTCTTGTCTCTTATTTCCCTGTCACTGTGAAGGCTGAGGGAAGGTTACGGGAAGGTCATTATTATTCTGTTTCCTTCTCACACCTCCTCTTTGAGGTCCAGTATCCCCAGGTCCTAGAGGAGAGATGTAAGCCATGGTGAGGTTCAGTGGTGGGTATATGGTGGGGCTGGAGACACAGGACCTGGTTGGAGACGCCGGCCCGAGTTGCCTGCAAGACTCCACACTCTGTCCTGGCTAGTAGCTCACAGAAATGATGTCACCATGGCTACATGAAATAAGATTTTGTATATGAACTTCATTTCCATTAAACATCCTCATTTCTTCATATTCCTCTTGAATGCATCTTTATTGCTAATAACATTTGGATCCTGCTTTATCAGGACTTCTGCATAAACATTTTCACTGGTGTTACACTGAGTTGAGGCAGTCTATTATCTGGCTTCATTTTTTTTTTTTTTCCAATCTCACATTTTATTATGGTTTTATCCAAATTTATTATTAGGCTTTATTATTTATCTATCTATCTATCTATCTATTTATTTATTTATGTTGATAAATTTATATATTTTGTTATTTATTTTTTAATATATTTATTATTATTTATTATTGGGTTTTACCCAAATCAGTCTATTTGGCTAAGAGAGTGATTATCTGATTTCTACTGTGTGTGTGTATGTTTTTGTTTGTTTGTTTTTTATTTTTTGTTTGTTTTTAATCCTGTTTTGTCTCAGAAAATTTTGCTGCTCCTTATCCCTTTGCCCATATTCTGCTCAGTTCAGTTGCAGTGAAGGTGCCCGGCAGACAGCCAAGTAGAGATGATGTTGAGAGTAGGCCCTTGGATATTCAATCTGGAATTCAGGAAACTGATGTGGGCTGGATTCTACTCTTGGAAATCATCCCTTCTTTTCATCTCAGTGGCCGCTGCTATAGATGAGGGCACCAGTGACTCTCCTTTGGATTTCTGTATTACTTTCGCCATTCTTTCACTTCACTTTGAAGAGTCTGAGTTTTTTCTAAAATGCAATTCTTTTGATGTCTGTCACATATTTGAACCTTGGTGGCTCTTTTCTTTGCGTGGAGGATAAAATCCAGATTTCTTAACCTCGCTTAAAAGGTTTTGCATGATACGGTACCTGCTTGATATGGTACCTGTGGTTTTGCATGATGTGGTACCTATGGTGGTTTCTCGCGTCCTTTACTTCCAGACAATATTCTTTGCCCTATTCTCATTTCTTTCTGTGCCTTTCAAGTTCTTGCAGCTTGACCCCTTCAGACACTATCCTTTCGTTGCCTGATCCTTCTTCCCACCACCCCAAAACCTTCTCTCATGCCTAAGTCCTTTTCTCTCTCAAGCTTTTGATTAGGTATCATTTATTATATGAAGACGGTCACTGATAAGTGTGGGTTATGAGGTTCTTCATTCTAGTGTGGTTCTTATCAAAACATTGCGGACTTATCTAGGTATTGTGGTTGACATTTGCTTCTCATTCACCACTATTGGTCTCTAGATTCTGTGAGGCCAAGATGTCTCTATTTTGTTTAACATTATATCTATATTGTGTAGCACGGTCCCTTTTAACTGGTGCTTAATATTCATTTGAGTGAAAGAATAAGTAAAGTTGCTGATTATAAAACATTAATGTAAAATTCAACGAAAGTTTCTGTATTCCAGCAGTTGTGAAGTACAGTGAGAAAGGTAGAATTAACCAATCTCTCTGTCTCCCATCTGAATATTTAAGAGTATATAATTTAGATATATTCAGGACCTCTAACACAAACAGTGAATGTACAGGTTGCCGACAAAGAACACTGTGCTGAGTTGAATAATTATAAACACATGTCATGTTGATGACTGGGAATTTTAAAAATTGTCAACATATCAAATCTCCTTGAATCTATTTACAAATGCCTCATGAGTCAAATACAATTCAAATGAATTTTATTTCTGGAACTCTTGAGTTGTTCTAATGGTCATGTGGAAAAATTAATGAGAAAAGGGAAGAAAATTTAAAAACGGAAGAAAAATAATTTGAACATTCAATTAAGGTATAGTACTTCAAACAGTGAAACAGAATTAGAAGCCCAGAAAAATAAGTATAGGATAAAAGTGTAATATGAAATCAGTTGAGAAAGATGACTAATAAAATACTTAATAAATATTTTGAAAAATATAAATGTTGATCCCTGTCTCACACTGTGTACCGAAGCATATAATTATAATAGTCTTTTTTAATATAATGTAGTGATAATGTGCCATCTTATATAAAAGAAGATGCTTTTGGAAGCTCTTTTCCCTGGTATTCGTGATTTATTTGGACATACCTAAAACACTTCAGTCTATTATTTTTTGTTATCAAGATCCTAATTTTGCAAGATGACTGGCTTTGACCCAGAAGTGGTATCCGTGGATACAAAGGAGAGGGAAGATGATAGGATCACTATTGGTTCCAGCTCTTAACCTTGACTGTCCTGTAGCTTGCTGTAAGGACACGTCTTGGATTGATATTTAGCATGATACATTTATTCTCTGGCTTTTTACTAAGGATAGGGAGGTCAGATGCATTTTTTGCTTCTGAAGTCCTCAAATAAAATAAGCCAAAGGTCAAATTTTGACTGTTTTCAAAGATTTGGAAAACAAATTATAAACCACTTACTCTTCCAGTTTAGTAGAAGCTATGTTTTTAAGTAAGTGTCATCTCTCAGACATAAACTAGCTGTGTGATTGTTTAGCACTCTTAGAGCTAACTTCTTAACCTACCCTAAGTGTAAGTATACTTATTTTTATAATCGTGTCCGGCATATTGTTCAAATAAGCTAAGTATACTCATTCTTGTACCCAGTGGCATTGGTTTCTAATAAAGCACATCAGTTCTGTTTTTGCTGTTAGACGTTCCAGTATCTACTCTAAGGTTTTGTAGCATAAGAATGGTCACTGCCTATCCAAAACAGTATAGGTCTTGGGGTGTTATTTTTCTAACACTGTTATTTAACAGAATTCTATCTTTTTTGTTTTGTTTTTGTTTTGTTTTTAAATAATAGTTCACAACCTGTCCTTTTGCTACTGAATGCCTTACTGACATGGATCTATCCTTGGTTTTACAGAGAGAAGAGAAGAGGAAAATTTTGAAGAGAAGAAAGCTATCAAGAAAAAAATTAAGGAGCTTAAATTTTTAGATTCTAAAATTGCCCAGAACCTTTGTATGTATGATTCCTGTTAATTATTTCATTTTCTTTATGACTTCTTTTTCATTTCATTATTTTAATATTTTATGATTTGCATAATAACTTCAAAGATAATTCCTTTCCTTTAGGCTATATATGGGTTAAATTCCTCAAAAAATTAATATGTATTAGAAAATAAAGCTAAGAAAAACATTTAGAATAAAAATATATCTTCTATAACTAAAATCTTTATATTTTGGATATATTCTAAAATCTATCTTCTACATACTTTGTCTAAGTATATAAATAACAAGTTAAGAAATTTAGGTGATGACATAACATTTTAAAAAGTGGTAGCAGATTTTTTCTTTTAAACCTTCGAATCTCTATTATTTTTGATACTTGATCACACACAAAAGAGGTTGGAATATTAATGGAAATTAGGATGATGAATAAAATGAATTCCATTATCCCATCTGAGCAGTTCAAAGCCTTTCCTCAAAAGTAATGACTGGAAATATTTTAGATTTAATTACTGTTACAGGAGCTAAATACTTAGTATTAAATTGTCTCCCTGACTGAATTACTGTGGGAAGAGAGGGCAAAGAGTTTTGCTTCTAACTCATTTCTAACCGTAACTTAAATGCATCAAAGATAGTTTGCTTGGAACTGAGATAATACCCTATGTATATATTACTTTCTGATGTTGTGAGAGGAATACAATGTGGAGAATCTAGAGGCATGGAAAGTTAACATGGCTTTTAGTCTGCCTTTCAATTATTACATGCCTCAAGAGAGCTTTTAACAAGCGTTGGGAACAAAAATTCTTTGGTGTGAGGCTAAAGATCCATGCTATTGATTAAAGAAGGAATTATGTTGGAGGCAGTAAGCGTAAAAGACAGAGTTGGCATTCCTTCTGGGAAAGTTTTGAGATCTCCTTCCTTTCCTGCTTACTATGACAGGGCCACCCCTTCCTGCATTGTGGGTGTGCCAAGATACTACTCGGTTTCTGGGCATAAATTGATCGCACATCCCTACACTTTTGAAGGTAGATGTCATCATGTGACTTGCTTGGGTCAATGACAGTGTAAGTGGAGATGAGATAGCTTTTGTATGGAAGCATTTATTGCTGGTGTGAGAAACTCCAGTGTTCTTTCTCCTACACCCCAGAATGGCAGTAAAAATGGTGTCCATCATCCTGATGTGAAGATTGTGTCAGGGCTCTTTCTGATGTGTAATGGACATGTAGTCTGAATTAGAAATGATTTGTGTATGTATGTATATATGTGCGCATGCTTAGATTCCTGAGATTTTGGGGACTGTTATATGATACAGGTATTTCAGAGAATTTTCCCTTTTAAAGGAACATTGACTTCAAACCATTATTAACTTAGATAATCTCAAAAAGTTCTATTCTCTGGGATCGGAAAGAGATTTTTTCCTGAAAAGTGTCCATGACTTGGGTTACTGATTCCTAGGTTGAACTCTAAATAACCTCGTTAGGGATCCTGAAATACCATTTTATTTATTTATTTACCTGCAGATCTATTTATTCATTTGAGAAAGGGAAAGACAATGCTTGGACAGGGAGGGGCAGAGGGAGAGAGACAAGCAGACTCCCGTGGAGCAGAGAGCCCTAGTACCCTCAGATCATGACCTGAGCCAAAGTCATATGCTTAACCAACAAAGCCACCCAGGCACCCCAAGAAGTAGCATTTTTAATGGAATTCTTTTAGGTGGGTCAGCCATGATAAGTTAGCACTGATATCCAACTCAAAGTTGCATAATTTACTTTGGTATTCTTTACATGTGACAGAACATGTGCTAAATGGTTAATAATGGCTAATGATTATTGATTACCTTTATGTGTTAGTTTTATATTTGGCCCTTTAATCTTTACTATAACCCTATCACAGAGGTAGGAACATTAACGTTATAGGTGGGTATAGCAGTTCAGTGACTTGAATAAGTTGGTTTATTTTGAAAATGGTCAGTAGGTATAGGTTATACTATTCCCGTTTAGAGATAACAAAGTTCATATTATACAGAGAATATTATTTTTGTTTTGTTTTATTTTAGCTAGAGGATATAGATCCATCCATTTTATTGTCAAACACGTTTTAAAATTTAAGATTGAAAAGTCCAGAATTTAAACCATGTCATATTATGATGTAATCCATTTCTGGATTCTTCTTACCCTCTTCGATTGTAGCAAGTGTTATGATTCAAGCTTTAAGAAGCTTTAACAACCTATAATTATAGTCTGATTCACAGCTGGTTTTTGTCTGTGAAATTCAGTCTTTTGAGATACTGAATTCTGAAAAGAGTCTTGTGATAGTGACAAGGCTCTATGTTGTCACTTGGAGATCTGAGATACTCTATCTTAGATTTCTCTTCACTGAAATATTTGATAGAATTTTGAAGAAAGGATCTAAAAATCTACTCCTTTATTTACCTATTTATTCAAATGTGTGTTAGGTTCTCCCTGTATTTGAGTTCATAAAGGGTTTGGCAAAGACCCTGGGCTCAGCATAAAAGGTTGAATTGCAGCCACTCCAGGCTCAAGAGATGCCTTAGGAGTTTTACAAGGTTCATATGCTTTACCAGATTTTTGGAGTATTAGAGCTATAAAGGGAGGAACCCTGGAATCTATGCATTAATGTAAAGGTTTAAATATTTATAAGTTCTCTTGAAGAAAACATGTGTGACTGGTTCCAAATCTGCACACTTTACACTTCTTCACTGAACTCAGTTTCCCACTGGGATCTATGTAATCACATTTTGAAGGATAAGATGCATGTTAGTAAAAATACTCACTTTAATGGGTCTTTTGGAGGCTTTAAATGAGTATCTCATATTCTCAGTAACTTTTAATTTGTTTTTTAAAGGTCTAGGCTTGTCTTCTGAATTTTGTGTTATACATTAGGCCATTTTCAACTCTTCTGTCATTTTTTTTTTTTTTTACCTTAGAGCAAATGTTCCTAAAATCTTATTCATAAGTTATAAAAACGACATAGTTCAGTCTTTATAAATACAGACATGTTATTTATAACAATAACATGATGCATATGTTATTTTAACTATATAATAATCAATACCTGAAAGCAGTGGGTGAATTGGAAATATAGAAGAAAGACAAATAATAAATTTTGTCCATTCACAAAGTAAACTCTTCTATTAGCCTTTTATCTTATTTTGATATGTTACTGTATTCATTATGCATGTGGTATATATAAATATACACACAAATGTATATATATACATATATACATGTATCTATATATGTTGTATATATATCTATAAAATATATACTATATATTATTTATTTTATATATAATATATAAAAATTATATATACATGTGTATATATACACATATGTATTTATACACATGTGTATATATAGTATATATTCTTTAAAAGTGTGTGAGGTCATATAAGGTTTTTTTCTGCAATTTTTTTTTTTTTTTAAAAATCTCCAAGGCCATCTTTACTTTGGACACCAGTCACAAGTTTGGGGGTCCCCTAGACCACTCTTAAATATGATAATTTGTTAGAAGGACTCACAGAACTCAATGAAAGCTATCTGACTCAAGCTTAAATGATACAGATTAAAAGTCAGCTTTTAATGAAAGAGGTACACGGGGCAGAGTCCAGGAGAGTTCTGAGGGTCAAGTCTTTAGCCATGGACAGTTCTAGGTTCTCCCAGCAATGATGAATAATAATACCCTCTAATTATTGCCAACCAGGAGGCTCACTTAAGCCTTGGCATCCGGCATTTTTACTAGGTCTTGGTTATGGGTGAACCCCTGCACGACTGACCTTAGTTTTCAGACCCTTGAGAGGTCAGGTTAATACTGCGATCCAAACCCCCCCACCACCACCATAAATCACATTATTAGCATGTCTAGATGGGTATTTCCTGATTAAGTTTAAAAAATATCCTTTTCAGGATGGAGGAGATAGATATTTCAAGGGCATTTTTCTCCACATTGCCATAATGGCTTAAGTATATAAAAGTATGTATTTTTTTTTCTCTCAATAACTATGTTATGCTTCAGAGTAATTTTATTCTTTGATCTTTGTATTTAATGTTACAATCTTCTATATTTCTGTGTTGTATCCATAGACTAGGTTTCTTGAGTGAAATTTATTGCTTCTGAAAGGTAATTAATAATTTCAAAGATTCTGCTTAACCTTACTAAATTTGCAATTCAGGTATATTTTAACAGTTTACCTTTTCAGTTTGCTTATGTTAAGGTTCAACAAATTATTATTTTTCTTTTGTCTTTTTTTCTCTTACTCTTTTAATAAAGGTTACATATATTTTGCTCATTTTACTTTTTTAGATCTCAGGGTATCCTAAATGAAGAAAAAACAAATGCTTTCAGTCTTGAGGCGGGTTTTTCCCCTCAACTGTCTTGCTTTTTAATTGTTTTGATGCTTCAATGGGTTTCCCTTTTATGATGTCAGATACCAATCTTTTCACATATTTTTCATCAACTTTTATGCTTAAGATGTTCTCTCTCATAAAGAAGCTAAATTGGCATGTTAAATTTCTTTTAATATTCACTTTTATTAATATTTGCATCTAATTCTACAGTCATAAACAACTTGTTTTGTACATGATGTATAGATTTAGATTTTTCTCTACCCATCAATTACTGATGATCTTTGAGCTCATATAGTTAGCATATTTTTGTGCTTTTTTTTAGTGTCTACTACAGGGTTATCCTGTTATAATTCCATTAATCTCTGTTGCAATAACATTTATACAATTTTATTAGCCCATTTTGTTTGGATATTATGGGTTATACCCATCCATAGTTTCTAGCACTGTTTTCCCATATTTATGACTAGTTGAGTTCAGAAATGTGTCAACAAAGCTGGTGATGAGAACACAGACGGTACCCTTGTTGCTTATCTGTAGATGATCCATGGTACCTTGGGTATATGGAATACTGCCTTCACGAAGGAAGTAGACCATGTTTTCTCAGCCTTGCCAAACACGTTGTCTATGAAAATACCTACAGACAAAATGACATAAGTTCAGCATATAAAATAAATTAGTGGGCTAGGGGTAGCCCACTACTACTAATGTAAAGTTGAAATTCTTAGTAATTTTATCCAATCTATATTGGATATATTACCCAATCTAATCCATTTGGATAGTTTTCCAGGAAAATTTGTTTTCCAATATTGGATATTCAAGCTTTAGTTACATGCAGAGGCTATTTTTCTGGGATATTGTGTATAATAGTTTGAAATAGGGAAGTGCTCTTATAACTTACAATAGTGTTCATGCACTACCTTAGCAGTTTTCATAAAATATTTTTTTGTGAACTATCTAGTAGGGCTGGAAGATATTATATAAGTTAATAACATACATGTTTAGACAAATATTACATGTGCATCTTGGAGTTTCATAGTTCTTTTTATTACAATGTGATATTTTTATGGCATACCAAATATATTTTAGGATTTTTTTTTTTTAAATCACATGAAAATTGGCACCATTCCTTGATAGGCTAATAACTAAGCATTAAAAATCAACCTTGTAACCAGCATAATAATAAAGGACTGTTGCTTAAATAGTAGTTCTAAAGCTAGAGTAGAAAATGTGCTAATGAAAGTTTCCCCCTAGTAATTACATTTAATGTTTCAAGTCTCTCATTTTATGAATTATTTTTGATTTTTTATATGGAACTACGTCTCAAATTCTTTCCTTCCCTTACTCATCATGAGCCTCTCTCTCCTCCTTTTAGCAATCTTCCTGAGCTCTTTTCGGGTGCCATATGAGGAAATCAAAATGATGATATTGGAAGTGGATGAAACACAGTTGGCAGAGTCTATGATTCAGGTAAACAAACTGGCAGAGAGCTTAAATTCCAATATTTCATAGCAAGCTTCTCATTAAATAGAAATTTGTAAGTGAAGCAAAATTCTTAAACCAAATCATTCAACTGGAAAATCATTGCTGCATAATTAGTTTTAGCATAACTTCTGCTTTGCCAGGAGATAAAACTCTGTATCTTCTCTTAACTGCAAACCAAATATAATGCTATCAAAATGATTACATTTCAATTATTTTAAATGACTCTTTCTGAAAGGAAACTTGTTTAATTTTACATATATGTTTTTGTTTTGGTTACAGTTCAGTTTAGTAGTATGTTAATTAATGTTTATTTGTATTATCCTTTTAGAATATGTTTTTCTTAGACTTTGGTCTTATGAAGTCATATTATGATTTTGTATAGAAGATAGAGGGAGTGTTCTCTTTATTTGAAGTTAGCTTTATGAATAACCCTCCCTTGAGTCGTTGGTGTGCCTATGAGTGCTAGAAATTGTGGGCATAGCATTCTGAATCCATTCAGGAGGCTATGATTTTTTCAAAATGGTTTTTACCCACAGTAGTATTTAAGGAACGCTAGTGAGGGGCCAGAGTTACTTGCTGAGTTCCACATAAGGCATCAATAATGCATATCTTGATAAAATGTAAAAGTGGTGAATCAAACCACAAAATATATAGGGAGAGAATAATCTGTTTACTATCTTTCATTCTTATAATGGATGTACTTGGGAAAAGGATGTTTTTTTTTAGCAATAAAATGAAACCAGAGATTATTTGCTAGTGTCAACACATCTTTACAATTATTTCAGACATTTACATCAGTAGATGGTATCTTTAGCAGCCTTTGACTTGCCCCTCCTACCTTGTCTTCCCAATATGGCTGTGACATAATCCCAGTAGGAGTTTGCCCTGTGAGTCGCTGAGACTCCCAAACAAACGATTCAGTAACTCTTGAAGGTTTTATCCTCTGGCACTTTTCTTTTTACTAGATTTTTGTCTAATTTACTTTTGACTATAAATGGACCTTGTTGTTCGGAATAGACTTCAAGTTCCTTAAAGGAAATTTTTCTACTTAATACATGTTTGTGTTTTTCCTAATGTGTTTGTTGAATATTTACAGGGTCGCTTTTAACTTGATTATATGAATGCGTTGGATGTTCAGGTGGATCTTGGGTAGGGATGAGGGAAAAATTTGGATTTTTTTAAGTTCATGTCCAACGATCATCCAGGTCTGTAAAATTTCTTGATATATTAGTTTTCTATTGCTGCTATAACAATTTATCATAACTTCAGTAGCTGAAAATAACACAAATATATCAGCCTACATTTCTATTGAACAGAAATCTGATGTGTGTCTTACTTACCATGCTTAAGTCAAGGTGTTGGCAGGCTTACATTCTTTTCTACAGGGTTTAGAAAAAGCTTCTTTTCCTGGCTCATGGCTGCTTACATTCCTCGGCTTGGGACACGTTTCTTCAACTCTGAAGCAATGTTGCCTTTCTCTCTCCTTTCTTTCGTAATCACATCTCCCTCTGGCTCCATTATTCTGTTTCCCTCTTTCACTGGTAAGAACCTTTGTGGTTACATTTGGCAGTTCAGATAATACAGAAAAATTGTCCTATTTTAAAGTCTGCTGATAACAACATTGATTTCCCTTTGCCATGTAACCTCATATTTCCACAATTTCTTGGGATTAGGTGTGGACATCTTGGAGGATGTGGTTTAGGTCATCTTGCTTACCACACCTACGAATATAAAACGAGTTTTGGGGATTTAAGATCTAAAGACTTAGTTTGAATATTTTTATACTAAAAATAAGAATTTCATGCTCTTTGAAGTCTGACTTAAAAAATATGTTCCTAATTGTAAAGTGAAGAACTGCCGATTTTGAAAAGGGCATAGAGAAAACATTACTCGGTAATAATCACCATTTTGGTAAGTTCTGTTCAGAATCATAACTTTCTTCCATCATTTCTTGTTACTTATTCCTATATAACCAGATGTCAGTAATATGCTGTTTGTTGTTGTTGTTGTTTAGTATGCTGTTTTTGATGCCAGTTCTCTACCTCATTCTTTACCCATTTGCCTTCATTTGTCATATAGTAATTAATTCATTTAGCAAATATTTTATTTTACCTACTATGTGCAAGGCATGTGGAATTTATAGTTTGGCAAGGGAAATGACATTTGCATAAACATGACTGGATCAGGATTAATTGATTTTAAGATTTATAGACTGTGTTAGGGGAGTGCTGTGCCATGTGTGGAGGCAAGGGCTCTTACATGTGTGCATGTGTAGAGGTGAGGGTTCTGCAGGGTTGGATAACAGTATGGATGTAGAAAAGGCAGTAGGACCATGTGAGTAATGTAGCAGGCGTCAGTTATTCTGGCCCTAATAATTCCCTGTGCTGTGAGAGAAAAGCTGGGGGGTGGGAGCAACTGCAAAAAGTTTAGTTTGATAGGACCTTAAGATTTGTGAAAGGATGGTAAATTTGATAAAGGGAGAGACCAAGGGAGTTTGGGCCTCTATTCTTACAAATCACAAGAATTTCATTACAAAGCAAAGCTAATGAAGTGAAAAATTAATAAATTCATGATAAAAGCTTAATTATATGTGAACTACAGATATCGAAGGAGATTTGATGGTCATCTAAAAGGATCATGAAGAAATTCAGAGGCCTGGTTAGTAAATAGCTCAAATAATCTAGCTATCAGCTAGAATGGTTGATGGAAACAACCATTGGGGCTCAGGCAATTTTCATAAGAGAAATTTCTATTTGTATGGAAAAATCCTCTATTGCTTTTATTCAGTTGGTAGTTTTAGTAGTAATACTTTTTTAGGGACGATCTTAAATTGTCACTTTTTTTGTTTGTTTTTGGCCAGTCAACCAAGTTTTTTTCCAAAGGTACACAGTGAGTCCACAACTTGTTCTTTGATCTAACTCTTTTGATATAGAATGTCCTCTAACATTATTTTTAACTAATGACACCATTTGGGGGGAAGTTTTTCCCCATAAATATATATATAGCATGATGTAGGCTTAATTATAACTTATACTTGACTTGGGTTTGTACAGAGTATACTGATATTATAATCTGGAGATGTGAGCACCAACCACTCTTTTTCTTAATTTTAATATCAGGGCACTAACTTGCTTATAACACTGTTATAGTCAATTTTATTTTGATACAGAGGATCTATATAGACTTTGTCTCCAGGATTGTGTAATCATTAAAATTCTAACAGGGAAGATAATTTGTGTGTTTATTTGGCCTTTCTCCATTGGGAGAGTTTCTCTTTTCTAAATGTGTGGCTCGGGAAAGGCCATGGATAAAAGACAAAGGAGCCTGTGGTTTCTGGACAGCTGATGATATAGGCAAAAGACCATGGGTACTTAAGTTCCTAAAGGAGCTCCCTATAGGCTTTTTATCTGCAAAGTGTATCATTCTGTGTCTTCAGTGCCTTCCCAAGTTTCCCTTCCCATCAGAAAAGTTTGTTTTAGAGATACTTTAATTTTTATTATTAAAACTGTAATCATGTTCATTAAATCTTGCAAGCGGTTTCATTAAAATTTCCTGAATTTCATTTCTTTTTCTTGCCTTTTAGTAGCAGTATGATAATTTCTTTTATCCCCTTGAATGAAGCGTTAAAATGTTTGGCTTTGCCTGAAATTTCTGACATTTAATTCCCTAAAGCTGAAATGTAATTGATCACATTTACCCAGGTGAGAAATCTGTTCCTTTGGTGTAGGTTGAGTTTTTCTTTCTCCGTTTTATGGTTAATCAAATAAACATTCAGTAGCACTTGATTTGAATATATAACTCTGGAGAGAGAAGAGGAAAATTGACTGCTTTCAGGATGCAGAGAATGTAGTGTAAGGCTGAGTACAAGGCTGAGGTTACCTAGAAACAAAAGGAAAGGTTGACTTTTTCAGTGGTTTCTTTCCCATAGTTGATTAGTAAGTCTTTCTAGAATTCAAAAAGCACATTTGGTGAAGATATTTTCTTGTGGTTTTAATTTTTAGAACCTAATAAAACATCTTCCTGATCAAGAACAGTTAAGTTCATTGTCTCAGTTCAAGAATGACTATAACAACTTATGTGAACCCGAGCAGTTTGCTGTTGTGGTAAGTACCGTCCATCTCTCAGCATTTGCTCTTCTGGGTGGGGGTTTTTGTACTGTGCCACACGGGAAAGGAAAGGTCAGACCTTTCCCTTCGGGATTGTTTCATAAACCTTCAGTGTCCATCTTGCCTTTTTTAACCTCAGGATATTTATGAAAAATTATCTTGATTTCAAATATATATATTGAAACTGTAGCCTTAAGGGAAGTCCAAGGAGTTTTTAAGAAGCATGAGCATGATTTTGTGTGTGTGTGTGTGTGTGTGTGTGTGTGTGTTTTCTCTCTTTTATGTCAGAATGTAAGGTGAAAACTGCACTCCTATGGCAGAAGGGTATATTTATGTTTTATTCTGAAGCTAGCTATGTATCCCAACGTATTGCAAGAATAGCTTCAGTTTCTTGTTCTATCACTCACCTCCGTTCATCTCCTATTTTGGACTCGAATTAGAAATACAGTCTCCTTCTTGGCAATGAAGATGAAAAATGAATACCTTTTTAAGAAAAAATTTTTGAGACCCCTTGATAATCATCTCGTTCCAGCCTCCTATTTTATAGAAGTTGGGGTCCGAAGAGGTAAAAATACTTGCCAATGTTATATATTAGCTGAGTTGCAACTTAAAATTAAGATTTTATCAAGCTTTTTTCTGTACTTTTTTCCTTCCATGATCATTTTGAGGTTGGTTACGTTTAGTCATCATGACAATACGTTAGTGTTTCATTTCTTTTTAATTTTTTTTTTAAAGATTTTACTTATTTGAGAGAGAATAAGAGAGAGAGGGAGAGAGAGAGAGAAAGAAACAAGCGGTGGGGGGAGGGGGGGACAGAGAGAGAAGGAGAAAGAGACTCTCCACTGAGCACAGAGTCTGACACAGGGCTCCATCCCTGGGATCATAACCTGAGCCAAAGGCAGATGCTTAACCAACTGAGCCACCCAGGTGCTCCCATTTCTTTTTTATATGTGAGATTCTTTATTTCCCTTTTATCTTCAGTTCTATTACCAACCTCCAGGGATATGATAGAATTGTATTTGATATAATTTTGAAAATTTGGGTTGACTAACTAAAGGACTGTCTGCATACCATATTTTACATGTTATAGGCATTTGCTCTTGAACTACTTCCTGTCCCTTCATAAACCCATTCTTCCTCATCCCTCGCCAGCACCTGTCCCCTTCCTGAGTTCACAAAACTCTGATTAGAACACAGAAAGGGGAAAATAAAGGGTTTTCCCCTATTCATTGTCTTAATATTTTGATAACTTATTTACAAAAGTGTTTTTCTTTTTTCTTACCCAGTTCTCCAGAATACCATTTTATCTTCTCTTTTTCTCTTTCTTCTGTATTTCCTTCTTTGCTTTATATTCTATTACCTGATCACATTGTCTTTCTTTTGATCCCTATTTGATCCCTGTCTTCCATTGGGAATAAGTGAATAAGGGAGAATTTGCATTAAGTTTTTAACCACAGACTTTTTTGCCCATCTCTTTTGACTCTTGAATGAAGATGACAAAATGTAAAATTACAGTTTTAAAGTATTTCCCATTCACATTAAATCTGAAACACACACAAGCTTATGTGGAAATGCATATTTAGCAAGTAACATTTTACACTGAGCATCATCACAGAGAAAATGTAAAATTCTTGCCATGTTTTAATGATTTTCACAGAAGAATGAGCTCAAACTTGCAGTTATTTTAGGTGTATTTAAAATAGCCAGATTATGCCCTTCTTTGAAAATCTGGAGTTCACTTCAAAGAGCCATGATTTACAAGCAGATCATACTAGCACTACATTCTAGCACTACATCATAGTGCTAGAGGTTATAGTTTTGATTTTTAGACAGAGGCGGACCACTTCCATTTTGAGACATCTCAGCTCAAAGTTGACCTTGAATCTATACATTCTATGCTGGGTTGTACCTGATTGCAAATGAAATTTAATGTAGAAAGAGTAATTCTATTGAAAAACATTGGCTATAAATAATATGAACAGTGCTTTATTATATGTTGATAGTGAATATTCTTGAAGACATTTTTGTAAGTTCTAGTTTGTGTGGTACTAAAATTTTAAGACATAATTGCTTTCATGAAAGGAAAAAGACATTTGAGAAGGGAAATATAGTTTGTGTGTGTGTATGTTTGTATTTATTTATTTATTTATTTAGTCAAATAATAATGTTCTTCAACTTTACCTTCTTCCATTGCGACTTGTCATCACTGCCAATCTCCCTCTACTTCTCAGACACCTCTCCCCCTCACCAAAAAAAGGAGAGGGGGGAAACATGCTTAAAGTTCTAAACAGTACTTGAGAATTACCAAAAAAAATGATGGCCAAAAATTATAGAACACTGTGGAATGCCTGAAGTTTTTGGTACTTTCTGAATTAAAAGCTCAATATTAAGTTTCTTTAAAGAGTGGTATTTTTTCAATTTATCAGGGTAATATAAGTAACATGATTTGGTGGTTTTAGGGAACTGGTTATAATGATCATGTATATTTCTTTGATTCCGATTATATTGTTTCACTTTTAAAGTAATAAATTTAATTATGTTTTTATCAAAGATGGGCTATTACTTTGGGATAACTGCAGATTCCTACATGACTTTGATCTTGTAGAAGAATATTTACTCATTGACTAAACTTAGATTTAAAGTACTAATTATTTTTACCTAAAAACCATCAATGTTTCACAGATAAGGAATAGGCAAGGGTTAGGATAGCCTTTGCACCCCTGCCCCCCAAAAGGCCCACACTTGCCTTTTCATTTTCACCCAAGAGAGACTTACTTTTAGCTCTGTGTCGTATTCAGGTTCTGTAACCTGATAGTGATTTCTATATTGTTTTCATTTTAACAAAAATCAGTTAAGGATAGCTCAGCCAGTTTGTTGTCCCACCTCTTGGTTAGGATCTCAGGGAAATGAGATCATGCCCCATGTTAGGTTCCATATTGGGCCTGGAGCCTGCTTAAGATTCTCTTTTCCCTCCCCCCTTCCTCTTGCTCTCTCGCTCTCCAACTCCAACTTAAAAAAAGTTAGTTATAACTCTACAATTATATTATTTGCCAGTTTAAATTTTTCTTTCATCAACTAATATAAATTTACTGATTTGATTAATGTGAATTACATACAGATTTCTCAGAAAGGTGTGTTCCATTTCAACCAGCATCAAAATTTGATAGAACAAAATCACTATAGTTTGTGTTATGTAATTGATCTTAATTCCACTAAAGAATTATGTAAAACAATAAAAAGCAGCTCCACCAGGAAATTGGCATTTGTTTATTTTCTCTTTGATAGAAAGGCAGTGTGCAAAAGTAAACATCCAAAATGCTAGTAACCAATGTCAATTGAAGACCAATTCGAATATATAAGATATAACATGTAAGTTAGAAATATGCTTTAACTTTTGTCATGTATTACTTAGATATAACTTTTTAGGACTCTGTGTCCTTTTATAGAGTGTGGTATACTAATAGGCTATTGAGAAATACTATGCAAATAGTCATGAAATTTTATGTTTCTGAAGCTTTCTTTTAAAAATATATTTTATATATTTTTAAAATTTAAATTCAATTATTTAACATTAATGTATTATTGGTTTCAGAGGTAGAGGTCAGTGATTGATTAGTCTTATGTAATACCCAGAGCTCATTACATCACGTGCCCTCTTTAATGCCCATCACCCCGTTATCCCATCTCCCAACCCCACCTCCCCTCCACAACCCTCAGTTTCTTTCTTATGATTAAGAGTCTGTTGTGGTTTGTCTCCTTCTCTGATTTCGTGTTGTTTTAGGACTCCCCTATGGTACGCTGTTTTCTTTCTTAAATTCCACATATGAGTGAGATCATATAATTGTCTTTCTCTGATTGACTTTGATATGTCTGTATTCTCTCCTGGTTTTCTATAACATAGTATTTCATATGCACTTTATTTTTCCCTTGAAACTGGAAGCAAAATTTTTTAATGGAGATACTGTCACTATCCAAAAAAAAAAGTTTTTAATGCATGAATAACAGATACAGGTACTTCCATGCTGTAAAGAGTTTAGTCACTCATCTGTTACTTTTAATAATTCAGAGTCTTGAGGTACCTTTATGAACTAATTCTCTTTTCAATCTTTATGACTTGGACATTGGCCAGTTAGAGTAGGACAGTTGTAAGCTGCTCTGGGGCTGGTCGCATCTGTGCTCTGTAGTCTAGTTGTGATGGCGATGCCGGTGGTGGTCTGGTACCTTTTGGAATTGATCATCCAGTGCTGTGAATTCAGGACCTAATAGTCTAATGATACTATTAAGTTGTTTTTGTAGCTAAGTAGACTATACGTATCGGTCCTATGTTTTCTGGGAGATGTTGACATATGAAAAATAATATCCCTTCATAAATCTTAATTTGAAATATTCTTTCCCCTGGACGGTTCTGGACTCTCTTTGTTGTTGAGATATCTTTTTATATTTGGTATGCCCTCTCCTCTTCCTTTATTCAACTTAACTTTCCATCAATAAGTGAAGAAGTGAAAATATACCTGCCTACCTCTTTTCTTGGATTTCTTCCTTCCCTCTTCAGCTCTAATACCTCCTCATTTATCCTCCCAAAATATTGCCTACTTACTGAAGGTTTACTCCCCTTGGGTAGAACCAGATTTTAGTTGTATAACTATTTTTTTATATTTGCAGTTTCTTTCATCAGTAAACCATTAGGTAAAATCACTGTTCTCACAGTATCATGGTTTAACTGTGAGAGAAATCAGATATGTGAATATTCAGTGGGATCAGAAGATGAGCTGAAGTTTGGAAAGATGCCTAAAAATTTGCATTTGAAACTTGATGCATTAGACTTTCTTTGATTAAAAATTCTAGGTTTTTGAGTATTTGTCTCCACATTACTTAATTCTCTTAAGCTGTCTGTTCTTCAAAGGGATTAAAGCATTTATAGGAAGGTTGAACTGAACAAATGCCCTGTTTGTATTCTGTATTTTGAGCTACCACCATTTGGTGTCACTATAGGGCAGGGTTTTTAAACTTTGTGCAGGAGAGCCCTCCGTTGTTTTGTTTTGTTGTTGTTGTTGTTTTAATCAAAAACTGTTGTAGGATATTTACGCATATTTCCCTGCATTAAAAATGCCTGTTTAAAATATACCCTAATATTCTTGTTGTAAAACATTCAAATAACGTATAAAAATAGTGAATACAATGTGGAAGCTCCTTGTATCTCACTAGCTCACTGCATTCCATACAAATTATTTTCAACATTTCGTTCAACTTCCAATCCTGTTTCTTTATATTCCCAAATACATGCGTGTTCATGTGAACATTTAGAAAAATATATTGTTCTGAAACTTTGTCATTGTAAAAAATATATTTTGGAGATAGTTATTTTCATGATGAACTGGTTTAAAAAAAATTTCTTTTTAAGATTTTATTTTTTTGTCAGAGACAAAAAGCACGAGCAGGGAGAAGGGCAGGCGGAGGGAGAGGCAGTCTCCCCACTGAGCAAGGAGCCTGATGTGGGACTCAATTCCAGAATACTGGAATCGTGACCTGAGCCAACAAAGCCACCCAGGTGTCCCTGGTTTTAAATTCTTGAATGGTATTTTATGGTCTCTACTGTGACTTCTTCTTTTAACTATTCCTCTAAAGAAGGTTGGTTAATTAGAGGGTTTTAAAATAATTTTGTATACATCTTCCTGTATGTACTTGAAAATTTTATTCAGAAATATTATGTCAATACCCATTTAAAAAAATTGTATGTTCCCGGGGTTTTTTAAAAGAGTAATTCTACATTCATATTTATATATACATTTGAAGGCAGTGCATCTTAGATGTTGTGAGTATGGACTATGGGTTTCAATCCTAGACCAACCTTATTAGCTGTGTGCTCTTGGGTACTTATTTTCTGTACCTCAATTTTCTTATTTATGAAATGAGACTGTATTACTTCCTGGTACTGCTATAACAAATTACCCACTAACTTAGTGACTTCAAACAACAAAAGTTGTTTGGGGGTTAGAAGTTCAAAATGGGTCATCAGGGCTGCATTCCTTCTGATGGCTATGGAAGGATAGTTGTTTCCTTTTTCCAGCTTCTGGAGACTGCTCACATTCCTTGGCTCATGGTCCAGCATCACTGTGGCTTTTATCATCACATCTTATCTGACCCTCTTCTCTCCTTTTATAAGAGTCCTCTGATTATTTTGGGCCTATTTGGATACTCCAGGATAATCTCCCCTTCTAAAGATTCCTAATTTAATCACATCTGCAAAGTCCCTTTGACATGTAAAAGTGTTAGGGAATAGCGGTTATATTTAAGGGATCATCATTCTACCAATCCCAGTGACAGTAACAGTGCCTATCTGCATTGTCTTCTCCTGAGTATTGAAAAATCAATATAGTGAATATGTGTAAATCCTCTTAAAATGTTAAACTCTTTGTAAAAGTTAGTTTTGTTATTAATATTATTTTTGAGGGAAGAGTCCTAGAATTTCAATTACTAGGTTAAAGGTATTTTTTATCTTGATAGTTTTTGCTAAATTACTTTTCCAAGATACATGTGTTAACGTATACTTAGAAACAATATGTGTGGATATTTTTTTCCCAGTATAGTCACCGATATTTAATATTATCTTTTTTTTCCCACTTGTTTGTATATATTTAACTTTATATTTTTTGGTTATGAGATGATATTGAAGCAGTTATTATATATTATTTTTCTTCTTAGAACTGCCTATAATATCTTTTAGTTTACTCTTTTTTCCTTCTAGTTTGTAGAATCTTAGGTAATCTTTTTGTTACTTCTTTGTAAATATTTGCAATTTTTCTTAATGCTTCTCACTTGTCTCTCTGCTTTTATTTATGATGTCTGTTGTTTTCTAGCATTTTCAAAGTTTGGTTTTAAAAGTAAGTTGAGATAAAGAGACCCATGTTACTCATTTAATGACAGGAATTTATCCTGGGTATACAGACAGGCGTGGTCCTTTGTATATAAGAAGAGCATGGTTCCTAATTTATAATAAGACCAGGTGATTCAGTCTTTAGTTTGACTGCAGGAAACATTTATAAAGATATAAAATGTGTGTGAAATGCCACAGACTATCCTTCACTGCCTCCCTCAAGTTCTTCATATGCTTCCCATTGCTCTTACATGGATGTCTGCAGTTCTTTCAAATAGCATTAGACCTTAAAAAAATCATGGAAGTATAATTGATATATAATAAAATGCACACATTTAACTTTGTAGAATTTGATTTTGTAGTATATAATGAAATAGATAATGAAACCATCACCATAATCAAGATAATGAGCATATCCATCACCCCCAAATGTTTCCTCATCTTTCTAGGAGCCCCTCCTTCCCATTCACCAAGAACTCAGTCTTTAATGAAGCATTATTGCCTCCCCCCCTCCTCAGGCCTTAGTTTTCCCTTCTCTGGACTACTTTTCCTGTAAAATTTAGTATCCTTCCTCTTTGTTACTATAATGTCCTATGCATATCTCCAAATGTCTCTTATTCCCCTAGAACACAAGTGTTCTTTTACACAGGACGGTCTTCATTATGTTCAGAATTTTCTATAAGCTGAAGTAGCTCATGTTTATCTTCATATTTCCAACACATAGTGTATCTTCCTGCACATGGTAACCATATGATAGTAACTAAATGCATATATAAAATAAGAGATGAACAGAAAGGAGGGAAAATGTATGGTAAGAACAATAAAATAACAAAATTTGAAGAGTTTTTTAAAGAAGATTTTGCTGTTTTAAAGTTGTTTTTGGTTCACAGCAATATTGGGGGGAAGGTCCAGAGATTTCCCATATACCCTCTCCCTAACACACCCATGGCCTCCCCCGTTATTAACACCCCCGTTATTAACAGAGTGGTACATTTATTACAGTTGATGAATCATTATTATCACCCAAATTCCGTAGTTTACATTATAGCTTACTCTTGGTATTGTACATTTTCTGGGTTTAGACAAATGTATAGTGATATATATCCATCGTATGGTATCATATGGATATTGTTATTTCCCTAAAACAAATGTCTTTTAAAATCACTTTTAAAAAAAGTTTAAATTTAATTCCAGTTAATTAACATACAGTGTAATATTAATTTCAGGAGTACAATACAGTGGTTCAGCACTTCCATATAACACCTGGTGCTCATCCCAAGTGTACTCCTTAGTGCCCATCACCTATTTGACCCATCTCCCCACCTACCTCCCTCTGGTAACCATCAGTTTGTTCTTCATAGTTAAAAGTGTTTCTTGGTTTGCCCATCTCTCTGCCTCCTTCCCCCGCCCCTTTTACCCTTTGTTCATTTGTTCTGTTTCTTAAATTCCACATATGAGTAAAATCATATAGTGTTTATTTTTCTCTGACTGACTTATTTTACTTAACACAGTACTCTCTAGTTCCATCCGTATCATTGCAAATGACAAGATTTCATTCTTTTTTATGGCTGAGTAATATTCTGGTGTGTGTGTGTGTGTGTGTGTGTGTGTGTGTGTTGAAACACATACACATATCACCTCTTCTTTATCCATTCATCAGTCGATGGATGGGTGGGCTGTTTTCACAATTTGGCTGTCATAGATAAAGCTGCTGTAAACATTGAGGGCCATGTAGTCCTTTGAGTCAGCATTTTTTAATTTGGATTAATACCTCCTGGTTCAATTGGTGGATCATAAGGTACTTCTATTTTTAACATTTTGAGGAACCTCCATATTATTTTCCAGAGTGACTGCACCAGTGTGCATTCCTACCAAAATTGCGTGAGGATTTTACTTTCTCCACATCTTCACCAATACCTGTGGTTTCTTATGTTGTTGGTTTTAGTCATTCTGACAGCTCTGAGGTGATAGCTCACTGTAGTTTTGATTTGCATTTCCCCAATGATGAGTGATATCAAGCATCTTTTCATGTGTCTTTTGGCCATCTCTATTTCTACTTTTGAAAAATGCCTGTTCACGTCTTCTCTCATTTTTTAATTGGATTATTCATTTTTGGGGTGTTGGTAAGTTCTTTATTTTGGATACTAACCCTTTATCAGATATATCATTTGTAAATATTTTCTCCTGTTTCATAGGTCTGCCTTTCAGTTTTGTTGTTTCCTTTGCTATGCAGAAGCTTTTCATTTTGATGTCCCATTAGTTTATTTTTGCTTTTGTTTCCCTTGCCTCAGGAGACATAAAGTCACTTTTTAAAATGAAAATGTTAAGTATTTTGAGATAATTATTTTAATTTTTGTTAATGTGAATCTCTAGATAATGACTTCTCTATGGCAGGAATGGGTGAATTCAAAAGAAGACCAAGTAACTTATAAGCATAAAAATCTGAATTCACTCTTTTTTTAAGAAGTGGAATTTAGGGGCGCCTGGGTGGCTCAGTGGATTAAAGCCTCTGCCTTCGGCTCAGGTCATGATCCCAGGGTCCTGGGAATAAGGGCTTTCTGCTCAGCGGGGAGCTTGCCTTTCCCCCCCTCTCTCTGCCTGCATCTCTACCTATTTGTGATCTCTGTCTGTCAAATAAATAAATAAAATCTTTAAAAAAAAAAAAAGTAGAACTTAACTGCCCTGTGTAATGCTGCTACTTGCTCACTTGTCACAATATGTTATGTTCTTTTGATATCACACCTATACTGGACCCTTACCTTGTTGCTCTTTTAACTCAGAAGGCCATTTTTTTTTTAAGTACATTGAATATTCAGGGTATCCTGTAGAGTATTTTTTATAGTACTTAGTGGTTTTGTTTTATGTAGGTGTTGAGGAAATTGTAATTTGGTGTACCAGTCATGGTTTATTGAAACAACTTTAGGAAAGACTGAGCAAGAGAGGTAAGGAATCTGAAAGTGTATATCCACTGAACTATTGCTTTTCCAGACTAAATATCTTCCAAGTCTGTGTTTCATTCATACTTTGGGTATTGGTTATTTTGAGAGCTTTGCAAATGTCCTGCTACAAGATCAGTCATGTTTCACAGAGTTCTCACTTTAAAACTAGTAAAAGATATGAAGTTAGTATGAAACGATTTCTTTTCCATTTTGGTTTCTTGCAATTATTTCTTCCTTTTCTCTTTGATTCATCTTCCATCTCGTCTGTCAATGGAATATAGAGTTCTGTTTTGTCTTCTGCTTTTTGGTGCCTGTCCTGGAGTCCAAGTTCTCTCAAATTTCATGATGCTTTAGACAGCACTTTGGCAAACTCATTTGTAAATCTTTCACTATCCAGGGAGGACATTTGTTTAGAATAATAAATGATTATAACTAGAGTCATAGCTATTTAAATCTTAGAGGTTTTTCTGCCTCTCTTATGATCCTAAACATTCAGCTGTTGTTCAGTTATTCTTGTCACTCTGCTTTGCAACCTTCTTGACATGCTTCTACCAGGATCCAGGACTTAATATAGGCTCACTAGCACAGATGGTTTTTCTTTCACCTAGTTCAAGGCTTATTAATTTAGCTTGCTTTCAATTCTCATTGATTTGCAGCTAAAATTCTGCAGACATTTAGAACTTCTGTACATTTTTTTTATGTTCTGATTTTTGTCTTCTGTCACCTTCAGTAGTTTAAGCCAAAATATTCATAATTCCATTTGAAGTTTTAATTAAATTTAAAGAAATCTTGTTGGTGTGAGTAGTTAAAATCAGTTGTCAGCTGGAAGGTATTTTCACCTTGCCATCCTACTCTAAGATTTTCTTAGAAGATCTTGTTCCACAAAGATTTTTTGTATAGTTCTTCATACACATGACACAATGGAGTTAGACATTGACAAAACTTTTAAAAGTCCACTTAACATCTTATCTCTACAAGTACAATAGGTAATACACAATAATGTGTAACAGATGTATCGATTCAACCAAATATACTGAAATATACAGAAAATTGGAGGTTTTCTTATGATTGAGTTTAACATGGCTTAACTGCCAATAGATTGAGTATATTTAAGAACCATTCTAATATTGATTGGAGCTTGCATTAAATTCTCAAGAAATGGCTCCAGGTAGCAATTTTTCTAATAATGTAGGCCCTGGCCTTCTGATGTTACAGGGGGCTGAGGTCGCCAGGTATTTTATGGAAGAATTGTGACCTTGAAATTGTATTGGTAACTGCACCACCATCTATCTGATCTTTTTATTTTAATACTTGTCTCTTGAGGTTCAGAAATGATTCATTCATTTGTGCATTTGATAAATACTTATTGACTACCTACTGTGCACTGGGCATTGCTCCAAGCCCTGGGCGAAGTGAGTTGGATGTGTCTCTTATTCCTTGTTGGTCTTACATTTCTGAAGATAGCAATATACACATAGACAAAAACATAAGGTAATATCAAGTAATAATAAATACTCCTCAGGAAGTGGGGGGTGAGGGTGCATACGTGTGTGTGTGAGATTAACAAGGCCAGAAGAGATAATATTTAGCCAAAACTCAAGTGACTGTAGTTAGCTCTGTGGCTGTCTTGGGGGAAAGCATGGTATAGATGGAGGGAACCACAAGCACCAAGGCTTTGAGGGATAAGTGAATTTGGCATAGCCAAGGCCAGTGGTTGTGGCAAAGTTAGAGATGAAAGGAGATGTAGGGGATGAAGTTAGACCACGGGGCCTTGATGTCATGGCGTGAGGCCCGTGGCGTTTATTCTAAGAAAGTCATCAGAGTTTGAAATAAGGAAATGATCAGACTTTGAGTATTATTCTGGCAACTGTGTGGGGGAACAGGTTGTGGGGAGGGAGCATAAATTGAAGGCAATGGCCAGTTAACATTCCATTCTAATGATTTAAAGATGAAGGTGAGAAATAGTACTGGCTCGATAGGCTGGATGGCACTGTAACTGGAAAGCAATGGTCAGAATCTGGATGCATTTGGATAGATTGGATTCTGGATTTGAGAGAGATCAGGCTGACTCCAAGGTTCTTGACCTGTGTAACTAGAAAGATAAGCATTTCCAGTCACAGAGATGAGGAAAAGGCTTGCAAGAGGAACAGACTGGGAAGGAGCATCACTTAACATGTCTGTAGACCTCCAGGTAGACATGAAGCATGAAGTTGGGATGGAAGCTGGGACTTCAGGGCTGGAGGCATAGATTTGGGGCCAGGGTATTTAAAGCTGTGGCTCTGGAGGAGATCACCTAGGGAGTGAATTAGAAATACAACACAGGAGATAGTGAAGGGCAAAGCAAAATATGCAAACCCTAGTGTTTTTGGTTTTTTGTCTCCCCCCCCCCCCCCCCCCCCCCAGTCTTCTCTCAAGAGAGGGACTCACCATCAGCAAGGTTTTGTTTGTTTTTACAGCTACCACCTCTCTAAGGGAAATTGTAATCCCCGGTCTAGGGAATTGTGCCAGGTGATTTTATAGTATGACACTATTGCAGTTTGTTTCAAAAACTAAGTGCGAGCCAGGGTGAGAGGGCTATTTGGCATTTGTAGAATATAATTCATCAGGGACCTTTGGAAAGAAGCTCATGTTCATAAGAATGTGTGTCTGTGGAAAGAAAGACAAGACTTTTGCCTCTAAATCTTGCTCTTGTATGAAAGAAAATGTGATAACTAAAGGTATAGTGCCTATATCATAAAATAAGATAAAGTTAAAATGCCAAAAGTATGTAGGCATATTCCATGATAAAATAACCCTCTCATTTCATGAAGGGATTGAGTTCATTTAGTTCGAATCAACATAAAAATACTAATATTAAATTCTGCCAGCAAGGGGGAAAAATCACTCCCATACTACCAATTGTATTCTCTGTAGAGTGGGCGGGTAAGTTGAATTGAGCTTTAAATGAATTCTCTTACGAGCTTTTGTTACCCTTGTTCCCTTGAAATTAGTAGAATGTCAGCTATATTAAATAACTTTGCAATTCCTTAATTTATTAGAACTAATGAAAACACAGCATGATCAGAATAATAAGCTCTTTCAAGGAGTTTCTCACAAAGTTTGAATTTTCAGCTCTGATTTGTCTTGATCCTCCCCCTTTATTCACTTGATGACAGAAAGGTTCAGTGTTTGCTTGTGTTTTTTCTATAACATGTATGTAAAACATGTGAAAGATTTGATATTAGATACTCCCTAACTCCGTTTATCTTCAACCAGTCTATTTTTAACACAACAGCCAGTGATCTAAGTCAGAAAATATCCTCTCTACCTATAATCCTAGAATGGCTTCCCACCTCAGAGAAAAATCCCAAGTCCTTGGCAGTGGTCAACGAACCCTATAGAATCTGCCATTGCCTCAGTGTTCTTGGCTCATCTTCTACTGAGCTCCCTGGGCTAACTCTGCTTGAACAACGTGGCCTCTACTATTCCTTGCAATGCCAGTCACATTCTTGAGGATTTTATATTTGCTGTTTACTCTCCTTGGATCTTGCTTCTACCAGATATCCAAAATGGCATGCTGCTTAATGTCCTTACAGTCTCTGTTCCTATGTCAGCTTGTGGAGGTCTTTTCTGAGTACTCTGAAATTGCATGACCCCTTCCCCAAAGCACTTCTTTTCCTCACCTCTGCTTTATTTTCCTCGCACGTATTCATTGACTTCTCATTATATGTCCGTTAACCTATCTATTAAGTCTATCATAAGAATGTCATCTCAGGAGTCATTTTTTCAGTTATTTTTTGGTGAATTCCTAATGTCTTGAACAGTATTTGGCATATAATAAGCACTCCATAAGTATCTGATGAATGAATGAATGAATTTTCCATAAGGTACTTTATGATTTATTCTAAATATGGAAATACTAACGCTATCTAGCTCTAGGCTTACTGAGGCTTGCTATGCAACATATTCCTAGTAGTGAAACATGAATCTGGGTTAAAAAATGTGGTCTTGGTATTCCAAATCCCTTCAAATATCCTTCATTGCATATCTAGCCCAGTTAGGCAGGTCTGGGTTTGAATAGTTAATTTACCATATACTAGCTATGAAACTATAAATAATTCTCTTAACACCCTCAATTTCATTTTCCGTATTTACAAAATTTATGTGAATTTAGAACATACCTCCTTAGGTTGTGGTAAGATTTAAAGGAGAGCATTTGTGGGTGGTCAGTAGTGAATCAGTACCCAATTCTGTTAGCTGCTATCCTCCTCCTCATCAGACTTGTGTTTTAAATGTTTTTCTTCTCAATGTTGAGATCCCGTTGAGGGCTCACTTTCTTGCTTTGACTTATTTCCTAAGGTACAATTGGAATGTTCTCTCCTGTTCTCTGATCCTCTTGCATGTTTTATGCATGTTTTCCTCCCATAATGTGTTAAGAATTATTTTCAGGTTATGCACAACTTTATAATTCCAAATCCAATGTAACTCTTCTTGTGTATTGCCTGTAGACTCTCAGCCTGTGGTGAACTTTTCACCCTGTTGGCTTTATCTACTCGCTGCTTGTTTTGTCCTCTGGCTCCCGCGTGCTGCTTGTCTGACTCCTTCCCTGACTCTTTGCCTGTTTCTTCTAATACTTAAATCAGCCTCTTAGTGTAATTCTGTCTTGTCTCTTTTCATAACCTTCTCTTTTTCAATGATTTTATTCACCCCACAATTATTTATTAACTCCTCTTGAACAATGTTTTAGAATTCTAGAATTTTGTACCTTGTATATTTTTTAAATACACAGTGTTCAGTGTTGCACAAAGCAGCCAAAGCAAGGAGAGGATGCGAGACAAAAGTGAGAACCGACCCGATGAACGTTCTGGTTACCATCAGTACCCTGACCCCCAGATCTTGCACTGAGATGCAGTGCCAGAATGGTTGTTTTGTGTTGATGGGAACAATCTTTGAGAGTACCATTCCAGTTACTGAAGACCTGATTAGGAGAAGTTTCCCTTCTGATATGAGGTATATATGTTAGAGCCAGAAATATGAGCTAAGTAGACCCTATTTCTGTTGAACTGAAGTCCTTAGCCTTAGAAATCCCCTGAAATTAAAGTCTTCCAGTTGCATACAGTAACAGTTTGATGGTTGTTATAAAGAATGTGCTCAAGGACAAAAAAAAGATACTAGAAATTGAATTTAACTCTATGAGATATTACAACACAGCAGGTTAGACCTCTGCTTGTAAGTCGTCTCGTGCAGTGGGATGGCTTGAGATTAGAATCTGACTCCACGTTAGTTTAGTGTGATTATTTTTTTAATATAATATCTGGGACTTGTTACACTTCGAGGAGGGTTTGAATGATAGCAGGGAGAGTAATTTTGGAGTTTCAGTTCGATGTATAAGTATTGCATCAAATGAGTAACCATAGAGCAGCCAAGTAACTACTTGACAGTTAAATTATTTTGACTTTTCTACAGTGATAATACATTTGCCTAATATATCCCTCAAGGCCCCCCTTTTGTATTGCAAGAACTGAAACTAGTGTAGAGTAGGTGACCTAACCCCCATATCTGATAAACAGAAGAGAAGGATTCACATTCAGGATTTCTGTATTATATTTTGTTTCCACCATACTGAGTTGTTTCTAGGTATAAGGTTCTTGATATGTTAGCAAAGAAGTTGTTGTATACAGGAGGTAGGCAGAAGGCAAATGAAGGGAAAAGTTTTTTAAAAAGCTTTATCTTATATTGCATTTTTGCTTAGACCAGTTCTAGCCCTCCTTTTCTTTGCAGAAACCAAACACCATTTTTTTTTTAATCTTCAGAAAGTCAGGGCCCAAATGGGATGGAAATCTTCTTGTCCTTCCTTGAAGAGCCTGATGAGTGTAGATGTTTCTGGAATGTGAACTGCCTTATCAGGCTCATTACTCTTGTGGCCTGACGACTGACTTCATTGAGAAGCCTTTTCCTCATTTTCTGGCCTCTGCTTGACAGAAAACTGGCACTGGGATGCAAAGGGTTAGAGTCCTTGAAAACTTTTCTGGGATACCCAGAATCAACTGTATAGTTTTATTTAACTTGATTTGTGCCATGGCCCGGAGACAGAAGGTGATGGTATTTGGTCTTATATTTTTTCTCGTTCATTGTAGTACTTATCTGAGTTTTGTTTTGTCTTTTCCTTTACCCTCTTTTCTTATATTTTCATTTTGTATTGAATTGTATGTTTCATTAAACATCCTTATCTTCCATACCAGACGTGGCCCTTTTGAAAGGATAAATGTGTTTGTTTTCTTTCCTTTAACATTGGGTCAAGTTTCCTGTTCTGCAACTCAACTATTATCCATTATTAATGTTATTTTTCTTTCTTTACCACAGATGGCAATTTTGTATCTAAGTCTACATATTACATTTATTTAAGTGATGGGATAGGGAACAAAGGGATTCCCCAGCCCCCTCTATTAAAGAGCTAATGTTAAGTTTTACACCACCGTCCTCATTACTACCAAATTATGTAACATATTATATTTGTCCAAGTTCCCATCTGCTAGGAAAATCTAATTGTGTGTGTGTGTACTGTAGCACTTACAATATATTAACTTATATTGATACATTAAATAGTCACGATTTAGTATAAATTTTAATATGTTTAGGAATTCTTATAGTTGGTGGCTTTATGTTAAAATTGTGATTTTTTTTTTTTTTTTTCTATTTTTCCTCATTGATGTCACATAATGTGTGTCTCCCTGCAGTAAGCTGTGTGGCATTACTGAAGTTTTATGCTCTGGGCAACTAGAGTTTGTCAGTTCTATTTTATCAATGTTTCCTTTGAAGGTAGCTGCCCTTGGAACCACTAGCCACAGTAAAGCACCTAAATCATTCTGATCAAATCAATGCTGGTATGTTCTGAAAGGATGTAAGTTTCCAGCAGCTTTGTAGTCAGATTCCCCCCCCCCTTTTTTTTTTGGTGGTGGTGGGGAATATTACCCTTTTTTTCCATTTAAATTTATTTATTTTTCCTTTTTTTAATTATTATGTTCAATTAGCCAGCATATAGTACATCATTAGCTTTGACATAGTAGTCAACGATTCATTAGTTGCGTATAACACCCAGTGCATCACCACATGTGTCCTCCTTAATACCCATCACCATCACCCGGTTACCCCATACCCTCAACCCTCTCCCCCTGTAACCCTCAGTTTGTTTCCCAGAGTCCCGAGTCTCTCATGGTTTGTCTCCCTCTCTGATTTCTTCCCATTCAGTTTTCCCTCCCTTCCCCTGTAGTCATCTGCGCTATTCCTTATGTTCCATGTATGAATAAAACCATATGATAATTGTCTTTCTCTGCTTGACTTATTTCACTTAGAATAATCCCCTCCAGTTCCATTCATGCCGATGCAAATGGTCTAGGTTTTCTTTCTTTCTTTCTTTCTTTCTTTCTTTCTTTCTTTAAGATTTTATTTATTTATTCGACAGACAGAGATCACAAGTAGGCAGAGAGCCAGGCAGAGAGAGAGGGGGAAGCAGACTCCCCGCAGAGCAGAGAGCCAATGTGGGGCTCCATCCATGACCCTGGGATCCTGACCTGAGCCGAAGGCAGAGGCTTTAACCAACTGAGCCACCCAGGCGTCCCGTCTGGGTTTTCTTGACACTGTGTTTATGCTTTGCGTAAGCTCTGACCCAGAATTTTTTTAAAGTATTCAGTAGTGTGAATGTAATTAAGAGAAAACCAGTTCATTTAGCTTCATGACACTCCATTCCTTGATTGTTAAATTTTCTATTTGCCATTCTGTTCTCTCTCATTCTATTACTTTTGATATACTTTTGTCCTTGTTTATTTTTCTAAGTTTTTCTCTTAGGAGCAGCTGTATCTACTATGTTCTTTAGCCCCTTATTTCTCACTAGTTTCTTAAAATCTTTTTGAAACTATCCATAATTCTGACTGCTGGTTAAAGACTAGCCAGTTAAAGACTTGCCCCTCTTGCCAGTTAAAGACTACACACCCCCCCCCCATCCTCCCCCCAATGCAGGTTTCTCCTTATTTTTCCCTAATCTTGGCTCTGTGCCACAGCCTGAACCCTGCCGTCGAACTGCCCTTTGTCTCACCACACCTTAATCAGTATCTCCATAGTTCTGTCGTTTTGCCTGAAATGCAGATACAGACCTGGCCGCTCTGGCGTCTTCTGACAAAGTAAAAGATACACTTAATGACTAAAGATACACTTAATAACAGCGGAAGAGGGGCGCCTGGGTGGCTCAGTGGGTTAAGCCGCTGCCTTCGGCTCAGGTCATGATCCCAGGGTCCTGGGATTGAGTCCCACATGGGGCTCTCTGCTGAACAGAGAGCCTGCTTTCCTCTCTCTCTCTCTCTCTCTGCCTGCCTCTCTGCCTACTTGTGATTTCTCTCTGTCAAATAAATAAATAAAAGATTTAAAAATTAAAAAAAAAATGAAAAAAAAATAACAGCGGAAGAGTTGCTGGAAGAGTTGCTGTATCACAGTGATTTGGTTTGAATGCTCCCATAAGCACCCACCAAATCAATGGCTTGAGCTGAAACCTAAACCCAAAAGCCAAATGCATTTCTGAAAGGACATTGATTTTATTTTTAGAAACCTATGAATGAATTTTATTTGTCCTCATGCAGAAACTGAGAATAAGAACTGCAATCAATCAATACTAAGAAACACAGTAAGGTGTCATTCTTAATGGGTTTATATTTGAAATAATACAGAGACATCTTTGCTATTAATATTCTGGAATCAGAGAAAGAGCAAGAATTTGTAAAATGGCATAGGAGAAATTAAAGTGGAGGCTAGGAATTGGTCATTTAAGCATATTTGGGGACAGTTGTCACCTTAAACTATGAGGTAGTTTGCAAATGTTACAAGAAAAAGCCCTCTTGTTCTTCATTACTTTGGGATAATCTGATCTACAACACTGTTTTTTCCTGTGTCCCTATCTCTTACCTCCACCACCCCTGACCCCACTTCCCCAGTAGTACCATCCAGAACTTGAATGTCTGCTAGTGAGGTCAGCTTCTAGAGATAGAGATAAAAGGGTCAGCTGGCTAGAATTAACATCTAAGGATCTGACTGTGAGGTATATGTGTGTATTTGTGTGCATCTTTCAGTTACAAATTTCTCTTTTACTCTGTACCTTTTTTTATCTGGTCCACTGATCAATCTTGAGCATGTAATTAATTAACCACTTGCAACTGTAGAGGATTTAGCCAAAGTGGCTCTTAAATGTAAGTATCATGTTTATGGTATTTTGATGATTTCTCATAATCCCTCCTTTATTAAATGAAGCCCTGAAAGTCAGGCAGGGATCGCCATGCCTAGAAGGCTTTTGTTTTACACGTGGTAATGAATGGTAATGGGGAAGCCAAATTTAAAATACAATAAAGTGTGGGTATTAATTTTAGAATGATATTATTGACAAAACATAAACCCTCAAAGATGGTAATACTGGGCCAGTCTGTCATAACTGCATATATTTTTGTTTTTTCGATTTGTTGATTGTCTAGTGTGTTTCGGGCCCTATGCCTCTTGCTCTAAATGTACAGTCTTTTCCCACAGAGCTGCTAGTGATCTCTTATTATAAAACTTAATGGGGGGGGCTAAATGACGTGTCACCTCTAAGCTTAAAATACTCGAAACGTTTTAAAATTTACTTTTTGTTGTATTAATAAAGCCACTCCAGCTTTATTTTGATTAATGATAATGTGGTCTATTCTTTTCATTCTTTTCATTTTAAGATTCTGTTGTTACAGGCAGCATATAAGTTTTTTAATCCAATTTTAAAAAATTTTATTGTGTTATGTTCATTACCATACAATACATCATTAGTTTTTAATGTAGTGTTCCAAGATTCATTGTTTACATATAACACCTTCAGAGTATAGGGATAGAGGGAACATTCCTCAGCTTCATAAAATCCATCTATGAAAAACCCACAGTGAATATCATTCTCAATGGGGAAAAGCTGAGAGCCTTCCCACTGAGATCAGGAACAGAACTAGAATGCCCTCTCTTGCCACTGTTGTTCAACATAGTACTAGAAGTCCTAGCAATAGCAATCAGACAACAAAAAGAAATAAAAGATACTCAAATTGGCAAAGAAGTCAAACTCTCTCTCTTTACAGATGACATAGAACTTTATGTGGAAAGCCCAAAAGACTCCACCCCCAAATTACTAGAACTCTTATAGCAATTCAGTAATGTGGCAGGATATAAAATCAATGCACAGAAATCAGTTTCTTTCTTATATGCTAACAATGAAACTGTAGAAAGAGAAATTAGAAAATTTATTCCATTCACAATAGCACCAAAAACCATAAGACACCTTGTAATAAACCTAACCAAAGAGGTAAAAGATCTACACTCAACTACAAACTACAAAAGACTCATGAAAGAAATTGAAGAAGACACAAAAAGATGGAAAAGCATTCCACGCCCATGGATCAGAAGAATAAAAATTGTTAAAATGTTGGGGCGCCTGGGTGGCTCAGTGGGTTAAAACCTCTGCCTTCGGCTCAGGTCATGATCTCAGGGTCCTGGGATCGAGTCCCACATCAGACTTTCTGCTTCGCGGGGAGCCTGCTTCCTCCTCTCCCTCTGCTTGCCTCTCTGCCTACTTGTGATCTCTGTCTGTCGAATAAATAAATAAAATCTTAAAAAAAAAAAATTGTTAAAATGTCTATGCTGCCCAGAGCAATCTATACTTTCAATGCCATCCTGATCAAAATACCAACAGTATTTTTCAAAGTGCTGGAACAAACAATCTTAAAATTTGTATAGAACCAGAAAAGACCCCAAATCACCAAGGAAATGTTGAGAAAGAAAAAACAACACTAAGAGCATCATGTTGTCTGATTTCAAGCTTTATTACAAAGCTGTGATCACCAAGATAGCATGATACTGGCACAAAAACAGACCATAGACCAGTGGAACAGAGTAGAGAGCCCAGATATGGACCCTCAACTCTATGGTCAAATAATCTTCAACAAAGCAGGAAAAAAAAATCCATTGGGGGTGGTGAACAGTCTCTTTAATAAATGGTGCTTGGGAAAATTGGATAGCTATGTACAGAAGAATGGAACTCGATAATGCTCTTACACCATACACAATGATAAACCCTAAATGGATAAGAAACCTCAATTTGAGACAGGGATCCATCAAAATCCTAGAGGAGAGCATAGGCAGTTACCTTTTTGACATCAACCACAGCAACTTCTTTTAAAACGTGTCTCCAAAGGCAAGGGAAACAAAAGTGAAAATGAACTTTTGGGACTTCACCAAGATCAAAAGCTTCTGCACAACAAAGGAAACCATCAACAAAACAAAGAGGCAACCCACGGAATGGGAGAAGATATTTGCAAATGACACTACAGACAGAGGGCTGATACCCATGATCTATAAAGAAGTTGTCAAACTCAACACCCAAAAGACCAAAAATCAATTCAAAAAATGGGCAGAAGACATGAACTGACACTTCTGCAATGAAGACACATACAAATGGCTAGCAGACACATGAAAAAAAAATGTTCATCATCATTAGCCATCAGAGAAATACAAATCAAAACCACATTGAGATATCACCTTACACCAATTAGAATGGCAAGGATTAACAACAAATGTTGGAGAGGATGTAGAGAAAGGGGAAACCTCCTATGCTGTTGGTGGGAATGGAAGTTGGTGCAGCCACTTTGGAAAACAGTGTGGAGATTCCTCAAAAAATTAAAAATAGAGCTATCCTATGACCCTACAAGAACTACTATATATTTACTCCAAAGATACAGATGTAATGAAAAGAAAGGCCATATGGTTTCTCTTCAGATCGCATAAATCTTTTGCCTTTTTAATCCAATCTATTGATTACTACTTTTTTTCAGTGTAGTATTGAACACTTTCTTCTAATGTGGTTATGTGGGTTTTTTCTTCTAATGTGATATGGTGGGGTTTTCAATCTATTATCTTGTTATTTTCTCTCTCATCTATTCTTTGGTACTTTCTCTTGGATTGAGTATTTTGGTGACTTTATCTTTTTGTTGACTTTCAGGTATTACTCTTTGTTTTATTGATGGTTGCATTAGTGTTTATAGTCTCTATGGTTTTTTTTTTTTTTAAGATTTTATTTATTTATTTGACAGACAGAGATCACAAGTAGGCAGAGAGGCAGGCTGAGAGAGGAAGAAGCAGGCTCCCTGCAGAACAGAGAGCCCGATGCCGAGCTTGATCCCAGGACCCTGAGACCATGACCCGAGCCAAAGGCAGAGGCTTAAACCACTGAGCCACCCAGGCGCCCCTATAGTCTCTATTTTTTTTTTTTTAAAGATTTTATTTATTTATTTATTTGACAGAGAGAGAGATCACAAGTAGATGGACAGGCAGGTAGAGAGAGAAAGAGGGAAGCAGGCTCCCTGCTGAGCAGAGAGCCCGATGCGGGACTCGATCCCAGGACCCTGAGATCATGACCTGAGCCGAAGGCAGCGGCTTAACGCACTGAGCCACCCAGGCGCCCAGTCTCTATTTTTAACTTCAAGTCATATTAAACCACTTTATGTGTGATATAAACTCTTAAAACAATGTCTTCCTGTTTTCCATTACCAGTAGGCTTTGTGCTCTTGGTACTCTACATTTTACCTCAGCATAGGTTTAAAACTCTTAACACATGGTTACTGTTTTTACTTCCAACAATCTGTTGTCTTTTATATCTACTTACATACATAGCATTTCCCCGTATTTCTCACTTATCTGTGCAAATCTTGACTTCCATCTAGAATACTCCTTTTCCCTGAAGAAATGCCTATAACATTTCTTCCAATGTTAATGAATTCTTTCAGTTTTTCTATGTCTGAGCAAGTCATCTTTTCACCTTCACTTTAAAAAAAAGTGTTTTCATGGGTATAGAATTCCAGGCTGAAAGCTTTTTCTTTCAGTCTTCTAGATGTGTTCTACACATGTTACTGCATAGTCTTCTTGTTTGAATTATTTCGGGCAAGCAAATTTGCCATCATTCGTATCTTTATTCATTTGTACAGATCTTTTTTCTTTATTACCTGTTTTCAAAAATTTTCTCTTCCTCATTAGTTTTGAACAATTTGATTATTAGGTAACTTGGGTTTAGTTTCCTTTATATTTCCTGTCCATGGATTTCACTGAGTTTGTAGATCTATGGGTCTATAGTTCTCATTGAATTTGAAAATTTTCGCCATTCCTTTTTTTCAAATACCTTTTTTCTACCTACCTTCCTGTATTTCAGGGACTTAAACTGTATATATTTTATTATTACATATATATTAGTCCTTTTGAAGTTGTTCCTTACTCACTGATGCTTTTTTGGTGTACTTCTTCATCTTTTTCATTTGTGATAATGTCTGTGGCTATGTATACAAGTTAGTTTTTTTCGTGTGTGCTGTCTAATCTGCTGTTTTTCCCATTCAGTCATCTCATACATCATAATTTTTTCTCTAGAAATTCAGGTTTGGGTATTTTTAAAAATATCTTTCACCTCCTTAAAATTTTCAATTTTTCCCACAACCTTCTCAAACATATGAAATAGTTTTACAGTAACTTTTGCCTGTTTATACTTACGTCATTTGTGCCGTTCTGTATCTTTATTCATTAACATTTCTCCTCAGTAGTTTCATTTTCCTACTACTTTTGGTGGCTAGTGATTTTTGTTTGGGTGCCAAAATTTTTCTTTTTAACATGTTGCACTCTAGATACTTTTCTATTCTCCTAAATATTCTTGAGCTTTGTTTTGGGAGATAGTAAATAATTTGCTAATAGTTTGGTATTTAATGTGGCTTGTATTTAAACTTTGTTCCATGGAATCAGACTAGCTTTCAACCTAGAGCTTATTCAACCCCAAGAGTGAGGCAAGACTCTTCTGAGTATTCTACTGAATGTCCCATGTATTTTGAAGTTTTCCCACTCTGGCTGATGAGAACAAGTACTCTTCCCAACCCTGTGTGAGAATCAGCATCATTACCTCTGGTGCTCTTAGATGATACTTTCCCCAGCCTCCAGTGGCTTTTCTCACATGAGTGTGCTGATCTGTACCAGAGCTAAAGACATAGGGGGAACCTCTTGAGATCACCAGAGGTTTGTCTCTGTGTCTCTTTTCTTTCTGGTATTCTATCTCAAGAACTCCAGCTGCTTTAGGTTTATCATATTCCTGTCTGCCTCTCCTCTATTTATGGGGAATCCCCGACTCCACCTGGCTTCCTTCTCCTTGTGCTGGGCTTCAGAAACACTTTCCAAAAAGTGAGTTGGCAGTCACAGCGCTCACCTTGTTTCCCCTTTCTCAGGAGCCACTGTCCCCCACTGCCTGGTGGCCACTGTCTGAAAACTATTGCTTCAGGCATAAGTCTAGTCCCTATTTCTCCATCTTTGGCTGGAAGAGGAATTTCCCCCTTGCAATTTTGAATGGTTTCTAATTTTATTACAGTTTGTAAGATGATGGAGTGTCTCTTTTTTGAAACTCATAGTTTACTGCTCCCTTCCTTACTTACTGTGTTGCAGTCCTATTCTTTTGCTGTCCCCACCTCAGATTGACCTTTACTCTTGCAGCTGCTTCTGCTTCAGCCCAAATGCCACTTCATCATGGAAACACACATCATAATGGTCTCCCCTATCATTTTCTATCTCCTATACCCTGCTTAGTCCTAGCACTTTTCCTTATTTCAAAGGATCTTGTCTACTGCTCTTTATCTCTTCCTTCCTCTGCTTGCTTACTTATAGTACACTCCATTTAGACAAGGAGGTTTTTGTCTTATTTTTAATGGGAATCTGCAAGGCCAAAAACCGTGAACATAGTAAATGTTCAATAAATATTTGATATATAAACAGATCTAACTCCAAAAGTAGGCATTACCATTTCATAGATGAAGCAACTTGTTCACTCTACCATAAGTATTACTGCTCTGCTGTGAACTCAGACTTTCATGCCACTAAAAGGTAATTACTCCTCTATTTCTTGGGCTGGCCACTGATCTTGTGTTTCTGTTTGCTGTAGGTACCCACTGTCCTGGGGTTGTTTTTAGTGGTGTTTTTGTCTGCTTCATTACTGGAGCAATTTATTTTTAGTATTTAAAGATTAACTGTGAGATAATAATAGATGCAAATTACTTAGAACTTTCAAGTGGGAGCTGAAATTGTTGAACTTGAAATTAAGTTTTTAGAAATTTTGGCTCTTCTTTTCTTTGGGATTTTAAATCTTCTAAGTAGACAACTGAAAAGTGGGGCATTTAAGCCCATAATAGGAAATGTGGTTTCTTTGTTGCTTTTTGGTATGGAAACATTCTTTCTAGTTAGACCCTCTATGTAGTATTGAAATTTTATGGCCCAATCTGCTTAATTTGTTTCATTTGCAAAAACAAAATGAAACATCATTACAGTCACATACTAATTACTAGCCATACATCATTCATTTGAAATAAAGCCTAAAGCATTTTGTAGTTATAAGCAAAAAGGTCTCTTATGATTCATCACTTTGCAAACAACATTGTTTTAAGGTTGCTTTTTTTAGATCCAAGTATCATCTAGTGCCTGGGAAACATTTTCTGTATTCTGCAAATCTCTTTACATATAGGTTTCCATAGTCTCTTCTGAGACTGCTTTGGAAACATAGTGGAAGGGGGGAAGCTGGACTCAAGGAACTAAGTCACTGTGGAGCCAGGCAGTTGCATCATACTTGTGACTTAAGATGTAATTGTGGCTGTTGGCTGCTTTGTGTCTCATTTGTGAGGCCTTCTCTAAGGGTCTTAAAGTGCATTTTTAGTAAAATCATGTAAATACTGTAATATTCTACTCAGTGGGCTGTCCCTACTAACACGAAGGTGAAAATTTGATGGAAGTGTATTATATACATACTATTCCCATACACTTTAAGTATCTCCCTATAAATTGTTTATTAGAAAGGAAAAGTATAGTCACGTTACATAGGAAGAACTGGCGAGCATCACTTTAACGAGGTATGTCTGTGTGTGTGTTTGTGTGTGTGTATAAGACGGAGAGAGAGTGTGTGAGAAAGCAGATAGGACAGCACAGAGCTAGCTGAACTAGCTGGTTAATTTGGATAAAGTCTCTTTTTTGGTCTTAAATTATAATTTTTAAAAATTCCATTTACAGTAATATAAAAACATAAAATACTTAGTAATGAGTTAACAAAAGCTGTGTCAACCACTAGCAAAGATAAAACCGAACAAAATATGCAAGTCGTCTATTATAAGGCAGTAGGCAACCAGTAGAGGAAAAATTGCAAGCCTCAAGAGAGCAAACTAATCTTAACTTCATGAATGCCCAGCTTTGGCCTAGTGAAAATTTATAGTTAACAGCAGAGAGAACTGGAGTTGAAATAGATGTTGTGTTTTTCTCTAAGCAGAAGAGGCAGAGATCAGAATATATAGCAGTAGAAACAGCTGAAATCTTCTGGGCATTGAATGGGGTGGGATTGTGCAGAAAGGAACTCCGGTCATCTTTGTGCAGATCTGCATGGAGTTTGCACCTGTATCCTGGGCTGTTCCTATGCTGAACAAGATTAGTCGCACCACACCTGCTACAGGTTATTAGTGGAGCAGAGATCCTAGAGGTCCAGCATTGCTGGGAGGCTTGGATTTCTGGCTTTGCCAAAATAGAAAGGTAGTCTTAGTTAGCACCTCATTTACTTACTTGGCATTTACTCAAACTGGAAAGGTTTTACTTTAGGAATGAGCACCACACCCTAAAGAAGTAACTACTCTAGACCACCTTAAGGAAACCTATAATCCAGCCTTGTAGACTCCTCTGGGAAGAAACTTGGGCGGTTATCCAACCAAGTTAGAGGAGCTAGGGCAACTCATTTACTTCCACCAGCTATACTAACAATGTATAACTCAGGCGTGTACAACTTACGGTGATCACCGAGTGATTTGCCTGCTAAAACAAGAATGTGAACATTCCTTGACTGACTTTTTTGCTTAGCATAATATAAGTCAGAGAAAGATAAATACCATATGAACAAAACAGATGAACATAGGGGAAGGGAAGGGAAAATAAAGAGAAGAACAGAAAGGGAGACAAACCCTGAGAGACTTTTAACTGTAGGAAATTAAGGGTAGCTGTTGGGGAGGTGGGTGGGAGGGGTGGCGTAACTGGGTGATGGGCATTCAGGAGGGCACTTGATGTAATGAGCCCCAGATATTATATGCAACTGATGAATCACTAAATTCTACCTCTGAAACTAATAATATACTATATGTTAATTAATTGGCATTAAATTAAAAAATTTTTTAAAAGAATGAATATTCTTTAAATATTATTTAAAGGAATTTAAAGGAATATTATAATTCAAAGTTGTTGTAATATTATAATATTAAATAGTAAAGAAAAATAAAATGGGATTTATCATCAAAAGAAAAAAATCAAACCAGACCTACGATGGCCCAGATTTGGAATTTCACATGCAAAGCCTTTACTGTGGATATTATGAATATGTTTAAAGAACTAAAGGAAATTATCTTCTAGGAATTAAAAAACAACAACAACATGGTTTTAATTGAGAAATCTCTGCAGGGAAATGAAAACTATAAAAATTTACCATATGGAAATTCTCAAACTGAAGAGTTTAATAACTGAATTGAAATATTTAATGAGTACGTTTAATGGTATATTGGAGGGAGCAGAAGAGTCAGTGAATTTGAAGACAGCTCTATAGAGTTTATTTTATCTTAAGAGCATAGGCCAAAATAATTTGTGTAAAAAGGTGAACAGAACCTTAGGTATTGTTGGATAAATACCAGTCATTCCCCAAACACCTATAATTGGCATCCCCAAAGGAGAAGAGAGTAAGATTGTGGCTGCTAAGATATTTGAAGATGTAATGACCAAGAAATTCCAAATTGAGTGAGAAATAGAAATTTCAAGTTCAAGAAGCCCAGCATACTCCAAAGAGGACAATGTAAAGAAAAAGCCACCTTCGCACATCCTAGTCAAACTGCCTACATCCAGAAATGAAGAAAAAGTCATGAAACTAACTTGTTGCAGATTGTTTGGGTGAGGATTGGTGGGGAAGACACATTGCTTATAGGAAAATGAGAGATTTTTGCTGACTGCAGAAATAATGGAAAGTGGATGTCAACAGAAGGATGTTAAATTGTTGAAATAATTAAAAAAAAAAAATGTAAACTCAAATTTTTCTCTTTAATAGATATCCTTCCCAAAACATTGTACAATAAAGACTTTTTAGTGAACTGAGAGGGTTTGTGGCTGGCAGATCTGTCCTACAAAGAATGCTAAAGATTGTATTTCGAACCAAGGGGAAATGATACAGGATGGAAACTCAGATCCTCAAGAAGAAATGAAGAGTGCCTGAAATAGTAAATAAACTGTTTTCCCTTCTTCTATATTACTTAAAAGAGAACTGGTAATTAAAACAAACAAACAAACAAAAACCAAAACCACTGCAGGATAGGGCTTATAATGTACATAGACTTAAAAAATACGATGGTAGTTGCACAAATGATGGGGGCACAACAAATGGAATTATGCTGTTAATACATTACATGCTGAAATGAATCAGGTGGTGCGAAGTGGAGGAAGGCTGAGGCAGGAAAAGGATAACATGTACAGATGCAATGTGAACGTCATAGTAATGCTAAGTAGACTGCTACAGAAGGATGTATCAGTAATGTAAGGATGCATTTTGTTAGTCCTAGAGCAATGAGAAAAAATAAAACGAAGAGTCAGAACTCAGATGCCAGTAGAAGAAATAAAATGGAATACTAAAAATTGCTTAATTACATCTCTTTCCTCTTTTTCCCTGCTTTTGTAGTCGAGAAGAAGAGGGGACAAATGGAAAACGGCAACAATAAGAAAAATAGCCTAACTATGGCTAGTTCAGAGAAGGTATACTTCAAGGCAAAACCTATTATAAGAAATAGTGATATTACACAATGATAGAAAGAGTAATTTACTAGGAATAATCATCTTAAATATATAAGCTCCTAATAACAGCATCAAAATTCATCAAGCCAGTATGTGGCTAAATTAAATGGAGAAATAGATAATTCCCTAGTCCTAGCCTGTAATGTCTCTTTTTCAGTAAATTCTAGAAAAAGTATAGACTTCCCCCTTTCCCCAAAAAAGTAAATATATAGAAAATCAAGACAGTTCTATCAACTCTCTTGTTCTAGTATTTGTGGGGCTTCCTCAGAACAACTGCAGAATATGCATTCCTTTCAAATAGACATGGAAGGTTCACTAAAGTAGACCACTTGGGAATGTAGAATATATCTCGGTAATTTTCAGAAGATTGAAATCTTGCTGAGTCGGTTTTCTGTTAAAACTTAACTGGACAGTAATAATGGAACATCTCTGAAAATTGCATAATGTGGTTTTTAATTACTTGTGGGTCAAAGAAAAAGTCATTTTGAACTGATTGCAAACACTGAAAAACAAAACCAAATTTTCAAATTACAGTTATCAAAAGTCAAAAGAATTTCAGTACAGAGAATTAGACTTGAATATATATGCAGAAATTAACAAAGTATTTTTGTATCAAATATTTCAGTGCATGAAGAGTATGTCATGACCGAGTGGTACAGGGTTGGCCTAACATTTAAAAATTAATGTAGTTAACCATATTACCAGAAAAAGGGAGAAAAATCACATTATCTAAGTAGATGCAAAATGGGAAGTATTCAGAATTTGAATTTGTGATAAACAAAAATTCTTAGCAACTAAAAATAGGAACTCCTTCAACTTGATAAAGGACATCAACGGAAAACCTGTAACTCTCCTCATAACTGATGGTGAAAGCTTAAATGCTTTGTCATTTATGATTGGAATTCAGGCAAGGCTATCTATTCTTACACTTCTATTCAGCATTATAATGCATGTTTTAACCTGTATAGTAAGAAAAGGAAAAGAAATTAAGGGCCTGTGCATTGGAAATGAGGAAGTAAACCACCTTTATGTGGACCTGATTATTGTAAATCCCTTATGAATTCACATAAGCAAACTTGGTTGAAGTAACCAGTGCATTTAGAAAGATCACAGAATATTCAGATACCCGAGTAAGTTGTATTTTTCTCTATAAGCCATGATATATACTAGAAAGCAAAATAAAAATAGTACTATTTACTTCAGCTCCAAAACTAAAATACTTATGAAAAAAAATTCACTAAAACCTGCTAATTTTCTACATCAAAAGCCATAAGAGACTGCTGAGAGAAATTAAAGAAATTATAAATGAGATATTTACCAGGCTTATAAAGTAGAAGGCTCAGTATTAGTAAGATCTGTTTTTCTCTCAAATGATCTTAGATTTCTAATATATGATACACATTCCCAATCAAAATCCCAGCAGGTTTTGTTAAAGTAATTGACAGTAAGTTAGTTACAAAAAATTTCTATGGCATGCAAAGGACCTAGAAGAGTTGAAAATCAGTTTTGAAGAAAGAACATACTAGGAAGACATAGACTACTGATGCAATATCAAGGCAGTAACATTTTGGCTTAAAAATACACAAACTTTTTCTAGAAAGTTTAGAAATAAACCCACGGAGATACTATTATCAACTGATTTTCAACAGAGACTTCATGGCTAATGAGTGGGGAAAGGAACTTTTTTGCATCTAACTCTACTGCAGTGCTTGAATATCTTGCGAACTGAAATGAATCCTGAGTCTTGTATCATATTACACAGGATAATTAATGAGGAATGGAATATAGACCTAACATGCAAAGATAAAATATCAAACAGGTTTCAAGTGGTAAAAACTACTTAGCGAAACAGTTTAACAATTTCTTAAAAAGCATACATTTGTACTGTTTTTTAGATACTTAATAGAAATGACAAGATTCATACAAGAAAATTCACAAGGTCCTGTATTAGTTTCCATGGGCCTCAACAACAAATGCCCACAACTGTGATGGCTTAAAGCAACAAATTTATTCTCTCACATTTCTGGAGACCAAAAATCCTAAATCGAGGTGTTGGCAGGTTGGTTCCTTCTGGAGGCTTTGAGGATGAATCTGTTCCCTGCCTGTCTTCTCACTGTGGTAGCTGCTCCCAGTCACGACTCTGTGTTTTCTAGCTGGGAGGATGACTCCAATCTTTGCCGCCTCCCTTGCATCGCTTTCTCCCGTGTGTCCCCCCCCCCAACTTTTTTAAATTAAAATGACATCAGTTACTTAATTTAGAGCTCAGCCTAAATCCAGCATGATCTCATGTGGAGATCCCTAATCACATCAGCAAAGACCCTCTTTCCAAATAAATTCACAGGTACCTGGGGTTAGAACTTGACACACCATTTTTCCAATCCTTGTTTAACCTAACCCCTATGTCGCCTCAGACTAGAAAATAAGAATCTCCCAACATGTTATATGTCTGGTATATTTTTACAATGAAATCTTGCTCATTATAAAAGCGAATAAAGTACCTGATCACAGTACATATATATGAATCTCAAAGTCATTTTGTTCAGTGAGAGAAGCCAGACATGAAAAGTGTTTACTGAAAGTTTTATTAAAATAAATTTCAAGAAGAGGCGAAACTAAGTTATTGTGATAGAAATCAAAACATTGGTTTCCTGTGGTAGGGTGGGAATAGTCTGGAAGCAGACATGAATGAATTTAAGACACCAGAATGGTTCTGGGTTTTATGCCAGCTTTTTAATTCATCAGATATGAAACTTCTGTGTTAAGAGTATTTGCTAAGACTGCCAATTTAAATAAGAAGTCTCTCGCTCTCTAGCTTTCCCACTTACAGATCCTGAGCATCTACAGAACTCATTTGGACCTCCTGTGAAATCCTTAGTGGTCCAGAATTGATAAGTACTTGTAAACAAAGATAAAGCAATATCTGATGACTCTAACCAATGTTCTATTTCTTGACTAGCTAGAGGAATATACATTTTATCCTTTTAATAATTTTTGTATAATTCTTGGCTTTGCTCCTATGAAAAAATATAAAAAAAAAATACCATATGTACATTGCTGTTCTGTAGTTTTAAAAAAAAATAATTTTAGCTTCAGAGCTTTAATATCATAAGGACACATTTATTAAAAAAATTTTTTTTTGTATTCTGAGCACTGCCCAGGCATAAGGTGCTATTTAAATAGCTGTGTTTTTGATACATTTCTTTCTTTCTTTCTTTCTTTCTTTTTTTTTTTTAAGATTTTATTTATCTTGAGAGCATGAGTAAGTACGCAGGGTGAGGGGCAGAGGAAGAGAATTTCAACCAGACTCCCCACTGAGTGTGGAGCCCGAATGTGGGGCTCAATCTCAAGACCCTGAGATCCTGACCTGAGCCCTAATCAAGAGGGATGCTCAACCAATCGACCCACCCACAGAACCCTTTTGATGCATTTCTTGACATGAAATGAACTCTTCTCCCCCCCCCCCCCCCCAAGCATTCTGGAAGTCTTGAAAATAGTGACCAACTCATAGTAAAAGGTCGCTATTTTTTATGTAGTTTAGCAAGGAATCAAGTTAAAACCTTTTTTCTAAGTGTCTTAATTCTCTTAATAGATTCACATTTCTTAGAGGTCGCTTTCCTCTCAGCCCTTCGTCATTTTCTTTAGTCGTGGGCAACGAAGCATTTGTTTTTTCCGGTTCCTCCTTGCTTATCGCACCTCTCCCACAGAGAACGGAAGAATTAGCTAATAAGGAAGTATGAGTGGAGAATGCAATGTGAGGGGCTAACAAACACGAATCTGGAAAATACTCAAAATTCAGCACAACAGGAGGTAGTCGGGAAAGGAAAAGAGTCTGAAGTAGTAACAGGCAATGCTCACAGCAGGGTCATCTCCATAGCGTTTTGTCTAATAACTACTGCGGCGCAATTAAAGTCCATCGTACTCCTGGAAAAGCATAGGAGTAGGTTGAGTATCAGATGGTTTTTAAGTTGTGATTATTAATTTCCACACTGTGATGCTCTGAGTGGCACGCACACGTGATTGGCGGCGAGTTAGCTTGAGGGCTGTGTCCTACTGGCATGTGACCTCGAAGGAGTCCTTGAACCTTTGTGAAATCCTGTTGTGTTATTCCGGATACATGCACAAAACATATGAAGTAAAGGTTTAAGTCCGTGAAGACTGGAGTGAGTGGCTTTTCAGTCAGTTGCTTACTTACAGGGTTAGCCAAATGAATGGTTAAAATAGTTTTGAAACAGCGTGAGGGAATAATAACAAAGATAGAGAGCACGTACTGAAATTTCTTTTGAGGGGAGATTACGCAAAGCTGCAGGCAAGAAGGTGGGGGGTGAACCCAGCAAGTTTTGTTTTTTTGGTTTTTTTTTAGATTTTATTTGTTATTTGTTTGGCAGAGAGACAGGCACAAGTAGGCAGAGTGGCAGGCGGAGGGAGAGGGAGAAGCAGGCTCCCTGCTGAGCAGGGAGTCAGATGCAGGACTCAATCCCAGGACCCTGGGATCATGACCTGAGCTGAAGAGGACTGAGCCACCCAGTGATTCGCCCCAGCGAGTTTTGAATAATCTGGTTTCTGAATATCTCTTATCTATAAAACAAAGAGAACCAGATACGGTATTATACATAACTGGTGTAGAAATATCTAATTCTATTTTTTCCTCAATAAAACAATGGATGACATGGGGAAAACATAATCATAATGAGATGATGGAAGAGCCTTTTCTTAAAAAAAAAAAAAAAAGATTTATTTATTTATTTATTAGAGAAATCACAAGTAGGCAGAGAGGCAGGCAGAGAGAGACAGGGAAGCAGGCTCCCCACTGAGCAGAGAGCCAGATGTGGGCCTCCAGGACCCTGAGATCATGACCTGAGCAGAAGGCAGAGGCTTAACCCACTGAGTCACCCAGGTGCCCACTACTTTTTTACCCTTTAAGACAGATGGAAGGACTCAGATGATCTAAAGGCGGCAGTCCTGATTTAGGTGACTTTCTCAGTGCTGAGTGGGCTCCCACTCAGTACCTGTTGGTTCATTATTCTCCAAAGGTCTTTCATTTCATCTCTTCTCTGAAACACACATGTTGCCAGTAAACACAAGTGTGACTGTAATGGTTACCCATGGTGTTCCAGATACTGCTTGTGGTTTGATTTTCACCAGTCACTGTTTGAAAGGTATTCTTATTGCAGCACAGGCCATCTATGGTCATGCGGTGGGGAGATTGCGGGAATCCTTCCCCTGCTTTCATACAACAGTGAGATCAAAGTATTTTCACTTTCACTTTTACGCCTTTAGATTGATCTTCAGATTACAATCCATCGATTTGGTGATGCAAGTTTATATTACTAAGACTCCGTAACAATAAATTGAAAGGCTGCCTCTGTGAAAGCGGAATTCTAATTTCTTCAAGCATTCTAATTATTAGCTATCTTATAGTTTAACTTCTATAACTCTTCTCCTCCTCCTCCTCCTCCTCCTTTTTAGTGACTTTCTGTTACCACTGAGAGGGAAATGGAGTGCTCCATTTCTGCATCCAGCCTAGCCTGTGGCAGACAAATGAAGGTTCCTTAGCAAGCCAACAGAATGCAAATCCTGTGTTGACGGATCACAGATCACATAAAGTGACAAAGAAACATCATTCTAGAATTTTAAAAAAAAAATTTCTTTTCCAATTTTTAACCTTTTTTCTTTGATCCAATATGACAAAAGACTTTGTTTTGATTAATGACAAAGAGACCCCTGTGATTATCCTAGATCAAGATTTAGATCTTAGAATGTTAGCGTTCTTTCCCCGTTTGGTTTGGTTTTTAAATAACGGGGACAGCCAAGTGTCCTGGAGGATCCGAGTAGTCTATTTTAATAGAGGACTCAGGACCTTAACAAGCGTCAGGTGATCTCTCAGGTTCTGTTCCAACTCAGTGATTATTTTCACTAAAATAAGCTTATTTCCTATGCGTCAAAACGTTTTTTGAAATTTGGAAGGAAAACAATATGCAAAGGATGTCTAATTTTACAAGATGTTGCTCCAAGATGTGTTTTGCAGGATTCCTTTCCTGACTTTGCTTGGTCAGGCTTTTTCATGAACTCGTAGCATTTTGTTCTGCATTACATCATACACTTACTCTATCTTTTCAAGTTACCTGTCCCCAGTGCCAGGTAGACTCATTACTCATACAAATCTAGGTTATATTTTTCTAGGAAAATTAATTACTTTATACTGGCTACATATGGTTAGCTTGTCAGCAGGAAAGCTTCAACATATTTTGGGTCAGTATAATATAAGCATTTAAGCAGAGTTTTTTCACTTTGGGCATAAAGTAGTACATTAATATAGGTTAAAAGTAATATGCTTAGTAATACTGATATTTTCCTGATACTACTGATTGTATACTGATATGTGAATACTTCGCATATTTACTGCAAAGTAACAAAGTGTCATGAATGAGGATACAAGTTGAAAACATGGCATGGGCACATCATATACCTTTTGAACGACCATACTATGTGTATTTAGGTGATTATTCCTCTCTCTTACTATTCTAAAGGATCTATTAAACGTAATAGAACATTATACAGAATTGGCCCAATACAATATGAATGCCATTTGCAATGTTTAAGGATAAAAATGTAGGGAATTTAGCCCATTTGGGAACATTTAAGAACCATGAAGCAACTTGATGAGAAGTAATCACTGCTGAACTCTACTTCGTGAGCTGGACCTAGAAGTCCAAACAGAAGGGTTCATACCCATTCACAATCTGTATTCTAATAGGGCTTCATTTTATCTTTCTAACATTTTATATTTATTTTATGGAGCCATTATTAGTTTTTGCCTTTTTTTTTTTTAGTCTTATTTGAGCTTACAGTCTTCTTACTTTCTTGTTGGAAGAAAAAAATTTTCCTCTAGACAGGCAAACTTGAGATATTTTTTCGAGCTCTTTGTAGAGAGGAGTCATTAACTACATTAGTCGAACTCTTAGGATCTTGGCTGTATACACTTAAATGTTTAATCTGTCAGGTGGCTGGGGAGAACACTCAATGTGACTTAGCTCTTTATATTATTTACTAAGAAACTTTTCAGTCACTGATTTGGTCCATCAGATAATGTTCTCTCAGAGCTATGAACAGAGAGAAAACCCCTAATGCCCAGTTGTGGTTAGGCAGGGCTGCTGGGCTGTACTGTTAAACAACTAACCAGGGTCGGGAATAGCCTTTTGAATCTAATAAATTCAGGCCTTTGTCTGGTCTACTCAATTTTAAATAAGTCATTATATTATGAGCAGATAGTCTTGTGCCTCTGGAACAGAAATCCTATAAGCTTTGTGTGGCATTGTCCTTTACTTTTTTCTTTAGGGTTGTGACTGACAGAATTCTTCCTTATTTTAACCCTCCGGTGTTCTGTCACTCCCCCCCCCCCCACCTTGCCTCTCACTGCTTTTGATATTTATAATAGTTGTTGAAATTCAATAGTTTTACTGTTAATGCCTCATCAAGGTGTTTTAAGTCTAAATCCCTAGTATATTTGCCCAAGGAATGCATAGCTTAAATGCCTTTTGTCTCCAGCCTTCAGTTAAATGGCTCTTCTCCCCACTTGTGATAGAACACTGGTGGGAAGCTCAGGCAAGAACTTGCTGACCCTCTAGCCTTTTTGTTCTTTTTGTACTCTTCAACTCCCCACATTCACAAGGGAACCCCGAGTCCTGAACAGGGTTCACGTGGTGTGGGATGGATCTGTGGCTCCGCGAGGCTTCTGTCTCTGGCTACGCCCATGTTCCCTAACACGGACCCTGCTCATTTAGTGTGTGCCAGGAGTCATTCTACTTAGCTGTGTTTCTCAGGAAAGTCAATTTAGTACAAATTGGGACCTATTTACTTTCCCTCCATCTAACACATACTGTTAGTCAGCAGGGCTTCTGAGGACAGCGGTTGCTATTTGAAGAAAACAAACCCACTTTGGATCTTTCTGAATGCTTTAAACATGACCCCACATTTTCAATATCGAACAAAAATTAATGGTAGACTTGCTTTGTCATTTGTTGCCCGTGTACCCTGTTACCGTTTGAAAATTCGGTTTCTGTTAAGAAATTATATGCACTCGATTACTTGACCATTGTCATCGAATTAAAGCTTTCTTTCCACTGGGCATCTAAATTGCGAATTTTTCTTCTCTGAGAAATGACTCTTGATTGCTCACAAAACACAAGCAGGGCTCCTCTCTCTCCCTGCTATCAGTTTGAAGGGACATATTGCTTCCTCGGCACTGTCATACCAATAAATCATCCCAGATTACTCGCCGTCATACAGGACTAAAGTATACCATGCATTTTAAAGGAAATCTGCTATTTTCTTTTCCATCAGATGAGCAATGTGAAGAGACTGCGGCCACGGCTCAGTGCTATTCTCTTTAAGCTGCAGTTTGAAGAGCAGGTGAACAACATCAAACCTGACATCATGGCTGTCAGTACTGCCTGCGAGGAGATAAAGCAGAGCAGAAGCTTCAGCAAGTTGCTGGAACTTGTGTTGCTGATGGGAAACTACATGAACGCTGGCTCCCGGAATGCTCAAACCTTCGGATTTAACCTTAGCTCTCTCTGTAAAGTGAGTTTGTTTTTTTGAAAACACATATTTGCCTGAACACTTCTTCTGAAATGTCAGCCCTGATTACATTGTTTAAATATTTTTAGTTTGAAGTGCCCGTTATCAGGAATTTGAACGAAACCATGAACCCAAACCCAGAGTGAACTGAGCTAATTTACTTAACCTTGGAGCTAAATCCAAATATTAATTTTCTCTGATCTGCAAATTCAGTGGAAGGATTTTGTTTAATAACAGAATTATGTTGTAAACCCAGGCTTTCCCAAACTAATGAAATGGAACATCAAAATACTACAAAATCTAATATTCAATTCAGGGAGCTGCAAATGATGGTATAGACATTTTGGGAATTGCTTAGGGTTGCCACTACATTTTTTTACCGTTAGGATTTAAATATTTCATTGTTTTTGTTTTTGTTTTGGCAAGCTGACTAAAGGCAGAAAAGAATGAGACTGCTTTATATAAGTGGAAAATCATTAGGAATAAACATGCCTCAGGAGTCATTGATGATTTTGAAATGTTTCTATCTAAATATAATTTTAAAGGATGTGAAAATCAAGGAAGTTTAGAGATTTGGTTTTTTTTTTTTTTTTTTTTTCCTCCTGGGTTCTTCTACAGGTTAAATGTTCTTATGGCAAATATATTCACTGTTTTATGTAACAGGAGCTCTTTCCTCAGAAGCAGGCTATAGTAATAGCACTTTATTGATCTGCTTATAACAAATTCTTCTCTGTTACACATCACAAGAAAAGCTTTCTTTTGTTCTTGACCTGCTAACATCTATACTACCTGATTAAGGAATTTGATGACTGGTTTTCCCCACTGTCCAGAAGTTCACTTCATGCAACTACACCTGTATGAAAGACTTACATTAGTATGCATCTGTTTCCTAACTTAAATCCGAAGAGGATTTCCGCTTTTACGAAATGGTGATTGCTTCTCTACTTTACACTATTTGGCATATGGAGGGTTTCATGGGAACGCTCCACTTTTGGGTAGCTGGGGAGACCTGTGTTGATATTTATTGCCACTTAGGGAAGGTGAGATGTAAATCCAGTTTTAGCTTTGGTTTCCTTGAATAGTTGATCTCTCAGTGCTTTCATGACTTTCCTTATACAGTTTTCCTGACCTATGCCTCCTGTTGGCATAACAGCTTGTGAGCTAGCTTCACTCCATCTCCACCTTTTTATTTTCCTCTCATTTTCTGAGCCTGATATATTCCGTTAAGATCCCTGGCATGGTGGCTGCAATTCATAACCCATGTATTAAAGACTTTGAACATGTATGGAGGGCTTTCTTATTCCTGTGCCAAACGCTTGACCTCATCGTCTCATTGAATGGATATAATTATTTATGTGGCATACATGGAACGCCTGTTTTTCACGTGTAAATCATTATGATTAAAATTTTTAATAGAGCTGTATCTAAAAAGTTATGGCAACAGAGTTGAGAGAGAGGCTAGCTCGGTTAAGGGAGGACAGCTAACCATTCAGAGAGGAATGGGAAGGATCTGGAAGTATGAGTGGATGTTCCTGAGAAGGAAAGGCATTCTAGCCGGTAGCCATCAGTTGGCATGAAGGGTCATATCATGGCATATGTGAGTTCACCAAGGGATCAGAAGCTTAGGTGGGAGAAGCATAGGGAAAATGGAAATGAAGTAGTATATTGGTCTAGATTAAAAATCATCTCCAGTGGCACACCTGATGGTAAAGATTAATGGAGACATGTTCTTTAATTCATATGATATTCTCAGAGATGTCCCGTAGCAACCTAATTCTAATAGCAGTATGGAAGAAAGTTGAGCTGCTCTGTCCAGTCCTGGTACCATGAGCCATGTGGGGCTGTTGACATATAAATTAATTAAAATTTAAATAACATTAGGGTATACCTCAGTCATCCTTGTCACGTTTCAGGTGAATAAGTGTCCATATGTGTTGGCAGTGTAAATAGAGCACATTTCCATCACGGTAGAATATTCTCCTGGACCACACTGGCCTAGAGGGTTATAGTTGGGAGAGACTCGGTGACTGGCTGACATTTAGCAAGTGACTGAGGAACTAAAACTGAAAAGATAGATGGGGGGGATGATGGGAGCTGCCTTCATTATTTAACAAGTATTTTGAAACCATGTGTGTCTGTTATTAAACAGTGACTGTATGTCGAGACAGTGGAATTACAAGCTTTGATAGTGACAAAAGGGTTTGGGGTAGGATGGGAGATGGGGCGAAGGGGAGTGACACAGTCCAGGAGCATCTAGGGAACTGTGAGAATATGGTGATAATGAACTTGGAGGTGGAAGGGCGAGGAGGCAAGCACAACTGCCAGATTCAGGCTTTTCCTGAGCAGGGAAGCAAAGGAAGACGAGATGAAGAGCACAAGGTCATGGAGACATTTACACCAGCACATCAACTGGAGTTTCTTTCTTTCTTTTTTTTTTTTTTAAGATTTTATTTATTTGACAGATGGAGATCACAAATAGGCAGAGAAGCAGGCAGAGAGAGAGGGAGGAAGCAGTCTCCCTTCTGAGCAGAGAGCCTGATGCAGGATTCGATCCCAGGACCCTGGGCTCATGACCTGAGCTGAAGGCAGAGGCTTTAACCCACTGAGTCACTCAGGCACCCTGGAGTTTGTTTCTCAGTGTTAAGAGTCTACTCGTTTTGAGAGCTTGCATCTCAGAACTCCAGCCGACTTAAAAAAGTTGACCATATGCCCTCCCTCATACTTTCCTTGCGAAGTAGCTATTGACAAGAGATGAGGTCTGATTGTTGAGGTAGAGTAGCCCAATACAGTGCCTGGTGCATAGTAAATATCTGAGTGAATGACAATGTGATAGACAAAATGGACACAAATTTGTCCCTCTTAGTTATGTAGTTGAAAGTAGACATCCGCTCATACTGCTATACAGTGGCTGATGCATAGTAATTTACAAGTGCAATGAATGTTGCTATTATTTTACTATAGTTAATCTGTCGCCAGATAAGAGCCTGCTGTATTTTCAGGCAATGATACTAGATACTTTGATCATCCGTATTAGAAGCCTTCTATTGTGCAAGAAACAAAATAAATACCACAACTTTATATTTTTTATTAGCCTACATGTCAAGTTGAAAGCATATATTGAACAAGATGATATCTCATCATGTTTGTTATCAGAAGCAGCAGCTTGATCTCTGACTATTGTGATTGAATTTTCACACTGAGTATAAAGCATTTGGTTTGATGATAAGTCCCCATAAAAGGAATTCCATATTTATTTGACAGTAGAAAGACAGGGTAATGTTTTAATCTGTTAAAACATGCTGGGTAATTATATGACATCTAGTATTCTATATTCAGAAACTTTAGTTTTAAATACCCTTTATAAATTTAGCTCTAGAATGAAAAGTGTAGCAAATTCATATTAGGGTGTTAACTTTACATAGTTTAGAAATAATTACATGAATAGTGAAATCTATATACATTATAGTTGAGTTTGGGGGGCTATAGTACATCTTTGCATACATTTATAATCGAGAAAACTAAATACAATAACTGAGTTCAGAGGGTAAGTTTTGTGAGCTTTTTTAAATCCTAAATATTTGATGCGGCCTATGATAAATAAACATAAAAGTAAAATACGAGATATAAGAGAAACACAAGTGAGAATCTGTTAAGATATAGGTGTTCAGGTTTGAGACTCCGTGAAATGCAAACATGGTCATGAAACTTCACATGAGCTAAAGGTGAGTTTTCTCTTATTAACCAAACGTGAACTTCACAAGAAAATTTGCATGTGTATTGTTATAAAAGAAAAATACGATATTGAGCCGTGGTCTTTAAAACAGGAAACGAAAGAATCAGTTACATTAGGTTCTTTCTTTTGGAATTATCTCTCGTCCCCTCCCCTTTCCTTTCCTACATGTTTGGATCAGAGCCTCTTAGGGCCTGACACTCCAAGAGAACCCTCATGGTAAGGTACAAATGTACTTTTCAGTTGCATAATGCTATTCCTAGTTGAAGTAAAATGGTAGAAGTACCTTGCTTTCTGATGGCTTGGCTATTTAAAAGGATAAACCTTAGAATATATAAAAGAATGGATGGACTTCTTTTCATCCATAAAGTCCTCCGAAGATTTTCTAGACTTTAGATAAGAATTAGATAATATGCAATTAGAAATTATATTCTTTTTTCTGTACCTGCTATTGATTAAATGGAAACCCATATCCTTAGAAATTCAGTCAGTAAATGGTAGGTGATCGCCTGACCAAAGTGCCCACCTAGAAAAAATGTGTGTGTGCTTTGTGTTGAAGTTAATTTTCTGTTGTTAGGGCAAAGATCCTCCCCCCCCCCCACCCCTTCTTCAGGTAGATTGGTATTCTAGCAAAAGAGTGAGTTGACCCAGTCATCAACGTTTAACACCATACTAAGGTATATGAGAGGGTTTTAACTTATATATTTAAAAAGCAGATGTTATCAGTCTATACACAATAGGTATAACATGTGTTTAATATTTCCTAATGTCTAATGATAGGTAATTTCAGAGTAACAAATTATGCTCATCAACACAACTGAATGATGTAGCCATAAAATGTAGCTCTTTGTTCTGACTAATTAAATAAACTATATCAGGATATAGATATAAATTTTGAAAGAGTTTATAAATTGTAATGACTTTTGTCAGTGTTTATGCTGGGTTTTTTTGAAATTATTGATTCCATTATAAATGTATCAGTATTAATAACTTTGTAAGAAACTTTTCTATTTGGTGGTAGAACACACAGTGAGTTCATCTCAAAGATGAAGTCATCAAAGGATACATAGTAATGAGAGTGTGGAGGGGTTAGAAGTTAGGCATTAAAAGGGCAGGCAACAGGGGACAAGATTTGTTTTTGTCTCCTCTCTTGATTTTGATTTTTTTGTCCATTTAAAAGATTTTTTTTTTTTTTCGGTCTGTTCATTGAAGTGCATGAAATTTTTATCTCATCTCCTATATATTCCTTTTACAAGCACAGGCTAACCAAAAGTAGAATAAAGCTGCCCAGAGCTGTGATAAAGAAGATTTTTATATTTATTCTTTCTTTTTTAAAGATTTATTAATTTATTGTAGACAGAGAGGGCTCGATGATGGGGATGGGGAGGAGAAGCAGAGAGAGAGAGGATCCTGAAGCAGTCTCCCTGCTGAGCACAGAGCCCAAATGGGGCTCTATCCCAGGACCCTGAGATCATGACTTGAGCTGAAATCAGGAGCCAACTGTTTTACTGACTGAGAGAAGATTTTTAAAGGAAAACAAAAACAAAAACAAAAACAAAAACTGTTTAATTTCCTTTTTGCTTAGTGCGCCCACCAGCTCCAGTGGGTGATTCTTGAAATTATGAACACCTCTTTTTAGAGTATCTTGATTCTCAACCTGGAGTACTCCTTAAGAAATACTGATGTGTCAGCTCCACATTGGATCAATTACTTCAGCATGTATGGATAGGGATCTTGATAAGTGGCTTTTTAAAGGTCCCCCAGGTAATTTTAATGTACAAACTGAACTGAGAATCACTTTGTCTTCTGCCCTACTTCTTTATCCCAGCTTGGAAAATCCCTGATGGGTGGTATGGAACCAGAGAACAAACATACAAAAACAAAACTTAACCAACACAAGAAAAAAAAAAAAAAAAAAGAAAAGAAAGAAAGAAACAGCTCCTTGTCTTCACTTAAGGATGAGTGGTGAAAATATTTCCAAAAACTACTGCTTTTTTTTCATGCCAAGCTGAACATTACTCTGAAAGTGAAGAAAAGGAGTGATGGAGTGTGGCTCTCAGGCACATAGCAGAACTGAAATAAGTTGATGGTCGGCGTCCTGAGTTATTTTGCAGGGCTCTGTCTTGTACAGGTAGAGTTTCAGTCATTATTAAAAGCATGAGACAAGTACCTCTGCCTGTCAACTGTTAACAGCTGTACGGTAATACTGTGAAGGTTTTGTGAAATTTCACTTCTCCTATATGGCCTTTTCTTCACTGTATGAAGTTATTTTGAAGAAAGACCTCTGCCAAACGAATCCATTGTTCCATCTGCATTGTGTTTTAGAAGGATTTTAGAAAGATTTTTATTCTTTATCGGATTGGTAAAATCACACCAGTGAATTTTGGCACCCTTTGAAAGTAAAGCAATTTTTGGCTAAAGACTTGCAGATAACAACTGCCATTCTTACTTTACATCCAGCCAATTAAGTCACTGAAATACTGACTTCCAAAGCAATGTGATACTATTTAGGATTCTTAAGCCCTTTGATTCATTCATTAACATAATCTATAGCATTTTCTAAGAAATATTTGGTTGGTTTTGCTAAGTAATAAATTTTATTCACATTACCTTTGTTTTCTTTTAATTGCTATTAAGCATTGTAACTTGAAATTATTCTTTCATTAGAATTAGAGTGGCTTTGCTTGTGAATAGCAAATACACTGTGCTATCATTTTACCATTCTCACAAAAAGCATAGCTAATCTATCAAACTCCCTTTGCCCCTAACACAGAGACTCAGCATTGTCCTTAATACTGTACTTCTAGACAGCTACTATCAGTTAGAGGTAGCACCCAAGATGAATCTTAGAAAGCATCCCTTTTTAGTCCAGTCTCCTCTTTTTATATATTTTAACAATGAAAAATAAAAAATTGAATAAGATCCTCTATTCCTCGAGGAACTTATTGTTTACCTCTTCTTTGTCAAGGATCTGCATTGCTCTTGTGTTTTGGGAATAGATGCAAAATGTGCAACACTCTTATCTCTATAGTTATAGTTAAACAGTGGCATTTGTGAACATTTGATTTTAGGTGGCAAAGGTGGGGGAGTTTAATGATAAAATAGGTGTACCAAAGGCAAAGACATTACAAGAAAGGAAAATTATTGGCCCATATCTCTCATAAACAGATAGATGCAGAAATTCTCAGCAAAATTTTATAAGCCAAAACCAACAATGTATAAAAAAAATTACATACCACAACCAAGTGAGATTTATTAAGGTGCAGGAGACTGAATAAATATTTGAAAATCACTTAATGGAATCCATTACATCCACAGGCTAAATAAGAAAAATAATTTGATCATATTAATATATATGTTGAAAAGGCATTTGAGAAAATCCAACATCCATTCATGCAAAAACTCAACAAACTAGAAATATAGAAGGAGACTTCCTCAAGTTGATAAGGAATATATACAAAAACTACAGCTAGCATCATTCTTAATGGTAAGAAACTAAATGTTTTCCCTCTTCAGTTGGGAAAAAGGAAAAGCTGTTCCTGCTCACCATTCTTATTCAACATGATGTTGGAAGTCCTAGCTAATGCAGTAAGATAAGAAAACGAAATAAAAGGTATTTAGATTGAGAAGGAATAAATAAAAGTGTCTTTGTTTATAGGTGAAATGATTGCCTACATAGAAAATTGCCCCGAATTGACCAAAAAGGGGGGAAAAAAAAACAGTTCCTGAAACTAATAAGTGATTATAGCAAAATTTCAAGATATGAGATTGACACAAAAAAAGTTAAACACTTTCCAAACACCAGCAATGAACAATTGGAATTTGAAAGTAAAATTAATATCATTTATGTTAGTGCAAAAAAGAGTAATACTAGAATATGAACAAAATCTTATGAGAAAAACTAGAATTTTGATGAAAGAAATCAAAAAAGATCTAATAAAGAAATAGGTATTCCATGTGAATGGAAAAGAATACTCAATATTGTTAAGATGTTTCTTCCTAATTTGATCTAGAGATTCAATGTAATCCTAATCGAAATCCCAGTGAATTATTTTGTGAGTATTGAAACCTGACTCTAATGGTCCTATGGATATGTAAAAGACCCAGAATAGCCAACACACCACTGAAGAATAACAGAGTTGGAGGACTGAACTACTGGGCTTGAACACTTATAAAGCTGCAGTATTCAGAACATTGTTGTATTGGTTAAAAAAAGTAGATCAATGGAACAGAATAGATAGCGCAGAAATAACTCCACATAAATACAATGAAATCTTTAGCAAAGAAGCAAAGATAATTCAGTTAAGAATAATCTTTTGAAGAAGAGGTGCTGGAACCAGTACACATAAACATGAAAAAAAAATGTGTATCTACATACAGACTTCCAGCCTTTCATAAAATTTAACTAAAAATGGACAGAGGCCTAAATGTAAAATGCAAACTACGGAACTTTTAGAAGAGAAGAGAAAATCTAGGTGGCCTCAGGTTTGGCAGTGACTTTTTTTATTATTTTATTTTTTTATTTTAAGATTTTATTATTTATTTATTTGACAGAGAGAGAGAGAGATCACAAGTAAGCAGAAAGGCAGGCAGAGAAAGAGAGAGGAGGAAGCAGGCTCTCCACTGAGCAGAGAGCCCAATGCGGGGCTCAATCCCGGGACTCTGAGATCACGACCTGAGCCGAAGGCAGAGGCTTTAACCCACTGAGACACCCAGGCACCCCTGGCAGTGACTTTTTAGATAGGATATCAAACACATAATCCTTGAAAGAAAAATGTCACTAAGTTGGATTTCATTAAAATTAAAAACTTCTGCTCTGCAAAAAACACTGTTAAGACAGAAGATACACCACAGACTGGGAGGAAATCTTTGCAAAATATCATCTAATAAAGGACTTGTATGCAAAATATACAAATAACTCTTGAAACTCAACAACAAGAAAACAAAGGGTCAAAAGACCTGACCAGACACATCCCTGAAGAAGATTTACAAATGACAAATAAATATATGAACAGATAATCAACATCATATGCCAATAGAGAATTATAAGCTGAAACAGTGACGTAACACCACACACATATTAGAATGGCTAAAACTTGAAACACTGGCCAAGACCAAATCCTGGCCAAGATGTAGTACAATAGGAACTCTCATACATTACTGAAGGGAATCAAAATAGTACATCTACGTTTGAAGACTGGCATGTACCAAGCATCTACGTTTGAAGACTGGCAGGTACCAAGTTAAACATAGATTTTTTTTTTTTTTTTTAAGATATTTTACAGAACACGAGCAGAAGGGGCAGATGGAAAGGGAGAGAGACGTTCAAACAGACCCCACCCAAGCACAGAGCCTGATGCAGGGCTCAGTCTCATGATCATGTAATCTCAACCTGAGCTGAAATCAAGACTCAGATGCTTAACCAACTTTGCCTGCCAGGTGCTCCATACTAAACATATATTTAACATAGGATTCAGTGATCACACTCTTACTTACTCAAAGGAGTTAAAAACCTGCACAGAAATGTTTATAGCAGCTTTATTTGTAATTGCTGAACTTTGGGAACAACCAAGATGTCCTTTAGTAGGTGAATGAATAGGCTGTGATGCCTGCATACAACACATTATTATTCAGTAATAAAAATAAATGCTCTCCCAAGCCAAGAAAAGACTCGGAGGAACCTTAAATGCTTATTAAGTGAAAGAAGTCCATACGAGAAGACTACGTACTGGATGATTTCTACTATATGTATCTTTTTAAAGACAGAAAATTATAAAGATTGTAAAAAGATTCATGGTTGCCAGCGTTGTTTTGGGGAGGGAAGAAGAAAGAGATGAAAAGTGGAGCACAGTGAATTTGAGGGAGGGATGTGTGTGAAACTATTCTGTATGACAGGGTAGTGGTAGATATATACTATGTATGCTTCAAAATCCATACAACTGTAGAAGGCAGAGTTGATGATGATGCATCAATATCATCAAATCAGTTGTGTACCACACCTAATGTAAAATGTTACTAATAAGGGAACTGGTGTGGAGGAGAGGGTATATGACAACCCTGTTATTTTCTGCTCATTTTATTCTGTAAAGCTGAAACTGCTTTAAAAAAAGTAAAACGTGGTGTTTAAAAAATAAAAAGTAAACCATTTAATTTAAAATTAACGTATTTGTTTCATTTATATTAACTAAACAGTGAGCTGTTTTAAATGTCTCATGGAATAAGGGGACTGTATAAACAAACAGAACATCGAACGATATAGCAGAGCTAACATTTACACTGCATTGCAAAAATGTTTTTAACACTGCAGTTTCTCTGCTTACTAAAATCTAAGAGAAATAAGTTTAAAACATAATTCAGGGAAGGTTGGGGGGATATGGAAGAAATCAGCTTATAATGATAGGAATCCACATTATATAAAGCATTTTCTTGCTTAATAATGTTTCAGCTTTCATCATTTTGAATGAATATTACATAATATAGATTATTTTTATATATGAATATCACAAAGTATTTGTCGAGTAACTTTTTTTTACCTAATATCAATTGATCTCCATCTATCTTGAAAATCATTGTGAAAATTTTATTATCAGTATTAATAGTTATGGCAGTGATATAGATGATGCTAAGCATCTTATTTTATTTAAATTATGATTTTTATTTCCATTGTAGAGAGAACCAATCTTTTTAAAAAATTTAATCAGGATGCTGATTATTTTCTTAATGTGGTTACATATATCAAAAACATTATTCATTGTATAATTGTGGTTTTCACTTGTGAGTTTTTACTGGCATGTTGACCTTTTGTCTGAGAAAATATATATTCTCTAACAGTATGTGTTAACACATCTATTTTATATGAATTACCTTTAACTTAAATTTAGAGATACTATTTTGTACATACAAATCACTTTATTCTGCATAGGATTTAAGATGGAGTATCATGTTAGTACATATACTTGTTCAGGTCTGTTAAAGGTTAAACAGCTGTCTTTTCATCTAACCATATTCGTATAATATTGTCAGCACTAATCTACTAGCAGTGTTGAAAGACTCGCTGTTTGAGTGATAAGATTCAGGTGGCATTTTATTAAATTTATAGATAAAACAGTAGAAAGAATGTCATGCTCTCAGAACTAGAGATGACCTCAGGGTAGAAGGTGTCAGTTTTAAGAGGCTTTCCAGGCTAGAAGTAGCAGGTTATAGGACTTCGGTATTTTAAATTGCATTGATGTTCTTTTGTTGTCTTACTACCATTTTTGTCCACTGTGGTTTTGAGAAATTTGTTTCTTTGACACATAATAAACTCAAGATTTTTGTAGAGGAACTGTACTTTGAGGTGGTTATGAACTTTGGATTCACACAGATATGTCCTCAAACCTTGGCTCTACCAGATAGTAGCTATATGATGTGGAGTATGCTGCATGATCTCTCAGATCTTTTTTATCCTCTTTAGTTATGGGTATACTAGTTCCTCATAAAGATATTATGTGTTTTAAGCACTAAATACATCTTTTTTTGGCTATCCCTGGTGTCAGGATAAGTGCCATAGAAGAGCTGTGGCTATAATAATGTCATCGTATTGGGCGCCTGGGTGTCTCAGTGGGTTAAAGCCTCTGCCTTCTGCTCAGGTCATGATCTCGGGGTCCTGGGATCGAGTGCCGCATCGGAGGTCTCTGCTCAGCAGGGAGCCTGTTTCCTCCTCTCTCTCTCTCTCTGCCTGCCTCTCTGCCTACTTGTGATCTCTCTCTGTCAAATAAATAAATAAAATCTTTAAAAAAAAATAATGTCATGGTATTAGTGATAGTGCTGTTAATAGTGACGATTGTTAATATTTATAATTTAAAATTAATTTGATTATTAATATTGATCATTATCAATATCAGTGGTATTAATGACATTTTCAAGTTAGGGTCTTCTAGAATGTTCAGTGGACACCTACAGATTCTCATAATTTTGTCATGTTATTATGTTCAGCACTGTCTGCCATGGCTAGAGTGTCTGTGCTGGTTTCAATACATACTTAGATAATAGAAACTCAATAATGGGAGCAGAGTGGCCAATTTCGCAATGTTCTTATGATTTAAGTGTCATTAGAGTAAGGGGCCTTTGGATTCTGAGGATCACCCAAAGTTTACTCAGTTTTTATTTTAGGAATTTTCCTTGTGATTAAAACAATGGGATATTCTTTAGATGTGATCCAAATTTGTGCTGAATAGCTTAAAAATATTTCAAAATATTGCATTGTAACTACAAAGGAATTCTACTCCAGAGTGACAACTAGGCCGTGATTTATTACAGGATCTTCTTTTAACATTATTTTGTCTGGAATGAACAGAGCAGTTGAAGAAACTCCATCCATCTTTTTGTTTATTTGACATCCATGCTGCATTAAATGTACCTCAAAGAAACAATATACAAATAAGAAATTCTCCTTAACAGCCATGATTACTCATCAACAAGATACATCTCTTGGCAATAAAACAAATGGAAGCCTGTCAAGCAATGTCTGTTAAAATTTAAATAAAGCATATTTTTTAAAACTAAACGAATTTTTAAAGCAAGTATTTTAGCTTCGTTTTCTTTCCAAGAGTTAGTGTTACAAAGTATACTGAGGTGAACTGTTCTCTTCAACAAAATTAGACCCATCCCCCAAGCTTTCCTTACTCTTCTAGCTCAGTTGCTGATTACGTATGAGTAATTAGAGGAAATAGAATGCGCCTTTTTTTGTACATATTTATCAAAAACTGGGAAAAAATTGAACATGTAGATTAAGACATTGATAAATATTCCATTGTGTATTCACCTTTTAGAAGGTGACCTTTTCTCATTCTTTCTTATAAAGAGACTTGTTGGGAGCAGGGAAGGGAGGAATAGAGTAATTGGGGCAGGAAGAATACCTTTGTGTACTTTTTCCTGAGAATGTTAGGACCTGAATGAAGATTCTCCACCCTGGAATTTAAAGCCACATAGCAGTTTGTGAATGAGACACTATGTTATCAACAATTGGTTGCCATCTTTGTTTCTTATCTGAACTTCTTATTTATTACATTTACATTCAATTTTACTTATTTGGAAATTTGATTTTTCTTTTGTCTTACAGTTAAATACAGATTCTGAAAGGATGGGAGAATTTTGATTCCATTTACTATTCAGTAGATAAACTTTTTCAATATTAGACTGTTGCCAATTCTCAGCTTGCTAACCAGGCGATGTTTTCAGTAACAGAGCCAATCCAGCACCCTCCTCCATGAATTACTGTCTAGCTTTCTGATGGTCTCTGAATAACTTGAATCTTTGTTTGACTTGTATACTTAACATTGACTAAATCGATAGATGCAATAAACTATATTATATTTCAGAATTCATAATTCTGAATTCTTATTGCTCATGAATAAAGATCAAGATTGATCCAGTTGCTTGTTAGATCATAGGGATTTCTTGATCTATTAATCCTAGCAGTTGCTGGCTATTTAGTTGCATCATATATGGTACTGGAAAGCCCTTTCCAGGCTTTACAAATTATAGAGGTTGATGGGGCTTGGGCTAATCAACATTCCATACGAGCTGCACATCTAGTTTCACAGGAGAGGAGCATGGTGAAGAAGGGATGTAATTAGTGGCACTTGGGAGCTGAGTGTCCATAGAAGGGATGCTATTCCCTGGGCAGTTACTGCTGTCATGGGGGTAGGGGGGATAGAAGAGTTCACTATTAGGGTGCTTTAAAAAATAAAAAAATAAAACCAAAGGACAGCTTTTATGGTACGTCTGGGTTATATAAGAGAAAATGACTACATTTATGAAAGTTTGCTAGTTTTACTCGCCTTATCCATTAAAGATGATAATGTGAAGGAAATTATGGATTGAAAAGGTAGCTTAATCAGATTAGCGTTCTCAACATGTGTGAAAACAAAGATTCTTTTTTTTTTTTTTAAGATTTTTATTTATTTCCTTGATAGAGATCACAAGTAGGCAGAGAGGCAGGCATGGGGCGGGGTGGGGGGGGCGGGGAAGCAGGCTCCCCGCTGAGCAGAGAGCCCAATGCGGGGCTCGATCCCAGGACGCTGAGATCATGACCTGAGCAGAAGGCAGAGACTTAACCCACTGAACCACCCAGGTGCCCCACAGACAAAGATTCTAACTGCACTTAGCATGCAAAAAATAACTTGTGAACTAGGATTACAAATAGATCATATACTTGTGTATAAATATATATCTCCTTTCATCCTGTGTACCTTTTGGGTTCGTTTGATCAACTTTTGAACTTTGGGGGCTAAAGGCTCCTCAGTCTGGAGGGCCTAGGTCATCATACTCCTCTGAGTTCTAGCCAGGTATGCTCAACAGTTTCCCTAGGGAATAGAAAATTGGTTCTTGGAAGCAAAAGTATCTTGCTACTTTTTAATATGCAAAGCATAGATATACATACAGTACAGGAAAAGATACACAGGATACCTATGATTTTAAAATTTCACAGGTACACATGATTGGGGGGAAAAACCTAAAAATACTCTTTAGCCAGCAATAATGAAAGAGAAAGATTGAGAAACATTTTTCTACGCCTGTATCAATCTACATCCTTTGTGGGTATTTTTACTTGGATGTTACTTAAAAGCTTCAAATTCGTTCAAAACTGAAACTGATCTCTTTGCCCACCGCACTCCACCCAAATCTGTTCCTCTGTCTTTCCATTTACTTCAATTAATGGCACCACCTGGGTCTCCATGGCCCCTCTGTCCCATTATCTCCATCCCCATGGCACTGCCCTGACTCAGGGCCTTGTCTTTCCCTGCCTGGATTGTTGTTACCGGTTTTTAAGTTACTTTCCCTGCTGCTGTTCTTTCCCTTGGTTTTTTGTCTTTTATCCACACTGTGCTAGAGGGAGCTTTTTCTAAACCGTAGGTCTCATCATCTCTTACCCAGTTTAAAAACTCCCAATTCTTAGGGATCAAAAGCCTGTTTTCTGGTCTTTTCCAATGTTCCCAGCTTTGTATCTTTCTACTCTCTCTATTGTCCTCCTCAATACACTTATTTTTCTGAGTCACTCAGACTCCTCAAATGTGTCTTCTTCGTCCTCAAGTGTGGCATTTTTCAAATATTGCTCCATCTGCTCGTGGTACGGCCCTTTTGAATTTTCTTTTTCCCTTCCCTAATCCATACAACTTCCTGTCTACCAGGGTTCTAGATGTCCTGTCCTCTGAGGTGTACTTTTTGATTATTTCTATTATACTGTTTGTCACAACAGGGTAAATGTACGTGTGTGTGTGTGCGTGCACACGTGCGTGTGTGTGTTTTCTCCCCTACTAAACAGCTTCTTGAGGAACAGCTCTGTACCTTGTTTGTTGTTGTATCTCTGACTCCTATAGCCTCTAGTAGGCATGTCATAAATATGTACCAATTTTTTTTTTAAATTTAAAAAAGGAACAAATGTCTGGGATTGTTTTAAGTACTATTATTATATAGACTTACAGATTATTCTGTTCTCCTAAGTGTTTATCATGTATTTTTTCCCATAAAATGTTGCATAATAGATTGGATTAAGCTTATACTTTCTTTTCAAAAAATGTTAATGACTTCAAACAACAATCCATAGATAGCTTTTCAAGTACTTAAACATTTGCAATTCAGAAATAGAATTGACTAATTTTACAATTCATTTACTTCTTACCTACAAAATACAGTATTAACATTAGGTAAGTAGACAGATTACCAAAATATTTTTGACTGTTTTTTCTCCCTTTTGTCCTATCTAGCTAAAAGACACAAAATCAGCAGATCAGAAAACAACACTACTTCATTTTCTGGTGGAAGTATGTGAAGAAAAGTACCCTGATATCCTGAATTTTGTGGATGATTTGGAACATTTAGACAAAGCCAGTAAAGGTTTGTGCTTTCACATAAAACATTTCACAGCTCTGGGTCTTTAGTTAGTTCGTCAAGACAGAAAGTAACGCCTTTTGTTTGAACATACTTGCTACTTTGCCTCTGTATTTTAAATATGTTTTTAAAATATAAAAGATAGGTAGTTGTATAGTTTAAACCTTATGACTACCTGCCAGCCCCTCCTTCTGCTGCTCAGCTGCCTCCTCTGTAACCATGGTAATGCTTACTTGAGTCAGGATCCTTCACTTGGGGAGGATCATTGTGTCTGGGCTAAGCCCCAGTAATCAATGTGCCTAGTTAGCCTAAGTTAAATCTGTGTCCACCCACACTGAAGGTAGAGACTGCATCCTTTGTCCTAGTAGGGACCAAACAGCTAGAAATTCCCTTCAGTCCTTTCTAATGCCCAGCTATCTCATCTGCTTCTGTCCCTACTGGATTTAGATCAGGTTGCAAAGGGTTAGGATAGGACAGGAACTGTTATTAATAGTCATAGTATGATTTAAATGCAATTTTTGATGACTTGAAGATTCCAGTTTTTATTTATATATCCTATTCTGTGGTAAAAATTTTACTTGCTCCAACCACCAATTTATGCATACACATTTCTATGAATATATGCGCACCGACGTACATACTTCTTGGGAGACAACTCATTTGAAATGGTGGGATAGCTGTATTGTCAGTGTGTTGAAAACTGGTCATTAGAAATGGCAGACTATTTTTGTGTTGTTTGTTGTTTATTGTCTTCCTAAAATTAGAACTTTTCAACTTAAGAATAATTCACCACAATCCCCCATTTTAGTGACTACTCCTTAAAAAAAATTACTTTTGTCATTTTCTACTCCTTGTGTTTCTTCCATAAAATGGGGATCGTAACACTCCATCTGCAGAGTGGCCATGTGATTGGATGAGATGTTCTTTGACAGTTTTTCCTGAGATGTATGTTTCTTTGAAGTATGTAACTCACACAGCCAATATATTGAGGTGGCAAGGAGGGTAGGGGAGAGTTAGAAATACTTAGTCTGGATTTTTAAGACCAAAAATAAGCTTTTTACTTTGCTTTTTGCTCCTGAATGCTAATGTTGTAATCATGTTGGAATGATTTACTTTGCCCTTGTGTTACCTAAGAATGTCCTTGACATAAGAAGATAATGACCGTGTGTGTGTACATGTATATGGGTGTAAGTGTTTTAATGGAATTTAGGAAGGGAAAATAAAGTTTTTTTTTATACTAAACAATGAGATAGGGCAAAAGTGCACAGAGGAAAAAGAACATTAAAATAACTCAGTAATACTCAAAATAGCTTTTGAGTGATTGATTCATTAATTCAGGGAAGGTAATGCCTCTAAAATGAGATTTCTGAAATTTGGGGATAAAATTTAAGTATATGGGCCAAAAGAGAATTGAAAGTGGGGAAATTGAAAGTGATGCATGGTAAGCATGATAAGTAAAAGAATAATAGATGAAAAAGTTATACATAAAGTCTTGAAACACAGAGAAAGCTTTTTTTCTAGAGAAAAGATAGCTGAGTAGAGTAATAGTTTATATCAACATTATGTCTTTGGGAAGAATTAAATCCATGCAAGCATTTTATGTTAATAACAGTTTGCATTCCTGACCATGTCACCATCTTTTTCTCCTGTTTCTAAAGCTGAACGGTGAGCTGGAACTTACTTCTCTTTCAGATGTACGTGTTAGTATAGAATTTATTTTCCAGCAGTGGTGCTCTAAATTAAGTTTTTAAAATATCATTTATCTATTTTGACTCACTTAATTGTACTTAAAATTCTGTATAAATATTTTATTATTTTGCTTTTGAAAACTAACTTTGATAAGGGCTTGTAGAGCTGTAGCTTGATAATTAGATACTTATGTTTGTTTTCTTTTTTAATGTCTCTACTGGGGCATTCTAGGGCTTCGAGATTTTTCATTTCCATCTGTTATAATGGAGGCATGCATATGTGTATAGGTCAGCAGATAGCATGAATGTGTTACACCGGGAGCAGCCAACTAGATATTTGAAATGGAAAAGCCATCACTGAGATAGATAGATATAGATGATGTAGATTTTTTTTTTACATAGTGTAGGTGATTGTAGAGCATAATTTCTTCGTGTGATAATATTACCCTATTAATGAATGAGATTTTAGAGGAATGAATGTAATAGTTTTGGATGAAGTAAGCCTATGTTTGCTTTGGAAAATTTCAGTGCTTTTCTATTATATATCATCATTTAAAAGTTTCCATATTTGAAGTCTCCTCAGTGAGCTATCACATGAATTAAAAAGTACCTTTGTTTTTGAGACATAACAAAATCCTGGCCATTAAGTCCTCGTGGATCAGCAGGGGGATCTTTCATTGCAACTAATGAGCTTACCCGTATGACAATTTTCAAAAATCTACTTCATTAGGGCTGCTTCTTTTCTAAGAGATAATGGCTTACAGCTTTTCTGTTGTATTTCAATGAAAATATTTTGGGTCATTATTGTATTTCTATATACCATTGCAATATTTCTTTTTTTTTTTCTTTTTCCTGGTCTTTGAAGGGTGAATACATTGTTCTCTTGTCTAAACAGCTGAAGTTAATGGACCCCAATCTGTGAAGGTTTTATTGATTATTTCACAATAACCAGCTTCATGATTAACCTTGAATGGTATTTTATTAATGAATAGAAAATACGACAAAACTCGGAGAATTTGGGGAGTTAATTGAGGCAAGTTTACAGTGTCACCTTGTTCAACCCTGTCTGTTTCAGGGTTATTGTATCTCTGCCATATATTTCTCTTCTTCCCTAGAGAGTCTAAATTCTAGGAATGCTGTGCAAGTCCAGTCTAGAACTCACTTCTTCATTTGATAATCAGGTGTTGTGTGATTACTTGGTGTCAGAAACTGTGCCCTTGTCTTGGTAGTAACAACAGGTGAGCTCACTGGCATCTAGCTCCTGTCCTAACTGGCTCCTTTTACATTCTCCGGGTCCTTTATTCTTCCTCCTCTTCAATGAAGCCTCTAACTATTGCCTGTGTTATTAGTCTAATACTGAGCCCTTCTTTTTCTTTCTTGCCATAAATCCTGAGGTGATCTCTTCAGCTTCCAAGGGTTTACATACCATCATTTCATTAATGACTTACAGATCTCTACCCCTGTCATCCCTCCTAAGCTCCATGCTTGCATATCCAACAGCATTCTTGCCATCTTTAGCCACACCCACACGCATAGATCACAATAGGCCCATAAAATGTGCTTTTCTTTTCCTACAGCCATTACCTCTCCTCCCTAAACTTTATTTACTTGAGAAAATCCTTCCTAGCACCCTTTCTTTGGTATCCCTGTTTTCATTCACCTTGTCTCTTTACAGCTTTCATTCACATCAGCTGCGAGCTGTGTGGTAGATTCTAAGTTAAATCTACGGGAAGCTGTGGTCTAGAATGTTGCCTCATACCCTCCCTCATAGAGCAGCTTAAGAGTAAATGTCATTTTTCCCTCTGGGGCTTTTTTTTCTTGGTTGTTCTGGGAAGCGCCACCTAAGTTTCAGTGGGCTCTAGTCTTTCTTCAAGGATAAATTCATAGGCTTTCCAGAAAATCTTAAACCACTGTCTAAGAACTCAGAGTCTAGATTAGAGAGTATTCCTGGAATTACTGTAGATGGAATTAGCTTCTAGAGAATGGGCCGCCTTTGGTGTATTGTCAGAGTGGATTTAATGATTCCCCATTTCTAATGTTTTTTCACTTTTTTCCATTTCCACATGTTTAGCTTTTGGGAGCATTCTTTGATATCTTACATTTGATATTTGTCCTCTCCCTTTTATTGACATCTCTGCTTTTAAGACTGTTTGTTTGCTTTTGGCTAGTAACTCCTTGGTCTGACCCAAATATTTGTCTACTCAAATACATCTCCAATTCCAGTGCCACATGACTTATCAACATTTTATGATAAATGGCTTACTAAATACCAAATGTTTATCTTTTATTCACCTACTGTGAGCACTTAGAACACTTCATTTCCAGGTGGCTGCCACCTGGAAATGTATAGTGTTTAAAATTTCAAATTCATGTGCTCTAACAAGCAGAAAGCATTTTCAAAGGCTCCCATTAACCTTCTTATACTCTACACTTCTAAAAATGCCAATTAAAATTTATTAGTTTGATGTATATATTTTGAATATTCAGGATTAGTTGTTAATTCAATTGCATTTTAGACATTAAGTGTGCACTTTAAGTACATAAAAATATTCATTGTGTGACAGACTTAATAACATAAATAACATTATGTTAGGTCATAGGTTGGGGCCTCTTAATTTTGTGAGATAAATCATTCATCTGGCATTTCAAATTAACTGTAGGATATTAGAGTTTTATGAAAATACTCATTTGTGTGCATTTCTGCCAATATAGTGAAATAATTCGAAAGCTCATGGTGGGGGAGCATTTAAAATAAAATAATTGAGAGATGACAACCAAATAAGGTATTGCTTTAACTGAATTATCAATAAAGGGCACAAAAATGTATTCTGGTAGGAGCTGAATTCTGTCCGCCTGTGCCTAAGCCCTTCATATTTGGAAGCCTTAATCTTTAGTATCTCAGATTGTGATTGAATGCGAAAATAGGTGTTTAAAGAGGTGATTATGTAAAACGAGTCTCTTAGGGTAGGCCCTAATCCAGTGTGAATTGTATCCTTATAAGAGGAGGAAATTTGGATAGATGGACACCAGGGGTTCACATGCATGCAGACCGACCGTGTGAGGAGACAGCAAGAAGGTAGCTGTCTATAAGCTAAGGCCATCTTCTTGCTTCAGAAGAAACCAAATATACTGACACCTTGATCTTAGACTCCAACACTGTGAGGAATGAAGTTTCTGTTGTTTAAGCTACCCAGCCCTTGGCATTTGGGATGCATCTCTAGCACATTAATAGAATAACTTAAGGCACTTTTCCTGCTTAGAGCTTTTCGGCTGTAGAATAGTGTATACAGAATGTTGTTTTATTTGATCAGATCACTTAAAGAAACAGTCATAGCCCTGCTGTGTTAGGTGTTCACTAGTAAGCAGTTTCGGAACATCAAAGGTTCTTGTTCAGGGCGCCTGGGTGGCTCAGTGGGTTAAGCCACTGCCTTCGGCTCAGGTCATAATCTCGGGGTCCTGGGATCGAGTCCCGCGTCGGGCTCTCTGCTCAGCAGGGAGCCTGCTTCCCTATCTCTCTCTCTCTCTGGCTGCCTCTCTGTCTACTTGTGATTTCTCTCTGTCAAATTAATAAATAAAATCTTTAAAAAAAAAAAAAAGAAAAAAAAAAGAAAGAAAAAAGGTTCTTGTTCAAACCATGAATTACCACATGAGTTTATAAAATTACAATTATGCTTCAATTCCTTTTTTGAACAGACGCAACATAAATTCGCACATTATAAGGAAATATTGAGGCAATCTAAATAAATATATTCATGAATATTCACATTTAATTTCAGAGTTAGATCTATGATATCTCCTAGATTTTATATTAGAATGCATTTGTTTACACAGGTATATTAAGTTTTTGTTCTTTTTTTTTTTAACTCATCCCTATATATATATATATATTTCTTTACCACCTACCTCTGTTTTGCTACTTTAATAGTTGTAATTTTATTATAAGCAAGTAGCCAGTAAAGGCTAGTAATACTCTGAATTATCCGTTGACTCTTTTCCAAAAGGGAAGTGTGGATGGATGGTTGTACTTTTTTTTTTTTTGCATTATCCTGTAGAAATAATGAAAACATTTGCTATCTCCTACCTATGTAACCTGATTCTGCGGCTAGATGGTAGAGTTACAAGTTATGTCTGGGAAACTACTTTGTGACTCCTGTGTAATTAGGTCTCAATAATCTATTTGGATAATCTGTACTGATCTAGTTAGCATACTTAAGAATTGTAGAATAATTTTAATGTCACTAACAAGCCAAATGTAATAAATGATAAATTTATTTTTAAAATGTAACTCTATAGGTTTGCATATATGTATTAAAAGGGCAGTATTTGTAAAAATTTTCTATTCAAATGAACACTTCTAACATAAAAAGGTAGCATGAAATATATAACTGGGTCCTTCACAAGGTAGCTACAAGATATATGAAAAATACATGTAGTAGGCCACAAGGTGCAAGTTGTCTGTTGGAGAGGATTTTACTTAAATTCTCCCGGTTAATTTCCAGGGATTAGCTCTATAGGGTTGGCGTCAAAAGTTTATATCAGAGACTCGCATGTAAGGTTGTATTGCACTGTTGTTCTGTGCAAATATCAACTATTTTGAAAAGCGTCGTAATGGAATGTAGAAAGAGCATGACCAGAGTCCCTCGAAGGATTAAGGAGTCTATAGACTGATGCTGAAGAACACTAGGCATGGAGGAACTACACTTCCAGCTAAAGATTGCTTTTTGAGATACTGAGCTGAGAACATTTCCTGAATCGGCTGCTGCTGGGGCTGATAGATGATGATGAAGAAGAAGAACACATCAGGAAGACCTCTATATCTTTTTGGAGGTTAGCAGACTGAAAGTGGCATCAATACAGCATTAATCTTTTCAAGAAGCTAACAGTTTACAGTGTTTGCAGATGTGGGGCCAGCTACGGATTTGAAATAGCTACTGGAACAGTTCCGTCAGTGTCACCTATGAGCCATAGCTCACATCAAGTCACAGGACATCAAGTCACAGGACAGAATCAACAGTGACAAGCAAGGTCTCAGAGCTCTTCTAGACGGCTGGCCACAAAGCAGTATTTACGGCCCCTCAGTGTTGCAACAGGAAGTGGGAAATTATAAACAAGGCGGATGGAAGAAGATTTCAGAATGAGAGCGTTCTGAAGGATAGCTTACCATAACAAATCTGTGCGCTCCGAGGAAGCCTAAGCAGGGGATGAAACACGCTCCCTCACTGCAATCTGCTGAATGTCGCTGCTCACAAGGCCGCCATGTCACCAGCTGGGTGGAGTGCTATGGGGGGGCTCAGATGCTACAGGCATATCTGCCAGCTGCTCCCAAGAAACCAGGCTGTGTGTGACTTGCCGAGTCTTGAAATAATAGTTGTATGAGCTTCATAGGGTTGCCATAACGGATGAACACACTCTAGGTTCCTTTAACCAGTAGAAGTGTATGAATTTATTCTCTAATTATTCAGGAATACAGCAGTCTGAACTCAAGGTGTTGGTAGCATGGGTTCCTTCTGAAGTCTCTCAGGGAAGAGCCATCCTGTGCTTCTTTCATAGCTTCTGGTGGCTACCAGCAACCCCTGGTGTCCTCTTCTCCTCCATGTCTCTATCTCTCACCTCTCTTTGTAAAGACACCAGTCATTTGGTTTAAGGCCTCCCTAAATCCAGGGTGATTTCATCTCGAGATTCTTAACTGATATTCTTTGCAGACATCCTATTGCCAAATAAGTCACATGCTGAAGTGCTTTGTGGCCATGGATTCGGGGGTGAGAGGGCTACTACCCAACTCCCTGTAGTCGTCCTTGTCCTCACTCCCATAACTGCATGCAAGTAGCACCAATCCCTCTGAGTGTCACGAAATGGTGAAGCAGTTACACAGATCGACATACATATGGAAAGCAGCTAGCATTACATCGTGAAATGTTTTGGTGTTTAAGGGTTATTGTTGGTGAGCTTCTGAAATACCCTTTTCTTTCATCATCGCATGCAAATACTAAAGCATTTAAAACTGAAATCCATCATATGCCTCTGAAGGTAAGGAATTTTCATTAACAAGCGGTGATAATTACAATAACCCCAATAAATAATTTCAGTGGGCAAAATAAAAAATGGGATCCCCTTGAGATTTTGGAGACGTTATATTATGGAGGAAGTTGTTACAGTCACAGAGTCTGAAGTTAGACCACTGGGGTGCAAACCCCACCTCTGCCCATTGCTGGAGGTGTAACTTTGGATGAGTTCCTTATCCCCATTGGGACTCAGTGTTCTTACCTGAAAACGGGAACAATAGTTGTATTTCATTCAGAGGTTTGTTGTAAGCTTATAGGTTAATATATGCAAATAAATAGTTGTATGTATATATGTGCAAATAGTTAATATGTGCAAATAGTTAAATTGTTGTATAGCACACCATAAGGACTATGTAAATATTCTCTGTATTTGCTGTAGTTGTAGCTGTTGTTTTTCAGTGATTCTTACTGACCCACAACTGCCTATTTCGTCAGTAATAATGCAGATAAACATGAGTCTCTGTGATAAGCAAGAGTCTCTGTGAATAATATAATTATGTCATTTTAACATGTATTCTCAATAGTTATTTGAACAGATCCCGACTGTGTCTTGCCTGAAACTTATGTAAGCTTTTGAATTTCGTGGATCTGTGTCATTGAAAAATTTATTTACTTTTCTAAAAATTAAAGAACGATATACACATAGGAAATTGTACATATCTTAAGTGCACAGCACAATGCATTTTCACTGGTTGAACATCCTAGCATAGGGAAAGGAATTTGGAAAATGAGTTCTACTTTCCTTCCTCTCCTGCAGCCTGAGTCACTATTTTTATTTCCTGTTTTAAACTTTGATAAAAAAGATTTCTTTTGAAAGAGGGCTTCTACTATTAAAAAGCAGTAAAAAGTAGCTAGGGTCCAACAACTCTTCAACAACTGGGAGCTTATTTTTTTCTGGAAACTTTTGCATGTCATTTAAAAAATAGATTTACTAGCTTGGAATTATTAAGGAATTAGTTAGTTGGAAATGTTTTCCATTTCCACATGAAAATGTGAAATACAAACGAACACTTAAGATAAAATGTTGTGGGATGCCTGGGTGGCTCAGCCGTTAGGCATCTGCTGTCAGTTCAGGTCATGATCCCAGCGTCCTGGGATGGAGCCCCACATTGGGCTCCCTGCTCAGTGGGAAGCCTGCTTCTCCCTCTCCCACTCCCCCGCTTGTGTTCCCACTCTCACGGTCTCTCTGTCAAATAAATTAAAAAAAAAAAAAAAAGATGTTGCAAGTGATAGAAACATCAAAAAAGATATTTCTTTGCCTACATAGAAAAACCTAAAGATAATAGGTTCTGGATAATCTTCCCCCCTCCCCTCAGAAGAGGTCATCTTCAGATATAGATTTAAACCGATCAGCAGTTGGACTCTTGTCATGTAAGCACATGTGTCCTGTTTCTCAGCCTGTCTGTCATACTATGTAAAGGAAAAAAGTATTAGTGCTCATTTGTGGTTTTGGGTATGTTTTGACCTTACAAGGAAAGAAGTCTTTCCAAAAAGTTGATTGAATTCTCACGGTGTAGCAAACAGGATGCTAGGCATTTGCATCAATAAGGATCAGACCTGAATTTGACAGTGAAAAAAATAAGATGGACGCCTTTGTTTTTTTACGAGCCATCTCATGAGTGCCTCCTCTGTCCAGGCACAATTTGGAAGACGGGATAGGGCTGTGAGCATAAAAGAAAAGTGTCTGCTCTAAGTTGATGTTTTATGGAACATCTGCCACAGGAAGAAGTGCACGTGTATTATGTCATATGGTGAGCTCTGGAATTCCAGGGCAGGGTTTTGTTTTTTTCCCCACAATTAAGGCTGAGTGGTCAGAGAAGTCCCCAGAAAGAAGGTGGCCTTTGCGAAAAAATGTGAAAGAAGTGGGAGGAGGAGGAAAGGCAATCTGGGTGTCAGAAGCATGCTAGTCAGTAGAGCCCTAGAGAAGTCCCAAGAGAGGCAGGTGAGACTGGAGCAGAGGGAGGGCATGAGAGATGAGGTCAGAAAGGTCACAGATTCTGTAAGACAGGACTCCTCGTTAGACAGATTTTGACTTTACTTTGGCGGGGGGGGGGGGGGCATTAGAAAGGTTTCGAGCAGAAGATTGACATCTGACTTGTATTTTCAAAGGATTGGTTTGGCTTCTGCTTTGGGGAAAAATCCAGAAGAACAATGGCAGAAGCAGTGAATCCACTTAGATGGTGTAAGGATCATCCAGGGAGGAAAGCATGTTTGCTGGGACCAGAAGGAGGGAGCAACAGCGGTGGGAAATATTCTGATTTTGAAGGTAGAACCAACAGGACTTTATGAGTGGGTGTGTTGGGTATAAGAGAAGGAGGAGTCATAACACAAATTGTTTACTGAGGTGTAGACGCAGATTCAAAGAGGAAAATGTGGCACGGCTTGGTGGCTCAGTGGGTTAAGCCTCTGCCTTTGGCTGGGGTCCATGATCTCAGGGTTCTGGGATGGAGCCCCACATCTAGCTCTCTGCTAAGCAGGGTCCCTGCTTTCCCCTCTCTCTGCCTGTCTCTCTACTTGTGATCTCTCTGTCTGTCAAATAAATAAATAAAATCTTAAAAAAAAAAAAAAACAAAGAGAAAGATGAGTTCCAATTTGAAAATGTGAGTTTAAGATGCCCATGAAATATTAAAGAAAGGTTCAATAGGCATTTGGCGTTCAGCGGAAGGATATGGGCTGGAGGAAAAATTTGCCATTTTTCAGGTCTAGAGATAATGCAGTCTAGGACATGTTAGGCTGCGTGGTCTCTTGTAGTCATATGCAGAAGTTTATCTTAAAATTTGCACATCGTCCAATCTGTATTTAATATTTACCATAGGATACAGTAGAAATGGTAACATCTCCCTCCCATACACATGCACACAAAAGCATTATCCTGAGGGAGTGTTTTGAATAACATGACAGTTGTCTCTAGGATGGACCTCTTTTGTGTCCCGTTTACTGTGATCTTGACCATCTTATTTTTAAGAAGGAATTTTCAAAATCTCATAAACATGGTCTGTTGAAGGGTTTGTTTTTACTACCACTACTGGTTTCTTTTTTCTTTAAGATTTTAAAAATTTATTTGACAGAAAGAAATTACAAGTGTAGAGAGAGGGGGAAGCAGGCTCTCTGCCCAACAGGGAGTCCAATGCAGGGCTTGATCCCAGGACCCTGAGATCAGGGCCTGAATCCAAGGCAGAGGCTTAACCCACTGAGCTACCCAGGCACTCCACTACTACTGGTTTCTAAAAAGCTGACTGACCTTTAACACTCTCTTCATGATTGTAGAGCACAAGGCTGCTTCTCTCCGCCAGATCGGAGAGCAGGGGAGGAAGTGGAGGGTTCAGAAAACCGACCTGAGCTAGGCCCTTGCACTGGGCTGCGTTCACCCTCTCACCTCTGCTTGCTTTCTACCTTTCCTCTTTCCAGGTTCCATAGTAGACATAGGCCATTCTCTAGCATGATGTTAAAAAAATAAAATAACCACAAAATTCTCATTGCATATAGTACAGTAAATTAGGAAATGCAAGTTAGGACAATTTAGTGTCAGGGGTCCCATCAAGAATGAGAACAATGAGAAGGAATGGAAGGAAGACAGCAGAGGAAGGCCAGGGCTTGATGAGGATAACTGACCCTTCATTCCCCACTGCTTCTTTCAGTTTACCTTTGTCTGTGGCGATTTGAGTTTGTGCTTTTCTGTCCTCCGGTTTCAGTTGTATGTTTTCTCAAAATAATCATGGGTCTCACAATGCTATTCTAGAACTTAGATTTTTGTTAGAGGCCCACTTAATGTGGAGGTTTTTAAAATTTGCTGAGGTTTTTATCCATCTTGTCTAAATTTATTTATTTATTTTTTTAACTTGCATTTATAAAATATTCTTAGAGTTTCATAAAATACCTTTATTTGATTGGGAGCCTGAAATGCCTTTTTTTTTTTTTTAAAGATTTAATTTATTTATTTGACAGACAGAGACCACAAGTAGGCAGAGAGAGAGGAGGAAGCAGGCTCCCTGCTGAGCAGAGCACCGGATGCAGGGCTCAATCCCAGGACCCTGAGATCATGACCTGAGCCAAAGGCAGAGGCTTTAACCCACTGAGCCACCCAGGTGCCCAGGAACCTGAAATGCTTTAATGCCTAGTTTGTTGCCCTCTCAAAACTACTGTGTTTATGAGTACAAAATGGTTCATTTAGGTTTGAATTGTTTAATGGTAATAAGTTGTGTAAGCCTTCTTTAAAGAGATCGCCTTTCCTGGAATGTTTTCATGATAGGTAAGAATGAATGTGACACTTCTTAGGATGCTTGTTATAAAATAATAACCAGCATCTCCAGGAGATATTCACAGAGGATTGTTATTTAACTGTAAAAATTACATAGGCCTACGTAATTTCTACTCTCCTTTCTTGAAATCTTAGCAAATGGCAGAGGCCATAGCATTACAGAAAGTCTATACTTTACTTTAAACTTAAACACTTATGGTTGTGACTTTTAACTTTTTTACTTAATACCTCTAATGCATAATTATCATAATGACAAGGCACTGAAGATAAATCTGTGTGCTGAATTTTAAGGTTTTAGATATTTACTCTATTAACCTCAAGAGGTGAAAGCTAAAGCCAAAATTCATTCCTTCAGCAAATATTTGAGTGTCTGCAGTATGTTATGTAATTGAAGATACAAAAATAAATAAAATATGGTATCTTCCCTCAAGGAATTTGTGGTCATTTGGGAGAGGAAGGCACACACAAAGATAAAAGTAATGGAGTGTAGTAATTGCAAAGATAGAGATAATTACCAGGTATGATGGGTGGGGAGGGCACCTCACTAGGGGGCCTAGCTAGATTTTTTTGACCCTTTTTATTATGTCTGAGTAGGATTGATCGAGGGGTGCAGTAGACAAGGCAAATAGACATTTTTTCCAGTGTCAGTACCGACAGAGTGCATGAAGAGGGGCTGGGGGGGAGGGAAACTAAAAAGCAGGGTGTCGTTCTAGAGTAAAATGTAGCAGCAGAGCAAGAAATAGTCAAGGCAGCTTGTGGGTGGATCTCAGATGTCCTGAAAGCAGTTTACTGGCTGACTTGAAGCCATGTTTAAATTAGTGTTTGGAAACTCCTAAGTGCAGTGTGGAGAAGGCAGAAACACAGTTCATGGTTCTGCTGTTCACCAGGATGCGGAGATTGCAGATTGGCGGTTGCCTAGGGGCTGATACACGTGACATCTGAGGTGACTGAGAGACATTCCATTGATTGAATATTAACTGAGTAAAATGCAAACGTGGAAAGTGCCCTTAAAATAATCTAGTCAACTCTGTTTGAGGACGGCTGTGTTTTGTTACTTACAAGTAATGGAAGAGAATAAAAAAGATTAATTTCTTGGTCAAGGAATGTGACAGTGTTGAAAGATAAAATTCATACACAGGTCACATACAAGGACACCAGTAAATTAACACTTCTTTGAGGGTGTACAATTTAAAACTCTGCTGTAGTTGGGATTTCTAGTACAAAAAAAAAAAAAAATATATATATATATATATATATATATATATATATATAATCACTGAGCTCAAAGAACTTGACAGTTACAAACAGTACAGTTAAAATTATGTTTGAAGATGTATAAAGGAATTATCTGTGGAAATAGAATTGCTGAAAAAGAAAGACACCGAAGAAGTTCTTATATATTCTTTGGTTTTCCCTGTTGGATGGCCCAGACATGATTAGCCTACAATTTGCTCACATCCTTCTCTCTCACAAGTGTGCTTTGGTCCTTACTTAAAAACCAGTGAAAGTTGGTTACTTACTCTTAAATCCTCTTAACCATAATGTACAAATAATGAAACCAGAGACAGCTGATGAAGCATAAATAATGGCTTAGTGGGGTTTCTAACTGTAGAGTAACTGCAAGAAGCATTTTTAAAGACAACTTGCTTACTCTTTATCACGTCACCATTAAATGTTTGAATATGCCCAAACAGTCCTAATATTTTATCCTTCCAATTAGCAACTTTCCCTTTTTAGAGTGACTTCTACAACACTGTTCCTGGCCTGATCACGATGATTCTTTTTACTTTTTCTCTGAGTCTGCTATTACTTCTTTCAGCCTTTAAGCTCTTCATTTCTTACTGAGTGCTAAGAGTAACACTGCATCATGCACTCTCTTAAAAAAAAAAAAAATTCTTTATCCTATGTTACCGCATTTGATCTTTTATGAAATGCTTATAAGCTAAAAATAGGAGGTAAGATTCTTCCCATTTCACTGATGTGAAAATAAAGCCAGTGAGAAATTGCTTCAAATCACAATGACCTGCTAGGAAACAAATAATTGGATCACTTCCTATAGGCTTCTTAGGCCTTTCTCTAATTGCCCTGGGAAGTGCTCATCACTCACCAGGATGGCTCTTCAGAGGGCAGCCCACATCGGGTTGTTAGACCCTTCTGAGCAGCACAACTCATGAATCAAAAAATTTACTTTTTTTTTTTTAAACACCACCTCACAGTCACTGGGGTTCTGCCTTTTCTCCAGACATGTACTTCTATATATCCAGGTGATATATTAGAAATACGTGTTTGGTCATTTTCCAGTTTCCTGGTATAGAGGACCTAAAACCTAGACTTTTTTAAGTGATAAAAATGTGTTTTGTATGCTAATGAGATGACTCGGGCAGATGGGGTAAGAGAGGAGGAACCTAGATAGCTCCAGGATGGGATGCTGGTCACCAGAGTCAACAAACATGTGATTAGAGGGTTAGAATTATCAGCCTACCGTCTGACCTCTGGGGGATGGGGAAGGGGGCTGGTGATAGAGTTGAGTCACCACTGACCAATGATTTGATCAGTTGTCTTCATGTCATGAAGCTTCAGTAAGAACTCTGGAACAGGGACACTGGGTATATTCATAGAAGCCATGGAAACTGTACTACCTCCCTACCCCCATTCTTTGCTGTATGCATACCTTCCCTTTGGCTGTTCCTGAATTGCATCCTTTATATTAAAACTGTAATAGATATAGTGCTTTCCTGAGTTCTGTAAGACACTAAATGACAGAAAATAAGTGGGAGGAGGGGCATGGAAATCCCTGACTCTAGCCAGTCCATCAAAGTGTGGGTTATGGGTGATCTCTAGGTCTTGGGTTTGTTTTCTGAAGTGAGGGCAGTCTGTTGAGGCTGAGGCCTTAAACTCCATGGAGTCTGCATTAACTCTAGGTACTTCCTGTCAGAATTGAAGTGGAAGATTACCCAACTGGTGTCCACAAATCAGAGAATTGATAGGATAGTTATTGAAACATTGTATTAGGTGTCGGGGGAAAAAAAAAAAAAAGGAAAGAAAGAATCCAACTGTGTTCCCTTCCAGTGTGTGTTCCCTATGTTCCCTTCCTTGCCTGGTGTTTTTTGTTACATTGGAGTTTCTTCGACTTTTATTCATCTTTTCTGTAGGTATTTCCCCAAAATGACATGTATGTGTAGTAAATTGGATTAGTGGACTAACGGTATTTTAAGTACGTGCCTTTGTTCCATGGTATATGAACACATTAAGTTGAAACATTCATTTAAAAATATGTTAGCATATCTATCTGTCATCCAGCCGTCCATCCAGAGTGCTTACATCTAGTCCCCTGAGTTTAGCCACATGTGGATTACTTGTGATTGCACGAAGCAAGATTATACAAAAAGACAGTCATTGTGTGAAAGCCACATCTGTGTATTTAAACACTGTTACTGGCAGATAGGTAGCAGTTGTAAAAATAAAATCTCTGGAGAGAAAAACAGTTAAAAATGAAGTCTGAAAAAGTCACTACTTTTAGTTGTTTGACTTTCACTCACTCAACTCTAGTTTTGTTATCTGTAAAATGGGGTAATAGCAATGTCAACTTCATGATCATCCCGTGAGGATTTTAAAAATTAATGGAATATCCCGAGGTGCCTGGGTGGCTCAGTTGGTTCGATGTCTGCCTTCAGCTCAGGTCATGATCCAAGGTCCTGGATCAAGTCTCGTATTGGGCTCCTTCCTCAGTGGGGGAGTGCGCTTCTCCTTCTCCCTCTGCCTTCTCTCTCCTTCTCTCTCTCCCATAAATAAATAAATCTTAAAAAAAAATTAATGGGAGAAGCTTAAGACAGGACCTCAGAACACTCAGTGTATTTTAGCCACTGCTGCTGTTATCCCTACTAATACAATTACAACTGTCACTACTACTGTTTTACTACTAATAAGCTTGTTTTGAACCTGATTTACAGCATAAAGTCGCTGTACAGCTTATAAATTGTTGTGAGCACATATTTATTAAAAATGATTTTACGTGTTTTTGAACTTGTATTTTTTTTTTTAAGATTTTATTTGACAGCACAAGTAGGCAGAGCAGCAGGCAGAAAGAGAGGGGGAAGCAGGCTCCCTGCTGAGCAGAGAGCCCAATGCGGGGCTCGATTCCAGGACCCTGGGATCATGACCTGAGCTGAAGGCAGAGGCTTAACCCACTGAGCCACCTAGGCGCTCTTGAACTTGTATTTTTTTTTTAAAGGTTTTATTTATTTGATAGAGATCACAAGTAAGCAGAGAGGCAAGCTGAGAGGGGTAGAGGGGAAGCAGGCTCCCTGCTGAGCAAAGAGGCTGATGCAGGGCTTGATCCCAGGACCCCAAGATCATGACCTGAGCCGAAGGCAGAGGCTTAACCCACTGAGCCACCCAGGCACCTCTGAACTTGTATTTATCTAATGAGGAGTTTCACAGTTGAAATATAAAAGTGACTGAATCACCTGTAAGATTTCTTGAGAAATGATAGAGGAAATGCTAATGAAATACTAGATAAGAGATCAAATAGACTAGGAGAGCAAAGGGAATCTCTTCTTGTAGTGCAGATACAGAACTTTGAAAGAAGCAAAAAAAAAAAAAAAAAAAAAAAGGAAATGAAAAGAGTAAATGAAACACCCCAGGCCTAATTAAATAGAGGTCTTGCTTGTGAATAATTGACAAACAGACATAAAATTGAAAGAGCAGAGCATAGCAACCATGTGTTACCATCATGAGCAATGTATAGCAAGATTTGGTTACTTGAGTTAAATAGATTGAATTAATTAATGCACTAAATGCTGTCATGATAGAAATATTTTATACACTCTTTTATTTGTGTTTTTGTCTTAAATGTAAGGCTGACAGAAAGGGGAAGCATGAGTAGCACAAAACTAATGAGAAAATATGCACCTAATGTAACTTCAAAATGGCTTCACTAGAGTGGGAGACAAAGGTTGAAGTATCATCGCTCCCGGCACAAACAGCTACTGTCTGTGGCTCTCGGAAGAGTTCATTCATTGGCCTCATTGAACATTGGCGCCGGGTGGCTCGATTGGTGACTCTTGTTTTCGTCTCAGGTCATGGTCTCAGAGTCCTAAGATGGGGCTCCCTGCTCAGCGGAGAATCTGCTTCTCTGCCCTTACCCCTGGCCCTTCCTCATGCACACCCTCCCTCTCTCTATTTCAAATGAATTAAAAACAACAACATTGTTTCTTCAAATTAGCCTGCCAAGTGATTTTACAACAAAATATGTAAAGATTTTATTAACAGCTAATTAATATGTTAGAATAGCTAATTAATATATTAGAATAACAAATGTTATTTTGTATACAGCAAATTTAAAAAACAAAACTCCATGTTCTCATGCAACTTTCTTTTTCATGCTTTCCTTCTATTCCATTTTATTGAACCAAGGCTATAAATGTGTATTTTTAAACTTTCCCATTTTGTTGGGCATTTAGGTTGCTATCAAAGATATTCCCATTCTTACAGGTGAAACCTGACTCTTGTCAATTTCTCAGGATTAATTGGAAGCCTAAACATAGTAGCATACTTAGAATTACTATATGCGGGGGGAGGAGTCAAGATGGCGGAGAAGTAGCAAGCTGAGACTGCTTCAGCTAGCCGGAGATCAGCTAGATACCTTATCTAAAGATTGCAAACACCTGAAAATCCATCGGCAGATCTAAGAGAAGAAAAACAGCAATTCTGGAAACAGAAAAACAACCACTTTCTGAAAGGTAGGACCGGTGGAGAAGTGAATCCAAAGCGACGGGAAGATAGACCCCGGGGGGAGGGGCCGGCTCCCGGCAAGCGGCGGAGCAACCGTGCACAAAATCAGGACTTTTAAAAGTCTGTTCCGCTGAGGGACATCGCTCCAGAGGCTAAACCGGGGCAAAGCCCACGCGGGGTCAGCGTGGCCTCAGGTCCCGCAGGGTCACAGAAGGATCGGGGGTGTCTGAGTGTCGCAGAGCTTGCGGGTATTGGAACGGGAAAGCCGGCTACAGAGACAGAGCCGACAGTAAGCTCACAGCTCCGTGTTACCTTGAACCGGTCGCAGGCTCGGTGAGCTCGGAGCGCGGCCGGAGGTCAGGCAGACGGGAGTAACTGGGCGCGGTTCTCTGAGCGTGCACTGAGGAGTGCGGCCCTGGGCTCTCGGCTCCTCCGGGCCGGACCAGGAGGCCGCCATTTGTATTCCCGTACTCTGGAACTCTACGGAAAGCGCTCAGGGAACAAAAGCTCCTGAAAGCAAACCCGAGCGGATTACTCACCCCGGCCCCGGGTAAGGGCGGTGTAATTCCGCCTGGGGCAAAGACACTTGAGAATCACTACAACAGGCCCCTCCCCCAGAAGATCAACAAGAAATCCAGCCAAGACCAAGTTCACCTACCAAGGAGTGCGGTTTCAATACCAAGGAGAGCAGCAGAATTCCAGAGGAGGAGAAAGCCAAGCACAGAACTCATGGCTTTTTTCCTGTGATTTTTTTTAGTCTTGCAGTTAATTTAATTTTTTCTTTTTCATTTTTTTTTTTTTTTTTCTCGCCTTCGGGTAAATTTTTTTTTTTAACTGTTACCTTTTTCTTTTTTAACGATTTTATACTAGTTTATCTAATATATATATTTTTTTCTTTTTTTACATTTTTCTTAGGTGTATTCTTTTTTTAAAAAATTCTTTTCTTTTCTTTCTTTTTTTTTTTTTTCTTTTCTTTTTTTTTTTTTTTTTTTTTTTTTTTTTCTTCCTTTTTGAACCTCTTTTTATCCCCTTTCTCCCCACTCACGATTTTGGATCTCTTCTAATTTGGTTAAAGCATATTTTCCTGGGGTTGTTGCCACCCTTTTAGTATTTTACTTGCCCCTTCATTTAGTCTTATCTGGACAAAATGACAAGACGTAAAAATTCAACACAAAAAAAAGAACAAGAGGCAGTACCGAAGGCTAGGGACCTAATCAATACAGACATCGGTAATATGTCAGATCTAGAGTTCAGAATGACAATTCTCAAGGTTCTAGCCGGGCTCGAAAAAGGCATGGAAGATATTAGAGAAACCCTCTCGAGAGATATAAAAGCCCTTTCTGGAGAAATAAAAGAACTAAAATCTAACCAAGGTGAAATCAAAAAAGCTATTAATGAGGTGCAATCAAAAATGGAGGCTCTCACTGCTAGGATAAATGAGGCAGAAGAAAGAATTAGTGATATAGAAAACCAAATGACAGAGAATAAAGAAGCTGAGCAAAAGAGGGACAAACAGCTACTGGACTACGAGGGGAGAATTCGAGAGATAAGTGACACCATAAGACGAAACAACATTAGAATAATTGGGATTCCAGAAGAAGAAGAAAGTGAGAGGGGAGCAGAAGGTATCCTGGAGAGAATTATTGGGGAGAATTTCCCCAATATGGCAAAGGGAACGAGCATCAAAATTCAGGAGGTTCAGAGAATGCCCCTCAAAATCAATAAGAATAGGCCCACACCCCGTCACCTAATAGTAAAATTTACAAGTCTCAATGACAAAGAGAAAATCCTGAAAGCAGCCCGGGAAAAGAAGTCTGTAACATACAATGGTAAAAATATTAGATTGGCAGCTGACTTATCCACAGAGACCTGGCAGGCCAGAAAGAGCTGGCATGATATTTTCAGAGCACTAAACGAGAAAAACATGCAGCCAAGAATACTATATCCAGCTAGGCTATCATTGAAAATAGAAGGAGAGATTAAAAGCTTCCAGGACAAACAACAACTGAAAGAATTTGCAAATACCAAACCAGCTCTACAGGAAATCTTGAAAGGGGTCCTCTAAGCAAAGAGAGAGCCTACAAGTGGTAGATCAGAAAGGAACAGAGACCATATACAGTAACAGTCACCTTACAGGCAATACAATGGCACTAAATTCATATCTCTCAATAGTTACCCTGAATGTGAATGGGCTAAATGCCCCTGTCAAAAGACACAGGGTATCAGAATGGATAAAAAAACAAAACCCATCTATATGTTGCCTCCAAGAAACACATTTTAAGCCCGAAGACACCACCAGATTTAAAGTGAGGGGGTGGAAAAGAATTTACCATGCTAATGGACATCAGAAGAAAGCAGGAGTGGCAATCCTTATATCAGATCAATTAGATTTTAAGCCAAAGACTATAATAAGAGATGAGGAAGGACACTATATCATACTCAAAGGGTCTGTCCAACAAGAAGATTTAACAATTTTAAATATCTATGCCCCCAACGTGGGAGCAGCCAACTATATAAACCAATTAATAACAAAATCAAAGAAACACATCAACAATAATACAATAATAGTAGGGGACTTTAACACTCCCCTCACTGAAATGGACAGGTCATCCAAGCAAAAGATCAGCAAGGAAATAAAGGCCTTAAACGACACACTGGACCAGATGGACATCACAGATATATTCAGAATATTTCACCCCAAAGCAACAGAATACACATTCTTCTCTAGTGCACATGGAACATTCTCTAGAATAGATCACATCCTCGGTCCTAAATCAGGACTCAACCGGTATCAAAAGATTAGGATCATTCCCTGCATATTTTCAGACCACAATGCTCTAAAGCTAGAACTCAACCACAAAAGGAAGTTTGGAAAGAACCCAAATACATGGAGACTAAACAGTATCCTTCTAAAGAATGAATGGGTCAACCGGGAAATTAAAGAAGAATTGAAAAAAATCATGGAAACAAATGATAATGAAAATACAACGGTTCAAAATCTGTGGGACACAACAAAGGCAGTCCTCAGAGGAAAATATATAGCGCTACAAGCCTTTCTCAAGAAACAAGAAAGGTCTCAGGTACACAACCTAACCCTACACCTAAAGGAGCTGGAGAAAGAACAAGAAAGAAACCCTAAGCCCAGCAGGAGAAGAGAAATCATAAAGATCAGAGCAGAAATCAATGAAATAGAATCCAAAAAAAACAATAGAACAAATCAACGAAACTAGGAGCTGGTTCTTTGAAAGAATTAATAAAATTGATAAACCCCTGGCCCGACTTATCAAAAAGAAAAGAGAAAGGACCCAAATAAATAAAATCATGAATGAAAGAGGAGAGATCACAACTAACACCAAAGAAATACAAACTATTATAAGAACATACTATGAGTAACTCTACAGCAATAAATTTGACAATCTGGAAGAAATGGATGCATTTCCTAGAAACATATAAACTACCACAACTGAGCCAGGAAGAAATAGAAAGCCTGAACAGACCCATAACCAGTAAGGAGATTTGAAACAGTCATTAAAAATCTCCAAACAAACAAAAGCCCAGGGCCAGACGGCTTCCCGGGGGAATTCTACCAAACATTTAAAGAAGAACTAATTCCTATTCTCCTGAAAACTGTTCCAAAAAATAGAAATGGAAGGAAAACTTCCAAACTCATTTTATGAGGCCAGCATCACCTTGATCCCAAAAACCAAACAAGGATCCCACCAAAAAAGAGAGCTATAGACCGATATCCTTGATGAACACAGATGCGAAAATACTCAACAAAATACTAGCCAATAGGATTCAACAGTACATTAAAAGGATTATTCACCACGACCAAGTGGGATTTATTCCAGGGCTGCAAGGTTGGTTCAACATCCGCAAATCAGTCAATGTGATACAACACATCAATAAAAGAAAGAACAAGAACCATATGATACTCTCAATAGATGCTGAAAAAGCATTTGACAAAGTACAAACATCCCTTCCTGATCAAAACTCTTCAAAGTGTAGGGATAGAGGGCACATACCTCAATATCATCAAAGCCATCTATGAAAAACCCACCGCAAATATCATTCTCAATGGAGAAAAACTGAAAGCTTTTCCGCTAAGGTCAGGAACACGGCAGGGATGTCCATTATCACCACTGCTATTCAACATCGTACTAGAGGTCCTAACCTCAGCAATCAGACAACAAAAGGAAATTTAAGGCATCCAAATCGGCAAAGAAGAAGTCAAATTATCACTCTTCGCAGATGATATGATACTATATGTGGAAAACCCAAAAGACTCCACTCCAAAACTGCTAGAACTTATACAGGAATTCAGTAAAGTGTCAGGATATAAAATCAATGCACAGAAATCAGTTGCATTTCTCTACACCAACAGCAAGACAGAAGAAAGAGATATTAAGGAGTCAATCCCATTTACAATTGCATCCAAAACCATAAGATACCTAGGAATAAACCTAACCAAAGAGACACAGAATCTATACTCAGAAAACTATAAAGTACTCATGAAAGAAATTGAGGAAGACACAAAGAAATGGAAAAATGTTCCATGCTCCTGGATTGGAAGAATAAATATTGTGAAAATGTCTATGCTACCTAAAGCAATCTACACATTTAATGCAATTCCTATCAAAGTACCATCCATCTTTTTCAAAGAAATGGAACAAATAATGCTAAAATTTATATGGAACCAGAAAAGACCTCGAATAGCCAAAGGGATATTGAAAAAGAAAGCCAACGTTGGTGGCATCACAATCCCGGACTTCAGGCTCTATTACAAAGCTGTCATCATCAAGACAGCATGGTACTGGCACAAAAACAGACACATAGATCAATGGAACAGAATAGAGAGCCCAGAAATAGACCCTCAAATCTATGGTCAACTAATCTTCGACAAAGCAGGAAAGAATGTCCAATGGAAAAAAGACAGCCTTTTCAATAAATGGTGCTGGGAAAATTGGACAGCCACATGCAGAAAAATGAAATTGGACCATTCCCTTACACCACACACAAAAATAGACTCAAAATGGATGAAGGACCTCAATGTACGAAAGGAATCCATCAAAATCCTTGAGGAGAACACGGGCAGCAACCTCTTCGACCTCTGCCGCCGCAGCAACATCTTCCTAGGAACAACGCCAAAGGCAAGGGAAGCAAGGGAAAAAATGAACTACTGGGATTTCATCAAGATCAAAAGCTTTTTGCACAGCAAAGGAAACAGTTTAACAAAATCAAAAGACAACTGACAGAATGGGAGAAGATATTTGCAAACGACATATCAGATAAAGGACTAGTGTCCAGAATCTATAAAGAACTTAGCAAACTCAACACCCAAAGAACAAATAATCCAATCAAGAAATGGGCAGAGGACATGAACAGACATTTCTGCAAAGAAGACATCCAGATGGCCAACAGACACATGAAAAAGTGCTCCATATCACTCGGCATCAGGGAAATACAAATCAAAACCACAATGAGATATCACCTCACACCAGTCAGAATGGCTAAAATCAACAAGTCAGGAAATGACAGATGCTGGCGAGGATGCGGAGAAAGGGGAACCCTCCTACACTGTTGGTGGGAATGCAAGCTGGTGCAGCCACTCTGGAAAACAGCATGGAGGTTCCTCAAAATGTTGAAAATAGAACTGCCCTATGACCCAGCAATTGCACTATTGGGTATTTACCCTAAAGATACAAATGTAGTGATCCAAAGGGGCACATGCACCCGAATGTTTATAGCAGCAATGTCCACAATAGCCAAACTATGGAAAGAACCTAGATGTCCATCAACAGATGAATGGATCAAGAAGATGTGGTATATATACACAATGGAATACTATGCAGCCATCAAAAGAAATGAAATCTTGCCATTTGCGACAACGTGGATGGAACTAGAGCGTATCATGCTTAGCGAAATAAGTCAAGCAGAGAAAGACAACTATCATATGATCTCCCTGATATGAGGAAGTGGTGATACAACATGGAGGCTTAAGTGTGTAGAAGAAGCATCAATGAAACAAGATGGGATTGGGAGGGAGACAAACCATAAGTGACTCTTAATCTCACAAAACAAACTGAGGGTTGCCGGGGGGAGGGGGTTTGGGAGAAGGGGGTGGGATTATAGACATTGGGGAGGGTATGTGATTTGGTGAGTGCTGTGAAGTGTGTAAACCTGTTGATTCACAGACCTGTACCCCTGGGGATAAAAATATATGTTTATCAAAAATAAAAAATTTAAAAAAAATAAAAAATAAAAAAAAATGGTAAAACTAAAAAAAAAAAAAAAAAAAAAAAAGAATTACTATATGCATTTTTTCATCATTATTTCATATAGTTCACAGTAATGGGAAGCAAAAGAAAAAAAGTTTTAACCAAAATTCATCTGAGCACCCAACCTTGGTTTGGGTCTCTATATCTTTATATATCATTATGTATCATTATATAATGATATAAATATATCATTTATGTATCATTAATTTTTTTCCTTGATGTCATCTGAAACTGTGCATAGAATTTAGGCAGTGATGACTCAGTGTCCTGCTTGGTGACCAGTACATTGTGATAGGGCCTTAGCGCCCCCCTGTATTTGTTCATGGGCACTGTGAGAGTAGCTCACAGTCAAAGGAGGAAAATTGTTCTTAGATAATAAACACACATTGTGCTCAGGGTACCAGTAAAGAAAAGGTGACAATTGTTCTACATGTTGCTAAAGTAGCTTGTGCTACCTTTTCATTCCCATTAGAGATTAGCTTGGACAACAGAACACTCTTTTCCACGTGCTCATTGTTCCCTGTCGAGAGATCCCGATTTCGAAAAATGTTAAAATTATGTTGAAATGGGCTTAAAGTTCAAGAGTCCGTATTTGCTCCTCTTTTTCTGAAGGGATTATTTTGTAGTGTTTATGGTGGTCAAGGGCTCTAATTTTAAGTAAAACTCTATTAAATGTGGTTTATTCCTGAGAGCATTTCCTAAATTTCATCTTATGTTTTTTTAAGTAGGAAATTTCCTTCATTTTTGCATTTGAAAACATAAAGGTTTAAAAAAATTAGTGAAATTTATCTTTAGTAGATTGTAAGGTTTTTCCACAAATGTTTTGGTGTTAAAGTGTTTTACCTTTTATATATTATAATTTTGTCCTTTCAAGGCATTTAATATACTCTCTTTTAGTCTCTGTAGAAACGCTGGAAAAGAATTTGAAGCAGATGGGAAGGCAGCTTCAACAGCTTGAGAAAGATTTGGAAACCTTTCCCCCTCCTGAGGACTTGCATGATAAGTTTGTGACAAAGATGTCCATATCCTTCTGATATCTAAATAACTTAAGTCACTAGTCTACTAGAGTTACAATTTATTTAATGTTGTAGGTATATTTGCATAACCAGTGGTTATTCTGTAGTGCCAAATAGCAGTTTAACTTTCGCCTTCTTGTGGGAAAATTTATCAGTGTCTTTGCCTATTATGAATAATACGGAAATGTGCTTTCAATTCTTTTTTAAATCAATTTGGATATTTTCTCTCATCTTTGTCCTTTCATTTGCCCTCTTTCTTTCTGATGTTCATGGTAAATTGAAAGGACGTTTTAGGAAGTTTGAATCTAACTCATTCTGTGATTTAGATGATTCTGAAATGTTTTAGGAAGGAAACAAAGGCTTTGTGAACTGGTATAACTAGTCAGCTTAATTTCATGGGTTGTTATACAACATTATCTCATGTTCCAGAAACTTTAATATTTCCTTTAGAAATACTGCCTAGTTCCAAAATGAAAATGGAATTTGTCGTGATCACTACTTGTATAGGTCTTCTCCAAACCGAAAATAAAATGTGTGTGTGTCTGTGTGTGTGTCTGTGTGTGTGTGTGTATAAATGAGACTTGTGTCCTTAATTTAAGGTTTCTTTTGAATTCGATTATCTTTGGTTTCACTAACTTTGTGGCTTAATCTCTAATGAGTAATTGAAGTAATAAACTTTTTTTTTTAATTTCCTGAAACGAATGTTGAGTTGCTTTGCAAACCATTCTGTGAGATTAGAGACTGATATCTTTTGTGTTATAATAAAGTATTACTACTATGCATTATTAAAATCCCATATGGACCTCAGAATTTTATATGAAAGGATAACCCACTTCCAATGAGCTCTTATAAATAGACATTCCTAATATTTTAAACTGAGATACTTGAAATCAGATAACTACTTTTCCTCTTCCCATATCTGCTCCCCTGAGATTTATAAAATCACAAAATTATTATTTGGTTTGTCGTAGATTTTATTGTATATGCTTTCAGCTTAATTGTGAATTAGTTCAATTTTTAGCTTTCTTTGCTGTCTCTCTTGGGAAATATCATAAAAATGCACTCCAGCAACAATCAATTCAGGCTAATGTGTTTGTTTCCTTTCATATCTCTCCTACCCATCCAGTTTCTTGTTTTATTAGATAGGGCACTGTTATCACTACATTTGAGAAGGGTTTTTTTGTTTGTTTGTTTGTTTTTTGTTTTTTTAAACTAAAGGTGAAATCCGTATTTACCCATCAAAAAAATACTTTCGCAGCACCTTCTTATTTGGCAATGTATGATTTTTAAAACTAAATTGGTTATTGCAGTTACATTGGCTTCATCATTCTTAGCTCCCCCCCATCATTTTATCATGTTAAAATATTTATATGCGACAGTTTATTTTAATCATTAAGCACTGTTAATTGAAGTACTTTCATTGTTCCCTATAGAGAGAACACATTTTAGAAAAGGGTTTACTTGCATGCAGTTTCTGGTAATACACTGTGAGCGTACTAATTGGGAGGCTTGGGTTTCTGGAACCTATAACCTAAGATAAATGCCTGAGCTTGGAGTGAAGGTGGTAGAATCCCGCTCAGCAGAGGATCCCAGGACCTATCCACACTTGTATTCATATGACACAAGAAACTGAATGATGTTAGCTTCTTGAAAGGTATGCAGCTCATAAAAAGCAACCAGCAGGAAATCAGAAACAGGAAGGATGATGCTTTGTTGGAAACAATTTTTCATTCTGAGTACAATTATACTCCATGGACAAGAAAGCTACTACATCCTGTCGCTAAATATCACAACCTAGAAGCCTCTAATGAACTGATTAGCATTCATGTATCTCTTGGAAGTCAGATATATGAACAGTTGGTGTACTTTGCTATTGACAAAGCTTATAATCATAAATATTCTTTGCTGAGATTAGATTGCACTCGTTTGCTTTTCATCTTGGTTAGACATACTAGTTTCGAAGTAATTAAATTCATTCATTGCAAAGCTTTGTTTACTTTAATTAGGACTGACAACAAGTCACATTTTGAATATTAAATGGATTTATATAGATCTTATTAAAATGGCAAATTGTGAGCCTCTTATCAGATCTCAGAAAATGAAAGAATTCGGAAACTAAAATGCACAATGAATAAAAATGTCTTTAACTAAAGTTTGGGTTCTTAACGCTCAAACTTTGCCTTAAGTTTTAGTGCTTATTAGTTAAAACGCGTGTCTAATTGTTTGGTTCATCAACCAATTCTGAAAGAATGTATGTATTATTTAACTTGCTAGGGATGCATTTTTTACAAGTAAATATTTAAACAATCATGACTTAGTAACTTAAATAATCCGTTAATTGAATTGTTTTAAATTATAATGATAGAATCTGTTATATGAAATTTCGCTATTAGCATTCACTTACAGTATATTGTAATTTTATTCTTCCAGTGACTGCTTTTTACTTATATAACTACTGAGTATAAAAATGTGAATTTAATACATCCTTTTAAAATGCATGTAGTTATTTCATATACTCACATTGACTTTTTAGTAATACTTATGTTACTTTCCAATTGCTAAGCCTGGGTCAGAAATACGATTGGAGTTGACCGTTTCCACTGTAAATATTTGCTTGAAAAATTTGGGACATGAATTTAAGGTAGGGCCACCAACATAGTTACATGCAAACTATTACATGTGAAGTATCCACACTTACCTCTTCTATGTGAGAAAATTAGGAAAATACCAGGATTGGTGTCATGTGGTGCCTGTTCATTTCTTTTGAACTTTAGATTCTAGAATACTTCTTATATTAAGGAAGATAACAAATAGATCCTAAAGCATTGCCTTGAATTTCTCCTTGCCCGGAATTTACCTTTTCTTCTCTTCCTACCCCATCTCCTGAGTCTCTTAGAAAAAGTCATTTTGCCAGACATTTCTATATTTTTGTATTTGTCACACTTATAATCACTTGGCTTTTTCTCATGTTATAGTCTTTAAATTTCTTCACTGCAATCTTACTTTATTTTCATACTTTTTTTTCCTTGTTCTCGTATATAGCAATGTGTTAGGCACTTTTGAAATTATTACACAGATGCTAAAACTATTCCAATAAATTCCTTGAAAGACTTAGATCTTATAGCTGTATTCCACACTGTGTAAAACACAGCATCTTTTAGGTAAAAGAATTCAGTACCTTTCTATGTGATTGAACAGCAGTTAGAAAGTAAAATAGAGGAATGGGATCTGTGAAATATAAACTCGTATAATACATGTCCATTTGCAAGAGTGGGAGTTTGGGTAATTGGGTGTGATTTGTAATAGATTTTTCTCTTGAATTTCCCCTCTCTCCCTTCCTCTCTTCCTTCTTAACTTCCTCGTCTTTCCTTCCTTATCTTCCATTGAAATTCTGTTTTTTTGTTTTGTTTTGTTTTTTGGTTTTTTTAAGATTTTATGTATTTATTTGACAGAGGGAGAAACAGAGAGAGAGGGAACACAAGCAGGGGGAGCGGGAAAGGCAGAAGCAGGTTTCCTGCTGAGCAGGGAACCCGATGCGGGGCTCGATCGCAGGACCCTGAGATCATGACCTGAGCCGAAGGCAGCTGCTTAACAGTGGAGCCATCCAGGCACCCTTCCATTCACATTCTTAACAAACTTCTAAAACTTGTATTAAAATATCCTGCTCCTCATCCATATCGGTAATGATCTTTTCCTTCCCTGAAGCCTCACTGTGCTACAGCTACAGCACTTGGTGCTCGCGGCTCTTTTGTTGTAACACTCCATTTGTTCCAGGCCATGTCCCCTTAGCCAGGAGTTGTCCGACAGCCTGATGTAAACTAGCCTCTCTCTGTCTGTATAATATCACACACTTTTATTTTCATCATTACACTTATCACTCTCTGACGATTCATGCATTTCCTTCTTTATCCTCTGTCCCCACTCTCCAGAAGGTATGTGTCATGAAAGCAGGGATTCTGCTTACCTCGTTAAGTAGTGTTTTCTCTATTGCCCAGAACAGTGAGATGCAGTGGAGCTTAGTGAATACTTACCGAATGGCTGGCTTGCTGCCTGGCCGGCTGGATCCTGACTACTTAAGATCTATGAAAGGTTTTAGCTGTAGGGGACCGACTAAAGCTGGTCCTTGTAAGATGTGTCAATGGAAGTGATAGCTATCATAGTGGGGGGAAAGCACAATAATCAGGGCAGGACAGGAGACTGAATGTGGAATGTATTTGTGCTGGGTGGTTTCACCGTCGCTCAGTGAGAGAATAGCCCATCAGCAATGATGTGGAGTGCCTCATTAATGTAACCGTTTATTCTGACCTATCAGACAATCCTTTTAAACTGAAAATTAATTTGACATTTTCCCAAATTGTTTCTGTTCAGTCACAATTTTGCCATTCTTGTGGGTAATTCCAGTTATTCAAAGCTCCACTTCATTCCTTTGGGAGCAAATTGTTTCATAGATAACAATGATAAGAAAATTAACGTAGAAAGCTCTCTAGCTGTTAAAACAAGACCATGTCATTCCCATGGTTTTGGCTCTTGGTTTTCTTTCCCATCTTATCTTTTTAGTTTATATAGAATTGCAATATTTTTATTAAGAACATTCAGGCAGGCGCCTGGTAGCTCATTCAGTTAAGAAATTGACTTGATTTCAGTTCAGGTCACAATCTGATCTCTTGTGAGATTGAGTCCTGTGTCGTGCTCTGTGCTGGGTGTGGAGCCTGCAGAAGATTCTCTTTCTGGAGGCACCTTGGCATAGTTGGTTAAGCACCTGACTCTTGCTTTCAGCTCAGGTCTGATCTCAGGGTCATGAGGTGGAGTCCTGTGTCGGGCTCTCCACTCAGTGGGGAGTCTGCTTGAGTTTCTCTGTCCCTCTCCCTCTGTGCCTGTATCCCCCCTCAAATAAATGAATATTTTTTTTTTTAAGAAAACTCTCTCCTTCTCTCACCCCCTCAACACCTTCTCTCTTGCTCTCTCTCAAAAAAAAAAAAAAATGCTTAAGCATATTTCTAATGTTTTATTGACTTGTGATTACTATCTGAAAATCCTAAGAAGTGTTATTGGGTAATACTTAACAGCTTGACTTTAACCTGTTGACCAAATTGATTCTTTTTTTAAGAAATATTTATTTATTTGAGAAATCACACAAGCAGTCAGGTTGGGGAGGTGGTTGGTAACAGCAGACAGAGAGGGAGAAGCAGGGAGCCCAATGCAGGGCTTGATCCCAGGACCCTGGAACCATGACCTGAGCTGAAGGCAGACACCCAACAACTGAGCCACCCAGATGTCCCCAAACTGATTCTTGAGAACGGGCATATTCCCTGGTATTAGGATAAAATGACTAATATTTGTGAAGTGCCTGTTATTAAAATGCAAAGCCTTACCATGCAATGAGGGAGAAGAAGAGGAGTAGCTTTAGGACCATGCAATTAGCAACACTCCCTAAAGTAGTACACTTAGCGTGTTGTCCAGCACACCTATTTTCAGGGACTCTCTTAGGCCTTAGCATTACATCCAAATTGTATGTGTGTGAATGTGTAGATATGAAATTTTTTGAATGGAAGTTCCATAGCTTTCATCACACTTCTGAGGAGGCCTGTTACCCTTGCCACCAAAGTTTAAGAGTGATGACACACTAGCGGAAAATGAATAATTGGCACCAATCTTTTGACAGATGAGTAGACTTAATGCAGCCAAGAAGATGGAACACAGCATCTACAGACGGGACTGATTGTCAGAGGTGACTGTCCTCTAGAAATGTGGTGGGACCCAAGCCCTAGTAGGGAGTTGGACTAACAGGAACAACTCAACTCTGTTCTAGCAGAATACAATGGATTACAAATGCTGTGTGTTCAATGGAACGAACTTAGAGCCATAGAGATGAGAGAAAAAGGCTTTGCAAAAGAGGAAGAATTGAAGGAAGCTTTAAATGATAGGTTTGGACAAGCAAAGGCAGAAATCAGTTTCTCTTTTAGACAAGAGTTGAGAATAGATAAATAATCCATATGGATATAGCCTGTGTCTGGGACATAAATAATTTTAGGTGAGAGTTATAGATTGAATAAATAAACTAATGCTGATTTCTGACCTTACTATATAAATGATGGAATGATTATTTCATGTTACAAATGAATCACCATATGGTCCATTTAATGTTAGTTCCTGAATGTGTTTCAAATGTTTTTTAATTTACATAAATTCACTTTACAATATTTCATGAATATGGATATTTCCTACGACAAAGTGATTGAAAATCCGTCACGTGTGACTGTATTGTTATAATTTCTTACGATTTTGTGATTTGAGTAATTATACAAAATCTTTTGTTACTCATCCAAGCATTAAAAATTGATACTGCACATACATTCGTTAACTGCTGCTACTGTTCTGAAGTAGATTCTAGAAAATATAAGGAGGCATTTTGCTATTCAGATTAATATAAACTGAGCCACAGGAAGATCTAAAGATTTTCTTAAGGTTGTTAAAAAATATCAACTCTTGCATTAGAATCCAAACTTCCTACATTCTAGTTTATTCGTTTTTTCCTAAAATACTATATATAAAAGAAAGAAGAGCAGAGTATGGCAGGGGAAAGAAGAAAAAAGAACGAACCAGCTTTAGAAGGGTAGTAGGTAATCTGTGGTCTGACCCTAGACATGGGTATAAGTGAGCTGTGATTGCCTGGGATGCCTTTCCTTTTGGGGAGCTTGGGTTCTAAGTGTCAGAAATTTTCTGTGCACCTTGAATATCACTACCCATCCGGAATCAGTGCTGTCTCTTACTCAAAGTGAAGAGCTCAGATCAGTTTCCTTATTTTATCTTCTACTGGGGAATACTCTGATCAGAGGAATCCTATCTTTTAAAATTGAAAATTGTGGAAAATCTTTCCTTTAGGTTATAAATATTCCATGTTCGGTTTTGTTTTCTTGGTCTTAATCTAGTTGTTTTTACTACTGACTTGTAAAAAAAAAAATACTATGTATTTTTTTACATTAAAGACAACAAAATGGCTTTCATAAGCTTAATTCTATATGTTCCATATCTTTAAATGTCCCAACGAGCCATAGAGGAATATGAACAATACTCTTAACAGTGTCATCTTTTCAGAATGAGGTATGGTATATCTAACTGCATTAGTGATTTGTCACACCACAAAGGAAATGCTATGGTTTGTTTAAAAAATGTTTTCTAATGCTATCATTACATTCACTGTTAGCCTTCTGAAAATCAGTGTGCTTTGAGCTGTGTTGTCATAAATAAGAGAGAGAAGAACATTTCTGTATGTGCAGGTATATGTGCCAGATCATAATTTTAAATAATGTAATGCATAGAATAAGGTATGTACCAATTTTCCAAAGGAAAGTTAAAACATGAAGTTATGTTCATTTGGAGTTCTTAATGTAACTCTTAATTTATTTTTGGATTGATTTTAGAAGCTTAAAGCTTAAAATGAGTAAGTGGGCAATAAAAAAGCTAAGTGTTTACATTTACTACAAAGTGGTATTCATCTCTCAAAGAATTTGGCATTATTAACTCATTTCTCCTTGGAACAGCCCTGTAAAATAAGTAGTGTTCTCATTCCCATTTTATAGATGAGGAAATGGTAGCACAGGGAGATAGAGGCACTTGCCCATAGCCACTTACCACCAGGTACAGGAGTCTGAAATTGACCCCAGTTGGTCTGTTTAACCTCTGTGTTCAGAGCCCATGTAGTTGATTTCAGTATTGTGGAAATTACTCCATTTCAGCTACCAAGCTCTACTTTAAATCATACTGCATGATCTGAATAACATATATACACAAGTTGGAAGTAGAATTTCCTGGAACTCAGTTGTAAAAGAAAAATTTTAAATACTTAAATTTTCTGATAATTTTGACAAAGTTATGAGATTGAAGTTAGGATTTCACTGCTGCACAGGATGGATTGAGTTGTAAGAGCAGTGACTTGTTAGAGGTACTTCTGGCATTTTGGAGATGTGTAATAGTGCCTAACAGTTCAAACACTAGACTCCCAGATTTTTCCTTAAACGTTACTTTGTAAATTTCTGAATCCCTTAACTATAACATACAGCTTTGTTATCACTGCAAAAGAACAATACGAGAAGCTTTTAAAGTTACACGAAAAGATGGAGAAGTTATACCAGAGTCTGATGGGATACTATGCCATCGATGTGAAGAAGATGTCCGTGGAAGACTTTTTTAATGACTTAAATAACTTCAGAACCACATTCATGGTATGTTAAAATTTTCATTTGTTTTCTAAAAAGGTGTCTGTGTCTATACCATCGCGTCAATTATTACTTTAATTTCATTACCTTATTCCACTCTTGTTGTCTGTAGTAAAAACCTACCTTTCCCTATGTTGAAAGTTAGCTTTAAAAATTTCTGATTTTAATACGATTGAAAAATAGAAAGTTTGTTCTCTTTTTGGCCTTCCCAACATTAAGCTGTAATTGGAAATTTTGATTGAAAATGTGACAAATTCTGAAGTTTTTCATAAAGACTCCCCTCCTGGCCAATTATAGAGCACTTTTATAATATGTTTTTTGGCTATGAATTTGTTTCTTTATACTTAAGATCAATTTGTATTTTTGTGGTGTAATTTCACCAAATTCCATGAAGCTCTTATGAAGCTCTTTTTCTTTTTTTTTTCCTTTTCTTTTCTTAATGCATTGTACAATAAGCTACCTGTGATTTGCCTCTGAATGGATTTTACATTCCTAGGGTTTCCTTTAGATACTTTAATAGGGAGGTCAGGTCTTTGATGTGGAATCCTTTCATTTAGGCATTAAAAAGATCTTTTGAAAAGTATTAGCTGATTAGATGAGGAAAAAGAACCACACACATATTAAAGTGAGAAAGCATTGTTGCCTCCCCAGGGAAACTGGTGATACATTTTTGCAATAAAAAATTATGTTATTCTTAATAGATGGGTAAGTCATTTCTCTATTTCAGCAAATGTTTGTGGGAATTAAAAAGTTTCTTGAAGGGTAAAGAAAACTTGAATTTTAAAGAAGCGTTTCTTTTTACTCCTAGGAAAAATTTATTGCTGAATGTATTGCACTTGGTTATGGTGAAATAGTCCTTTAATCAAAACTCAGTATTTTAAGGGAAAACTGGTCTACAATAAATACACGTTTGCCCATAGCTTTAGTTTTTTCCCTCTACAAATTCAAAATGATTCTTTAGTTTTTCACTACCAGAAGTAGAAAAATTGGATTCAATTGATAAGTATATTTATTATGTCTCTATATGTGTGAACTATTATACAGTATATTTCACTTTTATATCTTATGAGGCAACATGGCTTTAGTGGAAGTAGCAAAGGCTTTGCAGTCTAAGAATGCTAGGCTTGGATTCCACACTAATTATGTGACTGTGAACTGATGTAACCTTACTGAACCTCAGTTTCCATATTTGTAAATAGAAATATTAATTCCTTTCTCATAAAAGTGTTTATTAAACCAGCTACTACATATTAAATATTTATTGCAGCTTCTTGCACATGGTAGTTGTTAAATGAATTAGTGTCTGGTGAAGGATTAATTTAGTAGGCTTGAGGTATTCCAACCCTGCGTATCTCAAAGAAAGTACACACCCTCCCTTGGCACCTGAGAGGTCACCTGTAGCCCTTAGAATACCCTGTCTCCCACAGATCAGATGTTTTTGGATGCCTGGGGCCTTGGACCAACCTATATATTGTTTTGTTTTGTGGGGTTTTTTTTTCCATTTTATTTTATTTTATTTTACTTCTTTTTGGTGTGCCAGTATTTATTGTTTCTGCACCACACCCAGTGCTCCATGCAATCCATGCCCTCCTTAATAGCCACCACCAGGCTCACCCCAACCTCCCACCCCCACCCCTCCAAAACCCTCAGATTGTTTCTCAGAGTCCACAGTCTCTCATGGTTCATCTCCCCCTCTGATTTCCCCCAACTCCTTTCTCTCCATCTCCCCATGTCCTCCGTGTTATTCCTTATGCTCCACAAGTAAGTGAAACCATATGATACTTGACTCTCTCTGCTTGACTTATTTCACTCATCATAATCTCCTCCAATCCCATCCATGTTGATATAAAAGTTGGGTATTCATCCTTTCTGATGGAGGCATAATACTCCATTGTGTATATGGACCATATCTTCTTTATCCATTCTTCCATTGAAGGGACAGTTCTTTCACCATCTTGGTTCTTTCACGGTTTGGTGACTTTGGCCATTGCTGCTATGAACATTGGGGTACAGGTGGCCCTTCTTTTCACTACATCAATATCTTTGGGGTAAATACCCAGTAGTACAATTACAGGGTCAGTGGGAAGCTCTATTTTTAATTTCTTAAGGAATTTCCATACTGATTTCCAAAGTGGCTGCACCAACTTGAATTCCCACCAACAATTTAAGAGGGTTTCCCTTTCTCCACATCCTCTCCAACACATGTTGTTTACTGTCTTGTTAATTTTGGCCATTCTAACTGGTATAAGGTAGTATCTCAGTGTGGTTTTGATTTGAATCTCCCTGATGGCTAATGATGATGAACATTTTTTCCTGTGACTGTTAGCCATTTATATGTCTTCTTTGGAGAAGTGTCTGTTCATGTCTTCTGCCCATTTTTAGATGTGATTATCTGTTTTGTGTGTGTTGAGTTTGAAGAGTTCTTTATAGATCTTGGATATTAGCCTGGGGCCTTGGACCAGCCTATAGATAGTTTTTGCTAGAAATGTGTTTTATGGGAACTCCTGGGTTGCTTAGTCATTAAGCATCTGCCTTCTTCTCAGGTCATGAGCCCAGGGTCCTGGGATCGAGCTCCACATCAGGCTCCCTCCTTGGCGGGAAGCCTGCTTCTCCCTCTCCCACTCCCACTCTCTTGCTGTGTCTCTCTCTGTCAAAAAATAAATAAAATCTTAAAAAAAAAAATAAAAGAAAGAAATGAAAGAAAGAAAGTCCATGCCTACATGACTGACCTTCCCAATAAAAACTCTTGATACCAAGACATGGGAGAGTTCCCTTTCTTGGTTGTACTTCCTATGCATTGTCACATGTCATTGCTAGAATAATGTAACTCCTCTGGGAGAAATCAATTGTGATTTTAATCTGTGCCCTTTCACTGTAATAAAGTGTAACCATGAGTACAAGAGCTTTTTAGGTTCTGAGTCCTTCCAACAAATTATCAAACCAGAGGGTGGTCTTAGGGACCCCTGGACACAATTATGCATAAAAGTATAAAATAGATATATGGAATAATAAAATCTATCATATATTGAGTGTTCTGTGAACCAGATATTCTTCCAAATGCCTTATATATGTTATCTCAGTCAATCTTCATAAAAGTTGTCCACCTTTCACTGTTACCATCCCTCTGTGTCACAGAGATGGAACATATCTGGCTTAATGTCATGTAGCTATAAAATGGTAGAACAAGGATTTGAACTCACTCTGTACAGGCTTCCTCCAAAAGCCTGTACAGTTAAATGTTATGTAGTGCTCCTTCTCATGTTTTATAGCTTATATTCTGTTTTACAGATAAGATCACTGGCATACAAAGGGTTTTCTAATGAAACAAAGGGTTTAAACATTTAGATTGGCATTTGAATCAAGTCTAATTCCAAATTTTTCTAAGATCTGGCAGGATTAAAGGGCTTTGGGCATTCTGGGGGTAACTTGGTCATTGTGTTACTAAGTGATAGGCAGAGAGTGAAAGTGTTGAGTTGAGTGGAGAACCATTCAAAAGAGGAGGGTAATAAAGTAAGAACAACACTTTATTTCAGAGTTCACATGGTTCCTAGAAGTAGATGCTGTCACACACACATATGTGCATTGTACTGAATTAACCTCATTAGATATAAATATAAAAATATGTTTTATTTTATTTTTTAAATTTTATTTACTTATTTGACAGAGAGCACAAGCCTGTGGAATAGTAGGGAGAGGGAGAAGCAGGCTCCCTGCTGAGTAAGGAGCCTGACACAGGGCTCGATCCCAAGACCCTGGGATCATGACTTGAGCTGAAAGCAGTTGCTTAACCAACTGAGCCACCCAGTGCTTAAATATTTTATTTAAATGAATAATTTGGAGAGGAAAGTTTCTTTTGCGTAAAAATAAAAAAAGACTGGAAGGAAGTGGTTATATCAAGGTGGTGAATTTGGCACACACATTTTATTGTTTCCTCCTTTGTGGTAAATATAGTTATACTGCTTGAATTTTAGACAGTGTATGTTTAAAAAGATGACAGTGTCAATATTGGCAAAAATTTTTGACAAATGGTTTGTTTTCTCAAATTCTCCTGATCCCTTATGTTGCTATTTAATTCCACACTATTCAGCTTTGAAAATCCAGTTAACTTCACTGAATCAGTGTGCAAATTTTAGCAACAGATGTAGTACTTTAATGTGTTAGGTCTGTTCTGGAAAGGCATATCAATACAATAAGCAAGAAAATAAATTTCCTTTTTAAGAAAATACTGGTAAGATACATTTATATTGTTACTTCATCCACTGGTATTTAGGAATACTCCTGGCCATGAATGAGCAAATCTTACCAATAAGGTGGAGGTCCATTTTGTATTACGTACATGGAGCTGGAGCCACTGTCCTCATTCCATACCTAACCCCCCCACTCCCACCAACTATGGCAGTTTTCCATGGAATGTTTTCTCCCAAGTTCAGATCATTCTATTTATGGTTTCCTATGCCTGGAGCATTCTGTCCGTATTTTGCCTGGCAGAGTTACTATACTCACCCTTCTGCTCTCTGCTCAGACTTCGCTTCATCTAGTTAGATGTGTGTCTATCTTGCTTACCTTGTTTCTCTATTGTAATTCATGGCATTTATCTATTACTCAGCAGATGGGTAAATTTGTTGAGCAAGAGTCTAATCTTGGTGGGTGGGGGCCAGGCTTTGATAGCTAATACATATAATGCTAGCCAAGTGCCAGGTGCCCTATTCATTCATTTAACCCTAACAATTACTAGATGTGATATCCATATTGGTATTATTCTCATTTTACAGATAAAAAAACTAAGGCTTATAGACGTTGTGACTTGCCAGCAACTGATGGAGCTGAGGGGCTAACCCAGGGAGTCTTGTACCAGTCTATCCCATAGATGCTGAACTCTATCAATTCCTATTAAACATGGGAATTACATTTAAATGACTAAAAGAACTAACCTGAAACTTAATACCTCCCCAAAATAAAAAATGTGACCTCTTTTATTTTTTTTCCAAATTTATTTTTAATAGTGATTGGTTTGTGAATAATTTTGTGAATAATTTATTCAAAAATATTTATATTTTAGAATTGCCCCAAAATTTACTCTTAAACAATTAAAGTCTGGCTCATTTTTATTTAAAGCTCTTTGCGATACCTTTCACCAACTCATGTAATCTCTTACAAGTGTTACTAAGATCTTTTAACTACATTGTTTATATTTAGCTGTTCATGTTCTTTTATATATTTATTGTTTTCCTTTCCTTTCTGAAAGTTCCTACACAATAGCTAAAGAAGGAACATCTGTTCTAGACTGATGCCTCAAGCAATGTAGACCAAGAGGCAAAAGTTCCACTATCATGTAGCTTCCTCTGAGGAGCCCTGCTCATTGTGACCGCAGCTTACCTCACCTCTTTTCTAGTTGGAGATTCTCATCCGGCAATTAATTTGTTGTTGTGTTAACAATCTACTCTAGGTAGATGGTTTCTATTTAGAACTACTCATCAATTTCCAAGAAATAAGGAATAAGTTTCCATTATCATCATATTTAGCTTTATTTTTATTACTGTCTTCAACAAGACAAACCCAAAAACAACTGCCAGTAATTGAGTGCCTGTTTCGTGCTAGAATCCATGCTAGATGCTTTATCTACATCATCCAACTTTGTCTCCCCAGTGTTCTTGTGAGGTACAGAGTGTCACTCGTGCAGTAATGGGGGCTGGGGGGGCTGGGGAGGCTGGTGGTAAAGAATTTGAGTGTCTTTTCAGAAGGCTCCAGAATTGGTAGGGGCTAGGATTTGAATGGAAGCCTGCCCGACTCTAATGCCTGTACTTTTTAGAAAAATATTTCCAAGTAGACTATTGCTCAGAGAGTTTGGAAGAATTGTTAAAATGTGATTTTTAAGGGCTTTTTTGGTAATTTACTAGAGGGAATCAGCACAAGACCTACTTTATATCCTCATTCCTTAATAGAATAACTTTCTGTCTACATTGATGGGTTCATGGTACAGAAAGTTTGTTGGTCTGGTTCTATTTCACAGCATAAAATGTTCTCTTTTAAAATTAGAGGACTATTAATGTACCCCTAGGCTGGGGATGAGGGTTAAGGTTAGGGGTTAGGGGTAGAGAGTCAGCATCTTCCTGTAATAGATTGTTGTTACCTATAGGACTCATGGGAACCTATAGAATTCAAATTGGAGATACTAGGTGGGAATACTTTACCCCACACTGTAGGCTGAGTATGTTGGTGTCCTCCCAGGCATCAGGCTTCATCGGGTGAAGTTCATGCCTTCTGTTGTGTAGTGTTGTGCAACGGTAATCATCGTTTTCCACTTGTAATTGGTTTTAGACTCATTGTTACATACAATTACCAATGTACCCATTACTCACAGAGGTGTGGGCTTCTATGGGATGAATTGAGCCCATAATGGAATTCTCATTGGCTTTACTAGGACCCTCCATCCCTCCCCCCATCCTACCTAACAGCTCTAGCATGTTCACCTTGATTCTTTACATTTAGACCTAATTTTCATGTGTCTTGTTGGGCCCTATGGTCTTGAAGCATAATGTTTGTCTTGGCCCCACTTCTCACTCATATTTATATTAGAGAACTTTGCTCAAAGTGCCTTTGCTCATACCTGAAGCTTGTGGTCTCTTCTTTAACATTTTTGTTTCTTATCTTGGTGATGCTTTCCTTTTCCATCACTGAAAATTCTTTTGCTATTCTCTTTCTTTAGCCAGAATTATTAGCACAGTGCAACAACACTCTTAACTCCTTAAGCAAATTTCTACTGACACCCTGTTTATTTTGCTTAACGACCTCATCCTAGAGAAATACTTCTGAATGCTTCCCCTCTTGGCTCTCCTTTGTTATTTGTTCCCTTATAGATAACATGTTTGAAAACAATTTTCCTACCAAATTGTACTTAAGAATATGTCATTTTTCTGTGTATTTGAACTATAATTGATACACAATATTACATTGATTCATGTGTACAATGTAATGATTCAACATCTCTATACATTATGCTATTATACTTGTCACAAGTGTAGCTACCATCTGTTATGACACAGCCTCATTGACTATATTCTTGATACTGTATTTTTCATCCCCATGATTTGTTCATTCCATAACTGGAAGCCTGTATATCTCCCACTCCCCTTCACCCATTTTGCCTGTGCTCCCAGCCGTCTCTCCTCTGACAGCCACCAGTGTGATCTCTTTATTTGCAGATCTCTTTCTGTCAATTTTCTGTTTTAATTAGACATATGTAAGCACTGTGATGACCACCTAAGTTTACTATTTCATATATTCCCATACAGAATTGGTGTGATTACACTTAAAGAAGTCAGACTTTTTTTTTGCTTCATGCAGTTCCTTTTCTGCTCACATGAACATTTCTATAGGGATTGTAAAGTACCAAAAAAGATCAGTGGACATCCTTCTTTGTCTTTTTCTCAGACCCTGCATATCTGGGTACCCCACTTTCAGGTTAAGATTTTGAGAATGAGAAAAACAATCCTGCCTTAAAAGCGATTACTAATGCATACATAAAAAGTGGGGTAGCCTCTGTTAGATATTTTCTTTTTCATGCACTGGGTTTGGGTGTACGTGCTGAACATTCAGTTTTTTTTGTCCCTAAAGTCAAAACAGTTTCCCCCTAAACGTCCTTCCCTGCATAGAACTATGTAATGGCTGAATTGTGTAATGACCATCACAGAGGAAGAATTCACTCTCATTTCTTCAGATCGAAAGTGATTTATGAACTTGGCCTACGGGAAGCCTAACCCTGGCTGCTTAATTTTGACAGTGGTATTTTACCATCTGCCTTATTTTGGGGAAGATGGCCATGGCTGAGAGTGCAGGCTCTGGCATCAGAGCATGTGGGATATTAGAACCATGGGCAAGTTACTTAACCTTACTGAGCCTGTTTTCTTTTAATAACACCATGTATTCTTTGGGGATGTTCCATATTGAAGATCAAATCACATAATGTACATGCACCCTCAAAACAAGTTAGCTATCCCCAAAGAATAGAAGTAATTTTTACCTTCACCATGGCATTATAACAGGATCAATATTTTAAGTATTGTGTCCCCTTTTTATTTTATGTTTCCACATAGACACTTTGAACTAAATAAATAGCTGTTTTTCATCAATAGTTCTGTGTTTAGATGATTTCTACAATTTTGTTCAAGTTATGTTTCATCCTGTTAAAGATCCATCATTCATGCTACTTGAGGACTTTAAGTTAATTTTTGGTTCATGCAGTTGAAATACACTGTGTAGTGAACAAATATAAAATCAGTTATAACTGATTTAATCTTGCTGCATGGATTGATCAAATACAATTTGGTCTTCTACTGAATACTGAGACTCAAGTAGTGATTTGCCAAACAAAAAAGAACTCATCCAATGAGGGGATATGTTTAGTATAAAATTTTCTTGGTAAAGAGGACAACCAGAACAAAACTGATTATTTAAGTCACACAAATTTGATGCTTGTCAACTTTAAATGTCATTCCTGATGACCATTGCATGGACTAACTAGCTGACCAATAGGAACTTCAAAACACTACGTTTTTTCCTGTATGCTCCTTAAATCTCGTAGATTGACTCATGGTGTTATCAGACCAATGAAAAGCATGTAAAAGTCCCATGGTTGGATGTAGAGCCCACTTGTGTAATTATTATAAGAAATATCTTCTCTCCTTGCTTGTTTTTGTGAGTTTACAGCATAAAAAAATGTATTTAGTGGCATTATTGTTTTCTGAGATCATACTGGGAGGTATAAAGCTCCAAACCTAGAACAAAACAAATATTTTAGCTGTAGGATGTTTTCTTTATATCCTTTAACATCTGATTTTTTAAGGAATTAGACCTATTCCAGTGCTGAATATTTGGGGTTTACAACCTTGAAAATAATTCTGATAGGTTCTTCTTTTTTTTTGTCTTTATTAATTTTTTATTTTTATAAACATATATTTTTATCCCCAGGGGTACAGGTCTGTGAATCACCAGGTTTACACATTTCACAGCACTCACCAAAGCACATACTCTCCCCAATGTCCATAATCCCACCCCCTTCTCCCAAACCCCCTCCCCCCAGCAACCCTCAGTTTGTTTTGTGAGATTAAGAGTCACTTATGGTTTGTCTCCCTCCCAATCCCATCTTGTTTCATTGATTCTTCTCCTACCCACTTAAGCCCCCATGTTGCATCACCACTTCCTCATATCACAGAGATCATATGATAGTTGTCTTTCTCTACTTGACTTATTTCGCTAAGCATGATACTCTATAGTTCCATCCATGTTGTCACAAATGGCAAGATTTCATTTCTTTTGATGGCTGCATAGTATTCCATTGTGAATATATACCACATCTTCTTTATCCATTCATCTGTTGATGGACATCTAGGTTCTTTCCATAGTTTGGCTATTGTGGACATTGCTGCTATAAACATTCGGGTGCATGTGCCCCTTTGGATCACTACGTTTGTATCTTTAGGGTCAATACCCAATAGTGCAATTGCTGGGTCATAGGGCACTTCTATTTTCAACATTTTGAGGAACCTCCATGCTGTTTTCCAGAGTGGCTGCACCAGCTTGCATTCCCACCAATAGTGGAGGAGGGTTCCCCTCTCCGCATCCTCGCCAGCATCTGTCATTTCCTGACTTGTTGATTTTAGCCATTCTTACTGGCGTGAGGTGATATCTCATTGTGGTTTTGATTTGTATTTCCCTGATGCCAAGTGATATGGAACACTTTTTCATGTGTCTGTTGGCCATCTGGATGTCTTCTTTGCAGAAATGTCTGTTCATGTCCTCTGCCCATTTCTTGATTGGATTATTTGTTCTTTGGGTGTTGAGTTTGCTAAGTTCTTTATAGATTTTGGACACTAGTCCTTTATCTGATATGTCGTTTGCAAATATCTTCTCCCATTCTTTCAGTTGTCTTTTGATTTTGTTAACTGTTTCCTTTGCTGTGCAAAAGCTTTTGATCTTGATGAAATCCCAATAGTTCATTTTTGCCCTTGCTTCCCTTGCCTTTTGTGTTGTTCCTAGGAAGATGTTGCTGCGGCAGAGGTCGAAGAGGTTGCTGCCTGTGTTCTCCTCAAGGATTTTGATGGATTCCTTTCGCACATTGAGGTCCTTGATCCATTTTGAGTCTATTTTTGTGTGTGGTGTAAGGAAATGGTGCTGGGAAAATTGGACAGCCACATGCAGAAAAATGAAATTGTACCATTTCCTTACACCACACACAAAAATAGACTGATAGGTTCTTCTAATCTTTACTTTTTAGACTTTTCACAGTCAAATGCAGCTAGACTAATCGACTTAAATTTTCTCTTTACTGATAGAATTTATTCTTACTATGCCTTACTCAGTGGGGTTATAAGTACATCTGATGACGGGTTCTATATGATTAAATGACTGGTAATTTGTACTTTCCTTTTACTTTTTAAATATTTTGTTCACTGAAATAATAATAGCAAAAGGTAAAGACTAGATTGTTCTAATAAAATGGTAAGGTCAACTGTTGATAGGCAGTGGAGGGAAAATAAATAAACTAATACATAATAATAAATATATTAATCCATGTAGTTGAAAAGACAACATTAAAGTTGGAGACTACAAACAAAAATGAATAAAATGGCATCCTCTTTATACATCAGATATACTGGTCTACGTTTACTTAAGCCTACTTTTAATGTTATGTCTTGAACATTTCCAGGTTTACATGAAAATTGTAGGCCTTTAGCTGGGTGTTTTCCTTGAAGAGGTAATTAGCAGTAGCTCAAAAACAAACAAAACTACCCTATTGCTAAGCCTCCCTTTAAGCACTACACTTCATGACTACCTTCTTGCACCTAGCTGTGCCTTTCTTCAAGCCTCACGATTGTGGGAAAACAGTATTTTTATACTACTTCAGAGCACAAATGAAGAAAACACATTTAATGGAAAATCCAGTTATACTTTGGGAAGCTATAATTGTGAAAATTCCATACTTCTTCTATTAGAGAAGTTGTAGAATAGGTTAAACTATCTCATGTATTTGAGAATGTTGCAAAATGTGTGACAAAATCACCAACAAACTCATTGCGTAATTATATAGGTTCAATAATATTAAGTCTCTGATAGGCTTATAGGTAATTTGCTGTTTCATCTGAAACTGATTTTACCAAAAACAGCACCTTAAAGCTGAAATAGTTTAGTCATCAGCACCTGCACATTCTTGGGGACATTCTCAAAGGATAGTTTCCCATTTTCCTAAGTTTCATGGACATGAAAAGTTCAACCAGTATTACCTTATATCGAATGTTAAGATGATGAAATGTTTGTGCCAGATTATAGTATTTGATGCTTTCCTATTCTCATTGACAGCATTTTTTCATTGAATTTGGTAATATCAGAGAGTGTAATTAAATTTTTACTGTCATTCTAGATTCCTCTCTAAAGCATCTACTTATACTGTTGGAAATAGGGATTTCTAAGAATAACTCATTTTCTACAAGGTAGTTATTGTCCATTGTTTCTGGGTTTTTAAAATTTTTTTTTTGTCTGTAGGGGAAATTTTGTATTTAGCTACAAAAGAAATCTTAGCGGAAAATGGGCAAATAGGTCACATAGGTTTTATATTCTTAAAGACTGTTGTGACTGGTGTTAATTATAAGAAAAATGATTTTTCTGTGTTTCAGTATAGGAATATGTACAGGAATACATATTTAAGGTTTTCTTAGTTAAAGTATTTCCCATTTCTTCCTGAAAATGTGGTCATGGGGAATTTCTAGAAAGCAGTCATTTAATATGTTTGACATTGAGTCTTCTCAAAATTGAGTAAACTGCTAAAAAAGCATTTAATGGGAATGTGTTGGACTTTTGCGTGTTGTTTACTCTGAGAGAATTAGCCTGTGTTTTCATAGTACCCGATACCCATCCCTCTGGAAAGCATGCAGATTTAAATTCAGTTTGTCTAATCTTATTTTAGGGATCTGAGATAAAAATTAAATACTTAAGTAAGAAAAAAACCTTTTTGAGTTTAGTGAAAACTGAAGAGATCGCTGGTTTGCATAGTTTAAATATTCATTAATGTTGAAAGAAATATAACTCTGAACAAGAAGACATTTATAAACTTTTCAATGTTTTTTCATATAATAAGCTCTCCAGTCATTTTCAAAGTTAACAATATATATAGAATATTATCATATGTTGAAAATGTTGAGTTGGGTAGACAAAATTGTTTAAATGGGCTAAGAGTCAGAAATGGAGTTGCAGTATGATTAAAAAGCATCTGTGGAAGTCCACTTGTGTTTTGTATTCTCATTTTTATACTATGATTTTTCTCATAAAATAAGACAAATATATATATTTTTAAGATTTTATTTATTTATTTGACAGAGAGAGATCACAAGTAGGCAGAGAGGCAGGCAGAGAGAGAGAGAGGGAAGCAGGCTCCCTGCTGAGCGGAAAACCCAATGCGGGACTCGATCCCAGGACCCTGAGATCATGACCTGAGCCGAAGGCAGCGGCTAAACCCACTGAGCCACCCAAGAGCCCCTAAGACAAATATTTTTGACAAGAAAAGTATGTTTGGAATATAGACCACTAAGCTTTTTGGAAGGAGGTGATACACACATAGATTTTTTAAATTTTAAATTTAAGAAATAAAGATCTATGTGTTGATCAGTCTTTCATAAAAACCTACTTATGAGAATTTTCTCACAATATAGTATAGACTCAAAGATCACTCCCACTACAATACAAGCTATTTTCAAACATGGCTGTCTTGTGAGAAAGTTGGGGAAATCTTTAAGGGCAAAGGGTTGTTTTTCATGAACATCTCTCTGTTAAAGGAGCTCCCAAAGCAGGTATTGGCTAACCGTTTAATGGGCCAGGTAATAAATACTTGCAAACCAGATGTTAAAAATTACTCAGCTCTGCAGTAGCAGTATAAAAGCCATTGTAAGTGGTATGTAAGTGACAGAGTGTGGCTATGTCCAATTCAGGTATTTCTAGAAACTGCTGGCCAACTCGCAAGTATATTTTGCTGACCCCTACTTTAAAGAATATATTTAAAGAGGCAACATTTTTTTTTCTTCAGAAAGAAAGAATTGAGAGACAAATTTCATATCTACTATGAAACTAAATATAAAGAACGTATACAATAAAACAGTGTCTAACTTGTTTTGTAGAAAAGGGGGTTCAGAGCTTAACTCCTGGACAGAATTGTGAAATAAGTTGAACAAGGTATTTGGAGTTCAGGTGTTTAATCTTTTCTGTATTGTTCAAAGGAGAAGAAGGGAGATAAAGCTATCAGTAAACTTTCAGGTCTTGTTAAATTACTTTGTGTGATAGAATTATAAGGATAACCAGTAAAAGGATAGATGTATCCAGTATACATTCCAAATCACAGGAGGAGAAATTGACCGAGAAAGACATATAAAGAAAATTAATAAGATGCATAAAGAAGAACCAATAGAAGGATTAAAATAAAGTGGCAGAAACAAATATTTTATAAACCACAATAAAATTTTTAGAAGACTTAAGATTGGATAAACAAAACCTAGCCTTATGCTGTTTGAGACCTACCTATAACCCAGGTATGCAGAGAAGTTTGAAAGAACAGCTAATGAATACAATATTAGTCAAAAGAAAAAGGGAAACTATGTTGATAACAGACAAAATAGACTTAAGATAAGGGAATGTTACTTCATGATAGAAAGCTTAATTCATCAGAAAGATACAATTCAAAAATTGGCATGAGCATAATAACATAGCACCAAAAGAGACATGTAAAAATTTTTAATTTCTAGAGACTTGAGAGATTTGGCATTATATTGGGGGAAACTTCAACAAAGCTCTCTAGTTGATATAGCATTAAAGATATGGGAGATTTAAACAATTCAATTAATAGAGTTGATTTGATTACTATAGAGAGAACCCAACTCGACAATTAGGAGTACACTTCTCAGTCATAAGTGGCGCTTTACCTAAGTAATCATGTACTAGAGACCATGAATGAAATCTTGATAGATTTCTATGCTGCAGCTTTCTTCATTAACTACTATAATATGAAATTAGCAATCAAATTGGAAAAAGGATGAAATTTTAAAACCTCTGTCTTGAAAATTCTGAAATTACAGAAATAGCTCTTGTTAAGGAAGAAATCATAGAGAAAAATTAGTCCTGAACAATAGTGAGAATACTCCATGATTTATGGAATGCCGTGATAGTGGTATAAAAAAAATTGTACCTTAAGTGCTTATGTTAAAAGATTGGAATGACTGGAAAAAAAAAATAAAGTAAGCATCTGACCTCAGAAGTTAAAAAGGAATTGTATAATCCTAGGAAAAAATAAGGAAACAAAGGAATAAAGGAAAAAGGACTTAGAGAATTTTTGAAAAGCAAAATTGTCATTATTTTGAAAAGACAATTAGGGGGCACTTGGATGGCTCAGTGATTAAGAATCTGCCTTTGGCTCAGATCAGGATCTCAAGGTCCTGGGATCCAGCCCCACCTGGGGCTCCCTGCTCAGGGTGGGGGGGTCTGTTCCCTCTCCCTTTGCTGCTCCCCTACTTGTATTTCTGAAAAGATTAATCAAGAAAAGGGAGCTATTGAGGATATAACAAGGATGATAATTACAGATACAGAAGATAGTAAAAAAGAAGCAAGCATAATTTGTAGGCCAGTAATTTGTAGGCAAGTAAAATAGAATTAGGTTGATGAAATAGGTAGGTTCCTAGGAAAACTACTACATATTAAAACCACTTTAAAAGAAAAAGAAAGCTGGAATAAGCCTATAAGATGACTTCTTTAGAATCTTTGAACAAATTAAATACTTGGCTCAAAAAGTCTTAGAGTTGAGTTTTACCAAATTTAATGAAATGATTATTCTAAACTGATAGAATATAGATATCTATGCACAATGACCAAATGTTCAAAAAGAAAGTGCTTCATGTCCAAGTTGAGTTTATCCCAGAAATGAAAGTGTGGTTTAATATTAGACTATCCATTAATATAATTTAGTGCATTAAGACTTTAAATAGATTGAGGAAAACATTTGATAAAATTCAACCCTTGTTCAGATTTTAAAACAAGAACAATAAACCAGTCAAACCCTCTACACCTAAGTAGAGTACTAGGGACAGAGAGAGCCTTCTTAGCCTAATAATAGGAATTTAGTTCCTACAGTATGATAAAACAAGAAATAAGAAATAGAAAATTTGATAACCAAGTAACCATTCTATATGGTTGTCTATTAATAATATGAAAAGGAAGCCACAAGAAAATTATTGGAAATAAATTTTTATCAATGGAATATATAAAATGTGCATTAGTTACAAAACATTAGAAATCATAATTTTTTTAAAGACACCATTTAAAAGAATGATAGAAAATACAGAGATTAAATATAACATAAAATGTCTAAGACCTAAACGGAAAAAGTATAATTTTTTTTCAAAAGACTTTAAAAAGGCCCAAGTTAATGGACAGCCACATTATGTTTATAAATAGACTTCATATTGTAAAGATACCAATTTTATTTACATAAAACCTGCAGAGTCAGAGAAAATCCTGTTCAAAATCCTAATATGCCTTTTCAAAAACTTTAGTAAGTTTTCTCTGCAAAATAGGTGACTGAGGAAAGGCTCAAGAAAAGGGAAAACAATTCTAAAGAAGAAAAATCGGGCATAAGCTATAATATTTTGGACAGAGTTACTGATGCAAACGGATATATTGGACCAGATGGACTGAAAAAGTCACCAACAATAGCACATATATGGCCACTTCAAATCCAGAAGAGATGACTTTGCCAATCAGTGGGCATAGAGTGGGTTAGTTGTGAAAGTTACAGTTCAACCTTTTTCCATAGGAAAAAGTGAATAGGTTCCTTACCTCACACCATTCAAAAACAGTGACTCCAGATAAAATAGCTACTAAAGTGTGAATAGGATTATTAAATTCTTAAGAAGAAAGTATAGAAGAATCTCTTTGTCTTTGAAGTAGGGAAGGATTTCTTAAATAAGTTATAAAAGGTGCTAGCAGTAAGAGAAAAAAGGTATTTTTGACTACATTTAAGAACTTTTGTTTACTGAAGGACTACACAAGTAAATGAAGTATGACAGTTAAAATCCAAAATCTACTTACAAAATTAACTGACTAAAGTTACTATCCAGAATATTTAAGAAACTACAAATTAAGAAAATGAAAACCTAATAGAAAAGTGGGTAAAAGATACAATTGGCATTTCACAGAGTAGGAAATACAAATGTTTCATAAACATGTGAGAAGCAACTTCAGCTAATTAGTGACCATAGAAATACCAGTTAAAAGCACCATGTGATACTGTTATAAGCTTGCCAAATAGAAGACTGATGATAACAATTTGGTTAGTATGTAGGCTATGATTATGCGCTGATGGTAGCTGTATCTGTTGGCACAACCATTTAGGAAACATTTTGACACCATGTAGTAAAATGGAAGAGGATTCTCCTTTTATTCATCACCCAGCTCCACTCCTACCTGAGAGAGGAGTGGCTTTCAAACTATTTTGGTCATAATCCACACTGTCAAATAATATTTTACAAGGGGACCCAGCACTTCTTAGAACAAAAACAAAAAGCATCAACGAAGAATACTTATCCTTACTGCTTGTGTGTTACATTCTAAAACGTTCAGTTCTCTTTCACTTAAAGAAACTGTCAACAATTTGTAAACAGATTTAAGAACCACCTAATAGGATCTACTATTAAAAAACTTTTACACATAGGTACAGGGAGACTTGTGCAAAATTGCTGCTTTCAGCATTGTTCATCATAGCCAAAAACCCAAAGCAGTTCAAATCTCACCGATAGGTGAGTAAGTAATAAAATAATATTATAAGCAGTGAAAATGAGATCCTATTTATATCTAAAAATGTGAATGAATTCGAGAAATATGTTGAGTAGAGAAAGAAAGCCATAGAAATTTGTAAAAAAGATGATGAAATTTAAAAAAAAAATCTCAAAGATAATGTTTAGGAGAATAGTCACAGCTTATTATGTTCTGCCAGACCATTCTAAATTCTACAAACACACACATGCGCACACACTTACATGTGCTTATTGAAAGTCACTGGCTTTGGGTCATTTTGGTTTCTCTGGGACAAAAAGGTGTGATGCTATAATGTATATTTAAACTTGTGGCAACGTTCTCATTATATTATGCAGAACACAAATTATGATGGGAAATAATTGTGCATTCATTTTCTTTTGGAATACACACATGTATGTACACGTATTTGACATTTACCTCTGTTTGTATACACTTATTTATTGACTATGTGTTTTTATAGAGCTATTTTAGGGTCTCCTATTACCATAAAAAGCATGTGAGCCTTAGGAGCTCAGGTAAATTATTATGACTTCGAAGTGAACAGTCAAAATGTGGCTGAAGTTTTAAAACCGACTGTGGTCATTGCCAAGAGATCTTTCAGGCAGGAGCATTTGCCAGGCTATCTCAGGAACATTCTGCAAGCACCCAGAGAAGTTTTTTTTGGCACTGCATAACTGAAAGTACTTGGTACAGTTCAACTTATTTGCCAGTTGACTAAATAGAATACCAGGTCGAGAATAAGGTAAACATCGCATAATATATATAAACTCATCAAATCACTTAAGTTGCGCACTTGAAACTAATGTAACTTTGTGTGTGAACTATACTAAAAATAAAAAATTAAAATGAGAGGATTAAAAAATTAATGTCCTATAGCTATCTTCATGTACAGCTCATAACTTTTCATTCTAGCTTTGTATTTAGAATGGAAGTAACCAAGAGGCAATTGTGTCTAGAAAAATGTGGTTCTCTAACTGTTCATCTTTTCTGTTTTCTGCTACTTTTGCTTCTCAACATTTAGAACAAAAGAAAATTCCCAATTACTGTTTGAACTGGGATATTACTTTCAGACTAAATACCTATTTCTATGCTGTCTGTTGGTATTTTTCCAGCCAAAATTCCTCTAGTAGTTATAATGTCAGAATAAGATATGTTTTAAATGAGATTGGCTTTTAAATGAAAATCAATAGTGCATTTTCCATAAAACAAAATAACTTTAAGAACTACTTCAGACCTTATTCCTTAAATGTAAACATTATTTTTATAGGTCTTAGGAAGTAATTTTGACTTTTTATTGCCCAGTGGAATACTAAAAGGGTGTGGCATTTATGTCTGGTAATAGGTTGTCTATTAAGGGTTCTCATTGAAATGCATCCAGTCATTAAAGTAGAAAATTTACACTGGAAAATTTTGTACTTTAATAAGTTTAATAGGTAAGCTACATGAAATGTATTTTTTTTTTAATTTATCGTAGTTTCCTCTTACTCATTTCCCTGAAGCAAGAAATACAGTTTTGATTTCTGAATAGTTACCCTTTTCTCTACCAAAATCCAGTCTTCCCTGTCTCCCTTACCTATACACACATGGCTACCCATGTGCGTGTCTGCGCACACACGTATACATGCTTGTCTTTGAAACCACACTTGTCTTCTACTTTAATGCTCACTTTTCTGACCTTTTTTTGTGTTGATTTTTATAGCAGCCATTGTCTTAGAGTTGGTGCTGAACACACACTCCTGTACGTCTGAAGCAGCATGGTGGAAAGCACATACCCTATAGGCAGCCTTCCCGTCCTGGCTCTTCCTACATTCATTATAATGAGCAACTCTTGAACCATTCTATGCCAGATAGAGAATGCAGAATCCATTTAGAGGATCGGAGGGATTGCATGGGAAAGCATCTATTACGACTGCTGGCATTTCTTAGCTTAGTAGTGATAGTGTTCATGTATGTCATGAACGGTGAGGAGTAGGAGAATTTAGCTTTTTAGCCTGCCATCGTTTCATGGATGTTGGCCAAAAACACAAGACTGTGGAGTCCAAGGATTTAGTACAGCGATAGCACTAGCCAGAGTCAATGGTTGTATAGATTCCTGAGTCCATATTCCCATAGGACAGTGTGAAGGCGGCCAGGTTTCATACCTATGTGCACAGTGGCTTGTATTACTGGAATGAAATCCTGAACTTAGGGAACCCAATCTTTTTTGAAGGGTAGTAAGATGTTTTGACTTTTGCCCCAGCTTTCCTACTGGTCACTGAACAAATCCATTTATTTAAGAGTGAGACCCTATCTCTGTCTTCCAAGACTGTTCATAATATAAGTATCTTTGGAAAGATCATTTGTAACAAAGGTTCTTCTTGTACCTTAGAGTGCTTGGTCTTGCACTCTCCTGCTTAAAAATCTCCAGTTATTTTCCAAGAAAATGCCACCTTCCTATCTTGGCTGGCACACCCTAAGTGATCAGGCTTCGATGTATCTCCTCACCTCCTCTTCTGTCATCACACTGGCCTTATATCTTTCTCTCAAACCCACCAACAGCCTTTGCATTTGTACTTGCCCCAGGTTGTCACCTAGTTAGCTGTTTAACATTGAAGATTCAGCATGAATCAAACAGTGAGTGAGGCCTTATCTGACCGCCTCACTATAATGTAACTTCCCAAGCATTCTATCACATCAACTTTATTTTTCATGGTAGAATATTTCTCAAACTCTTTTTATTTATTATCTATCTTTGCTTCTTGGTCCACCCTATCACACAGAATAAAAACTTGCTTTAGACCTATAGATACATCCATGCATATATTTGTCGTATACAAATATGACACATACATGTCGAGTGCTTTTCAGAATACCACTTACTACTGAGTGTCTTGGTATTTATTGCATGAAGGGATGGAAGGATGAATTCGAATGGCCTGTACTCTAGGCTTTTTTTCCCCATGTACTTTTCATCATTTTCGTCAACATTATTAAATTTTGCTATTTGATTTCTAATGAAGACCATGCACTTTCTCTAGGGTTAACACAAACAAAGATTATGACAGTAGAGAAATGAAAGTTCTCCCCCAAAATAACATAAGCCACCTACTTGTTAAAGTTTAGTTATATAGTTTTCTATTTAATACTATTAGTGATAAATGAACAGTTAGATAGTCCGTTTGAATCCCTTGGTACTGAGAACACAGTCTTTATCAGAGACTATAATATTTGCTATCCTGTTTGTTGGCACATAGAAAAGTCTTTGTCTACCTGTTAATTCATACTAATGCCAGGTGAGAGGGGTTTCTTGATCTGTACAAAACTTAGAAAATAAGAAATTAAACCACATATCTATTCAGGATCCTATAGTTCCCATGTTATTGGTTTTGAGAAGAAGTTAGTGGTCTAGCTTTGAAATGCCAAATATTCCTCTAGTCCTCCTATGACACTTGTCTTCATGTGAGAGAAATTGTTAAGTGATGGACTATAACATGAAACAGTCATTGCAAAATTTCAACTCTTTTCTGCCATTTCTTTGAGTACTTTTCTGGTACTTGGTAGTTTACCTGAAGAAGATGTATGGAAGGCTCTAATACATTTGCTAGACCCTCTTTTGGAAATATATATAAGGAAGCAGTTTTGATTTGTAAATTAAATGATTTTTATTTTTAGTTTCTGTCTCCCTTCTCTTAGTTGATTCCACTAAGATGCAGGTGCTTCAAACATACGTTGTATTTATAGATCCGTATTTAACAAGGGTTCCTGTGCTAGTGCTAATCTTTTTAAAAGACCGTGTTACTAATATTAGACATAGCCATTATCTAAAAGATATTTAATCACAGTTCTACAGATTAATAATTTTTGTGGAATCGCTGATTTGAAAAATTGATCATTTTCCAAAATTTATTTGTAACAGCAAGCAAGAAAGGAGAACATCAAAAAAAGAGAGGCAGAGGAAAGGGAAAAACGTGCTCAAATAGCCAAAGAATTGGCAGAGAAAGAAAGACTTGAACGCCAACAAAAGAAAAAGCGCTTATTAGAAATGAAGACTGGTGAGTACTATCAGATTTGCTATTTGTACCGATTATTAGCAATTTAATAAACTACTGTGAAAAAAGAAGGTGGGATCACCTATATGTACAGTTAAACTGTAGAACATTTCCCCCTTTAGTTTACTCACAAGTAGTGCTTTTATTCTAACTGGTCGTTGGTTGTAGATGACACTGGTCCCCTGGTCTATTCTTGTAGTCCCAGTATTTTCACACTGTTATAGAATTGTTATAGAACAACTTACAGAAAACTGGGAAATTCTACTGGACAAGTAACTTGTTTTTTTCAACAAAATACTCTAAGGGAGGGAAAAAGTGATGGAGGGAAATGTATTGATTAAAAGAGTCTTAAGAGACTTACCAACCAATTGCAATAAATGGAACCTACATATATTCTAATCTGAACGAGTATGGACAAAGGCAGTCTGAAAAATTTGAATACTTTTTTTTTTTTTCTGTAGACATGACATTGTTGTCGTGAATATGTTATAAAGTATCTTTTAGAGACTTATCCTGAAATTTTACAAACAAAATTATGTCTGAGATTTCAATGAAAATAGTCTAGCATGACTAGGGAAATAGGCGGGTGTGCAGATGAAACAAGATTAGCTATAAATAAGAATTGCTGAGCTTGTGTGGTGGGTGCTTGAAGGGAAGGGTGTGTTCACTATACTGTTTTCTCTACTTCTATATATTTTGAAATTTAATGAAAAGCTCTTGGAAAAAAATATAAAAATTACAGTTTTACAAAGGTGTGTATATATATATTTCAAAACTAGAAGATACCAGTAACTTAGAAGCAAAAGAATTAAGCGAATTATAGTTACATTTCATTCCCTCAAAATTCTGCCTCTTCCACCTCTAAGCCACTAAGGATTGCAGAAGGTTTTAATTAAAATCCATCATCTTCACTGCTAAATTACCATAGTTTACAACTCAGGGCTGCAAATTCACCTAAAGTTTCCCCAGGGGTAGACAGAGATGCCTTTTTTGCCTTTTTTAATTTTACTTTTACAGACATATTTTATCTTTAATAAAGCAAACTGAGTACCTTAATGTATCACACATGTTTCTTCCAGGAGGGAAAAAAAAAATCATCTAAGCACAGTTTCTTGTAAAAAAGAGTACACTTGAAATTCATGAAGTGTTCTCAAAAATATCTTAAAGTATTAACTAAAATGGAGAACAGAAGGGTTTAACATTGATTTAATGTTTCTGGAATCATTTTAAGATAATTGACTACTGCCTAATTTATCAGACATTCTTATATTTGAACACTGATTCATTTAGTATTGGCCAAAGTGTCATCTGGTTGAGCTGACAGCAAGAACAAGGGCTGTATTTTTTGTGCGATTTGCCCAGACCCTCTGGTCTGTCATATAGAGCCTCTCTGCAATTCTCTGTTCTATCAACCTGGAAAATTAAGACCTGATAGGAAACAAAAATTTTTAATGAAATATTAAATCCAATGTCATCTCAATAATATTTTCATTTACATTTTCCTTCTCTTGAAGGCATTTTATTTTTAAGAATAACCAAGTTCATTCTCTTTTTCCCATTTAAAAATAATACTGTTGTGTTACAGGAAACACCTAAAAGTAGTTGATCAAAAGACCATTACCCATAATCCTCCTATCCAAAAAACTCCCTTTTACTATTTTGGCACATCCTTCTTTCAGTTTTAAAATTTTCTACCTTTCAATAATAGCTGTATGATAGTAGTGAATATGCTGTTTAGCATCTCACTGAACTTTCTGAATGTTTCCTGTTACTTTTGTGATTCTTAATTTGTAATTTGCAATACCTGTGTCATTGCATTCACTGGATATATCATATTGAATATAATTTTCATTAGTCATAATGAGGTCACAGAACACAGCTATTGCCATCTTTTCAATGTGATACATTTATGCATAAATGGTTGACAAATATTTGTGATTCTTAGGATATGGATTAGAAAAGGATAGTTTAAGACTTTTTGATGCATGTTGCCAAACTGATTTCCAAAGGCATTATTCTAATTTCACCAACTTTTCGTATTAGTTTATGAACATGCTTTGGTTGAATATTCTCATTTTTAAAGCTTTTTGTTAATTTAATAAAATAGAACGTTTTTTTTTTTTTTATCTTAGTTTACCTTTCTGTGAGTACTAATGAAGTTGGGCATTTTTTTAAAGTATTTATTAGTCCATTTGTATTTCATTCTTTGTGAATTGTGTTCTTAGTCTTTTTCTTATTGATTTATACACATTAGCTCATTGAGCATCAATATTTACCTTTTAAATATATTTTCTCACTTTGACTATCTATTTTTATATCCTTATATATAAAAATGTTTTATAATTTTTGCTTTTGTGATTTTTTCATCTTTAAATTTAGAAAGTTATCTTTACAGCAGCTTTGTATCATTTCAGTTTTTTTTCTAGCTTCAGTTATTCATAATACTATTCACTCCACTTAATGGTAATTCTTAATCATTCATATACTAGGGTCCATTTCTGAAATTTACCAAAACTGTTCCAATACTTACCCACCAGTTATGGTTAATAATTGGTATTTGTATTGGTTTCACATAGGTAATTTTGTGTTGAGAACATTAGTTCTCTTTTCCTCCAATATAGTTAACATACAGTGTAATATTATTAGTTTCAGGTATACAATATAGTGATTCAACAGTTCTATGCAACACCCACCGCTCATCACAAAACGTGCACTCCTTAATCCCCATCACCCATGCCCTCACCCTCCTCCTCTCTGGCAGCCCATCAGTTTGTTTTCTATAGTTAGGAGTCTGTCTCTTGTTTTGCCTCTCGTTCTCTGTCTCTTTGCTCACTTTTGTTGTTATTTCTTAAATTCACATGTAAGTGAAATCATTAGATATTCTCTTTCTCTGACGAATTTAACTTAGCATTACCCTGTCTAGCTCCATCCGTGTCATTGCCTATGGCAAGATTTTATGGCTGAGTAATATTCCATTATATATATATATATATATATGTATGTATGTATATATATATATATATATATATATGTATGTGTGTATATATATATATATATATATATATATATATATATCCCCCCTCTTGTTTATCCCTTCATCAATCGATAGACCCTTGGGAAACTTCCATAGTTTAGCTATGGAAATACGCAGCAATAAACACAGGGGTGTATGTATCCCTTTGAATTAGTGCTTTTGTATTTTTTGAATAATTACCAAACAGTGCAATTACTGATCAGATCATAAGGTAGTTCTATTTTTAACTTTTTGTGGATGCTCATACTGTTTTCTACAGAGGGTGTGACAGTTTGTGTTCCCAAGAGGACTGTACTTTCCTATTCTTCATCGTTAAACTCAGTATGAATTTTTTAAATAATGGTTTCTCTGCATCTTTTGTGAATCCTCGAGCTTGTCTTATTTGACCTATTGAATTATCTTATAAAACTTTTATACTATATCTTCCCAAGCATGATCTGGGTCTCAAATAAGTGTAGGGTTCTCACTTGATAGACGTTCCCCCCAAAACCTTAATATCCTAAGGTCCCTATATGCCCGATTTTTTATTTATTTTTTGACAGAGAGAGATTTTGCAGGAAGCAGGCTCCCTGCTGGAGAGTGCGGGACTTCCCAGGACCCTGAATCAGATGAGCCGAAGTCAGCGGTAACTATGCCCCAATATTTTGACATTTTGCAGGAGAGTGTTCTTCAAAAGATCGTCTGGGTAACATTAATTTATATAGATGATATTAAATAAATACTTTAACACAATATATCTTTAGATATTCTATATTATGTGTGAATATTTTAATAGATTTACTCAGAAACTCATTTGATAGGAAAGAGAACTATCACGTAGGAAGCTACTTTTAAAAACATTTGGAATTTTTGGAAATCAGCTTTGAATTTCTTTTTTCTTCTATAGCCTATGGATTTTTAAAAATCTAAGGATATATCCCAAATTTCAGAGCACCTAAATATATAATATCCTCACCAAAGGGAAACATCTCTTCTAAAACCCTAATAAATGATGACTTCCCAAATAGTTTTTAGTTTTCCTTTGAACATAGATTGCTAATATAGAAGAACAGTGTCGTCAGTCTCTTACTATAGCTAAGTTAGTCATATAAGTATTAAATGTATTATTATTTACTGATAACTTTTTTACATATAAAAATAGTACACATATGCAATCATCTTTTCCTTTCCATGTTAAATACAGAATATGCTTTTTGTCAAATCATGATTTTCATAACCTTTGGAGGCTTTATGAAATAGAAGTCAATAAAGTAGTATGTCTAATTAATGCTTAATTATGAAAATATTCTTATGCAAAATATCAGGTTTTGATACTCTTAACAGATACACTGGATTTCATGCATTTCCTATACTTGACAAATACTATCTTTAGTTAAAATATTGTATCACTATGGAAAGTATAAGTGCTATGGTTTTCCACTTCATTAGTATAGAGAAGAAATTTAATAGGTCACTTTTGTTTTATTTAACAAGAAAGAGTTTTTGTATTTAAATGCTGTGATTACACTGATAGATAAGAATAAATACAGTCCCTGATGGAATGAAGTTTGTAATTCTAATGGGTCAACCAGAAAACCATATGTAAAAGATAATTTCAGATTGTAAAAGTTATCTGAACTAAAACAAGGTGGGACCACAAGACAGAGATGCTGGTGTGGAGGGTGGTGGTGACAAAATTTGGTCTTCAAGAACTAAAAGTACTACTAATTTATTTAAGAATACATACTAATTTAAAATATTGGTTCTAAAACTCCTTAGAAATTGATAGGAAAAATAAACCAGGTTCATGTTCCTATCTTACGCTAATAAGGTTTATTTTTTAATACTGTGAGCTAAACCTCTGTCTTATTTTTCCTTGTGGATGTTCTATTTTAGTACAGAATGTCGTACTGCTTCAATCTTTGTGGAAGTTGTCAGCCTAGCTTTCCTAATCTTCAAAAAAAAAATGTAGAAGAGCGAACCGTTGAATTTACATTAGTGCTTTGTCACCTCTCTATACCAGGAACTTTTTGTTTTATCTTATTTTTGTATGTAGGGCACGCAGCCCTGAATGATAGAGAGAGAGAAAAATGTTCACATAAACCCACAGGGAGCTTCCTTCCATATATTTTCATGACTTGAGTATTTTCACCATGCAAATAAGAACTGTGTTTTTTCACAGATGTACAAATTCTTGTATCACCACCTGAGGTAGTCGAGTAAATTAAATCCCTGCTCTTTCTTATCCACCATAAATCATTACTTGCCCTTGGCGAAAGAGCAGGTAACGATTTTCGAGTCTACTATTTATTATTGCTATCATTTCAGGATGTGACTTTTGTTAATAGAATGAAAATAAAAATAGACTAGTGGGCTAAATTTCCCTAAGAAGAAAAACGAAGCATTGAAAATCCTTTTGCACAGCAAAACTAAGAAAGCACAAAATCTCGTATTGTCATATTATAGCTTTAAGAGGTCATTTTTCTCATTTTTGTTTTCATTAAAAATGATGAGCCTGGAGGTTTCTTAAGTATTCACACATCCAGTTTTGGTTATTTCTGTTGAATGATTTGTTATTACATTAAACAAGCAAAGATATTAACTACATTTTCGTGATGTCTTTTTTTTTAATCGGTATGTGAATTTTGAATACATGTTCAGAGGTTGGTATTTACATTTGAGTTATTTTAATTGAGAAGATACCCAAAGTATTAAACATGTGACAGAGAAACTAGTACGTATAGACACTAGCATTTATTTGTTTGAAGTGCACAGCTATCCTTATGTGTAATCATTTCTAGTAAGACAAATAGTAATAGCAATTTTATGTGATTATGTGCAAGTTTTTCGAGACTGCATTTCTGTTTCTTAATCATGGAAACAAAGAGGGCATTTGATAATAGAATTCAAATATTATGCTTTAAGACTTCCTGAGTATGTAAGTTGATTCACATAATTTTTAAATAGCACATCAGAATGGCCTTGAAATGGACCCAGTGTTGTATAATTATGTTTTGTGGGGGAAGTAAATAAGAGCTTATTTAATGGAGCAATAAAAACTATATGAGCAGCTCCTATATTTCAGTCTTTAGGTTACAATTTGTTTATTATTTATTAGACTTAAATGTCTCATTTGGTACAACTTCAGTCTATTAAATAAAGAGATAATTAGCTTTTAGAAATCTGTTGTTTACCCACATGGCCAAAACAGCTCCTTTGTTTTCCATTCTGCAATTTAGAATAACTAAGCAATTAGGCCTCCATTTTAGAGGAAATGCATATTACATAAATACTACTTGGGAATGTCTCTGCCAATCTCAACAGATAGGCAATTAATGTGTGTATTTGCTTTCATAAAGGCTTTGACAATTACCCTGTCCTCTGCAGATATCATAAAACTTAGATTATTTTCCATAATGGTGTATATTCTAGTTTTGTTCAATGGTGCTTTCAGCTTTCTAGCATTTTTGGAAATTGATCCATAGAAATAGGCCAATGGTTTTAATCATTTTCTCTATTTAGAAGACTAGAACAAATAAGACTGTACTCACTCTGATATATTCTTTTCTTACCTTTATCTTTTATTGGACAGTAATAGTAGCAACACCCACTTCTGCCACCACTTATTGATCACATGTTATTTACCAGGTTCTGTATGTCCATTATTGTGTGTAATGCTTACAGCAAACTTATGAAACTATTTTTATCAACATTGCTTAATGTCTTTGTATGTGGTCACAGATTTAGCAAGCACTGAAGCCAAGTTTTCTGACCAGAGGGCATATTTTTCAACTGTTGTGCTATTATGCCTTTACCACTGATGATCTAACCATAGTGCAGAACAAAAGGGACCAAAATAAAATTTAGTGATTAATAACTAGCACTAGACTCTATACCTATATATGGAGGTTGAGAATTATCTTCTCTGGAAACCTTGAGTGTGAGGGACAACTGTCTTTGGCATCATAGTCAATGGTTTTAAACTATAGATACCCTCTTCCTTTGTGTTGGAAGGTTTGAGGAGGATTGTCAAATTAGTAAGGCTTTTCTAGTCTGGTTCAGATTTCACTTTATTTCTTCTGATTGATGGGCATGTGGGTGGCTCAGTGGGTTAAGCCGCTGCCTTCGGCTCAGGTCATGATCTCAGGGCCCTGGGATCTAGTCCCGCATCGGGCTCCCTGCTCAGCAGAGAGCCTGCTTCCTCCTCCTCTCTGCCTGCCTCTCTGCCTACTTGCGATCTCTCTCTGTCAAATAAATAAATAAAATCTTTAAAAAAAAATTAATTCTTCTGATTGTTCAAGCATTGGTTTATCCCAGTGCCCAGAACCCTGAAGACACCATCAGCACCATTCTTCTGCTCTAGAAAATGTTTTTGTTTTGTTTTGTTTATGTTTTTTAATTAACATATAATGTATTTGTTTCAGGGGTACAGGTCTGTGATTCATCAGACTTACACAAGTCACAGCTCTCACCATAGCACATACACTCCCTAATGTCCATCACCCCACCCCACCCTTCCCCCAACCCCCCTCCCCCCAGCAACCCTCAGTTTGTTTCCTGAGATTGAGTCTCTTATGTTTTGTCTCCCTCTTTTATTTCATCTTGTTTTATTTTTCCCTCCCTTCCCCTATGATCTTCTGTCTTGTTTCTCAAATTCCTCGTATTAGTGAGATCATATGATAATTATCTTTCTCTGATGGACTTATTTTGCTCAGCATAATACCCTCTAGTTCCATCCATGTTGTTGCAAATGGCAAGATTTCGGGGGTTTTGATGGCTGCATAGTATTCCATTGCATATATTCCACGACTTTATCCACAGAAAATGGTTTTTCAATGGTCTGAATAGCTCAGGGCCCAACTGAGTAGCCAAAGCTCAACAGTTCTGAAGCGGTGGTGTGGAAACGTCTGTATTACTGTCATTACGTGACCCAAGTTAGAAGAGAAAGAACCAGCAAATTCTGTTGTGTAGTCATTTATGGAAGGGGCACAAATACCTTGGTGTGCTTTATTCAAGAACAAATACCCTTAGACACCCTTGCCCCTGCCACCAGCTCTACCATTTAACAATTTATTTGCCAATGGTATTAGGAGACTTATGCTCTATGAATAGTATCAAGGAGTCTCCAGTGGGAAATTTTTCCAAGAGTGTTGCTAATAGTTACTCAGTTTTCATTTGTGTGCAGGAATCTCTTTCACTGGAATAACAGTTTCAATGGGGAAAACTACTTCAGAGTCTAACCTTTGCACTAATACACGTCTTCTCTGTATAGCTGTGCAAGGCCCATTCACCATCCTCTGTCTCTTTACAAAAACCCTCTGAAAAGAACAATAAGGAGAAGAGGCTCTCAGACTTCTTTAGCACAACATATCTTGAAATTTTGATTTTTTTTTTTTTTTTTTTTTTTTTGGTAACTTTCTTGAGTTGTGTTACTCTTTTTGAAACATCCTCATGGTACATCCTCATACTAATTGACTTACTTACAGTATTTAAGAAACATTCTGAAAATGGTTTTCATCACCCTTCTGAGTATTCTCTCGTATTAGCTACATGCCAACTAGAAAATGACTCCAATTTGTTGTTGTCATTGTTTAAATTTGTTTTGTAATGCAAGATTAAATGTCAATTGTAAACTTGTTGGAGGGCAAAATAATTTCAGTCTTTATGGTGTCGCATGGGTTACTTCTAAGAATTTTACCAAAGAAAACTTTGTATCAATGTCACTTAACTTGTGACAGATTCACCCTGCTCATATTCAAGGGCAGAAATCCTACCTATCCATTGTTTTAATCTTAGTACCATGTGGAGAACATTTTAACTTTGACAACATAGGCTGCAATCACAGTGCATCTTTTGTGTGTGTGACAGTGACTACTCCTTAGGTAACTGTCCCTCCCAACCCTTACTGAGAGGGTATATACTTTCCAAACTAGTGAACTGTTGTCGTGATGAGCTCCCGCGTGTCGCATTGCGAGTTCTCAGTAGAATTAGTATTTGTATTTGAAATTATTTTTAATTTCAGAGGTAGACTGTGAGTATTGTCTTACTTTCAGACATAACCACAGATCTCTTGGGTTTTTGAGAAACTTGTCCCACTTATACTGCTTAAGGTATACTCTCTACACATCAGGTAAATGTCTGTTTCTAACAGTTACCCTGATAGACACAGCCCTCCTGAGAGAGCGACTTTTGAACTTGATTGGCGCCTGCATAGTGTCCAGTCCAGTGCTTCAAAAAAAGAAAAAAAGATTTTATCACAGTTGCAGAAGAGGTGAAATATATGCTCCCCACCCCTTAAATCCTGTTACTTATTGGCACCAGTCAAAAAGCTAGTAACAACCAATCAGACAAAAAGGTAAAGGAAACTGGATTGCTTAGGTTTTGAGGCAGTTAAATGTACTCTGTGTCTCCAACCCCTTTGCAATCCAAAAATGCAAATTTGCCTCGAAAACCAGAAGTTTTTAAGTAACTTCAGTGTCCAAGCTCATTTGATGCCAGACCTGGCCTGAACTGACAGGAGGCCCCATCGAAGCAGAAATAATAATGAGTTTAATTAGAGGATGCTGCCCTAGGTTATTCTGGATGTGGTGTTTTTTTCACACTGTAGACACCTTTTTGACCTTCATACAATCTGCGGAACAGATTCTAAAACATCTCACTGTAGAGTTTGTGGATATGTACTTCTCAGTGACTGCTCTCTGACTCTGTTGAACTGCTTATACTATTCACTCTTTCCCTCAGGCACACTCGTTCCTACTTCTCTGTGCTTATTTCTAGTGTCCTCTTTGCCGTAAATACCTTTCCTCTAATGCTTAACTGAATCTAACAAAATAGTGTTTGTTTTAAATCCAGCGTTCTCTAAAATGTCTTCTCTGAATATTCATCCTTGATGACAGTCTCTTTTTTGTAAACCATTATAGTCTTGCTACATAGGTTAATGTATGGAATATTTGGCTAAACTCATTTTATTTGCTTTAGTATTATGCTGTTAATCAGTGGTACATTTTTCAAGAACTTGGCCTTCATCATTCTTTATCTCATAGGTCCTAGCATGTGGTGTGCACGTAGTAAATAATAAAAATGTCAAAGAGTTGGTAAAAATATAACCAGTTAAATGACATCTCTTCTGTTTTGTGTTCAGCTTAGCTTGTTGTTATTTATGTGTAAAGGAAAAATATAGATCAAACTACAGAACCTTGAGCCAAATTAGCCGGCTCCTGTTTTTATAAATAAAGTTTTATTGGAAGATAGCCTCACTTGTTCCTTCACATATTATCTGTGACAGCCTTGGTGCCACAGGCGCAAAGTTGAGCAACTAGGATACAAACCGTAGGTCCCACAAATTCTAAAATATTTGCTATCTTGTGCTTTACAGAAAAAGTTTACTAACTCCTGATATTGATTGATAATCTATAGAGACTATTCTCTGACTTTTATGCCAGAATGTAAAAAAAAAAAAAAACAACCTATTCCATCAACTTTTCTCTTGTCTCCCTGGAACCAAAAGTATGCATTTGCAAAATTACCAGTGTGTGTTAGAAAATAAGGATCTTGGGACACCTGAGTAGCTAGGTCAATTTAAGCATCTGCCTTTGTCTCAGGTCATGATCCTGGAGTCCCTGGATTGAGCCCCACATTGGGCTCCCTGCTCAGCAGGGAGTCTGCCCCCGCTGCCCCTCACCCCACTTGTACTCATTCATACTCTCTCAAATAAATAAAATCTTAAAAAAAAAAAAATTGAGTATCTTGTAGTTAAAAAATAATGTTAATTGTTAGGGAAAACTAAATCTTTCAGCACAGTAAAAGAATCATGTGATTTTTAGATTCTATTAATTTAAAATGAAAAGTTGTGCAGTTGAACTTTTGAAATGCTAGCAAGCATCTGGACTGCCAATTGTTCCAGTCACCAGTCCAGCACAACTATTGTGCTCTTATCCTTTTATCCCAGCTTATCGTCCCCAGTATTGCTGTACTATTGTTTGTATATCTTTTGAGATGAAAATATCAATGTGTCAAAAGGTCGTAGGGGAAGCCAGGTTTTTTATTTCTTTATTAATAGGCTGTCTCTTTTCTCTTCCTATTTTTGGTCATTTTGACATTAAATTCTTAAGGTTGAAGGAAATCCATTCAGTGTTGGTGAACTTGGTCATGAAGGTTGCTACCTCTAAAGTGATTATCTTGCCATTTTAAAAAAGGAACTCAGTAGTATTTGGCTTTTGATGATGGATAAATAAACTCTAAGGCAGATGGGGAAAATTAAGCAGAGAAATTGAATATTTATGTGTTACTTGAAAATGGTATAAATAAGCATTAGTGCTTAGATGAAATTAGACATTATTTTGTAATAGAATTTTAAAATATTGTTTCCTGGATAGCTTCCTTCCTCAGATATCCAATGTTCTTCAAGAAAATTAGAAGCAGCATAATATTAACAGAGTTAACATTGAGGGCAGTCTTAACACAAGCTTGGATGCCCCAAGGCAGGAAAAATTTGACAGACTAGTGTAATAACAGAAAACAGATGACTGACTGTTTCTGAAATGAGCAATTCTTGGGAGACCATTGCCTGGGTAGAATGAACTGTCTCTTAGAATTTCCACTGGTAATTATCATTAATGGTTAAAAGTGACAGTAATTTCAGTACAGCACAATCCTTTGAAGGCTTACTTTTAAACTTTTCGTTCTACCCATGCAATAACTCTTCTGAATCCGAAATATATATATATATATATATATATTTTATATAAATATATTTTATATAAAATATATATATTTTATATATATATATATTATATATATATATATTTTTTTTTTTTGGTCAAATTATTGTTGAGTTAGAGGCTCCATCAGGAACTTTCAGGTGTTGTGTGAAGATTCAGGCCTGTAGAAGCTGGATAGTCTCTCTCCAAAGTCATCCTGACTTTGATGCTCTGACTTGCCTGTAGTTTTAATATGCTAAACATGTGACAATTCCTTTTTTTCATGGCAAAGTAGCCCTCAAATGTCATAAAGTCAAGAAGATGGGCGAACAAAAGGGACTATCTTAATTCAGAAGCTAAAAATTAAGAGAAAGGCTGTCTTTTTATTGTAATTCAGGTATATTTTAGAAGCATTGACTCTGCTAGTGCTGAATTGCAATTATGATCTCTTGTTTCCAGTGTCTTGATGCTAATTAGATTGTATTATGTGAATAGAAGAGGTCTTTTTGTTTTGTTTTTGTTTTTTGTTTTCCTTCGCCTTCATTTACTTTAATGTTTGTTATGGAACAATGTTGATCTTTCAAAAAAATGTAGTGCTTTTTGGTAGAGGCACTTGGTATTATTTCTTGAACGCATGGAGAATTTTTATTAAATAAATATTAAGTTAGCCAATAAATAAATAAATCTAAATATTTTAATAGATTATCCCACCATTTTGCTGTGCATCTGTTGATTATACTATGATTTTAGCTTTGGTAGAGGAAAATATCATTTGCGGGAATTAGAAATACCATTCATTCTTGCAAAAAAACCCTATTGCTGCTCACTTTCCCCACAGACTGCAACCTTTTTAGGGACATTATCCATGGGATTCTCATGGCCTGAGGAAACATGGCATTTGGGTTATACTGTGTTCTGATCGATTCCTGCATTTTGACACTCGTAAGACACACAGCATTGAGATCTGCGTGGTATCTGTTGAGAGTGAATGTAAAATGTCTTAATGTTCTCTTTGGAGGCATAATGGAGAGTTTAAAAACTGTTCCTTCCCTACTTGGAAACTTAAGAGAGCTCAAATGATACTGAGCTTTGTTCAGAACTGTTCAGAACTGCTTTACTCATAGTGTGGGAAAGCTTGGGAAGGAGTACTGTTTTTCAAATCTTTCCACTCCCCCATGAGAAAAGTCCCATTTTATGTTTGGCACTGTCTTATTTCTAAAGCATCGCACTTGGGAGATAATAGAAGCGGAATACTAACGGAGTTGCCATTCATCAGCTCTAAACTGGGAAAGGCAAGAAAGGAGAAATATCTCCAGCAGTGCTTAGCAATGTTAGAATGTTAGGAACCCTTAGAGATATAAAAATTTCCATCCGAGTATTACGGCTTTGCTAGGGAGCCCTGCTCCCTTTTGAGTGCAGTTACTATCGAAAACAGAAATAAAACATCTTAAGAATTTGGTGTGTCCCTCCTAGAAACTCATCAGAGGCCTCTATGGAATAAAGTTTTAGCTTAATTCATTAATTAGATGATGTTCATCTTTTGTAAAATATGAGAAAAGAGGAAAGTGATTTAAACACTTACTATAGTTACTTTATGTGATATTTCAGTTAATGTTCTAATTTGGCTATAAAAGATTTGCTTCTTTCAACAGGAAAATCAAACACAACATTATTTCTCAATTAATATTACAAAAATAAAACTCTTGTATATAAAATTAGCCATATTTTTAAAAAAGAACCTTTTAAAGTGAGCTGTTTATCTTTCCATAGCAGGTGTTTAATAAGCACTTTTAAAATATTTATGGAATTCACGTCTGTGGGGCGGAAGTTCCTCACTTGTACTACTCACCTGTACGTACTCTCTCTGAGATGACCACTTAGAGGTATATTTGGCTAAATCCTAGGACGAGATATGGCATCTGTCCGGTTTGTTGTATGTGTTCTTATAGTGTCGTTAACAGGTATTTCATAGTCAGGAGTGCAAATTCAGATGTGCAAAGATGTAAGTAATAAATGAAATTTCATTTCTGACTCTGAAACACCTGCCTGCCTAATGGGAAACAACATAGTCATTTCTCTCTGATTATGTGTTTCAGCTCAGTAATGCCAGCGTCGGATTCAGTTATTCTTGTCTGAAATTTCATTCCGTGCTCTCTTCTCATTGTCCTTCTCTCTAAAACGGATGCCAAGCTTGAAAGCCAGCCTGTGGGCACTTCTTATGGCGTGCACTCTTCTTGATTGGGTTCTGTCTGGACCAAACCAGCCTCTTGACGTAATTTCTTGTGTCTTCTTTTAGTAAGAGTGAGGTCTCTTCTGCTCTTGAGTGGGAATCCAGGAGATTTCGCTTCTCTTAGACACCTCCTCTGCTCCCAGATAGTGGCAAGTCTAAGAGAGGTCTCCGAATTCTTCCCTTGGATTTATACTTTCTCTCTGCTCACTTCTTTTTCTCCCCAGCCAGTGCCCCTAGAAGTCACTGTGCTCCTCCCATGGCACTCATCTGTGGGGGCTGGAACCTTTCGCTTAGGTGTGTCCCCCAGGCACCTCTCAGGAGTGTGTGCTGCGCAGTGCGGCCTTGGACCTGCCACTTTCCCAGTGCCACAGGCTGGATGCAAGATGCTTCCGCTCTTGGATTCCACTCCCTGTGACTCCATGTGAAATCCTACCCTGTGAGTCCCGATTCCTCCTGTAATGAGGAATGGTGTTCAGGGTTCCTACACTGCAGGAAACCTCCTCCCTTCCTAGCTTCTCCCAGCAGATGCGCGCATCTTTTCGATTTATGTACATCCAAGAATGTGATGTGCATTCTCTCCTCTGTGGATAGTTCCAATACTGTGAATAGACCTTTTCTGCCTCCACCTTAGGGTAGAGCCCGGAAAGGTGGGTCGGCTTCTGAGCAGTAGTGCTGAGACTTCTATTGGTCCTTTGAAATGCAGAATCTTGAATTAGGATGATACCAAATGAACACAGTAAAATGAGCCAGCGCTTCCAAGTCTGGAAATCCACTGGGCCGTGTAAATTAAGACACGGAGGCATGAAAATTCATATTTGGACAGCATCAAATAATGTAGCAGACCTGAAATGCTCTCTCGGTAGGGATGTAGGAAGGGGCAAGGCTAAATGGGAAATCGGGAGAGCATGCCCTGTGCATTGAGCAGAGCAATGATGCGGTCTTCTTTTAGAGAGATGGCTCTGATGGTAAGAAAGCATGTAGAAGGCTTAGAGGATGTGGCACGAGTACAAAGAGTGAGACCAGTTAGGAGACCGTTGTAATTTTGTAGGAGCTAAATGCCAATAACCTGAACTGGGAAGTGCTGAGAAAGGGAAGACAGGGCAGATTGGAAAGGTAGTGTAAAGTGGTACCAATAGGGTTTTGTAGCTGACGAAGTGTGGGGACACGGAAAAGCTTTCGTGACAGTGGCAGTGGTACTTGTCTGAGCTTTAGGACATGTTGATTTTATATCTCTAATTTAAAGCCCTTTTATCTGGGGCATAACTTCACCTGAAAAGGTCTGGGATAGAGTATGTGACCCAACTGCATGTAAATGTTAACTTCTTTCCTAGAGGAAGAAAACACTCTTCTTTGTTAACAGTTTGAGCATCTTTTTTTTTTTACCTATGCCAACCAAGAACATTTGAAAACAAATCAGGTTACCTCGTGAGGGTAAACTGGGGGTGGGGCTTTCAGGGAGCAGCTGATGGAAGCTTGGGACGCATGTCAGGTAAAACAGAACGTATTTCATCCTCCCCTCAGAGGAAAGAGGGGCAGTCCCACTCCTTTCAGCTGAAATCAGCTCAGGCCATCAGTTCCAAGACTCTGGGATTCTCGTTATTGAAATTTGCATTCACATTTATTTTTCAGTGCTATGTGGTATTGTTTTAGTTCACATTTTCTGATTTTTTAAAAAGCATTGATCACACCTTACCTAGCATTCCAAAAGACATTCTCAAGGCTCCTATGTGATTTGTTCTTGTGATTTTACATTTCTGAAAACCAATGATAAAAATTGGCCTTGGAGTACCTCCTTTATTAACAGAACTGGTACTGTGATAGTTAAAAGAAATTCTTCCTATGAAAAGGTTTTTTTCAACAAATGTTTATTGATTACGTATCATGTTATGGGTACTTTCCAAGGGCCCTGAGGCTGTAGCAGGGAACAAAACAAGCAAATATCTCTGTCCTTGTGGGTCCTGATGGAGAAGACAGACAACATTTAAGATATATAGTGTTAGAAGTCAGTAAGTTCTGAGGAGGATAAGACAAAACAGGGATGAGGGATAGGAAGTAAGCAAAGAAGTGACATTTTAAATAGGGCAGTTTTTTCCCTTGCCAAAGTTCTGGATCCGATGGACAGTGTTGTTATTTTCTTAGAATGCAAACGGGATTCTGTATAAGGTTGAGTGCTCCAGCCTAGGGGTTGGGTGGCCAGTACTCCAGCCTCTGAGCCACTGGTAGCTAAGTAACAATAAGCAGACCAGTTAGCTTCCCAGAATTTAAGTCTCCTTATCCATCAAAGAAGGTTCTTTCTAGCCTGCAAATTCCATCTATATTCTTCTATAAGTCAGTTTTTAAAGAAAAACATACCTGAGCGGTCGAAATTTGTCTAGGCCCTCCACTCATTTTACAATACTATCCTCTATGAAAATAAAGGTAGGAAATTAAGAGTCTCTCTCACCATACAATAGGTTTTTGTTTGGTTTTGCTTTCCATCGAGTTATAGGACGATTTTTTTTGAAAGTTAATCCGTTTAGAATGTTTTCCCCCACACTTTTGATCAGTAAAAGAGAGACATGGTCTTAGAAAAAGTTACTAATTGGGGGGAATTTAGGGAAATGCATACATATGTGAGTATGTATAAGGGACAGATCTTTTCATAAATGGATTATCTCTTACATCAGTAACTAGTTTGCTGTCCATGTTTTCCTAAATTTTCTGAACGGAATGGTTCAGTATATATGTAGAACACAAATGAAAATGTTATATATTACAGAATTGGCTGACCTTTTTACAGACTGACAACTTCCCATTTTCCATGACAAATAGTCAATCAGAGCTTCAGTCTATTAAGAGCAGAGCTCATTAACATGCATAAACTAGCAGCCTAATCTAGTTATAATGCATCTTTAATGTGTGACATATATAGCATAGTGTAGCTCCTTAGTCTTGTAATAAAAGGTAGAGTATCCTCCAGTGATCAACAGGGTTCCAAGATCAATTTAACCTGGGTAAAACCTTTATCCGTAACAACTGTCATTAGGAATGACTAGCATTTCAACTAATTAGCCCACCATTTACAACCCATAAGCTTCTCACAGATGGTAAATGTTTATAAACACCCACAGATGTGTGCACAGCTGACTCTCAGTTATCCGCAGGAATAAGGGACATAGATAATTTTGATTCACTTACAATACAAACCACTCATTTTAGCTAGTTCCAATCTCTTTTCTCTTTGGACTTTTTACGACAGCTGTTAATGAAATAGCAAATCAACTAATGTAATTTTAACTTCTCCTCCTATTGGTGCACATACCCTATGGTAGAAACACTAATACGTACATATGTGGCCACAAGATGGCTGTCAAGAAGATGAAAATAGGACGCACAAGCTTAGATAAATATATTAAGAAGTGGAGAATTGTTCCTATATGCTCTTGGCTGTATGTCTAGTCACTATCTTACCTCCTTGGAACAGAGGAGAATAGATCCCTAAATTTGAGATAAACAAAAAAAAAAAAAAAAACCCATTTCCCTTGGCACTTTGTGTCCTGTGTTAACAATCACTTTTTTCCAGATAATTCTTTCTGTAATTTAATCTCAATTTTTCATTAAAATGTCAGCCTATCTACTGTCTCGTAGTGAATGAAGATGAAGAGATATAAATATAAGCCAAACACCATCAAGTTATTTCTTTGCCTTATATCCTTCAGTCTAAAGAGTCTTGGGTCTTGCACTTCTTTTGTATGTTCTTAATCTAAAAGTTTTGTTTATTCTCCTCTGTGCACTTGTGTATTTCACTTGTCCAAGCAAATTTAAAGGCAATATTTGATAGTGTTCCACCCAGAGACAAGAACTGTGTGAAGATAACGTAGTCTACGGAATGTACGGTGAAGGGCAACCATTTTATTTTCTGGCAACCTGCAGAATGTATACTGTCTTCAGGCTAAGGCATTCATAAGTTAATATAGCTGTTTTCCAGAGTTTCCTTACTGGAGAAATATTTCTTTCAACTTACTGGAAAGAAAAAATAATTATTCTGTAACTGCATATTGGGAATATTTCAAGGTATTTAAAGAAGAAATTTTATAATACTTTAAATGGTGACCAAAATTAGTGTCCAGAACTTGAATGGTGGAAGAATGTGGCACTGAAGAAAGAAATCTTGCACTTTTGGAGCGTCCCAGTAAGCATGTAACTTTTCAGAAAAGTGATACACTAGTTTTTACTGTTTTTCATTCAGCAGGATTTGTAAATACTAATAGGTTATATAGGAATCATGTTGGATATTTCCCCGGAAAGAAAAGTAACTGGAAACTCAGTGCTTTGAGATACTGAGATCTTTTATACATATTTGCCTTTGACATTTTCCTGTGCTTGAATAGGTGATACCATTCACTGAGATAAGAAATACAGGCGGAAGTGGAATTTGCGGGGAAATGGTAATGAATTCCATTTTGTAGATGTTACCTTTGAGATATCTATAGAACACTTGACTTATCTTGTCTCAGGGATTCAGTTGGGGTGAGGGTAATTCAGTAGTTTGCCTGAGACTTTCCCAATGTTAACACTGCGAGCCCTTTGTCTTTAGTCTGGCAAGAAACCCTTTAGTCTGGCAAATGTGGATTGTTGGTCACGGGTGCTGGGACACAGGAGTGGAGCTTGTGCTGTTGATAAAAACTTGGGAGTTCTTAATATACAAAGCTGTGGGGTTTAATAAACTGCTGATGGAGAGTGTGAGGAATGCTGTTACGTATGGATGAAGAAAGAGGAGCCAAGAAAAGCCTGAGAAGGAGTCACCATGAAAGTTGTAGGGAACAAAAATTCTGACATCATGGAGGCTAGGGAAGAGATCATTTCAAAGGAGAAGAGTTAGTCTGCGATGTCAAATGTTACCAAGAGATCATGTAATAAAGAGAATGACAGTTGTCCCATTGATTTCAACTCAAAGGAAAGGGTTAGAAGGTTGATAAATGAATATGGGAAGCAAAACTGAGATGTAAGAAGGGTGGTAACTCGAGGGGATTTTGGAGTCAAGAGAGGACCAAGCAGGTGTTTGAGTTTGTTTGAATGTAGTTGGGGGAATGAGATGGCGAGGGAGACTACAAAGGACACTTGATAGAACAAGGTCCTGAAGGATATAGGAACAGTACAGAGGGTAAGATAACAGTGCAGTTAAAGCAAGTTGTGTTGGAAAGCAACCTGTTCTGCTATTGTGATGGGTGGGAAGGAGGAAAGGCTAGGTCCAGGTATAGATATGCTCACAGATTTGAGGTTAAGAAGTTAAGGGTATTTCCATCAAAGGGTTTCTTTTCTATATATGAAATAGAGGAAATCCTCTACCGAGGAAGGACAGTGGTTGGTTGAGAAGTGTGAAGAAAGTGTGGAAGCATTGCAACAACCCCTATCAGGAGTGGGAGTGAGAGTCTCCTGGTGAAACATTGGAGGACTGTTGGATAGCATTAAGAATTCAGTTGAGGTTGGCAACTGTGATTATGTACTGGTCCCGATTCTGCAGTATTATTTTTCAGCAGGATTACTCAGCAGCGGATATACAGTTTCAAGAAGATGGAATCTGGGGTCCATTTATGTTTTGCCAGGAGTCTGAAAAAGGATCTCAATGGAAGAAGTAAGATATTGGCAATTGAGCCATGGTCAAAGCAATGAACCATAGAGTATTAGCAGACAAACAAGGAATGAAGACCGTGGGGCCAGGGCTTTGTAGATTTCCAGGGACATGTGACAGAACTAGTGAGAGAGAGAGACTATAAGAAGGGCAGGAGTCAGAACAGTTTATATGATTTTAAGTTATTATTAATAAAACAGTTGTGGGTGGTGGCAAAGTTCAGTTATGGATGTAAGAATGGGTAATGGACCGTTAAAAAGAAAGGATTGGTCCCTGGAGATGAGGGAGTCAAAGAACTCATTTGCTATTAGATTAGTTATCCACATGGGGTTGAATTCATGCAGGATAATGTCAGGACTTGGCTGGAGAAGGAAGATTGAACAGATGACCACATCTATCTTGAATAGAGGGGAGACTAGTACACAATTAGGTGACATTGACCCAGAGGGATGACAATGATATAGCCAAATGACATGTTTCTCAAAACACTCTTTTTACATCCAGGAAAAGAAGTGATACTCTGATGTAACACTAAAGATGAGGAAGAAACTACTCCCCTCTCCCTTACCTATACTCCTACACACATTTAATGTATGAGAGAATGAGGGATATCTGCTAGGAAGGGTCAGTGGAGATCATCTGTCCAGTTTTTGGTAGAGGTGAAAAAAATGTTCAGTAAATGCACTGAGGCAGTAGAAAAGTTGCTTATGCTAATAAATATTGAGGAAACAAAGGCCAAGAAGAACTTAAATTTTGGCCAAGAATGATAGTGATAGTGGTTTAGCTGGCTTCAAGGTTTTAACCCAACTATTAACAGTTACCCAGTGAATGGGTTGTAGGGAGGGACAATGAAGCCACAGGCAGACTAGACTGATTCTAGTATTTCCAGATACTTATGGTCCTAGGAGAATTGGAAGATGTCTCTGGCCTTTCTCTGTGGGAAGGGAATCTTCTGTGATCTGCATTTCATTTATTGGCAGGTTCCAGAGAAAGGGAGCGAGCGGGTTTCTATTGAGTTGGGGGAAACTTAATCTGTGCTTGTTGGTTGAGTTACCAGCTACAGAAGCCGCAGTCTGTATCTCAAGGCATTTCCTGAAAACACCTCTAAGTACAACTCAGGAAAGCTAGGGATCTGAGCACTTCTCATTTAGCCGGCAACATCTCTATGTTGAGAAAAGTATATAATGGAAAGAATCAGAAAGATACTGGTTCAGACCGCCCCTCTGTTACTTACCTGTGGGAGAGCTTTGGGAACTTTTACTTCATTTCTTGAGCTTCAGTTTCCCTGGCTTTAAAATTGTTGTGATAAGTTACTCTGCAGGGTCGGAGTAAAAATTAAATCAGAAAATTTAGGTAAAAAACTCCACACAGGTGTTCATTCAAAGCGATGGTTCCTCATATATCTTAATTCATATATAGATTTTTTTTACTCGTATTCTTTTCTAGATAAAATTGTACTCAAACATACCTAATATCAGGTTTTATTTGGGGGCTTCTGTATTCATTTTGTTAGTTTTTTTGTAGTTAAGAGGAAAATCTTCCATTGTTCGCTTGAAAGAGTTTAGCACATTTTTGCTGCCAGTTTCTTTGCAATTGTTAATGAGTTCATGGAAAGTTCAGTTGTCTCCCTCTTTCTTCTCTTTTCTGTGATATTTGCTTTCTCTGGAAGCATTTGTCAATTCCTTTCCTCCCCACTTTCCTCTCATTCAGAGTTGCCTATTGTCTTTGCTGACTTCCTTTTTTGAAAAGCATGTTGCTGTTACTCTGCTTAGGATTTTTACATTTCTTCAGTGTGTAATATTAATGTCACATTTTTGCATCTGATTGGGGAAGGAATGGGGAGGGAATGCCATATTTGTGCAGAATAAATCTGTATTTCTCTTTCAGATGAACTGGAAAAAATAATACTTTGAGCCACAAATTTGTATTAGAAATGAACCTAGAACTCGAATCTAGTAAACGTACTTTGGGCAAAGTTGGCAGCAGTGAGGTGGCATTTAAGAACATTCCTGGCACTCAAAATGCTCATATACAAATTTCTGCTGCTTAGCATGTTATCCATAGAGTCTTTTAAAGTGCAATTAAAACCCATCTTCAGAAATCTAAGGGCAAATACGGGTATCAAAGAATAACCCGGACGTCATCACTGGGCAGCCACAGCTGCCCCTCTAATCCACGGTCTCTACAGGAAGCAGTCTCATAGCACTCACTTTCTCTTTTGGGACATTTATCATTCAGGTAGTCACAAATTTTATGTTGAAATTGCCCTTAGACTGTAAGTCCCATGAGAACAAGGGCTAGGGCTGGTTTCAGTGGCTGCCACGTGTTCCTGCGTGTTTCTGTGTGGGATTGACTTGAAGTACAGATTTTATAGTTGCATATTTCCAACCACTTCTTGGACAAAGCAGTCTGACTATTCTGCCAGCACCTCAAAATCAATTCATCTAAAACCGAACTTATCACGTTCCACATAAAACCTGATTTTCATGTTCTCATTTTGGGTTAATGATCCCACCAATTTCCCAGTCACCCCGGCTTGACACCTTCACACTATGCCAACTTTAATCATGGTGAAGTACAATTTTGATTATTTCACACCTTTCAAAACCATTCTATGGCAGTTCTTCAGCCTTGAATCCCAGTTCCCTGGGCCTCTCTTCCCGACCTTTTCTCCCCATCTTCCTGTGTTCACCATATGTTTCTGTCAGCACTTGACTGTTGGGGCCCCTCTGGACACCACTCAGCATCCAGCGATGCTTGCCGAAAGTGGCCCCTATGGCCTCAAGTCCATTTATCCCAGCTTCTCCTGAAAGAAATTCCTGTGAAATTACTACTATCCCCTAGTTTACCTTCCTTTTTTTTTTAAATTCAGTGTATTGAATTAAACATTTTCATTTTCTGTATCTGAAATCATTCTATTCTTTGTACAAAACTTGGAGAAAAAAAGCCACTGAAAAATACTTTTCAAAATTCCTCACTCATATAGTGAGAAAATATTAAGAAAATATGAAAATAATCTAGAAAATGTTAAGATGGGTCTAAAACACATCCTAACATATTTTTATCAGAGAGTAAGCAATTGCCAAATGTAAACACTGCCAGGCTAATTTCTCAGAGTGAAGTGAAGCTCTTGGGGTATAGCAAGTGAAGCTTCTACTCAGAAGTAGTGATGTTAGGCCATGTAATTAACCTTTTGCTGTCCGGGTTACTGTGTGATTAAAGGGTCATGGATGTTCGCTGGGTATGAGTCACATCTTGTTAAATGCCATTGTCATTTTGCATCTACATATATATTTAAATAGATACATTATCTTTCCCTTGACATTCTATGTTTTTGCAACTGAAGGCATCTGTTCAGGATCCTCGTTCCTACACAATACACGAGGATAACTTTGGCGACATTATTATTTTAAACCAGCGTCAATGCTGGTTTTTAAATTTTGCCTTCTTAGTAATTGCTAGAATAGGTCACCGTGAACAAGCTAATCAGAGTTGGCACTTGAGTGCTTACATGGGAGACATTTTAAAACACATTTAACGCTGGGAGAATGATTTAGTAATGCCTTTCTCAGCACCATGTGCTAGAGTAATAGCTAAGCAAGAAGTCTGAAAATATCCTCTGTTTTATACCTGATATCTGTGAGTGGTCATAGAAAGGTGTATATCCAGTGTCCTTATTGGTAAACTAAGTGATTGACTTTTTTTCTCTTGGTATATTTTGGAGGTAGTCCATATCAACAGTTTAAATATGCTTTGGGGTACCTGAGTGGTTCAATCAGTTAAGTGTCTGCCTTTGGCTCAGGTTGTGATCCCGGGGTCCTGGGATCGAGCCCCAAATTGGGCTCTCTGCTTGGCAGGGAGCCCTGTTTGGGCTCCCTACTCAGTGGGGAGCCTGCTTCTCACACTCCCTTTCTCCCTGCTTATGCTCTCTCTCTCAAATAAATAAAAATTTTTTATATATATTTTATTTATTTATTTGAGAGAGAGACAGTGAGAGAGAGCATGAGCAAGGAGAAGGTCAGAGGGAGAAGCAGACTCCCCGTGGAGCTGTGAGCCCGATGCGGGACTCGATCCCAAAATTCCGGGATCATGACCTGAGCCGAAGGCAGTCATCCAACCAACTGAGCCACCCAGGCGTCCTTCAAATAAATAAAATCTTTAAAATAAATATATACCCTTCATTATTTTTTCATCTCTCAGTATATTTTAACTTTATAATATCATACTTTATCTAGTCTGTCTCTTGCTGATGGGCATTTAGGTTGTTTCCAATCTCCTAATACTATAAACAATGTTATAATAAGCATCCTTGTACATAATAATATCTTGTACATGTGAATTATAAGTAGGATAATTTTCTTAGAAAAAAATTATCAAGTGGTATGTGCGATTTTTTTTCTGATAGATTGCTAAATTGCATTCTTGAGGTTTTATTAGCTTATATTTAGACCAACGTGAGGATAACCTATACCAATTATCCTCATTTTTTATTGCCATGCTGATAAGTGAAAGATGATCTCTCACTGATGTATTTAGAATAGCCTTAATTATGAATGAGTTTGAGTATGATATCCTCTGAATAAAAGCCTTGCTTATTTATTTTAATGGTGGGTTTCCTGAACATACCATTTACCTGCTTTTTTGTTTTTTTTTAATTGATTTTTTTTTCTGAGTCATAATTTCTTTATCTCAAGAAAACCAGTCTTAAGGAATACCTGTGTTCTAAATTTTTCTCTAGTTTCTCCTTTTATTGTTTGTGTAAACTTTGTTCTTAATATTTTTTTAATTTGCAGACATTTAGCTTAGTAAAATCTGTATGACATTTGGGTATTTAGACTTTTCACAAGATCTTCCCATTCCAGAAGTAATGAAAAATATACTTTTACATGCTGTCTGCTGTACTTTCACAATTTAATTTTTTTAATGTTGAAATGTTTTATCAACTTGGAATTTATGTTGGAGTAAGTAGCAGAATGGGAGCCAGATAAAACATTGTCACCATAGTGGTTATTGAACATTTTCTTATTCTCTACTGATTTGAAATGCCACATTTATCATAAATCATGATTTAAATTTTTGTATGTATTGGATATGAATTCCCAAGGGCACTTGCAGAACACGATCTCCAGGAAGTACCACGTCCAGCCGATGAGCGGCACGTAAAGCAGCTCCCTCTTTGCGAGGACTTTGGAACTCTGGAGGGAGGGGGCCACTATATGTTACACATTATTTTCCAAGCTTATTTGACCACAGAACCAGCCTCCCTTCAACAACAACAACAACAACACACACACAAACACACATATACACACAGAGTTCCTCATAGGACTAGCATTCTGTGGTACACACTTTGGGAAACTCTTTCTTATTGAAAATTTTGATATAGGATGTGTATTTAATAATAGCCCAGCTAAGTTTTTGCTGTATTATTTTGTAATAATGGTTAATGAAATCTCATTCATTGATTTTATGCTCACTTGTAAATCTTGTGCCTTAAGTATGCTGACATTCCAAAAATCATGTGCCCTTTTTATTTGAAAGGAGAATTAAGTGAGCGTACACTTAACTTACTTTCCTGTAATTTTGCCATTTACATTAGCTTTAAAAACGAAAGAGCTCTAATAAAAGATTTCAGAAGATAGATTGGATATATTCATGAGTTGAACTAAATGACTATGATACTGAAATCATTTTCTTACATCAGAATCTAAATTATAAGAATTAGGAAGTTAAAAATTAATAACAATGCAATATGATTTGTTACAATATATTTTTATTGCCTTTTTTGCCTGGTTGTTTATGTAATTAAAATAGAATCATACTTTATGCATGACATCCAATATGGTTTTTTTTTTTTTTTTTTGGAGACTGAAGAGTTTGTATGAGAAAAATAGTTATTTTACAAATACATTTTTAACTTTACTGTACCTTATTTATGACATGAAATTATTTAGATTCTGATTTGCATACAATGTAGAAAATAGTATAATAATCATGGTTTATACATTCAAATGTACCTGTGAAATATGTTTTACACAAGCATTGAAAATACAGCCTATATTTTATCCACAGCAACTATACAAATGGCCCCATAGTCTGTGCTCAAGAGTTATAAGGTGACCGTCACAGGTCCAAGCATATTCAAGATAACAAGAAGTAAGTAGTAGCATATGATTGCAGACAGAGTTATGTCACAGCTCCAGAAGATATTCAAGATTATAAGCAGAACTAAAGAGGTTATCAACTGTTCTATTTTTTAAAAAAAAAAAGAAAGAAAGAAAGAAAGAAAGAAGAAAACAATAAAAACTTGTTCCTTTGTAAGAGATTCTATTTTTTTCCTTTTAACTTACAACAGGAAATATGTTGAGTTCAATTTGTACAAATAATGAATAGTAGAGGAAAAATAGGTTACAATATTGTGGTTTTAAAAAATGAAATTCTACTTATGGTTGAGCCACTTACAGTATAAAAGAAAACTGTTCTAATTATCATTTTATCAGTTAAATCCCAATGAAAATTGGCTTTCCAACTCTCTTGCCTCAAATTTTCAGTTTCACGTCTAGATTAAGAGAAGTTCAAAGACTTTAAGTTATTCCTGTCTTTTTGCTGTCTGGTTTAAGTCATATTTTGAGCTTTGTTCTAGGTTAAAGACTGAACTGGGTTACCAAGTAAAGCAGATACAATCTGGTTCCCAGAAGGTCTATAACCAGCAGCACAGAAAAATAATTCATGTAATTTTGTAAGGGCAACTGTCACTGTTTCCTTTAGAAAGAGTTGGGTTAAACTGTGAGCCTATGAAATTTGTGCATCAGCTGCACACTTCCGTCACTTCTTGGGAGAAACTGAGCTTTTCTTCTCTAGCCCCACTCCCAGTGTGGTATGAGTTAATGAAGATCTGTAGCAAAAAGGGGAGCTCTCAAAGTGCATGCACAGTAAACATGATGGAAAGCAGAGACTGAAAACATTCATTTCTCCCTGAAATCCCCTTTACATGTTAGTTTGCCTTGTGGCTCACCCTCAGCATTCTTGTCACTCACCACACATATCTCCCTAAGTGAGCTCACGCTCTGCTCTGTCAACAACCACAACAGAAATCAACTGAGACGAAGCTCTTGCTATGTGCCAAGCTCCCTGCTGAGCACTGCACACCATGCACGTCTTTTAATCTTCCAGTAACCTCGTGAGGGCAGGTTCTATTCTTATTTCCACATTAAATTTGAGGGGAAAGAAAATGAGGGTTAGTAAGGTTCAATAAATTGCCCAGAGTCACACTAGTGGCTAATTAGAAAGCCAGTATTTCAGTCCAAGTCATTTGAATTCAAAACATGGGTTCTCTACCTTTTTGCTATGCTTACATTCTTTCTGTAGCTTCAGGTTCAACCGCTATGCTTCTAAGTTAAACCTGTTAGTGGAACCACTTCGCTTCCCTCTTGCGTTAAACCTGGGAAACCATCAGCCTCTGAACACCTTTTATCACCTACAGTTGGATGTGTCCTGAACGTCTCAACACATCCAAACGTGGATTCCTCTCTAGGCTCAGCCCCCTTCCGCCACCAAACAAGAACGATCCAGTACTTCGTGAAGGATATCGGTACATACCTAGTTAGCCACACTGGGCACCTGGAAATCTGCCTCAGGTTTATATTTTAATACTCCCATCCATGCCCACCAAGATTTTTCTGTTCATTTTCTTTCACATTTGCACTGCCGTCCATCTCTTACTTGGGCCCTGTGATCCTGTTTTGCCAAGAGTTAAATCTTCAGACCTGCTCTCCTCTTATTGTCCTGGCCCTTCATCTGGTCTCTCCCCAGAATGTTCTTTCTAAAACAGGAGTTCGACCATGTTATGTCCTAGGTTGAAATAATTTGATGGCTTGCTTAAAGGTAAACCCCAAATTCCTGTGCCTTACTCAGTGCTTGGGGCCGCTGGCCCGTCCCTGTGCCCTCGGCTCCTCTCAGCTCTGCCCCCCAGGCACTCTGCTCTCCACTCCCATACACACCTGGGTCTCCCAAGTGTTTCTTGACCCTCCACCTGTTCTGTAATTTTGAGCAGGGCCTTCCTTCTTTAGGCATCTGTGACAGACAGAAAGCTCTTTTTTAAATCGTAGGTACCAGGAGGCCTTCTGGGACTGCTGCCCCTTCTCCCTGCCCCACACTAGCAATCCTTCCTGGTCTGGAGAGCTCCGTCACACAGCTCACCATGTTGTGTTGTATCATTTGTTACCTCTCTTCTTCCCCCTATCAGAGGAAAGCACAAGAAGGTCAAATATCAACTTCTTCTTTCATCTCTACTTACCTGGTCATCTTTTTCTGTCATGAGATCTTTCATTGTCCTTATCTTATCAACATAATGACTGCCAATTCCTAAATGAAATATGTTAAGCTCCTAGCGTGATAAAATATATTTTCCCTCTTTCCTCTCAACTTCCTTCCATTTCTTCCTACTTCCCAGAGGCAACCAATTTTAATCCTTGGGATTTTGTTTTTTTTATTTTTGAATTGAATATTTCTTTATTTTTTTAATTTTATTTATTTATTTTTTTTTAATTTTTTATTTTTTATAAACATACATTTTTATCCCCAGGGGTACAGGTCTGTGAATCACCAGGTTTACACATTTCACAGCACTCACCAAAGCACATACCCTCCCCAATGTCCATAATCCCTCCCCCTTCTCCCAACCCCCCTCCCCCCAGCAACCCTCAGTTTGTTTTGTGAGATTAAGAGTCACTTATGGTTTGTCTCCCTCCCAATTCCATCTTGTTTCATTGATGCTGCTTCTACACACTTAAGCCCCCATGTTGCATCACCACTTCCTCTATCAGGGAGATCATATGATAGTTGTCTTTCTCTGCTTGATTTATTTCGCTAAGCATGATACGCTCTAGTTCCATCCATGTTGTCACAAATGGCAAGATTTCATTTCTTTTGATGGCTGCATAGTATTCCATTGTGTATATATACCACATCTTCTTGATCCATTCATCTGTTGATGGACATCTAGGTTCTTTCCATAGTTTGGCTATTGTGGACATTGCTGCTATAAACATTCGGGTGCGCATGCCCCTTTGGATCACTACATTTGTATCTTTAGAGTAAATACCCAGTAGTGCAATTGCTGGGTCATTGGGCAGTTCTATTTTCAACATTTTGAGGAACCTCCATGCTGTTTTCCAGAGTGGCTGCACCAGCTTGCATTCCCACCAACAGTGTAGGAGGGTTCCCTTTTCTCCGCATCCTCGCCAGCATCTGTCATTTCCTGACTTGTTGATTTTAGCCATTCTGACTGGTGTGAGGTGATATCTCCTTGTGGTTTTGATTTGTATTTCCCTGATGCCGAGTGATATGGAGCACTTTTTCATGTGTCTGTTGGCCATCTGGATGTCTTCTTTGCAGAAATGTCTGTTCATGTCCTCTGCCCATTTCTTGATTGGATTATTTGTTCTTTGGGTGTTGAGTTTGCTAAGTTCTTTATAGATTCTGGACACTAGTCCTTTATCTGATATGTCGTTTGCAAATATCTTCTCCCATTCTGTCAGTTGTCTTTTGATTTTGTTAACTGTTTCCTTTGCTGTGCAAAAGCTTTTGATCTTGATGAAATCCCAATAGTTCATTTTTGCCCTTGCTTCCCTTGGGATTTTTTTTTTCCTGGTATTTATTTACCTCTTCTCCATTTGTTGATAATATGCTTAGACTACCGTTATTTTATTTTATGCATCAGCATGTTCCTGAGAAGTGAAGATTTTGTTCTCTTTTGCTTTCTCCCCACCTCGTACTCCCTGTGTATACCCCTTCTCCTCCACCCCTGCTGTCCTCATATTGCTATTATCGCAAGTGATAGTCCAAAAAAATGGTGTTTATAATATCACAACTGTGGAAATATTCCTTACCCCTTCAGTTAGTGTTCCATGATTATTTCCTGTTGGACAACAATGTCATTTCTAGGTTTATATGAACAATTTCTTTAATTTGCTCAGTATTTGTGTACACCTGTTCCAATTTTATCTGGACTCTCAGGTCTGTGAAATTAACAGCAGTCATTTGTGCTAATGGCTCAATACAGGAGGTTTGCTCTTAGTTCCTTGGCCATGTTCCCTCCTACAATCCAGCTTTCTCCCATGTGTTCTGAACTGGCTGCTCTGGGCCTGGGACACAAGTGTCATCCTGAGAAATATTTTTGCCACTTTCCTGTTTTGTCCCCTCATCTCTCCTGGATCCCATATTTGTTTCTTTTTCTTACCACCTTATCTTTTTTGCCCAAGCACACACCTTCCAGTAGCTTTCTAAGGACGAGTGCTCATAAACTTACATGTTCATTTTCTGTCCTCCTCTTAGAGGCAGTGTAACAATTTCCTCATCGGAAATCATTTCTCTTCAGAATTTGAAATCCATATCTTGTTTTCTTGGGCTCAGTGTTGCTTTTGAGAAATCCATTTCCATTCTGATTCTCTACTTTGTGGTGCAACCTATTTGGTTTGTTTTTAACATTCCTGAGGCTTTTACATCTTCTCTGTATCTGTAATTATCTGTACTTTCCGTGTTGTGCGTTGGCTTGGGAAAAGTAGAACAGAGGAAAGAATATACCTTTTCATGTCCTGCCTTATCTTTTTTCTCCTCCTGGTTCTCAAGATGGCCTCTCCTGATTCAGTCATATGCACTTCCAGAGGACCATATAAGGCAAGAATAAAGCCAACCCTCGTATTCCTGGGACCTTTTCCAGGGTCTGGCCCACAGTGCTGAATGAGTATCTTTTGTAATATAGAAATGACTTCTGAAAATATCATCAAAATTTTTGTCTGAATTTGAGACCAGAATTTCCAGCTTACTTTCAGAAGTTACCAGAAGGTCCCTGCTAGCACCTTGCACTCATGTGTCCAACAAGAAGCTCATTATCTTCAACATTTGTTACCCATCAAACTGAGTATTATTTTAAAACATTTTTCATATTTTCAGTCATAGGCCCCTGAGACCTCAGACTTGTCTAACTCCTCAGTAGGCCACCCTCTGCTTGTCTGCATGTCCCATTGATTCTGCTTTAGGGATATCTCCTCCTCAGCTCTCTCTCCTCCATTTCCCTTGACACTGTACGATTTTTGTAAATACCATTTACTAATTAAACAAGGTGATATGTTATTCTGATATAGCAAAGCTTTGACTATTATAGTTTGTCTATTGATTTAAAAGAGTTCATAGCAAGAGAGAGGGTATAAATATTTTTTATATGAACTGACTTGTAGTTGGAGATGTTGAATTCCAGTCTACAATTTAAAAATACCTAATTTTTATTTCTCTTTGTAGAGGAATAATGTATTAAAGTGATGTAAATTTGAATTATTAAGTTTGTATTAGAATCATGTAAATATAAATCATTTCAATGTTTGACTCTAGCTCACTTTTGTTTTTATTCATATCTTTTGCTTTTTTTTACCTGCTATTCCTTCTGCCAGGGATGCTGTTCTCTCCTTCGTCTTTGCCATGACTAAATACTGCTTATTTGTCAGGTTGTAATTCACTAGGAAACCTTGTTTCTCCAGTACTTCATATGGATCCCTCCCATACCTTTCATACTGTTCTTCTGGAGATCAGAAAACACGTCTTATTAATCCTTGGGCCCTAGGGAATTTTAGTGCCTAATAGTGTCCTGGCATGTAGTAGGCCCTCCATAAACATATGATGAATTATTATAATCTAAATGTACTTTTAATATTTGGAATAACACCTCCATTTTATGTCTTTATCTTACACGTTGGGTTATTTAGAGACTATTTAAAGGGCCTATTTCTGATAGGCACTTCTGATCAGTTTCCCTTAAAAATGACAATAATCAAAGGCATAATAAAATACACTTAAAGTCAGTTAAAATCATTTAATTTATATTGTATCTAAAACAACACTTGAAACCTAATCAAATATTTCATAAACTTCCTGTAGTCTGCTGTGGAGTTCGTTTATGAATTTATTTCCCTACATTTTTATATCACTTGGCAATTTACCAAGTGCTCTCATTTGTATTTTCTCATTGGATCCTCTCATAAACCCTAGACAGATATTCTTTCTATTAGACTTCTCAGGAGCGATTATGTAACGAGTCCCAAGTCACATAGGTAGTTGGTCAAAAACTCAGACTAGCATGAATGTCTTCTTACTTCCATAATACATTCTTCTCATTGGGAATAATATGTTCTTCATTGGGAATGAAGGCCCAGAAAAGCCATCAGCTCTGGGGAACAAGAGCACAGAGGTTCCCGCTGGACAGGGAAGGAAGGGAGAGAAAAGGTGTGTGAACAAAGTTGCCTTCAGCTGAAGAACAGGTTGTGAAATTGAAAGAGATAAGATTGGAAACACAATTGGAATCAAGTGTAGGGGCAAGTGAAAGAGTTGGAACTTTATATTGTGGGAGTTGAGAGATAGTGAAAATTCGTGACTGGGAGACTGAATGAAGATCATGGCTCTGCTTTTGAGCTGACCTGTGCTGTATGAAATGAATTCGAATTTGGGATTAACTGGATGCAGTGTGATTCCTGGCAACTCATGTGAGATTTCAGGTGAAAAGTAATTCAATTCTGGACAGTGAGCTTAAAGTTCAGTCAGAAAAGGAAACAATCGATCAATTCTTGAGATATTGGAGTATGTGCACGAACAAGGTTTGGCACCTGAATGGTTGTGTGAGACAAGGGAAGAGGAAGAAACGGCGCTGCACTGTTTACAGTGGTGGTGGGAATGTGCTCCCACCACTTCCCAGGCCCCCTTCCCACCTGTGACCTGTATTTTCCTGCATAATTATTCCTACCCGTTGGCCATTTTGGTGCCTCACTTGTTATTTAGTCAACATTTATTAATGAACACTTTCTATGTAATACTGGCATTTTGCTAGGTATTAAGGATAAACAAAAGCCATAATCTCTGTCCTCAGTGAACTCAGTCTGGTGGCAGAAACTGTCAAGTAAATTATATTGTCGGGACGCCTGGGTGGCTCAGTTGGTTGGACGACTGCCTTCGGCTCAGGTCATGATCCTGGAGTCCCGGGATCGAGTCCCGCATCGGACTCCCAGCTCCATGGGGAGTCTGCTTCTCTCTCTCTGACCTTCTCCTCGTTCATGCTCTCTCTCACTGTCTCTCTCTCAAGTAAATAAATAAAATCTTTAAAAAAAAAATAAAAATAAAAAAATAATAAATTATATTGTAAAGGGTTTATTGCCCCAGCTACTGCATGCCATTAAGACATAGATGGGCACCTGGTTCAGGTCACATACGTCAGGGAAGGATTCCCATTTCTGTCTTAGAGGAGGAATTAGCTTGGCAAAGAAAAGGGAAGGATGTTCTGTGTAAAGAAGGCAGCATGTTCAAGAGCATGAAATGGAGAACATGAGACAGGGGCATAAGTTGTTTAGTGAGCCTAGGTATGTCAGCAACTATTTCCTGAGAACAATGGAATTAACCTACCTAATGGTAAGATAATTATCATATTCAAGTAACTTAATATTTGCATAATACAATTATGTAATATCCAGTCCATTTTAAAATTTCCCCAATTTTCCCAACAATATCATTTATATGATACAGTCCAAGAGCTAATCAAAGACTGTGCATTACATTTGGTTGTCCTTATCTCTTGACTCCCCCTCAGTCTTCCTAACCTCTTCTTTCTTTCCTTCCTTACTTGTTTTTCATAACTGATAGTCTTTCAGAACCCACACCAGTCACTTTACAGAATGTTCCTCATTTTGGGTTTCCTTTTTTTGGGGGGTGGTTAAGATTTTATTGATTTATTAGAGAGAGAGAGAGAGATCATGAGCAGGAGGGAGGGGTAAAGGGAAAAAGCCCAAGGTGGGACTTGATACCAGGACACTGGGATCATGACCTGAGCTGACTGAGCCACCCAGTCACCCCTCACTTTGGATTTTATTATAGTTTCCTCACATTTAGATTTAGGATAAATATTATTGTGCCAAGTACTACACAGGTTGAGTCCGTCTCAGGGCACCCTTTCAGACGGCATTATTGTCAGTGTCTACCATTACTGTCACATTTGATGTCAGATTTGATTATTTAGGTAAGGTGACATCTGCCAAATTTCTCCAAATCCTGTTCCCTGACAGCCTTATATCCAATAGTTTCTGTACCCGTTACTGATTTCTGCCTCAATCAGTTCTTACTATGTGAATTATAATGTAGTAAATTTTATGTTTCCCCATATCTTTGACACCTGTTAGTTGACATTCTTCTGTAAAGAACTTTCCCTTACTCCATATTTCTTTTTAATTTTTTAGTATCAGTATGGATGCATAAGTGTTTTTCCCCCGAATGTGTAATAATCCATCCCCATTATTACTCATTTAGTGCTCAAATCACCCTAAATTTGGCCAAGACTGTCCTTCAGTGTGGCCCCTCTGTCTTTCTGACCCATCCCTGCTTGTCTGTGAGCACTTCCTAATTTTCTGGTACATCAATACATTCCTGGCTTTTTTCCCACTTTCTTGGTCTCTGCCCCATAATCAATTATTTCTCTAAGTATTCTGGTTTGCATTAGTAATAGTATTTAGAAACCAGGATCTGGAGACCAGGCGTGTTCATTGCTGCCACAGAGTCATTACTTTTGGGTTATTTTGGAAAGTTAGACAAAGTGTTTTTTGGTTTGCTTGTTTGTTTTTGGTTTTTTTTTTTTTTTTTTTAAACCTTGAGCCTGTATGATACTTGTAAATGTGACCCAATACTTCATTTCTTGCTCTCCTCCTATTCTATATTAGTATTTCCTTTCCTACAGTGAGTTTACCCATCTGATTAGTCTTGTAATACACACAAAATGGGGTTCAGAATCACTATGTCAATACCATTACCAGTAGTAAACTTACTAAGAGAAGTCCACATTTTCTTTGTAGTCCTTTGAGTTTAGTTTTGGGTTTGTGTTTATTTTTCCCCCCCTTAAAGTGTATGTCATTAATCTCATGCTTGTTTTCTTAAAGCTTTAGATTTTTAAAATGTTGTCTTTTACTAATGAGATATATCCCTTCAATTTTGAATATCTGGCACAACTTGCAGTTCTTTTTTTTTTTTTAAGTTAAGTTTGAGTGTAAATTTTCAAAGATATCTAGTTACTAATTAAGGTGTCTGAAATTTTTAATGTATTTTAATTAAAATAGCCATCAAGGCACTTTAGAATTAAATTTATCTGTAAATTAACCTTCAGATATTCTGTCACCCAGCTTTTTTTTAAATTACACCCACAAAGTTTAGTACTTTTCTAAAAATATGAGATAGAACCAGATAGAAAGAGGCCAATATATATTTATATTTATATATCTGCTTATAAACTGTAAATGAATTTGTTATCTGTACTCTCCTGCATTTATTTGTCATCTGTTTCCAATCAAGGGATTGCATTGCAGTAAAAAGAAATAAGAAAACCAGAGGAAAATAGTTTTCTATTACATAAGATGTAACTATACTAGCCATACAATTGGATAGAGAATCCTACAAATAACCTCTTCCTGAGGGACGAAAAAATTGTATTTCCTTGAATTTGGGGTTGGATCAGTAGTTTCTTTGAAGCTTCCCCCTGTGCCACTTCCTTTGAATAATATTTAACACTGACAACTATAGATAACTACGGATATTACAAGATAATCTGTTCTTTGGAGAGAAGATTGGCTCTATAACTACAGCCTCCATTAGTAGATACAGAATATCAATTTAATCATAATTGGGTGACAAATACTTCAGGTATTTGAGAGCCTCTTTTGGTTTATTTTTCATTACGGAAGACAAACTTTTCATACATTCTATGAGAGTTTGTAGTCATTGTTCTGTGTCGCCTAAAGTCAAGGGACAATTATCTTCTGATATAAAAAATCAGTTGTTGTTCACAGTTGTTGCATGTTCACAGTAGTTAACCTGGAAATACAATTTCATGCAAAAAGTTTAGGCAACAGAGTCTTGGTAACAGCAACAAAACATTCTCACACACCTGGTCGATTTTAGAATAGAAGCTGATGCTTTGAAAATAATCTATTTCTACAAGGGAAACGTGATTTATGATAACCTGGGACACAGATATGCCTAGAACCGCATTCTATTTAAAGTTATTGGGCCGCCAGACTATAAAAGCAGTCCTGTGATGTGAATCAGTGGAACCCGGTCCTCTTTAGTGGATGGCAACACAGGCACTAATGAGCCCAATTTCATTAAAAGATACTTGATTTATGAGAGAGTTGAAGTCCTATCTTATTTTGAAATTGCTGGTTTCGCCCTGGCATCTGATCTTTCTTCCCCCTAACCATCACCAGCACCAGTTTCTGTGTATGCTCTGACATTGCTATGGTAACCCTGAGGGCTGACGGAATTCCCTGCATCTCTCTTCACAGAGGGTGATGAGACAGGAGTGATGGATAGTCTGCTGGAAGCTTTGCAGTCGGGGGCTGCCTTCCGCGACCGAAGAAAAAGGACACCAAAGCCAAAAGGTGAACATTATACTTGTTTCATGTTACTTTCTAGGGAACTATCATAAAGAACAACTTTTTTTTTTTTTTCCTTTTAATTCTTTTCAAGTAGTGTGTCAAGAATGTAGTGCTCTGGGCAACAGCTCTTCAGAAGTTTCATGAGTTTGCTTAATCCTTCCCTTGCAATGACAAATGTCAGGGAAGCATTCCAGTTGGGTGGTGGCAGTAGCACATTAACAAACCAAAGCACTAAACCTAGAAAATCCTGATTAGTGTGACAAGTCTCATCTAAAGAACCATATGCACCTTATCCCTGTGGAGTTTACAATAGCATAATTAAATGGAAAGTAAAAGTCATAACATCATTGCTTCAAGTATTTCAGGGTATTGAAGCATTGCTTTTGGTCCAGACATATTTAACCTTTGAAAACTGTCTAATACTGTTAACATTTCTTGAGATGAACAGACCTCTGTATTAATTTTCTTTCTCTCTCTTAACAGATATTCGGCAAAGTCTCAGTCCCATGTCTCAGAGGCCTGTTCTGAAAGTTTGTAACCATGGTAATAAACCGTATTCATAAATTGCACATTCTTCTTATCTACTTTTATCCTGTTGATCTATTATTTTAATAGGCTGCTGTGAAGGTTCTCAAGTTCAAATATAACCATAGGAGTAGGAATGTGCGGAAGTGCCTGATGCCCTGAGATTGTATATTCATAATATTCCATGCTTACAATATGGCCTGGAGGTAGTATCTAAAGTTCTTCTTTTAGGTCTCAGATGAATTTTCCAATTTTTTATTATTCGAAATTATCTCGGACATTTTTGATCAGTGTTGCCCAGGGTGTCCTTTCAGAAACAGTTTGCTCTCGAAGTAATATTTTACATAGTGGATTTGCCTTACATCAAGATACATTTTGAAATATTAAATTTTAAACTATTTTATTCTACCATATTTGCCAGTATAGTTTGAATTACTGTGACCAGCATTTTGGCAAAATCATTAATACAGGCGAGTTTCATGTGCTCTTTTTGTGGAAGAACGTACTAGAATTACGAAAAAGGTGAGTAACTGAGTTTCTGATGTTTATCTGAGATTGACTGCTTTCAAAAGTCCCTAAGCAGTACCTGCACACCCACTTGAATGGAGCCCTCCTCTCTTCAAGGTGCCAATTCCTGCTGACTGAGTTTTATTTACATTGGTTTCCTTTCTCTCACTGTTATGTGTTATGGGGTTCTGCTTACCTTCCAAGGTCATAAGCAAATTTATCAATTACGTTGTCATTTATTCAGAGTGAGATTGTCATCAAAACTTGCCAGATTTATAAATGGAAAAATACTTGACAGATTTTCCTTCTAGGGTTGTTATAGATACGGAGGAGTTAAGTTCTGGAAGTGTTAATGTGTGGCTAAGTACAGACATTTGTGTCAAATTTCTAGGGTAGCCTAAAAAAAACTAGGAAGTGAATAAGAAAAAAAGTACATGTGGGTAATTAATCTTAATAGATGGGTAGATGTTTATTGCTCAAGGTGAAATGTTTAAATTGGTCTTTCTAGTCTTTTCAACAGTATGTTTTTGTTCTTGTTTGGCCTTTCGCTACTCTAACAGCAGAAAAGAGGAACTGTAGTATGTTACAGATACTCATTGTGGATAATTAAGTACTTCCTAACTTTGGGTTTATGATTTGGAGTCATTGCGACATAGTAAATAATGGCAAATGTCTAGAGAATAGAGCTATCCTTGACCCTAGAGATTATTTTGTTTTGTAGATGAATAAATGGAAATTCAGAGAAGCTGCAAACCCTCCCAAGAGTGCAGAGCTAGTTAGTGAAACAAATATGACCATAATGCAGTTCTGATTCCCATCACGTTTCTTTTTTTGATTACATGTGGGTATTTTGAATTATTTTTTATTAGTAACAAAATATGTAAGATAATGCAGTCCCCATTGTGTGTCATTAAAGACCCACAGCCAAAACCATGATCATGAAGTGATTATAATGGCATACATATATCCCTCCTATGCTTAATTTAAAATAAGTGTTTTAGTTATTATGTAGAGGAAGATTATTTAAGGTAATTTTGTGCACTGGCCTTGGGAAACCCAGTCTTTTCTAACCGTAATGTCAGTAAAGTGTCCGGGCTACAAAAGCTCATCTATAATTACTTATAAATTGTGGTGTTTTGGTCCATTGCATAAAAGCAGATGAACCTTGCATTTCTGTCTTTACTCAGGTTGACATGTACTATCTGAAGTTATAAGGCTATTGTGATAATTAAACTCATAGGTTATACAGCAAGCCAAAGGAGATATATCATAAAGGTCAAATTCTTTTCTAATATAAATGTAGTGGATTAAAGTGTTTTTTAACACTTACTTTCTATCAATATTTCTGTTGTGTTTTCTTTTCATATATCTAACCAACTGGGGAAAAATCCAAATGACCAGTTAACCTTTAAGAACTCTGTATGTAAAGATAGATTTATTAGACTAGATATTGAAAAGTACAGAATTTAAGGAAAATATTGTCACTGAAAAAAGGATCATGATTATTATCAGGAAAAATGATATTCCAAAGTATGTTGAATCTTGCTATTTCTAAAAATTGCTTTTTGTTTTGAAAATGCTAACCCTACAACTCAACTAAACTATGTGAATTAAATGTAAGTTGAGCCTATTTTACTTTTTAATCTGCTTTCATGTACTTAAACCAATGTCTGACATTTCCTATATGCTTGGTTTATATTGGTTCATATTATCTCATAACCCTTCTTTCTGAAGACATAGATCTTCTACAATTATTTTAAACTTGCTTATATGCTAAGTAAAATAATATTTTTAAGCATTAATAATAATCTGATGTCTACTGAGTGATTTGGCTTACTAAATACCAAGCACCATATGGAATTTTTATACATATCATCCTGTATCTTCACAATAATCTTATCAGATAGTCAATATTTTTATCTCCATTTCGTTGTTGAAAATAACTAAAGATTAAAGAGGTCTGGTAATTTGCTTGTGGTCCTGTGCCAGGTTTTGAACCTGAGCTGACTCTGATTCCAAGTTCTTAATCTTTCTGCCATGTTTACTCTGAATACATGACTTGAATCAGCATCTATTCCTTTCACATTCTTGGGCTATAAGCAATCTATGTGCCTTTTTTTCCCCCTCTCCTTGACATAAGGGTGACCTACTGAGAAAGACCCTTTCAGAGGTTTTCTAGCCTGTAGAGTATCTTGTCTCCTGTTCCCAGATTTAACTGCTAGGTAGCAGTCTTTTCCAAGAATATACTATCTTCTGGATTATAACCACTTTTTATTTCTTTTAATATACTTCATATTAGGGACATCTGGGTGGGCTCAGTTGGTTAAGTATCTGCCTTTGGCTCAGGTCATGATCCCAGGGTCCTGGGATCAAGTTGCACAAATGTCAGGGCTCCTTGCTCAGCAGGGAGCCTGCCTCTCCCCCGCTTATTCTCTCTCTCTCTCTCTCTGACAAATAAATATATAAAAACTTAAAAAAAAATAAACTCTGCATTAAAACCTATATATTAATTTTAGCCAACTTATACTCTGTTACAGAGACTATGGATTATATAGATTATAAGTACAGATTTAGATTATACCTAAAGATAAAAATGCAGTAGCAGACATAGATCATTTTTTATTTCAGAATTAAAAGACCCTGGTAGAGTATCCTCTGAGACCTTGCAGCTAAAATATCCCAGGATATATTTTGGCAAAAGATGACCTCAAGCGATCTAGCTGCTATGGCCCTCAGAAGCATGGAAATTCTACATGCTAAGTAATCCAGCCCTTGTTCTGTGTTCCAACCCTTGCCAAAAAGACTTTGGTTAAAACCATTAATTGTTTTATCCTTTTCTTTGCCTTTGATAGCCTCAGCAGAAATTAAATGCCCAGTATTTTTCCTCATTAAACCTTTATTCATTCATTCATTTAGCAAAAATTATTAAGCACTTGCTAGGCACTTATAGAGATAGTCCCTAAGCGTTCATCATCTAGTTTGGACAGATGAGTAACAATTCCCATACATTTGGTTAATGCCGGGGTAGAGGCAACACATAAAGCTTTGGGAGTACCTATAGATGCGGAAGACCAATCCAGACCTTATGAGGACAATCCAGACTTGACTTCTAGAAGGACCTGAAATCCAGGCTGAGTTTTGAAGGATGAGTAGAAATGAGGACAAAAGCCCAAGGGCAAGTGTGGGCCAGGAAAGAGCAATAGGTGTGTGCACTTTCTCAGAGGTTCTCCAGTGAGCCCCAGTCTGTAAAACTATATATTCTAATAACCCCAATGGCTTTCCCATTTTGCAGTAGTCATTTTCTATTAACTATTCAATGTCTGCCCCACTACTGCTGAGTCCCATCAGGGTAGGGACAAGAGGATAAAAGACGCCCGACTTACATACTGCTGTAACCTCAGCACTCACTCCGTTGGTGCCTGACACACGGATGTTTAGTAAGAATGTGTTGAATGAACAGACATGTTTATGTTTAGGTTTGAATGGAACAATTAATGTACTATATTGAGCAAAATCAGGTCACTGGATGTCACCCAAATAAGTGGGATTTAATATGCTAATTGCTAAAGCTCCAGCTGTGAACACTGTTAACCCCTTTCTCATCTCCTCCCTAAAATGTTGTCTGTCATTGGAAGGAGCTCTTTGATCATCAGTGGTCTGTGCTTCAAAAGGTGTTGTATCAAATAGGGAGGATGCAGTTCGAACTTGATGGGATTATTCACTCCTTAGAAGTGGAGAGTTGCTTATTAATTAGATTTCTTTCCCTTGCTTAATCAAGCAGAGTTTAACAACAGTAAATAAAACAAAGGAAAGCCTCTGCTAATGAGTACAGGGCATTATCTTGTGTCTTTCCACAGTGCATTCCAAATCTGAAGATTTTCTGTAGTCTGTGGAAAATAGTAAGAGTTCCTTTAAAGTTAAGATAATCAAAGTATTTATTAATGCTTTTTTATAAAGATCCTACCATATCTGGTTGTTAGTGAATCAAATGGTCTGGTTAAAAAAATGAAGGACCAGATAGGAAAGAAGTATATGGAAAGTCTGATGCACGGCCAAGAAATTGGACTCTTGAGGTTTTTGAGCAGGAAAATCACAGGTCTGAGCAGGTTTTCTTGGAACTGAAGTGAGAAATGTAGGAGAGAAGAAAGACTCAAAAGGACTTCATAGCCACCCTAGATGCCAACACCGATTGGCTGGCCACAAGGGATGGCGAGTGAATCAAAGAGCTTTTTAAGGTTTGAGGGAAGAAGCCAGGTCCAGAGCTGTGAGTTAAGAGACCCCCACAGAGAACTGCTAATGCTACTTAAGCTAATGAGTTCTCTAAAGCAAAAATATTTAAATCTAGAGGATGGCAAATCAAGGGATACACCTCAGGGGTGGACACAGGTGGGTAACGAAGTGAGCAAGAGGCAAAAGAGAGATGAAGAAATTGGAGAGATTGCATGATAGTCGAGCCAACATTATGAAGGGGGAAAGGAGACTTTCAAGGACTTGGTTTCCTCATTTTCTGTCTTTTGTTGTTTGCTTCCCTGTTTCTACAACGCAGTGGTATACCACTGAGTTGCTAGTGCATTTCAGGATACATTACTTCCTACTCTCTTCCAGGACATCTCTTCTCCACACAGTGGAGATGCTATAAAGTGTTCCCAACAAAGGTTTCACAAATAGGAACCGTTGTTGGTGTAGCCACACCTTGTGGTACATCTGCCTGCGATTTGATTGCATCTTCATTAGAAGGTTCTCTTTTCATTAACTAGTACAGTGTGGTTTTTTTCTCACTTAAATGGATATAGAGTAATCAGAAAGAATTCTATAAACTATATGCAATTAAAGTCCCTAATGATAAAACTATTTAACTGTGACAAAATAAGATAAAACATAATCAAAATTTTAGGCAAACAAGTATTACACATTTTTAGTGAACATCCATAACCTAAACAAAATCTTGCTATATTATCTTTACACTAAATCAATTCTTAATAGCCTTAATTTGGATTTGATTATCTATTTTTACTCTTCTACTTATATGTGGAGCTTTGAGAGATTTTTATAGAAATAAGATTGTATTGCCGCCAGGCACAGCTGCTCTGCTACTCGAAGATTTGAAGTCAGAATTAAATGTGAAGCTAGTTCGATATCTTTGAATTAGCATATTTCTCACGAAATAAGGGAGGCAACACAAGACAGGCTTCATTGTGGATCTCTCGAAACTTCACACATAACCACCCTGCCCTCCCTAATCCACTCAGTCGTGGGTCCTCTTTATTTCTTGACCTGCCTTCCTCCAAACAACAAGAATTTGTCTTGAGGCAGAATTATGAAATTAGTAAGGTTTTCAGTATTGTCTACTGAACACTAGCTGCCTTAAGGCTTGTTTGAAAACAATGAGGACAACACCAAGCCACTCCTTGTCTAGAAAACCGTATCTATCAAAGCAAATGTTGACAACTACCATTTTTTATTTCTTTGAACTGCATCCTAATCCAAAGTAGAAAAGAGCCTAGGGAATAATAAAGTAAAATTATATGATTTTGCCAAATGTCATTGGCTCATGTTTTTGAGAATATTTTTTGTTCTCTTTCTGATGAACTTCTGCTGCTAAATACCTGAGAAAGAAAGGGAGCTATTAAAATACTAATTGTTTTTGACACCCTTACACTGGAGCTTTCAAGCAGAATCAAATGCTACCTATAACTGTCAAAAAAGACTTAAATATTTTTTTAAGGAGATTTTTCTAGGCCAGGAGTGTAAAACAATTTGGGTGATTTCACATTTTATTCAAATATCAGTCTCTCCTATTTACTATGTAGTCAAGCAAAAGGAAGCATGGACTCAGCAGGGCTCCTGCCTAGGTAAGGATGCCCTGTGGGCAGAAGGGAAAGGCCTTTCTAATTTATAGTCAAGGCAGGGACAACCTTCTGGCTTAGTGAGTATCATATACACTCTTAAGCACGAACAGGTTAAAAAAATCCTCAAGCAGTGAGGACTTTAAGTTGTTTTAAAAGGACATTTATGCAAGAAATAGCAAATGCCTTTCACTTAATGAGCATTCACAAATGTATGCTGAAGGCTGGGACTAAGTTGAGTGAAAAGGGGTAAGACTACTGCATACGGAAAGGAGTGTCCTTGACGTCCCTGAAATAGTAGTTATGATTGATTTGTCTTTTGTTCTGTTTGTGTGCCGTAGTGGACTATGATTACACGATCTTTCAAAATTTCTGGCCCACTCTAAATTTCTCCCTTTCCTCGTAATACAAGCTCAGAAGGAGTTTGTGGAGAGATTTTAGAAGCTCCTAGAACTTGGTCCTTTTGTTTTATATTTTGTGTTTGGGCATATTTTCTTTTCCTGGTGACAGGATCTCTCGATTTAATCAAATTTCACCCCACCACCCACCAGAAAGATAAAAGAAGAATTTTTTATTTTGTTTTTTGATTACTGGCTTTTGTGTTGTTTGATTCCTTTACTTTTCTCTTTTTCCGCATATTATATTTTTACATATATAACCTTAAAATGGAGCCACTTGTACTGTCACTTTGTCACTTGAGAACTAAAGTTGCATTGACATAATCCCAAATGTGGAAAACATGTCAAATGGTTGGCAGATCTACAATTTTAATGACAAATAAATTGTTCAAGATAAACAGTTTCAATTCAGTGAAATTTGGTGCTACTGGGAAGCTTCTCCCGGGATACCGGGAGGAGAAGGCATCATTTGTGCCTGGGATGGCCATTAGTCTTATTGGGTCTTCTGGGCCAGGTGGTGTACAGGGCTCTTCTGGGCTATGCAGCTTGGAAGGAGCAGGCAAGGGAAAGAGGAGCCTGGGAAAAAGCCATCAGCAAAGCCATAGGCTTCAGGGAGGCCAGGCAAATAACGATGGGGGAGCACCTGGACACAGATTGGCTGGCGAACACGGGTGCCATTGTTCACCTCAGGAAGAGCAATTTCTATAGAATAGTAGAAACTGAAGCCAGATGGCATTAGACGGAGGAGGGTAGGCTTCTCTTCCTAGATGTGAAAGAAGAAAAACAAGAGAAATAGCAGGACCCAGAACGAGTCATGGTGTAACGAGTAAGTTATGTCTCTTTGCCTTTTACGTGCCCTTGGCTTTACTGTCTCTGTGTTCTGGAGGGGAGGGATGAATATGTTCTGGGGCTGTGGATAGTGAGGTTCTTGGGGGATGGCATGGGGGAGCACAGGTGTGGAGAACCTGGACAGTGAAAAGGAAGGATATACGGAGAGAAGGGGATGCAAACACTGAGTAAGGGGGAATCTGAAGGTCTCACCTGGTGACATCTGTTTGCCCTGAGAACTAAGATAAAAGGTCTCCTCCTGAAAGTCTGAGTAGAAAGAGAGGCAAGGGTGATGGGGAAGGACCCATGGCATGTGTCCTGCATCGACCGCAGAGAGGTAACTCTTCAGGGAGACAAAAACCACGTTTGCATCAATCCCGCTGAAAAGGGAGACAATTATGTAATGATAGTCTGTAAAGTCTGGGGAGGAGAAAAGTGGTCCGGGTGCTTCCCAGGCCCTGTGACAAAGGGCAGTTGGTTTCCCGATAACCTAAAGGTTCTAAAAGTTTCCCTCCAGATGTAAGCATAGTGCTCAGCGTGGCGGAAGGCAGTCTGAGCGTGCTTCAGAACACCAGTCAAGCAGAATCCTCCCCTTTTTTAAGATGGTAAGATATTCGTACTTTAAAATAGTGTGGTGGTTATTTAGGAAAGTAATGGAGACTCTGGTGGGTCATGTTACACGATGTGTGTTTCAGCATTGTTGCGGTGCTGAGTTACGTAGGAGGCAGGCGTTCTAACAGGGACGGAGGATGGTGACCCTCGCGTAGCTGGTCTCCCTCCCGGTATGTGTCCACTATATTACATATCTGAGATCCTCTCCTATGAGAACAACACTTGGTGCTCCCTTAGTTATTGCTAAGGTACCATTAGAATTATTTTTATATTTTATCAGTCCTCATAAAATGTCAGTTTGGAATAGGCAAATACAGAAACCGTTTCTCAAGATGGTTGTATTAAAAATAAATCGTTAGCAAAGTGCCCGCCGCACACAGAGCCGTTACCTTAAAAGAGAGCAGTAGTTATTCTTATTCACTGATTATTTGTGAAAGCATAAAACTAGCCAGATTTTTGAATTTTGTTTCTAGAAACCTTAAATGATCTAGCCAAGCAGTTTGACCTTGAAAGAGAGCGTGGTATCAGGCTTGGGATTTAGAGACAGACAGGCCTTGGTTTGACTTTTGACTTGTTAAAAGGGTGACGATAGCAGGTTATTTAACTTTTGAATGTCCTCCTCCTCGGTTGTAAAATAGAGAAATTACACGTTTCATAAACTATTAGGACAATTAGGACGATTTAGTAAAAGTATGGGAAAGTACTCTACTGCAGTATCTGGGCTGAGTAGATGTTCAATAACTTCAATGTTAGTTCCTCTTCGTTCTTTCCCCTTCTCCACCTACCTTCTGCAGGTGGAGATACATTTATCACTAGAGAGTCATTATAAATTTGTGAGTAAAGTGACAGTAGTGTGCAGAACGGTTGTACTAATTAGAGATTGAAATTAATTTCCTTCCTATGCATAGTTCCTATATTGTTGTACTTAAAGTGCATTGATTGGTATGAACTGGTTTAGAGGGGGAAAAAAGGAAAAATTAAAAGACTATAGAGAGGGATGCCTGGGTGGCTCAGTTGGTTGAGCCGCTGTCTTCGGCTCAGGTCATGATCCCAGGGTCCTGGGATCAAGTCCCGCATCGGGCTCCTTGCTCGGCAGGGAACCTGCTTCTCTCACTGCCTCTGCCTGCCTCTCTGCCTGCTTGTGTGTACTCTCTTTCTCTATCTCTGACAAATAAATAAAATCTTTAAAAAAAAAAAAAAAAAGACCATAGAGATTTTTAGTTTTAAAATAGAATAGTAAAGATGTTTTAACCCTTTTGTCCCCTTGGGAGTCACCACAGAGGCACTAAGAGAAAGAGTAATAAAAATCAATCTCCAGTCCTCTGAAAACAAGACATCTTTCACCTGGAACAACGTATGACAGTGGAGAAGAACATGATGCCGGGAGAGAAAGCTGGAATGCAGGTGTATTCATTTCCAAGGCCCCCATGACAAATTACCACAAACTGGGGAACGGGCAGGCGGGGGCACTTAAAGTAACAGAAAATTGTTCTGTCACAAATCTGGAGGCTAGAAGTCTGAAGGTGTTGGCCAGGTTGGTTCTGTCTGGAGGCTCTGGAGGAGAATCTGTCCTCTTTCTCCTTCATGCTTCTGCTGGTAGCCTGCAGTCTCTGGTGGTCATTGGCCTGCAAGCTGGGTCACTCAAATCTCTGCCTCCGTGTTCACAGCGCCTTCTCCCCGTCTGTATGTGTCTTCACATAGTCTTCTTAGAAGGACATTAATCTTTTGGTTAGAATCATGCTAATCAAGTTTGAGCTCATCTTAACTCGATTATATCTGCAAAAGTCACATTCACAGATACCAGGAGTTAGGACTTCAACATAAATTTGGGGTGACACAATTCAACCCTCCACAATAGGTACCCCAAGGAGAAACAGACTGATCTACTCCTCACAGCTCCACATGAGCGTTCAGGAACCATAGATGGGAGGAAGGAGGCATAGAGCTGAAAATGCAAGGATTATTAGGGAGCTGTTCCGCCTCCAGCTAGGCACGGTGGCTCCAAATCCAGACTTGTAACCCCTATGCTGTGCTTACCCTACCACCCCCCAGTCCCCGGCCCCAGCCTTTCCTCCGTACCTCCAGGAGATAAAAAGTATGCTGTCTGGAAAAATTGTGCTAGAAACTCTAGAATTAGAGTACAAGCCAGAGCTGAGGTACTCCACCAAAAACAGGGATTATGTGAACATAGAGGAAGGTTTTGGGGAGAAAAGGGGAGAAATGAATGACAAAGTCTTCTTCTGACCCCATCCCACCACCTAGTCTTTACTACACAGGAGCGAAGCTTATATTTTAAGTAGATGTCTGAATTTTCTTCTGTAGATAATGAACAGTCCAGAGAAAAGGCTTTCAGATAATGGCATTTCGGCTCCTGTCTCTCAAAAAACGGTAGCTTCCTGCAAGAACATGCCATGGAAAAGCTTGCTAGTTAACAAACCTATTCACTCACTCCAAGTGTTTAGTCTTAAATATTAATTTAAGCCCAGGACTCATCAGCTGACATTTGAGGAAAATATTCAACATGAAAAAAGAAGGGAAAAAAAAAAAAAAAAAAGAAACTCTTAGTAGACAGAGAAAATGTAGGGAATAGCATCAATTAATCTATATTAAATCATAATAATGTATATACAATCCTCTTCTTTTTATCATTGAAATATAAAAAAGGTATGTATAGAAAAGATTTAAAAACAAAAAGAATTTTCAAGTATGAGAAATATTGTAGCAGAAAGAAAATAGTACATATTTGGAGAAACATAAACATAGAAAGTTCTAGGGGAAGATCAGGAGGGAAATGTAGAACTTAAAGATAATCTGATCCGTTTGGCTTTGTGTACAATTGTATTAGTGTGTACAATTGTATTAGTGTATACAGTTGTATTTGTATAATTGTATATTTGTGTACAATTTTATCATAAAACTTTGGGGACAAATAAGAGTAGGATGGTAAGTGCTAAGAAAAAAAGAGCCGAATTTTTTTTTTTTTAATTTATTTATTTGACAGAGAGAGAGGCAGCGAGAGAGGGAACACAAGCAAGGGGAGTAGGAGAGGGAGAAGCGGGCTTCCTGCCAAGCAGGGAGCCTGACGCGGGGCTCCATCCCAGGACCCGGGGATCATGACCTGAGAGGAAGGCAGATGCTTAACGACTGAGCCACCCAGGCGCACCAAAAGAAGAGCCAAATTTTACTCCAGGGGGAAATAGGGATATATAATTACAGTATACTACTTGAATTTGATATAACCTTGTGAGCAATTTTACAGTCCTAATAATATAAACTCTGTAGTAGCCAGACTCCCAAGATGGCCCCAATGATTACTGCCTCCTGGTGTTTGTATCCTTATGTAATCTGTACCACCTCCACAAACGTTTTCCAGGGTTAGTCTGTAACCAGCTGAATACAGCAGAACTGATAGTATGTCATGTCTAAGATTAGGTTATGAAAGATAGTCTTGGTTGCTCTGTCTTCCTCCCTCCCTATTCATTCTGGGGGAAGCCAGGTTGTGAGCAGCCCTTTTGAGACAACCGAGCTGTTAAGAAGTTCAGCTTTGGTCTATCATACTAGGAAATCAGTAAATAATGTCTAAAACTGACTACTCAGGAGATAGCAAGAGAAACATGAATAAGGCAGAGACCAGGACAAGGAATTGCTGTTTTATTGGAAGCCTTTTGCATTTCTTTGGAAAATAACCATTAACCTTAAAGAAAATTAAAATTAGAAATATTAAAGGTCTTAACTTTTAATTGCCTGCAATGGGGCAGGCAATTGAGATAGGAAGTCCTCTCCAAGAGTATCTTAGTTTGTTCCCATTAAAATACAGACAGAAGCCAAATCTCTTCTTTCATTCATTAGTTACCTAATACACTTTTCTCCTAAAAAATGCTGACTGCATTTGTATTTTCCCTTTTTTCCTTTTCCCTCTTCCATTACCGTGCGAGAAGCTGAAGGAAATGTCCGTCTGTCCTAGCTCTCAGCTTTTCATTTTTATGTGATCCATAGTTGAAAGTGCATTTCTAGAGTCACGGGGTATGATGAAGAGTCAGTAGTATACTGCCTTTAGCTCGAGATAGTGAGTGTGCTTCTCCACATAAAATGGATACTCTCCCCCGCCATTTTGTGTGTGTTTTCTGGAGATAACATTGGCCAGCGATCTTGTAGCACATCTCTGAATCTTCTTTCCCTTGTAATTCTTAATTTGAGAGAAAACGGTGATGGAAATGAGTAATCCAGAAAATCAAGTACTACTCTAGTTTGTTTCTTAGAGCAAAGGTAGCCTTCCAGGGTGTGTAAGAAGAGCCTGAGGGCTAACCTAGACCTACTGAGTCTGTAGAAAGCAAGAGAGTGGGATGAGATCAGTATTTTGAAACAATAACATTGGTTACAGTCACTAGATCTTTGTATATAAGTGTCTTCAGCCATTACACTGGAACTATTTGTGCTTTGGAGGTAAATGTTGGTCTCACTACCTGTTATGTAGTCAAGGTAAAAAGATAAATACTTTTTACTTTAAAAGGGTCTATAAATTTATTGAAGAAAGCACTGACGTGCATTAAGAAAGCTGCATGTCCCATTGATTCCCAAGTAAATTAGAAATTATTAGCATTAGCCATGATGTACATTATTGTGATGTGACAGCATTTGGCTTAAACAGTTTCACCATTTATTACCACTGATATTAGAATAAATGATAATGATCATTAAGTGCTATGTACATCATCATTTAACTAATCATGCTTGCAATCTCCTTCTATTAGTCAAACCTCCTTTGGTTAATTAGTCAGAAGAGCTGTCTAATCCCGATTTCTAGAGGAATAATGAAATAAGGGAATATTGAAATATAGTAAAAAAAAAAAAAGTGCGTCACCATTTACATCATATATCAATTTTATTTACCTTCACCTAGTCCATTATAACAGTCTCAAGGTTAAAAGATTCCAGCTTTTTTTTTTTTTAATTTGAAATATAATGATTAGGCTTGTTAAATTATATGTACATACTTTTCCCAGTTAAAACACTTATGCAGCAGAAAAGTGCTACTGTGATATGCAAATAAAAACAAAATCTTCATTTACCAACATACCCATATTGGAAGATGAGCCAATAAATACTGTTTAGATTTAGCTTTAAAAATGTTAATAGCATCTTATATTTTAGTCCTGACAAGCCAATAACTCAATCTAGAACTTCAAGGCTATAAATGTAAGCTACAACTAAGAAACTTTTATCATCAGTCCTTTTATTACTTCTTATTAATACAGTTAGCCTTAGGAGTTCTTAAGCTGATGTTTGATAAACCATGCAGTAGGTTTTATTTAATTCAAAGTGTATTTTATCACTGGGTAAAAACACCCCATATTTTCATGTCTTTCTCTTAATATTCCCCATGGCCCAAAAGAGAAGAAAAAAGAGAAAAGGATCTTTTAAAATTCATTGTGATCTGCCATCAGGCAACTACTTAAATGATGATGATGGGCTACCTTTAAATGAGCAAATACCAATGAAGGAAGGCTGGGGTGTGTGCAGAGATCCCCTTGACAGTCTCACAGGCAGAGGAAGGCGTCGCCAGCAGCTCCTGGGTCCTGGGCTGCCCTGGCCACCCTGTGGCGATAGCTTCACCTCTACCAGGGATTCGGGGCGTCTTCACTTTTTAGACACTGTTTGCTCCTCGCTTGCTGGAAACCAGACATGGCCCGTTCCACTCTGTCCTGTTAACCTCTTCAGTCACTGATCCCCATTCACTGCTTTCCTCTAAACATAAAAAGACCCAATTTGCTCAGGGGTGAGAAGAAAGATTTACTCGTGCAATGAGGTAAGGAAAGTTAGTAAGTCTGGGTATTATGTTGTCGAAATTTTTCCTAGAAATGAACTCTGTGTTTCCTCCATATTTGTTTTAAAGTCAGCAGAAGGGAGGGTTTTGAGAATAATTCTTAAAAAATTATTCTTTGGTAATGAGCTGTTATATCCTGCTCATATGCTATCCTTGTGGTGGTGTCTGTGGCCCGGCCCCCATGCCTATCTGTGCTGAAAAGTGTAATTGATTTTTTCTCATTCTAGGCCCATATGGTTCATCACATGTTCCTCTTCTAAACAGATCTCCACCCCTCTCTAGAAGCTCTTTGTCATTTTGCTCTAAGGTCTTCTTTAACCCTGTTACTGTCCTCTTTCTACAAACACCAAACACTATTTCTACTTCGAAAATCAGGAACAAAATCCTATAAATGTACAAATTCATGCCTCAGCAAAGCTTTCTCTGTTTACTTAAGTACGTGGTGTTAAGTATAGAGCTGAACGGGAAGGTTTTATTTTATTTTGTTTGAATTTTCTTGATGCTCTTTTGCTTTTTCCCTCATTTTAAATGTAAACTTTGTGTTAAAGAGTCACATTAATAGAAGGAAGTACACAGTTCCCAAACATGTGGCTTGATGAAGGTTCATAAAGTCAACTTACTATGTAACCAACACACAGATCAACAGAGGATATTGTTAGAAACAGGGAGCCTCTCTTGCTCCTGTTCATAACCTCATATACCACACGTACCCTCACTGTGACAGCATCAACTGGTCTTGCTTTGTTCTTTTTATAAATTGTATGGTATGCTTTGTGTCCACGTTGTGTGAATTTGTAATTTGTTCATTCTTGTTATTTTGTACTGTATTCTTCCCCCTTTGTAGAGATTTCTGTTATTTCTTGATTTTCGCTTCTACAAAATAGTTCTAAGAACATTCTCATGTGTGTCCTTGGGCTCTGTCAGGTGTCCACCTAGGAGGGCAATTGCTCTTTCATTGGGTAGACCTAAATTCAGCTCTAGGAGATACTGTACTGTAAACTTCCAGCATGGTTGTAGCAGTTTATACTTCCATCAGCAGGTGGGAGTTTCATTTCAACAACTCTGGTCCGGTATCTTACTATGGTTTTTATTTGCATTTTCCTCCTGAGTAACTTGAGCACCTTTTCATATGCTTATTGCCTTTTCAGATATCCTGCTCTTGTGAAGTTCCTGTTCATGGTGGGTTTTTGTTGTTGTTGTTGTTGTTGTTGCCTATTTTTTTCTATTGGTTCACAGATTTTTTTCATATTGAGAACAGATTTTGATACAACTTAGAATTCCATCCTAAAACTTAGGTCACACTTCCATTAAAGGAAAAGTTGTGTCATTTTATAGTTTTATAAATGTTATTGGTCCCTCAGATCTTCCAGTAAGGAGCCTTAGAAGAACAGGTCTGCTCAGGATTCTATACAAAAGAGCATGCATGTTATAGACTGTGGCCTGCCTGTCCTCTGCCACTAACTGCCTCTGGTCTCTCTGTCCTTGTTGTCATGTGATAGCCCAGAGCCTTTCTAGCTTCTCTCAACTGCTGACACTCCAAGAACAGTCTTCTAGAAAAGCTGACCGGGCCTCTCAACTGCTAAGTCTGATGTACACTTTGTCATGACTCAGTATTTACTACTAATCAGGAAATATTGCTGGTCTGTAGTGAACTGTTGTCCTGAAATCTTGTCCTCAACTTGTAGCTCACAAATGCTAATGGAGTTTGAACTCTCCAAGTCACAAACTTAAAAAATGTTTAGGTGTTTAGGTTTAGTTTATGATAAAATATGAGCGGCTTCTGTATATACTACTTTTATTATTACTTTTTAAAGATTTTATTTATTTATTTGACAGATCACAAGTAGGCAGAGAGGCAGGCAGAGAGAGGGGGAAGCAGGCTCCCTGCTGAGCAGAGAGCCTGATGAGGGCCTTGATCCCAGGACCCTGGGATCATGACCTGAGCTGAAGGCAGAGGCTTTAACCCACTGAGCCACCCAGGCGACCCTAGACTACTTTTAAATAAGTAGTCTATTACCAAAGGAAAAAATCCTTCATACTTACCCCAAACACATGATTCTGCTGTTGATGGATTTGGTTTAGAATTAAGTGGCTAAATGTATAAGTTTACCTAGAAGATTACTCATGTATTTTTCTCAGAAGAGTATATGTTGTCTTCTGGGGCCAAATTTGCAACATATTGCGATAGTTTTACATTGAGAAAGAGTTAGTATGAAGTGAAAGCTGTTCTTTTTCAATGTTGACTCTATTCTATGGACAGTGGGAAAGATAGGTGCCTTGCTAAGTACATGTTCTAAAATCCATCACTTACCATGTTTCTTCCTCAGTAAAATGTGATATTAGACTAGTAATTATTCTTTTACAACTTCTACCTCCCACTCTTTTTCTTTAGACCTATTTGATTTATAGTTATACCACAATCTATAGATCAGTATCTACAGATATCATTATCTATGTTGATTGCTACATGTGAACCAATTAAGCTGCCACCTGGCATCAAATATATTCATTAAAAGTAAGCATTGAGTTCATTTAGAAATTAATATATTTGAGGGACACCTGAGTGGCTCAGTCAGTTAAGCATCAGTTAAGCATCTGCCTTTGGCTCAGGTCATGATCCTGGGGTCCTGGGATCTAGTCCCATATCGGGTTCCTTGATCAATGGGAAGTGTGCTTCTCCCTCTGCCTGCTGCTCCCCCTGCTTGTGTGCGCTCTCTCTGACAAATAAAATCTTTTAAAAAATTAATATATTTGAGTTTTCTCATGGAATTAGCTATCAATAGTAGAAATTTAAAAAATAGAGAAGATTGTAAGGGGAAAATAAAATCTACCCATAACCTGACTACTCACATATACACATTATTAGCATTTTGGCATCACTTTTTCTAATTTTTAACATACATATACGTTTTTTTTAATTGAGACATGTTGTACAAAGTAACTTGTGTAAGGAGTTTTTCCCATGTAATATGAATTCCTCTTTGAATAATTTTTAATGGCTGTGTAATATCCCTATAGTAAGGCTGGGCCATACATTATTTAACCAGCTTCCCTAGGGTTTGACCTTTTCATGGCTTTTAAATTTTCATCATTATAATAAATAGCACTATTTCTTTAGGATAAATTAACAGGAACAATTTTAAGGCTTTTTATACATATTGCCATACTGACCTGGGTAGAGCGAAGGAGTTATATTAAATTATACTTCTCCTAGCAGCCTATGACCGTGTCCATTCCTCAAATCCTCAACAGCACCAAATTTTTACAATTACACAAAAAGATGTCTTTTTTCATGTTTTTAATTAGAAGTGAAATTGTATATTTTCTTATCTTTTAATAAAACTGGCAAAATGTGAGGAACAGGGAGACCAGAAACAGGACAGTGGGAGAGAAACTTTTGGGGTATTTTTTTATCAAACTGCCACCAATTCAGAAAAAATCATAAACTTTAGTATTGTTATCTCCTGTCTTATTTCTCCACTAGGGGCAATTATTATTACTGTTTATCTGTGATGATATTTCAATGCTGCAAGCCCAGGCATAGGTCTTATTTACACATTTTGACCATTAATACTAATACATGCAACTAATACTTGATTTATTAGAGTAATGAGTTAGGACTAGGAGAGGGGAATCAGAGATTGACCTAAATCCCAGCAGTAGCTAACTGGTTAAGGCAGGAGTCGCTGGGCTATCACCTGGACTGGTGCTTCCTTCCCAGGGGCTTTGGGTCATTGGGCAGCAGCTTAATAGATGTGTAAGGATGCTCCTGACTAAACTTTGTCTACTTGATGCCCACAGAGCCCAGTGAAAAGAAACTGGCCCAATCATCTAATGAATTTTCCTTCTGGACTTTTTTTTAACACCAATTTTAACAGACTTTTTTTTTTCTTCACTACATTTGCCACGTGCATCCATTTAATGAAAGATATTTCAAAGATAAAGGTATTTGTATGTTATGATCACTGTTAAAATGTGATTCTTTAAACTTATAATTGATGTATGTGCTTCTAGGAAGATTTTGAGACAACTTTCAAAAGAATTCATGTAACATCCTGCAATTGTAAGAGAAAAAAGATACTATAATGAAACAAAACAAAGTTGGCTCCCTTAGCTGTGGTTCTCCGCTTTGGCGTGTGTTAGAATCACACAGGGGGCTCGTCATAGTGCAGATTGCTGGGTTCCACCCAGAGTCAGTGATTCGGTAGCTTTGTGGCAATCACGAGAATTTGCATATCTCATCAATTCCCAGATGCTGCTCCTTCAGGAACTGTGCTTTGAGAACCACAGATGTGGATGTCTGGAATAATTTTTGATATTAATGTTTTTCTATTGAGTAGTTTATAAACCATATATCTGGTCATACATAATGATAGCTATGTTCTTAATTTTATAAGGCTCTTCATATGGATATAAAAGCTGTGATTGATTGTATGTCCTGGTGGTTCTGAAACATGGCCACATTAGAAACACCTAGAGAGTTTTTCAGTACACCAACATGGAACCTTCTCTCTGATTTAATTGGGCAAGGACAGAACCTAGGCACTATATTTTTTTTAACTCCCCTTGTGATTTCAGGGTGCAGAATTATAAGCCACCAATAGAGAGAAAAACAGTCCATATTGCTAAAAAAGAGTCAGCTTATTTCGTTGTGGCTGGTTTTTGTTGTTTGTTTTTTTGTTTTGTTTTGTTTTTCCATCAGTGTGCCTAGCCACTCATTACCCCTGCCCTTTTTTTTTAACCTGTGGAACGTGTTTTTGGTTCTTAAATACATGGTTTTGTTCTTCTCTTAATTGAACTTCATCCAGTTTTTGATGAACCATTCCTCCAATCTATCAAGGTCATTTTAAATGCTGTTTCTTTCTTCTAGAGTATTTAACCCCTGCCCAACTAAGTATCATCTGCAAGTTTAATGAGATTTTCAATTTCCTAATTGAGACTGTGCTCATTAAGTTTTAATATTTTATAGTTTTATTGCAAATTATTTCCACCATGTGGGTGATGCTACCTTCACTTTGCCCTGGTCATGCACATTTTCTTCATTATCAGTGAACATTTAGTTAGTGCTTAGAAGTTGTGTGTTACTGAGTCAAGTTCTATGACTTAGAAATAGTTGAAAATCAATCTGATTTCATGTACTTTTTAGTCTAAGGAGAATATGTATATAACATGAGCTGCATGAGCAGCATACAACACGGAAGCATACACCTACAAAAATTGAACATGCAGAATATAGTTCATAGGTCAGATGGATGTAATGAGCCTAACTGTGACTATATAGAAGTTAGAGTACCCGCTGCTTCTTTTTTTTTTTTTTTTAAGATTTTATTTATTTATTTGACAGAGAGAGAGATCACAAGTAGGCAGAGAAGCAGGCAGAGAGAGAGGGGGAAGCAGAGAGCCACTGATCAGAGAGCCCAACTTGGGGCTTGATTCCCGGACCCTGAGATCACGACCTGAGCTGAAGGCAGAGGCTTAAGCCACTGAGCCCCCCAGCGGCTTAAGCCACTGAGCCCCTCAGCTGCTTCTTATTAGCTGTGTAACCTTGAGCAAGTTACTTGCTCCATGTGCCTAGGTATTGTCATCCATCGAGTGGGAGCTTAATAATTCTTCCTTGGTTTGTTGTGAGGATTTAAATCAGATATTGAGTGTCGTGATGAGCACTGGGTATTACATGCAACTAATGAATCATTGAACACCAATAACTAATGATGTACTCCATGTTGGCTTATTGAACATTATATATTATATATATATGTTAAAAATAAATGAACAAATCAGATAATATATGGAGAAATCGCCACAAAGCCTGCAACATAGCAACAGTTCAAATAGATGGTAATGATTAAGAGTCAGTTAAAGAATTGATAGAAGAAGACATTTTAGGTTTGGTTGGAAAAGACTGATAATAATCCAAGTGGCACAAGGATGATTGTTCTGGGATCTGCCTTCTTCATTAATGAATGAGACTGATCCTAGAGCCTTTGGTTTTTCTCACAGGCTTAAGCAAGTTTTCCTATAAGCAAATAGAATTGAGATGTTTGCTCGCCATGTACTCTGTATATTATTGGAAAGTGTGCTTTTGTAGATAATTATGGCTACCAACTGACAGAACAGGATTCAAACTCGGGACTTCTGTCTATAAGCTGATAACTGTGAACTGGTAGAAACAAAGGGAAGAGATTGCCCCTGGCAAACGAAGTGAAGGAAATAAGAATCTGGCTTAGAAAAATAAGGTTCTCAAATAATAAAGTAGCCAGTATTTGACCACTTACTGTATGTCAGACTTTGTTGACCCACATTATTTACATTGTCTTGCACTGAGACCTAGAAACCTTAAGAAGCTTGCCCCAAATCATACAGGTGATAAATGACAGCCCAGATCTGTGTCATCAGATCTGGATTGGGCCCAGAGCTATCTAATTCTATTCAGGAATTAGGCCCAGATCTGTGACAGCAAATTCCATCTCTGAGTCACTTCGATAAATTGCCTATTTTTGGATGGAATCAGGAACTTACTTTTTCCAGGAGGAGCTACACTCAGAAAGATCAGAGTTAGACTAGAGAAAGCTAAGGTGGAGCCAGGAGCTGTGTTTAACTTCCTAGCTATTTTGTACAGAGTAAATGGGGAAAATCAGCTAAGGGATATTTTCTCTGGAGTTTACCATGTATTTAAATGAGTTAAATGGCTAAAAAGTGAAGGTGTCCCAGAAGAACGAGGCTGAAAATGGACCAGAAGAGGGTTTATAGATTAGGAGGGGTGGGGAAGGGGGGTAAGTTAGAAAGGTAGACAATTTATATACTTCCTTTCTCTATTGATTTACTTAAAATAAGTAAACATCAAGAGTGATCTCTCTGAGCCCATAAAAGCTAACACTTTTTTGGTAAAACACACATTTTCATAGCACTTTACAGTTTTCAGAGTGCTCTCACATGCATTATTTTGTTTGATCTTAACATATTGGTGAGCACTTTAACAATTTTGCTCCTATTAACCTAAAATATCCATAAGTACAAGAAATATGTCTATACCAAATTGGATAGAAGTCACAACTGTACTGGAGTTTCTTTGCCCATATCTTATTAATGCATTTATGTCCTTATAAATGGCAAGTTTAGTTGTGATCAAAATTTAAATTTAGCTATTAATTGGGAAACAGTAGCCATCAGGCAGTGTCATAGAAGATCTTTGCTTTTCTTCCCTCTCATTTTACACCTTCCTTTTCGATCTCAAAAATCTCAATATTGCCACTGCACAAACATGTTCAAAATGAAGTAATTTTCCCTGTATAATACAGTTTTGAATCCCAAAATATCAGTTTGATAAAAAAAAAAACTATTTTTCAGGCTTATATTACTATGACATTTGGAGTCACTAAAAAAACAAAACAAAACAACAAAAAAAAAAAAACTTTGTACTATACTGCATTTTTTCTGAAGTATATTTACAAAAAGTCTTTAGATAAATTAGAATTGCATATATAATTACTTAGTGATTCATGAAAGAGTAGAAACCTCTGATAATGAATTTCCTGGAAAGTCTTCCAATCTTTCCCCTTTGTCAGTAGATTAGACGAAAATTAGACTTAGGTTTGTCTGTTTACAAAGAAGATAGGTTTGTTTGTTTGTTTTCTCATCATTAACTCTAAAATTCTTTTTGTTGTTTTTGTTTTGCTTTGTTTTCTTCACCTGGCTTGATTAACATTAACCCAGGAGCTAAGTAATACAGTGTGCCTTTAACTACCCAGAAAGAATTTAAGGAGCTATAAAGCAGGATATTTCTGACAATAAATTCTTACCTTTCATTAATGGCTACTTACTAAGAAAGTGTTTACTTCCTAAAGGAATCATTTATGAAGTGAAGATAAAGATCTCCATCAGTTATTAAGGGGTACAATTTCTGTTTAGACTGTTTATATGGATCTTTTTAAGCATTTGGTTCTGAAACGAGTGCCAGCAGCGTGGTCAGTGAAGAAGTCAGTTCTCCTTTAACTCACCCACATCCCTAGATAATTATTTAAGAAATGTGATCAAATTGAGCGTCATTATGTTCATACATACTACTATTATTTTTGTCACTTAAACTTCCCATTATAGAATCTGTACTTCCTATTATTCTGAAAGGACTCCGGTTTTAAAATTACTACTTTATTACCACTCGTGGTGTAACGCTTAGAATACCCTTGAAGAAAGTCCTGGAGGGCATGCTTGGTTTCGAATTCCAGCTGTGCTGCTTAAATACTGGCAGTTACTGAATCTCTCCGCACCTTAGTTTCATCATCTGTCAATGGACAGAAATCATACACACTTTATAGTGAAAACAAAATGGAACACACCATGCAAAGCCATACACATTCAATAAGTGTGGACTCTTCTTAACGGTGATAACATTCGGCCCTGCGCTGACAGAGATATTGGCCGAGAAAGAGACTATACTCTGGAAATGGTTGCGTATGGGAGATTTTAGAAAAGAAGGAAAAGGAGATCGTCATCTGCCAAATTACCCCAGGTAGCCACATTGTCCTGTAGGTGGCTGAACATATCCCCTTTCTTGGCTCATTAAGGGATGCCCCCACCTCCGATCCACAGAACGGCTTATATGACTACGAAGGGCAATGATCAGTCATCAGACTGCAGAGGTAGCTAATGGTAGCCCAGGGAGCTTATTTTTGTCATTTAGTTTAACTGTTTCCATTCTACTTGTACCACCAGGAAACAAATGTCAAGATATTTTTAGTTTTCTGCTTTGAAAGTTTATTTCACAAACACTGGGATATTCTCTGATTTGATTTTTAAGCAATACAGAAGACCTACAAGATTGTACTTCCTGATTTAAATTGCTTAGGTATTGTTGCTCCTCCTTTCATACAATCACATCTAGAGTTCGGTTGAACATCCAAGCTTAAGGAAGTGCATGTTAATTTTTTACAGGTTGTATACATTTGTATCATAGCAACTGATTGTGGCCCAAAAAAAGGGGAGGGGGGTTGTAAGTAACCCTGTTGTAGAAATAAAAGTAAGGAATGCTTCTTAAGGTCAGTAATAGGAAAATCAAGTTAAGAGGAATCTAATTTCTGGATTTTATAAGAATGGATCAATAATGCTATTTTGTTTCAGTCTATTAACAGCCAGAACCTTGGCTCCCAAAATTAAGATATCAGTTCTTGTTAATTAAACTTAAATATGATGGCAGAGATCTTTGTGCCGTGAAGCGAGAGCCCGATCTCTGGCTGTTTTGTTCAGTTCTTGGTATAATGCAATACCCTGTTCTCAGCCAAAGCCCCGTGTTGTCTGGGCAACTCCCGTTGCCATAGCAATGAAATTCTTTCTCAGAGCAGGGCGGATGCTAATTGTAGCCATTTGTTGTTCCTTCTGTCGATCCCTTAACTAGCACAGTTGCAGAGCAGCCAGAGACTCTGGGTGAGCAGCAGAGTGCCCCCAAAAGCATCACGGCTGAAGGCAACCGGCTGCTCTGCTTAAAAAATCATTTGAGCCGCCAGCAGTGCTGACAGTGCCACTATGTGGGCGGAAGCACAGCCTGACTCAGACCCTGACAACTGTTGATCTGGGACTATGAGAAAAAGCGAAGACTGTTTAAAACCTGTTGAGAAGGGACTGATGACATGGACATTAATTTGACACCAGTCCCTCAGAGGTAGGTGCGAGGCGTATCACAACAACTATTTATCCAGGCTCAACTCAATACTGGGATGCCCAGAGGCTGTGGGCAACCGATCAATGGCTCTCCCTTTATTTCCATCTGAAACTGCTTTCCCTCGGCCTAAGGTAAAAAATACTCATTTGGTAGAAAGCAACCAGTTGTAATTCACACGGGTATTAGATTCAGTCTGTATTGGTAACTCCCTCCTCAAAAGCCCGAAATGAGCTGAAACCGAAAATCAACTCGGCGTAAATGAGAACAGGCACCCTTTGCAAAATAAGAGACCAAGTGACACCTACCAATTGTATGGTCTTTCATGCAGGTGTAATTGGAGAAAATGTTCTTAAACCTGGCATGCAGTAATTCATTGTAAAACCTAATTGCTGTAGGTACTTGGGAAAATTATTATAATGGTGAGAGGGAACATGTGAAGTACAATTATATTATTATATCATATCTTCCTTTAAAAGTATATTGACTCATATTAATGGTCAGGTTCATGAGATTTTTAAAACCGGCTACTGTGTAAACACAGTAATAAATATCAAGGTAGTTTTTTTAAAGTATAAATTTAATATACAGGTCTTCTAATCAAGTAGACTGAAGAAGATGCATCCTGGCCGAAATGGTCTCAAAATTCAGAGGAACAAATATCACACACTTGTTAGACTGAGCTATTCCTTGCTGTTTGTATTCAGATGGTCAAAACTGATCTAAAAGTAGCCCAATCATAACTAGAGATTCCTCTTTTTATTGGAGAACAGGGAAAGAAGGCCTTTCAATTCAATATGATTTCTTTTCCCTGAAAGAACTCCATGCATATTTACTGTTTTGATCCCTTGTCCTGCTTTTTCCAGTGAGATAGCCACCAGCCTATGGATCAGTGCCGTGAAGAAATTCGTTTCTGATGACAGTGATCATGAGTCATTTGTGTGCTTCAAACACTAAATAAGTTATTGCCATCTCGGTTAAAATAGTACTCAACCCATCAATTCCAAAGGGAAAAGTCCTGAAATTGTTGTAATTTTGTAAGATTTGTCTGTTTTCTTCTTTTCCTAATTTGTAATTAAGCCGAAGTATCCATACACTATGTAACAAATACTATTTTAAGTATTATATATAAGATATACATATGCAAAATATAAGTATATCTTATGTGTGAATTTTGTATGAAAGACATCTCAGATATTCCCTAATAAGTCCCATGAAATATATTTTTAATAGGTTATTTTTATTAAATTCTCAACTTTAAAATTCTTGGTCCTACTCCTACAACACTGTATTGCCAGCATAATAAAGAAAAGCTCCAAAAGGTAAGAAAGACTCTTAATTTCCCAGTCAAGAGAGATCAGATTACTGTCAAATTTGTCACCATTCATGGCTTCCAGCCTCCTCAAATGATTAGGTCTCCCATAGGGTTCTGAGAACAAATGAAGTCTAAAATACCCTTACAATGAGGCTGCACGTTCATTTTTCCTTGGCAGGGAGGATTTGTGTTAACACAAAACTTAGCAGTAGACTGGATGATAACTGGCAGGATAAATTTCCATCATGATCAGGGCGCAGTAGCCCTCTGGAGAAATAAGAGTAGACAGTCCATCTTCCCTCTGCCAAAGTTCTTTTCCTTAATGGCCAGAGAGATGAAAGAGCTAAAACCTGAATATGGGATGAGGTGTGCTCTAATGTCAAGGAGTGTTCTGAAAGCACATAATATTAATATTAAGCCTCATCAGGAAAGCCAGCTCTTTGTGGTACCTAGAGCTTATCTGCTAGGGGCAGAATCCTAACCATGGCTGACTATATTCCATACCCTTCCAATTTTAAAAGGTGCTGCCCATTTTGTCTTACTTGATGGTTTGTAGACCTTTGCCTTTAGTGATGCGACATGCCCACCATCTGGCTAGCTAAGCTCACCTGGGCCAAGACAAACCAAACCTTCCCCAGACAATCTCTAGTGGGAGGTGACCGTCCATAGGCTTTCAGAATCAGGTCACTGGATTGGAGTGGGACTTACCCAAGGACTGCCACCTGGGAAGGAAGAGTTGACTATGAGGGAAAGGAATCCAGGGGCCCAGCTGGTTCTCTTGTCCTCAGTGTGGTGCAGATAGTGGGATAATCACTTCCCGAAATGAGAAGAATGCAGTCACCTATCATTCAAATGTGCATCCCCAGAGGGAAGTAACGCAAGAAAGCCAAGAGGACATGTTGTCTGTGTGCTTATGAAGTGAGATGACCATCTCTTTCAGTGTGAGATTAATTCTGAGGCTGTCCCTAGACCAGACCTGATATGGTTTGAATCACTCCCCTGGGAAGATGAGAGAATGAGTTACCTGAAATTTAAAATTCTACTCTTAAAAATTCTATTTTAACTCTTGCTCAAGCCACTCATTTCTTGTCCCTCCTCTTAAAGAAATGAAGCTTAAAGCACTCAAGTCCCATTAGGTCGATGAACCACTCTAGCAATGCATTGATTGAAGCAGGCTGATTTTAAAATCTTGCTATAAAATCGCTGTCTTATGTGAATGTTGATTAGAAGACTCAGTTTCCCTTGATCTTGGCCATAGTCAAGCTTCCCAGGACAGTATCTGGAAATGCCTTCCTGAGTACACATGCCTCAAAGACAGTCCTGACAGAATAATGTTGGTGATTACCCCTACCCCCCCCCCACATATTGGTAATTGGTAATATCAGTCAACTTGGCGACCTGTTAGATTTTTTTGTTAGTTTTGTGTTTTAGAGTTTGGCTCACTTTTATAGTTGTTTTCTCAATTATTTTCAGCCAAATATGTCTTATTCGCAGTTAACAATGTTATATGATTTATTTTTAATTGTGCCTAGCATTAAACAATTTGCTTCTAGGAAAGCTGGTTCAAATTTTTTCCAACTACTAAGTATATATTCTTTTTTTCTTTCTTTCTTCTTTTCTTTTTTTCTTTCAGTTTGGTTTTATAACTTCAGGTGATGGTGGTTCAAGCTTTTAATTTTTAAAACTTAGATTCATTTTTCCCTTTGTCAGTCATTGCTTGAAATGACTAGTTAAGGGCTGATGGGTGGCTCAGTCAGTTAAGCAACTGCCTCTTGATATCAGCTCATGTCTTGATTTCAGGGTTGTGAGTTCAAGCCCTGCGTTTAAAAAAAAAACTAGTGAGACCAGAAACTAGCACTATTTATATTATACTTAATGAGAAGAACTGTCAGAGGTTCCAAACCTTGCTGTGTGTCATAATCAAGTGTGTAGCTTCTTTAAAAAATAGTTCTCTATGTCTCATCCAAGAAGACCTACTGAATCAAGATTCCTGGTGCTAGGAAGTTTTTAAACAAATTTCTCAAAAGATTATTGGGTGTACCTGAGATGTCCCTGGTTAGAAAAGAAACATTTTGGAAACTATAACCTAGAGTAATATTTCTCACCTTTTGCTATCAGATTTCAGTGTGAAAACAAATCTTAAAGTCTTGACGTTAGTTCCAGGGATATTCAAAACTAACTAGGTTATATTTTTCCTTTCCCTTTTTTTTTTTTTTTTTTGAGTTTTATTTTATTTTATTTTATTTTATTTAGTGTTCTAAAATTCATCATTTATGCACCACACTCAGCACTCCATGCAATACATGCTCTCCATATTTTTCTTTTGAGTCCTTTGTTGATATTTGTTTCTCTTTAAAGGGAAAATATTTTATATATTTGAATATAAATATATCTGCATAAAGCATATTAAAATCGATAATGTATTAGTGATTGAAAGTCAATTTAAAGTATAAATTTAGAACATGGACAGAATTGCCATTTTTAAGATGTAAAATTTTTTTTTTTTTTTTTTTTTTTTTTAGCCCTAGAGTCAAAAAAAAGCCATTGCATGAGCTAGTGCCTGGAAAGATTTGTTTTCAATCCTTAGCCTTCCAAACAATATACTTAGAGCTTGAAACATAGTTTCAACATTAATGAAAACTATCAAGCAGAGCAGACATAATTGGCTGAAATTTAATTAGAAAATTTGTTTGAAAAATAGTTTTTAGAAACTCTTAAAGTGTGTATTGATTGTGTACATTCATTTTTGATCTGTTTGTTAGCAATGGGTGCCCGGGACCTGACAACTCTAGGTCCAGCCTCCTCTAACCCTGCTAACAGCAACTTGTTGTTTCAGTAAAGTCTGGGCTGCTGGTTAGTGGGATTATAATTAATGACAATTTAATTTAACCTACATTTATATGTCCAGCCTTGTTTCACCTGATATGTTACGACAAACCTCTGGGAACTAGTAACCATTTTCTTGCAGGTAATTTTCATCTGAGCAAGGAATAGCTCTACAGCACACACCAGCCATTAGTGAGTGTTTCTTCTTTCTATCCACTAAAATCATGAAAGAAACCAACATCTTTGACTCGCTTGTTTGCAATACTTCTAAGAAATTTTGCTCCCCCATTATTGGAAGTACCCACTCCAGATACACCAGAAGAAATTGCTAAACCTCTGGCATTCACTTTTTAAAAGATAGCTAACCTCCAGGGTAAACAATAGTCACACTTGAAATAGTATTGGTTTCTGCCATGTTGGGTTTTAGTCTCCCTTCTATTTTGCCTTCTCTTTCACTTTCTTAGCTTTGTTCTCGTTAAAACGTGCTGACAAACCTCAGGCTGTGTGTTAAAGCTAGAGGAAAAAGAAAGACAAAAAAGTAACTAAGTTTTAAAATACTTCCTTCCTGGCGGGCTGAAGTTGTCAGTTCTTATGACAGCAACTACTGCAGGAAATCTTTCTAGAACAAAAAGGTTCTGAGTTTTACAAGTTGTCCATAAACTCCATACTAGTCATTCCTAACTAAAATGCTTTGGTTGTTCCACAGCTTGGGTCATTCTCTCTGATTTAGATTCTTTTCCTTTCTTGTTGCAGACACACTCTTAGCTTCACAGTTTCCTTTTTAGATGTCACCTTCCAGCCATACTCCTCCCTACTCCTGATAATCCCTGCTGCTCTGTGCTGCAACCCTATGTTTTATCTCTATTATCACTTGGTGGGTTGTTGATGTAGTTGTCTCTCTTACTGGAATATGAGCTGAAGGCAGCAACCGTCTTTATTTTTGGTTCTTTGATGCCTAGCAGAGTGCCCAACGGGTAGTATGTATTAAATGAGTTTGTTGGTTTTTAATTCTTGTCCACAATGTCATCCGTCCCCAGTGTCAGGGATGAGAGAGTATCTCCGTGCCGTTGTGTGAATGGAAGTCTCTCTCCTTGGATTCCCGACAAGAAGATTTACATGGGGATCTGTGCTCAGATCAAAGATGGCTAGAAGGAAAGTGGCAAGGACAAAGCAGTTTATTAAAGTGAAAGTACATTCTCAAGGTGGGAGAGCTGGCGGGTTCTGAGAAGTGGAACTACCCGCTGTGTTGTTTGGAATTGGATATTGTTGGATTTCTCTGGGTTTGGAGGAGCTGTACGCGTAGTGGGGTGAACTCTAATGGAGACTTCCTCCAGTCCCTTGGGAATCTCCTGCAAAGGGAGTTTCTGACTCTACAAGGTTTGTACCCTAAACTTCATGTCAGCCTTTTTATTTGCAAGGAGGGGGGAGGGTAGGTAGTTATCATTGTCCCCGCCTCCAGTTTACTTCTCTGTCATTCCTCCCTTCTAGGACTTGCGACTTAGCCTCAGGGTGTTCTTTCCACTGCTCATATCTAGCTTCTACCTAACACTACAGATTTTTTTCAGATAATTGGTAGCATCAATCTAAATAATGGATTTATATCTTCATCAGGTATGGGACTTACTCATGATCATTTTTAAAAGCTGGATTTTACTTTTGATTGTTCTTTTATTTAATTATTATTTACATACAGAAAATGCACTAATCATAAATGTATATATAGTTCAATGTATTTTTACAAAATGAACTTACCATGTAACCAGCACCCATATGGTGTTTTTGCAAGATAGGATTTACCAGAGAAAATAAAGAAATTGATCCTTTTATAAATTCAGTGTAGGAATAGTATGGTCTGCCACCATTTTACTTAACTGTGTGTACATCCGTGTATATTTTGAGACAAGGAGGTAACAGTGATGTCTGTGGTATACAGACCTTTTTCCTCTATTAAAGTGCCTTTTTATTCTGCCTGTTGCAGTCCCTTGGCAATTTCAAAGGAAATTGAATTTAAATATGCTTTTCTAGCTGCATTTAAATGTATGTAAATGGATTGTAAATAAAAACTTTAAAGGAAATGAAAATGCTTTACAAATATCCCATTAATTCCCCAAGCATCTTTATATGACTGTGAAAAAGGCAGTTGTCATAGAATCAAAAGGCTAGAAGGGACTCTTCAGCAGATCTGTGAATAGCCATTACACAAAGATAATCGGCCACTTTTTCTAAAATGTTCAGAAAAGATTACTTTTTTTTTTTTTTTTTTAATAGTCCTCAGATTGGGCTGTCACACAGACCTCATAAGGGGTAAGGCAAGGGTGAACATGTTCTCTCTGGGTGATCACCCCTCAGGTACCCCTAACAGGATGCTTCTGATTCCTCTTATCTCACCTCACCTTATCTCAACTCCAGCCCAACTTGCTCTTCATTTGTTCCCCACCCTGGAAACCTCCTCCCTGACTCATCACCACCACCACAACATACACACCCCATTGGTCACCAGTACAATTTTCCCACCTCCTTAAGGTTGCTTAAATATGGCCTTTCCTCTGGGTGCTGCTGCCTTCTTTCAGGCCATAGTACTGTCTAGATACTTCTGCAATAGCCATTCTGTTCACACTCCCTTCCTCCCGTGTTCCTCCTATCCAATTCATTCCTTCATAGTGCTACTACTGGAGAGATCATCCTAAAATACAAATGTTTTTGTGCTCTGTGTAAATTCCAGTAGTTTCCGATGTAAATTTCCCCTATTACCCCTTGTGTTTCTCTCCAGGCTCATCTCTGTGTATGCTATGGCCAGATTCCACCACTTGGCTGCATGTGGCCATTTGTAGTTCCCCATGGGAATCACACTTTTCAATGTGTACAATTCTTTCATCTTTTAGGAATGTTGCCCCTGTATGTCACATTCCAACATTTCATTAAGATTCAGAATGTTCATCTTGAGACGCCTGGGGGGCTCAGTCTGTTGAGGGGCCGACTCTCAATTTCAAATCAGGTCAAGATCTCTGGGTCATGGGATTGAGCCCGAGTGGGACTCCACGCTCAGCGCAGAGTCTGCTTGTCCGTCTCCTTTCCCGTCTTCCCCTCCCCACCTCATGCTCCCACGCTCACTGTCTCACTCTCAAATAAATAAAGTCTTTTTTTAAAAAAAAGAATGTTAATCTTAACATTATAACTACTTGCATTAAGAGCTATTAATGTTCTCTTTGAGAACACCCACCCCCAAAATCTGTCATTTCTTCAATTTTAATGAGTCGTCTTATGATTCATGAAGGGTGAATTGTCAAAGCTGCTTAAATATAAACAGAAAATATGAGAGAATAAAGTAGAAACATGACCTACTGTGTAAAGTAGACAAGTCTTGATCTGTTCTTTTTATACATTCCTATTCTCTTTTTTTCCCCTCATTTAGCAGCATCTATGCTTAGATCACATGCTGGTCTTTTGAGATTACTCCTCATCCGTGGATTGCTGAAAATAGTATGGGGAGGATTTGAGATGGGTGGGTGGTGAGAGTGAGTTTGTATAATAATCTCAAACTGAGATTCAGATTTCCTCAAATATTTTCTTTTTGTTGCCCTGGGTCTTCTCACACTATTTCAGTGTCCAAGTAGTTGTGGCTCTTCATAGTGCCCTTTAATGCACAGACTATTTATGATGGAGCCTAGTGGTCTCACTTCTTTACCTGTAGCTTTCTCCCTTGGCTGGGAGGGTGCTTGTCCCTGTTATTTCTCCTTCAACCCCATATCCTGTACCATATTTCAGTGCGGCTCTGGTCTCCCTTCCCCAGCTCTTCCCTCACTTGGCCAGTGAATCAAATGCCTTCCAGACTCTGGAACCTTAAAAAATCCATATTTTGTTGAAAATCAACAGAGGTATGTGTCAGCAATTAGCATCCCCCACTTGGGTGTTTTTGCAGATATGCCCAATACATTATGAGCCTTTCCATTTTTCAGTGAAATATGAGGGGTTTTTCACATGTTCACTTAACCCATTTTCTGATTTCAGTTTTAATAGTTATGGATTTATTGTTTCATTGTTGAGCTTTTTACTGATATATTGCGTGCATGGAGATAAATGCATAAATTATAAAAGTATAGAGTTCAGTGTAATTTCTCAAAACGCACACAGCATGTAACCCCACCAATACCAAGGAATAACACATCACCAGCACCCCCGGAAGCACCATTTTCTGTCCGCTCCCAGTTACTCACTCTTCTCGTTTCCTGCCTCATTTCCCAGCGATAACCGTTTTGTACATTTTAGGACCATCCGTCCTTTAGTTTACTTGGGAACCCCATATAAATGGAGTATCACAGTCTGTTCTCTTTGGAATTTGCCTTCTTTCACTCAACCTATCTGTTCCATTCAATCATAGTGTTGCACAGGACAGGTGTTTGCTGATTCTTACTGCTGCCTAATATTCCATTATTTGAATAGTATATGATTTACCCAACCTGCTTTTGAAGTGCATCTCATTGGTTTGCCATTTAGAGCTGTTCTAAACAGTGCTACTCTGAACATTTTCAAACATGCCTTTCGGTGAACATAATTTACGCATTTCTGTCGAGTGTGCACCTAGGAGTGGCATTGCTGGATCATACATAGTGTGCGCTCATGTTTCACTTATGTGAATATTACTAGCAGATGTTCCTAGGAAATCTTACCAATTTTTGCTTCCATCGGCAGTAAAGGAGATTACAGTCATTTCATATTCTCAGTAACACTTGGTATTACCAGTGTTTTAAAGTTCTTTTATTTTTTAGCCATTTTGCTGGCGTTTATTGGTATTACACTGGGGCTTTAAGTTGTATATCCTTTAATTCGTAACTTCTTCTATGAAGTGTCATGAGTAAGTCTTTCTCCAGTTTTTCTAAGGAGTTGTGTTTTTCTTACTCATTTAAGGGGGTCTCGATATATTCTGGATCTGAGTTCTTTGGTGGATATTCTGTAATGCAATTAACTTCTTCCTCTCTCTAGCTTTCCTTTTCAGTTTTTTCCTTGGTGCTTTTATGGACACCTTAATTTTAATGTAGTTCAATTAATTGATCCTTTTGCTATGGTTAGTACTCATAGTGTCATATTTAAGAAATCTTTGCCTATCTCAAGGTGATGACTGTATTCTTTTTTCTTCTAAAGTTTTTTTAATCTTCCATATTTAATACTATTATCAAGGATATAGTGATTTGGAAGTACCTGGGAGGTACAGTCAGTTAAGTATCCCATTCTTGGTTTCAGCTCAGGTCATGAGATCAAGCCCACATTGGCTCCGTGCTCAGTGTGGCAGCTGCTTAACACTCTCTCTCTCCTTACCTTTTCCTCTCCCTCTACCCCAACCCCCCACATGCTCACACATGCTCTCTTTCTTTAGAATAAATAATCTTTAAAAACCCTATTTTAATCTTCTGTTATTTATTTATATCTTTATCCTGTGTTTTTCATTTTTTAAAAATTTTTTTATTTTGGTGAAATATACATAATATAAATTTATTTTTTACAGGTTTTAAGTGTACACTTCTGTGGCATTACATTCACATTGTTGCACAATCATCATTGCTGTCCACCTCCAGAATTTTTTCATCTCCCATGATTGAAACTCTGTACTCAGAGGTGGAGATGAACCATAAGAGACTGTAGACTCTGAGAAACAAACTGAGGGTTTTAGAGGGGAGGGCAGTGAGGGGTTTGCGTGAGGCCTGTGATGGTTATTAAGGAGGGCACGTATTGTATGGAGCACTGGGTGTTATACATGAACAATGACTCTTGGAACACTGCATCAAAAACTAATGATGTATACTGTATGGTGACTAACATAACATAATAAAAAATATTAATAAAAAAATAAACATTAACTCTTCATCTTAAATATTTTTAAAGAGTATTTTTATTACTTTCTACTTTTCTTATAACAAAGTTAACAATTCCAGATCTGAATACAAAAACATATTTTAAAATCTTAATTACTATTTTTTTTAACAATTCCCAAGTATGAAGTACAAGCTGCCAGAGAAGAATATAGCTTAAATATTTGAACATGTTTTATTTTTTGTTTTATGTATTTTTAATTTACTTTACATAATTTTATTCAGCACTGTTATGTTGAAACTACATGGAGGAGGCAGAAACATATTGTTATGTCAATTTGAGACACTATTCATGATGCAAAAGAACTTTAAGAAACTGCACACGTGATTGAGATACAAGTACTTTCCATGGATATTTTTTTCTATTTTAAAATTGTTTCATGTTGCATAATAATCAAATAGGTTAAATTTTAGAATTTAAGAGAATTTATAAATGTTTACTATAAATATATTAGTTATTCTTGAATTGAGGCATAGATTTTATGCTTGCATAAAGTTTATTATCTGTCTACCTAATCATTTTTAATTTAAGATATAGAAATAATTTAGCATTGTAGAGTGGAATGTACATCTGAAAAAGTAGCATTTTGCATCTCTTTCACTTAGATCTTTGCCTTCCATTGGTATTCTTCTCTCTGAAATGTGCTTAAATCTGTAATATGTTCCTTATGTAGATATGAGAAACTCAAGTAACTATAGTAGCATAGTGCTATTTAGGATATATTTTTTCTTTCCCCTTAATACATATTTACTCACATTTTCTCTTTGTGCATTTGTCTCCACCACATACACCTCCCCAAATGTCCCTGTAATGTGAAGAAATTCAAGAAAAAAAAAAAAAAAAAACCTCCATACAAATTTCTTCTTTCTTATCTACCCCCATTCTGTGTACCCATTCTCTATCTTTTAAAGAGCACCTGCTTCATTTCAAAGTTTCTTTAAGTTGGTCATGTTTGTCTTATCAAGGGTGGCAAATCTTGTTAAACTCTAAAAAGGACCTGTTAATGGCTGGGGTAAGACACGGGAAATAACGAGCCATCTTGCTTTCCTGCAATTCCAGGTCAGCCCTTGACCTCCCCCCAACTTGCTCCTCATCCCCACGCCTTGTTTTTTCTTCGCAGCCTTGGATGTGGTTTCCTGGAGCTGCTTCGTTGTTCTCGAACTCCTCTGTTTGAGAAAAGGCCCTCCATACTTTCAGGCTGACACTCCTTCGTTCATCTTCTTGCTCCCTCATCCCGTTTTCCTCATTCTACCACTATAGTGTGAAGACTAGGAGGAGAAGAGTACTGTGGTTTCTCTAATTTAGGTCAAATGATTTGAACACGTAAAAGAAAGGTAGATAAGACACTTCATTCTAGCTTCTTACAAGTTTCTTGATCCTTCACCTAGACCTTTTTGAAGTTTTACTCAAGGTAGAATGTACCTTGATTTTATTCCCCTCCATGGCATTTTTATTCACTGCTTTACGTACATGTCCACTGTTTGCTAATTTCATAGGCTACAGAAGGCCTTGGTGCGTGATGTGACACTTAGCAGGTGAGAAATCCCAGCACACGGGTTAATTAAATGTCATCAAGACAATCATTACAATTAGTGTTAGGAGTTATCAGTTACAGAGCACTGTCTATGTGGCAAGCACTGTGTACTTGACTCTTGCAATGGTCCGATAAAGCAAGATAAACTACTCCTAGTTGCAGGGTAAAGGGGTGAAATTGTTTGTATTTGGTTTCATATGTAGAGTACAGCAGAGGTGAATTGGCACTCAGAAATTTGACTCCAGAACAAATATTTCTTAAGTTCTGTGTTTAAAATGTTCCTGAATTATTCTTAGACAAGAATATATTTTCCAAGGAATTAAGGAAGGAATATTCTGAAATAATTCTACAACCTACCTTTGAGTAAGTAGGTAAGGTGGGCGTATACATGGTATCAAAAATGTGAATGGTGCTTGTCTACTGAAGTGTCCTGACTGGGATGTAAGTATCTCCTTGTATATTTTCTGGTGCTCCCCGTTGCATTTCGTGATGCGATGCTTAACCAGAGTCACTGTAGCATGGTGGCAAGACAGTGTGCTTTGGGATAAGCAGACCCAGGTTCAAATTGCAGTTTTGGTATTAATTTTAATATTGCTATATCTGTTTTCTTTAAAATCCATAAATAAATGTACTCTGTAAGTACTAAGTAAATTCTGTGTTTAAAAGTTCTTTACAGAATGCCTCACCCAGAATAACAGTTACAGATGCAAATGAGCATGGAGGCTGTCGTACTTCTCATGCCAGTAGTACTGGTGGTATTGTCACTGATGCTCTGAACAGTGCCGGGAGGCACTCATATTGATATTCGTATTCCCAATTACTCAATAGTCATTAACTGACCAGCTCACGCTGCCACTTTCAGAATAGAGAATTTGATTCTTCCACCTGATGTGCTTTTTCTGCTATGGCGTGCAGCCTCTGATCGTTCAGTATTAGAATGCTAAATACATTCAAGATTCAAATTACGATTCAGTAGGTGAAATGTGGTTAGTTTATTTTATACAGCACATTATTCTACAGGATCCCATTCTTAACGAAATGCAAATTGGAAACTTCAATCCATCTACTAATCCCTCTACTAACCGTTGTTAATTTTGCTACTTTGGACCTGAGATTGAAGGGTAGGTCTTTACAGCATGGTCAGGAGAGACAGGTGCCCAGTAAGGAGAGTCTCAACTTCAATTACTAATTGAATTCAATTACTAATTAATTCTGAAACATCTTAATACGTGAAATTCTATTACTTCACAGCTGCTAGAAAAAGAAAAGATATCAAGAAGTGGGAAAGCCATTGGTTGTAAACATGTAAATACAGGTTTTTGTGGACACATGCTATGTTGGTGAAAATATTTCAGTATACAAAGAGGCTAATAGAGAATATGTACAATGGTCAAGCCAAGCATTTAAACTTCAGAAAGCTAGGTTTCAAGTCCATTTATAACTGCTCCTAGAAGAGAGTCAGAACTGACTTGATCTATAGAATTCCCTTATGGGCACTGCAAGATATTATATGAAGGACTAGATTTTTAAAGTGATGCCATTTTAAAAATATCTTCATGAATTAATGGGATTATAGGTTTTCATCATATAATGTTGAGGAATATATTATCTCGCATATTTTCTTCTTGGTCGTCTTAGTATTTGAGAGTAGATAAAATCTCTCTTGGCTGAAGCCTGCCTTGCACAACAACTCCTTCCTCCCCTAGCACACGGAAGGGAAGAAGCAAGCAAAAGGCAGTGTGACCATTCGTAAGCAACTTAGGTACCACTTTGGCTACCTGGTGGCATGTTCCGGGTCTGGACAGTGCATAGAGCCCAGTCTCTGGGGCGGCTGCTCTCCCAAGCCCTTCCTTCTCCTTCAGCCAGCTCCTCCAGGGTCCCCCATCCCATGCACCTGCATCTTCTTACTGCTGCGGTGCTCTCACTTCGGCAGACACCTTCCTGACCAGGATCTTTATTCAAATGACCCCAGACCGTTATTGCCGGGCTTCCAGTTTGGTCAGGTAATTCTACAAATCAGGCAATTTTGCATTATATTATTATTTTTTTTTAACTTGACATGTTAAATGAAGAAGATAGATCTTGTGCATTTACAAGGGTGGAAATTAAACTCGGAAGGTCTTTTGAAGGTGATGATTTGTGGATACAGGGGAAGTAAGGCTAATATTTAAGGATCAACCACTGTATGCCCAGCGTTCTCTTACACAGGTTAATTCATTTTGAACTCCAATCCACCTTTTTGGGGTAAATCCATTTTTCAGGTGAGAAAGAGGTGAGTTTAAGTGAACAACTTACCCAAGGTCATACAACTAGTTAGCTGAATTGAGATTGAAATCAGGCTTTTTAACCATACATGTGTTGGGGTTTGACATTGGTAGCATGGTCACTGCCTTAGTTACTGTGAGGTTCTTTTTTTATATGCCATGGCTGATATGACCTCCTCAGATTTATGTCTGCATTGTTTATCTGTAGTCCCAGGGTATGAGCTTCATTCATTTTTCTACATGTAATCCTTACCTTAGCATAAACCATGTAGTAGGTGTCAATAATAATAGGCGAGTATATGAAAAATGACCACACAAAGAATATAGGCTTTAAAATCAAGCAGAACTGTCTTCCAATTCAGTTGGATGTGACCCTGTATCTGTTTTGTACATTGGGAATAAAAATGCCACCATAGAGTTTTAAGGAGCCAATGAAATCGTGTAGACCAAGGTGATATGAGTACTGTATACAGAGGAGATGCTTAATATATGTTTCTTCCCTTTCTATCTCCTCTCCGCCTGTATAAATGCTTGATGTTATTATGACTTATCTTTGTTTTACTCTTATTGCACAAGATCCCTGCAAGATTCATACATTCCTGCCTACCTTAGCATCCTACCTAATATGAGGTCAAATGTATCCAGATTTTTTATTAAGTATTTTTTGATGTTGAAAATTGTAAAGTAAGGTGTTACAGACTCTCAAAGTGGTTTCCAGATTCTGCAAATTAGATCAGTGTTATTTTCTTTCCCTGCAAATGACTAAGGTGTTTTCATCTCCACACAATAAAGCATACTGGTCTCAGTCCATAAGTAGTTTTTTCAGAAAATTGTTTATTTTCCTATCTGCAAAGTACGTTCTTTTACATGCAACTAATATTAAATGCTTGTTGACTAATACTTATCGCATTGAAGTTTTTACTTTATTTTTGCCATGACTTTCCCAAATAGAAAAATAACAATCCTCTTTTTCGAGGTATTTTGAAACCGTCAGTTAAAAACATGACATCAGATCTGAAATAATCTGAAGGGAAATGTCATTTTTCTCTACTAAATGTAAGATCACAGGATTCCAGAGAGTACGGTTTTCCCTTTGAAAGTTTTAGTGACGTTTTAGGCATTTGGAAATTGAATTAAAGAACAGGAACATTATGTGGTAATAAGTTATGTGATACTTAAATGTGACATCCAATACTTCAAGAAATAAACTTTTGGCATTGGTGTTGTTTAATAGTTACATTTTCAAAATTTGAAGATAAAGTGAGACGGTACGGGCTAAGTGGCCGGCCCCTGTCTACAGCGTGCAGGGGCTATTGATTTATAACAAATGCCAGTACGAGCAGGCAGGGACTGGCTTGTTGCTGTCGGATGAGAACTGAAAGCAGATAGGTTTTGTTATCAATCACGGGTTGTCAGTGTAAGACAGCAAGGCCTGTTATAATTGATTTGATGGCTTTCGATGACTTGAGCTTTAGTGGCCAAAGCGGATTGTGGCAACTCAGCCTTGCAAGACATTGACATGAAGAAGAAGTGACACGACTCCTTGGAGGCGAAGTTAGATGGTTTCAAGAGGCAAATTTACTCACCAATTCAATAATTCATAAACTTTAGCTTTTGATATGAGATGATGTTGATGAGCCAAAAAGAAAATTCAGTATTTGTTTTTAACAGTTAGGCTTTGAGATGCTTTTTGTTAAATTAGACTAGCCTCATGTGTTTTATTTTTTTCACCCCCCAGACCCTGTTGTCCATAAATAATACTTACTGTATTTATTTTCATATAAACAGCATGTATTATGTGGCATTCCATTACTAAGCTATTTGATGGGAGTGTGAATTTTACAGGAGGAAAAACAAAAAGGAGATTGTATGAACCAGATGTCTACTTTCATATATGACCTTGATTCTTGAGTTAAGTAAGTTGGGTTTTATTAAATCAAGCACCTTCAGGAATGAACACAGTAAAAGGTCCAAGTTAACAGACTGTTATCATGACCCAATTGTTACCTAAATCAAACCAGATTTCTGAATGCATGTATGTTCCAGTCAAGTGAACATACAAGGGTTGGGGCATATGTATGTAATGGTAACTTGGTCTCCATGTCAAAGTTTTCTGACACAAATGGATTCTGATCTGGGTGAGAAAAGGAAAAGGTTTCCATTCCACAACATACTGACTCACATTAGCTTCCTGGAGCACTGGCTTAGGAAAGGCTCAAGAGGAAAGAATATTGTGCTCGTTGAGTGATGAGTGTGACGGTGCTAGATAGGGAAGTAACATGCTCTATCCCACACATTTGTACCCTCCAAACAGCACTTAAACCTTTTAAGGCTGATAGTGAAAAGAGATTGGTATCAAAATGTGCGTAGGGATTTCTTCTCCTGAGCAAACTTATGTCCGAAACCTAAAGACTATGATACTGAAGGTATAGAAGACTTAGGTATAATTAAACCCTCCTATCTTGAGCATCCTTTTTCAAATGTTAGCTGTAATGAATTCATCAAAGCTTATATATTTTCCTTTTATAAAGACTCCTCCCAGAAATCTTCCAGGATATTTTTTATTTCAAACTTTAGAATAAGACGATAGGACACACCAGTTATGCTACCTTTGTAATAGGAGGTTTTATTTTTGTCTTCTCAGTGGTTAGATTAAGGTGTTCCAAATTAAAACTTCTTAATGAAAATTAAGCTCTGGCTTTGTTTATTTTGAGGAAAAGAAATTGCTAGAAATCTATTTCTTTCAGGTTTTATTCCATAGTGAACATTTTTCTTATGAATGTGTTTATTTATTTGCAGTAATCTCCTTTGGATGAAATTGCATGTGATTCAGTAATAGTTCTTAATAAGCAGTGATATAAGAAGAAAGATTAACACTTAGGTGAATGCCTTAGAAATTACAGAACGTAGCTATTGAAGGAACCTAAAGATCTTCTATTCCCAATGTCTTTAAAACTTTTTTGATTTTAGCCCACATTAAAAAAAAAAAAAACAGCCTCAAGACCCAATACATATATCTGCACACACACCTACCAAAAAAATCCGAAGATAAAAATTTTACAATTTTTACTTTTATTGTATGTAATACAGTTGATTTTCTAATCCAACCTACTCTAATCTACTGTATTCCATTTATAAAACAATATATAATGCCAGTTTTGGTGAATAGGGACCTGAAATGTAGAAAATATCACTCTAATTCTTTCATTTTGCTAATTAAGAAACTGAAGCCAAAACTGAGAGATTTGTTTTGTTACAAAAGGAGAAGGAGAACATGCAAAAGCCACAGTCTGTTCTTCAGAATAGAAATCAAGTTCCAGATCCTCGAGGAATTTACAAACTAAAATGTAAATAGGACAAATACAATTAAATATATTACATCATTAACAATCACCCCCCTTAATACCAGGTGATAGCAAATAGAATTGCAAATAAATACTTAGATTATACTAATGAGAAGATTATAGATAGACTGGATAGACTATAAACAAAGTATTTGAACTACATTTTGAAGAAATGGACAAACATAAGCTATTTTTCAGAAAAGGATCTTTTTAGGAAGGTGTTTTAATAGTATTCTGTGCAGATATGAAAACATGACACATCAGGTTTTATAAAACAATGAAGGTCAAAGTTGGAGATTAATGCACTCTGGCTCTACCAGAAACCTATTGCTGTTGTTCAGAATTAATCTAATATCCCACAAAGACTCAGTGTAGTTTAGCGTAGTAGATAAGTTTTCACAATAACAGGCTTTTAAATATTCTCACCAAGATTCTGACAGATGATCAGTAAAGACCATCGAGAGGCTAAAAAATCTTTAAATTCAAGTGAAACCAGCAGAAACTAAGCTAGAAATCTTTCTAAATTTAGATACAAAAATTTTCATTTCAGCTATAAAGAGCTAAACAACCTTTTTGGTTCTTCTTGCTGTTTTCCTTTAGATGTATATATAAAACTATATTGGACTATCGCTAACAAGCAGCCTTGAATGGTCTTAGAATATGGCAATTATGGCAATTATGTCTTCTACATTGATTTACTGGCTCATTCTCTTTCTAAGCTTTTTAACTATAGTGATCGGTATAATTACAGAGCTGCCTCTACTGTGTGAAGGTACAATTTGCAGGTCAAAAATGTTATACAGAAGTAGGTATGGTGGCTGTCTAATTAGATTGCTTAATATTTATCAAAATGGCATTCTCTGTTGTTGTTGTGCTTTGCTTGTCTCTGTGTTCCGAATATTCCTTCTTAATATAATTACATGATTGGATTTTCTTTTTCCCTTTATGAGACATTAATCAGAGTTAAATGTTTAAGCTCAAAATATGATTTGCAGTTGGTCATAAAATCTCCACTTTCTTCATCAGTGTTTTGTAGTTGAGTTCTGAGACATTCCCTCAGTAGATGTTCATTGTGTAGCTCCCAGGGATGTCTCTTGTAGTTGCTAGGGCTCTGCTATTCCTGTCCGTGTGGACCTTACAAGCTCCACATTCTCTTGCGATGGCAAATAGAGAAAAGAAATATCAGCTTATTATAAGTACTGTGAAGAAAATAAATGAGATGTGATAATCAGCTGGAGACTTTCTTAGTGACATTTGAGCTACAACATGAAGGGAGGCCCCAGAAGGTGACAGCTAATCAAAGAGCCGAGAAGGAGCAATACTGAAGGAGCAGAAGCAGGGGAGATCTGGGCCTGTTAGAGGAATCAGCGGAAGAGTGGTGTTGATGAAAAGGTGATGACTGAGCAGTGAGGGTGAATGAATGGAGGAGTCCGAGGTGTAGGCTGGAACTTAGGATAGTGGTCTTTGTAGGGAAGATAAGATTTATGCTGATCGCAGTAACACTATCTGATTTTTTCCTGGGTACTTACCAGGTGCCAGAAACTGTACTAAATATTTTACTCATGTATCCCATTTAATGATCACCACATGCCTGTGAAACAAGTAGTAATATCTCTGCCTTATAAGTGGCAGAAATGAGACTCAAAGAGACAAGGAACTGACTGCTACGACCCCTAGTATAAAGGAGAAATCCGGGTAGTCCAGTTCTAGAGCTCATGTCCTCAACTACCACAGTAAACTTTTCACTCAAACTTCATTTGACCTTTCACGAAGGCTATATTTGTCTTCCCATTGATAACTTCTAATACTTTACTGGGGTTGCTAAATGTATGAGCAACAAAACAAATAGGAGACTCTACCTTGATGAATTTCTGCCATCAGTTTTTTCTTTTGTAGTAAAAATAGTTGAAAAGGTATTAATTTCTTCCCAGTTTATCATATTTTTATTTTATGTGTCCCTTTTGTGGTCAAATGGAATATTTTCCATTTATAATTTTTTCAAGGATTTCCAGATTTATGAAACATGAGGATGTAAAATTGTCCTCCTGCTTAAGTAAGGACAAAAGCTAATACAGTACTAGAGACCAGATACCAACTGGAAACGGACACCCAAGCGGAGGCTGAAAGGGATTGGAGACTCTGTCCTCAGTCTGTAGAGGCAGCTGCCACTCAACTCAGCCACACAGTACCTGGGGCGCCAGTTCTTCTGTTTCCCACAAAAACCCAGAAATCTCTATTTTTATGTGAAAACCTACAATTCAAAAAATGTTAGCTCTTTCTTAGAGCAACTCTGACCACATAAAATTTGTCTGCAGTTGTCTGTGCCCCGTGGGCTAGTACCTTTCAACTGCTGCTCAAGAAAGAGCCCTGTTAAATTTTCCTTCATTTTTAAGAAGCGTTTTTAATTCTGTGATCCATCTGAATTTTATTTTGATTCATAGTGTTTGCTGTAACTTGAAAATTTTTTGAGCTATTTTGAAATAATCATATTCACAAGAAGCTGTTTTAATAGTAGAAGAGAATCCATGGACTCTTCACCCAGTTCCCCCGTATGGACATGTGTTGTGTAACTTTAGTACAAGGCTGAGAAATTGGCAAGTTGACATGGGTACATTCTGCAGGCCTTATTCAGATTTTATGGGTTTCCATACATTCATTTGTGTATGTGTATATAAGTCTGTGAAAATTTATCACATGCAAATCTGTGTAACTACTATCACAATTAGCACAGGATTCCATTACAAAGATCTCATGCTACCCCTTTATAGTCCATTGATTTTTGTATGCTCCCCCAAAACACACACATAAATAAACACGCAGAAAACTGCCCAGAACCATCATGGCATGTATTCCTTTATTTCCTCTCTAGAATTCCTTTCTAATCCCTATTTAACTATTAACTGCTTCTTTTTTAAAAGATTTTATTTATCTATTAGAGAGAAAGAGAGCTTGCACAATAGGACACGAAGAAGCAGAGTCCCCACTGCCCAACATGGAGCTCTATCCCATATCCCGAGAGCATGACCTGAGCTGAAAGCAGGCACTTAACCAACTGAGCCACCTAGGCGCCCCTAACTGTTGAATGTTTCTATATTAGAATTTTTTCTGGTTTACATTAGAATTGCAACTCTTACCTCTCTATCTGCTCAGGGTTGCTACAATCTTACCAGACCAGAAAGACTATATGATCTCAGACGAGCTATTCTAAAGTAATTTTTACATAGGCTCTTGTTCCTTCAAAGGTGAGCCTATCCTGGACCGTGTTTACTGAGCTGGTGCACTGCAGTTAAGCTTCCTTTTCTGCATTGGTGGAACTTCTAAAGTCTACACCTTGCCAGGAAATCTGATGCTTCTTTTCTTTCCCACATGAACATTTCAGTCACAGGCCATTTACCTGCATGTATATATTGTGCCCTCTGAATATCTTGTAATAAGTGAAGTCATTCAGAGATTTCAACGTCCTGGAGTTAGGGGGGTTTCAGGATGCACAGTCAACTCTCCTCTCAAGATGTTCTTTGACCTCTTACATCCCTCCTCTTGGAACTCTTTCTACTTCTTACAGTATCTCCTACTTTTGTGAAACTGTTCCTTATTTATAGGTTCCTATGTATATGCTTTTCTGTTTATATAGAGATGGAGAAAATCAATACACAGTAGTGTATTGGCTTTTCTCCATTAAGTATAAATATACCCTGAAATATTAAATCAGTAAAAATCAGTATTAAATCAGCGAAAAATTGAACATTATTAAATTAGTAAAAAAAAAAATTGAACATCCTATTATAATCACCTGTTTTTATATTCATGTCCTAATATTAACATTTTTGTAAAAATGGCACGTATGCTGTAATTAACTAGTTTTATACATATTCACCTGGTTCCAATAAACTGTAATTATTGGATTCATTTTCCTTTATAAGTTTTTATCTTTAATACGGTACCAATATTTTCTTTTTTTTTTTTTTTTTTTTTATGGTTCAAACTTTGACAAATTTACAAAAATTGGAGCAGGCTCCCCCCCTGTCGATCCCAGGACAGTTTCTTTTCAGAGTCGAAACTGACGTTAACCCACTGAGCCACCCAGGCGTATATTTTCTATCTCTTCTTTTTTTTATATCTCTTCTGTTTCTTTATATTCTTGTTCTATCTCTATGTTATTTGGCCCTTTTCTTAATTATTTCCAGGAATTCTTTGTATATTAATTCTTAAAGTGTTTGCTTTAAGTTGTTGTAAAGCCAGCCTTCAACCATATACAATAAAAGTAGCTACCAAATTTCACCTAAAAATAGATAGGCTAATTCTAAAATTGGAATGGAAAAACAAAGAAGCAAAAACTTAAAAAAATAAAAAGAAAAGAAAAAAAGAGAGTGACCTGTGGAGGTCTAGCCTTAGCAGATATTACAACATGAAGCAACAAACAAGAAAACAGGACAATATCTTTTTGACTACAAAGCACAAATTTCTCTCTTCTTTTGGATGTCCCAGCTGTCTGACTTATCCAGCAGAACCCTCTTCAAGTCTGTGTCCTTGTAACACCAGCCCAGGCATTTTTTAATATGTCCATACCTTTGGGCAACAAGATGTCTCAAACTCCTTTTGACTATTTTTTTTCACCTGCTGCAGAACTTGGAGTCAATTACCCTCCACAGACACTTTAATGGAGAAGACTCTTAGAAACCAAAATGTGAGCCTTAGGGCTACATGTCAAATTGTGTGGGAGGTGGTGGATTGGCTGTGTAAGGCCACAGCCAGACCCCTTTCATAAAAACTGGGTTGATTCCTTGGGATGTCTGGATGGCTCAGTCCTTAAGCATCTGCCTTTGGCTCAGGTCATAATCCCAGGGTCCTGGGATGGAGCCACACATTGGGCTCGCCGCTCGGCGGGCCTGCTTCTCCTTCTCCCTCTGCTGCTCTCCTGGCTGTGCTCTCTCTTTCTGTCAAATAAATAAAAATGTTTTTTTAAAAGTACCTTTTATAAGTTACTAAGTTTACAATATCTATTTTCTCTATATCACATCTTCCTCACAGTAGAAAAAAACAGCCAATATCTATGTAGCTCCTACTATATATAGGCAGTGTTTTTCCCTTGTGTAGTAACTTGTTCCATTATCATAAAAATCCCATAAGGCATACACATTTTATACACATGTAGGTATTTTCTATTTATTTATATATAAGGGAGAAGCTTTAGGCACAAAGAGGCTAAAAAGCTAGCAAAAATGGCAGAGTGAGATTCAAACCCATGCATTTGTCCATAGTCTTAAGACTGATGGATGAGGGTTAAGGACTCCTAGAAGCGTTTCCAAACTCCCTGGTTCATTTTAGGCAGACATTTGGGGAGGAGGTGCACTATGTATCAGGCCCACCCAAGTTCTAATAGTCCTCTTCCTTGGATATCAAATAATTGTTTACTCTGTTCTGTGTGACCTCATGTAATTATCATCCCAGTTTCCTAAACAACAACCTGTCCCCCCTAAGGAACTCTGGCCTGGGTTTGACCACCCAGCTATTGCCAGGGGAGAATAACCCCTTTGAGAACCCCTTTGTTCCTACAGGTCATAGTGACCTTGTAAGAAACCCACAGGGGATGGCTTTGTTTTTGAAGAGCTTTCTTTGAATAGAACTACCTCACTGCCTCTGTTGAGATACGTGGTAAGGAATAAAACATTTAACGTTTAAGAAGAAGGTTTTCGATCTTTTCACAGGGAAGGTAATTTGTATCAAAGACCTTTATCAACTGAGTAGATTTTATTATCATCATTGATTTCTAACCTCTAATCTCTACTGCATTTTCTGAGAGCCCTTAGCCAACAGTCCTAAGTGCTATTATTTTTAATATGTTTGTATTTACTTCTTTGTACCTAGGGCTTCTTATTATTATTATATTTCATTTTAACATCTGCTTGCCTGTTTTTGTGAACTGTCTAATGAAAATACTTAACTAATAGTTGAAGACAGGAAGTCAAACAGGAAGTCAGCTGACTACCACTGTGAATTGTTGTGAGTGTTGTGAGTGAAGGGGCCACCAGGTCAGCCATCTGGAGATAGGTGTTAGATCAGTGACTGAGCGGAAACAGAAGTAAAGAGTCAGGGATGGCTGGGTTGGTTCACTGGACCAGGAGTCTCAACTGTCTCATGAGTTCCTGTAGGATATACCAGGTTCTATGCACATGGTACAGACTCCAATGATGGAAAGGTCAGGGAAATAAGAGCAGGTATATGGACCTATTGCCTGGGGGGCCAATAGTTACCCTATCCTGAGGTTTTATGTTCAGATTAACTCGTTTTAGCTGTGAACAACAGAGTCACACAAATTCAGAATTATCTGATGCATTGATTCCTGTCTTATTATACGTGCGTGCTAGAGAAGACATCAGTTGCATATAAAGAATTACTGATGTGTGTACATATGTAAGTCCATACAACCCCCCCCCCACATACACATTATTTATATAGGAATGGGAAATGACTGGCTTTGTACAAAATTTCTTCTATAAATCTGGTTATATAAATAATATATGCAAATCTATATACTTAATTCTAGAATACTCGTAAAGTTCTAATTTGTGTAATAGAATGGGCTTTGCAGTCTATTAAATGTGGCAGCTATGTTTTCAAAAGGAAAACTTTCTCACCAAGTTAATAATAATCAGATTTGAGTTTTAATAAGTAATTATAAACTTTTAGCAGAGAAAAGGCATCGGTCAGCAAAGCATATGATGCTATTTTTTTTCCCCGTCTTACCTTTGTAATAAGGCTTTTTCTTAAATTGCTTTCTGCCTTTCAAAATGGTAGCATTCGTGTTCTAGCAATAATTGTAAAGGTTTGAGTTATTATAAACTTTGAATATCAATTCCTCCCCTTCTGTGACAGTTCTACCACTAGGGAAGTCAGGCTTGCAAGGTCTAATTACTGCAGCATTTTGATATCCCCAGCTACACTATTGGCAGGAATTTAAGTTATGGTAGAATTCAATGGTGACACCGTTGTAACTGAAAAAGCACAGAATCTGTTTTCAAGCTTGTTCAGGATGGAATCATGTATTGGATGATGTCAAATAGTCCTGCTGTAAGTTCAGAAGTGCCTTGGATGATTCTAATATGAGATGCTAATTATTTGCAATAGAATGTAAATAAGGTGGCACTAAGTCTTATTTGCAGTGACTAATGAAAGCTGTTGTACTGTAATCAGTGAGATACAGAGCAACAGGGCAATTCATTAGGAAAACCATAGTTGACAAGCAGTTAATGCATGCCAGTCCAGACCTTTCCTCTTGCTTCTGTTTGCCTCTATTATTTCTTCTTGTTGATAATAATAAGTCCCATATGGAAAACGGATAACAAGGATAAGAAGAAAACTAGCAGCTAAATTTTGCCAAGCTATGCCGAATATCTACAGACTGTAAGTCTTCCTTAGCTTTTCTTTGCCTATGAAAAACAACTGCCATATTAGGCTGATTGAAAATATAGTGATTTTCTAGTCAGCAAATTGCTAGTCTGAGGGTTTTTTGCGTGATCTCTACAGGCTTGAGCAGAACTTAACTATGCTGCAAATTATTTTATTTTCCAGATATATATTACATTTCAAAGTTAAGCCTCATTTTCACTTCTCATAGTTGAACAGCAGAGCGCTTTTAACAAATAAAAGCACGAAATTGCTTGATACTGCTCTCTTCTCTGTGTTATAGAGTACATGCCTTGGTAAATAAAAGTTGGAACTCTGGAAAAGCTTTTCTGCTCTAGGGCATACATTCATCACAGCCAACAGTAGTGCAGGATACTACCCTGTTTCTAAACTTGGATAGCCAGATTTCTAACTTCTGTAACTATCAAGTGGCATAATCATTGTGTTCTTCCCCACAGATGGAAAAATTAGGAAGGTGATTTCTGTTGTGTGTCATTTTTAGAACCATTTCTTTCACCGGTTATCCATGGCTACCAGAGAGGAACGCCAGCTCGCTTGATTCCATCAATATTGTACGACCCATCACTTGTTTTAAAAGAATCTGAGGTGGCTTGTCTATTTAAAGGATGAAGAAGAAATGGGGACTTATTTTTGAGCTTCCAGGCAGCCAGGGGGAAGAAAAGAAGCAGCATGGTTATAGAATACCAGAATGTGAGCTACAGCTCCTGGGCAAGAGTGTATTTGGATCTAGTTCAAGAAAGCGAAATCTAGGAAATAGAGTCTGAGGCCAGTTAAGAGTTTCATTTATTCTTTATCCCCTGTTAAATAAAATGTCATAAATTATGCACACTGAGCTCTTTGCTTCTGCCTGCAGTTGGGTGTCTTACATCTTGGACACTGTTGGACACCTAAGCTCAGTCTAAGATGACTGTGGAGTTGTAGTGCTTGCCAGCAGTGTTCCATAATTAGATTTGTTAGTTAAAACACAAGATAGGCACTTAAATTGGAATTCCAGATAAACAGGGAATACTTTTTTTTTTTAAATCACAGTATGTCCCATAAATACTTTTTATATATACCTATGTCCCAAATATTACATGGGATATACTGATACTATAAAATTTCTCACTGCTTTTCTGAAATAGTTGTCAATCTGAAATTCAGATTTAACTGTTTTCATTTTTGTTTTGCTAAATCATGCCACCTTACCTACAGCCTACAGGTAAACCTAACAAACTGTAATAGGGTGATCATCCCTTTATCACAAAAACTGAGGGCCCACAGTGACTGTCCATATAGTTGAGTTGTTTTTCCTTTTTACTCTTATTTTAACCTTTGTGAAAACTTTTTTTTTTTTTTAAGATTTTATTTATTTATTTGAGAGAGAGACAGTGAGAGAGAACATGAGCGAGGAGAAGATCAGAAGGAGAAGCAGACTCCCCATGGAACTGGGAGCCCAATGTGGGACTCAATCCCGGGACTCCAGGATCATGACCTGAGCCGAAGGTAATCGTCCAACCAACTGAGCCTCCCAGGTGCCCCCTTTGTGAAAACTTTTTAACCTTTGTTTTTAACCTTTGTTAGGGGCGCCTGGGTCGCCCAGTTGGTTGGGCGACAGTCTTTGGCTCAGGTCCATGTTCCTGGAGTCCCGGGATTGAGTCCCACATCGGTCTCCCTCTTTGGCAGGGAGTCTGCTTCTCTAGCTGACCTCTCTCCACTCAGGCTCTCTCTCTCTTTTTCATTCTCTCTCTCTCTCAAATAAGTAAATAAAATCTTTAAAAAAGCAAAAAAAAAAAAAATAATTGTTAAAAAGGTTAACGGGGATAGATAGAATGATCATTATTTTCTGGCAAAGAGAGACTTAAAGAATCTTTAAACAGTACATAATAACCAAACCAAACCCTTTTATCACTTGAATATTTCAAGTGAGCTATGGTTTGGTTAGGGCAGTACACATGCGTGCGTGCACACACATTGACTTTCCAGTCAAAATAGCCAGAGAGAGAGTGGCAGGGGAAGTTAGCCGGTTGTGTGACAGGAGTGGGTGTCGCGTATCTCAGAACCCCATTGCCTCTAGGAACTCATGGGGGCCTGTAGCTTCTGGGACACTGCCCCAGAAGGAATCTCACTGATTCTGAGAAGCTTGGTTTTTACTGCACTCACTGTGCTTTTATCCTTGGGGTTTTAAATCTTGGATATTGTACTCACAGTCTGAACACTTGGCGTCAAGGGAACATTTTAAACACTGGTTTCCCCTGGTCTTTGAGCGCAGTGCTCAGCATCACCAATTGCACATCTTCATTTTGCGTTAGCACCCATGAGTCCCTGACCGTTATTTTGGAGTGTGCCATTCCTTGTAGACCTTTACACCGCATTGCTCTTCCTCTCCACTATGCATTGGAAATCCATTCCTTAGAAAGGTTATATATGCCCTGGCATACATAGAGATCAGGGTTCAGGTGTAAAGACTAGAATCCAGTTTCGGTGGAAAAGCATTTCTAATAGCATATTAAACGGAATACAGTCTCATTGGGATAAATGAAGAAATGATCTGGATTGAGCATTGATAGGTAACCTCCAAAGCTGTGACATAAAGTACAGGGCAGTTGCTCCCTACTCTGTGATGCAGAACTGCCTGCTGAATTTTGGAAGCTGCTATTACAGCTCTTGGCTCCAGAACCTCACTGCCACGCCCTGACAGAAAGTCCCTGTGTGTGATCAGGGAGCAACCATCATTCCTGCCACCTGCAGAACCGGGCAGCACATGTGACTGTCTATGCCAGCAGAACAGATAGCCATCTTCCTGTCTTGCAGCACCCACAAAGCTAGTAAGCAGATATTGGGAGTTCTGCTAGTGTTAGAAGAGAACTCCAAATGCTTCCAGTCATACTTGCAAGGAAAACCAGCAAAAGACATGACCTCTACTTCACTTCCAACTTATTAACCTTGAGCAATATGGAGATTGGTCAAGCCTTAATCACAAACTACGAGAGGGTCCTTGATGTGATTTTTAGCTTTCCAGCCAATAGAGTACAAGACACTCCAGTGGGTGGTTAAAATGGGCTGTTGAATGTCAGTGCACCATAACCAGGATGTGTAACCTTGTTTATAAGTGACAGTTACAACGTATTAATTCATCTGCACAGTATAGAAAGGAAAAATCAATAAAGGCCATGTCATAAGGATCTCAGATGCCATTTGGAAAATGCTTCTGAGTTCATTCTGTAACATCATTATTATTTCCATCTGTAAGGTCATCTACCAATTCTTAAACAATGGCAAGCTTTTTTCCTGGCCTTAAATTCATAACCGGTTGGAATGCAGAACTTATGACAGATAATTCCATGTTTTACTGGCAGTGTTTCACAACCATTTTATATACAAGGTAAAGCTTCTATATATGGTTGTATCTTTATTCAGAAGCCTTCGCTGTCAAATGAAGCCTGACTCCCGAAAGGACCCTAGGTAGGCAGTACTATTGTGGCCATTGCTGTGAATGGGGCTCAGAAACTGATTTCAGAATTAATCTACCTTGATGGGTTCTACTTTGGTTCCTCCAGACACAAGCAAGTAACTTGATGGGACTGAATTTCCTTCCCTTTGATGATGGCTGGATTGATGCCAAGTGGGTCATACTCAGATCCGCTCTATTTTTTTTTTGTTTCTGGTATAACCATCACTCCCACTGTCATTACCATTATTTTGTCAAATGGATGCAAACTGAAAAGGTTCTTTAGGAAATGGTGAGAGGCAAATAGGTTAGAATTATTGATCTCCAGAAATATTTATAAGGCAATCACATCTGTTTTTTCCCTTGGGATTTTCATTTTGTGTAAGGCATAAGGAAATCCACATCATCAGTTCACCTAGTTTTTATACAGACGTAGAAATGTTGGCAAGTAACTTCAAAAGAAACATCAGTTAACAGCTTGAGTATTGAAGTATGGTTCTTCCTTTTATATTACTTGAGGAACCATTGTTGTATAAAAATCACAGTGCAATAAATGCAATAAAAATCATCTTTATTTATCAAAATAACATTTATTACCAAGACATGAAAAATGAAACTGACAAAGTAAGTTACACATTCCTATCAATCTTTTGAAATTTTCATGGATTTTCTCAATAAAAAGGCCTTACTTGCAAATTCCATTTGAGCTATTCTAATCAAATTTTCTTATAAGCTGGTTATAATTGTTAACAGTCCCTTTTGGGGAGATAGATTATATATATATATATATATATATATAGAGAGAGAGAGAGAGAGAGAACAACAAAAAGATAGTGTAACTATAAAATGTAAATCAAAATTCTTGATTTCTGTAACCTTTAGAGTGTTATTTATGGAATTTTTTGGTATGAAAATTTTGCCAAGTGTACATTTAGTAAGTTCTATTCTTTTGAATTGCTATACTAGAATAAAAATATTAGAAAAATAAAAATCATGAGAATTAGAGCTAAGTTTCTGTCATAATTCTTTAATAGCAACCCTGTGCCCCACCTAACATATTTTTTTAAACTTTCACTTGGGATTATTACATATGCTCATCAGTCGATGAATACTTGCAGAGGAAAATGAGTTACTGGAGCAGATTAATCATTTGGCTTATAATGTTTGCTTACTGGCTTAAATAACTACCAATAACTGTTCTGCTAAGCTTCTACTCAAAAATCCCAATCTTTTTTCTTTGTGTTTGCCTGTCTTCCACACACATTCAGTTGTATAGATTACTGTCAGGTACATATAGAAGAGAGCACTTGCAAGGGTAATGTATTTTCTGGCATTTTAGTTATTCAACCAGCATTTTTTAACACCAGCCCACATGCAGAATCCCTGACTAGTGGCTCTTATTATAAAGGCGAACATAATGGTTCCTATACTTAAAAGTTTGAGAAGAATCCTTGAGGTTTATATCATATTGCCCATATTTTTAAAAATATCTATATCCAGATTTTTATGAACTTTTTTGTAGAATAAAATGTTTTCATTGAACAAAAACAATTTCTAATATTTCAAGTTTTCTTAATTTATTAGAATTTTTTTAATTAAGTGTAATTTAATTTAATGTCAACCATGCAATTCACATGGCTCAAATTGAGATTTTTAAAAGAAAATACAGTGAAAAATCCCTCTCTTTCTCTTGTCCTCCAACCAGCCAGTTTCCCTTCCCCAGAAAAAGTGAATGTTGGTTTGGGTTAGGTTCAAGAGCATATAAAAGAAAACTCACATATTATTGACTCAAATACTTAAACAGAGTAGTTCTACAATGTCATCAGGGACTTGGATTTCTTCTATCATTTTCATATGCAACTTTGTAACTTTATTTAACAATCAGTGGTTAGTTCTTATCCACAGTGACTGTAAATTTTTGAAGGTGATGACAGGTAAGTAGGCAGCCCACATACAGAGCTCATTTGGTCAGTCTTCATCCTCACTCTCTTTTCTGGATAATCACACATGGATTACAGTATAGGACATTCCTGTTCCTTTGGTCCAGGCAGCTTTGTTGAGTCTGGTGTCCATGTGCACATCTGGCTTTTCCATCTTCTTCACAGCAAATTTCCAAGTTCTTTGAGTGCCCAAGGTGCAGGCTTGCAAACATCAGTGATGTGTTCGCTGGTCACCACCTCACTGAAGGCAGGCACTGCTCTCTTCACCGTCTTTCTTCGTGGGAGCCATTCCGTCAGGCCCAGGTTAGGAGGGACAAAAATGGGGGTCTGCCCCTTTCTGTTTTTATCTATCTCCTTTAGCTTCTAATCTCAAGGCTGCCTCTTGGTCCAATTTGGCTGCTGGAATGCCATCTGTCATTTCTGTATTCCAGGGAGGGGAAAGAAGCCAAGAGCCAAATGGCACGACTCAATAAAGAACTTTTTCCAACAACACCCAGAAGAGGTGATGTAGGGAGACATTCTGATCCCAGAGTACTTTATATGAAAGGCTTGCCTGTAGTAGGAGGGCCACAAGCCGCGTGACAGAAAGTAGTACCAGCACTGGAATGTTACCAAGGCCAACAGTGGCAGAGGACAGGCTTCACTTATTTATCCAGTTTGCCTAGGCTCAGCATTTTTTCATCACTTCCGTGTAAAATAGCTTGCCTTTTAATCCATTCTCCATTAAAGCAGAACATCTTATTAAGTAAAATTTTACTTAAAAATATGAAATAGAACTAATATCGAGTATTGCATTTGATAGATGTCTTTCCTAAGTTAAAACAAATGTAGCTTTTTATACGTGCTTGGGTCTAGTTCAGATTACACATGTGCCTATGTCCCATTTCACTAATACCCCTTTTCAAGCAGGACATTTTATTGTATGGCTTAATTTCAAAGGAAAAAAAGTTCTGGAAAGGAGAGGAATAATATGAGGTATCACAGAAAAAGAGCAGTCTACTGTTTATTTGTGCTAAAAACTGTGAGGGCTTTTAAGAGACATCCATTTCCTTTCCAGAGGCTCCATGAGCTAACCCTCAGGAAAAGTAATGGACTATCAGTGGTCATTACAGTATACTTATTTCAGGGCTGAAATTCTGAATTTTTTTTATATAAATTATCAGATGTAGGGGGAAAAGCTTTTTTTTGAGATGGCAGTGTCATTAAAATATATGAATGTGAAGTATCTATTACTTCTCACAGAGACCTTCATAAAACATATGGAGATCTGTTCCTTAATCTGTTTTCTTTTTTCAGCTTTATTAAGGGATAATTGACAAATAAAATTGTAAGGTACTTAAAGCGTACAGTGTGGTGATTTGACATCTATACATTATGACAGAATTTCCCCACTGAGTTACTTAAAACATCCATCAGCTCACATAGCTACCTACCCCCCCTAAATTTTTTGGTAAATACTTTTAAGATTTACTCTCTCAGCAAATTTTAATTCTGTAGTATAGTGATATCAATTTTAATCACCACATTATATATTAGATTCTCGGGCCTTATTCCTTCTATCACAAAATTTGTACCCCTTTACCAGTTGCTCCCTGTTCCCCTCCAATTCTCCAACACTTGGCAACCCCTTTTCTACTCTTTGTTTCTAGGAGTTTCATGGTCTTTTCGATTCCACACATAAGTGAGATCATTCAGTATTTTGTCTTTTTCTGTCTGGCTTATTTCATTTAGCATAATGCCCTCCGGGTGTTCACCCATATTGTTGCAAATGACAGGATTCCCTTAGTTTTCTTAAGACTGACTAATAGTTCATTCTGTGGTGTGTGTGCATACATTACAAAATGGAATATATGTATGTGTATACATACCTGCATGTAAAAAGGACTATCTATTATTCACATATATATCACACTTATTGATGCATTCATTCACTGATGGACACTTCCATTGTTTCCATTCCTTGTCTATTGTGAGTAATGCCGCAGTGAACATGGGAGTGCAGATATCTTTTCGAGATAATGGTTTCATTTCCTCCCTAATCTTTTTGATAATTGAAAACCAGCTCAAAGTGTTACTCTTTCGAAATACAGCCTACCAAAAGAATTTAACAAATAACAGTTACTTTATAAAAATAATATTACTTGTTTCTGCCTTTCTCGACATGCCCTTAACCAAAAATGTCTCAATTATGCGTAATATATGGCATTAATATATGTTCATTTTTAGAAGACATTACCGTTTGACTTTGGAAGCTTGCTTATGGTGATCTCCTTTCTGCCTAGTGTCATCCTAACACATCACATTAAGCTAATTTATTAAGCATTTAACATACAGTAGTTATGAATAGGATTAGGTAGTCTGTTTTATTTAGGCCACCGTGGTGTTTATAATTTCTAATGCTTTTCCTTGAATAAGACACTGTCACTATTTCTGAAAATTTGAATGGGTTGTCAAGGGCTATTAGCTATTAGTTATTCCAATAGATTTCAGAACAAGAGGAATTTAGCTTTGTTAATTACAAGGACATATCATAGTACCTTCTTTAAAGGTTTAGGGTCTTGTTAGAGTTGTTTTTGTTCTGTGATACTCTTTTTAAACAGAGGAAAGTGAAGTGTGGGATTTTTCCTCACCGCACGCAACGTGGTATCAGGAAGGTGGCCAACAGCGTGAGCTTGGCCTTTAAGCCCATTTCCTCACTGTAAAACTGTAATAGTAGTTCCAACCCTGAATGGTTGTTATGAGTTTGAAGATGAATTGACATCTGAAAGGACCTGGCTAGCGTCTGGTATAGACTAGTTCAGTAACCATTGATTTTTCTTTCTTTCTAATGTTAAAATTTCATGTTGTGTGTTTAGTGATCTGTGTAGAGATGATTAGAGATAAAAAGTTCAGTAGTGACATATAAGATTGTCCATTTTAATAACTCTCTCTTTTTGATTTGGAGCTCCAAAGCTAATGCTTTGGAAGATTTATCCTCCTATACCTATAATTCTCTCCGTTGCTACCATATCAATGGTGGCAGTGTTGGGGTAGGTTGGTGGCTGTGTGGGAAAGTCACCAATGTTTTTCTTGGATGGTAACTGAAAACATAATCATGAATTTTTATTTTGTTTTGTTTTGTTTTGTTTTTAGTTCTGTAGATATATTCTTACTCCATAATATCCAGTTAAAACCTAAGGATAAGCACATTGCTAGAAAGTAACATTTCTTCCCAAGAATCTGAGTGACTGATCAGACTGTAGACACTTGGCCTTGTTTGAATCAGAATGAGAGGGCCTTTGGGTGACAAATTAATGCAGGACTTGTAACTAGACAAAACAATAGAGACTACAAGTTTATGCCACTGTGGATCACTGTTTGGCACTGAAGGCGACTGGCTGACAGATGGCTATCCTCTGTGCAGACTCTTAACTAGGCCCCTGAGAAAATTCTTAAAAATACTTCAAGTATTTACAGCTTAAATCAATGCATCTAGATTAAAAATTGAAAATTTAGAAGTCGTACTAATATGTTAAAAATTCTTAACATTTTAATGATAAGATTTTTTAACCGTTTCATAAACTCAGAGTAGTTATAAGATCATTATAAACTTACTGGGTTCTTTGTTTTCTCCTGAAATTCTAGTTGCCCTCATTAGTCCTCTATTTTGATTCCTATTTCAAATACCAGCTGTCCTGGAGTGTCCTATCAGAGATCTTTGATATGTTTTACAGATAATATGTGCATGCTTGATGCCCACTGCCCTGTGTTTCTGCTGCATTTTGTGATTGTTACCACAGTGTAGAAAATTTTAAAGATAAAAAATTAAATCACAATTTTTTTTATCATTACCTTTTATTTTTTAATAGACTCACCTGTCACTGTAGTCATGGTCGCCATGAAGGAATGCCGGCGTATGATGTGCATTGTGAAGCAGTCAAGTATTCCCCAGTTGATAGATAGTTCATCTCATTTAAAACAGAAATCATGGACTGAATATATTTTATAATATTTCTGTCAGACCCACTCATTTTATGTGTTAAGGAACCTAATAGAGGGAGCATAAAATCAAAGAGCAGGTTTCAAATCCAGCTTCTGTCACTTATAGTGTGACCTTTTTTGAGTTATTTAAGCTAGCTTAAGTTCAGTTTCATATTTATAAGATGGAGATAATAGCTATAATATCTACTTCAAACGGCTTTTATGCACACAGGAAGCTATTCAGATGTGAAGGGTTTAGGATGTTGCCTGGTACCAGGCACATCCCCAGGAGAGGGACACTTATATTTTTGTTGTCGACATCAACTTCATTTTCATTTCCTTTGAATTAACATTTCTTATATGCCCGAGCCCAGCATTATTCCTGTGAATGTAAGAAAGACAGAATTGTGACTATTCATTTTAATATAAAAATTTTCATCAAAATATTAATATGTCTGTAACCAAATTCTTATATAACTGGGGGTATCTGTTAAATGACATTTGTGCATTTAGATTTTCATTATAATTGACATTCATATAGCTCATCCACTTAAAAAAAAAGATTTTTTTTTTTTAAACTTACTCTTACCCTTTTGCAAAGAGTAGTCTTTACCAAGTGCTCGGTGATATCATTATATTCTTGCACACCCTGAAAAATATTTTTGTGTGAGCAGGTGCTGTGTGCTTCTACTTACATACCGTATTTACTTCTCACAATAAATGCAGCAGGTGAGGATTTCATCGTCATCTTCGAGAAAGAGAATATGAGTCTCAGAGAACTTTTAGGGTTTGTTCAAAGTTACACCTGGCCTTGTGTCACTATTAATTTTATTAAATCACCTCTACTTTCCATAAGTGCTACAACTGGGACAAACTGTGGGTATTTCTTCTCTGTTTACTGGGGAACAGACTGTGCCTCACTCTAAAGAACATTCTAACAGTATCATAAAATGATGGGCTGACTTCCCTTACCAGTTGTGAGATAGCATAGACAGCATTGTTGCTTGGCAGGAATGTATGAAGAAATTGAAATTTATATGAATGACTGAGTTTATATGAAAGACCTTCCAAAGCTCCAAATCAGGACTTGCTAAAGATTTGTTTTCTCATACCCTCCTCTAATCAGGTGCCATATCCAAAAGATCTTGCCTTCTCAAGGTTTCTTTAGAAACCTCAAAAACATAATGCTACAGAACAGATGCATTAAACAAATATTTGATTACCTACCATGTGCCGGGAACTTGGCTAAGCAGGTAATTTGTGAGTTCTTGAGGTGAATTTTGAATAACTCTTTGAGGACAGAGACAATGATGTGCCCTCATTAACATCTAGGTAATAGATGGTTCTATAATAAATGGTAACAAATGTCTACTCACCAAAAGCATTTTTCTTATAAAATGAGCTGTATGTTCCTTGCTGGCAAATGGAATTGCATATGCTCCATACCCACAGCCAGCTCCTTGAGCACCACAGTCAGCCTCTTAGAAGACAAAAAAGCTTAGATTTCATAATGAATGAGATAATAAATACCCCTCTTGTTTAAGGTACTTTAGTCACAATCTGTCTCTTGAAGGTAGAGCATCCTCACTGATGGAGACAGGAGGAGTGGATGGGGCACTCCGAAGGTAAGATTGAGGATGTAGCATCTTGTTAGAGGAAGAGGGAGAAGGAAAAAAGTAAACATATAAACAGAGATTTGAGATCTTGAAATTTAAATAAAAATTGTTTTTAGATTTCATTGAAGGCGCGATGGCATTATCAAAATCTTGGATTCTTTTTAACCTTCCTCTTGCTCCCCATGGCTCTTGTCCTTGGGCTCATAGACTCATGCTTGCAAGATAATTGGCCTCATCCACAGTCAGCCAATTCAATTCTCTTGAATTTGTGTTTTTAGGAAGGTAAATCTTTCTCAGAAGTCCCTTAACAGACTTTGTGAGTCTTAGTGGCCAGAACTAGGATAATTCTTCAATCCAAAACGCCTCTTACCTGGAGTATTCTAACAACCCCGCCAACTACTCCTCCTCCCTTGAGTCTTAACGCACTTGAATCCAACGAGTGCCACCATAGTTTTCTACCCAAGATACAGATCGAATCACATCATTCCATTGTTTAAAAATTGTTGGGCGCTTCCCTTCGGATACTGTTCCCCCCAACCCCTTCCCCATCCCAGATCACCCTACAAAGTGCATGCATTAAGTCCTCAATGGAAGTGGATTGTATTCTAGTTCTATTAATTGTGAACTATTCATAAATACATTTTAGATCAGATATTGAGGTTCTTTTTTTATTTAAAAAAATAGATCTTCAAGTCACTACAGATGGTGTATTATAGAAAGAAATAGGATTTATTATGCACTTCTTGTGGGTCATGTACTATACTTGGAGTCCAGGATTAAACCAAACACAGTGTTGACTTCAAGAAGCCTGCAGTCTAGAAAGGAAGACTTATTAGAATGAACAAGTAATTTCAAGGGTAATAAGTGGGAAGAAAGAAGAGGGTGACAAAAGACTCAATACCAGGAAGACTTTGAGCTTTCCCAAAAAGATGATGTGTTCAATAAGAACTGAATGTGTCTGCGTGCAGAAGGGGGGTTTGTGGCATAGGGTCTGGGAGAACGAGGGGTAGGTTGGCTGGAGGACACTAAGGAGGACACTGCGATGATCTGGATAAGACTTCATGGTGGCTTGGACTACAATTTTCTTTTTAAGATTTATTTATTTATTATTAAGGGTGGGAGGGACGGGGGGCGGAAGAGAAAGAATCTCATACAGACTCCCGACTGAGTGCTTAGTCCCACTTGGGCTTGATCCCACAACCCCGGGATCATGACCTGAGCCAAAATTAAGAGTCCAATGCTTAGCGTCTGACTGAGCCACCGATGTGCCCCTTGGACTAGAATTGAAGCAGTGAGGGTAGACAGAAAATACTGAACATGGTAAAGGGTTGTATGTGCAGAATAAACATGGGACTAATGAGTTACTGACTTGAGCAGATCGATAAGACTATTGTTTCCTAAGGAAAGGATCAAGGCTTGGTTAGAGAAAGAGGATCCCAAAAACATTTGGAAAAAGTATGTCGGCAGCCACCCAGTCAGCCACTTGGAGAACTAAAGTGCTGTTCAGGATATTGCCATTGCCACAAGGGTGCTGTGCTGTCCTGATGATACACCTTCTTCATGTCTCTGCCTCTGTTTCTTGTCATTGCCATTAGATGTAATGTCTATACCTTTCTGGCATATGTTGACCCTGGTTTTCTTGACTTTATGGCTCTAACTCACTGCCTTCTCTCCGTTTCTTGATTTTAATGTCCCTATGCTTTTTGAGCCCCTCTACGTGTTTAATTGTCCCATAAAGCAAGTTGACAGATTGAGTTAGAGAATACGAAGTACAGAATGTCCTGTAGGGCAGCATCTCCTACCCGCTGCCCAGAGAGCCATCACTACTGCTGCAGAATGGAAAGCATGACACCTTTTTTTCTTTTGTCCATTCGTGCTATAAATTGTTTTTAGCATTAACTCTAAGTAACACTAGGTCATGGGAAGAACACATGCCTTGTAGTTATTAAAACTTTGATCTAACTTCTGGCTTTTCTGTTCATCAGATATATGAACATGAGCCAAGAATTATTAAGTTCTCTGTGCCTTGATTTTCTCATCCGTAAAAGAGATACAACATATCTTGGCTTGTTCTAAGGATTAGAGGGAGTAGTACAAGTTAACGGGTCTAGTGTATTCTTATCTGGCATTAGGGGTGGTGGTAGCAGGAGTGATAACCAACGAGGGAATCACTGAGGCAAGGGGAATAGTGTGGAAGGCATGGAGGTAATGGGAGCTTGTGATCATGACTCTTGTGGGGGTGGTGACAGTGGATTATACACAGAAAAAACTGCCCTTGGCTCAGAAGGGCTATGGGTAAGAAAGGCACTCAAAGCTTCAAGGACTGTCCAGTACAAAGGAGTTTTTAAATTTAGTTGGGCTCTATTGTTAGGAAACAAATCACTATGCTCACTTAAACTTGGACCTTGGAGAGTGTATTTTATGAGTTCAACGCTGAATTACTTTCACAGTTCAAGAACACTGACAAAGTGACTTAAAAGTGTACAACAATTATCTAACTATTTCAGAAAGTCAATTTAGAGGTGGAAAGTCTGTATTAAAATGGAAAGAACAATGCTCACTTGCATGTACTTTAAAGAGCAAGTTAAAGCCTCGCTTCTTGGCCAAAGTGCATTATAGTCATTCAATTATGTCCTTTGAGCTTTTCTGTCTTTTTGACAGAACAAACTGATTTCAAAGTATAGCTTTGTTCTCTGTAATAAACTGTTTTGTATAAAAACTTGCAGGCAGAATTCAGATCACAGTGTGAATATTCTCTTTGTTTTAATTATTTCCAATACTTGTTCATTTGAACAGCTTTAGTGAAAAAAAACTTCTCAGAAATAAACAACATGCAGTAAACATGTTTAAGAAAATAAATATAGGGATGTTAATCCTAACACTTGTTAAGCCTTTAGTTTATAGACCGGTCACTATGCTGAGATATTTACATATATTATCTTAGTAATCATAACAGTCATGAGATGGAAAGCAGTATTATCTTCATTTTAAAGATAAAGAAACTAAAACTTAGACTTCCCCAAGCTCACGTGCCTTGGGAGAGACGGAGCCCGCATCTGCACTAAATGTTTTTAACTACACTGTTGATTGAGCAAGTTCTTTATTATTCCCTCTTCCTTGATTGGCGATAATTGGATTAATAAAGACTGAGTTCAAATTCAATGGAAGTTGGATCCTATACTTTGAGAGCTGAATCTCTGATTTATTAATATGCCCCTAATCTCCTCCCATATTTTTAATTGCATGCCTTTTTCAAATTACGGCTTGGGTTATCATTTGTTGTAGATTAAAGGCAGAGAATACATTTAAAATAATAATAATGAAGCTTGGGTTTTTTCCTTGAAGTCTATAATAGTAGTCTGTAATAGTAAGATGTTTGCATGGAATTTTTTTTAAAGCACAACTTTTCTACCTTAGATGTCCTCATTCTCTTATTCAGAAAGACCAACTTAATAAAAGTAAATCATGTTAAATTAATAATTCTATAAAATTACAGGCTCTTTTGGAAATAAAAGTTACTCATTAAGAATATGAAAGAGTACAAGGATTGTGCCCATTTAAAAATTTTAATTTTAAATTTAATTTTAGTTTTAAAAATTAGGTACTATTTAATTTCAAATGGCTATAGATCTTCCGCATTTTTTCATAGATTCTATTGCGTTTCTATGTGTCTGAATGTGGTTATCTCTAGGTTATGGAAAAACCGATGATTTTTAAGTTTCATTATTCATTTTATCTCTCATACCAAGCAATTAAGAAAAATCTTTGACAGTAATTTTTTTTTTAATAAATTCCCTTTTAACTTAGTTTTGATTGTCCACAACAAATAGAGTTGTATTTTGGGTTTTTTTTGTTTTTTTTGTTTTGTTTTTTAAAGGTTTTATTTTATTTATGTATTTGTCAGAGAGAGAGAGAGAGAGAGAGAGATCACAAGTAGGCAGAGAGGCAGGCTGAGGCAGAGGGGGAAGCAGGCTCCCTGCTGAGCAGAGAGCCCGATGTGGGGCTCCATCCCAGGACCCCAAGACCATGACCTGAGCCGAAGGCAGAGGTTTAACCCACTGAGCCACTCAGGCACCACTGTTATTATTATTTTTTTTTAATCTAGAAGGAAAAGCAGCTTTTTATTTTGGTTTTTTAAAGGGGTAAGACAATTATAAAAACAACATATCTTACTTAAAATATTCAGAAAATGTGTTGCAGAAACAGGTCAGAGCTATGGAGATAAAAATCTGGGAATTCTCAGTAGACAAATGGGTACAGTAGATTACTTTAGAAGTAAGTGTGGATAGAAAGGAGATAATTTCCAGGGACTGAGCCCTGCAACTCCCGAACATTTAGGGCTCGGGATGGTGAGGAGGACACATGAGAACACTGAGAAGGAGAAGCAAGCAAGGCTGATATCCTGGAAGCTAAAGGGAAGGACATTTCGGAGGGAGAGAGGGAAAGCTGTGCCCAATACTGCTGAGCCATCAAGGGAGCTGAGAACTGAGAAACCACCATTGGATTTATGAACCAGGAGGCACGTGACTGAGGAGGCTGGTTTGGGTGCAGTGGGTAGGACACAGACTAACTAAAATGTGTTCAAGGGGGCACAAGAGAAAATAGAAACTGAGGTTCTAGGTAATTTTTGGAAGGCAGTTTGCTATAACCTGAGAGAGAGAAACAGGTCAGTAGGAGGAATTAGGGTCTAGGTGAAGAAATAGTATGTTGGTTTGCTAAAGAGAGCAGTGACATGAGGAGAAATTGATGACATTAGAAAAAGAAGAGTGGATTGCTGGGACTTTGTCCTCATGAGAGACCGAGGTCTGGATGCAAGTGGAGAGGCTGACCCTGTAAGTCTGCGCAGTCCGTGAGTAGGAATGGGAGGGAAGGTAGGGTATGTGGGCCACAGTGAGGCAGGTGGAAAAATGTCACCGGTGAAGAGGTCTTCCTGGTAGAGTAACTAATTTTCATTTCTTCTCCTGTAGGTGAAGAATTTTCTAAAAATGCTTTGCCAAATGGTAGTTTATTTAAACCATCTTCACGGACATATTAAACCTTGCTATGAGATGTATCATCCGCTCTTCTGGGTTAGAAACTTGGGGGAATTTAAACTTTCCAGAAATACCAGATTTTCTACTTCAGTCCCTTTGATTCCAATTGCCTTTAATATGTTCACCCAATTTTAACTTTGTAAAACCTTATTCGGCAGTTTTCTTCCTGATACGTTGTAACTGTGAGAAAGTCCATTTTATTTCTTGGAGCTTTCACATTTAACTTGAGAAAGCCCTGTTTTCCAGATATTTAACCAGTTTCTAAATTACTTAACCAGGTGCCAGCGTAGTGCATTTAATGTACCAAGTAATGATTACTGATTGCTGGTCAATCCATATTCTAATTGCTATTCTCCTCAAGGTATTGTTCTCTTGGGGGAAATTGTCAGCTGTTCAATGTTTTGAGACCAGAAACATTTAAAAATGCATTAAAACTTAAACTTGGAGCTTGCTAGAAACACATTTAGCTGGCTTTACTACTAGGTTCTAATCACTTCTTTCATGTAATGAATATGACTTCATTTTGTGTTAAAGTCTGTTTTCTCAGGCAGATGGATATAACCATTTTCTGAAATTATTGCCACAATAACTGCTAATAATATAATCATAATTACTTCCTTGGATTTATATGTATGTGTCAATTCTGCTCAATCAAAATATTCCCATGGAAAATATGTTGGTAATATAAAATATTAACATATTTTTGTTGGCCGTTTCAGTGTGGGGAAATCAATTTAACTCTGTTGTCCAAAAATGCTAATATAACGAATCTAAATTATCAATAATAATCTGAGAATGACTAACAGGAGAGAAAAAAGAAAAGGAAAAAAGGTAACCTCTCCTGGCTACTTTATTTCCTGTTATTTGTAGCAGATCTCTCATAATTGAGGCTTATTTTGTTCAGGAATCTAGATAACAAAAGAAGTAGTCTCTTAAAGTGATGTCTTAGTGCTTATGGACTTTTTTAATAGTTGCTGAATAAAAATGTCACAGCATTTTGGAAGGTATATGAAGAAAATATAATGAACTAACTTAATCACCATTATTCGCAACAAACATTCAGTTCCGTAGATTATATTTTATTCAGGTTCTTAATGTTTCTCTTTTCTTTCTTCTCCCCTATTTGACCTGATAACTTCTTACCCGAAAATGGGAAAAGTTGACTCTCTTTCTTTACTGCTGTCTCTTGTTAGACACATAATATTAAGTTTGCAGGTGATTCAGAATCAGAAGATGTAAAAAAATACATATATGCATGTGTCTTAAGTGGGTAACAACAACATATGAGGAAAACTGAAGCATTATGGGCACAGCTCAGTATGAGGAAACACAAAATAGAATTGTTAAAGACCTCCTTACTAAGATTAGCACAGTAAAGTGTTGCCGCCTCAGCTGTGAAATACAGGCTTTGTGAAATCTAGAAACTTCTTGTACCGTCAAGAAATTCCTTTTACCATTCTTAATATACTTCTGTATTGTTAATATATGAGTTGTTCCTCCATGTATTATTTCTCACTTTTCACTAGCATTGCATCTTTTAAACTGTGTGTTTAACCATAGACTACGATAATGAAACAAAATACTAAAATACTTATTTCAACAATATTTTGACTCTCACAAACATTCCAGTTTCTTGAAATTACCTTCAGAGTCAGTTTATAAGCCACACAAGAAAAGGCCTTCATAGTCTTCCCTCATTGATTAGAAATGATTTTATGAGTTTTGTTGTTGTTGTTGTTGTTGTTGTTATTGTTTTAATCAAACTTTCAAAGGGCTTCTAATTTTTTTTCTAAGGTTAAATCTACCCTCAAGGGGAAAATTTTCTGCTACCATTGAAAACAAAGATGCTGTGGGCCCTGAGGGCAATTACAGAAAAATTGGCAGATTGTTCTGAACAGAGAGAGGAGCATCAAGGGAGTAAGAGTGTGACTTCCCCCAGAAACTTTTGAAGGGGTTTCTTGTTAATCAGGGTGCTCATATATTTAAAACTCCATCGTTGCTCTCTTGCCATGAGCCAAGAAAGTACATTTTGGGTTTGGGGATTTTTTTTTTTTTAATCTCTTTTTTGCTCATCTGTTTCTTGGGGGAGGGAATATGCTCTATTCACTTCTGAATGCCCAACCTTTAATATACTGTTTGGCACATAGCAAGAGCCCAGGAAACGATGGCAGAATAAATATCTATTTCTTGGGAAGACAAATCAGTTCATCTTTACTTAAGAATCATGTTTATTTAGGTTTTTCTTGATTTTAACAATGCAGTGGTCATAAATTCATTCTTCCAATCTTTTCACATTTTTGGAAAACTGAGGATACAGATGTGAAAAAGAGACATAAACCCCCAGCCCTTCCGGAGAATAAATTCTAAAGAAAGAGCATGATAAACTAAATAAATAAAATAATACTGTGTTAGATGATGAAGTAGGCTATGGAAAAATAAACAAGGAAACACCTGCTTCGGGATGGTGGTGGAGCTGGTAGCCAGTCATTAGCTCACTTGGATAATAGAAGCACTGAGGACCAGAGCAACTACCTTTGCAGAGAGGAGTCTACATATCTCTTATAGCTACAGTCGAGGCATGTATAGCTGCCCCTGTGAGGTGATGTCTGTAGCTGCTAAGGCTAGAGACTGGGAGTGGTGCCTTGACCCCGGAAGTGGGGTATCAACTTCAGAGCAGTGAAACTAGCCAAGTTTTGGCAGTTGTATGCAGCTGAACTGGCAGAAAGAAAGACTGGAAGGGCCTCAGCAAAGAGTCGGTTCTCCCTCATGATGTTTACTATATTCTGAAGTCCAGGACAGTGAGGAGTTGCACAAGATTAAAAGTAAACAGAAAATGTTTTGTTGACGTTTCCTGAGATTCCTGCCAGTAAATCGCATAAAGCTCTAGAAGACTCTATCCTAGGAGCTAGGAACTGGGGCAAGTCAGAATGGACTCTTACTTAATCTGCTACTTCATCTAGAGTCAGCTCAGTCCCTGACTGGATTAAGGTAATCATTCCCTTCCTCCTAAAAGAGGGAAAAAAAAAAAAAACAAATCATTGTTTTGATCTTTGTTTTTTAATATGTAGATTATATCCAGACTTCTAATAAGGCATTCCTAGGGATGTCAAAGATAGGACATATGAACATATACACACACACCCACACACACACACACAGATTAGTAATACGCAGAGAATTCTGACATTAGAGTTATTACACAAGGGCTTTAATTGAGATTAAAATATTTAAGAAAATAAAATAGATTAGAAGATGGAGTGTTTTACTGAAGAATTAGAATCTCAAAATTAAGAATAAAATGGAAATTCGAGAATTGAAAGATACAAGATCTGAAATTAAGTAGATGGGTAAAATGATGAATACATGTCAATTTAGACAAACAGAAAACAAAATTGGTGAGCCAGAGACAGCTGGAAAATATCCAATCAGAAGCATAGAAAGGAAAAATAGGAAACACAGAAAATAGTGTAATAGATATGAGACACAAAAAGGCTTAACAGCACTATCCAATAGACATGTCATGGCAGGACACATATGTAATTGAAACAGTTGAAATTAATTTTAATTTACTTAACCTTATGTATTTAAGTATCATTTCAACATATAATAAGCATATAAGTATTAATCAGTTACTTTGTTTTTACTCATGCCAAGTCTTTAAAATTGATACATATTTTATACTTCACCACATCTCGTTTTAGACTCTCCATTTCAAGTGCCCCATAGTCATATGTAGCTATGGCTACCATATTAGACAGCTCAGATTTACATCCTTATAATTAGAATCCCAGAAGGAAGAGAGGGAAAAATCAGAAGCAATATTTTTTTAACAGTGGGTAGGAAAGGGGGTAGAGAATTAAATATTGACATTGGGGAGGACACAAGGAGTACATAGTTTTTTTTTTTTTTTTTTAAGATTTTATTTATTTATTTGACAGAGAGAGATCACAAGTAGACGGAGAGGCAGGCAGAGAGAGAGAGAGAGGGAAGCAGGCCCCCTGCCGAGCAGAGAGCCTGATGTGGGACTTGATCCCAGGACCCTGAGATCATGACCTGAGCCGAAGGCAGTGGCTTAACCCACTGAGCCACCCAGGCGCCCCAGGAGTTCATAGTTTTAAATAAAGACATTGTGGGGAGGTTTCTGGGTGTCTCAGTCATTTAAGCATCTGCTTACTACTCAGGTTATAATCCCGGGGTCCTGGGTTCAAGCCCCGCTTGGGCTCCCTACTCAACTAGGATTCTGCTCGCCCCCCAACTCATGTTCTACTCTCTTTCTCTCTCTCTCAGTATAAGTAAATAAACTTTAAATAAATAAATAAAGACATGGGAGGGCGTCCTCACAGGGCAATATTTGAGGATCGAAATGAAGGAGATGAGGAAGTAAGTGAGCCCTGCAAATGGATGAGAGTTAGAAGACTGAAGGCAAGGGCCTGAGGCAGGAGTATGATGGGATTTTTTTAAAAAACATCAAGGAGCCTGGTGTATGATGGAGGGATTAACTGGGAGACAAGGACATTATATCAGAGAAGCACAGCGAGCCAGATCATATAAAGCCTCAATAGACTTCTTAATATTTATTTAGAAGTAAGGAATACATATATTTTGTTTACTCACTTTATAATAAGGGGGGGTACTCAAGTTTTAAAAATTAGCTTTGGGTTTTCTGCTGTTGTTAATTTAAAAAAAAAAAGAAAATGTCCTGAGAGAGACTAGTACAGTCCTATAATGCCTTTATAAGTATACCACTAAATATGTAGTGGGAAGAGTAAGGGAAGATGGGGGGGTTTTTTTTGAAGTTGGTTTTCAGAAATCCATTTCTTTTTCCCCTAGTCCCTAGAATATGATCAAACTCTGTTAGCATATTTTTTTTAAATAATAACCTTTTCCACACTGTGAATATACCTAGCAAGAAAATCAATACAGTTATTCATTTCCAGATTTGTTACATGTGTTTTTTTTTTTTTTTTAAGATTGAAAATAACCACATTCCATTAGTGAGTTAAGCATGGATTTTTTTTTTTTAAATTGTAAGTGGCTCAATCTAAAGTATATTATATGTTAGGATCAAGAAGAGATCTAGTTAAAAAGGTAAGACACTTCCTTATCTGACAAATGAAGGTTGTAAAACTGAGGATACCTAGCTCTTGTAGATGGTCTTCTTGCTCAGAATTATGTAAAAATGTAATTCCTATAGCCAATCTGGGAAAATAAATATGAATCTTCATTTTCTGAGGTTGGATGAGACAATTATGGTAAAGGATCTGTCTTAGAAAAAGAAAAGTGATAAGAAAAGGTAGACGAGTATGAGGACTCAGTTTCTTCAAGGATTGATATTAGCTTGCTTTACACTTCTACACGTAATCTAGAGAAAAGTAGGACTCAGTGAAATATCAGAGGTTTTAGAGAATACAGAACTTTCTAGTACAAAGTCAATAAGTTGGTAAGGGTCCTTGGGAAAAACCATGCAGCTCTGTGTAGGTGGCCATTTGAGTGTTGAAATGGGCAAATGCAACATTCTATAGCTGGTCATTCAAAATCCAGTATACATATATTCCTGTGTATGACTTTGAAGCAGTGGCTTTTTTCCTTTTTGAAAGGTACCTGGCCAGTTCCTTTGACAATTCAATTAAAATTATGAACCATTTCCCTAGGGAAAAAACTCAAAATCCCCACAATAAGAAATCAGGTTTAAAGGTAGTGGTCTTAAATTCACTAAAAAGTAACAAAATGATTTTCCTCAATCCATTCACTCAGTAAGTGAACAAATATTTATTGAACTTCAGTTATAAAGTTGGTCCTAAATTAAGTACTGGAAATACACAGAGACCAAGACAAATTTGGCAGCAGACCTCACATAGGTTACAATTGGGGAAAGAGATAGATTAAGAATGCATTTATGTCATAATGTGATAACTGCTGCCACACCCTTGCCAAAAATGTTTTGGACACTTCTGGAAAGGCACCTAATTCAGACTGAACGGTGGACAAAGGGATTTCAGAGATAGTTGTGAGGGGCATCTAACTGATATCCAGTGGTTACTTTCAGTCAAATTTTTAAAAATTCTATATTTCAAAGATTTAGTAATTGTAGCTCTAGCATACATCAAGATGGATAAGTGGAATGAATAAAAACTAAAATGAATAAAAGGATAAAAACAATTTTTAAATGCACGATTTTTTTGAATTTGAAGATAGAGGCTGAGCGAGAGCACAATAAAATAGACATGTATATGCAAACACATATGAAATAAGTAAATTAACTTATTTACTTAAACAGGCCTGGAGAAAACTGACATTGTGTTAACAGACACTTATTTACCAAATCCCTGAATACTAGAATAAAAGATAGTATCCTTGAAGCTTGATCTGAGTAACTTCCTTTACAAAGTAAATATTTTTTAACTCATTATCCTAAAGATTGTACTAGAAGGGATTATTAATGGAATTGAAGATTTTTTATAAATTACAGAAAGACAGGAATACTAAAATACTGTATTTTACATTTAAGGTTGATTTCACAAGGATGACCAAACAATCTTTATTAGTCAGTGTAAGAAAGACTTCCTGTCATAGCAGACAAGCCCTGGAACTTCGCTAACCCAGGACAGGAAAGGTTACTTTCTCTCCTCCACGAGATGCAGTGTGGGCTGGGCAGCCTACCTCTATCACATAAGCAAATCCTCAGAAAGACCACAGTTTCTTCTGAAGGGAAAGAAAGGTGGAGAAGGCACTGGTTCTTAATAGCCTGATCCCAGATGTGACACATGTCACTTCAACCCCTTCAAAGAGATCTGAGGTAGTCACACAGCCCAACGTCATTATAGAGTAGTCCCGGAAATGTAGGAAGGCCCGTGGAATATTTGGAATATTTGGTGAGCCCTTCGTCATTACATTCTTTGAGGACACTTGTCAGTAAAAATATTACTGAGGCCTGACAAAGCAATGAATGTGTATGTGCCTGTGTTACGCACCCCTCATGTACATACACGTCCTTCTTTTCCAGAGTTCTCTAAAACAGGAAATTTTCTCTGCACCAGAGAAGTATTTGACTACTGTTACAAAGCTCTGTGGCCAAGTGATCACAGGATGAGAGGGAAAGGGGCACTTCACGGTTACACTGTAGAGAGATACGCTGTTAGCAGAATTGCTATTTCCTCCCCCTTTATCCTTCCTCAGGATGGAAGTAATGGGTTAAGTAGGAAACCGTGGCACCACTGAACAAAATAGGGACTATGAGGAAGAAGAGCTACCCCCCCCCCCCGCAACCTGGAGAAAATAAGTCTGTATTTAGACATCAGGAACTGGAAGAGGGAGAGGGAGGTGGAGGAGGCAGCATTCTGTACCCAGATAGAAACGGAGACCTGTAAGTCAAAAAAGTATTTAGCATAGAGGGGTAAAGTTTGGAGCTAAAAGCCACAGGTTGAGGCCTCGGAGCCCCATGCACCCTCCAGTGGAAAGACTCACATTTAGGGTTGATAGTAGGAGAAGGTGGAGGAGTAAGAGGATCACAGGGGCAAAGAGAAGTGGATGAGCAGATTGACCTCCGGGCCAGCAAAGGATCTGCTAAGAGGTCTGGAAGGAGACGGAAGGAAACGAATACCTCTTTCCACCCAGTTTGAGAGATTAGAAAATACAAATGAGGCATCATTCTGGATCCACACCAAGGGCCCATGCAGGGTCACGAATAGCCAGCCCTTCCCCAGTGTACTCTGCTTCCAAACACTGAACTATACACAGTCCACGAGCTGTGAGGAAGTCCTGGAGAAAGTCCAGCTACCAAGTAAGACAGAGTGAATGACAAAAAGCATTTTTTCTAATAAAAACCTGGAATTAAGAACCATCTCTGCCTAAAAGTGTTTCTGGAGAGACTGGGATGCGGGGGAGTAGATTATGAAGTCAGTATTCAAATGATGGTGGTAGAATTACCATCTCAGGATCTGGGCGGCTCTCAAAGAGAACAAATCTAGTCACACCATCTCTCATACAGATTATTGGTGTTGTCTCTTCCCTGGCCTCCCGCCTTCTCTCCTGTCCTCCTCCGGTCTGTTCTGAGCACAGCACCCAGGGTGGGCTTGCCGAAGTGTAGGTCAAACTAGGTAACTCTTCTCAGAACCCTCCGTGGGGTAAGAGACGTACAAGGCCAAAGCATCTGTCCCCCTCACGTCTACAGCCTCACTTCAGCTGCTGCTGCCCTGGCTTCGTTCTTTGCAGCTGTCTGGCCACCTTGCTGTCCCCAGAACACATTCAGTCTGTGTGCGCAGTTCCTGCTGCCTGGAACATTTTTCCTTTTAAGATATGTGCACGCTCACACGCCGTGGGTCCCTGCAGATCTCCGCTCCATTTACTTTATCCGAGAGCTTTCTTCTGACCATCCTTCGTAAGATAGCGAGCCCGATCCTTGGCATGTCTGCCCTGCCTGGGTCTCTCTGCATGCTGACCACCCTCAGACGTGTGTTTGTATGTGTCTGTCTCTGGGACCCTCCTCCTGCCTTACCCCCAGAACACAGGCTCGGGAAGGGTGGGCGTCTTCTCAGTTTCCCTCTGTTCTTCCTAAAACAGACCTTGACCTGTGATAGGAGCTCGAGATGCTTTGCAGTCACCTGTATTTCTTTTTTGTTATTAGAAAAATATATATCTATACCTATATTTCACCTTTTAAGTAACTTTAAGTAATTTCTACCCCCAATGTGGGGTTTGAGCTCACAACCCTGAGATCAAGAGTCTCACACTCTACCCCTGAGCCAGCCAGGAACCTCTGTTTCACTTTTAGTAAGACTCTTTCAACACTCCCCCAAAAGAGAACATAATGTTAGTTTATATTTGTATAAATTTAACATTAGGCATCATTATTTTGTTTCATTTTCCCTCAGCGAACACACTTGCAAGCAGCTGCTGGAGACCACCGCACTCGGCCATCCCCATTCTCCAAGGCCAATTAATCCTTGCCATGTACTGTTTGTGTTGTTCTTAGGAAATAAATTACTTCAAGCTGACTTAAGGAAATAAGAATAGTGCTGACTTTCTGTTTCTTTTAGGAAAGTAGGAATACGGCGCATTGCGCTATTCCTTTTGTCAAGATCTACAACAACAACACTTTTTCATGCAGGAATATAATGACCCTTGTTTTTTGACCATTTGCACCACAATGTTTGTGGGGCAGAGATTTTTAAAAAGATAGATAAGAGAGATATTTGCTGGTGCTCTGTTCTCTTTCATTTTGTCAAATATTATGTTCTTACTCAAGTTCTGTCATCAACTGCTATGTCCTCACGTTCGGACTCGCTGATGGAGCTGTGGTCGTAGGCTTCCCATCACTTTTACTTTCTCCTCCTTTTATTGGTTGTATTGAGGCTATAGAGGAATCTCGTGTTTCTTCATTAGAAAGATATTTTAAGTTATTCTGAGTCTTTGAGAAGACCGTTTACCACAGGGAATCAGAGATAGCAGACTGCAAAAGACTTTAAAACCCCACATTAAGCTCAGAGTGAAACTGTCATCAGACAACCAATTATTTAATTTTCTTAACGATGCTCTTTATAAATGTCAATGCAATAACCTGTCATAGGGAGAGAAATTATAGAAGAGTGAAATGTACTGATAAATGTAAAAAGCAAGAAAATAGATCTTTGAAAAGATGCTGCCCCCTATTTCAAAAGCCATAAAAGAGGCATTCTTTGGCTTATGCACATTTGGATGTATGTATTTTATTGGACTTCCCTGAGAGTTTAATTCTTGTCAATACATAATAGAGTTCTCCTTTCTTTGACTATTGTAATTTAAGATACTCGTTTTGTTTTGTTTTGTTTTGTTTGTTTTGTTTTGTTTTTTTAAAAGGCCAGGAGCATTATGTACTTCTAAACCAAATTTTATGTAGAAGCAACCATTGTTTACAAGCACAATTAACATCCCAGAATGAAAGCGTAATTATCCACTATTTCTAACCCCTTTCATGGAAATATAAAACCATTAGCACAATAAACAAGTAGCTGTTCATCAGTTGGATGATTCAAAGTTGTTTCTAAACATCATGAACACTTGTTGTTCTTTGTTTTTGTCGATAGGTAGTCTTTATTCACAGCTTGTGTAGACCTGAAAACCCAGCTTTCCATCCTCAGATTCAAGGTTGTTCCAATTATCAAAGGGGAGTCACATTCATTAAAGGGAGAAATGATTCTTAGATCTGTCACATGTTTACAACCCTACATCTGTCACAGCCAGAGGAGTACAGTCTCCTGATAACTATGATGACTAGTGGGCCTCTCTCTCTCTCTCTCTCTCACACACACACACACTCACACACACAGGTGAAATATTAGAGATATTGCTACACAAGCCTCAATTCCTTCTTTGGAAAACCTTTCTGCCCTCTTTCCGACCTTACGGGCAGCATGTGGAGCACTTTGGGGTGGCATTCCTATTTCATTTTTATGTGTCTGAAGTTTTTCAACCGTCATTAGGTCATCCACTCGTCGATGTACCACAGGCCAGTCAAGTTTTTAGTCAAGTTCAATGATTCAGTGGTTTGGAATGAAATCATCCTCATCTCCTGGGAATGTGCGATTCCTTAATTCATTTGAAATATAATTAAAAGTTCATTTGGCAAGTAACTAGACTAGAATCGCAAGTTTACTTTTGACTTTCTTTCAGGAAGTAAAGGCAAATACATCTCAATACAATGAGAGTCTGGTTTCTGGTTTCTTTATTAATGGTTTGCACAAGATCAGGAGCCTCATCATACACAAACAGAGAAAATATAAAGTACTGTAGAGAATTCAATTTAGCGCTACGGGGATTACTGCAACCTAGCAGCTCTTTATCTGTACTAGTATATAAAAGCACTCCTAACAGTGCATCAATTTTCACAACCATTTAGTAGATTAGAAAGCAATTGTAAACAGCGTAAAACCCACATTAACTCCTGTCAACATCCTGCCTTTTGCTCAGTTATGGATTTGTTTGAAATAACAGATCTGAAGTGATGACATCGACATCACAGATTGTACTATAAATATGAATGAACCTGCGGTAATGAGATGCGTAGCACTGTACAGCAGGAGTCTGTCCTCCCTGTCATGGGAACAGGTTTGTGACATAAGGGAATATGGCATTGTCTCTAAGAAATAACCCCACGTGTTCTTAGATGGTAATCGTGTCAACTGACATGTTTTCAGATTGCCCTAAATTTCATATTCTAATATTGTACCATTAATAACCATCTGCCGTTTAATGTTCAAAAGTCAGTCCAGATGATGTGAAATCCGTTGGGCTATTCCTAAAAAGTGATTATTAATTTAACTGAAATTTTTGGTTTGGGGTAGATTATCTTGATTGATCTCTGCCTAAAAGCATAAGATCAAATAACCATCTCATCTGAATAAAATACAGGGAATGGGACTGGGTGCTGTTAAAATGGAAATTCCTTTGCATGACAGACGAGAACTGCATCCTTACCTCTCAGGCCTCTTCAGTAAGGATTTAGTAAGCTGTTGTTTTCTTCTATGTGAAAGATGAGGGTGTATATCCTTCTGAATTTTGTTTTGCTTTTAAATGTAACCACATAGAGAGCTTTTGGTGGTGGAGCAAACCATGTTTTTAGGAGACATCTTTTGATACTGTTAGATTAGAAGAAAGGGTACCAGTGCATATCTTTTTAATTGCTTGATTCAGCCTGAATTGTCATTCTTTTTTAGATAAGGGTCATTTTATTCTTCTGCTTAATGTCTTTTTTTGTCGGAATACTCATATTCTGGCAAAGTTTCTTACTCACTTTTTAAGTACATCTGTTAGTCTTCAGGAAGAGTAAGTCACATTTTAGTATCAAAATTGCAAATCCAGTGGGATTGTGAATGTTCACTTATTAGGATTTACCCAGTTGTCCACCTCTCTTCTTTGTTAGGAACTTTGCAGATACAGTTTTCTGAGGCTTAGAAGGGGGAGCAGTAGTCACCTGATGGCACTAATATTTGTTTAGTGACTTTCTTGCTAAGTACTGTACTTTGTGCTTTTATAACATTTTATCATCCCACTTAACACATTCTCCTTTTAACTGGTGAATATTTGAAGGGGGGGAATCATCTGGATGTATTGCAGTAGTGGTTCTTCCCAAATACACAGTTTACTTGGAAAAGTAAATTCCAGGAGACAGAATAGAAGATTAGTGTTTTTCTCTTGGCTTTTCTGGTTCTGGTTCTGACTGTAGCCATCCCTCACTGTCTGGTATGGGGGAAGCGGAGGATGGTACCATGGTGCGCCTCTGAGGGAGAGACAGGTATGCTTGCCTTCAAGTAAAGAACAGCTGTGCCCACGAATATTTGCTCTCACCCTTTTCCTCTAAAGAGAGCGTTTATGGGACTGGCCACAGTATCCATATGGGAATCCTGTTTTTCCCGTTGAAACCACAAGCATGATGAAACCTAACCAGTAACCTACAAAATATATTCACTAGAAGCTGTGGCAGTGGTTCCAAGTTAGAAAGATGATTAGTATATTCATTTTTATCAACTGTAACACTTTATGATGCTTATGGAAATATTCTTAGTAAATTATTCAATCAAATAAATTTTACATGAGGGTTTTACTAACAAGTCTAAAAAATTATTTTCAACTAAATTCAGTCAGACAGATGGATTTTGTTCTCCAGGTGGTTGCGTATTTTTTGCTTGATAACCTATTTGGCAGCACTCTTTTGAACCTGTGAATATTTATATTTCAGGGCCCTCTCAATAATTAAGAAATCCACATTCAGTACCAGATGTTTCAAATGACTAAACAACTTTGTTTCATTCTAGAACTGTAACATTTTTTTATTCTGTTTTCGTTTTTAGTAACACTTTCCCAAGATCAGAAACAAAGCAAGTATTTCCTAAAGTCTTAGGTTCACTAAGAAACGATGTTAAGGTTAATTTACGTTATTAAAGCAGAAATGTAGGCATCCCAAAAGCATTATTTATTTTAACAACTAAGTATTTTTAGAAGCTTTAAAATTAGCCGTTTTATAATGTTTTCAGTTACTTTTATCCTTAGGTTGTTAGAGTACCCAACTTAGACACAAATTTAACTTAGAAAACTGAAAACATGCTTTCTTGCAATTATTACCTTTTTTGGTAGGCCTTTACAGTTTTCTTTTAAGAATTAGGCAATGATGAATGGCATAGCTTCCTTTCTATTAAGCTAGACCAAAATCAAAGTTTATCAACCTCATATATATACTTATTCTTAGTATAAATACTGAACTGAGAAGAGATTTTTTATTTCTATAGCCAGTGAATCTTGAGTGTTCTGTGGATGTCGGGGTTCATGAACAATTCTGATTTGGGGAGTCTTTTCTATATTATTTTACCTTGATTAGATCCATTCTAAGAATTATTTTTCTTAGTATTACTGGGGTTGATTATTGGTTATTAATATTAATTTCAAAGTCAAAGATATTTCATAGGATCCCATACCTGTGCTTTCTCTATAACCGTAGGTTAAATCAGAGGTGGAGAATTTAGAAGCTTTGGTTCATAAATAGTACTGAAAGAATAGTTCAAAATCAGAAAAATAAAGTCACTTACTTGAAAAATCATGTTTCAGGATATTACAAAGATTTTTTCTTTATGATGACTTTAGAATATTATGTACTAAATCATTTCATAGTTTATTTTAGATACTATTTCCTTCAAAATTCATTTTAGACCTTTTAGAATAAAGATTGTAAAGATCATTTGAAATTCAGATTAGAAAATATTTCCAATATAAATTATAATTTCAATTTGATTTTTCAGATGAAAATCTCAAATTTGTTATAATAATTTCCTTTGTCTTTTTATAAAAATACTGTGTTGTTTTCATTCTTTTGAAGATATCACATGCTTCATGAATTTTGCAGTAACTTTATTACTTTTTCCTAACTATAGCACTGCAGTTTGTTCTCATGTTGGATTATAATACTAGTATACCATATATCACATGGTACTATGATACCGTATAAAAACTGTCAGAAGAGCTTTTGCTTCAAATTGTTTTTACAAGTAAGAGAGAAGGACTTGCACCGATAATTATCTTCATTGTTTAGACTTATGACATATCCTTTTCATTTTTTAATTTTATCTTATTTTACTAAAGTGTGCATGCATGCAAGGAGGGGTGGGGAGAGAAAGAATTTCAACCAGACTCTGCACCAAGCGTAGAGCCCATGGTGGAGCTCGATCTCACTACCCTGAGATCATGACCTGATGGATACTGAGTGTCCCATTCTTTGAAAATTGGGTTCTGTGACAAAGACCATCAGAGAGACACATATCTGACCAGGTCACACTCCCACCTAACATCTTTTTAGTGGCTTCCCATTAGTTCTTGGAATAAAATTTCATACCCCTCCAGTCTCTGTCAAGTCACTCCTACCTTTGGTCACTGCAGCCCACACAAAAGAGTTTTGCATCTGTGGGCTTCATGCTGTTCCTTCTGCCTGGAATGCTGTTCTCCTGCTAAACCTGTCTTGCTCACTCTTGGGGTATCGTTCTGGTCTCAAATATTATTTTCTCATAGGAGTTTTCCTCTTGCTGCCTTGCCTCTAAAACAAATCAGGTCCCCCGTTACACTTCATAATTGCATCCTTTACTTTTCCTTCATTGCACTTACAAGTTATAATTACATATTTGTTTGATTATTTGTTTAATGCCTGCCTCTCCCAATAGAGTGTAAGCTGTATGATTAAAGGAAGAGTTGGAGTCAGAGGAAAGACTTTATTATAATCAGTATTTCACACTTTGACAGGTAAATTAGACCAAAATAACTCCCAGGGAGCAACACACGGCCTGATAACCATGAAATCAAGGCGAGGCCGTGTGGTGTAACACAGGAGATACACAGATTTCGTTTTCAGAGGCCTCAAAGAATAGGAGGCTGGTGATGGGGGAGGAGGATTTACATAGAAGGAGTCTGCTCTTAATAGTCATTTGGGTTTATCTTTTGGCCTCTCTGGGCCTCAATGTCCTTGTCAGTAAAAGGAAACCTAAAGTTTTGTGATTGGAATACTGTCAGCCACAAATAGAATAAGATGAAGCTTGGGCTCCAGTACTCTTCCAGAAGATAGGTTACACTTGTGAATCACACCAAGGATTCCAGAGACCGGCAAGAACATAGAGCTTCAGGAGGGCCTGGAGAAGGGCTATGTAGAAGGGCTAGAGGGAAGGGTACAACTAGGAATGAATTGTGGCCTCTTTGGCTCCAAATTCACACTCTTTCTTAGCCCCCTAGTCTTAAATCTCAATCATTTCTCCCACCAAATTTCATAGATCAATTATTAGGATTAAGAAAAAGAGCTAAGAATTCAATTACGAAAGCTAATATTTTCTTTAAAAAAAAAAAAAAGACGCAACTGATAATTTCTCAAAGCTATGACTTATCCTATACCAAGTAAGATGGGTTGGGGGGGTTATTTTTGGTTATCAAAAGCATAGAACAAAGAATACCATCAACTACAGCTGTGGTATTCTATATACGAAATTCTATTCTTGGCTTTTTAAAACCCTTTTTAACTCCTCTGAGGCCGAATGAGATATTTTAGTTCTAACGTGTACATTGCATAAGCTTTATACCAAAGGGTCAGGATTATTTTTAACTAATGTTTACAGGGGATCAATGGACTGTATCCTTTTGTTTGTGTTACACATGAAAGGAATACAGTTTACTTAGTCCTAAACACCCTCAGTCAGCCATCTGCAAATGGATTATGTACTTGAATATAAAAAAGTTAGTGGTAAATTTAGAATGTACTTGAGCTGAAACATTCTTTCCTCTTTGTTTCCTCCACTTACTTTCTTAGTTCTACATGGATTAATAACTAAAATTGATCTACATACTGACTGACATGTCAGATGAAGTTTTCTGAATTTTTCTGAAGCAGGTATTTATAGTGAGACAGTTTCTTAAAGTCAGTAAGATTATACTTTTGCCTAATAAAAAGCATATTAGGGTCTCAGAAATAAGCATAAGGAAATGGTTAAAATATGCCAGATTTTAAATTCTAATCCTTTACTATATTTTCTGAAACACTAAATATTAGGCAAGCTTTATAGTCTGGCTTAATATAGTTCAACAAAATATTGGCAAAGGTTGATTATACAACACAAGTAGACAAAAACAATACTAATGATATGAAAAGCAGAAATTGCAATCTTTCATGCAGGGAACAGGTCTATATAATTTTCTCAATCTAGTCATCCTCTTTCCTTTGGAAAATCCGAGAAGATTAGATAATTAAAGATGCCCCCAGGGCACCTGAGTGGCTCAGTGGGTTAGGCCGCTGCCTTCAGCTCAGGTCATGATCTCAGGGTCCTGGGATCAAGTCCCGCATCGGGCTCTCTGCTGGGCGGGGAGCCTGCTTCCTCCTCTCTCTCTTTCTCTCTGCCTACTTGTAATCTCTGTTTGTCAAATAAAATAAATAAAATATTAAAAAAAAAAAAAAAGATGCCCCCATATGGACTGATTTTGCTTTTATGCTAATTTTGATCCTTTATCAGTCCTTTCTCCAACAATTAATTTTTTTATGACTAAAAAACATCTGACAGTTCACAACCCAATCCCCTCCCCCATTACTCTTGTCATTTAACATTTCACACCTGAGTATAGATCTTCCTCATCTTAACAGTGGAGTTACATCCTAACTGGATATATTTTATACACTTAATGCATTTAATGTACCTAAACTTACCTAAAATGGTAAGTCCAGCCATCCTTAGGTAGAGAGACCCTCTGTATTTTGTATCTGTTTCTATTTCTACCTGAGATGTCCTTCTTACCCTTCTTTAGTTGGTAGGTTTGGACTTACTTCCAAAACTCAATACAAATGTTATTTCCACAGTCAGTTCTTTGGAGGCTTAGTTCCTCTGTCCTCTGTATTCCTGCCGCATTTTTTTTTTCTTTCATGGCTGTTTTAGCACTTATTTATAATTTATTTATTTTAATAAGATGCTTTTCTCTGCTATATATGAGTGCCTCAGGGTCTAAGACCTCCTTCATCTTTGCATCCCCAGCACAATGGCTGGTAGGTACATAGTAGGCAGTCCATTATTGTTGCTTCGATGCATGAATTAAGTAACCAATTACATGAAATATCTGACAGACAATCTTCTACTTTGAAACCAGTTGTATTCCCAAAGTTAATTTTTAAATCAGTTGTTTTGGAACTCACAAAGCAATTTCCCCCAGAAACAATGTTATAAATGTTATAAATGGTGGTTAGGTTCCCAGGCTAGCCCTCAAGAGTCTATTTAACCCATAATGTAGCTGAAACACAATGCAGTTGTAATGAAAAATAGCAGAAAACAGCACTGTTACAAATGTGCAGTGTTTTCATTACATTAAGTAAATACAATTCCTCTTCTGTGTAGAAACTGCAATCCAGGGCAAATTATACCAATGGGCAGGCATAACATGACCTAGTGACAAAAGCATGATCGCTGAATATAAGCCAAGCTCTTTCACTAACTTGTCTTGTAGATCATTTAACTTTACTATGCCTGAGTTTCTACAACTCTCACCCCATTTTGTCATTTGTTGCCTGCTCCCCCTGAAGAAAAAGCAAGATAATGTGTGTAAGTATACAATGAAACATTCAGAGCCCTATGCAAATGCAGTGTGTATGTATCCTGGTATAAAGTACTCACAAGTGAAATTAAACTGAATTATGAACATTTGATGGAAAGAAAAAGAAAGTAACCCCTGGAGTTTAAGCTTCCGTTGGCCTGACCCCTAAAGCCTGGGAACTTGATAACCAGCAGGTTATCTTTCTTCCGCCCTGACCAGCCCTGAGACGTATAAGTTAATCTCTCTGGAAAATAGTCTCCTCTTGGACAAAACAACATTTGGATTAGATGAAGTCCAGTTCTTTTAATCTGTTTGTCTGTATTTAACATTATTTGGACAGAGTGGCAACTTTGGTGGAAGCAAAAATGTCCTGAAGGGCTCATAAATACGATCTGAATTTCTTCACTGTCTCTTCCGTGATGAGTTTTCTTCAAGTACCACTTGGGTACATTATCTTTTTACTCTTGATACAGTTTCTTCCTTCATCTGCTGACATGTCCATCTTAAAGCCAGTTTGTTCCCCAACAACCACCATCAAAATCCATATGGAAACTAACTTCTGTCATGTAGTGTCTCCATCCATACTTATAGAAGAGCTGTCTTCTCATTCCTTCCTCGGAATTCTGGTTTCTCCTATAAAGACTCAAGTTTTCCCTCATGATTTGCCTGAGAGATTCTCTGAGAGTTGATTCTGGTGCTTTTGATCTATGTTCCAGCTAACTGTCTAATCAAACCTTATTCTCTATTAGGAGCCATCTGTTTGCTGATGACTACTGCTTTTTATTTCTGTGCAATCCATTTTAGTCTGTTTATACCATACCACCTGCACTTCCCACTTTCCTCCCCTAATTCCTTTCATGTGGGTGAGGAGGGGACAGAAGGTGGCCAGCAGGGGTCCGCTGTCCTCCAAACAAAATGCTTGAAGTTCAACCCTTTCTCTCTGGCCAAAATGCCTCCTTTATCAACTTTATATTCTGCCCTGTGTTTAAGCTTCCCCAGAAATCTTACGACTTTGAGGAGACTTTTCAGGAACAAAGGAAAGAAGTTAGTAATGATTAGAATCTTTAACTTTTTGTAACAAGAGATTCACATTTGTCTCTTCCTCAGTTGTTGCATAATAAATATGTAACCCCTTCTATACAAACAATTTTTAGTGGATCTGACCCCATTACAAAAACATGTTCTGTGTGAAATTCCCAATGCGATTTGATACTGAAAATATTTGTATTAGATGATCAATGTAAGGTGTTTGTTCTCTTCATTGCCTTCATCTGTTCATCAGCAAAGGTGTCAGTTGCTCTAAATCCTAGCATCTATGAGATAGGACATTTGTAGGATTTTTAGTAGATTTCCCCTTAGGTAGGATTTCCTGCACATTGTTTCAGATGTATCTTAAGTCTTCCTGTTATTGCAAAGCTCGACTGAGACTGTGCCATTGTAAAGCCTGCCTTCACTTCACTATCCTGGTTTAGACCACACTCCTCTAAAATCCTGTTGCGTTTATTGTGTGCACATCTCATTTGGCATTTCCATTACACTAAGGATGAGCTAGCATAAGCTCTTCTTTTGTCCATGGTGCTTTTCAAGTCAGCAGGAGTGCCTTAAACTTCTTGGTAGTATCTAACTCTTGTAGCTGATACGTATAGGTGCTCAATAAACATTTATTGATTCATTATTCAATTACATATTGACTTATTTGTTAAGTTGAAGTTTTCAGCTGATCCATTTTTGACCTTTTCAGTTATTAGGTTTTTGTCAGTGTTTTGATTACTCAGTTGCATTTTTACCATCAATAGGTTATGTCTATGAATAGAAGTCTAGAGACATTTTTAATGTGTTTGGGAAAATAAATTGAATAAGGAAGTGCAGATTTTAAAATTGCAGATGAATATTATGTTAGTGATTAACTGTAGCAAACATATTTCGAAACCGTTTATATAGCTGAGAAAAAGACAACAATAGAGCCATCCCTTGTGACCATTTTCAATGGCTTCCTTCAAAAATAATCATTTTGAAGTTTTTGTTTCCTTCTTCCTTTAATCTCTCATGTTATGAATAATATTTAGTTGAACTCCCAAAGCAACTGGGGGAAGAAAATCTTTGGTGTTGATTTTGGATAAAATATGAGACATTTACTTTTGTGAATGTTAATCTCAGAAGACTTTAGCACAGTCTTTTGTTCTCTGGACTCCTGTGTCATTCAAAGATTTAAATTTAAACACCAGTGTGGTTTTGACCACAAGAAAGCCCACTGGAACACCTAAGTATGAAATTTTTAGTCATTGGTATCTATATAATTTCATTATTCTTTTAATTACCATTTCAGCAATTCTCAGATGGGTAATAATATATTTGGTTGTCCTGCCTGTCTTCTATAGGCAGTTTGTAGAATAAGCGCCCTCATGTTATACCACTTTATAGTTTATTATTTCTCTGAGCTTTTTATTTTACCCATATTTGCTTGGCAACCAAGTTAACTGATTAAAAATTATATTCTAATTAATTACTCTGTGAATCCTTTAAATCTCTCATTTCAAAGCACTAAAAAATGTCAGATTTTGCCCTGGTTTCATGTCAAGAGTTAAAGCTCTACTTTCTGAATTTTTGACTTTATAAAATCCTTTCTGCCTGTAAATTTCCAAATCTTATTGCTCACAAAGCCCGCTAATCTGGAAATTCATGTGTTCTTTTAAAAAACAACAACAACAAAAAAAGGTGTATTTGTTGAGGGCAAATACTTGTAACACTTGTATTAGATCAAAAGTTTGATCAGCTACAATCCCTTCGATGATTGTCTTTAAGAAGTCCAAACGAAGTTATTTCTCTCTGGTTTAAACATCTTGGCTGATTTTTAGAGTTGGATGAATTTCACTGTAAATTGCTGGTCGATGTGACTCGAGTACCCAGGAGCTGTCAGGATGGCTCAGTGATTTAGCGTTGGTGTCCTGCAGCTTTGACTATAATCAGCAGATGCTGTGGTATTACCATAAATGTTTTCCTAACTGCTTCTGTCAAAAAGAGAAAATTCTTCCTGCACCGAGTCTGCTGCTTCTGATTAAATTCAGTTTGCCTTCTTTTGCATAATTAATGTCCCATGATGATCTCTAACCTTTTGTTTTTAATATTGCCTCTTGGTCCAGACTCATTCTTGATGGGGAAGCTCAGCTAAGAGCAGACAAAGGGAAATGGATGGTGCTTTTACACGAACCCCCAGCACCTCCACGGCTCTGAAGTTGTTACTATTTTATACACCACCGCTTGTCAAAGATCATGAAAGGTTCTGGTCTTTGCGATGTTTTTCATTGTTGTGCCACGGCTCTGTTCTACTTCTGAAGGCTGTTTCTGCCATGCTTTGGTGCACATGGTTTTGCCTGAGGAAGTGGGATGATAGGATCTGCTTCCAGTGTGCTTACCCCAGGTGTGTGTAAACTGTGATAAACCTCGGACACAAACTGGGCACAGGGCTTCCTATTCTCCTGCTGAACTTTCTATACCTGGAGCTCAAAGCAAGTCAGGCACTACACTGGCCACAACAAAGTCAATGTATTAAACACACACACACACACACACACACACACAAATATGTTAAAAATAAATGCCCTATTTGTCAGTGAAAATATTTTTTTGTACATTTTCCCAATTGGATGAGATCTTTGAATTTGGTCAGCTGCACGTTTCTCCTAAAAAGCCCAAATCCTTCACCTTTTTCCTATTTATCCTTTTAGAACCCATGAATACTCCTGCCTGGTAACCACCTGTGAGTTCATTTTTTTTTTCTTTTTCAAGTGCAACATTGATGTGAATAGATATCCTTTGTGATTTGGTTCTTACAGTTTAAGATTTAAAAAAAAAAAAAAAAAGTACACGATGTCTCCTAAGGTACTAAATCAGACCAGCAGTAACTGGCAAATTTACAGCTTAGAACGGCTCTGGAATCATATTTTCTGTTATTAGGATTCCGTCTCTTCCCTTTGTTTCAGAAGAAAGGATAAATTGCTGAGCCTTCACATTTTCAGTGGCTTACCTCCTTCTTTCTGCTGTAGGAAATTTTTCTAGCAAATATTATGTTACTTATTATTTTCTTCCTAGAATCAAAGAACTTTAGAATGGGAAAAGATTTTAGAAAAGTGGTAATTTCGTGACTGATGAAGCTAAGCCTAAATGAGGAAAAAACCACAAATCGTGGCATATTTGGTTTGGTGGGTTTCCAGCCATTAACTATTAAAATGTTAACTTTGAATGTAAATTTTAGTTTATCTTAGATTAAAACCAAATAAAAGGGAAACAAGAATTCTGAAATAAATACATCATTCCCTCTGAGGTATCCCCAGTCACATGGGAGCTGGCTTCATGGGTAGTAAAAGAATTCACCCAGAGCAGAACAAAGGAGAGAGGGTGCCTGGGTGGTTCAGTTGGTGGAGCGACTGCCTTCAGCTCAGGTCATGATCCTGGAGTCCTGGGATCGAGTCCCGCCTTGGGTTCCCTGCTTGGCAGGGAGTCTGCTTCTCCCTCTGACCCTGCCCCTTTTCATGCTCTCTCTTTCTCTCTCTCAAATAAATAAATAAGTCTTTAAAAAATTAAAAAAAAAAAAAAAAAAGAAAGAAAGAACAAAGGAGAGAGATAGAAGTTTAGAATACACTGCAAGGGAGCAACAGTCAGAATAGTAAAGGAGACACTGCCTGCCACAAGGTGGTGGTGAGAGGCTATAGTTATAGGGCAGAGTGAGGAAATATGAGAGCCTATGGAATTTTCCCTTTTTTGGTAACTGTGCCTGATTGTAAGTAGCCCATTTGTTGATTAGGACCCATGGCTATTTCAGGAGGGGTTGCCTAAAGAGCCTGTGTGCATTTCAGTTCAGGGAACATGGGCCCTTTTGCCTTGCTGTGGTTCCCATCGTTCAAGCCTGTTGCCTATAAGTGCCTTCCACAATCCCCAAAGAGATTCCACATAAAAGCAAGATACGGTCAACATTAACTTTTTCTTACGCAGACTGTGTTACTATAAACTCTTTAAGCATACAGTTGCTTAGATCTCCTGCAGATCCAGTACATCTATGCATGGATGTATGGGTGTGTATTTCCTCCACACAACCACCAGCTTTTTACCACAACCGCTATACCACTTTTCCATCTCCGTTCATCATCTCTTTGTATTAGCCAACCACTTCTACAAGAGAGAGCATTCCCTTCAGCAAAACAACTAATCTGTGACCCGGGAGACAATGGCAGTGTGCCAGGTAAAACAGAAAGCCTGTTAAGTCTTCATTGTGCATCCCCTTTTCCCTGGCTCTGTCACTAAAATAATCCACTTAACTTCTGGTCTCAATTTCCTTGTCGATAAATGGAGATAAACAATAACTATCTCACAGGAGGATTAAATGTGAGCTAACGTGTCCATATCCCTGCTTCTTTGGGACTTGCATCTGACAGCCAAAGAGAACCAGGGAGACACAGAAAAGGCAAGACTGCAAGAATAAGAGGGCTTATATTTAATTAAACAACTGATTTCAATGGTTCTTTAGTCTGTTTCCTTGTCTCCGTTGATTCCTGAATATAACATGTTAGTTACCACTCAAAACAAACAGACAAAAAAGTCACAGATGTGTCTCCTTCAATGATATTTGAAGGTGACCATGGAAATCACTTGAAAAGCCCCAAGATTTTAGGAAAACGGGAAATGTTTCTCTGACTCTCAGAAGAATCTTCTTACCGCCCTCCTTCCCTCCCCCCACATAAAGCTTTTGATAATCTTTTAATAACTCTGGATGACCTGAAATCCTCAAACTTTTTTTGTGTGTATATGTGTTTTTTTTATTAACGTATAATGTATTATTTGCTCTAGGGGTACAGGTCTATGAATTATCAGGCTAACACATTTCATAGGACTCATCACAGCACATACCCTCCCCAATGTCCAAAACCCAGTCACCCTATCCCTTCCCCCCAGCCCCCAACAACCCTCAGCCAAACTTGGTTTTAAATGTATTGTTGTCATCATGCTTTAGGGGGAAGCTGTCAGATTAGTTTAAATGACAAAGAGCTTTAATGCATAAGTATTACAGCTGCCATTCTCTTCGGATATATTCAGCATTTGGATATCCACCCACTTTATCCCCAGCAAATTAACACATAAATACACATCCCTGGATTTATCACTTTCACTGTGAATTTAATGATACTACATGTAAGCATAAGCCGGTTTGGGGTTTTTTTTTTTTGTTTTTTCTTGTTGTTTTTGTCTTTTTTTCCTTTTTCTTTCTTTTTTTTTTTTTTAAACATTAAAAGACATGTCTTGGTCAAGTATTCCAAAAGCATCCATGGCTCTGTTTCACCCTGAGTTCTAGGACTTCAGGAGAATACATCTGCTGTAACCAGAAAAGAGGCCCAAACACAGCCACCTTTTTTTTTTTTTTTAAGATTTTATTTATTTATTTGACAGACAGAGATCACAAGTAGGGAGAGAGGGGGAGAAGCAGGCTCCCCGCTGAGCAGAGCGCCTGATGGGGGGCTTGATCCCAGGACACTGAGACCATGACCCGGGCTGAAGGCAGAGGCTTAACCCACTGAGCCACCCAGGTGCCCCAACACAGCCACTTTGAAGGTTTGTGATTAGAGGACACCTTACAGTGCCTTAGAATTGTATGAGGTCTGTATTTATCAAAGACTTCTTGCATATGTTGTTTTGGTCATAAAAGTCCTTTGTAGAGTTGGTTTATTTAATCTCCAGTAAACAAAGAGAGGTGCTGAAGTCTAGAGATGAAACGCATCATTCCGCATATAAAAAGTGAATGATAGAACTAAGAAGAAACCCTTACAATTTTTCCTTTTTAAATATAAATTAACTCCCTAATAGAGCACCCTCTGATCTACACATGTAGAGTTTGCAACCAAACAGATGAACCAGGGAAAATTGTTTTTGTTCCTCTTTTATGTAAACCCAAATAACAAATCAATGAGCGTGCACCTTGGTAAATAGAAAGGTTGTTCCGTGACAGTTAGCTCAGTTAAAATCACATCTGTAGAGACAGCAGGGAAGGAAATAAAGCTACACTTGCCTCCTGCCAAAGGGCCTTTAACGTGCTTGAGGAGATCATCCGAGCCCTCTGCTCTCCAGGAGACCCAGAAGAGAGTCACAGCAGTAAAACTAGAAACATTGTCATGGTGTCCCACAGAGTAGCTGACCTCTCTGCCTTGACTTTTTCCGTGTATAATTGGGATATTAATAACAAATTCATAGAGTATGTAGGCATTAACTAGGAAAATGTTATTAAAGCAGCTTGTCCTGCCTGCGAACACTAAATGGTAGTATTGTCCCCACAATTCAGATAAAGACCCCGGGAAAGGTTTCTTGTGTCAAATGTAGTAAATGAAACCAATGGAAAATGCAGGGAAGGCAAAGAACAAGGTGCTATGAGATAGACAATGGAGGGTGTGGGCCAGGGGTTCCCCAGAAGTGACTTCCTGTGCCCAAAGCACTCTGACCTTGGTTCAGACTAACTATGGAGAAAAGGGGAAATTGGAACACCATTTTTTTGAGAGACTCAGGTAGTATGATGAATTCAAATGATTCTTCTGCATTTATTATGACATTGGCAACAAGGGAAAAAAATACGGCATTAGCAACAATGGAAATAATAGTAACAGGTCAACTCCTTTGAAAGAACATTGCCGAGGGAGCCATTATTGTCAACCACATCTCGAGCAGAAGTGTTTCAAACTCTGAATTTCTGATTTCAAGTTTATTTTCTTCTTCATATGTTCTGCAAATCCTGTCCATTTCCCCTTCGTAAACCAGGCCCTATTCAATCATCTCCAGACTTGTACTTCCACATAGCTTGCTTTTCCCTCTCCCTCTCTTGTCTTTCCATCCCCCAAATTGCCTTGTTCACAAACTTTCCTTAGATTTCCACTAATTAGGCCCTGTTATCCTCACATTTCTTGTGTTCCCTTCATGTGTAGTCCACTGCCACAAATGACACCCCCACTAAGCCCTAAGCATCTTCTTTTGAAATCTAGCACACCCATAGGACTTTACTACACATTTGTGTTTTGTATTTGCAAAGCATGGATCCTAATTTTGCTAAAAGCCATAACAGATACCAGGTTCAATAATGCATTTTTTTTTTTTAAGATTTTATTTATTTCTTTGTCTGAGAGAGAGAGGGGGCACAAGCAAGGAGAGCTGCAGGCAGAGGGAGAAGCAGGCTCCCAGCTGAGCAAGGAGCCCAGTGTGGGACTCGATCCCAGGACGCTGGGATCATGACCTGAGCCGAAGGCAGACAGACACTTAACTGACTGAGCCACTCAGCTGTCCCTTCCCTCAATAATGCATTTTTAAAAAGGCATAAGTGACTACACAAAACACCTTGATTTTTGCCATTTGTCCTTGTTATACAGAAAAGATAATAAGCAAAGAGCTCTGTAGATACCAATATATCGATGTGCTAGATTTTAGGTTTCCTGTAGGCGGGAATCACATGTGCACATTCTTTGCTACATTCCTGACAGTTACACAGCATGGCTCCCAAATGAATGAAAGCACATTGTTCATCTTGCATCCTGCAGTATGCCAAAGAATTATGAGACATGGCCTCTGCCCTCTTGAATGTAGAGTCTTAAGACGCAGTGTCCCACATTCGCATGTGAACTACTGCTTTAACACCACAAGGGAGGAAAGAGAACAGACCCTCCAAGTAGTTTGTGTGTGATCTCACTCGACTCTCATGTGAGGCAAGGACACAAAAAACCCTTACCACCAAGCCGACCAGGGTACGCAGTACATGAGAGGGGGACACTGAACGTTCATTGGAAAGTGACATCACCACCTGTTTAGGGGAATATTCAGGGAGCATTTGATGAGATCTGACAGGTTCTAGGTTATTATAGACAATGGTTAGGACTGAGGATTAGCAGGGGCTAATATTTCATAGCTCACTGCCCAAGTAGAGCTAAAAGAAGTAAAAATGCATGTCTTAGTTTAAGGAATCGTGCCATTCCCTAAAGGAATAGTAGGTTCCCAAGCACAGATTAACAGTGAGGGGAAATGAGATGCTAAAACTGTAACATTTTGGATAGATTGAGGTTTGGGTGTTCATTTCTTTGTTTTTAGAAGATAATTTTATAACTCTGGGCTCTCTAGTTAGCACCAACTGGGTAGTATTGAAATGTAGAGTATTTTTCTTTAATGTGCAATACTGTCAAAATAACTGGCTTCAAGTATTTTCTAATGTACTGGTGAATCTGGGCCACACATTTTGCTTCCTCTGTGAGTCACTAGTTGCAGTTATAAGTATAGGTCGTACTTTATACCAAACAAGCAAAAGCCTTGGGGAAAAAAATACTCCCCGTTCCGTTTAACTAGAGAGCTCAATAGATATTTAAGGCATTTGTCACAAACAATATTGGTAAAAAGGAAGTATCGCATAAGTTAACTTTGACTCCTTGTATTAATCTAGGAATGCTATCTACTCTTCCTTCAGCATTTATAGTTTCTACTTCAAAAGTTAAATATAATGGGGGTGCCTGGGTGGCTTGGCCAGTTAAGCATCTAACTCTGGTTTCTGTTCAGGTCCTGATCTCAGGGTACTGAGCTGAAGCCCCACATCAGGGTCTCCTTTCAGCAGGGAGTTGGCTTGTCCCTCTCCCTCTGTTCCTCCCCAGCTCATGCTCTCTTTCACTACCCCCACCCTGCGCTGCCCAATCAATCAATCAATCAATCAATAAGATCTTAAAAAAAAAAAAAAAAGTTAATACCACAGCTATAGTTTGGTGCTGGAGCTGAATCAGAGGTTTGGGGCTTGCATGAAAGCTCTGCCCAAACTCGCCTCCTGCCCTGGAGCCAGTCGTTTAGTCCCTCAACTTCTCCTCCTCAGCTGTGAAATGGAGAGAAGAAAAATCGTCCTTCACTGGGCTGTCTAGAGCTGCCAAAAAAGCCCTTCCTACAGCTGGGGCACTTAGTAAATGCTCAAACATGTTCACATTGTTTGTATTATTAGTCTTTTGTAACATATAACCGTAAAATGGGGACCGGGGGCTTGCAAACAAGTATCTTACCCATAATGGAGGAAAAGTGACTTTTTTTGTTAGAACTGAATCTGAGTTCTCTCTCTTTGGGGGGTCATACTGAAAATTTTATTTTTTAACAAAATGACCCACCCCCAGGCTCATCCAACCTCCTACCCTTATTCCCTCCAAAACCCTCAGTTTGTTTCTCAGAGTCCTCAGTCTCTCATGGTTTGTCTCCCCCTCCGATTTCCCATAACTCACTTCTCCTCTCCATCTCCCAATGGCCTCCGTGTTATTCCTTAGGCTCCACAAGTAAGTGAAATGATATAATATTTGACTCTCTTTGCTTGACTTATTTCACTCAGCATACTCTCTTCCAGTCCCGTCCATGTTGCTACCAAAGTTGGGTATTCATCCTTTCTGATGGAGGCATAATACTCCATAGTGTATATGGACCATATTTTCTTTATCCATTTGTCCGTTGAAGGGCATCTTGGTTCTTTTCACAGTTTGGCAACCATGGCCATTGCTGCTATTGCAGGATCCTAGGGTAGCAATATCTTTAATTTCTTAAGGAATCTCCACACTGTTTTCTAAAGTGGCTGCACCAACTTGCATCCCCACCAACAGTATAAGAGGGTTCCCCTTCCTCCACATCCTTTCCAACACTGTTTACTGTCTTGTTGATTTTGGCCATTCTAACTGGTGTAAGGTGGTATCTCAATGTGGTTTTGATTTAAATCTCTCTGATGGCTAATGTTGATGAACATTTTTTCATGTGTCAGCCATTTGTATGTCTTCTTTGGAGAAGTGTCTGTTCATGTCTTCTGCTCATTTTTTGACATGATTATCTGTTTTGTGTGTGTTGAGTTTGATGAGTTCTTTATAGATCTTGGATATCAGCCCTTTGTCTGTAGTGTCATCTGTGAATATCTTCTCCCATTCCATGGGTTGCCTCTTTGTTTTGTTGACTGTTTTCTTTGCTGTTCAGAAGCTTTTGATCTTGATGAAGTCCCAAAAGTTCATTTTTGCTTTTGTTTCCTTTGCTTTTGGAGACATATCTTGAAAGAAGTTGCTGTGGCTGATGTCAAAGAGGTTACTGCCTATGTTCTCCTCTAGGATTTTGATATTTTAAGTCACTTAAAGTTAAGGTCCTATAACGCCCCCTTAAATATAACGGTTGGTGACAGGTATAATGTCTGACCTCTAGTGACTGTAGCTTGTAAATGCATCTCAATTGATAGGGTTTTAAAAATAAGGAGTGCCTGGGTTGGCTCAGTCTATTAGACATCAGCCTTCAGTTCAAGTCATGATCTCAGGGTTCTGGGCTTGAGCACCAGGTCAGGCTCCCTGCTCAGCAAGGAATCTGCTTTTCCTTCTTCCTCTGTCTTTCCCCCTGCTTGTGCTCTCTCTTGCTATCTTTCTCTCTCTCTCTCAAATAAATAAATCTAAATAAATAAATAGATAGAGAGATGATATATAGATAAATAAATACCATAGGCAGGCTGTGGAAAGAAATCTCAGATTCTAAGAATTGAGTTCAAAATGCAAGCGTACTGTTAACTATCTTCTCTGAAGTTCTACTAGTCTAATTGTTGAGGTAATGACTCAAAGAACAGAGTTTTAGAACCAACTTTGTTCATTAGTGAGTTCAGCAGATGTATCAGCAGATATATGTATCTTTTGTATTATGTATGTATCAGCAGACCCCTGCCCTGAGGCTCAATAGCCAAGTAACGTCTATGGCAATTTTGGTTGACATTCTGAGGTTCATAGCAAGCTTCCAGCATCAACATTCAGCATTATTTGATTGGCTTTCCTGAAATATTTTTAAAATATCGACAGACTAGTGATGTGTATTTTTTATTAGATGTCTGTATAAGAAATATATCTTTGATAATGTGTAGATGTATGTGTTTTTATGAATATTTTCAGATTTAAATTGAACAGCCTTTCTGTATGTCATGTACTCCATCAGAGTTAAGGATGCTGTTTGTGACCATGGAAAATGTTGGAATTAAACTCTGATTATTCTAAACCACTGAGCTAAATGGACATAGATTCTACATTTAATACAATTTCCCAAACTGAAAAAGACTAAAAGCAATTTATACTGAGATTTAATAATAAAAAAGAGCATTCTGCCATGTGCTTGGAATATCTTTTCCTTTGTCTTTGACATATACCATATTGGAATATTTTATTTAATTTTTTTTCTTTTTATACTTTCTATCTCAATTAATGGAGAACTTTTATCTCAATAGTTTAGTGAACTATAAATTGCTACTTATTTATGGCTCATGTGGATCTCCAATATTTTTTTTTTATTTCGAATACCATGTGGTTTGTAAAGTTCCCCATGTTTTAAGGTTCAGTGCTAACACTTGTAGCTCTTTAAAGAGAATATGAGAAATGGAACGACTAACAATTGCTACAGCTTGTTCTCTGTCCATTTTCCTGCCGTCAGCACCTTCTTGAGCTTACTCAAAAGTACTGCACTTTAATTTCTTTCTTTTCTGTCTGCTGTATGGTACATTTCCAGTGTTTTGTGTTTCATGTTGCCATAGAGACAAGAGGTGCTCCAAAGCCCTGGGAAGACGAATAGAAGCAGGTCTTTGAGGAAACAGTCCCTGCTGGCCAGAGAAGCCTAAAGCAGGAATCTATAGTAGTAAATGGAAAGAGGGAATTGTGTGGTCAGATCTGACTGTGTGTCCATAGAGTCTGAGGAAGCTCACAGACCCAGCCATGCTGCATTCAAAATGAGTTGTTTACAGAAACCAATTTTTCAAAGATCTCAGGGCAGCCTGGGGTTTCTTAGGAGCCAAACTTAGTGTTTTATTTGCAAGAAAACAACTGAAGTGACATTGACCTATTCCTTTTCCTGTTTCCTCATTAAAAGGGAGCAGCTTCTAAGAAAGGTCCTCTTTGCCTGACTTACTTTGCCGATCAAAAATCTCACCTTTAAAACGCAGATCGATATTCTTTGACTCAGCCGAAACCATCAGAAGTCAAATTTCAGTCTCAGCACAAGAGTCTCTAAAACCAGCATCCAAATCATTGATCCAGCTATGCTAGTTCTAGAAATGGGTAGTTTACATTTACGTTAAATTGTCATGTACTCCTTCCATGTTTAGATATATAACAAAGATTTTATGCTTTTTTTTCTGATTTAATGACTTGTGAAAGCTCCAGCTATATTATTTTAACTCATAACTGTTAATATCCATCATTTAGACGAAGCTGCTAAGAGACTTTAAAGTAATATAGATTTTTTTCCCCTCTTCCCTTTTCCAGATAAGTATGCAGTAAGCCTTTAAAAGAAAAGGGGAAGAGAAAAATGGAAAACTTAAGGAAAATACGTGACACAGATCTTTAAAAGAACAAATATTATTTTGTGAAAAGCCAGTTTTTTCCCCCTTTTTTTGGATAAGATCCATACTAAGAGTGTTTGCTGCATTTTCTCACAGATCTAATATCTAAGCAGGGAAAGAATTCAGAGAAATTTTTTTTAAATCAGCATATCTTCCCAGGTTACTGGTCCAAGGGCATAGTATGCAAAATCGTACTTTGGAGCAAGTGGGCCAGTGAGGTGTAAAAAGTTTAAGACCTTGGAGGCTCTCATTTTCCTCCAACTGACAGTAGGAGGCAGTCGTGTACCAGCCTGAGCTGCTTTCTTTAAGGCACTGCCTGTGACTCATGCCAGAGTTCTTTTTTTACTCACGTTCTAGAAATACACGAAACCAAAAATCTTAGAGGTAGTGTCAGATTTCGTAACGAAACTTATTACCATCAATCCAGTACAAGATAATGCTGCTGGGCTATGAATAGAACTATCCAAAAAAAAAAAAAAAAAAAGGCGAGTTTATCCCTTTTTGAGTGGCAACTCTGTGCAACTTGAGCCCCCATTACAGGCCATGTTCCAATTTGAATAAAAATAGAAAGAATGGCAAGAAATAAAGGGCAGTCATGTTTTGGAACGGAAAGTCACATTTAATAAGGTAGAACCTTCTAATATTCACTGACTTCCTAAAATGTGTACTGGATGGTGAAGTAAAAGCAGAGTCCCTGAAAGGTAACCTGGCCTCCCTCTGCTTGGATGGAGGGAAAAACATGTGTCAGAACTTGGCCCGTAGCAACAGGAAGCACTGCCATTATTGGCACGCAGCTTTCACAACTGTGTTCTACATCTTAGCCATCATCTGTTCCACCTCTCATGGCAGCTACATAAATCCAGATTACCAAGCAATGCATAACTGTTCCTTCTTTATGTAAAACAAAATCACAGTGAAGTGTTAAATTTTGGAACATTGCGTTCTTTCACTTGTTTTTCATGCAGCTACAAGATGACGTTGGGAAATGCATTTTCTTTAATGATGGATTTCATTAATAGGTTATCTTTTATTCATCGTCTTAATCTCAACAGGTTATATATCTTGTGGGGCTTTTTGCCAGCATAAGGAATGTATTTATATCTGAAGTTTATTTCCCCATGTAATTCAAACGGCACTGTTTATTTGATAACTAACCACAGTTAGTGTACAATCTGTGACCACAGAGCAAAGCTAAGTCTGCCAGTATGTACAAGGATGGAGCAAGCTTGGGATCTTGATCTTGTAACTTTTTTGCTCTATCCAGGTGAACTACACATTCTTATATGGTGACTTACAAATCAGGTGTAGAAGTATTTTTAGGGAATACAGAAATATGAACAATGTCAATTTCCATTAGGATACGGATTTTTCCAATTTGTACTTTAAGTTTTAACTAAGCTTTTAAACTTTAGTTTTTTAAAACTTTTTAGTTTATTTTTGTCATAATTTCTAAAAACCATTTTTATTAATAATTACCAGCTTTCCGATAGAGGAATATCCAACTTGAAATAAAGTCACCAAGATTTTCTTTCGTTACAGGTAGACTGGGAAAACCCAACTTGAAATCCAGTAGCCAAGTCATGTGGCCTGAAGATTTTATAAGTATATAATCTTTGATTCTGAAGACTTGACTCAAGAAAAAAAAGGCAAGGAAAAATTTGCTTACATGCTAAAATAATATTTAACATTTGATTAAGAGAATACATTATGAAAATTAATTTCAGGCGATTATTTCCCACTATTTAATGTAACCTCTAAAAAATTTTAAGTGGTGTATATAGCCCACTTTTGTGGCTCTCACAATAATAAAGCAACAGGTCTCAAATGCCAAAAATATGTATTAAACAAAAATGATATGTCCTCAGAGCTTACCCAGGTAATGTTATCAAAGAGCAAGTTAGGTCAGTTCAGTCAAGATTGAACACTCATGGATACCAGTGAATAAAACAAAGGTCTCTGCCTTCATGGAGCTTACATCAGAGCAAGTTAGGTCAGATTCACATGGATATAAGCTTGTTTTTCTTTATCTTTGAAGATATTACTATCTTTTAGATATGACTAATACTTTAATAATAGGCTGGGGAGAAGTAAAGGAACATTTCTATGAATACGATCATACCTTAAATTATTTGAGGTTAAAATAGTATTCAACACAAATGTGTCTCAGGATGGAATTCTCCAATGAATAAAAATAGATTGTTTAAGAAGATTTTATTAGGCACATATTGAAAACCAACCTCATTACTAAGTCCACACTGTAATGTTTTAAAGTTTGGATTCATAATGATTCTATGGAGCATAGAATTCTATTATTTTATGGTATTCGGTATGGTAGTTGGGTTTGTACCCCCCCCCCCACAAATTTCAAACTACTAAATGGATATGATTTTGTATTTTCATAATTTAAATGATAGGATCCTAAATGTTTGAGGGACTCTGCACCCTCATTGAATTAACTAATAAATTGACATAATCATAACTTCACTTCATGATCTCTGGAAGAACAGTTGAAGAAGGTGTGGCTTTTAGGCTTGGCAAAGAGGTTGGGGAATAGGATTACTATCTCTAAATAGTGAAAGGGCCAGTGCGTGGAAGAGGAATCGGACACCCTTACCACATCCCTAATGAAAAAAATCAGTAAGCCAGTGATGAAGATTTCAGGGAGATAAGCACTAGATAAATGTAAGGTAAAACATTTAATTATTAGACCTGTCTAAAGGAAAAATATATTATCTTGTGAGGATCTGACTTGAGGTCTTCAAACTTAGATAAGATGACCACGTGACAGGATACTGAATAAATTGAATTCAAGTATTGGATAGACAGTTCTACCAAGTAATTAAGGCTCTTTCTAATCCTGAGATTATGTGACTCTGTGAGTCAAAATGAAATGGAGTCAAAATAGTATAATTTACTTGTTTAGAAGGAACATCAGTATGTTGGAAATATCTAAAAGTGTTGAATTAGGGAAGATAAGTAAAGGAAAATACTTGAAAACACACTGTAAGATACTACTTAGAAATGGCTTCAGGAAAATATTTAAATCCCATTGTATTTATTTAGCTGGTTATTTTCCAAGATAGCTTCCAAGTCCTTAGCATTGGAAATCAGCCTTTCCTCAAACACTCATCTCAGTGAAGTGCTCTTCATTTCACAATGGGTCTATTTTCTGTGGTCTAATCATGTGCCCCAGAGCTGTAAGGGTAAGACTGTGACTGAGCTTGACAGAGGTAAACAGCGAAGTCTGTGGACTAAACAGCGAAGTCTGTGACAGAGGACAAGTACACTCAGGCAGAGAGAGAGAGGACTTCTCCAAACCCCCATTTCCTCCCAGTTTGAGATCATGACCTGAGCCGAAACTGAGCCACCCAGGCGCCCCCAGATTGTTAATGTTAATACCTATCTTTTAGAATTGTTGCAAAAAAATTTAAATAACATGTAAAGGAGGTTATCAGAAATATAGTATGTATTCAATAACTATAATATCAAACCTTATCCCAGTGTTGTTTCTCTACCTCTTCTCCATGAAACACCAAGTTATTTAGTGTCTGGTATTAACTGACAGGCCAATGCATACTTAAGAAATATTTACTTAATAGCTGCTAAGCCTCCCACTGTGACCGCAAGTACATAGTAGCCTGGGACTTCTGTCAGGAACAGATAACAGGACTGGCAAACATGCTGTCGTTGGTTTTTGTATGTTAGTATAAAGAGGAAGCTGCTTTGGATGTGAGTTCTGTTCGAAAATGTGTTGTTTGAAATAATGGTAGGAAAAAAGAAATGAAATAATGGTAGGTCATTCAAGGCAGAAATGCTTCAGGAACCCAAGATGAACGCAGGGTTAAGGCTCTGCCATTAGAGCTGCAGATGCTGATGTGCGAGTCTTCTTATTAGCACAGAGGGTTGGAGCTGTGAGAGCTTGGTGAAGAGAATGTAGAATGGACAGGAAAGTGGGCCAAGTATCTAACCATGAAAATGGCCACACAAGGCCACATTTCCATTTGAGAGGGGCTAGGAAGGTGGAAGAAGTTACCAAAGAAGATTAAAAACAGTCATCAAAATGTGGGAGAATAAAGCGCAGTAAAGGGCATTCCCATGAACGTGCTCAAAAGCCGTCTGAAGACTTGAGTTTTGTCTCCGGCCTTGCCTGAAAGTTATGCCTGCTACTTCAGCTGTATGTAAAACAAGGTAAATCTATCATTTTATCATCTTATCATCTTGTAACAGAGGTGTTAAAAGAATCAAATGAGTGAAGTATAGGGAAAGTGTGAGAATAGCAGAATAGCCATATATCGAGGTAATATGGTGATACTGACTTTATCAATTATATAGTATTAAAAGTTACGAGTAACATTGGATAATGACACAACACCAACTACCCAGAGTTAAGCCAAGCTTTAGAGGGCACAGTCCTCTGAAAAACAGCCCTCACTTCAGACACCCGCTGTAAGTTTGGGGGCCTTCTGACCAGCTGGCTATAAATTCAGGGGTTTGCACTACACCCTCTGGTTCACTAATTCATGATAACGAGTCCTAGAATTCAGGAGCTTACTGCTCTGCTCAGCTTACTATTACAGCTTTATTATAGTAAAAGGATACAAGTCAGAAAACCAGCCAAAGAAAGACCACACATGGAGTGAGATCTAGGAGGGTCCCAAACATGAAGCTTCCATTGTCCCCAGGCATATATTCTTTATCCCCAGCATATCTATGTGTAACAATCCACATCATATTGCCACCCAGGAAAACTCAGCATCAGTGTCTAGACTTTGTATTGAGGCCTTATTACGTAGGCATGACTGACTTAATCATTGGTCACATGATTGAACTTAGTCTCTACCCTCTTCCCCTCCTTGAAGATCGGGCTTAAATCACTTGACTCAAAACCCCAGCATTCTGGGGCACCTGGGGTGCTCAGTGGGTTGGGCCTCTGCCTTTAGCTCAGGTCATGATCTTGGGATCCTGGGATCAGGCCCCGTATTGGGCTCTCTGCCCCACTTCCCCTCTCTCTTTGCCTGCCTACTTATGACCTCTCTGTGTCAAATAAATAAAGTCTTAAGAAAAAAAATTCTAATCATGATTGGTCTTTTGGATGTAGCCACCCCCGGCAATTCTGAATCACAATTACTATAAACTATCTACAGACCTACCATGAATGACACACTCTTATCACTCTGGAAATTCCAGGAGTTTAGAGGCTACCTCCCAGGAAACTGCATAAAGGCAAACCGAATTTCTTTTTTTTTTTTTTTTTTTTTAAAGATTTATTTATATATTAGAGAGAGAGTGTGAGTGGGATGAAGGTCAGAGGGAGAGAGAGAATCCTGAAGCAGATTCCCCACTGAGCACAGAGCCCCACACAAGGCTTGATCACAGGACCCTGAGATCATGACCTGAGCCTAAATCAAGACGCAGCCACTTAACCAACTCCAGTTGCCACTGCAGTGTCTCCCAATTCTTTATTATACATATTCTAAAATGTTGCAAATTGCATTGAGTTTAGGAATTTTCAACCCCTTAGGTTTCAATAGAGAGATATAGATAAAAAACAAATTAAAATTTTCTAAGAATTGAATAGAGATGTGGGGAAAAGGGAAGCAACTATAGAGAGGGACGTTCAATTCAAGTAATATATTACAAACAGATTACATATCAGAAAGATAAGGAATTGAATGGAAGGGTTTATATTACTATTCATTATGGGGGGGGGGTGGATAAAAAAGAGGCTGGACTTAACCTGGATGCTCTGTAGTCAGGATCCTGCAGCATCTTGCATTCCTTCCAGCCTTACAAGCAATTAGGAAGGCCCAGGACAGGAAATTGTAAAATGGGATTGTTTTCTTGAATTTTTATTTAAAGGACAATGATATGAAGCAAGACTGAATAAAATGTATATATCATGGGTTTCCAAAAAAAAAAAAAAAAAAAAAAGGTTCTAATTATATTAAACAGTTCAACTAAGTAAATTTGAAGATGAAACTGGCTTTATTCAGCAATTTATGAATCAGGCAGCATCCCATGTAGCACATAGAAGGGAGCTTTGATGAGCTGTACAAAATGGAGGTCTTACAGGAAGAAAAGGGGAGAGACAAGGAAAGACAAGGAAGCAGTGAATTGTTTCAGGCAAGGTCATCTTCCTATGAAAGGGGTCTATTGGGCAGACTACTTCACTGGTGCTGACCAGGTAATTCCAGATTGAGTGGTTAAAGGTTACATTCCTGGGTGGGGCTGAAACTGCTATTAGGTTAGGTATTAAGTTTTGGTTTGCTGATATGGGACTCAGCACAAGTGACTCCATTTTGGGCCTGTTAACTTTTTTAAAAGTTCCACCTTTTTTTTTTTTTTTTTAAGATTTTATTTATTTATTTATTTGACAGAGAGAGAGGAGAGAGAGAGAGAGATCACAAGTAGGCAGAGGGCAGGCAGAGAGAGAGAGGGAAGCAAGCTCCCTGCTGAGCAGAGAGCCTGATGTGGGGCTTGATCCCAGTCCTGGGATCATGACCTGAGCTGAAGGCAGAGGCTTTAACACACTGAACCACCCAGGTGCCCCAAAAGTTCCTCCCTTTTGATTAAGCTTTCAGCTTAATTGACAGATGTTGATGAGGAGAAGAAAGGCAAGAGAAATGTAGATAGAATTATATTTCCTTACAACTTGAGGCCATTGATAAATGCCTGACATAGGCAAAGTGTGACATTCCTCATGGGACTCATGGCTGCCTTAATGTTAATGCTTTTCTAGAGACTGAAAGCAACTTTATCTTGACAATAGCCAGACATTCAGGATCCTGTAAGTGTTCTTTAACATATGGAAATCTGGAAATCCCTTCAGAGACTTCTCTTATCACTACCTCTCCCCAAACTTAAAAATATATAATCAGTTACTTTTCCCAAAATCACAAGTGCAACTCTTTCTGCCCATGGGTCCTGTCCCCTGATATAATAAAAGCACTCTTTTGCACCATAAAACATCTCAAAAATTCTTTCTTGACCCTTGTGCTCAATGGCCCTGCATCAATGCAACCAAAATTTAAGTACTAGTATCACTCTCCACTACCTCTCTGTAGTTCTCATAGCTTTTGTTGATCCTCTGTGTGGTATTCATGGTTCATGATGGGTCTTGCTTAGCAACAACTTCAGATTTACAATTTTTAAGTTGGCCATTATCTTTGTTCCTTTTCTGACATTCCAGTCTTACGTGGGTCATTTGTTTGGTGGTTAGGGGCTGGGAACATACATGAAAGCTCTTGAGAACAGAGCACTCCAGCGAGATTACAATAATTATTTTAAGTAGAACAATCCCCAGCGTCTGGAGTGTACTTGGGAGCCATGGCCCCCAGAACCCAAACCAGTCAAAATCAGATGACTCCAAGAATCCAGTGAGGGAGTCACCATTTTAAGCCACGTGGCTTGCTCATGATCTTATATAACTGAGTTTCAACTTCCCCAGAAATATATTTTTTTAAGATTTTATTTATTTATTTGGCAGATCATAAGTAGGCAGAGAGGCAGGTGAGGGGGGAGTGGGGGAAAGCAGGCTTCCCACTAAGCAGAGAGCCCAATGGAGGGCTTGATCCCAGGACCCTGGGATCATGACCTGAGCTGAAGGCAGGGGCTTTAACACACTGAGCCACCCAGGCACCCCCCAACTTCCCCAGAAATATTGATCAAGATGCAGCAGGTGGCGGCCATAGCACAGCTACCTCCTTCTTTGAAGATAATCAAGCTATTCAATAATCAAAATCAGCTTTTACCAGTCTAGGGCTTTACAGCGTTAGCAGCTGATTCAGCAGTGCTTGTCAGGAATTAAGGAGAAGTTCCAGATCATAACCTTATTTGAATTCAGTCCTAAATTCAGTCCTAACCAGGATGGAGGGGACCTACATGGTCATGAACTCCTCCTGGTAGATCTTTTCTAACTCGGCAATCGTAAATTCAGGGAAGCTGAGCTATGAGGTGTCTTAACTCTGTTTATGATCAGTTAGCAAACAGTTCAGTAACCTCAGAGCCATTGCCGAGCATGTGCAGCCACCGAGGCACTCCTAGGCCCGGAAGAATGAGAATCACAGCAGTCAAATATAAATTCTGTTGGGACATACACCATTTCTGCTAAGATGGCACTCTTAATGTTTTTAGTATTGTAGACAGATTGGAGTTTTTGAGGACAAATCCAGCAGTCTGGAAAGTTACTTCTTCGCAGCAACTGCCTGCAAAGTGTGGGTGATAGAATTATCTTTCAAGGCCATTGCCAGGGTAAAGGAAAGAAAGAGGAAAGAAGTGTTTTCTATTAAAGTAAGAAGTATTGATCTGGCATCTTTGGTGGAGGCCGTCTACCTCAATGTGAGCTACTGCTCTTCCTCATCAGTTTGATTCAGAGGTTGCTAGCATCCGCACGGGCCTATATGTCAGGTGGAGCCTGCCTTGGCTGTGAGATGTGTATCTGAAGTTCAAGTCCCTGAAGTTTGGCTGCCATGTAGGTTGTGAGGGGGATCTGCTATAATCCCTTCCAAGGAGATTCAAGGACAGTATTTGTTCTTAATTATTCCACATCAGAAGGGTGAGAGAAAATTGGAAACATTAGTTTTGAGTCATAGCCAGATATGTGAGGAAACAAGAATTCAGGATCTAGTCTTAGTTTACAGGTGTAAAACAAAACATCAAAGACAACAGGATTAGAATTATCTGCAAAGGTACAAATGTAATTTTTCTCTCTACAATGATCCCCCCCCCTTTTTTTTAACCAGAGATAATCATAGTAAAAGTGGCTTGTTTGCATTAGACTTGGTCTGATTATTTACATAAGTGGAGCAGGAATAGTGATTGGCAATATAAACTTTTATTAAAGACTGCGTTGATGGAACGTTTCATAAGGAATCTCAGATTGACCTCTTAAAAGCTATTAGATTTTACCTACAAAATTTGTACTTTGAAAGCCTCTCAAGTTCCCTAAAAAAATCCTCAGGTTCCTGGGCCTGCCAGGCAGTGACCATTTTTATTTACCTGGTAAGGCTGCTGGGAACCCTCAAAGCAAGATACCAGGTTGATCTTTCCAGGCATTTCCTCAAAGCTGTCTGGTCATATCTCAGTCTGTACACATTTTTCTTAAATGTGGTATTCCAGTCAAAGCACTGGAAGTATAACCAATGCTTTCCAGCTGTGTCCTGTTATGAAGAAAAAGATTCTTACTGAATTTATGCAAATAACCAGTTATATTGTCATGTAGAGAATAGTCAAGAGCTTTCAAATTCTGGATGAATCCAAGAAAAAGTAAATGTTCACTCTTCATTTAGAAAGATAAACTTTAGGCGTGCCTGGGTGGCTCGGTCGATTAGGTGTCCAATTCTTGATTTTGGCTCAGGTTATGACCTCAGGGTCCCGAGACTGAGCCTCCCGTGGGGCTTGCGCTCAGCACAGAGTTGGCTTGAGAGATTTTCTCTCTGTCCCTTTCCTCTGCCCCTCCCCCCCTGCTCATGTGCTCACCCGCTGGCGTGCACATTCTCTCTCAAATGAATTTTTTTTTAAGCTTTAAAAGTGTACTTTAATAAATTGCTCTAAGTCATAGCTCACTTAAGATTTCCTTAAATTTGATAAAGCAAAACATTAAAGAACCAGAAATGTTTCAAACAAAACATCATAAAGAATTATAATCATTTTCCTTAGTTCATTCAGTCCTGTGTATTAATTACTTTTTCCGCTTGAATCTGGTTTTTCTATTCGTTCTGGAATTTCTTACCCAGCTCAATTTTTATGATCTTAAAGGTATCAGAAACTGGTCAAAAGGCTTTATATGAATCTCCTTGAAGACGATGCACTTTTGCAGAAACACTTTTGCAAAAGCATCTGAGTAAAACAATAACTGTCTGCAAATGACAAAATACTTGAAAAATTCCCATTGTAAAAGATGTGATGAGAATTGATTATAACGAAACTGACAAGGAAATCTGGTTATTTCTGTGACACACATTTTAAAATGGTAAGTGCAATTATGATAATATTGTAGCAGGACATAGGAACTTAGAAGACTTTAGGAATTTAGAAGCCTCGGTTTTTCTTAAGTAATCAAAAACCCAAAGATAAAGTTTAACATGAAGCATAGTAAATTTTTGCCTTAAGATGCAAAGTCTTTGTTTCCAATGCAGATTACGTAAAAGTTAAAGAAACTTTCACAATCCATTAATAAAAGCAGACCCAAAGTCCAGAAAAACTTTGTCCTTTTAACAGAGAAAGCCAATTGTAATTTTGCACCAGTGTACTTTTGATATTAAAACTCATCTTTTTAATTTAACTTATTCGCATCTTAGCCAGCTTGACTACCATAAAATTCCTTTCCCAAGATTCAAGCCTACAATTTTGTCCTTTTTTTCTTACTCTTTCACTTCTGAAATAACCAGTCTTACTTTAGGACAAATTACTTTTTTCCTTAACAAAAGTACATCTCCATTTTTCAGACCTTCCTTTACTAAAAACACACATCCTACTTTTCTTACATATGGAGATGTTTCCCTTATATTTCTAGCAGCTTTAATTACATATATTGGTATTTTTAACACTAAAAACTGTAATTTTTAGTGAAAATAAAGAAATAAGCAATTGTGAACTTTTACATGAGCATTCTGTGGCTTCACAAATCACAAATAATATTTTTTAATTTGTAGAAACATGCTTTCTTCAGTGTGGCACACAACATGCTTACTAATATATCAAATATCCTTAGTTCCTCTGTAAAAGGAAGCCAAAGTGGATAAACCCGCATTCAGTAATTGTTTCAGTACTTAATCTGCTTCAGAAATAATGTTGGTAATTTAATGTCTATTCATCATTTAAATTAACTTAGTAGACTTTAAGCTTTCAGGCTCCAAAAAAGATTTGGGGACACTATTTAAAAAGTTGACCTAAAACCTTTTCCCCCCTCTTATGTCTAATTCACTGTTCTCAATAATTATGTTTAAATTACCCACAAAAATTTCTTGAGACAAACTCAACCATCATCTCTTGCTCTTTCTCGCTAAGAAATTTTGTAACAGAGATAACATGACCCAATTTAACTAATAAACTCAAGTAGAATAAAGTTATATATGGTTATATATGTCTGCATTAATTTTAATGCTTATAATTCTAAGGACATATCTATTTTAATGACTCCAACAAATTTCAACTAGCTTCTGTTTACCAGATATTATCTCAGATCACATGATCTTAAAAAGCATCTGGGTTAGGGCACCTGGGTGGCTCAGTCAGTTAAACATCTGCCTTGGGCTCATGTCACGATCTGAGGGTCCTGAGATGGAGTCCCACATGGGGCCCCTGCTCAGTGAGCAGTCTTGTCCTTTCTTGCCCTCTACCCCTCCCCTGACTTGTGCTCTCTCTTGTTCACTCTTTCCTCTCAAATAAATAAATGAGTAAATAATATTAGTTTTAAAAAGCATTTGGGTTATTTTCTACTATATTTCTGAGAGCTTTAGGAGTCCTTAATGCATATGAGTGCTTCATTCTCTTAAAGACAATTACGTAGAGCTCTTTTATAAAAATTACTTTTATTAACACTATCCAGAGGTAGAAAATACCACATCTCTATAGTACATACATAGAGAAACAAACATAAAGACAGACACAGAGACCTTATATCTTCCATTTATAATCATTAATTATAAAAGATGTTGAATCCAAATTATGTTTCTGGCAGATAGAATATTTTGAGGTCATCTGCTTAGATGGCAAAAGCCTTTTAATTACATTTGTGAAAAAGGTGCAAGGTTTTTCATTTGCCCAAGTTTTAAAATAACCCTGTCTCCTTTTGTTTTTGTTTTCGTTTTTTTTTTTTTCCTCTGGTATTTTCCTCCTTGAAGTTGGTATTTTATTTTTATTGAGGAATAGTTAACATACAATCTGACATTAGTTTTAGCTATTCAACTATGATTTGACAGCTCTATAGGTTATGCTGTGCTCATCATAAGTTACCACCTGTCACCATGCAGCAATATTCTAATATCATTAACTATATATTCCCATGCTGTGCCTTTTATCCCTGTGACCTATTCATTCTGTAACTAGAAGTCTGTACCTTCCACTTCCTTTAGCCCATTTTGCCCATCTCCCCACTCCATCCCCTCTGCCTACTTTTGTTCTCTGTATGTATAGGTCTGGTAATGCTTTTTTTTTTTTTTTTAAAGATTTTATTTATTTATTTGACAGAGAGAGATAACAAGTAGACAGAGAGGCAGGCAGAGAGAGAGGGAAGCAGGCTCCCTGCTGAGCAGAGAGCCCGATGCGGGGCTCGATCCCAGGACCCTGGGATCATGACCCGAACCGAAGGCAGTGGCTTAACCCACTGAGCCACCCAGGTGCCCCGAACTGGTAATGCTTTTTTTGTTTGTTCATTCATTTGCTGTCTAGAGTCTACATATTAGTAAAATCGTATGATATTTGTCTTTCTCTGACTCATTTATGATATTTGTTTCTTCAAATTTCTCTGACTCATTTCTTGGATATTTATTTATTTATTTATCTATTTATTCTTCTATCAGTGAACACAATTTGTTTCCATATCTTGGCTATTGCATATAATGCTGCAATAAACATAGGGATGTATAGCTTTTTGAATTAGTATTTTTGTTTTCTTTGGCTAAAAACCCCATAGTGAAATTACTGGATTGTATGGTATTTCTATTTTTTATTTTTTGAGGAACTCAAATTACTTTCCACATGGCAATACCAATTTGTATCCTCACCAACAGTGCACCTCCTTGCCAATACTTGCTGTTTCTTGGTTTTGGTATGAAGTGATATGTCAGTGTGGTTTTGATTTGCATTTCCCTGATAATTAGTGATGTTGAACATGTCTGTATATTTTCTTTCTTTTTTTTAATATTTTATTTATTTATTGGACAGAGTGAGAGATCACAAGTAGGCAGAGAGGCAGGCAGAGAGAGAGAGAGGAAGGGAAGCAGGCTCCCAGCCGAGCAAAGAATCCGATGCAAGGCTCAATTCCAGGACTGTGAGATCATGACCTGAGCCGAAGGCAGAGGCCCAACCCACTGAGCCACCCCGGCACCCCTGTATATTTTCTTTTGAAAAATGTCTATTCAGATCCTCTACCGATTTTTAAATCAGATTATTTGGAGTTTTTTTAGTGTTAAATTCTATATATTTTCTATAATAACCTCTTACTGGATATATCATTTACAAGTATTGCACCCATTCAGTAGGTTGCCTTACCATTTTGTTGATGGTTTCCTTTGCTGTGCAAAAGTTTTTATTTTGGTTTAGTCCCAGTGGTTTATGTTTGCTTTTATTTCCCTTGCCTGAGGAGATGTATTTAGATAAATATTGCTCAGGCTGATGTCCAAGGGATTATTGTCCATATTTTTTTCTGGGAGTATTGTGATTTCAGGTCTCTCAGTTAGGTCTTTAATTTATTCTTAGTTTATTTTTGTGTAGGACATAAGAAAGTGGTCCAGTTTCATTCTTTTGCATGTAGCTGTTCAGTTTTCTCAATGCCATTTACTGAAAAGACTCTTTTCACCACTATATATTCTTGCCTCTTTTGTGGTGGATTAAACCATGTATGCATGAGTTTATTTTTGGGCTTTCTATTGTGTTCCATTGATCTATGTGCCCATTTCTATGTCAGTGTCATATTATTTTGATTATTATAGCTTTATAGTATATCTTGAAATCCAGGATTGTGATACCTCCAGCTTTGTTCTTTTTAAGATTGATTTGACTATATGGGGTCTCTCATGGAGCTATACAAATTTTATGATGATTTGCTCCAGTTCTGTGAAAAATGCTATTGACATTTTCATAGAGATTACTTTGAATATGTACATTGCTTTAGAAAGCATGGACATTTTAATAATAATTTTTCCAATCCATGAACATGGTATTTTTCCCATTTGTGTCATGTTCAATTTATTTCTTTTTTTCCTGAAGATTTTATTTATTTATTTTAGAGAGAAAGAGAGTGTGCTTGAGCAGGGAAAGATTTTGGTGGGGTTGTGGGCTCAACACAGGTTGAGCCTCTATGCAGGACCTGAGATCATGACCTAAGCTGAAACCAAGAGCCAGATGCTTAACCGACTGAGCCACCCTGACGCCCCATCTTCAATTTCTTTCATCAATATTTTATAGTATTCAGAGTATATAGGTCTTTCACCTCCTTCGTTAAGCTTATTCCTCTGTATTTTATTTTTGGTGCAATTGTGAGTAGAATTGTTAATTTCTCTTTTTCCTACTTTATTATTAGTGTATAAAAACAACAGATTTCTGTATTTTAAGCTTGTATTCTGCAACTTATTGGATTTATCCTAATAGTATTTGGTTGGAGTCTTTAGAGTTGTCCTTGTATACTATCATGTCATTTACAAATAGAAACAATTTTACTTTTTCCTTACCAATTTGGATCATTTTATTTCTTTTTTTTTGTTTGATTGCTGTGGCTAGGACTTTTATTTTATTTCCACCAATAGAAATAGTGAGAGTGGACTGGACCTCCTATCTCATTCCTGATCTTAGAAGAAAATCTCTGTTTCTCATCATTAAATATGATGGTAGCTGTGTATTTGTCATATATGGTCTTTATTATGTTAAGGTATGTTCCCTTTAAGCCCACTTTGTTGAAAGTTTATATCATGAGCAGAAGATGAATGTTGTTATAGGGTTTTTCTGCATCATTTTATTCTTTTTTGAATTCCTTTAGGTGCAGGGTTGAGATTGTTTATTTGAGCTTTTTCTTATTTCTTGAGATAGGTCTGTATATATTTCCCTCCTAGAACCATTTTTGCTGTGTCTTAAAGATTTTGAAGCATTGTGTTTTCATTTTTATTGGTCTCCATTTATTTTTATTTCCTCTTTGCTTTCTTCATTGACTTTTAGGTTGTTTAGTAATATATTATTTAGCCTGCCATTTTTCCCTTTTTTTTTTTTTTTTACTTTCTAATTGAATGCTAGTTTCGTACCACTGTGGTTGGAAAAGATGCTTAATAGGATTTCAGTCTTCTTGAGTTTATTGAGATTTGTTGTATGGCCTAACATGATCTATCCTGGAGAATGTTCCATGTGCTTTGACTTTCTCTGTGTATGATCTATCCATTGATGTAAGTGGGGTTTTAAAGTCTCGTATTTATTGTACCACTGTCAATCTCCCCCTTTATGTCTGTTAATATTTGCTTTATATATTTAGATGCTCCAATGTTGGATACATGGATAGTTAAGCAACTGTTATATTCTCTTGTTGGATGGATCTCTTTGTCATTATGTAAAGCCTTTTTTTGGGGGGGGGGGGTCCCTTACTGCAGTTTTTGTTTTAAAGTCTATTTTTTCTAATTATTACTATTGTAGCTTTTTTCCCCACTCTATTTGCATGAAATATCCTTTTTCTCACTTTCCATCTAAATATATCTTCAGGCCTGAGGTGAGTCTTTTGTAGACAGTACATAAATGGGTCTTGGTATTTTCCACTCCACCATGCTATGTATTTTTATTGGAACATTTAGACCGTTTACAACTAATTTGGTCAGTATGTACTTATTGCCATTTTGTTCATTATTTTCTGGTTGCTTTGTACTTCTTCTTCTTCTTTTTTTTTTTTTTTTTTTAACATTCTTTCCTTATGGTTGATGACTTTCTGTAATATGCTTGGATTCCTTTTTATTTTTTGTGTAGCTGTTACAGGTTTTTGGTTTGTCATTGCCATAAGGTTCATATATAACATCCTAAGTGTATAGCAGTCTACATTATACTGATGGTCATTTAAGTTTGAACAAATTGTTTTATGTATATGTTGTCATGTTTTATGTTTTTTTATTCTGCAATTTCCTTTTACCAATTGTTTACATATAATTGGTTTATTGCCTTTGTCTTTGAATCTTTATGCTATCTTTATAAGTAAATGCTCTACTACCTTTTCTGTATATTTGCTTTTACTCATGAAATTTTTTTCCTTTCATAATTTTCTTCTAATTATGACCTTTGGTTTTACATTTAAAGAAGTCCTCTTAACATTTTTTGTAAGGCCACTTTTGTCGCCTTTAATATTTATCTGGGAAACTGTTTATCTCTCTCCTCCAATTCTGAATGATAACTGTTCCATACAGATGTTTTTGGATGTAGGTTTTTTCCTTTCATCACTTGGTTTATATTATGCCACACTCTCTAGCCTGCAAAATTTCTGCTGAAAAATCAGCTGATAGTTTTATGGGATTTCCTTGTACATAACTAGTTGCTTCTCTCTTGCTTCTTTTAAAATTCTCAACCTTGGTGATGCCTGGGTGGCTCAGTTGGTTAAGCAGCTGCCTTCAGCTCGGGTCATGATCCCAGGGTCCTGGGATCGAGTCCCGCATCGGGCTCCTTGCTTGGCAGGGAGCCTGCTTCTCCCTCTGCCTCTGCCTGCCTCTCTGTCTGCCTGTGCTCACTCGCTCTCTCTCCCTCTGTCTCTGACAAATAAATAAGTAAAATCTTTAAAAAAAAAAAAATTCTCAACCTTTAAGCTTTCACATTTTAATTTTGTGTTGTAGTGTGAACCTCCTTGGGTTCATCTTGTTTGGAACTCTCTTTGATTCCTAAAAATGGATGTCTGTTTCCTTCCCTCTGCTAGGGAACTTTTCAGCTATTATTTCTTCAAATAATTTTCTGGCCCTTTTTCTCTTCATGTCCTAGGACCCCTCTAATACATTTGTTTATTTGATCTTGTCCAAGAGATCCCTTAACCTATCCTTTTAATCTTCATTTTTGAATTTTTCTGTTTTTGCTATTCAGCTTGGGTGCTTTCCATTACCCTGTCATAGGGATTGCTGATCTGTTTTTCCATATCCTCCAATCTACTGCTGATTCCTTCATTTGTATTCTTTATTTCATTTGTTATATGCTCTATCTCCAACTGGTTCTCTACCACTTTGTTGAAGTTTTCTCTGAATTCATTCCTCTTTTCTCAAGTCTGGTGAGCATCTTTATGATCATTCTTTGAATTCTTTATCAGGTTGATTGCTTATTTTCATTTTATTTACCTTTTCTTACACTTGTCTTAGTCTTGTTTGGAGCATATGCCTCTGTCTCATTTTGCTTGACTTTCTGTGTTTATTTCTATGAATTAGGCAGAAAAGCTACTTCTAAGCTTGAAGAAATAATCTTATGTGTGGTCATTCCCTGTATAGACTGTGTTTATTTGGTGATTTTGGCTGGCCGGAGCTTGAGTTGTCATGGGCTGGGTTCCCGGGGCCCTCTGTGCTAGGGCTGCCCTGGTGGGATGACCATAACTGAACTGGGCATGCCAGTGCAGTTTTGGGGCTCTCTCCTTGGAGGGTGCCCTGGCAGAACAGCTAAAGCTGAAGTGAGTACAAACCGAGGTATCTCGGGGCCCTCCGTTCAGGGTGCACCCTAGTAGAGTGGCTAAAGTTGAGGCATGTAAAGGCCAAGGGCCCATTCTTCCCAGGTGGCAGTTGGAGCCCAGAAGTACACAGGCCAGGATCTCCCAAGGTGCTCTGTGCTGAAGGTGCCCAGGCAAATTGTCTGGAACCAGAGTAAGGGTCTGGAGTGTTTCAGGGTATTTTGTACCTATGTTATCTTGGTGAGAGGGCTAAAGCTATAGTGAGCACTGATTAGGGGTTTCCCGGTGTGTGCCATATTGGGTTGCCAGGGAATGGCGTGGCTGGGTCTAGTGTGGGCTGTGGGACCCAGGGTTCACTGAGGTGGTAGGCCAGCTAGGGTGCCTGAACCCTGGCTGTCCATACTATAAATGTGAAGGGGAAATGGAAACTGTACCACTTAACAGCCCATTCATCCTGGAGAGCTCTCGTGCTGTTTGGCCAAGTTCCAGGGTTAGATCCTTTATATTCTAGCTCTTTTAAACCATGCCGTCTAGGGCTGCTATGGGCTAGGTGCCCAGGGCTCCCAAAGGTGGCAGTCTGGTTATCGAGCCTGGACTCTGCTCCCATCTGCACTCTCAAGGTGGAGGAGGACCATAAACAGTGGCACTTGCCAGCTCCTCTGACCTAGAGAGAATTCCAGCAGCTCTGCTCTAGGGAGTGGCTCTAGGGCTGGTTCCTTTATATGCTAGTTACTTTCTTAAACTGTGGTGCCTTTTTTTTTCCCCCCTGTGTCCCATAGCAGATGAACCTGCACAGGTCCTTTGTCTCCATCTCTCTTTTATTCTCTATCTGAGCTCTTTTGTTGTGCAGAAACTTCACTCAGCCCTCCATTCTTCAGGAAGAATTGTTCTATAAAGAGGTGTAGATTTGGTGTGCTCATGGAAGAGGTGAATTCAGGGTCTTCCTACAGCCACCATCTGTAGCCACTCATATTCCTGAAGTTGATATTTTAAAGCAATGACATAGGTAAGAATTCCTGGAGGGATCTAGTAGATCTCAAAAACACAGGGAAGGAATGCAAGTTCCTCTGAGCTTGACTTTTGTTAACTAGGACCAAATTTTACAACATTTACAATCCTTTCAAGATAAATTGAGGAGGTCTGGGGATTGATAGAATAGGTGGGCTTTAAATTTTTTCTGGAGCTACTTCTCTGGTTTTATAAAGATTCGTAAGGTAAGGACAGTTGCTTTTAATTCCTCAAGAAATTGGGTTGCAACTTAACGTAGTAGGCTGATCCACTCATAAATCCTTTTATGAAGGTGCTAGAAAGTTTTTCTTGCCTTCTGGTTACATAGTTCTATTTTAGCTAAGGGGAGAAAGACTTAAAAGTATTCCCATCAGACTCCGATTTTCAGCTTCTGACCAAAGAGCTATTTAATTCGAGCTGATGTTAAGAATTTGCATAGGACCTTTGAGTGCACTTCTTTTTCCAGTGTCCCAGTTGATTACAAATGTAACATTGACTCTTGGGCTATCATTCTAATGGTGGATGACTAGAGAGTGGTGTGGGCAGCCAGGGGTTATCTCAGGTGACCTTGGATCTGTTTTAGCTGTAAGGTCACTCGGTAGACTTTTGTCTGCAATTGTGTTCCAAGTACCTTACACAATATTCAGCTATGGATGTGAGTTCAGACACACCGGTGATCTCTGATCCTGGTTCTGCCTTTTTATCAAACCACTTAGGAGATAATGTATTTACTACTAAGGCAACAAGAGCAGTTTGGGTGATGTTTATTGTATGGAATTTGGAATGCTGTAGGAAAGATAGCTTCCAGACAAGCTATAAAGTTGGCCACGGATTTAGCTTTTGTGTTTGAGTAACAAACCAATCCCTGCAGGCTCAGAAGACCTTAGGAATGGCTTGTAAAAGGTTAGTTGCTATTTCAGGAGATTTTATTGGTCCATGAGGGAACCATGCTGAAAAACCATTTTGCTTCCCACATCCGTTTTTGAGCTTCATGGGGTCCCACCATCATTTGTACAAGCTGATAAGGATATGACAGATTGGGGTCAGAGGCCCCAATAATGACTAAATTCTTCAGAATACTTTAGGAGATCCTACCTTTAAGAAATTTCCATCATTATGGCCCTTTTTTCAAGTTTTGACCAAGGAGTGAGAGATACCTGAGAAGGATCACCCATAACTTTTGGTGGTTTTATTGTAAAGGTAACTGTTTGATAGTCTCTTCAGAGTGGAAAAGGCAGTTCAGAGTTACAATGTGAGTACTCAGGTAGTGGAAGGTACAGCAGTAGGAGTCCTGTCAGTGTTATCATCCTTTATTTTAGGCACCTCTTATGTCTTTAGTTTTTCATGATCCTTTTGCTATAAATTTTTTAGTGGAGTTAATTTGGAATCTTGAAACCTTTTAGAACATACCCCATTCCATTTAATTCAGGAATTCTTGATTTTGAGTGCACTTTTTAGATGAACGATCTTGGTTGCCATTAGTAAGAATTTGCTATTTTTGTAGATATTTATATGTTCTGTAACCATAGTTCTTAGACACAAACTCAACAGGTATGCTGGAAGGTGGTATGCTCAACTTTTTGGAATTTAAGGATCTCATTAAAAAAAAAATTTTTTTTTTAAAGCTAAGCCTTTGGATCTCTGGGAGTTAAACTAATACTTAAAAAGGATGTGCCTCTGTGGGTTGTGTAGTGTTTGCTGTGTACCTCGCTGCACAGAAATTGAGGTTGTCCAGTGACAACCTCACCGGTCGACCTGACCTGTTCCATGACCAACTTAGCCTAACATGAGTCTTTAGGTTAGGTGGCAAGAACTGTAACAGCTTTTAAATGCTAGACCTTTCCTTGCCAATTTTTAAGTTGCTTCCCAGACTCCTTTTGTGTAGATAAAGGCTACTACTAAACAAGACAGACAAATGTGTACGCCTTAATACACCAGCAGTAACCAAAAGATGTTGCTGCAGCCCAGACAAGAAAAGCCCCTGTGTAGCCACTATTGTTCCCACCATGGAACCTTGGACCAGGAGAAGTATTAAAGCATCAGACTTAAACAAATGGGGACTGGGGGCTCCACATAACTGGGGAACTGCTAACTCCCACTAAGAGTTCCCATGTGGATTTTGGGGACTGAATCAAGGGCCGGGAGTTTCCACCAATTAAATAAGAATTGTGACCTAAACTACCAGCTAGCTGCTCCAGATGTCTAACTGACTAGAAACCCAATTAGATTAGAAACTCAATGCAAGAGCTGAAGTCAGAACCAAGAGGAACTTGGAGCCCTCAGAAATGGCAAGGAAAAAACTCAAAAAACATTCATAGATACCATTCCTGTGTTTCTGGTGGTTTCCAAAGCTCCCAAAAGTTCGCTTCATATCCCATTGCTGCCTCTAAACCTATTCAAAAACAAAATTCAACTGAGTAAATGTGAAGAACAAGCTGGCCTTATTCAGAAATTTATGAATTGGGCAGCATCCCATCTAACATATAGTAAAGAGCTGTAAGAAATAGAAGACTTTTATAGGCTGAAAGGGGGTGAGGTGAGGAAAGGGTATATTATTTCAGGCAAGGTCACCTTCCTTTGAAAAGATCAGAAAGGTTCGATTGGGCAGATTCCCTCACTATGCTGGTCAGGTAATTCCAGATTGATTGGTAACCTTTAATTACGTTCCTGGATGAGGCTTAAACTGCAGTTTGGTTAGATATAAAGTCATGGCTTGGTGACATGGGGCTCAGCACAAGCGTCTCCATTTTGTACATGTTTCTTTAACAAGTATCAATTATTTCCTCTATTCAGATACCTTTTATCATTCTCTTTGTCTTTTTTGAATTGGGGGAGTAATTGCTTTGTTGTTTTTTGTTTTTATGTAATGGGTTTCCAGAAGAGTCTCTTGGCACTCCCAAAAGATTTTGACTGTATACAAAATGCCCTTTGGCTCTTTTTGTCATTTTTACACATTTTCAGTACAAAAGGTAAAATGAACAGCAAAATGAAACTAAGGGAAGACAATTATTTATAGCATCAGTAAATCAACAGTAAGGAAAACCACAGGGAGATGGGCTGCTGGTGGCCTGCACTAACTTCAGTTATTGCATAGATTAAAAACATATATTTGTCACACACTTTACTATCATGTACACCCAGTAGTGCTTTAAAAATTATATTTATGGGTTATTTTTTTCTCACACCAAAGTAAAGCCATTTCTGGGGTGAAACAAACAGCTACTTAGTAGGTCAAAGTAATAGTTAAGAGCAAAAGGTAAAAAAAAAAAAAAAAATGGGGAAAAGAGACCAAACTTCAAGAAGTCTGAACTGAGGCAGTCAATTTAGGACATGAGAGTCTTGTATTCTTCCTCCTGTCAAAGCTGCCACAGGTTCACCAGTGACCACAAAAGGCAGGAGCTCAATTTTATATTTCACCTGAGAGCTGGCACTTCTAAGAAGCCAGTGCCCATTAGAACCACAATGTGATGAGGGATCAATATGGACTTAAAGGGAATACTACCTCTTTCTAAACCATAACTGAGATTTCCTGCCACTGAGAGGGTTTTTCCCAAGGGCCATCAGCCAGGGCCTCAGCCTTGTCTTAGCTTAAGCATATCAACTGTTGGCTGGAAGAGTTCCTCATCTGGAGGCTTAGCTGTGTCCATTTATGTTTACTCTCTTGTCAGCAACTTTCCTAGTTTCCCGTGTTACTCAGGGAAACAAGGGGGAAATGAGCTCAGGCTGGTAGGTGTTTTTGTTTCGGCTTTCTACTGTTTGTTTAGTTGTCATCCACTTCTGTAGTCCGCCAAAGGTCATGTGGGATCCAGCCCTAAGTCTAGTTGAAGGTTTTTATTCTCCTGTTTAAGTCCAGGGGTTTCTCTGTATTTAAGAGCCATTCAACTTTTCAACAGGTTTCAACTTCTCAACAGGTGGGGGGGTGGGGGGTGCTCTTGTGGGACTCCAGAATCAATTCTTAGAATGAGAATCATCTGAGGAATTAAACTGAAATTGGGATTTTTGGTTTTCCTTTTTTTTTTCTTTTTTGTCTTAAAGGAAAATCACATGTATCCCCATAGTTTATTTCCACAGAAACTTAGAAACAAGATGTGTGGATTAGATTCCCTTACTGACCTACTGCTAAGAATAGCAGCTGGTCCTTGCCATCTGTACCATAATCACCAATGGTCCTGTGTATTGGCCATAGTCCTAGATATACTTCCCTTCACAAACATCCATTTTAACATCTTGTAAAGCCCTGGATTTGATTCATAAAATAATAGCACAACCCTCCTCTCTCTGGAGAGTGAAGCAACCATTCTGCTTTGCCTTAATACATTTTAGTTTCCATTTAAGAATGTATACTGGCAGGGATTTGAATTGGTGAGATATAGAAAAGTCTTTTTTTTTTTTTTTTTTTTTTTTTTGATACCCCAGGCTTATCTTTCATTGAAAGCATCCAAGGGTGTCATCTTGTATTTGGAACATTCTAGTTTTTTGAGAAAAGGCAGTGACCCCACTGGCTTCAAATTACGATTTATTTTATGCCTTTGAGCACCTATGGAGAGTTCTCTCCAACTTAAAGTATTGTGCCATCCCCCAATATTTGAAGTGAACCATTTAAAAACCAAGTGCATGTTTTTGTGTAGAATTTGTATCTATAGGTCAGCCCACATGAAGGCTGATGTTTACTAGTAATGGCAAAAGCCACCTGGCTTTGAAACCAGCATTATAATCAACGTGAACGAGCCTCCTGCCTGGGAGCTTCCTTCTACCTGTAAACATTGTGGCTAGTGGCAGTGGGATGGCAGACTCCTCCATCTCAACTTTATCAGCTTTGCAATTTCAGATGAAACTTCCTCAGCTCCACAGTTTGGGACTCCCGTGACTGGGAACAAAGTGAAGAAAAAGAAACTGCAATCGTCTCCCACCTGGAGACTACTGAGGTGTGGAGAGATAAATGTGAGGGCTGCAGTGAAGAGTTGTTATCTAAGAACTCTAAGTTCAGTCTTAAAGAAGCCCTGGTGCACTTTCTTTTTCATTTCTTTGGTGGTTTCAGGAATGGCCGCTCTCCGTTTTGTGTCATCTTGTCTGTCGCTTCTCATAAAAGATTCTCCACCTGAAACCACAGAGGAGTTAAATGCCAGCTTGGTTTTTCTCTTATCTGTGGGCGTGCTGTAGGAACAAAATAATATTTGGAGTTTCCTTAAAAGGGGGGAAATGCTCTTGCCTGCATTGACCCGCCCAGTGTTATCCACCTGAGCCTCCAAAGAAGTTCAAAGAGCCCACAGTTAAAGAAAAGCCGGGTTCTGCTAGGCATTTCATCCTTGGATCTGGCATAGGCTGAGTGAAGGAGGACTAAAATATCCAAGTGGATATACAGTCCTTGCTGTTAGCAACACACAGTTTATTAGTGACCTTGACAAGAGCTGTTTCAGAGGAGTAAAGGGTCAAAAGCATGATTGGAGTGGGTTCAAGAGAAAAATGGGAAGAGAGGAACTGAGACAGTAAGAACGGGCAATTCTTCTGAGATGTTTTGCTGTAAAGGCAGTCAACAATTGAGGTAGTAAATGGAGGATGTGGAGTCAAATACATTTTTTTTTTCTCTAAAGATTGGGGCTGTTGCAACATACTTGTATGCTGAGGGGAGTGATCACATGAAGAAGGAAACCTTTCCTATAGAGAAAAGAAACAGCTGCCAGAGGGATGTCCTTGAATAGACAAATGACAGTAGCATGTGGTACTCACTGTGAAGGTTTGTCTCAGAGGGGAGCACAGGAGACCCTGAGGAGGGAAGGAGTCTATATGCAGTGAGTAGCTATCGGAGGCGGGTGGAAGCTTATGAGAGTTCTTTCCTGATTGTTTCTCCGAACGAGTTAAATGACAGCATAGGAGAACACGTTGAACATTGAATAAGAAAGGAGAAGGTGTGAAATATTTGTCTAGGAGAATGGAAGAATGAATGGACGAGGGAATTGCAGTAGTAGTAAGGTCATACTTGAAATTCACTGTCACAAATTTCAGTAAGATCCAGAAAGAAAAAAGGAGCATAAGTATGACCTTGGACATACTGTACTGAGATAGTTTACATGGGTCTGTGATCTGCTTTACATAGTTATTGAGAGAATTAAATGTGACAGAAAGCATTTTGAGGTATAAGTACAGGATATGATTATTGTGAAACTTAGCTTGGAATTACTTAGCACTTTTCTTTGGCAAAAAGCTTTTCAAATTTGCTTAAGACAGCCTTAGTATCTGTAGAGACAGCATTTGGCTTCTGCCACTGATTTACTCAGTAACTAAGTCTAACCAAATGCCTTAACCTCCTTTTGCTTTTACCTCTCAGTCTATAAAATGAGGGCGGTAATGTTTAGAGTGCAACACATGCGTTATAAATAAAGGTACTGTATAAATGCAAGCTGTTAATAAAATGATATTTCAGGCCTCACTGGTACAATCACCAGAAAGTCAGAACGGCCAGCTTTGGGTGGTAGATGCATCCCTTAAGAAGCTTTTATAGATGGGTGCCTTGGTGGCTCGGCCGTTTAAGTATCTGCCTTTAGCTCAGGTTATGATCTCTGGGTCCTGAGATAGAGCCCCATCGGGCTCCTTGCTCTGCGGGAGTCTGCTTCTCTCTCTCTCCCTCCTTTTGCCCCTCCCCACTACTCCTTCCCTCTCTTAAGTAAATAAAATCTTAAAAAATAAATAAATAAAATAAAAAGCAGCAGCTTTTATAGAAGTGGAAAACAAGCATCTTGAAGTTAGTATCAGTCACCCACATTGGTTGCATTAATTCTCACAACTACTCTTTGATGTTGATTATTAGAACCTAAGACACAAAGTTCAACTTGCTAAAGCCAAGCAGAAGTGTGAATTTCAATCCTCAAAATCCCATGCTCTTTTTTCATTTTGCCACATATGGAATTGGGCTTGAACCATTCATAGCCAGAGAAGGTATGGAATACTTTGTGTCTATGATGCACCCATATTTCAGCCAACTTAGTGTCGTCTTTGCCATAACAACTGGAGCTAGAGTTGCCCAGCATCAGAATACCGGCGACTTCATTGGCAGCATCCTCCTGATAAAGTCGTTTACCAGAAATCAAATGACAGGAAAAGACAGGAGCATCTGTGACAGTAAGCTGACCAAAGATTTCCACTTAGCTACAAATGCAGTTCTCAGACATTCTGGGGACAGGAGGTTGGATACTATAAAAAAGAAATAATAAATTTGCACAGTCATGGGAACTGCAGGAATACTATGACCTCTGTCCTCTTTACTGCAAACACAATATGTACATTATAAATTATAAAGCATAAACAGCTCTAAGAAAATCAGTGCTCTGTTAGATTTTGATTTTTGAGTAACAATTGGCCATCTGATAGAGGAGGGGATAGGAAAACTGTATTTACTTTCTTCCAACAGCTAAAAGGTGATCATACTTCTAAAATTTGTTGAGATTGTCCAGGAAAGTGTGTAAAATACTCATCCATCACTGGAAGCCCCTGGTCAGGAAATGACAGGGCAGTAAATATCTTCAGCAGCCACCTTTTAATGTACAAGCTGTTTTCGGTTGGAATTTTCAGCACTCACATAAAACACACTGTCATGAGTGACTGCTTGTGCTCCAAAGTCATTACTATTGGGATAATGGAACATCTCTCGGCGAATAACCAAAAAACTTTAAATGTCATGTCAAGTTTGTTGAAGCCATTTTCAAGCCCTGTTCAAGGTTACATGAATATTGAGGGTGTCTGTTTTTTACCAGCTGGAGGTCTAATAACTCATAAGGTTGTGCGATAGGCCAGTCAGTTAATTAAAAGAAAATCCAGCATTCCCTGTGAAAGTCAATCAGTCAGAGCCATCAGTCCTGAGCTATTGCGACTCTCCCCTTTCAGCCTTCCATACCGGGTTCAGTGTCACTTATCAATAAAAATATACATGTGTGCATATGTATACAAGTCTGTGAATATATGTGTGTATATTTGATGGACTAGGCCATAGTTTTGATTTGCTAGGAACGTTTAATTTGCCTGCCAAATGCAGTATTACTTTTGAAGGAAATCATTGAGTTTTTAAAGACCTAGTAAAAAAAATTTCCTTTCTGTTTTAGTTTTAAGAAAAAACAAAACAAAACAAAAAATCTCATTAGTATTGCAGCTAATGTGTATCTTGGGTCCTAGAGTATGGAGAGGATTTCCTTACTCAATACCTATCGAGCACCACTTTTGCCCCGGGGCCGTTTTAGGCCCTGATGTTTAGAACAATGTCCCTGTCATCTTGGAGCTCACATCCTAGTAGAGAGACAGACAGTGGATCAGTAAGCAGGTATATGATGTGTCTGGTGGTTAGAAGTTCTATGAAGAGGGGTCAATGTGTGATAGAAAGGGGCGGCGCTCTTTCTGTTGAACGGTCCTAGAAGGCCTCTCTGCTTAGTAGAGCATCTGAGCAGAGACCAGAAGGGCATCAGCATGGATGCTAAGGAAAGGGTTGTCTATTTATACTTTATTCTTAAACTACATGTATTTATTTCCAACCTACCTTTCTCTGAATATTTTAAGAGGACTTGAGAATAATTATTTTAAATCAATGTTTCATAATGTGCAGTCCTTCCTTACCACAGTGATAAGTCTCTGTTTCTATCTTCCTTACTTTAGAAAACCAGAAAGTGCATTTGACAGAAGGGTCACGTTCACACTACAATATCAATTGCAACTCAACGAGGACTCCAGTCGCCAAGGAGCTTAATTATAATCTAGACACTCAAACGTCTACGGGGAGGATCAAGGCAGTTGAGAAGAAGGAAGCCTGTAATGTAGAAAGCAACAGAAAAAAGGAAATGGAACTTCTTGGCTCTGTTTCTAAAAACGAATCTGTTCCCGAAGTTGAAGCCCTGCTGGCAAGATTACGAGCTTTATAAATTAAACTGGTAAAAAATGATTAAGCCAAATATAAAACCATGCTCTAAGCGATACCACTTGAAAAAAATTGCTTTTTATATAGGTGACTTTATATAGTTTAAATTATGGTCTATATTAGAAAAATAAAGCTAAATAACATGATTGCAGTGCTTTTTCTATGTACTTGAGGTCTTGGCTTATTCAAGATGGTAATGGGTTTTAATGCTTTTCTTGTCTCCTAGTATTCATGTGTTCTATATTTGGTGGTGAAATTATACATAATGCTTTAGAAAGCAGGTAGGTGGCCATGTGTTCAGCAATGTGTCCTGAAGAAAATACCATTTTTCTAAGTCACTGTAGTTTTTACTGTACTGTTTTCAGCATTAATGAATCTCAAATCATTGGTATTAACTCTTGATATATATACATATGTGTGTGCATATATGTATATACATATCCCATGCATGTTGTTTATATGGGTCCGAGTTTCTCTTTCATTGGATCTTCAAGCTATCAACGTAACATCAGAAACATAAAATGGAATGTAAGAGAGCTGTGAGGAAATGCATGTAAGCTCATTGCTATCATTGTTGAATTCATGTTCATTAGACCCTGTAAGAGACTATAAGGCCATTGGGTACATATCCAAAAATGATGTACTAAGAATGTATGCACTTTTTGTAAAACATACCTGCTTCTGTATCAAGAGGATATATATGATACTGCAGTGCTGCCCAATGTCTGAACTGAGAGAGAATTTTTCCCTTGGTAATTGTGACTCTGGGATAGAATTGCCATTTTGAAACTTCCTAAGTAACAGATTTTTTTTTTCTGTGAACAAATTTGAAATTGCAGTTTCTTTGATATGACAATCAATGAGTTTAACAAAGATCTAAAGTGTGTCAAGGAAGGTTTTCCTATTCAAATGTTGCAATTTTACCTCATTTGGGGCATCACATTAACTCTTAATTCTATAGTCAAGAAAATAAAACTTGCTACTTGCACTAAGTGAAAAAAAAAATTGGGGCTTTTTTTTTTTTTTTTGCAGTTAGCATATTCTGTGGATAAGCTGTAGCTCGACTGTGCTCTGCCGTCTATCTAAGCATCTATTTGGCTTTATTATGTGCAGTAAGTAAATGACTGCTCTTTTACCTTCAGTTAAAAAGCAGTTATGTGGAACCAGTCTGTGAGGTCCAGTGCTTTTTATTTCCTTGTTTAAGTTGCCACCTCCTTTCAGCTCCAAGTTAATAAAGTTAATTAATTAGAACTATGAACCAGGCCCCATTTACAGACATTGGGGAACGGTGCTATCCACAGCCTGTGTAGGAAGAAATTGTTCTCCTATGCATTGCTGAAATAGGAATTGCAACTGGAGGACAAAATGCATATTTTCCTGAGAACAAATCCTCAAACTCAGAAAGGTGAAGGACATTGACACATTTTAGCAGACAGGACCCCAATGACCAGAAAAGAAGCTAAATAAAAGAATGCTGTCAGTTCTTCATGTGATTCTGCAAAAGACTGGGGCTTTTCAGAGACAAAGCTGAAATCCAGCCAGATAGTTTGGACATACCGGGTGGCAGGTAAACACTCCAGAAACTTAGGGCCAGGGAGCAGCCACTCGGGAGCAGCAGCCTGGCAAGTAAAGGGAAGTGAAGATGACACAGAACCCCAGGGGCAGAGAAATGCAGGCCAGGCCTACACCGGAGCCGTCAGGCCCCAGAGCATCTGTCCGCAGGAGCTGAAGGACAACCATCTAGCAGGAGGACCAGGAGACCGAAGCTAGATGAACACCAGCGGGGGCTGGCCTCCTGCAGCTTAGCAACCCACTCTCTCACCATCACTGACAGGAGTCTGTGCAGGCCCGAATAGGGGACCATGTTTTTTATTTTCCTCTCCACAGCTTAAGAGTTCACAGCAGTAAGAGCCAACCAAGAAACAGCCAAGTGCTTCTGCAGAGATTTCACTGATAAATGTGCCTTCAACAATGGGTGGGAGAGTACAATTAGGGTTTTATGAAAAACTCTTAATATTCCTTTAGCCAACTGTAGCTGGGAACTATAGTGATGACTTTTAATTGGAGGGCAGGCATTGAGATACAATTTCATGTTTTTGAGCAAACAGTCTATTCATTTGAATTAGCAGGTCAACTTGAAGCCAACACACAGCTCAGCACCTGTGATGAAGATGTTCCACCCAGGCCAGTGACAAACCCTGAATAGGTTCTCAACCCCTCTCTGGTCAGTGTAGAGAATTTGGCAAAAACACACAGAAAGCTAAGTGATCACTGAGTTGTCCAAAAGCAAAGACCTGCTAATAAGTTTTCCCAGTCAAATAATTGAAGTGATTTAAAAATAAGGGAAGCAATCTAATCATAAAGCACATCCCATCTCTCCCCGCCCCCCCCATCATCTTCAGGGGATATATTCAAAGATACCCCCCCAGGGGATGCCTAATTGCACATAATACCAAACCCTATATATATTTTGCTTTTTCCTATACAAAGTTTAATTTCTAAATTAGGCACAGTAGGAGATTAACAGTAGTAACTAATAATAGAATAATTTTAATAATATGCTATAATAAATGTTACATGAATGTAGCCTCTATCAAAATATCTTAATGTAGGGGCACCTCTGTGGCCCCCTGAGTTGAGCATCTAACTCATGATTTTGTCTCAGAAGTATGAGATTGAATCCCATGTCAGGCTTCATGCTCAGCAGAGTCTGCTTGAGTTTCTTTCCCTCTGCCCTCCCCCCACTCACTCTCTCTCACTCTTTCTCAAGTAAATCTTTTAAAAAATCGTAGTGTAATCATAGTGTACTATACTTATCCTTCGTTTTGTGGTGTGAGATGATAAAACGCCTCCCTGATGATTTGAAATGAGGGGAAGGACACAGACATAGTATTAGGCTGCTATTCACCTCTGACCTTATGTCAGAAGGAGGATCCTCTGCTTCCAGATTATTGTTGAACCACAAATAACTGAAAGCACGGAAAGTTAAACCAGAAGTGGAGGCAAGGAGTGTACTACCCTATATGCATGTATGTCCTTTGTTAACATTTAAATATTCAAAAAACTATGTCAAAGTTTATATGAAGAAGTAGACATTTCAATAATTTATATCAAAAACATTGAGTTTCCTGTTAAAAACTAAATCATTTAGACTATATCTATGCTATATTTCATCATATTAAACTCCTTTTTGGGTAACCACAGGTGAGCTGGGAGCATATTTCATGACTACTTTTGTGCCAGCCTTATGTACTGACTATGCAACTTTTGGAAAGTAACAGGTCCTAAAAAAATAAACAGCTAATTTGATTGAAACTCAGAAAGGGGCATTCATATTCTTTTTCTTCATATTAATTATTAAAATTGTTGAAGTCCATCAGTTGAAATCTGGCAGTATAACAATAGTCAGTTTTGTCTAGTTAATTGTTCAAAGTAGTTATTACCTGTCCTTGCCAGGCAAGAATGTTCTTAAAATGTGTACTAGGGCCAAACTCTGACACCATTTTGCTCTAAGAGTTACGCTTTAGCAAAAACATATGATCTTGCCAAAGAACCACAAGACTGGATGGCATTTCAAAACTGAATCCAAATCTCCCCATAAAACCTAATTAATACAGACATTAGTAATATGTCAGAACTAGAGTTTAGAATTACAATTATCAAGGTGTAAGCTAAGCTTGAAAAAAGCATGGAAGAGACTAGAGAATCACTTTCTGGAGAAATCCCTTTCTGGAAAAATAAAAACTAAAATCTAAGCATGTTGAAATCAAAAAAGCTATTAATGAGGTGCAATAAAAAAAAAAAAAAAACGGGCTCCTACTGCTAGGATAAATGAGGCAGAAGAGAGAATTAGTGAGATAGAAGACCAAATGATGGAGAATAAAGAAGCTGAGAAAAAGAGAGACAGATAGCTACTGGACCTCAAGGGGAAAATTGGAGAGATAAGTGATACCACAAGATGAAACAATATTAGAATAATTGGGAACCCAAAAGAAGAAAGAGAGAGGGGGGCAGAAAGCATATTGGAGCAAATTATGGTAGAGTATTTCCCTAATATGGCAAAAGGAATAAGCATCAAAATCTAAGAGACACAGAAAATCCCCCCTCAAAATCCATAAAAATAGGTCCACACCCTGTCATCTAATAGTAAAACTTAAAAGTCTTAGTGACAAAGAGAACATCCTGAAAGCAGGTCGAGACAAGAAGTCTGTAACATTCAATGGTAGAAATATTAGAATGGCAGCAGACCTATGGACAGAGACCCGGCAGGCCAGAAAGGATGGTGCAATGATATATTCAGAACACGAAAAGAAAATTATGCAGCCGAGAATACTATATCCAGGTAGGCTGTCACTGAAAATAGAAGGAGAGATAAAAAGCTTGTAGGAAAAAAAAAAAAAAAAAAACTAAAAGAATTTGCAAACACCAAACCAGCCCTACGGGGAAGATTGAAAGTGGTCCCCTAAGCAAAGAGAGAGCTTAAAAGTAACAGACCGAAAAGGAACAGAGACAATATACAGTAACAGTCACCTTACAGGCAGTACAATGGCACTAAATTCATATCTTTCAATAGTTACCCCGAAGGTACATATGCTAAATGCCCCCAATCAAAAGACACAGGGTATCAGAATGGATAAAGAAAAAAAACAAGACCCACCGATATACTCTCTACAAGAAACTCATTTTAGACGCAAAGACACCTCCAGATTTAAAATGAGGGGGTGGAAAACAATTTACCATGCTAATGGATATCAAAAGAAAGCTAGGGGGGCAATCCTTATATCAGATCAATTAGATTTTAAGCCAAAGACTATAATAAGAGATGAAGAAGACACTATGTCATACTAAAAGGGTCTGTCCAACAAAAAGATCTAACAATTTTAAATATGCCCCTAGTATGGGAGCAGCCAATTATATAAACCAATTAATAACAAAATCAAAGAACACATCAACAATACTGTAATAGTAGGGGACTTTAACATTCCCCTCACTGAAATGGACAGATCATCTACACAAAAGATCAATAAGGAAATAAAGGCTTTAAATGACACACTGGACCATATGGACATCCCAGATATATTTAGAACATACCTTCCCAAAACAACAGAATACACATTCTTCTCTAGTGCACGTGGAACATTCTCCAGAATAGATCACATCCTGGGTCATAAATCAGGTCTCAACCAGTAGCAAAAGATTGGGATCATTCCCTGCATATTTTCAGATCAAAATGCTTTGAAACTAGAACTCAATGACAAGAGGAAAGTTGGAAAGAACTCAAATACATGGAGGCTAAAGAAAATCCTACTAAAGAATGAATGGGTCAACCAGGAAATTAAAGAAGAATTTTTAAAATTCATGAAAACACAACTGTTCCATATCTTTGGGACACAACAAAATGGTCCTGAGAGGAAAGTATATAACAACACAAGCCTTTTTCAAGAAATAAGAAAGATCTCAAGTATACAACCTAACTCTACACCTAAAGGAGCTGGAAAAAGAACAGAAAAGAAAGCCTAAACCCAGCAGGAGAAGAGAAATAATAAAGATCAGAGCAAAAATCAATGAAATAGAAACCAAAACAATGGTAGAACAAATCAACGAAACTAGGAGCTGGTTCTTTGAAAGAATTAATAAGATTGATAAACCCCTGGCCATACTTATCAAAAAGAAAAGAGAAAGGACCCAAATAAATGAAACCGTGAAAGAAAAGAGATCACAACCAACACCAAAGAAACACAAAGAATTATAAGGACATATTATGAGCAACTATACACCAGCAAATTTGACAATCTGGAAGAAATGGATGCATTCCTAGTGACATATAAACTACCAAAACTGGGGGCGCCTGGGTGGCTCAGAGGGTTAAAGCCTCTGCCTTCAGCTCAAGTCGTGATCCCAGCGTCCTGGGATAGAGCCCCACATCGGGCTCTCTCCTTGGTTGGGAGCCTGCTTCCTCCTCTCTCTCTCTCTCTGCCTGTCTCTCTGCCTACTTGTGATCTCTCTCTGTCAAATAAATAAATAAAAATCTTAAAAAAAAAAAAAAACTACCAAAACTGAACCAGGAGGAAATAGAAAACCTGAGCAGACCTATAACCAGTAAGGAGATTGAAGCAGTCATCAAAAATCTCCCAACAAACAAGAGCCCAGGGCCAGATGGCTTCCCAGGGGAATTCTACCAAACATTAAAACAAGAAGTAATACCTATTCTCCTGAAACTGTTCCAAAAAATAGAAATGGAAGGAAAACTTCCAAACTCATTTTATGAGGCCAGCATTACCTTGATCCCAAAACCAGACAAAGACCCCATCAAAAAGAATTACAGACCAATATCCTTGATGAACACAGATGCAAAAATTCTCACCAAAATACTAGCTAATAGGATCCAACAGTACATTAAAAGGATTATTCACCAAGACCAAGTGGGATTTTATCGCCCTCGACCCGCAAGGACGACAAGAAGCCCCAGTTCAGATGTATCTTCTCTCTCTTTTTTTCCGCAAGTCTACACACTTATGTACGTTTACATGACCAATCAGCGAGCAGGGTACAGGAGGGAGCGAATCAGGCTGTGCACCTAAACAAACAACTTCGCTAGCAACCAATACTGTTTACTTCCTCTTTGGGCGTTCGGCTTAGTCTCACGAGGCAATCCTAACCTGGCAACTAGCCAGGTGCCATCTTTTAATGGCCTGCCTCCGACAGGATTTATTTCTGGGTTATAAGGTTGGTTCAACATCAATCCATGTGATACATTAATAAAAGAAAGAAGGAGAACCATATAAGACTCTTAATAGATGCTAGAAAAGCATGTGACAAAGTACAGCATCCTTTCTTGATCAAAACTTTTCACAGTGTACGCATAGAAGGTACATACTCAATATCATCAAAGCCATCTATGAAAAATACACAAAAGGGACGCCTGGGTGGCTCAGTTGGTTAAGCAGCTGCCTTCAGCTCAGGTCATGATCCCAGCGTCCTGGGATCGAGTCCCGCATCGGGCTCCTTGCTCGGCAGGGAGCCTGCTTCTCCCTCTGCCTCTGCCTGCCATTCTGTCTGCCTGTGCTTGCTCTCGTCCTCTCTCTCTCTGATAAATAAATAAAAAATCTAAAAAAAAAAAAAAAATACACAATGAATACCATTCTCAAATGGGGAAAAACAGAGCTTTTCCCCTAAGATCAAGAATACAGCAATGATATCCATTATCACCACTGCTTTTCAATATAGTACTAGAAGTCCTAGTCTCAGCAATCAGACAACATAAATAAATAAATAAATAGTATGCAAATCAGCAAAGTAGTCAAACTTTCACTTTTTGCAGATGATAGGATACTTTATGTGGAAAACCCAAAAGACTTCACTCCAAAACCTCTAGAACTCATACAGGAATTCAGTAAATGTCAGGATGCAAAATCAATGCACAGAAACCAGTTGCACTTCTATATACCAACAGCAAGATAGAAGAAAGAGAAATTAAGGAGTCGATCCCATTTACAATTGCACCCAAAACCATAAGATACTTGGGAATAAACCTAACCAAAGAGGCAAAGAATCTATACTCAGAAAACTATAAAATACTCATGAAAGAAATTGAGGAAGACACAAAGAAATGGAAAAACTTCCCATGTTCATGGATTGGAAGAACAATATTGTGAAAATATCTATGCTACCTAAAGCTATCTCTACATTTAATGCAATCCCTATTAAAATACCACCACTTTTCAAAGAAACGGAACAAATAATCCTAAAATTTATATGGAACCAGAAAAGACCCTGAATAGCCAGAGGATTGTTGAAAAGGAAAACCAAAGCTGGCAGCATCACGATTCCAGACTTCAAGCTCTATTACAAAGCAGTAATCATAAAGACAGTATGGTATTGACACAAAAACAGACACAGAGATCAACGTAACAGAATAGAGAGCCCAGAAATAGACCCTCAACTCTATGGTCAACTAATCTTCGACAAAGCAGGAAAGAATGTCCAATGGAAAAAAGTCTTTTCAACAAATGGTGTTGGAAAAATTAGACATCCACCTGCAGAAGAATGAAACTGGACTATTTACTTACACCACACACAAAAAAAGACTCAAATGAATGAAAGACCTCAGTGTGAGACAAGAATCACAGGCAGCAACCTCTTCGACCTCAGCCACAGACAACTTCTTCTAGGAAACATCGCCAAAGGCAAGGGAAGCAAGGTCAAAAATGAACTTCATCAAGATCAAAAGCTTTTGCACAGCAAAGGAAACAGTCAACAAAAGCCAAAGACAACTGACAGAATGGGAGAAGATCTTCACAAATGACGACTCATCAGATAAAGGGCTAGTATCCAAAATCTATAAAGAACTTGTCAAACTCAGCACCCAAAGAACAAATAATCCAATCAAGAAATGGGCAGAAGGGGAGCCTGGGTGGCTCACTGGGTTGGGGTTTCTGCCTTCGGCTCAGGTCATGATCCCAGAGCCCTGGGATCAAGCCCCACCCACATCGGGCTCTCTGCTGAGCGGTGAGCCTGCTTCCTTGTCTCCCTCTGCCTGCCTCTCTGCCTACTTGTGATCTCTGTCAAATAAATAAATAAATCTTTAAAAAGAAAAGAAATGCAGAAGACATAAGCAGACACTTCTGCAAAGAAGACATCCAAATGGCCAACAGACATGTGAAAAAGTACTCAATATCACTCGGCATCAGGGAAATAGAAATCAATACCACAATGAGATACCATCTTACACAAGTCAGAACAGCTAAAATTAACTAGTCAGGAAATGACATGTTGGTGAGGATGCGGACAAAGGGGAACCCTCCTACACTGTTGGTGAGAATGCAAGCCGGTGTAGCCACTCTGGAAAACAGTATGGAGGTTCCTCAAAAAATTGAAAATAGAACTACCCTACAAACCAGCAGTCGCACTACTGGGTATTTACCCTAAAGATAAAATGTGATCTGAAGGGTAATGTGCACCCAAATGTTCATAGCAGCAATGTCCATAATAGTCAAACTATGGAAAGAACCTAGATGTCCATCAACAGATGAATGTATAGAGAAGAGGTATAGTATTCCATATGATGGAATACTATGCAGCCATCAAAAACTGAAATCTTGCCATTTGCAATGACTTGGATGCAACTAGAGAGTATTATGCTAAGCAAAATAAGTCAATCCAAGAATGACAATCATCATATGCTCTCTTGTGAGGAATTTGAGAGGCAGGGTGGGGGATAATGGAGGGTAGGGAGGGAAAAAAATGAAACAAGATGAGATCGGGAAGGAGACAAACTATAAGAGACTCTTAATCTCATGAAACAAACAGGGTTGCTGTGGCTTGGGGGAGGGTTAGGGTGGCTGCGTTCTGGACATTGGGGAGGGTACATGCTATGATGAGTGCTGTAAAATGTGTAAGCTGAGATTCACAGACCTGTACCCTTGGGCCAAATAATACATTATATGTTAATAAAAAAGAATTTTAAAAATCTCCCCATAAAATGAAAATAATGGAACCTAACCATAAAAGTTCATTATTCCTAAACATACCTTTGTCTTTTACAATGGGTATAAGGAGAGTATATCTCAGGATTTAGGAAGATGGCAGAGTAGGAGGATCCTGAACTTACCTCCTGCCACAGACACATCAAGTCTGCAAAGTCTGAGTGTGTCCAACTCACTCAGAATAACCCAAGCCTAGCAGAACAGCTATTCCACAGCTAAAGATGTAAAGAGTGATGTTGAGATGGGTAAGTGAGGCAGAGACACAGTTGTGAACAAAATCCCCAGCACAGTGACTCACAAATAGGAGTGATAGCTCAGACAGGACATCTTCCCCGAGTATCAGAGGGATCAAGCCACACATCAGGGCCACATAAGACCTATCCCCCCATGGGGATGTGCATTAGGATGATGAGCCCTCATAATTTCCACTTTGAAAATCAGCAGCACTTAATTCTGGACAGCATGAGGTCTCTAAGAAATAGAAAATCTGCCCTGAAATGGTCAGGGTACTCTATTACTCACTCCAAGACCCAACCAGAGACAGCAATTTGAAAAAAGCCTGAAGAAAATTTATTGGCTAATTTTAGGTCATGTGTGACCCCCTCCCGAGCAACTCCTGCCCAAGGAAGTAGAAAGCCAGCCACACTGAAGGCTACCTCTGTCCAAAAGTGTGCCCACAGCTATCACTGCTGGTCACTGCCCCCAGTTTGGCTGAGGGTCAGCTCCACCCACCAGTGCACCTGCAGCAGTCATGACCTAGTCATGACAGGATAGAAAATGTCTCTGAATGACATATTAGACCAGATGGACTTCACAGATACATATGGAACATTTCATTCAAAAAACCACTGAATACACATTCTTTTCAGGGCAATATGGAACACTGTGCAGGACAGATCACATGTTAGGCCACAAAACCAGTCTGAAAAAATTGAAGACGACTGAAATCTTATCAAGTATCTTTTCTGACCATAACATATGAAACTACAGATTCATTACAAAAAAAAAAAAAAAAAAACTAGAAAAAACACAAACACATGAAGGCTAAAACATCATGCTACCAAACAACCAACAGGTTAATCAAGAAATGCAAGAGAAAATAAAATAAAACACATGGAGAGAGAGATGAAAATGGAAACGTAATGGTCCAAAATCTTTGAGAGGCAGGAAAAGCAGTCCTAAGAAGGTTTATAGTGATACAGACCTACCTCAAGAAGCAAGAAAAATTTCAAGCAATCCAAGCTTACTCCTAAAGGAACCATGAAAAGAAAAAACAAAGCCCAAATTTAGTAGAAGAAAACCAATAACAAAGATCAGAGTGGAAATAAATGAAATAAAGACCAAACAAAAGATCAATAACACTAGGAGCTGGTTCTTTGAAAATTAAATAAAATTGATAAATCTTTAGCTAAATGCATCAAGAAAAAAAAAAGGAGAAAGGACTTAAAGAAAATCAGAAATGAAAGAACAGAACAATCAACTGAAATTAAAAAAAAAAAAAAACCACAGTACAACCAACACCACAGAACTACAAGGAATCATAAGACAGACACTAGTATGAAAAATTGGACTATTACCAACAAATTGAACAACCTAGAGGAAATGGATAAATCCCTGAAAACAACTTCTAAGACTAAATCACAGAGAAATAGAAAGTCTGAATAGGGAGCCCTGGGTGGCTCAGTCAGTTAAGCGGCTGCCTTCAGCTCAAGTCATGATCTCAGGGTCCTGGGATAGAGTCCCAGATCACTCCTTGCTCAGCAAGGAGCCTGCTTCTCCCTCTATCTGCTGTTCCCCCTGCTTGTTCTAGCTCTCCCACCTTATCTGACAAATAAATAAATAAATAAATAAAATCTTTAAATAAAAAAGTCTGAACAAATAATTATTAATAATGAGACTAAATAAGTAATCAAAGAACTCCCAGTGAACAAAAGTCCAGGACCAGATGGCTTCACAGGTGAATTCTACCAAATGTTTAAAGATGAGTTTATGTCTATTCTTCTCAAACTATGAGAAGAGGAAGGAGCAATTGCAAATTCATTCTATGAGACCAGCAGTACCCTGATACCGAAACCAGACAAAGACACCAACAAAAGAAAACTCTAGTCCAATATCCCTGAGGAACATAGATGCATACATCCTCAACAACTTTTAGCAAACCAAATACCATAATACATAAACATTCACCACAATCAAGTGGGATTTATTCTAAGGATACTAGAATGGTTCAATGTTTGCAAATCAATCAATGTGATAAATCACCTTAATAAGAGGAAAGATAAAAATCATATCATCATCTCAATAGGTGCAGAAAAAGCAGTTAACAAACTATAACATCCATTCATGATAAAAACTCTCAACAAAAGTGGTTTTAGAGGGAATACAATAAAGGCCATATGTGACAAACCATAGTTAATGTCATGTTCAGTGGGAAGAACTGAAAATTTTTCCTCTAAGGTCAGGAATAAGACAAGAATGTCCACTTATATTCAACATAGTACTGGAAGTCCTAACAACAGCAATCAGACAAAGAGAAATAAAAACATCCAAACTGGTAAGGAAGAAGTTAAACTGTTACTTTTTGCAAAAGGCACAACCCTAAAGACTACCCAAAAAAAAAAGGAAAAAACCTATTAATAAATGAATTCAGTTGAATTATAGTACAAAATATGCAGAAATATTTTACATTTCTATATAACAAGAACAAAGCAGAGAGATTTTTTTTCCCTAAATCTCATTTACAAATACACACACAAAAAAGAATAAAATACCTAGGAGTAAATTTGACCAAGGAGAAAAAAGACTTATACTCTAAAAACTATAAGATATTGATGAAATAAACTGAAGACAACACAAATGGAAAGATACACCATGCTTATAAATTGGAAGAATTAATAGTTAAAATGTCCATAGTACCCACAGCAACCTATAGATTATCAAATAGGAACAATATTTTTTTACAGAACTAGAATAAATAATCCTAACATTTGTAGAGAACCACAAAAGATGCCAAATAGCCAAAGAAATCTTGAGAAAAAAAAAAAAAAAAAAAACAGAGCCAGAGGTATCCTAACCCTAGATTTTAAAATATACTACAAAGCTACAGTAATTAAAACAGTACAGTGTCAGTACAGAAATAGACACAGATCAATGGGACAGAATAGAGAACCCATAAATAAACCCACACTTACATTATCAATTGGTCCCTGACAAAGGAGGTAAAAATACACAATGGAGAAAGACAATCTCTTTGATAACAGTGCTAGGAAAAACAAGACAGCTACATACAAAAGAATGAAACTGGATCACTTCCTTACACCTTATACAAAAATAGACTCAAAATAGATTAGAGAAATAAATATGAGGCACAAAACCATAAAACTCTATATTTTTTCCAGTAACTGTTAAATAAAACATAGGCAGTAAGCTCTTGAATATTAGTCTTAGCAACATTTATGGATCTGTCTCCACAGGCAAGGGAAACAAAAGCAAAATTACACAATATGGACTATATCAAACTAAAAAGCTTTTGCACAGTAGAGGAAACAAAATAAAACAACAAAAAAAATGGTAACCTGAATGTGAGAAGATATTTGCAAATGGTATCTGATAAGGAGTTAATATCCCAAATCTATAAAGAATGCATATAACTCAACACCAAAAGAATAATCCAGTTTAAAAATTTGACAGAAGATCTGTCAAAGATTTTTTTTTTAAAAAAGACATACAAATGGCCAGTAGACACATGAAAAGATGTTCAACATCACTGATCATCAGGGAAATGCAAATCAAAACCACAATAAGTTATCACCTCACTTATGTCAGAATAACTAGTATCCAAAAAAAAAAAAAAAAAAACCCAAGAAATAATAAGTGTTGGCAAGAATGTGGAGAAAAATGAACCTTTGTATACTGCTGGTGGGAATGTAAATTGGTGCAGCCACTGTGAAAAACAATATGGAGGTTCCTCAAGAAATTAAAAATAGAACTACTATACAATCCAGTAATTCCATTTCTGAGTATTTACCTGAAGAAAATAAAAACACTAATTCAAAAAGATTTATTCATCCCCACACTTACACATGCACACTATACACGATAGCCAAGACATGGAAGCAGCCCAAGTGTCTACTCATAGATGAATGGACAAAGATGTGGTGTATATATATGCAATGGAATACCACTCAGCAATCAAAAGGAATGAGATCTTACCAATTTTGACAACTTGGATGGAACTAGAGGGCATTATTCTAAGTGAAATAAGTCAGAGAAAGACAATACCATATGATTTCACTTATATATGCACTCTTAAAATCAAATGAATAAACAAAATGCTGAATCGGGCCTATAAATACAAAGAACAAAATGATGGTTGCCAGAGGGAAGGTGGGGGCGGGGGGATCAGCAACATGGGTGAAGGGAAGTGGGAAGTACAAACTTCCAGTTAGAAAATACAGAAGTCACAAGAATGAAAAGTAAAGCATAGGGAATGTAGTCAGTAACATTATAATTCTGTATAGTGACAGTTGGTAACTACACTTGTGATGAACGTTTCATAATTATGTAAATATGTAATCACCTGCTGTCACCTGGAATTAATACAATATTGTATGCCAACTATACTTCTATTAAAAATTTAAAAATAGGGGCACCTGGGTAGCTCAGTCAGTTAAGCATCTGCCTTCAGCTCAGGTCATCATCTCAGGATCCTGGGATCAAGCCCCACGTCATCCGGCTCCCTGCTCAATGGAGTTTGCTTCTCCCTCTCCTACTGTCCCTTCCCCTCTTTGTCCTCTCTCCCTCTCAAATAAATGAATAAAATATTTAAAAAAATAAAATGGGTGTAAGGATGTTAAAACTACTATGGGAGATGTAGTTTGAGGTAGATGAAATTTAACTGTGTCCTCTAGGGTTAGCCCATAGGTGCTTCTTTGTCTTCTATTCACCTTACTAGATTTGAATGTAATGTTTGACACTTCAACAGTACCCTTCCTTTCTTTTTTTTTTTTCTTACTTTCTTTAAAGACTTTATTTTTCTAAGCGATTATAGTTTTACAAAAAATGGAGAGAGAAGTACAGATTTCCCATATACCTCTTGACCCCACACATGCATAATCTCCTTCACTATTCACCTGAATGAGTACCCACCCCGGAGGCATCGTCAAGGGATGAGAACTTAAAAGGAATCTTGGTTTCTTCCAGTAAATCTTAAATTTCTCTCCCTCTACTCTCCACTTTGAAATTCCAACCATTGGACAAAAAGATATTGTAAAATTTCCAGATAATTCCTCCTTGCAATTAGTATCACCAACATTCTCCATGTTCTCCCAAGTTTACATTATTATATATTTCATGTTTGAAATCTTAATATTTTAAAGGCAATCTGATGACAGAACTGGAAGCCAAATTTATCTCCTCAGAGCAGCTTATTCATTTTCTTACACTATATCATTCTAAAGCATTTGGGTAAATCCCCTACTACTAACTTTTTTTTTTTTTTTAATTGTATCTAAAGTTTATGGCTATCAATCTTTCTTCTGGCATTTTTGTCCCATGTTACATTTGGATTATAAACCTATTTTTAAAAATTTCTCTTTTATTAACTATGAGTTACTAAAAATTTTCTTCAATTATTTCTTTTTTAAGATTTTATTTATTTATTTGATAGAGATCACAAGCAGGCAGAGAGAGAGGAGGAAGCAGGCTCCCCGCTGAGCAGAGAGCCCAATGTGGGGCTCTATCCCAGGACCCTGGACTCATGACCTGAGCTGAAGGGAGAGGCTTTAACCCACTGAGCCACCCAGGCACCCCTCTTCAATGATTTCTAATTGGTGTCAATCTAATCTTAATATTTTATATATAATCTAACCAGGTGTGATTGATCAAACATGGTCAAACATGAAGCTACAATAAAATAATTAAGCAGATTGAGGGCACCTGGCTGGCTCAGTCCATAGAGCACGTGACTCTTGATCTCAGGGTTGTGAGTTCAAAGCCCCATAATAGGCAGGCACATACATACATACATACATAAACAAACAAATAAATGTATGTATGTATGTATTTAAATAAAAACAAAATAATTAAACAGATTGAAACAAATGTTCTGGTGAATTATTTCTTGAGAGCAGGACCAAGTCCTCCAAAAGCTATATTCCAGTTAATGTCTCCCTACAATGTCTGTGTTCAGACCAGGCTGGATTCTGGTGGAACAGGCATATCTTTGCATCAAAAAAACAGTAGATTAAGCATAAATAATAACATACATTTTTTTTTAAGATTTTATTTATTTATTTGACAGAGATCACAAGTAGGCAGAGAGGTAGGCAGAGAGAGAGGAGGAAGCAGGCTCCCCACGGAGCAGAGAGCCCGATGTGGGGCTCGATCCTAGGGATCTGGGATCATGACCTGAACCAAAGGCAGAGGCTTTAATCTACTGAGCCACCCAGGTGCCCCAATAACATGCATTTTTAATTTAAAACATTTAACATGTATCAAGACAAAGACAGTTAGGTATGAATATATATTAATAATATGGAAATGTCTATATCTTTTATATAATAATTTCAAGGCTCAATATGTATAAAGCATTTCCAGGGAAAATACATCAAAATTAGGCAACAAAAGTTTGGACCTCATAACTACAAGTACTCAACCTTTGAGGGAAGTTTGATTTTAAAATGAAATATCTCTTTCTTTCCCTTGTATCAACCATACTTGGCTCTTACTGCAAAACCAACTCGTTACCTAATAAAAGCTAACAGGTGCCTTTCCACAGGGGGGCAGTCAAGGTTGCGGCAGGAGGCATTTTCTTTGGAGGGTCTCCTCTTGATTCCTTTCCTTTTCTTAATGACCTCACAAGAGCCATTCGGATGATCATAGCCACGACTGACATCCCATACCTGTGGCCTACCCAGAGCACGAGAATCCAATTTGACTGGGATAATAAATAAAATCTTGTCGTACTATTACAGGATGTTTGACAAGGACAAGAATTAAGGCACCCTTTATAACTCCCGAAGGAATCTGGTGATATTTCTAACGTGATCTCACACATCATTCTGTCCCTCCTGACCTTCCGTGTATCACCCTCCTGAGTTATAGCTTCTATCTGTTACCCTCTCCTCCTTCCATAGTCTCTTCCCAAAATAAAGGATTGCTGACCTGAGAAAACAAATCTGATTTTTTTCAATCTTTATAAGAAACTCAGTTAAAATGTCCTACAAGTCACTCCATATGTTTTCTGCAGAACATTTACTGCATCCATCAGATTAAATGTCTCACTTCATGAAATGAACACTGAAGGTCTCTTAGAGATTACAAGACCTCTTTAAGAAGGGTCTAGACCCATTCCGTAATAATTTCTGGGGTCCTAGGATGTTGTAGGACACATTATGTATTCCTCAAGTTCAATTTACCACCTATTTTTTCAATGATTAGTTCCTTTATCCTAGCCGACACTGGGGAGAGTGGCCTCTCAGGCACTTCCTCATGAATCCACCTAGAAAGGGAGTTTTTGATATGCTGTAATAGCTTTTCTCATACTCTCCAGAGAAGCTTAACAGCTTCTGTTCTGATGAGCCAAAGGAGAGTCCACTTACATAAAAACAGACACACTTCAAAGACGCTGCTAAGCATGAAGATACTAGGGTCACACGGGAATGGCAGGCATGCCTGTGGAGGCCAGAGGCCCTGTTCGAGTAGGATAATCTCAGTTAGGATGACTATTTGGGGGATGCATCTCAGGTACTACATCAGCCCCAGTGTTCTCAAGAAGCTAGGCTTTTGTCATCCTGTGGCTTCTCTCTATCTGAGCCTCCTTTGAGTTCTTTAAATGGATGGTAGCTGCAAAGTGTTACCCTTTCACGAGAATATCTACATTTTAACTTGCATCCGATCTAAAAGGATTGAAAGTTTGCTGATGGAGAATTGAGAAGCCACAAACTGAGGGAATCTACATTCACTTCCTGAGCTGTACCCTGAGCTGAAACTTCCCCTTGTTCTTTCTTTCTGAATACCCTTGTTACGATCACCTTGACTTCAAGAGAACCTTCCACTTTAATGCTGAGGTCAGAGCATGGGCAAAAATCCCTTTCTTTCATTCTCTTTTGCAGACTCGAGACAAGATGGGACTTTTAAAAGACTTTACCAAAAAAAAAAAAAAAAAAGACTTTACAAAGCTCTGGAGGAGAAAAGTGAAGGTATAGCTAGAAGCCACAAGAAACATAAAGATACCATGCTAATAAACAACAGTTCTCCTCCTCCACAGTAAAACACCCCTCCCATTTTGAGAAGCTGGGGAGTGTACTTCTCAGGTAGGCCCACGGGGATGAAAGGGTCTAGTGGTGCCTTTGTGAGGAACAACTCCACGCTCTTACAGCTTCAGGTATCCTACAGAATGGCGATCATTGACTCAGTCTCAGAATGATATGCCACACACTTGTAAGGATTGTCTGGGCACCCTAGCCTTGCCTGAAACCTCAGAAATGAGATACCAGCCTTGCCCAAATTACAGAGCATTGTTGGCCATACCAGTCAGTGGAACCCTTGAAGTCTTTGTGGGAGATGGGTATGCAGTTCTCTTGCTAGAAGCCACACGATGCTGAATGGTAAGCACCTCCAGAAGCCACACACACCCTGGATCCATACTGCACTGACAGCAGGGTCTGGCTGTGAACAGAGACCACGCACAATATGGGGAGTTAGGATAAAGGCAGAATAGGGAGAGTGGGATTGAAGGAAGTTTGCTGGGTGGTCCTTCATGAAAGGAGTCCTCTATGGCGAGGCCTGGAAGCAACGGAGATGCACAGTGTGTCCGACCATGTTCAGAGACAGGGAGGACACAAAAGACAGGCTAAGCACCTTCAAATCTTTCAAAGATCCATATGAAAGAGACACTGAATGTGTTTGTGTGTCTCTAGAGACTAGAGCTCGGCTCAACAGTGCATATGAAGCAGTGTTTTAACTGGAAAGCTGTGCAGTGATGAAAGGCCATGCTTCAAGAGTATGAACCACTGAATCCTAGAACACAAGCAAGTCCTCAAGAGAGATGCTGGAGGCCACCCAATTCCAACTCTTGATTCCCCATCTGAAGGGTGAAATGACCTGCCCACCTTGAGAGCCCACATTCCTTGCTCTCTGCACTCCCTCCCTAACGTAAGGCGGTCCCATTAGCAAGTGACCCCCTTACCTCGACAAGCAGAGGCCAGACTCTGCTTGATTGGGAGATAATGAAAGAATCTACTACTCAGGTAAAATGTTGGCATATATGAGCACTGAAGGACTTTACCACTCTTAGAATCCGTGTTCTGTGATTTTTATAGAATCGTAAGTGGGCACCCTTGCCTTGGGGCTTATCACCTTCCACATGCCGTCACATATCCTGCTTGCTTATCTCTTGGAAGGACATAATAACTGTCTTCATTTATTCATGTTCCAGTGCCAGCTTTTACAACTGAAATAAATCAGCCCTACTCTAGAAAGAAGTAATCTGAAAAGGCAGAATTTCTCGTGGGAAAAAAATGGCTGCTTAGGACCTGGTCTGGTGCTTGGCTGGCCTTGATCCGAGCGATAAGGTGGCTCTTTTCCAGCATGTAGAAATGTAGCGAGGAATGAAAACATGAACGTGAGTTCCACATGTTTGTAACCTCATGAAGGGGAATTGCTGTTGGAGCCCATTTTACCAGTGGGGAAGCTGAGTCAAGAAGTAATTTACCCGTGGCTGGAAGCTAGTGAGGAGTGAACTTGAGACTAAAGTCTAAGCATTCTCCAACTCTAGATCTCATGATTTTAAGCTATACTGTCTCCCTGCACAATTCAAAGCTACCCCCTGGGAAAAACACGAGGGATAAGAATCAAATGCCTTGCCTCCCTCGCAAAACTTGCTGGTAGTTTTATAGCTGCCCCTTATGTAAGACTCATCACTCAGCTTCAGTATTTTGAACCAAAATGTTTATGATTTCCCAGAATCTCCAATACCTATACACCAAAGATGAAAGTGGACAAATTTTATAAAGTATTTTCTCATATACATTCCTATCATCGCTGCTTCTTCCTGAATATGGCACTGTCAGATAATCATGCATATAAATTTAAGGTGACTAAGTTTAAACATGAATATTTGCTGCCCAAGGTGGTCAAAATGACCAACAGTTGTCAGGAACTCACGGTCCTCTGAGATAAGCCAACTTTCCAAGCACTGCTCCCACTAGGAATGCTTTTCTTGCACAGATGAGCAGCTTGTCAAACCCTCTGTGTTTGGGAGACTCCTGAGATTTCTGTAAGTATGGTATGTACAAGAGATGAGCTCTTCCCCAACCGTTAGCCTCTCAGCAAAATAACAGTGTTCATCATTTTTGTTTCTCCCTTGGCTTCCTTATTTCTTTCCCTCCTTTCTTTCTGAATTTAGTGGGAAATAGAAGCATGATACGTAAGCAGTAGCTTTGACAAGACTTCTTTTTTTTCCTAAAATAACTACTTTGTTTAAAATAGGCCTTTTAATTTCTAGAAATTTGAGTGCATTGGAGTTTTGTTTCTTTAAAAAAGAACTTCAGAATGTATCAGGTGTTTAGATTTAGTCCACTCATCAAGGTATTTCTTTAATTAGTAGTAAGCCATGCATTTGAAATGATGTATTTGAAGAGATTTCTGAGTTTCATCATTTGAGTAAGAGGCAATTTAGGTTTCAATCCTATTGAAGTTAGGACATTTATTGTGGATGAAACGAACTTGGTATTGGCCTCCCATAGGTAGGCTTTTTCCATTCCATAGCCAGCAATACTGACAAATAAATAATTGAATTTAAGAAAGCCTAAATGAAATGCAAATTTACCTGTTATTACTAAAGCATTCCAGGATAAAGTTTCTATTAGTCCTTCCTTTTTGTTTTCACAGCTTAATCCTTTTAAAGTTAGAAGTTGCTGACATTATCTTCAGCGCACAAGTCTAACAGTGTATGTATCCATTATCTGACTTGCTTACACGGACAAGGACAATGTATTGTTCATCACCATTTCTTCAGTGCCGTATATGATACCTGCCACAAAGCTCAATAAAATTTACTTTGACTGCGTTGAAAATAATTCATGAGCAATCTATTTAATGAAAGAAGACCCAAGGATCCATTAGGGAATGATCTTGGTTTATTCTTGGACAGCCCTTATTCTTCTGCTGAAATCTCCATGTACCAAAACAAAATAGCAATTACATATGAGAGTCCATCATAAACTGTTCAGATGTCAATCCTTAACATCAGCCCATTAATTCAGTAATGCCAGGGGCTATGCAAAATACTGGAGATATAAAGCCCGACAAACAAAGATAATCCCTGCTCTAGAGGGGTGTATAATACACTAGGGAAGAGTGAGTTTGCTCAGCAGAGGAATGCAGGATTTGAGAGGCAAATATAATGGGAGGCTGCATTGATGGGGTGGGGAGGGAGGGACCAGGGACGCTCTCCTGGGTAGTGACTCAAGTTGAAACAGGGAGGAGGGGCAAAATTATGTGGGCAGAGGGAGTGCCAGGTAGAGGGAATAGCACATAGAGAGGCTTTAAAGTGGGAAACAGCACAAAATGTTCACTGGGGGGTACAAAACAGATCGAAGTTTAAGGGGAAGCCAATCAAGTAAGCATACTGCTTTGTCTATAACACGCAAACTCATACTACTTTTCCTAAACAATTCTGAAAATTTTTTTTAATAAGACAGGTTTGTATAAATTTCTCTAATCCACCTCCAAAAGGAAAACAAGTAACAATTACTGGTGGTATTGAATGTCCTTAAGTTTTGTTTCGTTAAAGTAAAATATAATTAGATCAGGAGGCTTCAAATTTTCATAAATTTTATATACATCAAGATTTCTATGTAAGGTATTCCAAGGTGAACACCTGTTATATTAATTATTTCAAAAATCATTCTGCACTAGATAACTTGGTATTTAAGGCGAGAGTATCACCTTGATACATTTTCAGTATATGGTTCATATACTTCATGTACTGTATTCATGTGTTTATTTTAGAAAATGACTATAGGGTTTTAGATTAAGTATGTCACCCTAATTTTTAACACTACTGGTATAAAATGCCATATAAAATGATGTGATCACTCACATCATTGTGGGATATACATTCTTTAGAAATGATTTTTCCAAGAACTCTCTCTTTTTTCTTCTCCAGAGATGCATACTTTTCTGACAAATACTAACAGTGGTGTTTTGTCTAGGATCCATGCTGGCAAGGTATCCACTGGGGATTTTCCCAGAGACAGTAATTTTCAAACAATAGGGCAAAAATGCATAGATCAGCCAACTAATTTATGTTACATCAATTTTACATACCCAGAAAGCATGAAACTTTAATATGATCTCACCAAAGTCAAATAAGCCAAACAGAAGCTATCAAGACAGGCCTGGCCCTTTCATCTAAACAAGCTGATGTCATGCTGCCTTTGAGAACGCAACGTATTTGGTAAAGGGCAGGGTGGCCATGCTTCTAAATGCGTGTTCTATTAGACAGCAAAGAACTACAGAAGATGCTCAAAGCAAAGTGTTCAGGAACCCAATTTGATTAATGTGATCCTTTATTTCACTTCAGGGGTAAAGGACTGGAGGGGTAAAAGACCATAAGCTCACTTGACTACTGTAAAGGTCGCAAAGGAAAGGATGGTAGGTATCATGAAGTTGTCAAGGAGACCAGAGACTAGTACTCACACCTGTGTGGCAGAGTCTCCAGCAGGGAAGGACCAGGTGGGCTCCAATCATCAGAGGGTTCAGTCCAAATGAAAAGGGCGGTGGAAATACAAGCCCCTAGAACACACCTGAATAAATTCAGGGCCTTATTCCCAAGTAAGTGAATTGAACCAGATGAGGGAGGGGGATTCTCCGTTGCTAGGTCAGAAGACTTTGGGTCTTCACTGTGGCCAGATAGCTCACATTCTGCTCTCATTGGCTCACGGCAGTCACCTGACACAGGCTTCCAGGTCCACTGAGACCATAGAGATAGCGATGCTGGGTAATCGCCAGCATTCCCTGTTGGAGAGCAAGGATGTGGACAGAAGCACAGTTATCCCAGGGCTGGGGCAGGTGCTCCCACTGGTTTGCTTTAGGGAAAACTCTGGGCAACCAGCCTGAAGGAGTGCCTTTCCTCTAAGATCACACAAAGAAGGACAAGCATTCCTTACAGAACTGCTATTTTATGAACTCCATAGAATTAGAGTCCTGGGTGACATAAACTGAGCAGTTCTCAACTGTTTCTATCAATGGATTGGAGCATTAGTCAACTCTGCTCCCCCCCAAAACCTAATAACTAAGAATTATAATAGATATTGGAAAAGAACAAAGCCTCACCCTTTCCTAAAATCTTCCTAATTCACTAAATTAGAGGCTACTTGACTGTTGGAGAACTAAGAGCTTCTTTTTAAAAAGTTGAAAAAGCATTGGGGCGCCTGGGTGGCTCAGTGGGTTAAAGCCTCTGCCTTCGGCTCAGGCCATGATCCCAAGGCCCTGGGATGGAGCCCCGAATCAAGCTCTCCACTCAGCAGGGAGCCTGCTTCCCCCCCTCTCTCTGCCTACTTGTGATCTCTATCTGATAAATAAATAAAATCTTTTAAAAAAGTTGAGAAAGCATTAAAAAAAATCATATGCTCAATAAAATCTCATAAGTGTATATATCCATATGATAGGGACAAAGAAAAACTGTGTAAGAATTCACATCTTCTTTCCAGGCCTGCTTGCATCCCTTTCACTGCCTCGCCCCGTGGAGGTGAGGACACTGAGCAATGAGTGGGATACATGGGGGCACTGTAGAACAGGGTAGCAGGGTTTCCACTGAAAAGAACAGAGAGGGGCTAGCAAAAGGAGGGGGAGGAAGAGAACGAAGAGCATAAAGTGATTACCACGGGGGGAAATGGTTTCACAGCCACTATAGGGATTTGGTGGAGACGGTGAGCAGAGAGGAATCTGAAGACATCTTTCTGTGTGGACCATGTGTGAAGTCCAACAGGCCTCCTTCCCCCAAACCCTTAAAAATTATCTCTATTAGTTCTCAAGGCTTTGGGAGTCAGACTTGTGGGCTATGTATAAACGGCTCTACCACACTTGGGTAACATCTGAGACAGGCTCAAGAAAAGTAATCAAAACAGCAGGCGTATTCTAGGAGAAGCTCTTCTGTAATTTCTGCAGACTATCCCAGAACAGCACATGTTAGTTTTTGTTATAACTGTCGTTCCAAACCTTTTGTTTCCTCTAAATAGAAGACTTGTTGCTGCTATTTTTGCACTTTGAAAACTGCCGTTTCAGCTTCCAGATCACACTCCCCATCCGTAATTGTAACAAGCCAAATGGCTCTGGTGGAAAATGCTGCTCTGCTCAACTTTTGGCATCTGAGATGTACCCCACAGAGTGTGCCTCTGCATCACACTGAGCAAAAAGACGAGCGGCTTCGCACCCAGGAGATCAAATTAACTAATGAGGTAAATCTGACATTCATGGGTGAAACAACACACAGTGTTTAAGGACTCATCTGAAAAGAACTTTACGAAAAGTCATTTAAGAAATTTCATTCTCAGGCCATTACAAGCAGCTCTTGTGAATTTGCCACTTTTCAGTTAGGGTAGACAAGACAGAGGAAACAAACAGACCCAAAGACTCCTGACTCAACATGATAGCGGTAAGCTTTCTGCTCACCCAACAGTCTTGCGGGGGTCAAGGTTGGTTGGTGTGAGGGTAGAATGACCCACATAGCTGTGCAGAGCCCAGGTCAGTGGCAGCTTGGTCATTTCAGCCTGTGGTTTTGCAGTTACTGTGGGTAGGATGGGGTGAGGGGGGAGGGACCAAGGACCCGAAGGGAAAAAGAGCATGAATGAGGGGACCTGGGAGATTTTCTTGGCCATGCTTGGAAGTAGCAGACACCATTGGCACTCACGTTCTATTGATGAAAATTTAGTTCCTTTTCTATAAGAAAAGCTGGGAACTGTACTCCAGCTACATGCCCAAGGAGGGGAGAACAATAGAAATGCTCATAATCTCTAGCACAGCCATTTCTCTGATTCTATTTTCTGCCCTGAGAAGATTATTTACATGTACTGTGCGTCTATGGACAGACCACCCTGAATGAACCCAATCCTGTCTGATCTCGGAAGCTAAGCAGGGTCAGGCCTGTTTAGTACTTGGATGGAAGAATATTTTCTACATGTACTAGTAGTTACAGAAGGCCCACAATGTATGGTCCTCTGTCATAAGGTGACATAGTATTATGTAACAATACAACTTATAGATCTCTCTTATTAAAATGATCTCTTGAGGGAAGAATGATTGCTAAATACTATCAAAACAGTATGGTACTACTACAAAAAGAGACACATAGATCAATAGAACAGAATAGAAAGCCCAAAAGGAAGCTTATGAGCCCATCCTCATAAGGCCAATTAATCTATGACAAAGTAGAAAAGAATGTCCAATGGGATAAAGAGTTTTTTTTTCAGTAAATGGCTCTGGAAAAACTGGGCAGTTATATGCAAAACAACAAAACTAGACCACTTTCTTACACCATACCTAAAAATCAACTGAAGATGGATTAAAGACCTAAATGTGAGACCTGAAACAATAAAAATCCTAAAAGGAAACACAGGCAGCAATCTCTTGGATATCAGCCTTAGTAATATTTATCTAAATAGGCGTCCTCAGACAAGGAAAATAAAAGCAAAAATAAACTATTGGGACTATACCAAAATAAAAAAGCTTTGCACAGCAAAGAAAACCATCAAAAAATGGTAAGGCAACCTACCAAATGAGATAAGATATTTGCAAATGACATATCCAATAAAGAATTAATATTCAAAATATATAAAGAACTCTTACAACTCAATACCAAACACATAAATAATCTGATTAAAGATGGACAGAAAACCTGAATTTTTTTTAAGATTTTTAATTTATTTATTTGACAGAGAGAGAGAGAGATCACAAGTAGGCAGAGAGGCAGGCAGACAGAGAGAGGTGGGGAAGCAGGCTCCATGCTGAGCAGAGAGCCCGACGCGGGACCCTGGGATCATGACCTGAGCCGAAGGCAGAGGCCTAACCCACTGAGACACCCAGGCGCCCCATGAATAGATTTTTTTCAAGAAAGACATACACATGGCCAACAGACACATGAGAGGTTGCTCAACATCACTCATCAGCAGGGAAATGCAACTCTATACCACAATGAGATACCACCTCATGGATGGCAGAGGGGCTAGTATCAAAAAGACAAGAAGTAACAAGTGTTGGTGAGGATGTGGAGGAAAGGGAATCCCCTGCACTGCTGGTGGAAATGTAAGTTGGTGCAGCCACTGTGGAAAATAGTATGCAGGTTCCTCAAAAAATTAAAAATAGAGGGGCTCCTGGTGGTGCAGTTGGTTAAGCATCAGACTCTTAGTTTCAGCTCAGGTCTGATCTCAGTCATCAGATTGAGCCCTGTGTCCGGCTCCATGGGGAGTCTGCTTGAGTTTCTCTCTCCCTCCCCCTCCTCTGCTCCTCCCTCCACCCCCCTGCTCTCTAAAATAAATAAAGGAATCTTAAAAAAAAAAAAAAAAAGTAAAAATAGAAATACCACACAATCCAGTAATCTGACTACTGGGTATTTACACAAAGAAAATAAAAACACTAATTCAAAAAGATATATGCACTCCTATGTATTTTTGTTTGTTTGTTTTTTAATACACTCCTATGTTAATTGTGGCAATATTTACAGTAGCCCAGATAGGGAAGTAACCTAAGGGCCCAGTGACCGATGAACAAAGATGTGATGCACACACACGCCCCCCTGCACACGGTGTAACATAACTCAGCCATTAAAAAGAATGAGATCTTACCCTTTTCAACAATGTGGATGGACCTTGAAGCTATTATGCTAAGTAAAATAGGTCACGGAAAGAAAAATACCATGTAATTTCACTTATATGTGGAATCTAAAAAAATGAAACTACTAAACAAACAAAAAAGCAGAAACAAACCTACCAATACAGAAAAGAAACTGATGACTGTCGGAGGGGAGTGGAGCGGAGGCAGGGGCAAAATGGGGGAAGGGGTGGGAGGTACAGGCTTCTAATGATGGGAGGGTCAAGGTGTCCTTCTCAGTTCCTCTTGCCAGCGACTCCACTGACCCCCGACTAGTAGGGACCATGCTGAGCAGCCATACTTTGTGTCCAGCCTCCATAGCCTTGCTCAATCTTGTGTTCACTGTCCACTCACTTTTCTTTGTGGTTTTTCCGTATATGTATACATGTATATGTGAATATATATGCATATATGAATATATGTATATATGAATACATATATTCCTAAACAATGCATTGTAGCTCCACTCCACCCACCCTAACTTTTCTCACTTCATTTCTCTCCTCTTTAAATTGGGAAGTTACATTCTTATTCTTTTAGTAGTTTCTCTAGCTATCTTGATAGCTAAACTTTAAAAGTCTGAAGTTAGTTAATTACTTATATTATTCTTTGTGACAGGCTCAGTTTTTTTTTCCTTCTCATGTAGGGAAAAACCCAGTTTTTTCCCACCATGTTTTTATCCCACATGTCTGCCTCCTTTGCTTCTCAGAGAGAACACATCACCTTTGACACTTCTGTTCACTGAATGTGTGGAGTTTCCCCCCCACAACAATTAGCGAGTCTCAGATACCATGTAGGTTTCACTCAATTCTGTCACTGTTTACCCAGAAATAGCATCAGAGCCTACAGGTGAAGAGCTCATTCCCACAAAACGGCCCTCTCTCCCCACCCACACACACATTTCAGACACCAGACCTCAACACAAGTTTGTGCTTCTGACCAACAGGCTATAAATCGGGGATGCAACACCCACTCCTTGCTTTGGGTTTAATTTGCTAGCGTGGCTAACACAACTCAGGGAAAAATGTGACCAGTTTATTAAAGAAAATGATAAAGGAGACAGATGAACAGCCGGATGAAGAGATACAGAGGGCAAGGTGTGGGGTGTCCTGAGCACAGCAGTTTCTGTTCCCTGGGGAGTCCGGGCCGCATCACCCTCCTGGCGTGGATGTGTTCGCCAACCTAGAAGCTCTTTGAACTCCCTATTATTGAGATTTAATGAAGGTCTCCTTGTGAGGCCATGATCAATTACTAGCTCCATTTCCAGCCCCTCTCCTATCTCTGGAGGATGTGAAGACTAAAAATCCCAAGCTTCTAATTATGGTTTGATCTTCTGGGTGACCAGCCCCCATCCTCGAGCTGTCCAGGAGCCCACCTAGAGTGTCTCATTAGAACAAAATACGCTCCCAGTGCTCTTATCACTTAGGAATTTACAAGGGTTTTAGAAGCCCTGTCAGGGATGAGGTCAAAGACCAAATACAGGAACAAGAGATGTCTCTAGTGTTCTTATCATTTAGGAAATTACAAGGGTCTTAGCAGCTCTGTGCCAGGAGCTGTGAGCAGAGGCCAATATATATATTTCTATTATTTCACACATTTCCCCAAAAATGTAACTCTTTAACATTAACCCTTCAAAACTATATGCTTAAGTTGTCCAATATTTTTCCTGTGATTTTTCCTTTAACTCCGTAAGTTAGACATCGTTATCACTGTTTGGCACATTTTTTTTTCATTTATCATATGTTTACTAGTATCTTTGCTTATTGTTTCCTTTTCATATCATACCCTTCTGGAATTATTTTGCATCTACCTTTCGAATTTCCTGTAGCAAGGAATTATGAGTGGTAAACTCTTTTGATTTTTATTAAATTGGGAAGGTCTTCTTATTTCACTTTCATTCTTGAAAGATTTTACATGTGGGTATTTTCTTTTACCACAGTGATATTGTTCCACAAGTTACATTGTTGCTGTTGACAGATCAGTTGTTGGTCTAACTGCTGTTAAGAGGTCATCTTGCTTTTCTCTCTGAGTGTTTTAAATTTATCTTTGGAGTTCTACAGTTTCACTGTGACTTACTAGGTATGGCTTCATCTTTATTCTCCCCGAGATTCACTGAATTTCCTGAATTTGACCTCTGGTGTCCACAATTCTGGAAAATTCAGGATATTTTCTCATTGAGTATTGCCTCTTTTCCATTCCCTATCTTTTGGAACTCCTATTAGATCTCTACAAGACTTTGCCTATCTCCTTGGTCTCTTAACTGTGCTTTTAAATGTCCTATTTGACACTCTATGTGGTACTCTGGATAATTTCTTCCACTCTATCTTCCGGGGCACTAATTTCTCCCCAGCTGTGTCTAATCTTCCATTTAACCCACCCACTGAGTTTTTAATATTAACTATTATATGGCTCATTTTAGAAATCCGTTTGCTTCTTTTTCAAGTCTGTTTGGTTGCTTTTAATAACCTCTTCTTCCTTTCTCTCATTTCCAAACTTCTCTGGTATTTACCTACATGTATTCAATATGTTATTTTATAGTTTGTGTCTGATAATTCTGATACCTAAACACTTTGCCAGTGTGTATCTGCTGGCTCTTGCTTCTAGTGCCTTATTTCCTTTATTTTTGCCTTTAAGCTCATTTTCATTGGAACATTATCTCTGAGAATTCTTCAAAGCTTGGGTTGAATTCTTATGCCCTCAAAGAGGATCTGCACTTGCTTCTGTCTCTTGCCTGGTGCCTCTGTCAGCTTGAAGTTTCTTGGACCAACTACAATGGATAAGGAGAACTCCGCATTACAGAGTCCCAAAGTTCTGGCAAATTCCCAGGGGAAGATTTTCCATTCAGCGGCAATGGACTTCCCATTCTTCACAGAGATTGTCACAGGCAACTACTCTCCTTGCTCGTGCCTTCCATGCAACAGGAGCTGGTTCTTAGGAATCTTTACAGTAAAGGTGTAGCCCTTAGCCGGCCAAGTGAAGCTCTTACTTTGTCTCCCCTCCCCCCGCTTTCTCTTTATGACCACCAAAAAGAGAAGATTCGGGGCAAAAAGTTTGGCAGACACCCTTAGAGTGAAAACTGTTCCAGTCTAAGTAAGGACTTAGCTCACAGGGTCCTACTTTCTCTTTAACCTCCCCAAGCACTTTATTTTTATCCCAGTTCCACAATACATTGAAAGAGCTTTAAATTTATTTATTTATTTTTTTAAGCCAGCACTTTTAGTTGTTTTCAATGGAAAAAATTTCAGGCTATTTCACAAAAAATTTCCGTCCGTAATTTTTCCTCAAATATGTCCTCTTTTTCAGTATACAGAATTCTGTATTTTACTTAACAATAATGCGCCTTTTATTATCCTGTATTTTCTTGATATACTTAGAAACACCCATATATATAATCTTGTTCTAAGATTATAAAAATGTTTTAATATGTGTTCTTCTAGTATTTTTCCTATCTTTTCTCCCCATTAAAATCCCTTTGTGATTTGCTGGGATGTAAGTAATAAAGTTGAGAATCCATTTGGATTTTTTTTTTTCTTTTTTTCAAAACAAATGGCTAGCTGGTTACCCTAACATACCTTTTCATTAACTATATTCCTGAGTAGTGTTTCCAGATTTTCCTGTGTGGGCTCTCTGTTCTCTTTAACAAATCTGTCTTCTTGCACACAAGTGTTCATTTGTTTCAATTAGTGAAGTTGTATAACCAACTGTAATATCTGCTAAACTGAGAGCTCTGTCATCACAATTACTTTAAAAATTTTTTTCCTTCGGAATTTTCCTGGGTCTATCTTGAGTATTTTTTTCTTCCATATGCAATTTAGAATTAGTCTATCAAATTTCCCATTACACCTGTTAAAATTTTGGCTAGGATATGCACAGTTCTTTCCAGATTCCCCTTTACATTATTTTACAAATGGTATCATTAAAACATGGCTGTTGTTTCCTTCTGGGAGCAGTCAGAAAACAGATGGCACCCTTAACGGGTTTCGCTGAAGAGAGGTTAATGAAGGAACTGCTTCCAGAGGTATGGGCAGGTCTGAAGAAAAGAACAGGGAGTTGGGGGGGGAGCACCCAGGGGCTAGCTACTGGACGGACATCCTTAGCATCTCTGAATCTGCAGTGACAAAGGGAGAAAGCCTACAACCAGAGCCCACAAGAAGGGCCAGCTGGCAGAACGCAGCCACTACAGATCTGGGCAGGGGAAGGAGTGAGTAGAAAGGGGACAGGGAATTTGGACCTCAGGTCCGCTGGTGTCTCCCTTTGGACAGACCCAGTGGGAAGCCAGAAAACAAGGAGCTTCGGGGAAAAGGTTTGGAAAGGTCACCCTCTCGAGCAGCACAGACAAGGCTGGAAAATGGATCTGGAGGGGTAAGTGGCAAATGACTAGCACAGCTCAATTTATGTCCTGGTAGCTTTTACACTTGCAACACTGTACTGTTGTTACATTTTGAAATGTATTCACAGAGAAACTCTATGGAAAGTCATTCCAGAGAAATAACTGACTCATTATCCTGTAGCCAGATGACTTTGTGAAAATCAGATGCATTGTTACCTGAATTGGTAACAGTTGTTTTTCACTTGAAGTATGACATGTTCCAGGATGCAAACCTTCCTTGTCAGATGGCGAAGCTGAAATTCTTCTGGTGCCAGAGAACAGCAGCGGGCCGATTGCCTGTTTCCTCCACCCCTTCGCTCCGCAGACACAGTCTCATACCCCATCTATTACAGGATGATCTCTCATTAGCTTCAACTTTGAAACACAATTTTCTACTTCCTGATTGTAAAATCCCCAAAGATGCCTCAGAAGTTTGTATCTTTTTCTTCCAAGAAATGCAGAACAGTAAATCTTCCCACAAAGAAAATCCACACAGAAACTAATAAACAGTAGTTTAAATTCAAGAGCACTTGGAAAGAGTACAGAAATCAGCAGGTGAGAACAAATTGGGCTCTTTCCAGGAAAGGTTATTTGAGATCATCGCTTTCCTCCTTCCGCTAATTTCTCTGCTGGCCTAAACACACGGATCTGTGGTCAGATGCCTTTGACTTGGAGAGTGGGAAGTAAAAAACCCAGTGAAATCAGCCTTTTCAGTGCTCTCCTGGATGGGCTTTATACCTCCTGATTTTACCCAAGGCCAAAGAGGAATCGGAGACTTTGTTCCAAAGAACAGACAAAGCACGCTCTTCTTGGAATACAAAAACAGAGTGAGAATGTGAAGCGGACCATCCACCGAAGGGCGGATGTGGGCTACAGAGAACTCCAGCCCAGCATCACCAGCAGTCACCTCCCTATTATATGCCAACAGGGCGGTGTTAACCAGGAGCTCTTGTTTTCCAGGGAAAAAACTGGCCTTCAGTTCTGATAACATGCTTTGGCATCAGGGCATCAAAGCAGAGAATGCCTCCGTGCTGGTCTTGGCTGCTCTGACAGATCGCCCATCAATAGAGTCTCAGAAAGAGACTCTAGCAAACAAACAGATTATTGAATTTTTTTCAGGTCATTTGAAGTATAGGAACCTGCCTAGGGTACATAAAGCAAATAGGTCTGTCTCTTTTCTATGTTGTGCTCTCTGTGAGGAAGTTTCTTGAATGGAAAATGGTGGTTCCAACCCCAAAAGCAGGATCATTTTGGCTCATTTTAGTACATCACTTCTGGTTAATGCACCACGTTGTGGATAGACGTTCTAATAATCCCAGAAACAGAATTGTTTCTTGTTTGCTTTCTGGAGATGAATTTGTTTGGGCCTGATTTTACTTTTCTTTCTTGAAACTCTCCCTGGTTGCCCCTGTGGCCCTCTGCTATCCTGGGTAGCACTGACTAAAGCTTTCCTTCTTCCACTCAGGGTCTAATTGGAGATTATTTCCAAGGTCTGCCCTCCTTCTGTCCACTGTCTCAGTCTTTCACCTAAATCGGTGCTCAGAGCAGAAATCCCTTACCTGAGCCCTAAATTTTTTCTCATCCACCATAGGTCCTCCTCACAGCTTGGGAACCTGGTTGGCCATTTCCCCCCAACAGCAGAACTATTCCTCCTCCTCACATCCCTGTTTCTCCCCTACCAGTCCTGTACCATTTTCTAATACCCAGAATGAAAACAGAATTAATTTGTACTTTTCTGCACCTCTTCACTTTCAATCTCTTCAGTTGGAAAAACTCTTATGTCTTACCAAGACTATTACAGTGGACTCCTAAGTGCTCCTCCCCTGTCTCTAATCTCTTCTGATTCACCTCATCAGAGGATTCTGCCAGATTAGTGATACCAAAGAACCACTTAATACACACACTGCCTTTTCCCAAAGTCTTGCCATGGCTCCCTATTACCTATCTTGGAAGTTACTAACTCCACAGCTTAGCATTAAGGGTAATGACCAGCCTTATAGTAAAACCAAACTATTTTTCACTGCTTTCCAAACAGTAAGCTCTGAACTTCCCATTCATACATTCTTCACTTTTCCTGTAATATTTTTCCTGCCGCATTTCTACAACTGCTTAAAAAAATCTCCTCAAAGGTCACCTTCGAATAGGACAGGGAACTTGATTTAAATCAATGAATCAAGACTCTTCTTTGAGGCCATGATGGAAATAGGTGAGCAAAGAATTAGGGGTGGGAATTTTCTCAGCCCAATACTGGCCACAGTATTGGGTACAGGAGGAAGTGTATCTCTGATGAAATGAGAGTTCGTAGTGATGGAATCACCTGGTCCTGTGAGTTGCAGATCATTACAAGTTTAAACTGTGATGGCCAGAGATGCTATAAAGAATATCATGGGTTGAATGATGGCTCCCCAGGAGATATGCTTATGTCCTAATCCCAAAAACATGTGACTAAGACTTTATCTGGAAAGACGGATTTTTGCAGATATAATGAGCAGTTTCAAGATGAGATCATTTCAGATGATCGGAGTGGACACTAAATCCAGCGAGAAGGGCTCATAAGGCACAAAGGCTGAGAAGACAAACACAGTGGTCAAGGCCACATGAAGAGAGAGGCAGATGTGCTGCCAAGGGCCTGAGAACACCTACAGCCACCAGAAACAGGGAGAGGCAATGGCAGATGCTCCTATGGACAGTTTGAAGTAACCATTATCCTACGGACACCTTGATTTTGAACTTTCAACCCCCAGAACACTGAGAGAATACATTCCTGTTATTTTTAAGTTTGTGGCAATTTCTTACAGCGGCAGTAGGAAGCCAACACAGATGGGATTCCTGCATGGGGAAAGAAGTTGGCCTAGATCCACGGTTTTCAAGTTTTTTTTTTTTTTTTAAAGATTTTATTTATTTATTTGACAGAGAGAGATCACAAGTAGGCAGAGAGGCAGGCAGAGAGAGAGAGAGGAGGAAGCAGGCTCCCTGCTGAGCAGAGAGCCCGATGCGGGACTCGATCCCAGGACCCTGAGATCATGACCTGAGCCGAAGGCCCCTTGTCTCCCATTGAGCCACCCATCTTTTTCCTGTTTTTTTAAACTTTAGATCCCTAAAATGGAAGCTTCTGATAAAACAGAGAAATTTCTCCTGCTCTAGCTGAAGGAAGTGGCTAGAGTCCACCCTCAGGTCTCTAGGGAGCTAGATGGTGTAGAAGGTCCAGTCCAAGCATGATTCAATGGGTCAGTGCTTTATATGATAAGAGATGACAGAGTCCAGAAGACAAGTGTGTAACGTTGTGTTCTCCCAAAAGCAGACCCTGTGTTTATTTGGGAGGTTATCACAGAAGGCGCTGGCAGGGAGGAAGAAAATGAGATGGGAGAATTGAAGAAAACCAATATAGGGTACATTAGTAAGCTGGTTACTTCTGTGGGTGATGAAGTTAAATCCCATAACAGGCAATGGGAGATAGTGTAGAAAATGCCTCAGAAGGGTTCTACCTGAGAGGCAAAGCAGATGGGATATTGATCCACTCTTAGAATTCATCACTGGGTAGGGCTGCTCCAAGGGTAGTAATGGCTCTGTGTTTCTGACCTACCCTCTGACCAAGCTCAGCACGCCAGTGGCCAGTGGATATTCTTAGAGCCCTGGGTGCTGGCAGCATGAAGCCGTTCACACATACTGGAATGGCGTGAAGTGAGGGGACAGGACTGGGGCTCTGCTGTCATGTCTGGGAAACACTCCAGTTGGCTGCAGATACCCAAAGAACCAACACTGTGTAAGACCATCTATGCTGTCCAGGAGGAAAACAGACTGAATAAGCCCCTTGTCTCCCATTGTTAATCTTAATCCTGGAATGGAAACTTTGCTCTAAAATGGGCTTCTGTCCACTCAGTCAATTAGCTATCTGAATAAATAAATCATAGAACAACTGAGCATTTGTAGCACACTAGTGACACAGACAACATATGGGTATAGGAAGGAAAGGAATAGAAATGTTAATTATCCAAAAAAAAAGAAGAAGAAGAAGAACCATTTTTGTTTTAAATAAGTTCCTAGGAAAAAGACCTAGAAACCATGTTCCTAATATTTGCTAGAGGGCGTTGAGGATAAGAAGCCCTTAAATTAAAAGAGAAATGGGCATGTTTATCAGGCTCAATGGTGGGATACCAAAGACACAAACAGCACACAGAACTGGCATATCGTATGTGCCAGGAGGATAGTGTCTGGTTGGCAGAGTCCATGGGTCACAGAATACTTGGAAAACTCACAGAGCCCAGGACAACAAAGGGAACATTGTGTGGTAGTTAAAAGTAGGTAGTTAATCCCCCATCAGACCTGGGACTGAAACCCAGCCGCACCCATTACTGGCCTTGAACAAATGACATTTTCTTTTGTGTAACAATAGGGGCAGCCTAAATTCCCATGAGGCCACGGTGGGGGGGGCCACACAGAGACTAATGCTTACTCATAGTGGGTGCTCCAAACATCATTTTATTCACCTCTGTTACATACAAGGTACTCAAGCCTTTGGTTTCTGTGTCACTAAGGGACACACAACCCAGAGAACAAGCAGAGAGAACAAGATTTTAAACCTCCCCCTCCTGCAAGGGCATAGGGGAGGGATAAAGACTTTAAGCTACTGTAGGGTCTACCAGTTGGTCGATAGTGTGTTAAGCAGAAACTGAAGAGCCAGAGCAAAATTGAAGTCTGCAGAAACGGAAAGTAACATCTGTGCCCAGGAATGGGATTTCCTGAAAGGCCTAGAATTCCCTGGACGGAGGGAGATGTGTGGTTTCTGGTGGCCAGGCTCCTGTGGGGAACTTCTGGCTTACCCATCAGCCTTGTCCCCTCTTTCTTTCTTTCTTTCTTTTTTTTTTTTTTTTTTTAAAAGATTTTATTTATTTATTTGACAGACAGAGATCACAAGTAGGCAGAGAGACAGGCAGAGAGAGAGAGAGAGAGAGAGAAGGAGAAGCAGGCTCCCTGCAGAGCAGAGAGCCCAATGTGGGGCCCGATCCCAGTACCCCGGGATCATGACCTGAGCTGAAGGCAGAGGCTTTAACCCACTGAGCCACCAGACACCCCCTTGTCCCCCCTTTCTAAGCCGTGCCCCTGTTGGCTTTCCCTCGAGCATCCACATTTCCCATCAACTTTGCAAAAATGCCCCCACTCTGAACTCTTCTCTCCAACCCACCAACTGCTCAGAAGTCTGTTAAGCAGATATAGTGGAATTAACAAAATCTATTTATAGGATTTGTTTTTCTTGAGGAACTTGAAGATAAAATTTGAGTGACGCAAAAGCTCTCCTGGAGCTATTCCCGTACCTGCAGAAAGGTAGATTAGCAAGAGGACTGTCATCTGATGAATGGTATGAATCGTCTTCAGGCTAAGAGCCCGGAGTCCCCATGCAGGCTGTGCTGCCAAGCCACTGGCGGCCAAGGCGAACGGCTAACACTCGCTGTGCCTCAGTTTTCCCATATGGAAAGTGGAGATAAAAATATAGTTCCCCACCGGGGATGTTCTAAGGATTACTGAAACAGTATCAGTGAAGCACTTTGTGGTGTTACATACCCCAAAAGGTATTACCATTATAAAAATGTACAATGCAAAACTCTATTTTTTACTTTGTGACTTTCATGGCATGAACAAACTTTACCCTCCAGCTTTTTAATATGCTTATAAGCCCTTTACAAGAATACAGCTTTCAGTCTGCACAGCAGGATACATAATATTTCTTATAAATTTAATTTAGAAAACGGCAGGAAAATAATGTTAAGGATTTGCCTTAAACCTACTAAAGCAAGGCAATTCCATTAATACTGCCATTCCATCTTTAACTCGACACATTGTGCTTTAAGATGACAGTCTTCTAAGATCCCTGCTTTTCTTTGGAACAATAAAGGTAAACTGGAGATACAGGACACATTTTTGTCTCTGAAATTTTTTTCCCCCCTAATGCTGCCAACTCAGATCCCTAACAAACCTCTTAATGTTTCTTTCTTCTTTTGAAGTGGGGGGTCTGAAAATTTCTGTGAGAAGTTTCCTGTTGACTTCCAATAAGGCCTGTGCTTCCCTGAGTATTCTGTTGCTAACTTAGAACTTTTGAATAATGCCGTCAAAGGCAAGGCATTTGCCCTAAGGGAACGTAGAACTGGGAAGCTTTTAGCTTTTGGTTAAAGATGCGAATGAAGGTCCTCCCTTCAAGGACTGGGGAAAAAAAAAAAAAAGATTCACTATTTTGGACAAATTGTCCCCGGTGGGAAGGCCCCTATATCTCCAAACGCAGGTCCCTTTTAAGATGTTCTCTAGGACAACTGTAATAAATGATCACCAATTCAGTGACTTAAAACAGCACACATTTATTATCTTACATTTCTATAGATTTCAAGTCCAAAATGGGTCTCACTGGGCTAACATCAAGGTATTGGCAGGCCAGTGCCCCTTCTGTGGGTTCAGGGGGAGAATCTGTCCTTGACTTTTCCTGCTATCTGCATTTCCCGCCTCAGAGCCCCTTTCCTCCATACTCAAAGCCAGCAGTGGTATAAAAAGGACTTGCCCGGGGCGCCTGGGTGGCTCAGTGGGTTAAGCCTCTGCCTTGGGCTCAGGTCATGATCTCAGTGTCCTGGGATCTAGCCCCACATCGGGCTCTCTGCTCAACAGGGAGCCTGCCTCCCCCCCCCCCTCTCTCTCTCATCTACCTTTCAGGCTCTTTGTGACGACATCTGGCCCACCCACCTTATCAAGGAGAATCTCACCCACCTCCTGGTGATCCCGTTTGTTACCTTCGTTCTCCTTTCCCATGTCCTTGTATATATTCAGTCTCCAGGGATTAGACAGGGGCCTCTCTGAAGGTAGAGGCTATTCCTTCTGCCGTGGGATACACATATATCCTCCAACTCCTATGGGGGAATGGATGGACTCATAAGGCCGGCATGGGTCCCACCAACTCTAGGGATAGTGTGATGGGATGTTGGAAGGCGTGCTGGGCCACTGAGCTTCCCTACCCCTCAAGTTTCCTGTCCCATGAGCAATGACTTTTTCCTTACCAGGCCTTGTATTCCCCAAATCTCAATCTCCACTCTATTCATGGGTGAGAATCTCCGCTCATCACACCCAGGTCAGTGCCCACCTGAGTATCTCGTGTAGACAACAGTTATCTTCCTACAGTGATCTGAACAGGTTTCAAAGGCTCTAAATACTGAACGCTGAGGCGGAATCCGCATTCTAGACCTCCGTTCTACATTTGTTGAAATAGCAGTTGATTTGGGTTTTTGTGACCTTGACCGAAGCCAAGTCTGGCCACAGTTAAATTCCACACTGAGTGATATTTGTCTCTATTCTCACACAGCTACGCAGCCCCCCAGGCACTTTGGGAAGCCCTTTGCATAGGGGTTAGTGTATAGTCTTTCCGATGTAGAGATCTTCAGAGAAGTAACATCTCTCACCCAAGTCACATAGTCTCATCACCCCGAACAAACCCAGATTACTCTGACTCTAGGATCACGTGGGCCCCTCACTTGGGCACCCACTACTGACTCTAGGTCTCAGGACACTCCATCCCGTCTTCAGTGCGCTTTGTCGTTCTCTTCCCGTTCCCCTCGCATACCATCTGTCTTCAGGCACACTTGGGCTGGATACGATTAGTTAATTATTCTAGGAATACCTTATCCTTGCAAAGAAGCCCCTAGGATCAACTGAACGGGGTTAGGTTCCTACACCCTGACATTCTGATGAGAAGAGACCTTTGGTTGCCAGGGGTCCTTGAATCATTCTAAAGGGCAGCTGTCTCGGCTTCAGCCCCAGTTCACCATCCCCCACCCCCATGTGGAAGCAAACGAAGCCAAAGCATTGCCTCTGTGAGATTCTATAGTATTCAAGGAGAGAAGTGAGTTACATTGACTGGCAACCAAAGATTAATTGGGTCTGTGTGGGTAAGTGGTTGATGGGACAAGGTCAGCCTCTGCTCTGTGTCAGCTTGAAAGAGGATGTTGGGAGTGGAGTCAGAAGGCTGTGAAGGGCAGCCTCAGGGTCAGAATGACAGCAGCTCGGGGAAGGCTCTGGGCTGTGAAGTAAAACAACCACAAGTGTAAATGACCCGGGGCTCTGATGATGTGCGGCAGAGATGTTGGTGCTTTTAGACTGACATTCAAATGACTGAAATATCACCCGCCTCAACGGCCTGATCGACACCAAGGGAAAGTGAACTCAGATCATCAGCCAAGGGTTTGCCGTTTACTAAACAGAGTGTTAAAAGGTTTCTCAGTCCCTAAGGTCTCAGGCCTTTGTGATAATGTCACAGGAAAGTACAGTTAGTGCACCGCATGGGTGGCCCGCTTAAAATATTTACCTCCAAATGAGCCTATTAAATTTCTAAAAATATTAAGTCTCTAACAGATATAGCTCTTTCCCCCAAAGACAGATTAAAAGAAAAACACATCAAATGCATCAGCAGGCATCACTCCTGATGCATTTGAAGCTCGCCTCTGTAAAACAGCGCCAGCCATTTTTTTCTCCTATGTGGATATCTGTTTTCAAGGGGAGACTTGGGGGAAGGAGGTAAAGGAGACATAGGAAATTTCAGGTATAGGAAGCGTTCTCCTGCAGAATGGTTACAGTCCAAGCACACAACTCCCCACGGCACAGCTGGGAATTGTTGTCCACAGCAGCCTGGTGCCCCCCTCTTCCTGTCCCCCGGGAGGGCAGTGAGCTTCCCTGCTGTAGCCACTGGGCCAGGGCCCACATGTCAGCCTTGGAGACCCTACAACTTTTTTTTTTTTTTTTTTCCTAAGAGATCAGTAAGTTCAGGGGACAGATTTGAAATTGAAAGAGACTAAATATAAACCCACTGTTATCTTATTAATATTCATTGGAAAATAGGCTTTTATTGGCAGCCAGGATACTGCTCTGTCAGCTATGTAGGAAGTCAGGGACATAGTCTGAGTTTCCTGGTTTGTGGAGAACCGCATCAAAAGAGGTGAAGGCTATGGGGGCACGGGTCATCCAGGCCATGGGGTGACTCAGTAGAATGAAGCAAGCCCATAACAAAGCACAACCCATGATATAATAGGAAGGACATTTATCTAGCATCCATCCTGTAACAGGCAGAGCACTGGGCAGTTTACATGCTCACAATGATCATTCCTGCTTTACGGAGAGAATTGTGGCTTCAGATTGATAACTTGTGCGAGATCACATAAACTACGGAATGATAGATTTGAGGTTAAACCCAGGTCTGTCTGACTCCAAGCCCAGACGCTTAACCACCATTATATACTTCCTCTGCACTCACTGGAATGCTCAGACTCTCAGATTTACTGCCTCTTGCCTGACAGTGTTGGAAAAACACTGCCAAAGCCTTGCTTTCTGACTCCTCTTTGTTTAAGCTGCCACACTGACCATTCCTTTCTGTTAACATAATTTTTCTTCTGTCTTCCCTCTTCTAATTCATGCTTTAGACTGCAGCCATAGTGATCCTTCTAAAACACAAACCTGATCCTATCACTCCCCTGCTTAAAACTCTTAATTGGGTTCCGTAGGATAAAGGGCAAATACTTTTGCTTGGTTCGCAGACATCCTGACGCTCTGTCGGGTGCTTGCCTCTCCATCTGCACCTTTCCACCCTCCTTCCCACCCCAACTTACACTCTTGCCATATTTAACTTTCCGTCCTTGGAATCTCAATCTTAAACTCAGTTCATTTCTCTCGCGGTCTCTCTGGCTCTTGCGTTTCTCCCTGTTTGGTCAACACCTTTCCTTATCCAGCTCTCCTGTTCTTCTCAACCTTTCTTCCTCCAGCTCAGTCCCCCATTCACTCCACAAATATTTGTTGATCACCCAGTACATCATCGTGTACTGTTTTAGGCACCACAGTTAGCACAGACTAGGTAGACATGGAGCTTCCATTTTCGTGGTGGTAGACAAACCATCCAATAATGAATAAAGAGGGAAACCCCAAGGTGGTGATATGTGGTATACAGAGCATTAAAGTGTTAGTGGTAGGATGATGAAGGGAGAGAGTGAGGAAGAGTTTTGAGGATGTGACTCTGTGGTGGTCTGAGTGAGGAGGGACTCAGCTACATAAAGATCAGAAGAACTAGCCCATACAAAGCTCAAGTTTGAAATGGAAATTGGTGAATTTAAGGCATGAAAAGGCTAGTATGGCTTGCAGTGGTCCATACTGGTAAGAGTTGAGCTAGGAGGGAAAGCCTACTGCCTACGGGCCTCGATGGCCCTCAAGGGTGTTTCGGTATAGGGGGAAGTCACTTTACACTGGAAAGTGTAAACAGTCTGGTTTCCTTTGTTTTAATTGAGATATAATTGACATAACTGGTCTCCATTTTTACAAGTTCACTCCTCCTGTTGAGTTGAGAATGCATGATACATGTGTGGGAGTTGGAAGGGAGAGTAGAAGTAGTGAGATGGTGAGGACTCAGTCGTGTGGGTCGGGGTAAGATGGTGGGGCCGGACAAAGACCAAGACTATAGAGTCCAAGGAAAGGGGAGACTCAGGGTGTGTTTTGGAGTTGGCAAAGTTTGCTTCTGGATCGTGTTGGGGATGAGAAGTCATAAGGCTTAAGGTTGAGGGAGAGAAGAATGGAGAACTCCCACAATTGGGTGTTGTGAACTGAAAGATGTGGTGATATTTTTACCACTGGGAAAAACTGAAGGAGAAACTGGCCAACAAGTGCTCTAAGTTTTGTGAGGGCAGGGATGAGATCCAAGCAATAAATATTTGGTGAGTAAGTTCATTCAGTTAATTATTTCACCTACTCCTGTTCACTGTATCTGGATTAGAGAAGGGCCTCCGTGCGATACCAGCATGTGTGTTTATCAGCTGTGTATTTGAACATCAATACGGCTGGGTGCAGACAGTTTTGTGATAGCAGTCATTTCTTTATCTATTCATCTCCTAGCTTTTGATTCTAATTTTACTTTTAGCAGCTGCTGAGGGTCCTGTGGAGGGCAGGGGCTAGGATTTGTTTTACCACCAGTACCTCGTGCACAATCTACCATGTGGCAGACGTTCAGTAATAATTAAATGAATAAATTGACCAACATCTTAAAAAAAAATACTTGGAGGCTGACTTCGTCTATCAAATATTTTATAATAATTGAGGCATTAGTGATGGCAATCTGTCATCTTCCAAATCTAAGTTTTTCCCCAATAGTGATGGCTAGGTGACGTAACATATGTTCTGATGAAGGGAGATTATTTAAAGGAATGTATTATTTACAAAGAAACAAAATGAAGTTTCAAACATTCCCAGGACTCTATTTATCATCATCTCTTATCTTATGGGAAAATCACCTGGAAACTCCTCGTACTGAGGAGGAAACCCCTGGAAGCAAAATGATGCTTTGAATGACCGAGGCGGAGACTTCCAAATTTATTTCAGGTAACTCAATTCTTCAGGGGTCAAGGGATGGATCAGATCATTTCCTACCTTCTACCTACCTGTTCCACGGAAAGCTCGATGTGCGGACTGAGAAGAGAGTGTAAAATAAACAACTCTGCCTTAGCAAGTGCTAGTTTTGCAGGATAACCACCAGTCAGATCAGCATCCCTATTCATCCAATGAAGTCTGCCTTCTGATAAGCACTCGGTTATTCCATAACGCCACGGCTCAAGTCATCTCATCTCCAAGTTCTAAGGTGGTATAAATACACAAAGCAGCCCGATACTGTGTGTGGGGGCTGGACTCCAGAACAATTTTGGTCTCCGTTTCAGAAGTCAGGCTCAGGCAAGACTTGGTTATGAAACTGTCATATGCTGAGGTTTGTTGTGGTTATAGAACAGGTGACAAAAACTCAATACACACTTGAGGACACAGAATACGTACTCTTCTGGGAGTGACAGAAGTTGAAGTTCCTTCCAAGACTATCTAGAAGTTTTTAACATTAAGGAAGGAGATTCTAGTCTTAACAAAATTTTCCCTGGGAGCAGTGACATTAAAATGACAAAAAGATCATGGAAGTCAAGCAACCAGATTCTATCTAGTACTGTAGTTAAGTCTATCATTTCTGAAGTTTTCTTTTTAAGACTTTATTTATCTGAGAGAGAGAGAGAGAAAGAGAGAATGAGCATAAGTAGGGACAGTGCAAGAGAGAGGAGACTCACCACTGAGCAGAGAGCCCAATGTGAGGCTTGATCCCAGAACCCTGGGATCATGACCTGAACCAAAGGCAGACACTTAACTGACTGAGCCACCCAGGCGTCCATGTCTCATTTTTATTTGTTTTCTGGAAAGAAGACAAGACTCTCCTCTGAGCTTGAGAATGGATACCAAGGCAGACTAACTGGATAATTGGGGATTTTTTTTTTTTTTTTTTTTGGCAGCGAAGGAAAAACAACAGCAACAAAAAAAGCAGGAGTTATCTTGTTTTTCCATGCAGGAAAACAAAACAAACTTCAGTGTAGCTAAGTCTTGACGATTTTGTCTTCCAACAAACCCCCAAACATAGATAAAGTGCTTCAAGTGCCAATTTGAAGCTGGCAGGCAAGTTGGGCTGCAAATGATCTAATTTATCTCAATTCAAATCAGCTTAGCAAATTTGGAAGATGCTACATGAAAATAGGTAACATGGGAGTCACAAACACATGAATTTTAAGGTCTTTAAGCAAAAGTGACTTCCCAAGCCCAACTACTTCCTGTTACGCTCCCAGTAAACAGTGCACATGGAAACCAGGGAGACAGGACAGGCTACCGGGTTAAAAGCTTGCCTATTTAAATGTTTGGCTCAAAACTAAGAATTACAAACCACCTGCCTCCCTTTCAGAAGCAAAGAAACTTTCAAAAGGCAACAATCTAGCTGAAACCCTAGGAAGAAGTAGGAGTACAAAGAGAGGGCACAGTGGGAGAACACAGTAATTATTCAATAATTATTGGCAGTGAATAAAATGCATGAAATGCAGGTGTAAATTATAATGCAAGAATGCCATCATATTCTAATGGCAGTGCTGTCTCAGTCCAGGAAAGAGCACTCCTATGGATTGCTTTTCCGAACCCTTTACTTTGCTTGGGGGAGATTTAGCAAGGGCAGCAGACTATGGGTTTATGAAAGTCACAGCAAATTTAGTAAGAGGATCGGGACTCAGGTCACCTAAGAATGTTCTCATTCCACTTCCCTTTTCTGAGTTTGGCAATTTTCGTATAAAACTTACACGATAATGGGTGATTTGGTTCCTTAACCTAAAAACGATAACATGAAACAGACCAAAAGAAAACTGCACCCAAAAAAAAAAAAAAAATTAGTCTTTCAGGCATGGGCGAATGTATCGTTATTTTTATGGCAATTAAGGTACAGCAAACAAGCGATTCGTGGCCTACGGTGCCTGATGTTGGCACATTGCTTTATGGTTTACACACTGCTTTTGGAGCCACCTCGTGTGCGGCGCTCACGGCAATCCTCCAGGCAGGAATTATTAAACGAACACGAGAAGCATGTAAGGTGTCTGTCACGTGCTTGGCACATCGTTGGCGCTTCCTAAATAAAAACACGGGTCCAGAGAAGTGAGGAACCCAAGGTCACCTGTCCTGTTTGTGTCCAAACCACCTCAAACCCAAGTCTTCAGATCCACAGTACAAACCATCCTTCCACTACCTCGTTCTGACCTTCTGGGTTCTCAGGGCAAAGAGAGAACTTGAAAACTCACACTTAGGTGAGGGTTTCTTTTACTTACCTCTACAGAAGCTGTTAATTGGTAGTAACATCAAAAGATTTACATATCACCTCCTTATTTCTTTGTCTTCCTTCTAGAAGTGACGATGGGCTGGAAAACGAGCCTTCCAAGGGGGAGGGAAGGGGCATTTCCCACCCCCACCCCCGACTCATTAAAACTCATCAAAAACTATAGAAGATTCAAGACTTTTTTCCATACATTCATTTCTCAGTATACAGCCTCACTTGAGTCATGTACCTCTTCCATCTGTGCATGGTAGAAACTTTGTCTTTCACTCTGCAGCATCTCAATGCCCATCTAGCATAAAAGGAAGATGGGATTTGGAAGACCGGAGATTGATTTTATCAATATATAAAACTAGAAACCTCAGGACTCAGAGGGGAATTTTATAACTGAATATCTCAGCCTGCCCTTCAATATTCCCAGGGACATCTAGTTGGAGGCGATCTTTCCAACTAGAGCCTGGCTGAGACTTGAGCGTAGGATCCTTCCCGAGGATTATGCCTTCCTCTGCATGTCTCACCCATTCCGCATTTGCTGAGCTCCAGATCCCAGCCCAATCGGCTTCTGGTCATCTCTACTTTCATGTCTCCTAGATGATTCAAAGTCAACATCATATATGAAATTCATCTTTCCCTCAAAAATGGTTCTCGCTCATCATTTATGTCTTGGAGGAAGATTGCACCATTCAGACATTCTACCTAAATCCCAGGAGGGCACATCAGGGTTTGAGTGGACCCACAGAGACCCAGACACCACACAGGAGAGGACCTGGCAGGACAGAGGGCCCTAAGATCACATGAATTTCCAGTGAGAATATTCTTCCTATCACCCTTCTCCTATACCACTTCTGCCTGCTTTATTCCACCAACTGCCTAAATAACAGTCCCTAGAATTCATCGACCAACTCCACCCAAGGCAGGGGTCAGCTCACTGCCAGTTGATTCCAGTGAAGCATTACTGGGACTCAACGACCCCCATTCGTTAGGCATGGTCGAGGCTGCTTTTGCTTGGTAATGACAGAGCTGAGTGATTGTGACAGAGAACTCAGGTTCCACACAGCCTGAAGTGTTTACTATCTTACAGAAAAGGTTCGCCTACCCCTGGCCTAAGAGAACATTAGATTAATCCCAGGATTCCCTACTTTCCTTGTGACTGCAGTCCCCGCAAAAAGCCCAGGCTCCCAGGCATTAACCCCATTATGGATCTGCGTAGCTCTCTCCTGGCTTAATCTCCTACTCCTCCCAGCCCCTAAATTTCACAGCTGTATTCTCTAGAACTCACAGTGTCATCAGCAAAATCCCCTAAATCCTCAAAGTTCCTTTAATCTTCTTACTCTTATGAAACCCAGCTGTCCCTTGAAGCCAGTGCTTTCCCTGTAGCTCTCTTTAAATAATGGCTGTTCTCTTTCGCACCACCCTGTGTAGCGCCCTACTGAGAGTGGTAGAGCCTTGTATGACCATGTGTCACCATTATTCTCCCTGCACCCCACTCAGACGCCCGTGATTGTCCTTTTTGATAACCCGCCTTCTAATAATCACTTACCATCCTTCCAATTTTTTGTTTTCATTTGTTGAAGAATTTTGGTGCTGGATTCCTAGAAGTTTCCCCATTACTCTTCTGTTAGTATCCTTTTTTGAAATATCCTTTTTTAAAATATTTTTTAAACATCCTGTTTTTAAATATCCTTATGGGATAATTGATTCAACACCTTGGCTTGACCTCCAACAATTTTATCTTCCGTTACACCTTAGTTATCTACGGCCATGGTATGCTTAGTTACTCGTACATAGATCCCCTCCAAAATTTCATTTTGAGACATTCCACTCTGATCACTAGTTCCTATTTTTCCAGCTTGCTTACTTTAATACCCTCATATCAATAATTTTTTTACCACCCCCCCGAACCTTCTATCCATTGACCCTACCTCTTTCTACTGTCCTTCATTGGCCCATGCCCTCAGATCCCTTTTTTACCCAATTTAGATGCCACAGGCCATACTTAGAATTTCTCCCTTGCATCACCTGCAAATCCCTTTTCTTCTCTCTCCATTGCGCTCACATTCATTCGAAACACTAACCCCGATTAAATCCAACTTATTACACATTCTCCATTACTTTTCCCAAGAAGCTGATCATGGCTGAGAAAAAACACCCACCCTGCTGGCTTTAAACTAATGACTACCATCCTCAAGGGCTTTCAGTATTGCCCAGGACATTTTCAGAGTCAATGCATTCTCTCACTTTCTTGGATAAATATTTCATCCTTACTTTTCTTTCTTATAACCACTCCCCCTCCTCTTCCTTCCCACACTCACATTTACCAATGTCTTTGCATTTTTTTCCACCAGGAAAGTAGGTGCAATGTACTGGTCTCTCTGTCTCTGTCCCTCCCCCCTTGCTCACCTTCCCCTCCTCCTTGTTAACAAGGAAAGAAGGGTCTCTCTTCCTTTCAGACTAACCTCTCTACTTGTGCACTGGATTCTATTGTCCTCTTGCCCAGTTGGGGACTAGGCCTCTGCTTACCCCTTTTTTGTCCTGTATCATCTTTCCCCCTTCTTTACCATACTATTCCCTTCAACACACAGACTTGCTAAAGTATCTCCAATTTAAAAAAAAACATTCAAAACAGCAAAAACAACAAAAAACAAACAAACAAACAAACAAAAACCCACCTTCTTTGACCACACATTACCTGTTGGTCCCTTTTCTTTTTTCCTCTTTGGAATAAAATTCCTTGATATTCTCCACATAGCATCAAATGAATACTCAAAACTGTTAAGTCCAATCATCCCACACCTAGCCAATCCTTCAGTTTTCCCATCACACTAGGAATAAAATTCCTAGTCTTTACATAATCAAATCCCCTATTTTACCTCATTTTCATTCTTTTCCACCCAGTCACACTTTCTGTTTATGTTGCTTTATTTGTCTACATAGTAATCAATATTTGAGTGTTGTTGGCTTAATAATAGTCCCCAAAGATGGCCAAATCCTCATCCCCAGAACCTATCAATAGAGTTGTTACCTTACATGGTGAGAGGGACTTTGTAGATGAGATTAAGGTGAGAATATGGAGGTGAAGAAATCATCCTGGATAATCTGGGTGAGATAAGAGTCCTTATAAAAGGGAGGCAGGAGGTTCAGGCTGGAGAAGGAGATATGACAAAGGAAGAAGACAGAGCAACACCGTCATGGAAAGGGGGCTGTAACCCAAGGAATGAAGATGATTTTGAGATGTTGGAAAGGTGAGGAAATAGATTCTCAGAAGGAATAGTCTTGCTAACACTTTGATTTTTAACTATGAGATCAGTTCTCAGACTTCTAAACTCCAGAATGGTTATAAATGTATTTTGTTATGGCAGCAAAAGGAAGCTAATACATTGATACTGTGTTGTTTCTTTACCAATTTAATTATCAGTCTTTCTAAATGCAATATAAGCCCCATGAACTAAAAGGTTGTCTTTCTCTTTTCTCTGCAATATGCCCAGCAGAGTGATAGATATCAGGGTACTCCTTTGACTGCCTTGTATCTGGATTTCCATGTGGAGTCTAACAGTATGAAAAAAATGGGTCTTGAACTGCCCAAAGCACCTGGCTAATTTGCCTCAAGGATCACCATTAGAATATTAAATTAAAGAGTTCATTTTATTTTCTGGAAAATTGTCCATTTCTCCTATATACTTCAAGATAAGTGAGAAGACAAATTAATAAAAAAAGCATTAATGGAAATGGAGTTTGAAACTCACTTAAATCCATTTGTTTTTCTTCCTCACTACACTATATGCTCATGAGGGCCCTAAATGTCTTATTTACTGCTTTATCCTCAGGGCCCAGGAACATGCAGTGTGCTTAGTAGGCTCTCAATCAGAATTTAATAAATGAACAAGTTTTAATTTCTCCTCCCCTCAAACTCAATCCCAGACCGTCTCCAAATCCTATAGATTATCTTTCTTAGCATGTTTAATCTGCCCTCTCCCCTCCATCTCCTTTGTTCTCACCTTACTTCGGGGTCGCCAACCCCTCGCACTGGGATGAATGTAGTATTCTCTACCGTCCCGACTCTTCTGCACACTGCCATTAGAAGGCCTTCCCCAGATATGATCATATTAACCTCTCTCCACCCCCAACCCAAGAGGTCAATGACTTCTGTGTTGCCCATATGATAGAGCCCTTCCCCCTTGATGGGGCATCAGCAAGCATCCAGATCCCACAGCTTTATACCACGCTCTCCTTCTTTACCCTCTTATTAGTCTCTGTGAGCCTGTGATGTCCAAAGTCAGGCTGTTGTTTAGTGTCCCCTGTGCTGTTTCTTTGGCTTCCTCTATTGTCTGTGTTCTAGTTTTCTATTGTTCATAAGAAACCACTGTAAGATATTAGGGCTTAAAAAAACAACCGTCACTTACCATTATTACTTTTCACAGTGGTAGAGGTTGATTGGGCTCATCTAGGTGATTCTTTTTTTTTTTTTTTTTAAGATTTTATTTATTTATTTGACAGAGAGAGATCACAAGTAGGCAGAGAGGCAGGCAGAGAGAGAGAAAGGAGGAAGCAGGCTCCCTGCCGAGCAGAGAGCCCGACGCGGGACTCGATCCCAGGACCGTGAGATCACGACATGAGCCGAAGGCAGTGGCCCAACCCACTGAGCCATCCAGGCACCCCTCATCTAGGTGATTCTTAATGGTGTTCTCCTACAAGTTTGCAGTGAGATGGTGGCTGGTGCTAGAGTCATCTCAAAGTTTCCCTCTTTTATAAGTTTAGCAATTAATAGTTTGTGCAGTCTGGGAGATCGGCCAGGGCTGAATGCTGGTGGCCCTGGGCTTCTCTCTACGCAGTCCCTCTTTGTAGCCTGGGCTTCCTCACAACATGGTGCCTGTGAAAGCAAGTATCGCAAACAAACTAGGTCCAAGTGGCATGGTTCTTTCCTACCTGCTCTAGAAGTCACATAGTATACTTCTGCCACATTTTACTCATTAGGAGGCATACTCGGGTCAGCCCATATTCAAAGGTAAGGAAATTAGCTCTAGTTCTTGATGTGAGGAACATTGTGAATGTCCATGAGGCACATAGAAGGAGGGAAGGAATTGAAAGAATGGACTGTGACCATCTTTGGAGACTAGCTGTCAGTCAGGAATGCTTTCTTTTCTTTCACTCTACAAACACATCATTTACCTTTCATGGTCCTCTTCATCCCTGACTCCCATACCAAGAAGCAGAACTATGACCCCCCTCCTTTGTAGGCCTATTCTTCCCTTTCGGGGCTTCTCTCCTGGAATCTGACATATTATTTAACTTACTAATTTACACTTCTGCTCCTCCTAAACGAGGACTTGACTCTGTTTTCTCCTCTGTACCTAGGAAGGTGTCAGATAGAAGGTAGGTGCTTAACCAGAAATATATTAACCAGAAATATATTTCACAGTCAATATTTGAGAGAAGGAATTGCAGATGGAGATGCTGATGGGTGAGTCCTTGGAAGCACACACACCTGCATCTCCATGTATATTGGTAGGATTTCATAGGCTTGTGGGCATATTCAAGACAAAGGAGAAAAAAGATTACATCTGTCAGGAGGTATTTTCAACTCTTTTGAAGAGGTCAAGGGTCACAGCTGTCAATGGAACCTTCAGCTCAAGGAAAGGGGAATTTTGAATGCCGCTGAGCATTTCAGTGCTCATGGGCTGGAAATGCCTTTGGAGGTAGAAAAAGCTTTAGTGCTTCCCCCACAACCCCAGTGGGCTCCTGCCGTTTGTGGTGAGTACACACAGGGCACCAGGGCACCTACAGAGATAATGGGCAGGTTCTGGAGCTCCAGCTGACAACACCACTATAAACGATCCCGAAAGTTTACCGACTGATCAAGTGTATAATAAATTAAGAGAACGTTTATCCAGGAGTGATAAGAGAATCTAAAATACTTCTCTGTTCAGATTTAATTTTCCAAGCAATAAAATTTCTAATATTAACAAAGGTTGTGGAGCTCCTAAATTATTTCTTTAAATCTTTAAAAAATTCTTTGAATATCTCATTCCAATGACTAATCAGAAGATGACACCAAAAGAGCAGGTGACTTGAATTTTTCCATCAGCATTACAGAGCCAACATTTTATGGATTCAGTCCTTTTGGATTTAATTTCCTAATTAGCTTTTAAAAGAGAAGTGCAAAGGTTAAAAGCTGCTGCCTTTCTACAATTCGAGTATTTAAAATTCCACTGCCAACCTGGAAACTTAATTTCAAAATTAAAGCAATCTGTACAGAGCATCTAAATAAATATCTAATAAAATCTGTTTATAGATCAACCAGACTGAGACTTATGGCAAATCTTGCTAAGATCTGCTCCTTTTTAAATTCAGCACTTTGTGGGCATAAACAGGGTCTTCAGAAACCCTATACTAAAGCTTATTCTATGCTGTTGGCAAGGTGCAAAACAGCAATTTTATGCATCTGTTTGATATTCTTCCAGCTGGTGCTGTAGATCAGACTAACAAAAGGTGCTGAATTTTTCTAGTAGTGCTTAGAGGAACAGGGAGGAGGTGAATGGGAAAGGGCAGGTTTGGAGACCTAATGACTTGTATTCCTTGAGAAACCTATCTATATAGTACAATTTTATTATTAACTAAATTTTCATGTTCATCCATCAAGTGTATTTATCTTTTCCTCTTGTTTCTTTCATGATTTTATATCTAGAAAACTTCCAAATTCAGATTTTAGAGCATGTACTCTCATATTTTTTCTGTAATTCTATTCATTTACATTTCTATTGAGGTGAAATTTGCATAATTAAGTTACCAATTTTTAAGTGACATTTAGTATATTCACAATGTTCTATAACCATCACATCTAGTTCCAAACATTTCACCATCCCCCAAAGCAGACTCCAAAACCATAAAGCAATCACTCCCCACTTCCTACTCCCCCAGCCCTGGCAACCATGAATCTTTTTTCAGTGGCTGTGAATTTACTTATTCTGGATATTTTGCATAAATGGAACCACACAATGTGGGACTTTTTTTCTGTCTGGCTTCTCTGACTTAATATAATACTTTCGAGATTCAGCCACCTTGGAGCATGTATAACCTATAAACCTTTATATGACTATATAATACACCATATTTTGTTTATCCATTCATCCATTGATAAGACATTTGGGTTGTTTTCATTTTTGGCTATTGTGAATCATGCTGTGATGAACATTCATATACCAGTATTTGTGTGAATATCTGCTTTTCATTATTTTGGGTGTATACCAAGAGTGTAGTTTCTGGGTCTTAGAGTAATTCTATTTCAACTTTTTGAGGAACTTATTTTTATGTTTAACTTTTAAAATTCACCTGTAGTTTCTAAATGGATTATTTCTAAATTGTCAAGTTTCCCCAAGTCATTTGACTAATTTCTTCTTCATCCTATAAGTTTATGTTTGTATTGTTTTGCCTGAATCTCTTTTCAGAACCAGACACTTTAAAAATTACTGCTGTGGCCCTGAAGATTTTACATATCTGCTAAAGAAAGACTTCCTTTAACATTCATGTGTTTCAAGATTTTCTTGGCTAGTGTTGCCTTTTATTTTGTCAGATTAAATTTAGAATCACTTCTGTCAAGGTAAAAAAAAAAAAATCACTGCAATTTTAATTGAAATTGTATTTAAGCTATATGTTATTTTGGAAGAAACCAAGATTGTATTCTGTTTAGTTAGTATGCCTCTCCATTTATTGGTATTTTCTTTGGGATCTTTCTGTAAACTTTATATATTTTTTCAAAGATTTTATTTATTTATTTGACAGAGAGAAAAAAGAGAGAGAACAAACAGGGGAGCAAAGGGAGAGAGAGAGGGAGAAGCAGGCTTCCCGCGGAGCAGGGAGCCCGTCACGGGACTTGATTCTAGGACTCCAGGATCATGACCTGAGCCGAAGACAGATGGTGAACCCACTGAGCCACCCGGGTGCCCCTATACTTTCCTTTTAGAGAAGGTTAAAAAAAACCACAAAAAACCTCTTCCTCTGTCCTCCTAGGTTCAGTGGCTGGGGCCTGAGAATCACGCTAATAAAGACAGATTAGCAAGAGAAAAAATAATCTTAGTTACTTATGATAACTGATGATTGGACTTTGTGTAGAAATAAAACTCAAAGAAGTGGTCAGAAGACTGGAGCTTTGGTGCCAGCTCACACCAAACAAAGGCCAAGGGACTTGGGGCTTCTGGGCCTTGGAGGCAAGTTACAGGAAGGGGAAGGGAGGAATTGTGTGATAAATAAGGCTTGTTCTACGCAAACAAAAATCCCTCAGAATTAGCTCAGGACTAGTTTATGTTCCAGGTGGGGATGCTTTCACGAATGGAAATTTTCTTTATAAAAGGGAACTTTCATGCTCTCTTTTTTTAGGTAGCTAGGGAGAGAGGTAAATCCTACCTTGGTCAACCCTCACTGGTCTTTAGTTCAAAATAATCCATATGCCCAAGAGGCATATTTTGGGGTGGCTTATTCTGGTAGCCTTCACCTTCGTTCTGGCGTTGCATATTCCTTGGTAAGATGCCTAGCTATTTTAACTTTTTATTACTTTATGAATAATCTTTCTTCCCAATGTTAATTTGGAGACATTTATGTTTTTTAGCTCACTTGTCAATTCTAGTTCATTTTCAGTTTACTATCTGATTTTTTTCTACGTAAATTACTATCTACATAAATATACATGGTCTGTCAGTAACGTCAACCTGCATAAACGGGTAAACTGAGACAAACTCGAAAATGTCAAAAAAAATGAGTTTATTTGGGAATAGCAGAGGAATTGCAATTCGGGACATGCAAACTGCCGCAAGCTACCCGTGACTGTGTGGAGGGTTTGGGGTGGGTGATGTTTACCTGCCGCGAATATAAAGAGGAGAGAGTTGAGTTAGTTTGTTAAAATCAAAAATGAGTGGAGACCAGCTTTGAGAATTCCCTGAGCAGACAAAACCGATCCACTCACACAAACAAAGCTCAGTTCAGCTTATTCAGTGAGACCAGTCTGACCTGCGTTGTCTCTAGTTCATGCCTCTGGAAACCGTAAGTAAACCCTCCCAAGGTTGATGTAAGGCAACCCCTGACCAACTCCCTTAGCATTTTTAAGAAAATTCCAACATTATCACTTTTCTGTAAATCAGGTATTCAAAGGAACTCTGTGTTTTACTCTTTAAGTTTTGTTTTCCTGAGGGCAACAAATGCATGAGGTTCTTAAATTTTATAACCTCTGGTTCCATTTGAGATTGAAATTCTATCACACTAATGATTTTCTTTCTTGTTTCCAATAGCTGTGTCTTTATATCTTTTTGTTTGGTGAGAACTTTCAAGACAATAAGCTCTTTTGTTCATCTTTATACCCCACCCAGTGCCTGGAAAAATGTATGGGCTTAATATATATTTTTGAATGAAGAAATGCATTCTATGTAATAATTTTGTAGTAGACATTCTTGCTTCATTCAGATTTTACTAGAAATGCTTACGTATCTTACCATTGAGTATATTATTTTTTGGTTCGAGACTGGTGTTCATCATTACAGGAAGGAAAATGGTTTTTCTATTCCTAATTTTTAGAGACCTTAAAACTAAGAATGGGAGTACATTTTTGTCAAATGTCTTTTCAGAATGTAATATTATCTACAGTATTTCCTACTTATTTTGACTTTTTAAATGGTGCACTAACAAATTTCCCATACAAATATGCTTGAGGATGGTGGATTATTATTTTAATGTGTCACCCTCAACCCGCAAGGACGACAAGAAGCCTGGTTTGGTGTTAATGCTTCATTCCCTTTATTTCGTCAACTTCCTTAGCTTATATGCAGCAGGGTGACCAATAAGGGGCCAAGCAATTGGGAGAGCCAATGAGAGTCTTGTTACTATGCTGATTAAATTTGAAACAGCCAATGACTATGTCCTCCTTCAGGCGGGCTTCACCAGAAAGTTTGTTGTTTACTTGCAGCGTATTTTGCTGGCAGTGAGCCAAGCGCCATCTTGTAATGGCGGGGACTTTCCCACTTTCCCGGCTGGAGGCAGTCCCCGACATTAATGTACTGTTGGATTTAATACATTAGTACTTTATTTAGAATGTTCACATAAAGTTTCAAAATTAGTTTGGAGGGTGGAAGGTTCAAACACTTGCCTCTGAGTTCACTTCCTGTCTCTCTTCTCTAGGGGATGTGGTCCATGTGCTCCTGCAAGGAATGGAACGGATAGCAGAAAGCATAGGATTAGCACAGCCCTTTAAGGAAGTAGGGCCCTGCTATAAACCAACGTTCATTTTCTTCAAACTCTTGGAAGCCACAGACTGGCATCACCTACAATAAAGTCTGATATCTATTGTTAGGTCAAAGCTCTTTCCACCAAGCTCCAATTACCTACAGATTTGTCGATAGTCATTTCCTTGAAAGAGACTTGAGCTATCCTACAACTTTTTCTCATTTCTTGGGGTAGTTTTATTATTGTTGCTTCTTTGAGATAGGTTCAACACCATCATTTACATATATTTTGTTGGGCATTAGGAATCAAAACTCATTCAGCAGAAGCCAGAATAACTGGTAGAAAGAGGATTAGACCATTCATATGCAGAGCACAACCACACAGGGTAACCTGAGAAGAGTATTACCAGACGCAACCATCTGGTGTCCCCAAACCACAAGCCTAGTGCCAAGAATGCATAATGCAACTTACCCCGCAAATTTTTGCAGCCTCAGAGTCTAGAATAGTGTTCAGGGCATGGGGAAAATCCTCTAGTAACCATGGGGAAAGAAAAGTTTCTGCTATAAGCAGAGCACTTTTGTCATCTATCACCTCTCTTCTTTCTCACTGCCAAATCCATATATTGAAATTCTAATGTCTAGTCCAGTGTGTTAGTATTAGGATGTGGGGGCCTCTGCAAGTTGCTTAAGTCATGATGGCCAAGCCCTCGTGAATGGAATTAATGCTTTTACAAAAGGGACCTCGCAGAGCTCCATCTCTCTTACCATTTGAGGACTAAGATAGATTCAGACATTTTTTTTTTTTTTATTAATCAGTGCCATCCATGACAGCATTGAATGTAATATGCATGTTTTAGGACAGACCCCAAAAACAAACAGAAATGATTATTTTTTAATAGTATACCAACTTGAATTATAGAAGATATTATTCCCTCCTTGTAGATAATATAAAGTTGACTATAATCTAGGTCCATTTCTATATGCACAGTGGATATGGAAAAGGCTAAACTAATTTTGGGTTTAACAACATTATCTTTCAGTCTTACTGTAGGTGGGGGTTGTTGAAAACATTTCTCATATTCCTAGGCTGTTAGGACCTGCCTAAACAAGTTGTCCTGACCCTGAAGTTAATGTCACTCCACTTGATGTGGTATTCACAATGTCTGGCATGTTCTAAGTATTCAAAAAATATTTGTGGACTAAATAAAGGGGCATTCGTCATCAAAATATGCAGGAAAATGTTTGAAAATATGAAGAAAGTGGCCAATATTTTCTTTTCTTTTTTTTTTTTTTTAAAGATTTTATTTATTTATTTGAGAGAGACACGGTGAGAGAGAACATGAGAGGTGAGAAGGTCAGAGGGAGAAGCAGACTCCCCATGGAGCTGGGAGCCTGATGCAGGACTCAATCCCGGGACTCCAGGACCGTGACCTGAGCTGAAGGCAGTTGCTCAACCAACTGAGCCACCCAGGCGCCCCAATATTTTCTATCCATTTGTAGAATGCTATAATCTTTGACATGAAGGACTGAAGGAAAAAAAAACACCTCTTCTATGAAGCTTCTTAAATAAAATATGGCCAAGAGACCCTGGTAGGAACAGCCCCCAAAGTTATGCATTCAAGGTTTATGTTGGCACATCCCCTTCCCCTCCTATCTTCTTACTAACCAAGACAGGGACAGGAGTGGGTGGGGGTGGGGTGGAAATTCAAAATAGGCTTCAGGGAAGACTAATAAAAATGGTGAGCTGATTAGATATGATTGAAGGGAAAGCTGAGGGAATCAGGTCTCAGGTGAAAAAGGAGAATGAGGAAAACCTAACGTTTTTCTTCAAGGATATGAAACGTTATAATGAGGAAGGTGCTGACCAGCTGTTTTTTACTGCTGTAGAGGACAGAACTAATATAAAGAGGGATACTTTATAGAGAAGTAATAGAACAGCATAGTGAGGCTCCATTACCAAAGCAGGTGGGGGAGGGTAAGGATAAACAGTAATTCCTAAGTGTTGCTAATGGACCAACATCCTTAGCATCACCTAAAAGGGGTGATAACCGTCCCCTGTTAGGGGATGGTTAAATTCTGGTAATTGATACCACGGAATATTAGGCTTCCATCAAAAAGAGTAATTTATTTTGGTAAGGTTTTATTTATTTCAGAGAGCGAGCGCAAGAGAGATCATAGAGGGAGAGGGAGAAGCAGGCTGCCTGCTGAGCAGGGAGCTCCATGTGGAATCGATTCCAGGACCCTGGGATTGTGACCTGAGCTGAAGGCAGATGCTTAACCAACTGAGTCAGCCAGGTGTCCCAAGAATGAAATTTTTTAAAACCACTGGCTTGGAGGAATTTCCATAATGCACTGTTAAGTGATAAAAGATGAAGGGAAGGGGCGCCTGGGGGGCTCAGTGGATTAAGTCTCTGCCTTTGGCTCAGGTCATGATCTCAGGGTCCTGGGATCGAGCCCCATATCAGGCTCTCTGCTCAGCAGGGAGCCTGCTTCCCCCTCTCTCTCTGCCTGCCTCTCTGCCTACTTGTGATCTCTCTCCCTGTGTTAAACAAATAAAATCTTAAAAAAAAAAAAAAGATGAAGGGAAGAATTTATGTTTTTTATTGAAAACAATGACAACTCTCCCACATATGTGTACGTATTTGTGTATGATTATACTAGACTGTGTAAGTGTGGAAGCAAGCCAAAATATGTTAAAAAAAAAAAAAGAAATAAAACTAACATGTTTACTATGGTCTTACTTATATAAAATTATACAAATTTGTGTATTTATATGTAGGAAGATAATTAAAAGTTTGCTAACAGTAGTTCTCTTTTGGTTGTAAGATTTAAGGGGATTATTGATTTATTCCTTATTCTTTTACATATTGATTGATTTCTTCATATAATGAACATGCAAAATATAACTTTACTGTAACAACAAAGAAAACACAGGAGGAGAAGTATACAAATGAATGGAATCCACTAGTTGTCATCTTTTAGGAAGTTGGAAGTGGAGGGAATCTGTGTTGGAAAGTAGCAACAGCCAGATATCACTTCTCCAGAGAAGCACTGACCAGGCTGGAGAGGAAGGATGAAGCCAGGAGGAAACCTAGCGGAGGAGGGAGTGACAAGACAGTGGGGAGCTAGGTAATGGGAGGCAGCAGGGCTCTTGGTGTGTGGAACTGAACACACTCTGAGGAGTCCTCCTGTTTCAGGACCACCGAGACTGCTCCATAAACTTTGTTGGTTCTGGGGAAGCTATGAGTTAGGGTGTTTCAGGAAGCTTCCCTGCTGATCTCTGGCACTAATGTTATCTGTCCTCTCTGACTTCCAGAATTCCTATTCTTGCCACCTCCCTGAACACTCTCTGTGTGGCATTACTACTTGTGCTTCTGAACAACTGAGGCTCGGGGAAAGAAAAGTAGGAGAGCTGATCCCTGACTCTCAAAGTCCCCTCCCCTTGTCCAGCCATGGGGCCCCTGTGCGATGAAACTGATTTGCCTTCTAATTCTCTGTCAAAACACCCTGTAACGGGCTTCTTTAAAAGTACTTACCAGGGTTTCTAATTTCCTGTTTGTTATTGTTACAGTGCCTGTAATTATCTTTAGAGTTCTTTAATGTTACAATATGATACGATAAAATGTAAAACTCGGGTTAAAGGGATACCCAGGGATTGATGTAGAAAGCAAGGTCAAGAGGTGGTCAGCTAAGTGTGCTAATTAGGTACAGTGGAGAGGTCAGATAACATTCTATTAGGAAGGATTGGACTCCAGAGGTAGCTAGCACAGGCCCTCATGTTATCCACATGTCCACCAACAACAGATTGTTTTAACTAGCATATTTGCTGTCAGAAACAGGTCTTGATTTACATAAAATGTAACCTGTTGCTTAACTTGGGGAATAGAAATGAGCTGTTCGTTGTGAAATTAAGGCATTTAATATACACTGAATGTTTAATAAAAAGCATGAATAGGGTATAAGAATCCAGCAAGCTTTTGACTGTACCCTTAGGGTTTGCACTTAAAAAGTTCTGGTTGTAGCCATGAATTCTGTATTCTGTCAGGGTGTTGGGGTGACTATCCTGCCTCTGGAAATTTGCCATTGAACTAGAAGGAGCTTTTCATGCAAAGTTAATGGTTAAAGCATCTGAAAGGAAAGAGAGTAGAGGCCTTATCCAGCCTATAGAAGCCCTACGAATTGTTCTTCTTTGATACTTGCTTTGCTAATAGCTTTAGTTAATAAACAGCTATTGGTGGGGCACCTGGGTGGCTCAGAATGTTATGTGTCCGGCTCTTGGTTTCGGCTCAAGTCATGATCTTGGGGTGGTGAGATCAAGCCCCATGTCAGGTTCTGCACTCAGTGTGGTGTCTGCTTGAGATTCTCTCTCCTTCTGCCCCTCCTCTGCTCATTCTCTCTGTCTCTCTCTCTCTCTCAAGAAATAAGAAAATAAAAATAGACATCTATTGGTCTGAAACTTTCTTTTAGCATAAACTGTTGTAAGGAAATAGCCTACTTACCCACTTCAAACTTCTTTGGTGGCTACCACAACCTATAAAAAACCCCAAGGATTGTGCATATGACCAACAGGTCCGTTTGCAACAGTTGGTATTCTTGTTTATTGTCTCCCTCCTTCCTTAGACTGTAAATTCCTCATCTGGTTTATATACTAGCACCTAGCAGAGACTTCTGTAGTACATGTGTGGAAATAATGTGGCGCACGCTATAAATCAACTGGTGGACCTTTCCGGCTTCTTTTCTACTCTTTTCCAACCTTCCTGCTGAAAGTAATCGAATGGAAGCTTCCCTGCATACAACCCAAAGCTTCAGTGGTTCCGACAGGAAGAACGACTCTCTGCAGGCTGAGAATGCTAACCTTGGGTACTTGGGAAACATGTATTGTGCCACGTGTTTACCCAAACTTCTTTTCAGGAGTGATGGTGGCAGACTGGGTAGATGGAACATCTGGAAATGGAGTAATGCAGTGACGAAGACAAGTATAGAGTCAAAGAGCCTACTGGTCCTCCGCGCATTGGTATGACTGTGGGTAAGCAGATGCCTCAGTTTCCTCATAAAAACTTTCAATGACTTCTAGGTCTGGTGGGAAGATTAAAGGAGATACTATATGTAAACTACTAAGAGCCTGCCAGACCTGAGGTCAGACCTAGGGGATCGTTAGCATTTCTTATGACTATCATTATTTACACCAGGTCACACAGATTTGGGAATAAAGAGTTCTGGGCCAGGTGCTCCTTTCTCTAAATAAGTGTTTTTTAAACTGGAAAGAGCATTGAATTATCTGCAGTGCCTATTTAATATTTGGATTTTCAGCCCCTGCCCCTGGAGACTGATTTACAAAATCTGTGATCTGAAGACAGAGATTGGCCTCAGGTGATCCTTCTGAGAAGCCAAGACGGGGAAACACTGCTTTAAATTAGTAAAAAGATGAATTTCTAAGCACCTGCAATCATCTGGTTAAAAGTTGGCTTCTGATTAAGAAACCTGCCTAAGGCAGTGTTTGGTGCCTCAGGGTACCTTTTGGTAGTGAGAGCTAATTTTCTTTCTTAAAGCAGTAAGAGTATGGACTTTAGTCTCCAAAAACACTCGAGTCTGATTCTGTTATGAATACTCTGTTAGAGTATGACCTCCATCTTCTCATCTTCCATTGCTTTATCTGTAAAATGTAAACAGTGACACTTCCTTTCCTTCTGGGATTCTTATAGGATTAAATGAGATCTATAAAGCACAGTTCCTACACAGAGTAAAGACTCCATAATTATAAATCATAATTAGGATCAGTCAGGGATGCCTGGCTAGTTCAGTCAGAAGAGCAGGTGACTCCTGATCTTAGGGTCATGAGTTTGAGCCCCACGTTGGATGTGGAGATTACTAAAATAAAATAACTAGGATTAGTCATAATCAGACTTCTCCTTCCAGAATGGATGAGTAGCTCCTACTGAGCCTCACCCTCCTGCTGATAACTGTAAGTTCTGAACAAAACAGAAAAACCAATAGCTTAAGGGCACCAGCGAGTGAACAAAAGCTGGCAGATTCTCTAGAGGAGTTGACACTTTAAAAAAGGGCACTTGGGGCGCCTGGGTGGCTCAGTGGGTTAAGCCTCTGCCTTCGGCTCAGGTCATGATCTCAGGGTCCTGGGATCGAGCCCCGCATCGGGCTCCCTGCTCAGCGGGGGAGCCTGCTTCTCCCTCTCTCTCTGCCTGCCTCTCTGCCTGCTTGTGATCTCTCTCTCCATCAAATAAATAAATAAAATCTTTTAAAAAAATAAAAAAGGGCACTTAATGGAAAAATTACCCATTTTTCAATAGTATTTAATTTGGGGGCAAGCCAAAGTTGGCACCAACATGTCAGTAAAATTCTGAAAGAAAATTCTCAATTTTTTTGTCTTACAGAACCAGAGGACAGTGTTGGGGACAACCAGAGCTATTGGCAAGTGAAGGGGAAATCCCAAAGAATTCAAGACAGAGAGCAAGTTCTATTATAAACTCTGCCTAAACCTCTGGCTGTCAAACCACGCATGCGTTTGGGAGACTCCAGCTAAGGACTAAAGAACCGATATAACCTATAAGGTGTTCCCCAGGAGGCAGTGTTTTCAGTTTGAGTGCAATCAAATAATTGTTTGATAAAAAAGAAAATCTACATTCTTTACAGGAACATGAAAGAATTCAGTGTCTAAAACATAATATTGAGGATACAATCTCAAATAACTTAAAATTCAAAGAATCAGGAAAATAGGACCCATTCTCAAAAGAAAAGACAAACTCTGAGGTGAGCAAGATGTTAGAATTAGAAAAGATTTTAAAGCAACTATTCAGTCATGCTTAAGAACATAAAGAATAATACATTTGTAGTGAATGAAAATACAGGAAATCTCAGCTGACATAATGAAGAATCATATGTGTATTCTAGAATTGAAGAATGCAGTATCTGCAATTTAAAAAGTTACTGAATTAATAGTGGAATATAGGTAATAGAGGAGAGTTGGTGAATTTGAAGATAGATTAATAAAAATTATGTAATCTGAATGATAGAAAAGATGAAAAAACTGAATGGAGCCTCAGGGACATATGGAATGATATAAAAATGTCTAACATATAAAATTGGAGTCTTGAAAGCAGAGGAGAGAATGGAATAGCTCTTAATTCTCGTCCTCATGCGATGAACGGAGATGGGTAAAGATAAGAGGAAGCATGGAGAAATTTACCAGAATTTGCCCTGTGTGAAGTAATGTCTTCAGATGTCTTACTCTATTGTCTGCTAAAACCCTTTAAACTTTCGAAGTACAAAAGCATTTCCTATTTGAAGGTTGATTTTTTTTAAAGTTCTCTTTCTCTCTCTTCTTTCCTCCCTTCCTCCCTCTCTCCCTTCTCTTCTGTTCTCTCTCTCCCTGTCAGCAAGTGTCTGAGTCTCTACTATATTTTCTGAAGAACAGAAGCTTTATCGAGTTCCTATGGCTAGCCTTCCACTAAAGAATACCTGGAAGGCTCTTTGATTGTAGAAGCTCAATACTGCTTGAGTTGAATCGGAGTAAGCTTCCACCATGTTTCTCTTGCTAGACCTAGTTGAGATGTGAAAAGTTGAAGGCAAAGGACCACTACTGGAGAGTTCCTCAGAACTGCCCTGGAGCCTGGTATTCATGGCATCATGGATGTTGATGCTGTAGATGCTGGTTTGGTTTTGTATAGCATGGTTGGGAGGCCTGCAGTTGTCATAGCATCCATCCATCATCTTTGGTTTATTGTTGCCACAAGTTTTCTTTCCTGTTTTCCTTAGTCTCTAGCAAAACACCTCTTAAACTTCTTCTCTACTGGGCAACTGGAGTCTTTTCTTTTTTTTAACCATGCAACATTATATTTTATTATGTCTGGGTTTTTAAAATTATTTCCTCAATCTTTCCATACATTGGGAAAAAGCAGTGTACTGTTTAATATATTGGAACTTGCAATATTGATCATTGTCTAGAGAAGGGAAAATTATCTCTAAAACATGATTAACCAGGAAGTCGGCTCACTCATCTGCCAACCTTCAAGAACATGGAGATGAGCATGATGGACAGACAGTTTCCCATCTGAACCTTCACTCATTGCCATTTGATAACCTTTCTTCAGGCCCATAGCAGCAGCACATTTTGTGCCAACAATGATTAAATGCCAAGAAGACTTTCATCATCACCTTCTGCTACAGAAATCTGGGATATGTTTCTTGGGTATCACAAAAAAATGTGTTGGTGCCTGAGGGGAAATGTTATGGAAAGCAAGGCACTGGTTGCCCTCAAAAAATGATTTTGGCTGGGATTTCCTCACAAATGATCTTGCTGAAGATTGTGTGGCTACCAGGCCAGGTGACCTGAGACTTGATGATCACAGCCTTGGCCTCCCTTCTGTGCAACCACCTGGGGACTGGAGTGTTTTCTTTCTGATCAATGTAACTCCAATTTAAAATTTTAGTTATTCATGGAGTCTGCCCAACAAAATCTAAGCTTCTAATTTTTTTAAAAGTTCAAATGTAATTGGCATACAGTGTTATATTAGTTTCAGATGTACAATATAATAATTCAACAGTTCTAGACATTTATCAGTACTCATCAAGATAAGGGTAATTTTAGTCCCCTTTATCTAGTTCATCCATCCCCCCCACTCACTATCCCTCTGGCATCCACCAGTTTGTTCTCTATACTTCAGTGTCTTTTTTTTTTTCTTTGTTCATTTGTTTTCTTTCTTAACTTTCATATATGAGTGAAATCCTATGGTATTTATCTTTCTCTATGACTTATTTTACTTAGCATTATGCTCTTTAGGTCCATCCATGTTGTTGTAAATGACATGATTTCATTCTTTTTTATGGCTGAATTATATCTATATATCATCTATATCCATAAACCTATATCCATATGTCTCCACACATACTGTCTCTTCTTTATCCATTCGTCTATTGATGGACACTTGGAATGCTTCCATATCTTGGCTATTATAAATGATTCTGCCATAAACATATGACTGCATATATCTTTCAAGTCAGTGTTTTTTTCTTTGGGTAAATACCCAGTAGTTGAATTACTGGATAGCATGGTAATTCTATTTTTAATTTTTTAAGGAACCTCCATACTGTTTTCCACAAAGGCTGTACCAGTTTGCATTCCCACCAACAGTGCCCAAGAGTTCCCTTTTCTCCACATCTTTGCCAACATTTGCTACTTCTTGTCTTTTTGATAGTAATCATTCTTATTTGTTTGCAGTGATATTTCATTGTGGTTTTGATTTGCATTTCCCTGATGATTAGTGACACTGAACATGTTTTTTATGCATCTGTTAGCCGTCTGTATGTATTCTTTGGAAAAATGTCTTTTCAGGTCTTCTGCTCATTTAAAAATAAGATTATTCAGGGTTTTTTTGTGTGTGTGTTGAGTTATATAAGTTCTTCATATATCTTGGATGTTAACCCCTTATTAGATATATCATTTGCAAGTATCTTTTCCCATTCAGTAGGTTGCCTTTTTGTTTTGTAGATGTGTTCCTTTGTTGTATGAACGCTTTGGCTTTGGTGTAGTCCTAATAGTTTAATTTTGCTTTTGTTTCCCTTGCCAGAGGAGACCGATCTAGAAAAATGTTTTTATGCCCTGTGTCAAAGAATATACTGCTTGTGTCTTCTTATAGGAACTTTATGGCTTCAGGTCTCACATTTAGGCCTTTAAATCCATTCTGACTTTACTTTTGTGTATGGTGTAAGAAAGTGGTCCAGTTTCATTGTTTTGCATGCAGTTGTCCAGTTTCCAACATCATTTGTTGAAGAATATCCCCATTGGATACTCCTGCCTTCTGTCATAGATTAATTGGCCCCGAAAGTGTGCGTTTATTTCTGCACTCTATTCTCTTCCATGGATCTTTGTGTCCATTTGTGTAGCAAAACCATATTGTTTTGATTACAATAACTATAGTATATCTTAAAATCTGGGATTACAGTACCTCTTGCTCTGTTCTTTTTTCTCAAGATTTTTTTATCTATTTGGGGTCTGTTGTAGTTCCATACAAATTTTAGGATTAGTTTTTCTATTTCTATGAAAAATGTTGTTGGTATTTTATTAGGGATTGTATTAAATCTGTAAATTACTTTAGGTAGGATGGACATTTTAACAGTATCAGCTTTTCCAATCCATGAACATGGAATATCATTCAATTTTTCTCATCAGTATTTTATAGTTTTCAGAGTACAGGTCTTTCACGTTCTTGGTTAAGTTTGTCTCTAGGTATTTTATTCTTTTTGGTGCAATTGTAAGCAAGATTTTTTTCTTAATTTCCCTCTTGCTACTTTGTTATTAGTATATAGAAATGCAACATATTTCTGTACATTAAATTTGTACCCTAACTTTACTGAATTCATTTCATTTATCAGTTCTACTGGTTTTTTGGTGCAGTTTTTAGAATTTTCTATATATAGTATCATGAGATGTGCAAATAGTAACAATTATTTCATGTCAATTTGGATGCCTTTTATTTCTTTTTCTTATCTGGTTGCTGTCACTAGGACTGTCAGTACTATCTTAAATAAAAATGACAAGAGTGGGTATCTTGTTCATGACCTTGGAGAAAAAGCTCTCATTTTTTTTTTTTTTAAGATTTTATTTATTTGTTTAGAGAGCACAAGCAGGAATAGGGGCAGAGGGAGAGAGAGAGAGAGAATCTCAAGCAGATTCTGTGCTGAGTGTGGAGCCTGACCCAGGGCTCAATCTCATGACCCTGAAATCATGACCTGAGCTTAAATCAATAGTGGTACACTTAACTGACTGAGCCACACGGGAGCCTCTGGGACTGGACTTTTGTTTTTTAGGATATATTTTTTTTATGGCTGAGTAGCATTCCTGTGTGTGTGTGTGTGTGTGTGTGTGTGTGTACTGCCTCTTCTTTATCCATTCATCTGTTGATGGGCTCTTCCCATAGTTTGGTTATTGCAAACATTGCTGCTATATACATTGTGGTGCAGGTGCCCCTTCAGTTTTACATTTATATCTTTGGGGTAAATACCCAGTAGTGCAATTGAAAGGTTATAGGGTAGCTCTATTTTTAATTTTTTGAGGAACCTCCATACTGTTTTCCAGAGTGGCTGCACCAACTTTCCCCTTTCTCCACATTCATGCCAACATTTGTCATTTCCTGACTTGTTAATTTTAGCCCTTTTTATTACCTAGTCTTCCAGATCATTGATTTGTTCTTCTGCCTCCTCTAATATGCTGTTGATACCCTCTAGTGGATTTTTAAATTTCAATTATTGAGTTCTTCATCCCTTTTTTATATTTTCAGTCTCTTTGTTAAAAGTCTCACTGATGACCTCCATTGTTTTCTCAAGTCCAGTGAGTATCTTTTTGACTATCATTTCGAATTCTCTATCAGGCATATTGCTTATCTCCACTTCATTTAGTTCTTTTGCTATTATTTTGTCCTGTTCTTTCATTTGGGACCTATTTCTCTGTCTCCTCATTTTAATCTTTTTTCCTTCATTAGGAAATTCAGCTCCATCTCCTTATCTTGAAGTAGTGGCCTTGTATAGAAGAGTCCTATAGTGCTCTGTAGCACAGTACCCCCTGTTCACCAGAACCAGGTGCTTAAGGGGTATGTCTGTGTGGATTGCATGAATCTACTGTTGTGACTGAGTTATGCTTGCTTGTATTCCAGTCAACAGCAATGTCCCACTTCTCCAGTTGTTGGCAGAATTTGGTTCCTGTGCCGTTAATGGGTCAGTCTGGAGCTGCCCCATTTACAGTTGGGCCGTGTCAGTGGTCAGAGAGATCCCTGCCCTCAACCCATTTGCTGAGGCTGCAGTAGCACCAACCAGCAGGATGCTTGCCATGCCTTGTCCTCTGAGAGGGTTTTGTTGGTGGGCAAGGCCAGCAGACAGACCAGATGCCAGTCTCTAATCCATCTGTTGGGGCTTCAGTGACCCCAAACTAAAGGGTTCTCTCCCTGTGCTGCCCACTGAGAGGTTTTGTTTTTGGGTGGGCTAACAGTCAGATCACATGTCTGCCTCCTCTGTGTGCTGGAGCTGCAGCCAAACTGATGCATGTGGTTCTCTTCCCTTCACTCCAAAGCAGGAGTCAATCTGGAGTGGCACTGGTCCCTGCAGGGGCTGGTTGTGGGGTGTGTTGGGGCAAGAGCAGTTTTGGAGAGATACCTGTTACGTCAGGTGGGTTAATGTGGCAGATCTGCGAAGAATGTGGGGACTGGGTATGATGTGTTATCAAGATAGTTGGAAAGTATTCTCACAAGTGTTTGCCTATCTATGATGGCATGGGTAGGGGGGAATGCAGCACATGCCAGCTCCTTTGTTCTTGAAGAAATCTAAAGATCTGTGTCCCTCCAGCATATGTAATAAAGTTAGTAAATGAATCTACATACATACCCCAGGCACTTTTTAAACTGCTGTTTCTATGCTGTATCTCCGCTTAGGATCCTCCTACTCTGCCATCTTTTCCAAGAACTTAAGCTTCTTATTTTGAGATCTAGGGTCCTTGTGACTTCCAGGCTTATTTTAAGCTCATCAACTAATTTATACCTTGTGTCCCCTGTTGCTTCATATCTCCATGTTTTCTCCTCCCCTTCCTTTTACTTGCTTGATGGAGACCTCTCTAGCAATAAACCAAAACCAAAACAAAAAACATATTCAAACATGACCTTGTCTGAGAATTATCCCAGATCATCTTAGAGAAAATTAATAATTTCTTCATTTATACTCTCATACTAAGTCAAATCTGAGGCACACTACTTGCCCCCTATGCCTTTATCATTGCTGGTGTCTTGTGATCGCTGGTGGGCAAGCAGCAGTCATTGCATGCTTGTTGTTTCACGCATGTACATGGAGTTAGTTATTGCTTGTGGAATTATGACTGAACAACTGCAAAACCCTCATTGTCAACAAACCATTTTAGGATGGCTTTCAAAGAAGGATCATGAGTCTTAATTGTTTGAAATCTTTTGTCGATAACTTCTCTTTAAGGTCTAGAAAGGGTCATCATCAAAACTTGCAGATACTTGCAGAAAGACTATTAGCTTGAAAGAAAATCCAATACTGTGTTGAAGGACACAGACAATCTGTCCTAGAAAATCTGACTCAAATAGTGGTATTAAAAAGATAAACTTTGAACTGGAAGAGATTGAGGAACACCTTAATTTACTTCACTTATAGTTTCCTTTAAATATATATGCAGTATGATAGAGCTCTACATCTAAACAAGTTTTAAAAGTCCTTTCAGTAAGCATAAAATAAAGATTCTAAATGATAAGAAAGTATTGTGTCATAATTTGAGTGGTAGTAGTTTTCCTTAATGGTACATAAAATAATGGTACGTTTTATAATCCATTGTATCTTAGATTTGAAATATATAGTGTTTCTGTATATTCTATTACTGCACCTTTCCTTCAGTACTTCATTTATTTGTTTGGTATCTATTGAAATCTATTAGGTGTAAGCTTCTTGAAAGCCAAGTGATGTGTGTGTGTGTGTGTGTAAAATCTTCCTGCATGTAGTGACATCTCTGGTGTATAGATTTTTTATAACTATTTCTTAAACAAAATTTGTAAAGAAGATCAAGTGTGGAAAAAGTCACCATTAAAAAGATCAAATGGGTCAGAACTAGTCCTAGGTCAAATGTGCTCCAGACGCAAAACCTCCTTGACTAACCCTCCCATTTAGTCTTTTTTTTTTTTTTTTTTTAAGATTTATTTGAGAGCGAGTGAGCGAGAGCTCACAGCCAAGTGTGAGTGGGTAGAGGTGCAAAGGGAGAGGAAAATGGAAAGAAGCAGACTTCTGCCAAACTGGAGCCTGGTGCCTGTGCGTTGGGGGCACTCCATCTCATAACCCGGAGATTCCAACCTGAATGGAAATCAAGAGGCAGACATTCAACTGACTGAGCCTCCCAGGCTCCCTCCCTCCATTTACTCTTTGTTTAGATGACAATGAAAGTCTTTTTGTCTCCACACCCAGAACATCTGACTCCAAGACCGGCTCTAGGAAGGTCCAGTAGTGACTAAGACAGAAGTGGAAACAGGAGAGAGATTGAATCCTAGAAGTCCAATGTGAGTGGCTATGAAGTCACGTGGTGGTGATAGATGGTCAATGCCCAGAGTGGACTGGGGAAGAAGGGCAGTTCTGTTAGATACTGGGCTTATGTTTATGGTCTTTCAGCATTTTTTGCTTAATTGACTTCCCAAACATTTTCAAATTGATCTCAAAGATTTTTCATTATAAGTTTAAGTAATTGCAAAGGACGATATTTCTGGTACTTTATAAATACTTATATTTAAATATGAAACTACTATATCACTATTTAAAATTTTTTTACAAATTTTTATTTTTGAGAGAGAGAGAAAGAGAGAGAGAGAGCACAGCAGGTGGAGGGGCAGAGGAAGCAGCAGATTCCCTGCTGAGCAGGGAACCCAATATAGGACTCCATCCCAGGATCACGACCTGAGCTGAAGTCAGACACTTAACTGACTGAGACACCGAGGCATCCTACATCACTATGTTGAATGTATCCCACGGGATTCTAATATAATGATTTAATACACACTATCATCCAGTTTAGATATATATGATTAAGCTCTTCTTTAATTTGGAAATTTTTACAATTTTCTCTTGTCTTCCTGAACTCGAGTTTCCAATTTCCGGAAAGTACAGTATACCAAAAAGACTTTATCAGACTTACCAGATGGAAATTGTACTTATTATTTAAAAATTTATAGGCACTTTATTTATCTAAATACAATACACACTCAGAAAGGATGGGGAAAATAAATATATTGTTAATTTTATTATATTTTGCTAGAATTATATGTTTGATAAAATACTTTTATCATGTGGCTTAGTTTTTCTACTTTAAAGCTTAGAGTAGAAAACTAAGCTCATTAATGATCAACAGAGAGCTTATTGAGATAGCAATAGCACATTGTCAAACCAATCAACCAAATCAGACTTCATCTCAGAAGATGTCTGACCTCATTTTTTAAATCTAAAACTAATTATGAGATAATTATAGATTCACAGAAAATTGCAAGAGGAGTAGAAAGAGATTTCATGTACTCTTCAACCAGTTTCCCCCAATGGTTGTATCTTACGCATCAAAACCAGGAACCTGATATTGGTACAATGTGTGTGTAGAGTTCCATGTCATTTATCACATGTATATATTTATGTAACCACTATGACAATCAAGATACAGAACTGTTCTATAACCACAAAGATATTCCACATGTTACTCTTTTTTCCACTGCCAACCTCAACATTTCTGACTAAAGTGTGTCATCTTTTGTTTGTTTATTATTTGATCCCTCTGGTTTTTTGTGTCTTTTTATTTTTCTCCTGTCTCCCCATGGGTTTCTCAATGTATTTTAGAATTCCATTTTTATTTATGTATAATGTTTATGAGTAGAGAGCTTTGTGTGGATTTTTTTTAGTGGTTACTCTAGGTTTTATATTATATATAATATATATAAGAGATCATATATATATATATATATGATCTCTTACATATATTTCTTTCCACAATTTCCTGCCATTGACATTTGATCAGATTGAGTGAATTGTAGAAAACTTATTTCCCCTTAAGTCCTTTTGCCCTTCCCCATTTATAATATAATTGTCTTAAATATTTTCTCTACATACATTGAGAACTATATCAGAAAACATTATAATTTTTGTTTTGACCACATACAATTTAGAAAACTCAGAGCAGGGAGGTTATTGTATTTATTCATATTTTTATTCTTTCCATAGTTTTTTCTTCTTAATAATGTTCCAAAATTTCTTCTTTCAGTATTTCCATTCTGTTTCATAAAATTCCTTTACTACTCTCTTAGGATAGATTTACTGGTAGCAAATTCTCTTATTCTTTATGTAATTTTCATTTCATTTCTGAAGGATACTTTTGTTGCATATAAGATTTGGATTGAAAATTCTTTTCTTATAGCACTTGAAAAATATTTTACTATTTCATCTGTCTTCCATGTTTTCTGATGAGAAATCTTAGAATTCAACCCTTTCTCCCAAGTGAAATGTTTCTTGCTGCTTTCAAATTTTTTCCTTTTCTTTAGTGTTCAGAAGTTTGATTATGTTGTGTCTTGGCATGAATGTTGTTGGGTTTAATCTTCTTAGGGTTTGCTCAGTTTTTTGGTTGTAGATGTATATCTCTTGCCAAATTTACAAGATTTTTAGCCATTAATTCTTTGACTACTTTTTTAGCACTATTCTCTTTCTTGTCTTGTTCTGAGACTTTGGCAACATGAATGTTAGATCTTTTGCTTTAGGCACAAATCCCTAAGGCTCAGTTAATTTTCTTTTTTTCAGCCTGTTTTTTCTGTTTGTTGTTCAGATTGGATAATTTCTATTGTTCTATTTTCCAATTCACTGATTCTTTCCTCTGTCCTCCATTCTGCTCTTGAACTCACATTGGGACCATTGTATATTTTGTAAATCTGAAATTTTCATTTGGTTCTCTTTCATATCTTTTATTCTTTGCTGAGATTTTCTATTTCTTTGCTGACTCTTCCTTTTCTTTTTATTTGTTTAAATCACATTCATAATTGCTCAAATATTTTTATCATGGCTGCTTTGAGTCTCTTCAGATAATTCTACCACCTGTGTTATCTTGGTGTTGGGGTATATTGGTTATCTTAAGATTTTTTTGATTCTTGTTGTGATGATTTTTAAAAATTATATCCTGCACATTTTGAATGTTGTGTAATGTGACCCTGAATTTTGTTTAAATGTTTAGTTTTAGTAGATCTCTTCTGCTAAAAGATCCCTTCTTTCCATACTGGTAGGGAAAGGTGAACATCACTCAGTTGTTCTCAGGTAGGGTAGATGTCCAGGTTCCATTGAGACCCTGGGAGAGGGTGCCTCCCTGTTGGGTAGGAGTCAACATTTAGTGGACTTCATTGACACCATGGAAGAGGGAGCTGTCCTTACCCCTGGTGGTAGTAAAGTCTTGGCCCCATATTTGGCCTTCTCTGACACCACTGTTATCATAGGAAAGCATACCTTGTTATGGCCTAATGAGCTGGAACTCTAAGTTCTCCATATGGTCTTTCCTGGTGGGATTGGGAGCATGGCTTCATCCTTTCCCATGGCAGTTGAAGTAGGGCGGTTGTTGCCTATATTTTTTTTCTCTTGATAGCCCTTTTTTGATCCTTGGTTAGAAAGAACAGATCCCCCCCCCCCACTTTCCCTGTTGGTGTTTCTGGCTTCTTTAGTGCCCAATACAGGGTCTATAAGGCAAACAGAAAAAGCAGGAAACTTCATTGCTTTATATGTCCAAAGTTCCTTCACTAGAATGCCTTCTTCATTCCACTTTTCAGTCTTTATGTGTTTTATATAACGTCCAGAGTTTTTAGCTGTACTTAGCAGGGAGGATATAGAGAAGTATACCCCACTCCATCATTTTCTAGAATTGCAAATCTGACTTCATTTTTAAAACAAATAAATGTGCCAATAAGTAGATTTTGAGTTATATATTAGAAACTATGAAGAAAGGAATTATGGAATGCATTACATAAAAATGATGACTAAAACAGTTGAATCCATATTTAAATATTTTTAATCTAATAGATCTAATTTATCCTGTTTGTACTAACAAATACAAACAAAATAACTCAATATATAGTTTCTCATTACTTAATTTGTAGCAAGGTAGTGTAATGTATAGGTAAAATGAAGAGTTGTCAAAGAGGTAGAGATTATAATCAAATTTGTGGCATTTCTTGGGTAAGTATGTGTGCATGTGCATATTTGGTGTGTGTGTTAAATTTTGATGTCTGGCTTTTAGGTATATTTCAATAATGTTCTGGTATAATCATAAATAACACAATAATTTTAGTTTGACCCTAAAAAAATGTTTAATAGGATCAAAGTTCTTACCTATGAAACAAAAGAGAAAACTATATAAACTGCTGAAAATGAATTGGTATGGCAGCTAGCATAATTTTATGTTATTAATAAGGGGTGGAAATATTAAACTTTTTATAAGATAAAGATTGGAATATTTCAAAGTATGATTAAATAAAATAGATTAACTGCCTTATTTAATACTAACACAAACTAAATCCAAAAAGAAACCATACAGAAGTTTATTGGTGGGTTTTAGCTAATATACCTTAAAAAATTAGAACTCTCAGAAAATATTCCAGTAACATTTAAAAGATCTACAGCACTACTCATACTGTTTTGGCTGGCTGATGAAAGGTACTTTTTTTTTTTTTTGGCTGATGGAAGTTGCTTTTCCTCCCCAGCTAATAATATATCTTAGGGATGAGCATTGAGAATAACTGAAAAGACGTGCTTACATTTAAATACATAAAAAAGGGACCATTTTCGGTATCAAATATTTCCCACAGATGCTCTTTTTGCCTTGCTCTCTACAGATTCTACCTCATGAATAGTGAATTCTTTGATAATAGGGATAGACAAAGTGAAGTCATTAAATAAAAGTTATCATTACTCCCACTTTATTTCATTTTTATTTTTACTATGAGCTCCTTTTTATTGTATAGCTGCACTTAGAACATCTAAACAGGGACTCAGTTTATTTTTATTTTTATTTTTAATGCCCACCTTTATTCTTATCAGGAATACATAAAAGAGAAGGAATGACTGGAGCCCTAACTTAGAGTATCTTGAGTAGTCATGAAAGGAGGTACTTTCACCTTTTTTTTGTACCCTGACAGTTTTATACTAGAGGTGGGGAATCATGTCTTGGCTCATTCTTGGTCAAGTGAGAAAGGGGCTGTTGGTGAACACAGGTGCATGATTATGTAAATCCGTTTTAGGAAAGGGTATGAGTTGAGTTTGAGAAACTGGAAATTGATTTCCCAGAATTATAGGGGCATTCTGGTTCAAGGTGGCAACATGCGATTCTGAACTCGCCTCCTCCCACAAACACACCAAATCCACAGCTACATATGGAATAGCTTCCTCTGGGAAAAACCTTAAAACCAGCTGACTGATCAGGTTTACATCAGGACTGACATTTTGTTTACACCTGGTAGATCAAAGAAGGCCCACAATGAAGCAGTTTGGATGGGCTGGAACAAAATTTAGTTGTAATTTTCACACAGTGTGGGGACTATAGTTAATACTGTATTGCATATTTGCGAGCATCTAGGAAGATGGATCTTGAAAGTTCTCATTAGAAGAAAAAGAGATTTGCAACTCGGTGTGGTGATGAATGCAAATTGGACTTAATGTGGTGATCATTTTGCAATATACACAAATATCAAAATATTTCATTGTATACCTAAACCAGTATGTTATGTCAATTCCATCTCAATTAAAAAAAATGCTAACAACAACAACAACAACAACAACAACTATAGGAATTTCTATGCCCTTTGGAAGGGCTTCGCATGTTCTCAGAATTGTGAGTGCCCCAGTTTGACCATCTCTGCACAGATCACTGCTTGGTGTATGGGCCTTGCGATGTGAGAAGGAACAAGAGAATGGAGCTGATATTAAGAAACTATGAAGAGTGACTCTTCCAGTAACTATAGGAATAACTTGATTTATTGTGCTTCACTCTATCATATTTTGCAGATGCTGTCCTCTCTACAAATTGAAGGTTTGTGGCAGCCTTGCCTTAAGCATGTCTATTGGTACCGCTTTTCTAATGTTATTTGCTCACTTCATGACTTTGTGTCACATTTTAGTAATTATCAGTATTTCAAACTTTTTCATTACTATCATTATGGTGATCTGTGATAAGTGATTGCAAATCACTGAAAGCTCAGACAATGGTTAGTATTTTTTCACAACAAAGTAATTTTTAATTACGGTACGTACATTTTTAAAGACTTATTGCACACTTCATAGACTATAGTGAAAATTAACTTTTATATGCACTGGGAAGCCACAAATTTCATTTGACTTGCTTTATTGAGATATTCACTTTATTATGATGGTCTAGAACCAAACCTGCAATAATTCCATTTTATTAGATTATCAGGGTGTTTGGTGACAACACTAACACAGAAGCTGTGGGAGATACTAGAACACTTGCTGAGTATAAAAACTTAGAATTGGATTTTTTCATGTTGGTTAGAATAACCTCATATTCCATTTTTTAGCACTCTTGCTTATATCTGAGAATTTGAATCTCTCTTGCTTATATCTGAGAAGTTATATAGGGTAATCACCCATTGACAGAGGTTTAAAATTTAGCGGGAAAGGTACCAGGGTCACTAATTGGATTAATCAAATAACAGGATGAAACTCTCTCAGGGCTAAAAATTCTGTACAATGCTTCCTTTCTCATAAAGGTGGTGAGTTTGACTTTTATTGATAAGTCTTTAGAATTTTTGCAGCTGGAATTAAAATCTATTGGTTAAAATCAGAGCCTGGAAGTTGGTGGTGCATAACACCCTTGAGTAGGAAAGAGTGAATTGACATCATCACTGCTCCTGAAAAGCCAGAGTCAAAAACTTGCATGACAGAACCCACAGACATTTATTTGATCAGCCTTCCAGTCCTCCAAACCCCACTCATTAGCTTCATCCAGGTCCAGCATGGTTAGTTTGCAACTTGTCATTTCCCTTTGCAAAGTCTTACGAGAAGCTTATCAAAACATTTGAAGAGAATATAAGATGGAAATTATATGGAGTAAAAACCAGGCAGCTAAGAGCTATGGTGGTCATCACTGAATACGGACATTTTGACAAAGTCAGAATTTCAGCTCCCTGAAGATAAATTATGCATTGGGGTGTAAGAACTTTGTGTCTGGATGTCATTTATTCACCCACTTTGTTCTGTATCCAAAAAATGATTAGTTTGGGGAGCAGTATTTCTACCCACTCAGGAAGACCCCCCCCCTTTTTTTTAAACTTAAATTCAATAAGCCAATATATAGTACATCATTAGTTTCAGATGTAGTGTTCAGTTTTCATCAGTTGCATATAACACCCAGTGCTCATCATACCTGTGCCCTTCTTGATGCCCATCACTCAATTACCCCATTTCTCCAGCAGCCCTCAATTTGTTTCCTATAGTTAAGAGTCTCTCATGGTTTGTCTCCCTCTCTGATTTCTTCCATTCAGTTTTTCCTCCCTTCCCCTATGATCCTCTGTGCTGTTTCTTAAATTCCACATTTCAGTGAGACCATATGATAATTATCTTTCTCTGATTATTTCACTCAGCATAATACACTCTAGTTCCATTCACATTGCTGTAAGTGGTAAGATTTCATCCTTTTTGATGGCTAAATAATATTCCATCACATATATGAACCACATCTTTATCCATTCATTTGTGGATGGACATCTGGGCTTTTTCCACAATTTGGCTATTGTGGACATTGTTGCTATTAATATTGGGATGCAAATGCCCCTTCATATTGTATCTGTATTTTGGGGATAAATGCCTAATAGTGTAATTTCTGGGTCATGAGGTAGCTCTATTTTTAACCTTTATACTGTTATTCCAAAGTGGCTATACCAGTTTGCATTCCCACCAACAGTGTAGGAGGGTTCCCCTTTCTCTGCAACCTTGTCAACACTTGTTGTTTCCTGACTTGTTAATTTTAGCCATTCTGGCAGGTGTGAGACAGTATCTTATTGTGGTTTTGATTTGGTATTTACTGATGATGAGTGATGTGGAGCGTTTTTCATGTGTCTGTTGGCCATTTGTGTGTCTTCTTTGGAGAAATGTCTGTTCATGTCTTCTGCTTGTTTTCTAACTGGGTTATGTGTGTGTTTAAGATTTTATTTATTTATTTATTTATTTATTTATTTATTTGAGAGAGAGAGAGAGAGAGCACACATAAGCAGGCTGGAGCAGCAGGCAGAAGGAGAGGCAGGCTCCTGCTGAGCAGGGAACCTGACTTGGGGCTCAATCCCAGGACCCTGGGGTTATAACCTGAGCCAAAGGCAGACAGACACCTAACCAATTGAGCCACCCAAGCACCCTCGGATTATTTTTTGCGTGTTGAGTTTGATAAGTTTTTTGTGGATCTTGGATACTAGCCCTTTATCTGATATGTCATTTGCAAGTATCTTCTCCCATTCTGTAGATTGTCTTTTAGTTTTGTTGACTGTTTCCTTTGCTGTACAGAAGCTTTTTTATCTTGATGAAGTCCCAATAGTTAATTTTTGCTTTTGTTTCCCTTGCCTTTGGAGACATGTTTAGCAAGAAGTTGCTGTTGCCAAGGTTGAAAAGGTTGCTGCCTGTGTTCTCCTCTAGGATTTTGATAGATTCTTGTCACACATTTAGGTTTTTCATTTATTTGGAGTCTGTTTCTGTGTATGCTGCGAGGGAATGGTCCAGTTTCATTCTTCTGCATGTGGCTGTCCAATTTTCCCTACACCATTTGTTGAAAAGACTGTCTTCTTTCCATTGGATATTCTTACCTGCTTTGTCAAACATCAGTTGACCGTAGAGTTGAAGGTCCATTTCTCCACTGATCTATATGTCTGTTTTTGTGCTAGTACCATGCTGTCTTGATGATTATAGCTTTGCAGTAGAGCTTAAAGTCTGGAATTGTGATGCCACTAGCTTTTGTTTCCTTTTTCAAAATTCCTCTGGCTATATGGGATCTTTTCTGGTTCCATACAGATTTTAGAATTATTTATTCCAACTCTGGGGAAAACGTTGATGGTATTTTGATAGATTGCATTGAGTGTGTAGATTGCAGTGGGTAGCATAGACATTTTAACAATATTTGTTCTTCTAATCCATGAGCATGGATTGTGTCTTTCCTCAGTTTTCTCTTAAGTGTTTTGTAGTGGAAAAACTCTTCTAAAGCAGGAAGTGGAATGGAGTGCTTGATGCTTTGATTTAAAACATGACCAAGACTACAATTTTGTTAGGTCCTTCATTAAAAATTCCTTTGAATAAACTATAATTAATTTATGCCAGAAGACAACAGAAATTGTGCTTCTTTTCACATGTTATGGCTGAGTGAATTGATTCTAATCAGTGAATCTGTATATTTGAATTGTACTTTTGTGCTTTTCTCAGTAAGCCTATAGTAGTGATGAGCTTGGGATGGAGGGTTTATAGAGATATCTTTTAATGGATTTGATGTAAAGCACCAAGAAAGTTTATAATAATTTTAATTGACAATAAGGAATCAGAGGAGCAGAACAGAAGATAGTGTCTTAGTGTTTAGAGACCTTGAATTTATTGTTTCCTTTTGCAAAATCAATTAGTCACCTCTGACAAGAAGCCTGCAATTTCAGGTGCTCCCACTTGCTTGACCCTTCAAAGCTACTCTCTATGGGCTCTTTATGTGGCCTGGCTGCTGGAGGCACTGGCTGTTTTATACCCATTATTTGATTAAAGATTTAACAGCTTTATTAAGGAGATATTTTCCTCATTTTACATCTGGGAATTGTGAGGTTCAGAGAGGGTTTGCCCGTGGGTCACAGCTAGAGTCACCGTAAGAGTAAGGATTAAACCTAGTTCTGTTCAGACTCAGCTGGACATTTTTGTCCTACTGTGTTTTTATACTCACCATCCACTGAAGCAAAGGGCTGAGTGAACCCAGTCAAAGGTTGTCAGGAGATACCTGACATTTTATGTGAGATAGAGCTGAGAGCAGACAAATCCCTAAGAACATTCCTCACTGAGCAGTGAATCCCAACTAGTTCCCATAGTCTTGACTTGTAGAAGAGGTTTGAACTCTAAATTAGGATTCACTGCCCTAGCTCTATGTCTCCTGCTTATCCTTTAGAGGTTTGCCTAGACTTGATTCCTTCAAGAAAACCTTCTCTGACACCCTTCTAACATGGGTTTCCAGATCACAGTGCTTATCATGTCATGTTTAGTCATCTGTGTCACCCATTACATTTGTGAGTGCCTTATTATTATTTTCTTGGGACCTAGAAAATTGTCTGGAGCTCAGATGTTTATGGGATAAAGGAAGAATGTCACTAGCTTCTCAAGAGACTTTGGAAAGATATGTGTGTCTAGGTCTCATTTTCCCCAGTGAAAAATGGAGAGCTTGTCGTATGTGACCTCTAAGATCACTTCAGATGTAGTTTTGCAATGCTAGCTGTACACTGTGAACTCCTTGATCTAAACTCCTGGAACCTCTTCTTACTTATTCCTGCAGGGAGGGAAAGCACCTATGTCTTATTTCCATTGTTTCCCAGGACTTATGTTACATGCTCAGTATATACCCATTGAATGGTTGGATCCTTAGTCTTTAGTTTCCAGCATCCAGTGTGCAAAGACAACAGACTCCATTTTATTGGCATGACCATGTGGCCTCATACAGGCAGGATTCTACATCTGGCTCTGGCACAAAGTCAAAATGCTCCACAGCTACCTTCATTTAAAGATATCCAGTTCGAGATGGTGGGAAAACTTTCAGTGCCACATTATGCCATAAAAAATGCAGGCCTTTAGTGACTTTGAATATTGGATTAACATTCACAGTTGAGGAAATCTGAGGTCCTTGGAACTGGAGTGATTTTTCTAGGGTCCCATAGGCGGGAGTGGCAGAGCTACAGCTCTGTGGCAGGACTTCTGACATGAACACTAGCACATTTTTAACTTTCCACGTTGCTTACAAGAAGTCAGTTATTTGGGCTCACCGAGACTAGCATTCTGAATATGCATGTCACAATCCCATACAAGAATGACTTGCTGTAAGCCCATTTCCATTCCTTGAAACAATGGCAGACGTATACTCTGCCCCTTAAAAGGACATCTTCACAACGATGACATTGAGAGGAAAACATGCTTATGGGGACTCCCGTCCATACAAAGCCTTTCTTTAATACTGTTGAAATACCCACTGGGAACCAGGAATTTCATGCCTCTCTTTACCTCCTTCCCGAGGAGCACTGAACTAGTATGATCTAGCTCTACACTGAAAACTAATATTACACTGTATGTTGACTAACTGGAATTTAAATAAAAACTTGGAACTCAAAAAAACAAAAAACAAAAAACAAAAAAACCTAGTCTGTTCTATCCATCAATATTGTGTATGTTCTCCAGATGGTCAGACTCCTGAACACAGTGACTGTGAGTATTCTGCTTGAAAATCCATGTCCATCACAATAACTATCACACTGAAACGTCCAACCCATGGGTGCTAAAGAGCCTGGAGAACTAACGTGACTTGTCTCTACTGAATTAGCAGTGAGGAAGTTAAATAAATACTGTGTTATTGAAACAAAGCAAAAACTAAAAGAATTGCTTATTTAAGGAATGCTATTTTCCTTCAACATTAGGGGCCCCCTCTAGCCTTGCCAGTTTGATTCCTGAGACTGCCATTTCCTTGGCTGCTATTCTGAGGATCCGTCTCTCCTGCTCCATCAATTGTCACACTGTTTCTCTTTTAATGCCGCATAACAAACTATTTTAATAATGCATTTGTTATACAATGAGATCCTCTTAAATCTAGTTCTGACGGCCATTTAGAGACACAATATGCTTATATTCTCAAATTTTACTGTGGGAGAAAACTGAAATCTGAATATTTCCCTATCATTCTGACAAATTTTCATCATGGACCCTCATGTGAATACTACAATTTAGCCAATGGCCTCTTATAGATAATAGACCGATATATCAGAATTAAACAGAGCTGAGTCCATGCATCTTTTAAAATCATCAAATACAAAGTCCTCCTGGTCACATAAATATAAATGAAAGCTTGATTATATCATAGTCTGCAGGCATACAGCGAGTGTGATGATAGTTGGCATGCCAGCATAAGCTATTGATTATTAAAGTCAGATATGAATTTTTCCAGCAGTGCCTCCAAGTTTGGATTCTTTCGTTTCCTCTTATTGGCCCCATTTTGTAAAATCTCTATTTTTTCCTTCTGTGTGCAGGAGGGAGGGACCATTTTTAAGAGCCCAGGACAGTTGGAGGTCCGCACAAACTCTGGCATAAGGGGAAATGCATCCTCCCCTCCTTCTACCATATGCTACCACTGGGTCCTCAGTGCAACAAGACTGCTATGGCTCTCAGTGGGGAGCTTCTGGGAAGCTGGAGGAAGATTGCATACCACTGCACTGGTTCAGACACAGGCTAGACTGCTGATGGCTTTTCTTCAGTCTTTTCCAAGAAAATCCTGAAGTTCTTCAGAACTCCTTTTCATTTCTCCTACAACTCAACACAAACCTTCGAGGAGGGAGAATCCACAAGTGGAGCAGGAGGCCTTGGGGATTCAGAGATGAGCAACAGGGGGCATTGGCAGAAAGAGTGGCTTAGAATGCGTTTCCACCCTATGATCTCAAGAAGAGACACATTCTGGATGTGAGTCCAGAATTTTGACATGAACTTGAACCAAGTGAAATAATTTTCACCCAACTCTTCTTGATATATAAAAAGGGTTATTTAATATGGTTCAACCTAATGGAAAGGGCTTGGGAACAGCAAATTGGAGGTGGGGACTTGGAAGGGTTGTAATTACATGTGCAAAAAAAAAAAAAAGACAAGGGAAGCACCAATGGAGATTATTGGGTGGGGGCACTGAAACCCTCTCTGTAGCAACCCCTTGACACCACCACCTGTTCTGGGCTTGATGAAGACAAGGCAAGTGAGTGAAGGGCCATGATATAACCATCAGTAGCTAACACTAGTTCAGGGGACTTTCTCAAACACAAACACACACTCTACTGACCTTTCCTTTTCAGTTCTTCCTATCTTTCATTTGCCAGTGACCCAAAGAAGCGAGAAAGGGGTGATTGACAAGGAATTTTTAAAAAATGCCCCAAATATATCATCTATAAATAGAGTCAAAATTCAGTAGAGCAGAATCAGATATCTGAGTCATAAACTGTGATTTTACTAGTGCAAGTATTTATGGGATTAATTTTTCTGCATGGAAGAATGTATTTTGAAAATTAAAGAAAATATACTAGAGGAGCTCAGTGGCAGAGTTCTGTGTATCCCAAGAATGTTGGCTGTACAGACCATGTGCACATGGCACCAAGAGTGCCTCCTCGCCACTCCCGGGGCTCGGCTTGAGTGTGTGTATGCACACAGAGGAATACATTTATGTTGGTGTGTACTTAGGACACTACAAACACAGTTATAGTATGTAAGATTCTTTGTGAGTTCTTTCTTTACCCCACCTCCCAAATATTTCTGCTTCAGCCTAGGAAGGAATTTTGTGGAAAGAAAAGTCCTAGTGTTGTGTCCTCAGCCCAAGACCAGCTAAAGCCCTCAGTGGGATGGTCCTGGCATGTTAAAGCTGTTCATTCCACAATTTAAATCCTCCATAAAATATAAGCATCCCTAGGAAGAATGGCACACATTGACTTTTCATTTCCATCACCTTCAATCTCCACTCCGTTATCAAGTCCAGCTCCTTTTAGTTTCCTACATGGGCTCCTTCCTTCCTTCCTTCCTTCCTTTACATTATTTTCTTTCTTTCTTTCTCTCTTTCTTTCACTTGCTGGGTCTTAGTATCACTGCTTTAGTTCAATCTTCTAACATCCTTGTCCTGTACTCCTGAAACCACCTCCCAGTAGTGTCTCTGCCTCCAAGTTTCTAGTCTTGTCCTCCTCGAATACATTCTCCACACTTTGGCCAGGGTGATCTCTCTAACATTCAGAGCTGACCAGCTCCTCAACTGTTCAAAACCCTTTCTTCACAGGGTAAAATCTAAATGCCAGTCTCTACATACAACGACTCCCTCTCCAGCCCCACGATAGGATCCCCTCTCTTCTACTGTCCCTTCACTCTGGTAATTTGCCACATCTATCATGATGCTTCATACCTTCTCTCTTTGCCCAGGCCCAAAATGACCTTCTCCAGACCCCACGATATTTGTGCCTAGTTACACCAATGAGGAAATCTGCTTGTATAAATTCACTCATTTCCTCATTCTATCTCTGCTTCGTTGTAATGGATAGAAAGCTGGGCTGTGGTGCTGCTGACCTTCTAACCTCTACCTCTGGATGAATACTAAGTTTCAACAAGCGAGGCTTTGGGGTAGAAGGGAAGCAAGAGGGTACTTGGGCTGGGATTAATTGTCTAATATTGTCTAATATTATTCTTTAGGCATAGGTTTTTAACTTAAAGTCCATGTACTTGTGTGTCAGTGCCTTTCTCCCTGGGGAAAAAGTCCATAGCTTTATTTAGATTCTTAAGAGGATTCAATACCTAACAAGACTAAGAATCATGACCCCAAAGAAAAGAGTGTGTGTGTCTATGTGTGTGGGTATGTTACAAACACTCCTTTTTTTATTCTCGGAAAAATTTCATTCCATTTCAGACCATTTCTATTCACATGCTATTTGCAATAAATTGCTTTTTTTGTGCATTCCCATTTATGACTCAATTGAAAATTCCTTACTGAAATTTTAAGCCATTCTTTATCTTTTCCATAAAACCATATTATTAGTAAAAACAGATGTTTGACAGCCAATAGAGAACATTTATGCCTGGGCTTCAAAGTTTGTGAAAAATGTCAGATTATAGAAATAATGATTACTTTTATCACAGATCTATTACTAAAATCAAAGTCACAAAACAAAATTTGTCAACACAAGTTAGAAAAGGGTAAAACAACAATGACAGCAGCAACACAGATAGAAGAAAATGCCTAAGGTGGTTAAAAGTGCTGTTTCTGAAAATCTATATTTAAAACTAACACAATAAAACCAACAAAGGACTGTGCAGACTAAAGGCCAATCAAATGCTCAGGTTAAACTATTATCCAGTAAGACTATGGAAATAAAAATAAAGGTTATATCATGGCCCTTCACTCACTTGCCTTGTCTTCACTTGCCTTGTTTTAAAAAAAAAAATTATCTAGGGGGTTAAAACTGAGAAAATTTGTAAAGATTATATGAAGGAATTTGTTAACACTTCCCTTGATATCTAAATGCATACGTTTTACAGTGAAAGAATGAAAGTTTGGAATTTTAAAAACAAATGAGAGAAATTGATGTTTTTATGCTAGGGAGAATAATTTAATAGTCTCAAGGCTATTTCATTGTTATTGTTTTTCTATATGTGTTGAGTTTCCTCTGACCTAGTATGCTGGCGGGGGGGTGGGGGTTTGGTAGGATGAAGGTTGCTCTGGGAAAATTAGGTAGGGATTGGGCTTCCTGCAGGATGAATAGGCAGCAGACGGTTGAAACTACAAAAATGATGAAGAATGTGCAAAATGAAGGAGAAGAAATAATTAGAAGGGGAAGGAAAAGAGAGTAAAGGAAGAAGAAAGGGTCTAGAAATAAAGGGAACTGGGAGGGAGAGAGAAGGAGGTGGAGGAGGGGAGAGAAGTTGAGAAACTACTGTGACCTTGGCCTCTCAGAGCCCAATTGGGAAACTGAAATCCCTTACTGTGCTGAGTCTGAGCAGTCTTGAGAATTGTCTTCTTTGGCTCCCTAAACTAATTGGAAAATTTAAGGAAAGAACTATGTAAGGCCAGAATCCCAAAAAGCTGCCCATTTGAGAAATGTCAGATAATTGCCCCTAGTTGAGGTCTGTGCTGGGGCCAGAGCTGACAGAACAGAAAATTTATTTCAGAACAAAAGACATGAGCTAATATGCTTGGGCCATACTGGTCCTGCTGTATATTGAACCACCCAGAAGCAGTCAGCCTGATAACTCAGTGGAATGGTCCATTGAAAACTCAGATACCATTCTCTGGTTGGGTAGGTAATAGCTCCTTGTGCAGGTTGTGTGATATTCTACAGATGTGTTTAACCCCAACCAGGGACCAATATCCGGTGCTGTTTCCTCCATAGCTGGAACACAGGGGCCCTGAAACCAGGAGTGAAAGTGGGCGTGGCATATCCCAATATTATAATTAAATCACTCTGATGGCCTTTTATTTACTCTCCTTGTGTCTTTGAAATCTGGATTAAGGGTGTTAGTAACCCTGAAAGTTTTCCTTCATCAAGTGATGTAACAATGTTGGAAGCTGAGATTGCTACTTGGCCATCTAGCCTTCCTCTTGCTTCTGGAAAACAAGCAAAAATAAGGGTTCCATGTTAACGGAAGTGGATGATCCCTATTATCACTGGAAAATGGTGTTGTGCAATGGAGACAAGGAGGATTTTACAGGGAACTCAGAGGATGTGATGTCTCCTAGTTTTTCCTTATCCAGTGCTAAAGATAAAACTGCAGCAACCCTTTTTAAGCAAGATTACTATGGGATTTATCAATCCTGGGAATGAAATGTGGGTTATGTATTGGGCAAAGAATCCTGACCAGCTGAGGTACTGGTTGATGACAACAGGAATGTGAAACAGGTAGAAGAGAAAGGATAAAAAATAGTACTATAACCTTGTGACCCATTCAGGAATAAAGACTGTTGTAGCTACTCATATTTTCTTCCTCACTGTTTTATGCATATCCTTGTATATATTTTAACTAACTGTTCCTTTCTATATTTTATTTAGTGTGAGTGACGTTTACAAAGTAGTACACAGAAAACTCCAGAAAAGGACTCCAGAAAAAAATTGTGAAATATGTAGAGGAGAAACAGACTTGACTCAAAGGACTTGGATTCGGACTCTAGGAAGTCAGTAGCAGTTTGTCTTTTTGGTGATGCCTCATATTCGGGACTTAGTCAGTGCCAGTGTTTTGTGCTCGATTGTTGCCAAATCTGTTGTTATTGATTTTAAATATGGAAAAAGCATGTGTATGTTAATGTTTCAGAGCCAAATCCTTCAGTAGGTGTTTGTCATGTCTTGGGCTGCCCAGAATCTCTTGAGAGCTTATTTGGAGGTTCTAACAAAAGACAACAGCTATTCATAAAACCCTTGACTGAAGAATGATCCTCCTCTGTTGGGAAGGTCATCCTCTTTGACCAAAGAGCACTCATCTTGGGTAGGGATACACATGGAGTGATGAGGAAGGGAATACTTTTCTCACCAGCCCAATCAGCTGAATCAGGATATCACAGTCAGATTGTCCACATATCCTGTCCACTATCTCTTGAAAACCTTCTTATATCTGGAGAAATATTCGGCTTCATGAGTCTTGTCTCCCACATGTAGAAGTCACAACACCTCTTCCCAGATTCCCTTGCAGTTAGGATACAGACAGGTATCTAGGCCCTATCAATCAGACATGGGAGAGTTTGATTCAGAACATAACTGCACTTACAGTGGAATCCATTTGATAGGAGATGACTGCCCAGGTATTTGGCTGTTACTAAAAGCGATGCTACATTGTCATTTTGGGGCATAATAGTTCTGAGAGTGCCAATGGCAGCCATGGGTGCTTTCAAGTTGAGTTTATGGCCAATGTTTGTGAATGACAGCATCTCAAGATGGCCAGGAGACTTTACTGGTGATAGGGATGATGATCATATCCATGACGGAGCCGTGGTTTTTGTGGTGAGGTTTGAGCATTACTCCAGAAGCTTACCCTTGAGCTCATTTTCCTGCCCTCGACCCCCCCCCATTTTATTGAGATATAATTAACATATAACTTTCAACAGTACAAGATTTGATATGTGCAATATACTGTAAAATAATTACCACAGTAAGTTGAATTACCATCCATCACTCTACATATTTACATTTTTATGAGAACTTTTAAGATCTATTCTCTTAGCACCTTTCAAATATACAGTATTACCCCATTATTATCATCATGTTGCACACTATACCCCCAGAACTTACCTTTAACTAGAAATTTTTACCTTTGACCACCTTTACCCATTTCCCTAACCCCCGTTCTGATTACCATCAATCTGTTCTGTTTCTATGAGTTTGACTTCTTAAAATCCCATGTGTAAGTATGATGATATTTATTTTTCTCTAATTTCACTTATCATAATGCCCTCAAATTCTGTTCATTCATGTTGTCACAAACGACAGTATTTCCCTTTTTACAGCTAAATAATATTCCATTGTATGTATGCGTGCGTACACATGTGCACGCGTGTGTGTGTGTTTCCAATATTTTATTTATCTATTCATCTGTTGATGGACACTTAGGTTGTTTCCATGTCTTGACTATTGTAAATAATGCTGCAATAAACATGGTAATAAAAGTATCTCTTTGAAAGAGTGATTTTGTTTCCTTTAGATGTATATCCAGAAGTGGGATTGCTGGACAATGTGTTAGTTCTGTCTTTAATTTTTTGAGGACACTTCATACTGTCCTCCATAGTGTTTGTACCAATTCATAGTCTTACCAACAGTGCACAAAGAATCGTTTTCCTTCATATTGTCACTGACATTGTATCTCTTGTCTTTTTGATAACAGTCATCCTAACAGGTGTGAGGTGATAGGTCGCTGTGGTTTTAATTTGAATTTCCTTGATAATTGGTGATGTTGAGCCCCCTCTTCATGTACCTGTTAGTCACTTGAATATCTTTTTTGGAAAAATGTCTGCTTGGGTCCTTTGCCTACTTTTTAATCAGATTTTATTTTGTTTTGTTATTAAGTTGTATGAGTTCCTTATATATCTTGGATATTAACCTTTTATCAGATATGTGGTTTGCAAATATTTTCTCCTATTCTGTAGGTTGACTTTTCATTTTACTGGCCATTTTCTTTGCCATGCAGAAGCTTTTTAGTTTGATGTAATCATACTTGTTTATTCTTGCTTTTGTTGCTTGTGACTGAGGTGTTACAGTATCTTGGCAAAAAATTATTGCCAAGACTTATGCCAAGAAGTTGACCACCTATGTTTTCTCTAAGCGTTTTATGGTTTTAGGTCCTACATTTAAGCCTGTGATCCGTTTCAAGTTAATTTTTGTGAGTGGTGTAGGAGAGAAGTCTAGTTTCGTTCTTTTGCATGTGAATATCCATTTTCCCATACCATCTCTCTTTTAAATATCCCTTTAAAAAATCCTTAACGTCTTTTTAATTAATAAGAATTTTTTATCACCTTCTGGTGATAAAATGGCTTTTGTTGCGTGTGATCAAGAACTCTGCCTGATGTGCCATCCATTGCCCACCTCCCACCTTAGAAAACTAAATTATTTACAAAATTAGTAGTTTATGAAACTATTTTATTTAGGGGATTGGGAAGATTCCTGGCTGTTGGGAATTGTAGGCAAATGGCAGTTTCTAAATATTATTATGACACTTGTTTTTATAGATGGGAAATCTGAGGCTCACAAAGGTCGGGTAACAAGCTAACCATGTTGGGCTGCTCTATGGTATAATACTTTTAACTACCCAGAAGAGATGGAAGGAGGAATTGTCAGATCTCATAGTATGTACAAAGTGCATTTTAAGTTAATTGTTGTCAGAGCGTATCACTATTCAGTTGAAAGATTTGTCTGTTCTCAGTACACTTGTTACTGTGATGAATAAGCTACTTGCCATCACTGGAAAATTAATTCTTAGAGGACCCCAGGAATATGAGTCAGAGATTTCTTCTAAGTATTTCACATAAAATATGAGTAGAGACTTTTTTAGGACTGGAAGGAGGGGTTCTGGAATACATTTTCTGTAATGCATTCCCTCAGCTTTGTAAACCCAGGCACATAGCTCCTCATCTCAAGGACCTAGGGATTTGTTGGTTCTCCTGAGATCCAGATCTTTGCTTTCCCTGCTCTTTGCTTCCTGGTGGGCTAATGCTTTTCCTTAAACTATCTTACGATCCTTTACATTACTTCTCTTCTTCCCCACAGGATGGAATATTCTAGAATGTTCTTTGCACTCATTGCTTAGATCTTACAGTTTTTTTGTGGCTGAGAAAAAAGTTTCCAGATATTTCTGAAATAATGTCATCCTTAACTTCATTATTTCTAGTTACAGTCCCTTTCCCCAGACGACATAATTGCTCTTCTTTGTAGTGTTTGTAACTTCCAAATAATTGAAGACTTTTTTTTAGTCTTGAAATTGTAAATATTTATTCTCATTAACCTTTTAATTTGCATCACACTTGGTGATTCTCAGTTCAGCTTTGTTCTTTTTCCTGACTCTTTCAAGCTGAATAAAGGGCTCCAAATTAGACACGTTGTTCCAAGTTCAGTTCCATTGCAGTTGGGAGGGAGGGACATGGAATTTTCTCTTTCCATAGGCACTGTCTTCATATTTACCCTAATCTAGGTCTCCCTTGTAGAGGCAGGGTAACTTCCATATACCATCACAAAATGTGCCTATTCTGTATCTTTCCCCCTTTTATTCCCTGTATTTTTAACAATCATGAGTTTATTTATTACTGTGTTGTCTTTACTGGTATTAGCAACAGCTCTTAATTTAGCATCATCTGCAAACTTCATTTAAGTACCATTTGCTGTCTCTGCAAGATCATTAATAAAGATGTCAACCATAGCAGCTTGGAAAGTTGCTACCACACTTCATCTTCAGGAAAAAGTGAAGATATAGAGAAAGTTTTCCTTGACATAAAATATTGAGATCCTCCTTCTCGTTTGCTTGACTTTCGAGGCCCTACCAAATGTCTGCTGAGAGGCAGCCTGTACATTTCGCAGAGCCTTGGCTGCATGCTGCTTCTTGTCATGTTTTTACTGCATTAAAAGGAGTTTTCTTAAGTAAAAATTAAAAAACAAAAACAAAAACAACCCACGAGTTTGTGTTAAATTGACAGGAAAAATGTCAAATATTTCTAAAAATTTGAAATGTTGATGTTTGGGAAGTCAGATAGGCAAAGAACTGAGAAATAAGAGATTTGATTCTTGAAAAACTGATTTCGAGAAAGAGAGCTTTATTCTCTGTGGGGGAGAGAGTGTGGAATGATAGAAAGCTGCCACAGGAATGCAAGGAGTCCATTTACCTGCCCTGGTTGTGAACTGGGTAAAACTTACATTTTTTCTTATGCTGACGTCTCCCTGTGCTATTCCATATCCATCTGGTGACCGATGTTTTGGTAATAAATAAATGCTCTCCAAGCTTCATGATAGCCTCCAGAATTCTTTATCTCAAACCACAGGCAAACTTTATACTAATAGCAATTAAATAACTAGTCTTTTCCTCTTTCACATTTTCCTCTTGCTGCTCTCCCATTTTTATCCTCAAGGAACTCAGACACAGATACATCACTTAGGTACAGGTTGTCTGACCTTTCAACTCTCTAAAGTCTGACCAATCATGAGGAACCAAGCACAATGAAAAAAAAACCTCTGTGAATTTAAAATAGTTCATACATAGACCTACACATACCCCCAAACGAATGCATATAAAATCTGGTGAAGCTGAATAAGTTTGTGGTCTAGTTAGCAGTTTTCTGCTATTGTCAATATGTTGGTTTCAAGTTGTACTATAGTTTGTAAGATCTTACCACTGGTGGGAACTGGGTAATTTCACATGAGTCTCACTGTACTATTTTTACAACTTTCTGTATATCTATAATTATTGCAAAATAAAAAGTTAGAAGTATTGAATAAAAAATAATTCATATACTGAATTATGCTGTTTTGATTTTACTCTAATTCCAGAAGTTGGTGGCAGATCATTTTTATAGGTGATTATTTATGGGTTGTTTGCTATAAGTTACCCTCTTTTCTCATTTTAAGCCACTAGAAACTTTGCAGGGTGGAAAGGAGTCCTGCTTAAGGGCTAAAGCATTTTCTGCCATTTGTAACATTTGTCTGGACTTTGGGCTTTCACGATATTTCCCTGATCAAAACTGAGGGAGAAAAGAAACTTTCACATGAAACTGAGAAGGTCAAAACAGATCCATAGATTGGGAGAGGTGAGGAAGATGGTGGAGGAGGAGAACCTGAGGTCACATCGCCCTATGGATACACTGAGCTAATGGCTTCCTCTGTACAACTAACTCTGAAAATGACCCAAAGTTGGGAAGACCAGACCTTCCACAGTTAATATAGAGAGTAGGCTACATTGGAAAGAATAGGATGGGTAGACATGGTTTGGAACCAAACTCCTGGCAAGACTAACCACAAACAGGAGGGATACCACATGCATGGAGAAGCAAGAGGATAAGACTCCATACCAGGTACCACAGGCACTGGAGACCCACACTGAGACGATGAGTCCCCACAATGTTAAGTTTTGAAAACCAGTGGGTTTATTTTCACAAGCTTTAAATATCAGCAGGCTTAGTTCCAGGAGAACCAGAGGGCTATTGGAAACAGTCTCCATCCTGAAGGAGCAAATATAATAAGTAAGGGGAAGGGCTGGGGTCTTCAGGACACTTCTCTAATAACAAAGGCACTGGCAGGTGCCATTTCTTTTCCTCTCATCCTGACTAGATAGCCAGATATTTGTGGGGGCCAGTGCAAACACTCTCTGCTCTTCTTGTTAGTACTGTGTGCCCCAACCTCACACTCCCCTGTGGACTTAGCCCACCCAACCTGCCCACCTCTCTCCAAAGCATCAGCTGCCCTACTACATCATGCAAGCAAGCCCCGTAGGGACAGGTGCCACTCCAAAGTGACCCCTGCCCTGCAGAAAGGGGGAGGAAACCCCACACACCAATATGCCTGCAGTTCTAGCCACAAGTCTTTCAGTTGGCCACACGGGGACAAAGCCCTGCTATTTGGTGCACCTGAAGCCCTAGCAGAGAGACTAAGTGCAGACATCTAGTCTGCATGCTAGCCCTACCCATCTACAAGCTGACCGTGGCCTCGGACAGGGCACTCAACAGTGCAAGTACTCACTGCTGCCCAGTGCATCAACAACAGCTAAAGCAAATCACTGCAATGAACTGGATCAAAAGCAAATGCAGCTCAGCCACAACAGTAGGACATACACAACCCACAGAGGAGATACCCCTAGAGTGCCTGGTTCTGATGACTGGGAGACATTGTGCTATAGGGCATCACAGGGCCTTTTTTTTATAGAAGGCCACTATTTGCAAGACCAGGAGATGTAGCTGACCTTCCTAATACATGGAAACAAACACAGAGTTAGACAAAATGAGACTGAAGAATATGTCCCATATGAAAGAACAGGACAAAATAACAGCAAAAGAGCTAAAATAAATGAAGATCAACAACATGTCTGAAAAAGAATTTAAACTAATAGTCATAAAGATACTTACTGGATTTGAGAAAAGAATGAAGGATCTCAGTGAGAACAAAGAGTTAGAAAATTAAAAAAAGAACCAGAGATGAAGAATTCAGTTATTGGGGGGAAAAGTACACTACAGGGAATCAACAGCATATTAGAGAAAGCAGAAGTCAGATCAATGACGTAAAGATAAGGTAAAAGAAAGCAACCAAGATGAACAACAAAAAGAAAAAAAAATGTATCCTGCAACTTTAATGAGTTCGTTTATCATTTCTAGTGGTTTTGAGGTGGTCTCTAGGGTTTTCCATACACACTATTATGTCATCTACAAGTAATGACAATTTTACTTCTGCTTTACCAATTTGGATGCCTTTTACTTCTTTTTCTTAGCTGATTGCTACATGCAAAAGAACGAAATTGAATCACTTTCTTACACCACACACAAAAGCTAACTCGAAGTGGATTAAATACCTAAATGCGAGACATCAAAGTATAATATTCCCAGAAGAAAACATAGGCAGTAATCACTTTGATTTTGTCCATAGCAACGTTTTTCTAGATATGTCTCCCAGGCAAGGAAAACAAAAGCAAAAATAAACTACTGGGACTACGCCAGAATCAAAAGTCTTTTGCACAGTGAAGGATTCCATCAACAAAACAAAAAGATGACCTACTGAATGAGAGGTCCTGACTGACATGTCCAGTAAAGGGTTACTATCAAAAATACATAAAGAACTCCTACAATGCAACATAAACAAAAAAAATTTAATTAAATAATCATATTTAAAAGTGGGCTAAGGACCTGAACAGACATTTTTCCAAAGAAGACATATACATGGCCAACAGATGGACGGAAAAGATGCTCAACATCACTAATCATCAGGGAAATGCAAATGAAAACCACAGTGAGATATCACCTTACATCTGTCAGAATGTCTAGAATCAAAAAGACAAGAAATAACAAATGTTGACAAGGATGTGGTGAAAAAGGAAACCTTGTACAGCCACTATGGAAAATAGTATGGGGGCTTTTCAAAAAATTAAAAACAGAAATACCATATGATCCAGTAATTCAACTACTGGCCATTTACCCAAATTAAATGAAAACACTAACTGAAAAAGATATATGTACTGTTTAATGTTTATTACAGCATTATTTATAATAGCTTAGGAAGCAACCTAAGTGTCCATGAATAGGTGAATGAACAAGTAAGATATAACACACACACACACACACACACACACACACACACATACTTCAGTATTACTCATCCTTAAAAAAGAATGAGATCTTGCCATTTGCAACAACATGAGTGAACCTAGAGTGTATATGCTAAGTGACATAAGTCAGGGGAAGATCAATACCATTTGATTTCACTTATATGTGGAATCTAAAAAACAAACAAACAAGTAACCCAAAACCAGATTCTTAAACACAGAGAACAAGCTGGTGGTTGCCAGAAGGGAGGTGGGTGAGGGGATTGTGAAATAGACAAAGAGGATTAAGAGGTACAAACTTCCAGTTATAAAATAAATAACTTGCAGAAATGAAAAATACTGCATGGGGAATATAGTCGATAATATTGTAAAAATGTTGTTTTGTGACAGATGGTGACTACACTGTGGTGGTTGAGCATTGAGTAATGTATAGAATTGTTGAATCATTATGTTGTACGGCTGAAACTAATATAGCATTGTATGTTAATTCTATTGCTTAAAAAAAAAAAAAAGAAAGAAAGAAACCAAATCCAGAGGCCCTGCCTACAGGGTTCTGGGAGCTGTTCCTAGGGTTGGGTGGGAATTGACGGCAGAAGGATCCCAGAGGTAAGACCTGTGTCATGCACCTGTGACATCAGAAATATTCCTGTCCCCTGCGCAGAGGACAGCATTTGAAGGAACACATGACTAATGTTTATTGATGACTAATGACCATGGGGGCTTGGTGGAAGTCTGTGGCACAGCCCCAGGAGAAGAGTCCAGTAATACCTATGAGTGAATTTTTTGCCTGGAAGACTGCATGGGTTAGAGCTAGATTTAAATAGTTTGAAGGAAATAAAGGAGTATGGTTACTTTTTCTCACCTAAGTTTTTTTTTTTTTTAAGATTTTATTTATTTATTTGACAAAGAGAAATCACAAGTAGATGGAGAGGCAGGCAGAGAAAGAGAGAGAGGGAAGCAGGCCCCCTGCTGAGCAGAGAGCCCGATGCGGGACTCGATCCCAGGACCCCGAGATCATGACCTGAGCCAAAGGCAGCGGCTTAACCCACTGAGCCACCCAGGCGCCCCTCTCACCTAAGTTTTTGATCTGAGATTTATCCTTGCTATATTTGATTACCTAATTACTCAGTTAACAGTAAATCAATGTGGGTGGCTCATTCACTGACAGTTACAGTTTCCATTACTGACATAAAGGCAAAACAACAACAACAAAAAAAAAACTTAGATTTTTTGAGAAACAGTTAATAAAGGTTTCCTGAATAGCCATTATAATCTAGCAGATGTGGAAGATATTATTTTCCTTAATTATTCCCTCTCTTCTCCTTTTAAGTCATAGAGCACATTCCTCTCACTCTATCTTTTCACCTCCCTTATGGCTACATGCGAATATGTGATCAAATGTTAGCTAATGGGGATATGAATAGAAGTGAGGCAGGCAAATTTTGCTACATGTCCTTAGAAATAAAGTTGCTCAAACGTGTTCATTTTTCCTCTTTTCTTTAGGCTGGAACAGGGACATGGCATAAACTCAGCTTTCAGGAGGAAAGAAAAATAACCCAGAGGAAGGCAAAGAACAAAGTGAAAAAATCTGGTTCCCTGCAAATACCTTGCAAAGTGGGGCTACCCAAAAAGCATACACCAGCCAGACAATTATATGAAAGAGAAATAAACTTATTGAAGTTGTACTTTTTGGTGTTTTTTGTTATAGCAACTTAGCATTTACCTTAACATATATAGCAGATACCAATACTATATCTTTGTCAAGAATGTTAACAATAAAAAAGAATGAGACAATAATGTTCATTTCTTCTGTTTAGGAAGTGGAGACTGAATTATCAAAACTTTGAAAGATTTAAGTTTTGGACAATACCATATACATAAACATTAGCATTGTCCTTGAATTTTGCATTTAATATACGACAAGTATCTTCACCTTCCTTCCCTCCATATCATCAAATATTCTTTGGAAACATTCTTTTTAATGATACAACATCTGGATATACATAATTTATTAATGAATCTCCATGTTGTGGGGTATTTAAATCACTTCCAGATTTTTGTGTTATTTGTAGTGTTGCCATAAATATTTTGGTACATAAATCTTGGGCTTTATCTTTTATAATTTCACAAGGATGGAATCTTGGAAGTAGACTATGCTATACCACCTTTTCCTCTTTTTTCCGACCCTGGATCACTCAAGACCCATTTTCAAACAGCCCCAATACCAAAACTTCTCCCCATGTACCAAAATAGAAAATACTTTACAACCAATTCTTATCCAAATTTGGTTCTAGAATCAAATCTATTCTCTATAATACAGATTCTGGGATCATCCCCAATTAGCTCACAACTTACCTTTTACAACCTTATCTTTTATTATATTTGTATATGAACCTTCCATTCCAGTTTAAATACTCTTTCTACCTTAATGTTTCCCACCTTTATGCTTTTTGCCTGAATGGAATCACCTTTTATCTTCTTTCCAAAGCATCATACACTACTCAGTCTTCAGGATATCACTTAATATCCACCTCTTTCTTTTTTTTTTTAGGATTTTTATTTATTTGACAGACAGAGATCACAAGTAGGCAGAGGCAGGCAGAGAGGGAGAGAGGAAAGGAAGCAGTCTCCCTGCTGAGCAGAGAGCTTGATGCAGGGCTCGATCCCAGGACCCTGAGACCATGACCTGAGCCAAAGGCAGAGGCTTAACCCACTGAGCCACCTAGGCGCCCCAACATCCATCTCTTGAAGCACTTTTGTTTTTACTACCTATTTGGCATATACCTCACACGACATCTCTAAAATGGCCCTAAATGACTGCACTTGTATGGTTCTTGAACATTTATACATGTATGTACATGTATAAAGGATATGTTTGGAGGTATTTACTTTCCCACAGCCCTATAAAGATCAGCGGTTCAGAAACTTCCAGCCAAACCAATTAACAACAAATAAACTTCTGAGCCAAAGACAAACAATGCAGATGGACAATAATGGTAAGGAGGATGCTGTCTGACAGATGAGAGAGACAATGCTGGTCATCACAAAGTGATGCACTCTAGGGTTAAGAACAAGTCTGTGTTGGCCATGTTCAGATATGCAGGCAGAGGAAACCAGGCAACACAGAACAGAATTCAAAGCAAAGAATGCAGAATGGTAGAGATTAGAGAATTTATCATCAGGAGAGGAAGAGATGAAGTGTCTGCCTCAATTCCTAATGCCGTCCTACTTTCCAATTCTAGTTGCCCTGAGATGTATCCATATTACCTTTTCTTCTTTGAAATAGCCTTATAGTAAATCACCATTTTATTTGAGTTATCTTTTTTTTTTTATATTTTATTTATTTGACAGAGAGAAATCACAACTAGGCAGAGAGGCAGGAGGAAGCAGACTCCCTGCGGAGCAGAGAGCCCGATGTGGGGCTCGATCCCAGGACCCTGAGATCATGACCTGAGCCGAAGGCAGAAGCCCTAACCCACTGAGCCACCCAGGCGCCCCTATTTGAGTTATCTTGAATGGGTTTTTATTTCATGTGATTTAAAGAAACTTGAATAGGACAAGTACAACGAGGGGTCCAAGTTCTTTAACAGTAGGAAGAACATCTTCTACTTTGTTGCCTCTCCTGCACACTGTCCTATAAATTAGCGATTTCTTAAAGTTATGTTTGTCTCTTTATAATCTCTTATTTCTATAACAAATGTTATTCTCTCTAAGGATGTACTGTATCATCCATATATTCTTACAACTTTAACATTTATATGGGTCTGATTGGATTGGAGTCCCAGTTCTATCATTTACTAGCTGTGAAATCTCACTATAAAGTGAGAGGATTATGCCAGAAGACTGCCAGAAAGCCATTTATACCACTGGGATTAGAAACCATGATTAACCACCAGGGGAAGAATTTGAGTTAGTGGCCTAACAATTACATCCATAATTTTCCCACTGAGCAAGAGCCATGCATAGAATAAAAATATAGAGCATATGAAAATATTACTCTGTTTAGGGTGGGAAGATGTAGCGCTCCGATAAAGTGTGCATTTTTATAAAATATCATTTAAAGGAAACACAATTGAAGGTAATTGAGACAGTGCTACCAGACGAAATAAAATAAAATCTAAGACAGATAGTAAGATCTTTTAGGTAATGCATTACCCTGTTTGTTAAAACGTTCCTATTTAACAGATATCTTCATTTGGGGAGTGTGATAACAAGAACTCTTACAGAATTCTTCCTATGTGCTCATCATTGTACTTACTTATTATATCTATTATATAAATCAACCCTCAAGCAATCCATTCATATGACTTCTGTAATATTTCCCATTTTACAGAAGAGAAAAATTGAGGTTTAGGCAATAAAATTATCTGAACACAAATAATCTCTCACTTATTCACATCAGAATATATCACTTCATTCATAATGTCCTTTTGACATGAAAGAATGAAGAACAGCAACAAGATCTTATATATATATAATGATGTTCCTTGCTCATGTCTGCTACTATGGGACCGCCAGAGCCTTGTAAAATTCAGCCTAGTTATTTCAAGCAGCGTCCAGAGGGTGTTTCGTATGTGTTAATGACCAGATCTGATTGGCCACCATGGAGTGTAGCAATTACTCGGGGTCAGATAATTGAAAGGACTCACAGGACTTTAACAAGGTATACTCATGAAAGATTTATTACAAGCAAAGGATACACAGCACCAGGAGCAAGAAAGCACAAAACAACATTGCAGAGGTCTGGAATATCAGGCACAGCTTCCAGAGTCCTCTCTGAGTTGCTCAAAATATGCTCCATCTGGGAATCATGACCCACCGATATGAGAACGAGATTTGTGTTTTAGGCAGGATGAGCCACAAGTTTGCATGGAGGTTTTTATACTGCACGGGTCTCATGTCAGAATCAGTCTGAGCCACCAGGTAAACCAGGTGGGGACCATCAATCTTTGTATTTTCACTAAACAAGGCAGACTCACTGACACTGGATACCTCCAGGGGAATTTTAGGCTTTAAACAGCATATTATAAATCATTAGCTAGTATGTTTCATTCCCACCTTGACCAAAGATTTATATCATGACCCTTAGGCACCCATAAAGATCTTTGGAGATGAGTTCTAATAGAATCCCATTTCTACATATGTGGATTTGTCATTTAAGAAGTTCTTCCCTTGCTCTAGCCCAGCATGGTCCAATAAACTTTTTGTAAAGATGGAAATGTTCTTTATCTGTGATGTACAATATGGTAGCAACTAGCTGTAGCAACTTGTGAGTAATGCACTCTTGAAATGTAGGTGGTGTGACTGAAGAACGGAATTTTAAATTTTATTTTAGTTCAAAGAACCACATGAGGATACTGGTGATCATATTAAACGATGCAACTACAGTCTCCCCGTGCTGGACTTGGCTGTGTCTGGTGGGCACATTGTATCCACTGGCCCCACTGAAACTTACTGCCTTTTCCTTCTGGGGAGCGCTGCTGCTGGTGGGCATTGTTGCCACTTCTGCTAGTGATGGCCCTGTCCGCTGGGCGCTGCTATGGCCTCTGCAGGGTACAGTGGTGGATGATCTAAAGCATGGAACGCCAGTGGTAGGCGCTGTGGATTACCTTTCCAACAGCTATGCTTGCTTGCTGGCAGAATTTGCCTCCCACTGTAGGGATTGAAAACCCTAGGTTCTCATTTTTCCACCACCTTTTGCATGGGACTGAACCCTGGTGAATGTGACCTGAAAGAATGTCTGCTTCTGGAGCACCTGGGTAGCTCAGTGGATTAAAGCCTCTACCTTCGGCTTGGATCATGATCCCAGGGTCCTGGGATTGAGCCCCGCATCAGGCTCTCTGCTTGGTGGGGAGCCTGCTTCTTCCTCTCTCTCTGCCTGCCTCTCTGTCTGTCAAATAAATAAATAAAGTCTTTAAAAAAAAAAAAAGAATGTCTGCTTTTGTGGCCAAGAAGAGTTTCCTCTGTAACGAAATGGAGATGCAACTCTCTTCAAGTAGACTTTGAGACTGTGCCAATCCCCATAGTACTGCAAGGGGCAAATCTGAGGGTTTAGTCAGTGCTCTGTGCATGGCAGGGTAGGAGGAGCTTGGGTCCTGATGACAGTGTTACATGACTGAACCCATCCTGGTGGTCGCTACTTACTCTTTTCTCATAATGTTCAATGACACAACTGTGTTTCAAATCTCACAGTGGTTTTAGGTAAACCTCCTACTATCCAAAGACATGACTGCAGGTAGGCTGGGTTAGAAAACATTTTAATTGGTGATACTGTATTTTACTCAGAATTACTCCTACTGAGGCCTTGTAGTTAAAAACGCCACCACAAGCAACTTTAAAAGCTGACGGGAGGTAAGGAAATGGAGACCCTCTCAAGCAGTGTGGCAAAATGGGACCATCATTGGAGGGAGGTAGGGTCATTGCAAGAGCATGTTAGAATGCTGATGGAAAACCCAAACAAACACGACACCCAAAACAACAAATGCAAAACAAAATAGAAGAGAAGTGAAAGGAAAATGGAGGGACTCTATGGGAAGTCCCAGGTGTCAGAAAGAGGAACCCCAGGGTGCCTGTGTGGCTCAATCGGCTAAGCAGCTGCCTTCAGCTCAGGTCATGATTCCAGGGTCCAGGATGGAGCCCTGCATTGGGCTCCCTGTTCAGCAGAGAGCCTGCTTCTCTCTCTCCCTCTGCCTGTCACTCTGCTTACTTGTGTTCTCTCTCTGTCAAATAAATAAATAAAATCTTTAAAAAAAAAGAGGAACCTATGTCTGATTTTAATGTTATTATTGCTGTTCATGCTTATTCTTCTCTTTCTTGCATCTTTAACTGCTTCTTGCTTTGTCTAAAGGTAGTACTTCCCCTCATTAGCTTACAAGAAATAAAATACTCCAGAGCGGAAGCACTTCCAGGACCATTTTCTGCTCTCACTGTCCTTCCTCCAAGAGGCAGCCACATTCTGAATTGTTTATTTTTCCCGTGTGAGTCACTAATTCTTTAGCACATATTTATGTATAAATAATATGTAGTATTGCTTTCTATCATACTCTGTATCTCTTTCTGCAATTTGCTGTTTTGTTTTCTTGCTTAGCATTGCTATTAACCTTTATCTACCTTCAAACAGAAATTTTCACCTGATTACTTTAAGAGTTATAGAAAAATCCATTGATTAAATATACCATTTACTTATTTTCCTATTGATAAAAAAACTACTTATTATTCTTAAAAACTAACTTAAAAAATCAAAGTGCTATACATATACAGAGTTTCAAAGACTTGAATTGTTCTATAAGTCTTATTAAATCACTCATTACCCCTAATCCAGAATACCCAGAGATAACCACATTCAGCTTTTGTAGATGATTTGTTTGGTATTTATCTTCAAAACTCTAAATGTTTGTAACATTATTTATTTTTAGAATTTGGATTTTATCTATTATCTTTTGATTTTTCCACTAACAGAAGACAAAGTTTTAACTCTCTGTTCCACAAACACCTGCCTCTACCACGCATTGTCATTCCTTCCCTCCATCTGTTCAATATGGTTCTATCATAATTTCAGTTAGATCAATATATAATGTTTATTAATGACTCTGAGACCTCTGAGTTGGAATTATATAGTTACCAATGATTAATTTTTTTTTCCTGTGCAACTTTTTGTTTCCTATGGAGTTACTGTTTTATTTAGTTCTCCATGTACTTATAATTAATGCACACCCAGAACTTCTCCTGTTGTATAAATACCTTCTGAATCCATATAAACACAGGTGGCATTCTCTCAATTTCATTTTAAAGCAGTTTCTATCAAAACGCTATGACCTACTCCAATGGAGAATGGTTGCCTTCTGTGTTGAATGACCTGCAGGCTTGGTATTTGATATGGTATTGTATTGGTATCATACCATTGATATGGTATTGGTATTATGATATGCTTTATCATAATCTGAGTTCCAAGAAATGATACTAATTCTTAATTTCAGGATCCCATTTCTTCTTTTTTTAAATTTTTTTTTTTCTGATTTCAATGAAGTCCACTATCAGTTTGAGCCAAGTCTCGTGGAAGATTACATTTTTTGAGAATTTATTCATAACTCACATTTGATAATTTCTCTGGGAATAGAATTGTAGGTGAAAAATAATTTTCCTTCGGAATTGTATCAACATTGAGCAATTGCTCTCTAGTCCTCAGCCTATTTACCGAAGTCAAATACCATTTTGATTCTTGATTTTTTATGCAAGTCAGAGGTTAGCAAATCTAACATATAGGCTATTTTTGTTAATAAAGTTTTGTCAGAACATAGCCATCCTCACTTATTGACCTATTGTTTAAGTCTGCTTTCCACCATAAGAACAGAGTTGGGTAGTTTTGGCACTTACTTTTACGGCCCTCAAGTTCTAAAACATTTATGATCTGGCTCTTTACAGAAAAGTTTGCCCATCCTGGGTATAAGTCCTGGGTTTGTTTCCTCTCTAAAATTTTATAAGATTTTTGTCCCCAGGGTTCTATGTTCATTTAAGCCTATGTTCATTTATTGTGTCCTTAATTTCTGATATATCATCTTGAATTATTCCCACTAAAATTTCTTCTCATTTTATAATTCCTTTTTTTCTTAATTTTTGGAAATTCCGTCATGTGAACCATTCTCTATCTTTTCCCTCTCTGAGCTTTTTACTCTAAATTTAGGGATACTATTTTCTAAGATTTCTATTAAGGTTTTTAGTTCTGTTATCATGCTTTAATTTAAAAAAAAACCTTTCTGTTCTCACTGCAATATATTTTCCTTATTCTCAACAGATGGTTATTATTAGTGTTCTTCTTGACATTTTCTTCTTTCCTTCATAGCCTCTGTCTTTCATGGTTTTTTTTTTTTTTCTTTTTGTTTATTTTGAGCTGTGATTTCCACGTTTGCTGCCTTCCTCAAATGTTGATGATCCTTGGCTCATATTTAATGTAGGAAATTAAATAGTTTAAAGCTTATTCCCATGCCATGGCCCAGGTTTGCCATTATGGGTTCTCTATAAAGTGATCTGACAGGGACATTTCCTGGAGAAACCCCTGAGATCAGTATCTCTAAGGCCTTTTCACTTGGGCTAGTCAGGTTTTCTATAAAAAGCTCATTCAGTGGGGCGCCTAGGTGGCTCAGTGAGTTAAGCCGCTGCCTTCGGCTCAGGTCATGATCTCAGGGTCCTGGGATCGAGTCCCGCATCGGGCTCTCTGCTGAGCAGAGAGCCTGCTTTCCTCTCTCTCTCTCTCTCTCTCTCTCTCTGCCTGCCTCTCTGCCTACTTGTGCGCTCTCTCTGTCAAATAAATAAAATAAAAATCTTAAAAAAAAAAAAAAAGCTCATTCAGTGTCTGGCTCAGGGAGTTTAATCCCAGAGTTAAATGGGAGGAGAGGTCTAATATATTCATTTTTCTCTCACCATCACATTCTCCTACTCCCCCGTATGAAGAACTGTCTCCTAGCCATCATCTCTATCTGGCGTTCCAGTCTAAAAACCATCTGTTCTACACCTCATCTTCTGCCTATAGAGGGAAGGGTCGTTGCCAGTTGTTCAAAGGGGAGTGGGATTTGGGAAGATGGCTCTATGCTGGACTGATGGATAGCAACTCAGTTCCAGCATTTCTCCTGCTCTCCCTATCACTGTGATTCTTCTAAGCTCTTTCTTATATTGCAGGAACTAGAAGCCAAGGAACTATATTTCCAGAATAATCTGCTGGCCAGTTCTGGATTCAAGTCTGCAAATGAGAGCCTACAAAATTGGAAAGCATAAGAAAGGTAGAAACCATATTACTGCTTTTTGGCAACTGAAGGCAATTTATGGACTTTAGCAAAGATGAGATTTTTCAGCAGCCGAGGAGCATTTCTTTGCAAATCACTCGCTATGATGCTTCAGATAGTTGTGATATCTTTGGCAGCTTCCTGAAGTTCTTGTAATGCTTGATTCTCTGAAAACTGCCAGTAAATCTAAGAAGTAGCCATGGCTTTCTCGAACTTGTGCCTCTCTAGTTCTTCCAGCGGTTTTATAAGTGGCTCATTCTCTGTATTGAACCCCTTCCAGACCGGTACAGAGTCTAAGTGCTCCTTGAATGGGCTTTCAACTACTCCTTCTGTGCTTAGCCTCACCTTTACCCCAGTTCTAGAGGTAACTTGGTAAATTGGGTCACTTCTCAGCCTTTCCCCACTACAGACTTTCTCAGATTTGATAAATCAATCACCATTTGCTCACGGGCTTTGCAGAAGCAAGATATTTTGATGCCGAGGACTACTCTGCCTCTCTTTTTGTTCTTGGGGGCTTACACCTTTTATAACAATTTTCTTTTCTGTCTGTCATTCTTTAGTGAGGTTTTGGGGGGAAGCAGAATTCAATCCTGCATTCAGTCCACCTCTGTTCTATATCAATCCTTCCATTCACTCTTCAACAGCTCCAACTTGGACACTGGTTTCCTCTTCAGCCTTATTTTGTACCGTTTTTTCCTTTATTCCAGCTTCACTGACCTTGGTGACCCTGAACCCCCCCAAGGTCTTCCTTGAGTCAAGATCTTTTGCATATACAGTTGCTTTAGACTGGTCCCCCTTTCTGTCGCCGACATCCCTAAATATGCACCTGCTCTTTACATCTCTCAGAAAGGCCTTCCTTGACTACCTTCACATATAATCTCCTTTTTTTCTGTCATAGAACAGAATTCTTTTCCTTTATTGCACTTTTATTTAAAGCCATATTTATTTATTTAATGTCTATCTCTCCTACAGGAGTATACATTTTATATTTTATATTTACTATACATAAATAACTATCTCTATCAATGACTGAATAAAAAAAAAGTGATTTGTAAGAAAACTTACAGAAAAAGAACATTATGTATCGCCTGGCCTGGCTACTGGGATAGCAGCAATATTGTTCAAATAGAAAGGACACTACAAATGTTCGATTTCTTAAAAGATTCAGCCTCAAAATATATTTTTTCCTATCCTGTTTTAATTCTACAAACTATCATCAAGGAAAAAAGAGAACAAGACCAATTTATAGGCTATGAGGCTTAGCATCCCTATAAGCCTTTTTCTTCCTATTTTTTTTTTTTAAACCAAAGAAACCCATTCATTTTCTCTTTCATCCCCTTAGGCGTAAGCCTGTTGAAAAAACTTCCTTAATAATGTTGAAATTTAAAAAAAAAGGAAAAGGAAAAGTGATGAGAAAATTAATATAATGAAATAATCAATGCAAATGACATTCTATTGTCCAGGAAAAACCCTCAATCAACTCTCTTAGAATTACTGAATCTGATGGGTAATTGTGGCTTAATTTCTAATTGTAAGATCAAGGCATGCTATCAGAAGTACTGCCAACATTAAATAGACATTTTATGGTGCTCATTTTAAGGTGGAACTTTAAAGAAATCGAAAACCATTAATCAAACACATAAATCATCCACACCGAGTATTAACTGAAAAATCCCTAAATCTGGTAAAACTTAAATTTATATTCAGCATCAAAGAACATACATCAATGCTTTATTTTTCTCAAGTCTTCAAAGGCGGGAAAAGTTTGGGAAAAATTTTTATAATTTCAAACTCTCCCTATAGGATGACTAGCTTGAAGTGTGTCCACAGAGCTAAAGAATCAGTTTTTGTGGTGAGAAGAAATGTATTTATATTATTTGTTCAATGAAAATATAGAACAATGTGTCCATTGTTTAAATTCCCCTATGTTGTTTGGAGAAAACAATGTATGTACACACATAGTAGGTTACAGTTTATGTTTTCCATATATCACTCATTTGACAATAAATTTTTACGATGATTTCTTAAACTCATTAGACCTTATAAAATGATAAGAATTGGTTAAATAATCATTAAGTTTCTTTCCAGCTTTGATTCTATTAGGTTTTCACAGTAGCACTGCCTAATGGCAAACACAGCTTAGTAAATTCCTCTCCTCTGTGTGTTTCTGTTTGTCTCCGTCACTTTGGTGTTCTCCCAGTAGACACATGGAGGGGCATGCTGATTAAATTAGTCAAATTAACTCTTTGCCTGACTCCATCCTCATTAGGCTAATGAGCACACTCAGGAGTACATCTGTATGTCTTAGTCGTCTTAGGTCAGAAGTACTGTCACTAGGAGCACCAATGAAAAGTTGTAATTGTGACACTCTTTAGGAGTTGGGTTTTTTTTTTTTTTTTCATTTTGTTTTGGTTTTTGGTTTTTCTTTTTCTTTTTTTGGCTGGCAGCTCATTTTCCATCCTATCTCAAGAGGGAGCATGTGGCTCTGCTGAATAGAAGCTGTAATGTGTTGGGCAATCTCATTTTCTCTGCTGGATCATTGTAAAAGAAGGTGTAATTTTGTTTTCTCCCCCAGGAAAGGGTTTGTGGGTAGGCAAGTGTGAGAGATGTTGAACAAGAATTAATCAAAGGGGGGGGAAATCCTATTATAACCATAAGGTGCTGTGAAGTGATAGATCTTAATGACAGAGTAGCCGTGCGAAGAGCTGCTCCACAGATTTGTTTTGATTAAGTGTGTGTTTGTTTGTAGGGGATAAGAGAAGGGGACTTGGAGATAGATTTGGGGGAAAGACAGATGAGGAAGGGAGAGGGAACAACCAGTTTCATAGGTTGAGTGCCCTCTGATTCTAAAAGGCATACTCTGTCCAAATTATGCAACAGAGTGTAGGTTTCCCCCGCTATCTGAAAACGGAGCCTTCCTAGGAAAACTTTTGTGAGCCGGAATGGTGTGAAGTGAGGGAATCATTACCATTAACTTATATGGAAAAAAATTTTTGAGCATTCCCAGACCCCCAAAATAACCCCTCTTAGCCCCTTGGGATACCTTAGGACACATCTTACTAACAGAGGTACATAATAAATCAAGATAAAGCACAGGCCCTCACAGAGCTCTGGCCACTTGGTGTGGAGATGCTGGGTGTCAGCTCTCCAGGAAGGACCGTGGTGGCACCCCTTTGCTCCTCCGGGGCCACACTACCTCTATCACTAGTGGAGGCAAAACAAATGCTGGACACTATTTTTACTTTTTGCCTTCTTTCATACTAGTGCAAATCTTTTTGGATTTCTTTCGGTGAGTGAAAACATACAAATGTAGGTCTTTTGTTAAAGCGAAGTGGTGTGAGGTAAACTTTTGAGAAGGGGAAACCTGTATTTGTTTGACTGGCATTTCACAGACTCATTAAGCACAAATCCTCCATTTTTACACTGATTAAATTATTTTTCTGTACTTGGATACATTTATAAAACTTAAAACACTGAAGGCTAATAGTAAAGAGGCCTGCACATGGTAGGTGCCAAATATATGTTTCTGAACTAACAGAAGGACACTATGAACAATAGTTAAGCTCCTACAGGTGGCTGAGTACCAGTGGGAACTGGCAGTAATCCATACAGCAGCTTCCTCTGGATGAACAAATACTGTGGCTGAAAATACAGCTATATAACTAGGATTGTGGTCCATTTAGGACAAAAGCCCTTTATTGGTTTTCTAGAAGGAAAAAAGTTTGCCATCTCTAACCCTGGAATACTGGGTGAGGTAAAATGTTCTTTCCTCGGGGTGCTCAGTGGTACAACTTTATCACCACAGAGGCTTGGGAGTAGAAAATGTGCATAGATACAGGCCTACGTCTAATAGTCTAGAAATTACGAGAAAACTCTTTGAATATTAGACAATTTTTAAAAAAATTATGGCTTCATAGGGCACAAAACCCCCCCTCTTTTAGTTCAAATCTTAATACTTCCTTGTTGTGCGACAGTCTCCTGGACAGCTCAGAGCACCAATCAGTAGATCCCCGTGTTTATGGCTCTATGGCAGCTGAAAAAGTTGTCTGTTAGGAGCTATAGCTGATCCAGGGAATCCCTGGCCCTATGCCTACATCAATAGAATCTAAGTTTTTACACCTTCTGACTTTTTATTTGCCCACATCTTGCCAAGATGCTTCACCACTGCGGAACACCTAGATCTATCTTTACAGTAGGGATCAGGCATACCACAGGGACAACTTCCAAGGGAAAGACAAATTTTTTGATAATGGAACACTTTTTTTGGTCACCACACTGTTTTAAATTTCACTAGAGGGGTACCTGGGTGGTTTAGTTGCTTGGGCATCTGCCTTTGGCTCAGGTCATGATCCCAGGGTCCTGGGATGGAGTCCCACATCGGGCTCCCTGTTCAGCGGGAAGCCTGTTGTTCCCTCTCCCACTCATCCTGCTCATGTTCACTCCTTGCTGTCTCTCTCTCTCTGTCAGATAAATAAATAAAATCACAAAATAAAATAAAATAAAATAAAAATAGATTTCATTAGATATATGTCCTGGTTCTACCTCCTACCACTTGTCTGTTCTTACCATCAGTTTCCCTATCTATAAATTGGAGTAATTAAACCCCCTACATCGTAAGGTTATTGTGAAGGTTAATGAAATAATCATTACAAGATGCTTTACACTCTGCCTAGCATGGAGTAAGCACATGGTAAACGTTAGCTGCAATGACCAATGTAAGCCACTAGGGCTGGGACTGTTCTTGGATCTCAAAGTATTAAGGTGATTAATGACCAAACCTTTATCTTTGATGAAATAAAATCCCCTTGGCTAAGAGGACATCTAGCTCCTGTGGGCCTATGGAACTAGAATGGTTCCTTGAAGATTGGTTACTACATTGTCACCCTTGCAAACTATTTTTCTCCCTTGGAGGAAGGGCTGTGCCAGCGAAGTGACTTAAGCCCCACAGAAAAATTGAGTTTTATAATGTAGCTCTTTTAGGGACCACGGGCCCATGCCTATCATGTGGGCACAGAGGAATGGACTTTTAAAGTGGTACTGAAAGTTTTGTAGGAGTTTATTGGGTATGGTGAGCATTTCAGACCAAATCATGTTCAAAGGCCCAGAAGTTTAAGAGGATAGACCAAGCTCAGGGAAATATGAGGAAGAATGATTGATGGTATATTACATGGGGCAACAGTGAGGTACAGCTGAGAACTTGGAAAAATTACCCTCCAAATGTTTCTATGAAACAAACATTTAATATAACATTTAATATATAATTTAACATTTATATATTATATATATAGGATTACCTTAAAGAGGTAGAATACCTCCTAGGCTAAACCCGAGGAGAAAATATTCATATGACAAAAGAAAAAAAAAATCTTAATCTGAAAGCCAATTGACCAACACTAGGGGCAGGTCAAAGGGGGGCAAAGATAGACTTTCTACCTCTAGCTCTATCTAAAAGACTGGGTTTCCTGAACTATGAGCCCAAGGACCTAACCTCTGATGCACAGATGTCCCATGGAACTCTAGTGACTTGGCAACCATTCAGGTTAGGCAGTAAGTTTCTAATTCCAGATCTATCAAACAACCTTCTGATGAGCATTGTGTGTCCAGATCTACCCATGAAGAGTTAGTTTTGATTATGTTAATAAATTGACATTTTAGGTTTTTAATGACAGACTTATGAGTTGAGTTGGTATGACTTATGTGCCTGAGCCCAGTGACTTCTGATATACTAACTCTGAATTTCCATCCTTCATATCCATGACCCAGACCCTTGAAAACCATACCAGTGTTCTCCCTCTCTATGAGGCCAGTTGGTTTTTCCCAGGAAGTATTGCTTGGTCTCTTTTGACCTGCAGTAGACACAGGACATGACCATTAAGGGAAATCAAGGCTTTTATCAATGCAGGTAGGGTAAATATTATTGTTACCATCACCACTGAAATACTTGTGGAGATTCAAAACTTGTCTCTGAACTGGAACTTCATCCCAAAGTCTTCCAAATACTAAAAATGAAAGTCTCTACAGCAGAACTTTTCTAGTTATAGCCACACAAGGACAAAAGGCAAGACCCTTTGCAAAAATGATCTCGGGTACTATTTTTGAAGTCAGAATGTGTTAAGATGAAGTTTGAAAAATATAACTACTATCAATGCTGTCAACTGCTGCGAAAGACGAGCCCTGAGCAGATGCAAGAATGGTCTCTGGCACCTGTGATCGATACAGTATCCATCTCTTACATTTGTAAGTGCTTTTAATCTTTTCTAAGGCTCTTTTACTTAATTCAGATCATTGGAAATTCCTAACAACCCAGTGAGGTGGTAGATAAGGGACTTATTATTCCTGTGTGAGAGCTGAGGAAACGAAAAAGGAGTTTATAGGGCTTCCCAAATAGAACATCAAATGGCTGGTTAGTGAAAAGCAGAGAAGGGGGCGAGGCCTCACCTCATTCCCTGTGTGTCTCCCCAGCACACCGTACTGTTTGCTCGGGTCCACTTTGGCTGCTGACAATAAACATGGCTGTGGAACTAACTGATGGTGGAACAATCTACGCAGACAGCAACAAGGAGTAGATTTTGCCATAATTTGTTTACTTCCTGTCTGTAGAGTGTCGTATAGCCAGGAAACCTTCAGCTCTAATGATCATTCAGATTAGTCTGTGGGAACAGTTCTCAATTAACATGATCACTCTGACCCTTAATTATGCATTTTCCCACAAACTATCATGGCAACTCTGTATACTCAGTTCCATATTTCCCCACCTTTTCAAGATGTTTTGCCAGGGATGGAAGTCTAGTTTGATGTCATGGAAAAGTTTGATTCTCACAGAGACATCAAATCTGTAATTCTGGTCTTTCATTACAGTCTCAGATAAAAAATATCACCTTATCCTTTCCAACACCACTCTCGAAATGGCTACGTATTCTTTTATAAGCTCTTTTTACTTTGTTGCAGTTTCCTTTGGAGACTTCTGTTTTCCACTGATTCCACTCTGGTCAGTTGAAAACGCTAAAACATTTTTCTTTTTCATCAGATCTGTTCTCTTCAAATCCCTCTGCTGCCTTTCCAAACCACATTTAAACTTTGTGGGATTTTTTTTTTTTTTAAGATTACTATCAAACTGAAGTTTTAAACTAAAAGGAATAATGACTATAATATAACTCCTCAATTTTCAGCAATAAATAATTTTGGCACGAGAAGGAAAAGAAAATTAAACCGCTGAATGCATTTCCATACTATGTTGGGAAGAATAACTATAGGAAATTATTGGATTCTCTTCTATAAATGTCTTAGTATAGAACCTGGCATTTTGCTAAGCTTTATTTTTCCTCAAAGTATGTGAATTATCTAGCCAAAAATTTCTATAAAGGTAAATGTGAACTAAATGGGGAAGGGGAAGGTGGGGGGAGAAGGAGGAAGTGGAACTCAGCACAAGGAGGTGTTATGCAATCATCTGATATGCTACTGCCTGGTAGGGGATCAGCAGGAATTTTTTTTTTTTTTTTTTTTTTTTTACATCTACAGAAGCAGGAAGTTTAGAACTTTCTGGGTTCTTTAGAATAGCATGTGACGGCTCTGGCTCCTGTAGTTTCTGCATTTGTCCCAAGGAATAGGAACGTGTATATAAGGAGCAACCACAGAATAGTTCACTGGAGACTCATAATCAAATTTTTTTTTAAAAAATTGAATTTTCATTCTTCTTCCATTTTGTAAATGCATTGTTTACTGAACAAAATGATCAAGGCACTCTACACGCATTATAAATATTTCCACAGGCAGTCATAAAGGATATTGCCTCTGGAGACAAAGGCCTGTGGTGTTTTCTATAAATATGCCCTAGGTCAAGCCCTGTCGATCACTGGTATTTTGAGCTATGTTACTGGAAGTCTGAGGCAGGTTGGATATGATCTAGTAAACATCAGTTCATTCCGAACTGACAGCAGTATGTAACCTGATATCTGAATACCCAGGGTAAAAGGATATTTAAATCATATCAGTCTTCCTTTAGTAGGAACTGAATGCAATAAGCTTCAAGTTTTTAGAATTACTTTGTGGAAAATGACATAAATCAGAAGAAATTAAGATAAAGTACAATTTTGACCAGAGTACATTACAATTAACATTAACCATATTGACTGGTCTATAACCAAGCACCATTTACCAATGCAGTCCAGATGCATCTGCTTTTCGGAAACTGCTTATTATTTTGGTGGAAGTTTATGAGTTTCCTATGCTGAGTGTCTTGCTTTAAATCTTTTTCATTCATGTTAGTAAATAGAAATAAGAAGGCTTTCCCTTACAAATTCAGACCAGAAGATCAATGGAATGCCGGTAATATGTTTTTCATGATTAATAGAGGTTAATAAAATGAAGGTAATAAAATTGCTAATTAAATTCAGAAGGTAGAATTGCGACAAGAAGTATTTTTCAGAGGGCTTAAAAAATTACTCTTTTGGGGACGCCTGGGTGGTTCAGTCAGTTAAGCATCTGCCTTTGGCTCAGGTTATGATCCCAGGGTCCTAGGATTAAGCCCCACATGGAGTCCCACATTGGGCGGGGGGTTCCTTGCTCCCTCTGCCTCCTCTTCCCCTTCTTGTGCTCACTCTCTTTCTGTCAAATAAATAAATAACATCTTTTTTAAAAAAATTACTCTTTTATTCAAAAGAGGGAGGTTGGAGGACAGTCCTAATGTTGTTGGGATCTAGAAGGATAGAACTTTCTTTGCAAAGTCTCCCTTTGTTGGTTTATCGAACCCTGTATTCATAACTTCTTGGAGGAAGGTGCTCAGTTTTCTTAGACTTTCTTCTCTGTTGCAAAATGACAGGGCTCAAAATTACTTGATTTCAAATTTATACTACTTGCTCTGGAAAGCTGCAAAAGGCAGCAGGCAACAATTATTTATGCATTTACTCTTTCACTGCCCGTGCCCTATTACCTTCTAACTGGAACTGCAAATAACAAACACTTCACATGTGCCAGCCTTCACCATGATGGTAATCAGTAATATTTACTACTGCCACCTTTGCAGGTGTGTGCGTATGCATACATATATCTCTCTGTATATAGTTGGAAAAATTCAATTAAAAAATGGTTAGAACTTTGATTTTAAGATAGGATGCAGAGAAATACATTTTTAGCCTTAGGCCTACTGTCAAGATAATTTGAGGCCTAGGCGTTACAAGTCTTTCACTACTATACTTATTTGCAGAAAAATTCTTCTGGGAATATTTAGTAGATGAGGAATTCAGGGACAGTGAATGAGTCCTACATCTTGACATTTGCTACAGTATCTAGTAAATGTTCTGATTACCTTACCTGGCAATCTGTCAGCTTCCTCAAAAGGTATTTAAGGTAGATTACCACTGACGACACATATAGAGCAGAATTGCTAAAAATAAAATAAAAAAAAATTAAAATTTGATAGGCGGGTGGACAATTATGTCCCATACATGGCTAATATTGAATCCTACAATTTTAGCTCTAAGCTTCCAGATACAAGAAATAAAACATGATGGATAAATATTTCTCATTATTGGATGCAAATAAGTAAATCACTTTGACAAGAGCAACAAAGTTTTACTGATTAAAAAAATCTGAAATTAATTCATCACATGGATTTGTATGGGGAGAATATTGAGCTGCATAAAGTCTATCTCGCAGAGGAATTGTTTCTTAAAGCAGAGAAGTTCTTGGTATGACTATTTCATGTGTTAATACTTGAAAAAAAAGGTGCACCTGCTTGTCTATTATTAAAATGTAACTCAGCAGTCATCCTGAACAAAAAACGTCGCCTGGAAAGATTGTCACAACCTAGATGGGAGATGTCTGCCCAGAGAGTTACATAAACAAAGAGGAGTTGGAAAGACCTCGGCGTAATAGCAACAACAGCAAAAATAAACTCAAGCCAAAGGGCACCAAACAAAAGCCTCACCCGGGCAAGCAGCCAAGGGAAGTTACTCAGACCGGGCAGAACCTTTCCTGAGAGACCTCTGCTTCTATGGGGAAAGCTTTCCCCTCAACTCTGGAGTGTTTCTAGCCATTTTATCTAAGAATTCTGCCCAGGAAATAGTTGTCAGACTCCACCTCGCTCACCTCACCCTATCCAGACACCAGGTAAAACAGATCTCTCTACCTCTATTCCTTGGCACACACGGCAGCCTCTGGTTAAAAACCTCCACCTTCTTCCACCCTGCCCTCGCCCCCACGCTGGGCCAAAACCTACTTACCCGCCCCCCGGGTAGCCTCTGCTTAAATACCTCGTACTTCATGAAATCTTCCCTGATGGCACTAGTCCAGGTCAGGTGGCACCAGCTCAGTGAGTCTCATCCCTGGCTGTGTGTTACAATCACCTGGAATGCACTGGGAGCTTGCCGAGGCCCCATCTCCGCTTTCAGAGATTAAAGCTAGAAGGTTCCTTTTGAATGCTCTGGATGAGGCATAGGCATGTAGTATTTAAATTTCCCCAGGTGATAGCAATGAGCAGGAAATGGTATGAACCTCTGTTCCTTAGGATCTACTTGCTCTCCGGATGTCTATATCATGACGCTTACCAATTCAATGTACCCTAGTATTCATTTATTGAGCATTTACTATGGGGAAAGAATGATTTTGTAATAATGAGTAAAACAGGATTTCTATTTCTTTTAAGATTTGTATTTATTTATTTGAGACAGAGAGTGTGTGTGCACACATAAGCAGAGGGAAGGGGCAGGGGGAGAGGGAGAGAGAAAATCTCCAGCAGGGCAGAGGCTGACATGGGCTTGATTCCACAACACTGAGATCATGACCTGAGCTGAAATCAAGTGTCAGGAGCTCAACTGATTGAGCTTCCCAGGCATCCCCAGGATCTCTCTCTTTTTTTTTTTTTTTTTTTTAAGATTTTATGTATTTATTTGACAGAGAGAGACACAGTGAGAGAGGGAGCACAAGCAGGGGGAGTGGGAGAGGGAGAAACAGGCTTCTCACTGAGCAGGGAGCCCTGCATGGATCTCCCAGGGTCCTGGGGTCATGACCTGAGCCAAAGGCAGATGCTTAACGACTGAGCCACCAGGCGGCCCAGGATCTCTGTCTTTGTAGAGCTTACAGAAGAGCAGGGAGACAAATACTGAACAGGTTATTTATGATGAATAATTTAAAAGGGAGCTCTATAGGGTATAATGATCTGCTGTAAGAAAAACAGTGATCTAGTGTCATAGATTGTTTACATTCTGCACTTTCCTATTGGAAATATAAATATCACCCTTTACCATGTAACTTTGCAGTGTCCTTGCACATGAGGCTCTTTCCTGCTCCACTGATGTTGATCTTGGTCATGAGACTTGCTTGGGCCAATGGTAAGTTAATGAACATCATGGAACAGACATTTTGCCTGCTCCATGAGTTTAATATTTTGTGTTTCAGTGATCCACCATGAGGACCACATGCTCTAAGAGGTCTGTGCCCTAGGATAAATGCAAGTGTCTTAGACTTGAACCCAAGTCACAATGAAGAAGCAGTGCCTGCCATCCTTTGGCCTGATGCAGAATCTCCCCCAGGGGTCTCGCCTGGTTCCCGTAAACTATGGAGAACCTGCATTCTGGTTATTTTAAGTCACTGAGTTTTGGAGTAGTTTGTCATATAACATTACTGTGGCAATGGGTAAGTAATACACTAGCTTGGGGTATGGCCACACTGCATTTGCCTAAATAAGCCACATTTACCTTGTTCATCATTGTATTTCCTGTTCCTAACACACTGGGCGATATGTAGCAGGTGCTCAAAAAATATGTGTTGAAGGAATGAAAAGACAGTTCCTGACCTTTGTGATCTCATAGGCTACATGTAAAGCAGTTCTGTGAACAAATAGTTACAGTATGAAGTGATAAATGCAGTAATAGAAGAGCCATTCTAGCATAGAGGTAGAAAGGCTTCAACAGTGTGTTACCTACACCAAAGAGAAGTGTCAAAAACCAAGCACTCAGATTTAAACATAATATGAACCACTTATTCTATCATCAGAAGCTTTTATTAAACTTGCTGGTGCAAGCTGGGCTACTTTCAAAGTCACATAAATAGACTTATAGTTCCTACCATAAAGCAATAAACTGTGTGGTTAAAGATTTTCAACATATGTACCGAATAAAATGAGATATTTATAATCTATGTTGCATGCAAATTAAAAGGGCAGTGGACTGGAGGTAGGGTCTAGTGAAATGAAATACCAGAGAACAGTAGATTGGAATGGATGTTTACCCAAAAAAGGCAAGTTTTTGCTTTACGAACCAAAATAAGAACTCGAGAAACTGGACAGAGGGATGGGGAATGAGAGTTGGAAGGAGGAGAGGAAGACCATAGTGCAGGGAGAGTCTACTTGACCCATCCACCCTCTTTGCAGGTGGCCCTTTGAGATCTTATTAATTCTTAACTTGGTCAATGATGTCATGTGATGTCATTTTTTAAAGGGTGAAAGAAAAGTAATTAATTGATCAACTATTTATTAAATTGAAATATATTTGACATGTAATGTCAAATTCAAGGTGTGTTGTCATTCTTACATGGGTATTGCAGGGAGAGATACTAAAGAAAGGTTACCTATAATGAAGGTTATCTATAATGAAGAAAGAACAAGATATTTCCATAGCCAGTGACTCCTCTATCCTCTTTTTTTTCCTCTTTTTTAAAAAGATTTTATTTATTGGGGGTGCCTGGGTGGCGCAGTGGGTTAAGCCTCTGCCTTCGGCTCGGGTCGTGATCTCAGGGTCCTGGGATCGAGCGCCGCGTCGGGCTCTCTGCTCAGCAGGAAGTCTGCTTCCCCACCTTTCTCTCTGCCTGCCTCTCTGCCTACTTGTGATCTCACTTTCTCTGTCAAATAAATAAGTAAAATATTTAAGAAAAAAAAAAGATTTTATTTATTAATTTGCCTGAGAGAGAGCACAGCAGGGGGAGCTGCAGGCAGAGGGAGAAGCAGGTTCCCTGCTGAGGAAGAAGACTGATACAAGACTTGATCCCAGAACCTTGAGTCGAAGGCAGATGCTCAACTGACTGAGACACCCAGGCATCCCTCCTCTGTCCTCTTTCAGTCTTCCAAGGAAAATATTAAGATCTCTAATTTACTGAGGTCTCCTCTCACACTCTGTTTTTTTCTTGGGGATTAATGCCCTTTTCCTGAAATTTTAGCAGGATTTGAGGAAGCAGAAGGCTAAATGTTTTTTTTTGCACCAGAAATCCAAAATATGGTTCTCTATGCCTGACAATTGCAAACAACTTAACATTTCCCTAAACCAGGAAGTTGTTGAATAAATCAGGTGTATGTGTATGCTGAAATAATATGTAGGTACTAAAAATCATGACTTTAAAGATTATTTAAGGACAAGGAGAAATGCTCAGAATAGAAAGTGATTACAAAAGTCAGAATGTAGAATTCTCTTCATTATCTGACTCCCATATCAAAATGATAATAATTGTTAGTATATTTGGAGGGTGGGATTATAGCAAATTTACTTTATTTCATTCTTTTTGCAATTCAAGATTTCAGATTTTTTCATGTTTTATCATCAGAAAAAAAATTTTGAAAGAAGTTTATGCTAATCATTTCTTCATATCTACTTTTTTTAGAGAGACAATCTGTCCATTCTTGATTATAGATACTTAAATCTGTTGGTGAGTAAAGTGATCACAATTTGATTATTTTACTGTTCAATTTCCAGATGAATTGATTACATTTTTCTCAGAGCCTCAGCTTCCCACAACTTATATGCTTAGAAGTCTCCAGAATACCATTTCTTCTGGGACATTTTACTGCTTTCCACCACTTACTAGATAAATAAGAGAAGATAGTAGGATCACGGAAAGGTCTTCAGAATTGAGCACTGCTAACACAGAACACTTCTTTCAGTCACCCGCTCTTATGCATTCAGTTTCGCACAACTGAGTATGAAAAGCATTCACGTTTCATCTATATTAAATGTTGTAAAATACATTCTCAAAAGTCCCTGAGATGTACCTAACAGTCACACTAATAATACTTTAAAATAGCATGAACAAAGCAGGAAGTTGCATCCCTAAATAAGACAAGAGGTTGGGCTTAAAGTGTCACCACGGGACATTTCATTTATTTTGAACTTGTATGCAATTATTTGTTTTCAGATTTCAAGCAAAAAATTATAAAGGTAAATGTACTAACTTTTTAAATCTAGGTTGTTACTTTTCATAGCTCAAGTGAGAGGTTTATCTATAGTCAATCACCTTAAATGTCATGATGGTTCTTTTCCTCCTCCTCCTCCTCCTTCTTCTCCTCCTTCTTCTCTTTCTTCTTTTTTCAGAGCCTATTGTCCTTGCATACAAATCCAAGCTTCCTGCCATGTTATTCAAGATTCTGTGTTTCAGACGGTAAAGATAATGTTAAAGGAATGAACAGGGTCTTGGTGGGATGGCCAGAGATGACCTCTTCCATGTGAAAGATAAGAATAGTGTAGGGGTGTCTGGCTGGTTCAATTGGTAGAGTATGAGATTCTCAATGTCTGGGTCACGAGTTAAGTCCATTTTGTGTGTAAAGCCTACGGAAAAAACCAAACAATAGTATGGAGAAGAATAAGAGAGTCTGTGATGTGGTGGAGCTTGGTGTTTTCAAGGAATGGAAGGAAAACCACTGTGGTTGAAGCATAGGTAACAAGGGAATGAATAGAGAATCATTCAACCTGTGATTGGAGAAGTTGTGACTTTTCCACACAACCAAGACCTCTGATGTGGACATTACTGACTCTTGTGTAAAGTGTTGGTCCAATGCCCTGTGTTCATAGGAGCCAATGCCACATGGCTCCTCCTGCCAGCTTTGTGCCCAGCAAGTTGGCACTACAGTGGGTGAGCAGGAGACACTGTGATGCACTCCGGTTCCAGGACAGAGTTCTGTGGAAAAACCTTCCCTGATGATTCAAGACAACTTTAGACTCAGAGCTACTTCTTACAAGCCTGCAGGATTATGCTGCTCCAGACTCTGACAAGGAGAAATTTAGAGATAACCAGAAAACAAATCAAAACAAAACAAAACTATGACTCATTCAGTAAGCACACAATCCAGTTTGTGAGAAATTCATGGATTTTCCCACGGAGGGAAAGGATGAAGAATAGGAGACATGGGGAAAGAAACCATTAATGTCCATATCGTCCACTTAACTGTAAATCTCATTAAGAAAAGGAGGATGGTGGGGCACCTGGGTGGCTCAGCAGATTAAGCCTCCGCCTTCGACTTGGGTCATGATCTCAGGGTCCTGGGATCGAGCCCCACATCAGGCTCTCTGCTCGGTGGGGAGCCTGCTTCTCCCTCTCTCTCTGCCTGCCTTTCTGCCTACTTGTGATCTCTCTCTCTGTGTCAAATAAATAAATAAAATCTAAAAAAAAAAAAAAAAAAAAAAGAAAGAAAGAAAAGAAAAGGATGATGGCCAGGTTTGCTTACTGTCATATTGGTGAAGTCTAGAAGAGTGCCTGGTACATGGCAGGTACTAAAATAGTGTTTGCGGAATGAATGAATAAATAGCTGATTGCAGGTCTAAGAAGACAGGAGGTGAACCTGGAACATCTTGCTAGGCTGGAAAGTAAGGAAGTGATCTGCAAATGCATGGGCTTAACAAAAGCATCCTGCTTGAAGAGACTTTCACTAGCCAGAACAGAGGCAATTTTAAGCATCAAAGTAAATAAGGACAGTGATCCAGGAAATAAAATAGAAACCTAGGAGTCTATATTGGTAATAATTAGAGAGTTTAAAAAACTGGGGAAAGGGAGAGCTTTTCCTTAGAAGGTAATTCACAGATAAGTGTGAGTGGGGTAGGAGAATTGGAAATTCACTATTTTTCAGTTGTCATGATAATTTGGGCAAGGATCATCAATAGATGCTAAATCTGGGGGAAGAATGTGATGAAGAACAGGTTATAACTGTGAACATATAAATATATATTCTTCACATGACTAACCTTCAGAATGCTTATTGGTTGCAATAAGTGCCAGCTAATGATATGACTGAGACGAAATGCCATCTAAATACAATGTGTGATCTTAGACTGGATTCTGCACTGGAGGTATAAAAAAAAAAAAAGAGCTTTTAAAGGATTTTATTGGCACAACCAACAAAATGGGAATATGGACTGCTTAGATAAAAAGTACAGTATCAGGGTTAAATTTCCTCAAGTTGGTTACTGTACCATGGTTCCATAAAGCAATAGCATTATTCTTAGGAAATACGTACTGAAATGTGAAGGGATAAAGGGACGTAATAGATGCAACCTATCCTAGAGAAGTTCAGAAGGGAAATATTATACATACCACATGCATACAGATAAAGAAAGAGATGACAAATATGGCCAATGTTAAAATTTGTGTATCCAAAGAAGGGTGTTATGCTCTGTATTATTTTTGCAACTTTTCTGTGAGTTTGAAATTATTTTCAAATAGAAGTTTAAATAATGTAGCAAATGCATAATACAAAACAAAATAAGGTCAGAAAGGGTACAAGTCAAGTATTGACCAGAGGAAATGAGAGAACAAGGAGGTCTTAAAGTCAGGAGAAAACAAACGAACAAAAACCCAAAAAACTTCAGGAGCAAAGATGAGAAGGGAAAGTAAAGGCATAAGGGAGAAAAGAGTCCCGTTTAGCTAAAGGGTATGAAATTATAGAGATAAATCAACAATTGTAATTTGGAGATATTTTGTGAGAGGATATCTTGAATATCCAACTGCATATTACCAACTCAAATTCATGCAATTATATTATTAATAATGCATTCTGTCCTAATGTATGATAAATTTCAATAAAGGCCATAAAGGAATTTTTGCTAGTATGATTTCAGAGAACAAAAGATTATTTCCAGCTCTTTCTAAATCTAAACAAAAAACAATCAAATAAAAAAAATCCAAATATGCTGCTCATATATTTAGCTATGAAACCGAAACCCACGTAAGGCCGCTCAGAAAATTAAAAACAACAACACAGAGGCAAATTATTACAGCAAGCTTTGGAATTCAAATTCTCTCAAAAATTTCATTTTCTACAACTATTTGTTAAATTGCTGAGAAATTATTTGAAAAAAGTTCTGCATGTGCTGATCATCGGCAGCTCTTTTCTTTTCTCAAGTTACTTGAGCCTGCACGATCAATCCTTTATTCAGCTTTTAAATGAAAAACGAATTCTCATCTCAAGCCTCCTCTCTTTTAGCTGAGAGCTCCTTTGCAGCATGCAAACTACTCCAGTTAGCCAGCTGCATGCTGACTCCTCTACACTCTAGGCAAGGAACACATTCTGCCTGGCCCTGGTGGGAGTTATCAATTGACCCAAGGACACAATGTTTCACAAGATCAAAGGCAGTGGTGAGGTCAAGGGGGCTGAGGCTGGCACAGCCAGGAGGCTTAGCTCCTGAGGAGGGTGTAATTGGTAGCTTTGTGTTTCAATAGAGTGAAGTGGGTAAAAGCCGGATTAGAGAAGGTCAAAGAGAGAATTGGAGGAAAGAAACTTGGGGGAACTGGTGTGAACTTTAGCCTAAGAAGAATGACTTAACCAAAAGAACAAGGTTAAGGGGAGAAGTAATCAAAGCCCGTGGAGTCCACAGAGGATATTGTACTCTCCTGGGATGTAACTCAGGGTCTGGGCAAGATGGATGTAAGGGAAATGCATTCTAACCAGATGAGGGAGTTGAAAATAAGGGCTACAGGAAAAGCTACTGATTATGAAACAGAGTTGGGAAAATCAGACCTGGAGAAGTTGAATCCAGCAGAGTGTAATAAGAAGGGCATTTAAATCCATATGTCAGAGTGGTTAATGGATTAGAAGCTGTGAAAAGTACAAGTGGGACAAGGATAAAAGAGGAAAGAGTGTTGCTAAAGAAAAAGGAACAGAGGCTTCCAAGAGGAAATATTTTATGTTAAAAACAGTGGCTAAGCCAACAAAAGGGGCTCAGCACAATGTTCTTTTATATAGGTGCCTGTAAGATTTGTTATTTTAAAAAGTTTTAATCACAGAATATTTGTTTCATAAAAAGATGGTGTTTAATATACATAAAAAAACAGAAGGTATATTAATAAAATGAGTACTCATAAACCTACCACCCTAGCTAAGAACTAGAACATTATCAACACTACATAAAAGGAAAGCCTAAGTTTCCTTCCTTCCTCTGCCTCTTTGCACAGAGGTACTGTGAATTCACAAATATGGGGCTTAACCACTCCTTTTTTATTAAAGATTGTATTTATTTATTTGCCAGAGAGAGCATGAGCAGGGGAGGGGTCCAGGTGTCCCTAACCATTCCTTTTAAAAATACGTTTCCCCTATATGTATCCATCTCTTAACATGATATTGTTCAATTTTCCATCTTTTTAAGCTTTATAGGTATGATCCTGAAGTTCCACTCTATGTGGTTATATATACTTTATCACCAATGTTTACGTTTTTTATTAGTCAAGGTTCTCCACAGAAGAGACCCAGATATTACACATGGATACACAAAATTTAAGGTAAAAACATATTTTATGCTTATTTATATTATGTTACATTTATATTAATTTATATTAAAAAATAGACACATCTTGGGGCACCTGGGTGGCTCAAGGGTTAAGCCTCTGCCTTCGGCTCAGGTTATGATCTCAGGGTCCTGGGATCGAGCCCCACATCAGGCTCTCTGCTCAGAGAGGAGTCTGCTTCCTGCCCCATGAGCTCATGTCCACTCAGTCACCACTTTATCATTTCCTCATTCTCCTGTCAATTGACCCTTAGGTGTTTCCATTTCTCTGGTGTTATAAAGAAAGCTGCACTAGACATTTGTGTGCACATCCCTTTGAGCGCAAATGCAAGAGTTCCTCAAGACTATAGGAATGGAATGGATAGTAGACAGAGTATGTAAATTCAACTTTAAAATGTTTGCTACAGTGATTGTATCAATTTACATTTCTCTCAATACATCTAAGTAGGCAGAGTTGTGCTTTCAGTATTCAAGTTCCAAAAAACGGGGTTAGATACATGAAAGCAGTTAAATTCATTTGACAATTTGATCTGTATCCACTCTCTCCCCCCTTATACAACCATACTTACCCCTAGACTATTTAGAAGTTGGAATGAGAAGTAAGGCAAGTTTGATGAGATGGTTTAATAGAGACATTGTAAACCATTCCTTCCTGCAGCAAGTATTTATTGAGCATATGCTATGTACCCAGCACTGTGCTGTGCATAGAGGAGGGCACATAATAGATGCCCCATCTATGGTTTCTAAACTAAGAATCTGGAAGGGAAGTGGATGGATTAATAGGCAATTATAACAGTGCTAAAACGAAGTTAGTATACAAGATGTCATTCACGTGCGTTTGCCACATGAGACAGTTTAGTTCTAAATGACCCGCTCCTTAGAATAATAAGCATTGATTTCTAGGGTAGTGGTTCTTAGCCTGTTGTTTCTTTGCTGCATATTTGTTAACAAGTATATTTATTAAAGGATGCAAGATCTTTCCTTTGCATAATTCATTTTCTGCAGCTACTCTTCATAATCAGGTCTTCGCAGTCTGTAATAAGCGTCTTTATAGGAATGCATGACTATAAAAATAGGCTAAAATTCAATACACAGAAACAGTGAGCTTTAGACCAGCTACCAGGAAGATTTATTTTAGCAATATAGCTCTATGCGAGGCTGATGCCTGGTACTTTTTATCCAGCTTACAACATTTTATCTCCTTATGTTGGCCAGAGTTAGTCCTAAGAGTAGGATTCATCTTTAGAAAACCTTAAGTGTCAATAAACACACTGGTCTTACAGAAGACTCCAGACCCACGATTCTGAGTATGGCACAACATCCCCAGAACATAACACCTCCTTCAGGCTCCATACTTTACTGTCAGTTTGCCTGTCTCCTTCTGGGAGTAACACAAGGTGTCACAGGACTTGCAATGGCACCACAGAAGGTGGGAGGAAGGAGTGGGTAGAGCAAAGAGCTGAAAGCAGGGCCATTGAAATGTGCTAATCTTTTGAGTCTTTGGCTGTCTCCCCCTGCCCTACTTTTCCAGAATGCTGATAGCCGGTCATGTGATGTCTTTTCACCAAATTCCCTTGCACCACCAGGCAATTAGACAATTTTTGGAAAAACATAATCCTTCCAGAGACGAGATCTCATACTGATGATATTTCTTTCTCACCAAAAGCCTTGTTTACTTCACAGCTAAAAATCTTCCAGTTTAGCTCCTAAGTGGACAAGTCATGCCCACGTATGTCACACTTCCAATAGTGGGCAAGTCACACAAACGCTGAGCTTCTAATCAGCAACTTCGGAATCGCCAGCCTTAAATGTGAATGGTCAGCTAAGGATCACTATATATTTGAGGAACTCATCTGACATTAAAGAGAAAAACAAACAAATAAACAACAAAAAAAGGACCCGTAAAAAACAGATGATGCAGAAGAAAACAAACAAAAATCTATATTTAATATCTTCAGAGCAATAAAAGATACTACCTCTATAAAACAAACATAAGAGGCTATAAAAAATCAAGGAATTAGAAAGAGCCCTTAAAATTAGAAATATGGTAGCAGAATAAACAATTCAATAAAAGGATTGGAGAATGAAATTGAGGAATGCTCAGAAAACAGAACAAAAAGAGACAGAAAATGGAGGAGACTGGAGGAAATTAGAAAAATCAATGCAGAACATCTAACATCAAACTAAGAAAGAAAAATTAAAAAGGTGGGAGATTACCTTATTATTATTATAAGACGTTATAAAGAACTTTCCAGCTATACAGTTCTTTAAAGAAAAAAAGGGATCTTCTTTTTTTTCCTTCTTAGGAGGCTGCTGGGAGATACATTCAAGCAAAGTAAGGGGTAAACAAAGAAAGAGCAACATCAAGAAAAATGAGTATGCATCGAACATGAGAGAAGCAAGAAAGGGAAGCGCTAGGAAATTCTATGAGGAGAAGTTAAACATCTGGAAATACAAGAGAGTTAGAGAAAAAAGAAGAAGCAATGACTAACTTTTTAGGAAAAGTACTATACATGAAAGGAAATATAAAAATAGCTTCCTTTTTGACTCAATCCAATACCTGCATAGTTATAATAATAGAGAATAAAGATTGTGAAAAAACAGGACTGGAGGAAGAGAGGACAGGAAGTAAGGATGAGTGGAGATCATGATGCAGGAGAGTTGAAGTCTCAGCCACCATAGTAAGATCAACGTACATCTAAAACTGATGAACCAAGAAGTAGCAGGATAAGCATAATATGGAAAAATATGGAGGCACCTGGGAGGCTCAGTCGGTTAAGTGTCTGCCTTCAGTTCAGGGATCCTGCAATTGAGCCCTGTGTTGGGGGCTGGGGGATTCTGATTCTCTCTGCCCCTCACCCTACTCCTACTTGTGTGCTATCTCTCAACCTTCCTCTCAAATAAATAAACAAACAAACAAACAAATAAATAAATAAATAAGATCTTAAAAAAAGAAAAACATGGAATGATACATCAGAAGAAACCTATCAAAGAGCAGAGAGAGGTGGACTCTGAGGAACGGTCTTAGGGAGACAGGAAATGTTGGAGCAGGGGCTGCTGTGTTAACCATAAGCCCTATAAACTTCATGTTTACTGGGTCAAAGGATTTGATAATTTTTGAGGCTTTTAAAATATATTAATCAGTTTTCTCCACAGCTCACTGGCAATGCAGAGTGTACCATTTTCCTTACAATGTACAATGTACATTTTCCTCAATGTGGGGTACCCCCTCAAGTTTTTCCCCATCTGATGAGTAACATCATTTTTAAATTCGTTTAAAAATTTATTTTAGGACACACACACACGCATATATTTGGGATGGATGGGCAGAGGAAGAAGGAGGGAGACAGAATCTCAAGCAGGCTTCATGCTCAGCATGGAGCCCGACACAGGACTTGATCTTCTGACCCTGAGATCATGATCTGAACCAAAACCAAGAGTGGGACACTCCACTCACTGAGTCACCTAGGTACCCCTAGACTTGATATTTTGTTTTATTTTATTTTACTTTAATTATTGGTAGTGCCTTAGACAAATAGGATACATCTATGATAAATGATTCAAGCCTAACATAAGTATGCAGATTGAAATATGATGGTGACTTTTTAATCTTTTTATTTTCTATCCCCTTGCCTAGGAGTAACCAGAGTTAACAGATTTCAGTTCATTTTCTTTAGATTATATGTGTGTGTGTACACATTTATGTACATTTATATATATGTATATACAATATTACATTTATGTATATAAACATACACTATATGTAAATCTTATTTTTATATAAATGGAATTATATAATCCATGATGTTTTACAAATTGCTTTCTAAGCTTGACTATATCTTGGAGATCTCCCCAAGTCAAGTTTTAAATTTTTTAAAATTTTTTAAGGTTTTATTTATTAATTTTTCATAGAGAGAGCACAAGCAGGGGAATAGCACACAGAACAAGTGGAGGGAGAAGCAGGCTCCCTCCGGAGCAAGGAGCCCAATGTGGGACTCGATCCCAGAACCTTGGGATCATGACCTGAACCTAAAGCAGATATTAATCAACTGAGCCACCCAGACACCCCCCCCCACCTTTTTTTTCCCCCAAGTCACATTTTTTAAACAGTATTTGCTCTTACACATTTCAAACAATGTGCTGAGGTCAATCCATGGACCCCTATGAGGTAGGTGGACCCCTACCTCATACTAGTTGTGATCATTTCACACATGCACCAAGACGGTGTGAAAAGTTTATAGTACACACATTGAGGGTCTCTGGCAAGGGCAAGGCAGGCGCTCAAGCTGGTCTGACGTTCTGCCTTGAGAAGGCAGAGAGGGAGGCTTTATGGTGGTCATGGGGTGTGGCTGGGGTACAGTTTCCCAGACCCAGTCTGTGGCTTGCATGTTCTGAATTCGCTGCTGGTGTCAAAGGAGGAAGCACTGGGCTTTCTTATCAGCTTGCTCAGCCATGGGGTAGGGAACAGGGGAGGGGTGGGCTTTGAAAACTGTCAGCAAACATAAAAAATGGAGTCAGACTCTTTATGACACAGTATTTGCTATTCCTTGAGAGCTTAGTTACACAGATCCTTTTTACTCTTGGAAAATGATCTTCCTGATTTCAAAAAAGTATATTGAGTTAAGTGACTGACAAAGGTAATGAGGTGGTGTTTTTTGTTGGTTTTTGATGTCCCATGCATGACAGCCATGCTCCTCTGGCAAAAGAATGGCAGTGACAAGCCACCGTCACGCTGGCATGCGTAGCAGCATTCAGCACCATTGAGAGTCTCCATCTGGAGAGGCCAATGTCCTCGTACTCCTCTGGCGCAGGTCTTATTTTATTGCTTTGTGCAAACCAACCGGCCTCATTCCTGAGAGTCCATTGTGCCGGCATGGCTGTGCCCAGCTTCCCAAGGTGACAAGTGTTGCTTCAAGCTTGTTTTCCATGTGCCTCTGCATGGCTTTCTCGGTCTCTTTAATGGAAGTGAGTTAGAGTCTGCTTTGGTCCCAGGAGGAGGACTCATCTCTGGGTCTTCCCCCCCTCCGAGTTCTGTAGTCACAGAGATTAAAGGTGGAAGGAAGCCTTCTATTTTTCCAATCTCAGAACCACAGAACTATTGTCTACTCAGCAAGTGTAAAGGGCTAAGCGACAGTATCCAGAAGGCATGCCGACTGAGGCTTAATCACTGAATTTTGGGTAAAAGCTTGAAAATGGCCTGTTGATAGTACATAATAGCCAGAACAATTATTCTCTCCCTTGCAAAGAGTTGTAATTAACATGGAAATGTAGAAGAAAAGGCTGAGTTGTGAACAGAAGGGCTAAGGCATGAAGAGCTTGGCTTCCCCAGAAGCACTAAGAGCACTAGGAAGTGTTTAGGCCCAATTTGACATTTGAGATCAAGCAGATTAAAGCCCATGGTTTTTTCCACCTGGCATAATCCTAGCCCGTGGAAGCCACAGTTAATAATTATTTCCCTGAGCCTAGAGAGAGTTCCACAATAGAATACCTTTTATCCTGGCAAACCAAGCATGTATTGTGGCCAGCGTTTTCAAAGCTGGCAGACAAAGGTTTGGCCTGCTCGGGGTGAAAATGTCTTTGGCATGACAAGTGCTTTTGTTCTCTTGTCCTCTATCACTTTCTGACCACCTTTGCAACACTAATTTCTCGAATCCACTGTGCTTTTGCGCTTCAGGCGGACTTTGCACTTGGAGGAACTTAGGGGCCAGTGCAGAAGTAAGGAGGGTTCTTATGACCGAACATGTTAAGGACATATCAGCCACAGGTGCACCGTGGGTCTTGTCTTGCCTTATTCAGTCAAGTGTCTTGGGAACCTGAAGTGCTGATAGACTGAAGGCTAAGGATTCGGTCACTCACGAATGACAACAATGCGCAATCACCCCACACATAAGAAGTTAGAATCTGAGGCAGACCCACAGATGAACGTGGGCACCTGCTCTGTCCAGGGTGCTGAGCCAGGTGTGAGGGGACATTCAAAGCAAAGTTGACAAGATGGCAGACAACGCTCCTAGAAAAAAAAGTTCTCTGCCAGAGTTTCTGCCATTGACTCACTGTTAACAAACCACAGGCACTGGCTTGTCACTCTTTAAAGATAAACTTTTGCTCAGTTACTTTTCCTAGAGGTAAGTCTTTGAGGACAGGTACTAACCCACTGATTATTGCAGCTTCTTCCTGGAGTTGTAAGAAAAGGTCACAAATACCATCAAATAAGATAATGTGTGTAAAGCACAGCACTGTGCTGGGAACATAGTGCTTAGTTAACCGTTGTTATCATGTACTTAAAGATATTTGTTTGATTCCTTCCATTTCATACATGTACGTCTTCCTTTCCCACTCATGTCCCTCGTCCATTTCTTTCCTCTCCCCTTTCCTCTCACTGACAGATCTTGATATTATTGTTGGTTATCTCTCTACACAGATGCTCTCTCTTGTTTACTCGGCCATAAGCTCTTGAGGATAAAACCTGTGTTTCTTATCTCTACTCAAATCGCCTAGCACACTAGCCTCACTGGTGGTTTGATTTAGACACATCAGAAAGTGGCCTGTAAATACAATATCTTATCCCTAGAAGGGGTTACTTCTCAATGGGAAATGCCCTCCCCATTATATTTTTACTCAGTTTAAAGTGAGGCTAGATACTAAGTGCAGAGTTCCTAAGTATCACCACCTTGCCCTGCCCAGAATGTGTAAAAAGATGTAGGGAAGGGAGGAGCCAGGCATATGTGTTCCTAAGCAACTGATATCACTCTTTACCTGTATTTTTTTTTAAGATTTTATTTATTTATTTGACAGAGAGAGATCACAATTAGGCAGAGAGGCTGGCAGAGAAAGAGGAAGGGAAGCAGGCTCCCCGCTGAGCAAATAGACCAATGCGGGGCTCAATCCCAGGACCCTGGGTCCATGACCTGAGCTGAAGGCAGAGGCTTTAACCCACTGAGCCACCCAGGTGCCCCTTTTCCTGTATTTTATGGACTTCAAACCTGACCACACAGCCTTCCTGAGGAAGCTTGTAGCAAACATATGGGAGGAGGATGGTTTGTTTGGGAGCTTTCTCTCTGCTGCCTGAACTCAGAAAAAGATTTTCTAAAATCATGGACTTTTTGGCTAAAGGATTGACCCCCTGCAGGTAATACACGCCCAGAGAAAAGTCTTGGGCAGGAGTCCTTAAGAAAGATGCAGACGTATTCTTTCCCTTTTCTGAATAAGAAAGAGATGATAAAGGAAAATGCTTCATAGAGATAGAATTTTCCTCTGGAGGAGGAAATACCACTCATTGGTCATTATTCCTGGGTTCTGGTGTTTGGGTATCAGTCACTGACTCCAATCCTCTTTTATCGGAGTCTCTTCCTCTCTATGTTCCAACCTGATTGAAGCACTCATTGCGTCTCTCCGAAGCATGCTTCCTATCCAGACCTTCAGATTCCAGGTACCCACTATGGTTCCTCACCATGTCCAATGACTTCTCCCTCATCCTACTGCATCAGTCACATCCATCAAATATTGTCTTTCTCTTGTAACATTTGTTCAGGCCCTGATTGCTGACTTGAAATTCATGCAGAGTATTCCTTGGGCCATTCCAAGGCCTAGGCTCTGTTGTATAACACATTATTTCCATTTTAACAAGTTTCTCCTGGGAACGCAATGGTTCAAATCTAATAATTCTTTTTTTTAAAGATTTTTTAAAAAAGTTTATTTGACAGACAGAGATCACAAGTAGGTAGTGAGAGAGAGTGGGAAGCAAGCTCCCCACTGAGCAGAGAGCCCGATGCAGGACGGGGCTCGATCCCAGAATCCTGGGATCATGACCTGAGCCAAAGGCAGAGGCTTTAACCTGCTGAGCCACTCAGGTGCCCCTCTAATAAACAATTCTTAATGGTGAAATTTTCAGGCATAAACACAGACTAGTGGGAATGGTCTATCTGGGTAGGGAAGGAGATGGAACTCGAGACTTCGGTGTTCCATTTCTCACATCAGAGCAAAGCTTTACTTTGTAACCCTCAGTTACCATTACTGAGAAGTACCCTAGTGTGTTGTGAGAATGATTTTCTGGCTTGGGCATCAGGAAACCTGAGTTCCAGTTCTGTCGCTGTATGGCTGTGATATTAGGAAAGTCTGGGTCTGAGCTTCTCGTCTCCAAAATGAATATGAGAGATTAGGTAATCTGCAAAGTTCCTTTCAGCTACGATTCTATGAGCTTCTGATACAGAGCTTCATAGGATTTGATTTAAACATGGCAGTAGGAGATAATCAAATGGTACTTAGAGAGGAAGGATGGATGAATATGAAATGCCACTGTAAATCTGATAGTTTTGTTGGCTCTGTGAAAGGCAACTTCAGAGGCAGTCCTTTCCTCAGCAGCTCTAATTTGTATGGAACTTCTGTTGCTGAAGTAGAAAAACTCAGTGCAAACACTTTCAATTAAGTTAAATGACTTCATGTTCTGTTAAGTTCAGGCTGGCTAGGAATTTCATGACTTTCCCTGACTTTATTACAATAATGCTTAGCACTAGGTTCACATGGGTGATGTCTACTCGACAGTATTTTCATAATTGTACAGCTATCATCAAATTATGTTGATTCATGGCTGAATGAAAAATGACAGTGAATAGCATAATTGTGAAATTTCACAAGGCACTGACATTTGTGTTTAAAGCACAGAAAATTTAGCAAGTATGACTACTACAATGGAAGTGCAATTGTGAAGACTTCATGGAAAAGTTCACGGATTCAAATGTAATTAAGCATGAATTAAACATGATGAGCTACAGGGCTAATTCCTGCACGGCGAAGCTACATTATGGAAATCTGCTTCAGAAATATGACCAGCTCCTTTTTTAACATATGTCAGATGCCTAACATATGGTCTCCTAAGGCCTCCAGCATACCTTGGGTGATCCAGGGCAGTCAGCGTATGCTTGGCACTGTTGAAGGTCTAGCTTATTGAGCCAAGAAACTAGGGAACATAATGGGAAATCAACCCATGCTTGTCAGAATCTCTCTGCTCCTTTAGAACAAGTATTATAAATTCAAAGAGAAATTTGAGCCTTTGTAGGATATAGTGCTTTCTTCTGCTTTTCATGCTGGTGCAATGAACAACAAATCATGAATATAGACTAATGCCTACTTACAATTAATTATAGAGATGATGACGAAGTAAAGAGGGAGATTTCATAAGCCACACCTATAAACAAAATAAACTGCTTGACAACAATATACTTTGCTTTGGCTGAGGAACTCAGACAATCTGGGAAAGAGCTTCCTATACTATCTCCCTTTCCCCGACTTCTCTTGCCACTTTTCCCCAGCTTCTTTTGTACCCTTCCCTCAACCTCAAAGAGAAAGAGTAAGAAAGTAGGAATCTGAAAGGTAAAATTACAGGCTCAAATCTTTCATTGACTGCTATGATCTGCTTCCTTTGGTGTCAGTTTCCTTATATGTCACATTAGGATAATTACATTACCTTTCCTGACTGACAGGGCTCCTAAGTGAATGTGATGTTGTGATAAAGGCAGAAGTCTTTCATCTATATCCATATATTCTTCCATATCTATCTCTATCCACATCTATTACCTAAATAGAAGACACACTTGTGCTTGGCTCTGTTTTTGGTCATATCCCCAATGGACTATGGGAGGTGATGATCAGAATAATAAAAATAACAACATCGATGATAACCATTTATTACATGTACTGTGCCAGGCACTTTATAAACACCTTATACTTGCTTTTTATGTTTATGTAGAGAATTTAATTATATGATATGATTCTTTCTGAATCCTGGAACAGTGAAGAGTCAGAAGACTAAAAATGTCTAAAATTGAATAGCTAGTTTTTCTTTTTAAAACAATGTACTTTTCTGGCCATAATTACTAAAGTGAGATACATTTCTCCTTTATCAGCAGTGGTCTGTGGTCTTTGTGTTAAAAGCTGTGGCTATATCCAGTCCCAATGAAAGATCTGGGGGAATATTAGGTCTTTTGTTGTCAGATCTCATAGTACTACAAAGGAAGTTTCTCCACCCAGCCCTTTTTGTTTTCCCTCAAACCCAAGTACACCCAAGTGACCCCTTTCAGTTTGAAAGAGAGAAGTTTGGAACTTGAGAAGCTCACTGCCCACAAATGGTGAAGGAGACTAATAACACAAACAGCTCTTAGGCCTACTTTAGATAAATAACAATGACAGATCATTAATGGAAGTTCAGGCATGTCTTAGAGGTTAATGTGAATGAGCACAGAGATGTCCTTTTGCAGCATAAATTTCAGTGCCTCTGACAGAGACAGGATCTGCCACCTGTGACCCTGTAAGATGGTTGTTTTTTAAAGTAAAATCTTCCTTAAGGTTATAAGGGTTAGATGCCTCTTTTTAGCAGCCTTAGGCAATGTAGGTGGGTGGGAGAGGGGATTCTGTTGATCAGCACGTTCTCATCATCATGTACCTGGAGAACATCAGTTGGAACTTCAGTTTCCACTGCATGCAGTATAGTCTCTTCCACGCATGGGTCTAGGCCCAAAGATTTCAAATAGATGAAAATGCAAAGAAAATGGACTTGAATCATTCCCAATTGAAATAAAAATAAGAAGCAAAGAAAGAGTTACTATAATGTGTTTTTTAATCCCAAATTGCCTGTCTATCCTGATATGGGTTGCAAAAACCAGAAATATAGTTTGAACCAGCGAGGTCCTTAACTTGGCATCATATGAGCAGTTTTTCCCTATTAGCTTGGAATCTGAAGCCGACTGTGCCCATACTTAGCTTTCTATGTGCCTGCACAGCTCTGGGATACAAATCATGAAATCCTCTGCTGATCATCTCAGTTATCATTTATTTATTGAACATTAAGTTCTTATTCGAATATTATCTAATTTTTCTAGCATTCTCTTTGTATGAGATACTCTCCTAAGCATTTTATATGTATTAACTCATGTATGTCTCCCAAAAATCTTTTGAAGTAGGTATTATACATATCCAAATAATATATTATTAAAAGTCATAAGGGTGTTCTTTAGATTGTGAATCATTTGTATGACATGCTAGGAAGTTTTATTGTTTCCTTTATAGTATGTCTTTTAAGGAATAAAAGCAGAGAAGAACTCTGGAGGATATATTTAAGAAGGAGAGACAATGGGATATTTAGGAGTCCAGTGCTCTACTTTCAGGAAAGTAATGATGAGAACCCAACCATAGTGATAAAAGTGGAGACAGACCAGAGTAGAGCTGTTAAGTACTTAAGAGGCAGAATCAATAGTGTTTGGGGACCAATTGGGTGTGAAGGACAAAGGAGAGTCAGTGGTGGACTCTCAGGCTCCTGCTTTGGGTGACTAGGGGTGATCCAAAGAGTGATCAGGGACAGGCTTATCAAAGCAAGCATTTTTGTGAGGAAGCATATTTATTCAATTTGGGATGGGATGAAATAGAAAGTTCTGGGAATTCCAAATAGAAATTTTATGAGATTTTTGGGCAAAGTAGTCTGGAACTAAGGAGATCATTGTTGCTATTTGAAAGTTCTATATGGATTGGGGCGCCTGGGTGGCTCAGAGGGTTAAAGCCTCTGCCTTCGGCTCAGGTCATGATCCCAGGGTCCTGGGATCGAGCCCCGCATCAGGCTCTCTCCTTGGTGGGGAGCCTGCTTCCTTCTCTCTCTCTGCCTGCCTCTCTGCCTACTTGTGATTTCTCTCTGTCGAAGAAATAAATAAAATCTTAAAAAAAAAAAAAGAAAGTTCTATATGGATAAATGGTCTGTGATGGCTGGTATGGGTGAGATTTTGTAGGTAATGTTACACTTTGAGAAGAGAAAGGGGGCAGAAGGACAGACATCAGCAAAAGAGACTGCAAGGGAATGGAGAGGGGAGAGAATAAAACGGGGCAAGATTAGTTGCACAGAAGCCAAGAGAAGAGAAAGTGGCTGATATTTTCAAATGCAGTAAGTTAAATAAAGAGAGAGAAGTGTCCATTTGATCACAAGCACGTTGTTGTTGATCTGGTGAGAGCTGGTTCACTTGTACCAAGTAAATAGGAGGTGACAAAGTAAAAAGCTTTGAATGCAGGCATACCTCAATTTATTGCACTTTAATTTACTGCACTTTGCAGAAGCTGTACTTTTTTACAAATTGAAGGGCTGTGGCACCTCTATACTGAGCAGGTCTATTGGCACAAATTGTCCAACAGCATTTGCTCACTTTGTGTCTCTATGTCACACTTTGGTAGTGTTCACAATATTTCAAGGTTTTTCATTATTATATTTGTTATGGTTATCTGCAATCAGTGATCTTTGATGTTACTCCTGCAATTGTTTTGGGGTGCCACAAACTGCACCCACATAAGATAACAAAATTGATTGATAAATGTTGTGTATGTTCTGGCTGCTCCACCCACCAGTCATTCTCCCATATTTCTCCCTCTCCTTGGATTTCCCTATTCCCCAAGACACATTTATATGGAAACTAGACCAACTAATAACCCTACAAGGATTTCTAAGTGTCCAAGTGAAAGGAAATTTCATGCGTCTCTCACTTTAAATCAAATCTAAAAATTATTAAGCTTGTGAAGAAGGCATGTTGAAATCCAAGACAGACCAAAATCTAGGCCTCTTGCACCAGTTAGCCAAGTTGTTAGTGGGGAAAAAAAAAGTTCTTGAAGGAAAGTAAAAGGGCTACTTCAGTGAATGCACGAATGATAGGAAAGTGAAACAGCCTTATTATTGATATGATTTGAGTGGTCTGGTGAGAAGATCCAAACAACCACAATATTCCCTTAAGCCAAAGCCTAATCCAAGAGCTGGGCTTCAACTTGCTTCAATTCTAGGAAGGCGGAAAGAGGTGAGGAAGCTTCAGAAGAAACGTTTGAAGCTAGGAGATGTGATTTCATGAGGCTCATGAGGTTTAAGGAAAGAAACCATTTTCATAAAATAAAAGTGCCAGGTAAAGCAGCAAGTATTGATGTAGAAGCTGCGGCAGGTTCTCCAGAAGATGTGGCTAAGATTGTTAATGAAGATGGCTATACTAAATAACAGATTTTCAATGTAGACAGAACACCCTCCTATTCAGAAAAAGATGCCATCTAGAACTTTCAAAGCTAGAGAGGAGAAGTCAAGGCCTGGCTTCAAAAGTTCAAGGGACAGGTGACTCTCTTCATAGAGGCTAATGCAGCTGTTGATTTAAGTTGAAACCATTGTTATTGGCCATTCCAAAATCCTACGGCCTTTAAGAATTATGCTAGATCTATTCTGTCTGTGCTCTATAAGTGGAAAAACAAAGCCTGGGTGATATCATATCTGTTTATATGTTTTACTGAACATTTTAAGCCCACTGCTGAGAGCTACTTCCAGGAAAAAAAGAAAGAAAGAAAAAAAAAGATGGCTTTCAGAATATTACTGCTCATTGACAAAGCTTCTGGTCACTCATGAACTCTGATGGAGAGGTACATGGAGAGATTTATGTTGTTTTCATACCAGTTAATACAACATCCATTTTGCAGCCTGCGGATCAAGAAGTAAGTTAGACTTTAGAGTCTTTATTTAAAAAATATATTATATAACATTATCGCTGCTATAGATTCCTCTGATGGATCTGGGCTGAGTAAATTGAAAACGTTCTGGAAAGGATTCACTGCTCTCGGTGCCATTAAGAGCTTTCATGTTTCATGGGAAGAGGTCAAAATACCAATACAGGAATTTGAAAGATGTTGATTCCGACCCTCATGGATGACTTTTAGGGGGTTAAGACTTTAGTGGAGGAGGTAACAGCAGATGTGGTACAAACAGCAAGAAAACTAGATTTAGAAAGAGAGCCGGAAGATAGGACTAAATTTCTGCAATCACATGATAAAACTTTAATAGATAAAAAGATTCTTCTAATGAAAGAACAAAGATGGAATCGACTCCCGGTGAAGACTGTTGAAATGACATCAGAAGGTATAGAATATTACATAAATTTAGTTGATAAAGCAGTGGTAGGGTTTGACAGGACTGATTCCAGTTTTAAAGCGAGTTCTATTGAGTAAAATGGTATCAAACAGCATTGTATGCTCCAGCAAAATCATTTGTGAAAGGAAGAGTCAACTGTCGCGGTAAATTTAGTTGTCTCAGTTTAAAAACTTGCCATAATCCCCCTACCCTTCAGCATCCACCCCTCTGACCATTCGGCAGACATCAACATCAAGGCAAGACCTTCAACCAGCAAAAACATTACACCTGCTGAAAGCTCAGATGATGGTTAGCATTTTTTAGTAATAAAGTATTTTTAAATTAAGGCACGTTCACTGTTTTTTTAGACACACTGGTATTGCACAGTTAATGGTATAAATACAACTTTTATATGCCTAGGAAACCAAAAAGTTCATTTGATTCACTTTATTGCGATACTTGCTTTATTGCGGCTGTCTAGAACTGAACCTGCAATATCTTTAAGGTGTGCCTGCATAAAAGAGCCTTTTAAGTCACCTGGGAAAGTAGGGAACAAAAAGTTAAAGGATAACTTAATTCTTTTAAAAAGGGAGAGACTTCTTTGCTAAGAGTATGTAGCAAGAAAGAAGTTGAAGATAGAGAAATGGAAGGGAAAACCTTTGATGGAGCAAATTCTCTGAGGACTTGGAGAGAGTGTGATCCTGAATGCATGTAGGGGATTCGGCTTTAAGCAGCAGCAGAACTGTCTCTTCTCAAGTAGGAAAAAAGAAAGCAAAGATCTAGGCACTTTTTCAGGTCAAGTTGTAAGGGCAAGAGCTTGAGGTATTTCTTGCTCTTTGGCTTTTGTTTTCTCCATAAAATAGAAGGTGTATTTAGCTGAGAGTCAGGGTGGGAATGGGGCCTGATGGGAGCAGAGATAGTTTAAGAGTCTACTTGGATGTGAACATTTTTGAGTGGGACCTTGAGAAAGATGACTGCATACACTGGGAGCTTGGATTAAGGGGTGGGGGGGTCATTAACTAGTAATTGTGCCATCTTAGTTAGATAGTTAGGAGAATTCTCTCTTGAGGTACCTGATCACCAGGCCAGCTATATGAATGGAAAGTAGCTGGCTGAAATGCTCTAATGTTGGGAGTTTCCCCAGCAGGTTCATCAGAGAATCAAAGAACAGAACATGACCCATTAAGATGACTATAATCTGATAGAATCTCAGTAAGGTTCAAGGACAAGTGACTGTGATAGGGAGGGGGAGAGTCTGCCCTGTTGACATTCTATCCTCTGTTTCTCATTGTCCCCTTCCCACCATTCACAAACCATTTGCTTGGCCATGGACCTTGATTCCATTTTACTAGTTCCCACTATCCTGTTTTTTAACACTGAATTCTGCCTCTAGCACCTTTCATAGTCCATGCCTCAGAAACCACCTGATACACAGAACTTCTACCACCTGGAAATCCCTTGTGATGCTCAGCCAGCTCCCTGGGAACAAATTCCTGCATATTGACTCCATTCCAGAGTAGACAAGCATTCACTACGCACACTGTGCCCAGTGTTTGACCTATTGGATCCTTCCTGGAGGTGGTTTCCTCTCCGGGTAGGTCATTCTTCTGTATCCATAGTCCACATGGTCAGGATATGATATTTTCATGGGAACTAGAAAAGAGAGGCTCAGAAAGCATTATCCTCATTTTTCTTTCACTAAATATGTCACCTGGAAATGGCAGAAAGAAGAAAAATCACTGTTGAAACATGTAGTCTCCTGCTCTTTGAGATTGAAAAGATGATAGCAAATTGTCAGGTAATACTGAGTGGCTGACAAATGGTCATATATTCAAATATTGGTCATATATCCAAATTTTCTGGAATAATTCCAGGAAATGAGCCCATCCCTTCTCTACATTTTTACCATGTTTTACTAGACCTGAGAGGGTCAAAGCCAGAGCTAGCCTTGTATTTTATGGATGTCAACAGGCTGCTGGCTCTCTGCCTGGAGTGTTCTGCTCTCTGCTTTGTATGCAGGTCATATCTGAGAGCCATTCTGTGAGGATGCTGCAGGGTTTCCATCTGTCTTGAGCTCAGCAGAACTTCAGGGATCGCAATAGGAGATTCACGTGCACTGACAGGATTTGTATTCCACCTGCTGTTGATGGTTGATAAAGAAGACAAAAGTGAAAATTCCAAATACTTAGACTATTCTTTTTATTTTCAGTATTTGTTCAATAAATATATTTTGATCACCTACTAAGTGCAAGGTGCTTACTCTCCTTGGTGCTAAGCATACTCTAGAGAACCCAAATAGACACAATTCTTTATAGTCCAGTAGAAGTAAAAAGATAGAAATTAAACATTTTTTTTTCAAATAAATGCAAAATTTCAACAAGTGCTATGAAAGAAAAGTCCATTGTATTTTGAGTATATGTGAGAGGTAGCCTGCCTCATTATGTTGGGGTTAGGGAGGATATCTTAGAGGAGGTGGCAGTAGAGTTGAGATATGAATGATCATTAGGAGCTAACCAGGTGCAGCAGAGTAGGAGGGATGGCAAAGGACCTGAGCAGAAGGAAGCATTCCAGGGACTGAAGGATGGTTGTGGGCTTGAGTTCAAAGAATGAGGTTAAGTATGGGGTAAAAGCAGTGCCTCTAGTGACTCATGTGGTCTCTCACCCACAAGGAAAAGGGAGGCATTGAATACTCTTTAAAAAAAAAAAAAATGAATAATGTGGTGATCAGCTTCTATTTGTGAAATAATCAGTCACTTTGGCCTCAGTACAAAGGATGGATTCAAGGTGGGAAAAATGAATATTGGGGAAAAGAGTCAAGGGGCAACTGCAGTGGTCCAGCTCATTAATGACAGTAGGTTGGATTATGTTGTGTCTGTCATGCTACATTTTGGAGATAGAACAAATAGGACTTATTGATTAAGGTGCCCTAGGGCAGAGAGAAAGTGAGGAATAATGGATAATTTCTAGACTCTGGCTTTGGTGACTATGTGAATGATAGTGGCAGTTAGTGTTCAATCAGAAGACTGGGGGAGAAGGAATTTTGGTTAGTTGAATCCTGAAATTGATATCATATAATAATATGAGTCTCCCCCCCACTTCATGTAAAATTCAGGACTCATAAATTATTACTATTAATTTTTAGAATTGGAAACAAGCTGTGAAAAGTGTACTTGTAGGTCATTTGACATCATCTTTGGAAACGGTTATAGTCAGAGACAAAACAACTCCATTTCCGTAATATTTATATGGAAATGTGTAGAGCAAAAATAAAAAAGGAAGTAGGAATTTAAGGCTCCCACTAAGGAAGTTGTGTGTATGTGTTTTTTCTGTGTGTAGGGGTATATGTGGGAAGACCATAGTCAATAGATGAGCTTATTTCCTTAGCTACTATACCCATAAATTTGCTATAGTCTTCCCCCACCTTAGTGTGTCATAAATATAGTAGACCTTATCCTCCTGTGTAATGATAAATTGAGACAGATTTTCTCCTTATTGGTTTTATGGATATTTCTTCTCTCTAAAATCTGGAATAATGTTTTTTCTTTAAGTTACTGTAAATAGCCATTCAACTTCAATGCTGAGTTTTTCAGCTCTCCCCCCCGCCCCAGTTCATTCCTATTGCTATTTCATGTGAGATGGGGCACTGGGTCCAATTATAGCTTTGCATTTAATTACAAACTTTGCATATGTGTGCATTAATTAGAAGATTTTATTGCTTTGTATTTTATGACTAGAGGTTGTGAACTATAGCAATCCAATATACCACTTAAGGGGATAATACAAATTTAGAATAATAAAAAGAAATTTATAATGATCATCTCAGGCATTCAAACTATTGTATAGAAAAATAATAAAGCATAAATACAGTATATACAGGAGTCAAGCCCATTCTCCTTCTTTAATTAAGAGGTTTTATCTTGTAAAGAAGACACTTAAAAATCTGGCACAATATATGTGTGACATTTATTTAGGCTAAGAATCTTAGCCTAAAAGTGGGACCTTAAAAGTATGTTTAAAGATGTCTGCCTTTTAGAAAAAAAAGGATCATGATGTTAAAACCCAAAGCTCTACAGGCATTTGCATATGGATAAAATGGGTCACAGGACTGTAAGGAGGACTATAGGTTGCTTGAAAAAGACTTCAGAGTCAAGAATCCTCCTGCTAGCAAAGAATAAACCTAAGTAACTTTGGAAAACAGTATTTTGATTGAATACTGTAAGACTAAATACAAAAATAACTGTATATAAATGCTGTAATCAAGTTAATAAATGTGTTTCTCACAGGGGCATGGGATAGAAATTCTGAAGTACTTTATGTCTACTAGAATTGAACAAAAGAGATCATAAATTTAGTTATATAATAAATAATAAGGTAGATAATAACCCAAGTTTCTCACTATTGGAGAAAGACATTTTAGATAAGGAAAGGGGGGAGGCTAAAATAAAACCTGTGGTGTTGGACTAGAATTAGAGCTATTAGTATTTATTCATGGACTTTGATATATTTTTATATCAAAGTCCATGAATAAATAAATATATCTCAAACTATCATGTCAGTAGCATTGTGTTAGGGTTGGGAACTTTTATTTGCCTAAAACAATGCCTGGCACATATTAAGTTTCTCTCCATATTTTTAACTAAATGAATAAGTGATATTCCTTGAACTCAGCATAGACTATGTTATATACATTACAAAAATACAGATACATATGTATGTATGGGTTAGTATTTCATAGCTCTGCTGTGAGGGCCCAGAGCAATGCCACTGCAGTAATAGTGAGTACACCTGGTGCCCAGGTCTTGGTTCCTAAACACCATTCTTTGAGGAAGGAAATCAGGGCTTCATAAAGAAATTATTAATTCCTGGGGTAGGGCAGGAAAGTTCATGATTAATCTGGATTACCTTGTGATAATGAAAAGTGCTCAAAAAGGAAGGGCGCTTATTATAAGGACACAAGAGTCAACCTGAAGGAACTCTTACTGACTAAAGCTGAAAAATTTTGAGAAAAAAAAAAGTAATTAAAACATTGGATTATAAGTAGGTATCCTCAGAGAGAGTGCCTAAAAAGGGACAGGCTTCACTGAGATGAGCTGATTCTAGAGACCATAAGGAATCCCAAAAAAGAGCTTAGATTCAGGCAAGGAGCTTGAGCAGAAATTTTCTCCAGTTGCCTGGGGAAAAGGGGACAGAAGCAGCCCCTGAAGAAGCAAAATCTGAAAGGGACAATGATGACAATGTCTAAGTGGGGCAAGAGACACTTGAGCTCTGAGGAAAGCCCAGCATTATGCAGGCAGAACAGGTTCCAATGGAAAGAGTCTGGGTTATGCTGGTAGTGGTACGCTCATAGTGGTTGAGAAAAAACAATCCCACTCTCAGGATTTGGGACAGATAGGCCAAATGGTCCCCCTATGTCTTTCCAAGAAAAAAGAAAGTTTCCTTGGAAAGAGAGTGGGAAGGGGTTTGGGGCACTGGCATAAACTGGGTCCTGATCTGCACCTCTCCAAGTGAATATATTGGCTCCTCTCTGAGTGTGGGACCTCCGGAAGGAGGACTGAGAGACCTGATGTCCCCGGACCTCGGGGCTCTCAAGAACTCTGAGGGCAGAATGTGAGCAGGAATATGACAAATTATGCTACAGAAAGCTGATGTTAATCAGTGGAATATGATCCCCTGCTGTCTTTCTTCAAGCTCTACTCAGACTTCTCCAGGTGGGGTAGTTTGAATAGCCAAACATCAGCCTAATGACTTTCCTTAGTTCCTTTTACTACTTCAACTAATTGCTTTAGATCATCCTGATTATTTCCAGGAAAAAGCCCCTTCTTATTTCTATGTCAACTTTAAGTTAATTTCTTCTTCAGAATTATAAGGGTACATTATAGAAAAATATTACAAGTATCAGAAGAACCAAGGATTAAATAAAGCCACTGGACTTCTAGCATCGGTAACCTCCCTTAAACATCAGATGATGATAGGATAGCTGGATGAATGGAACTGTGATGACAAAGTTCTAGAAGATTGGTCCTCAGATCAAGATTCTTAGCAAGAAGATCCAAGACCAGTAATCCCTTCTAAGACTCAGTATGACCAAATCTCTGTCTTTTCAAAGGTACTCCAGGCCAATATTAGTGACTGTGGTGGTGGGAAATTGGGGATGAGTAAGGATGTTGGTTGTCTATTTAGCGTTCACTCCCAAGGCCCCTATATTCTTAACATAACTCAGTTTTGTTTAGTAGTCCACCATCCGCACTGTAGCCATATGTGGAAGTGGGTCTTACCTCGCTCCAAGGGCCTCATCAGTTCAAGGAGTATCATTTATTCAATATCTTAAAAATATCGAGGGAAACTTATTATGTGCCAGGCATTGTTTTAGGTAAATAAAAAAGTTCCAAATCCCAAACACAATGCAGTTGATATGCTAGTGTGTGTGTAAAGAAAATGTACAAATAAAGCAAAACATATGGCAATAAAAGCTAAGGAGGGAAACAAGGCCTTGGTGAATTCGGAAGGAAATGCTGGAAGACAAGTGTTGGGGAGCGGTTGTGATTTTAAAAGGAACCACAAGGAACAGCTTGATGAAGTGACATGTTCTCCTTCCTCGTCTTGCTTTAAAATTAGGTCAAGTCTGCCGATGAAACCAGAGGAGAAGTCTACCAGGGAACTCACAGGAAAACATTTCCTCAAACAAAGATAGAGGCACAGAACAATCTCTTTTCTTCCTCCAGATGTAGTTATAATTGGATGTGATGCCAGGAAGAGCTGCAGACACCTTGCTACCAGCTTGATGACACCAAGAAAGGCAGGGTGGAGAGAGAGAGAGAGGAAATGAAATTGGGACCTTGATTATTTTTCTGAGCCACAGAATGAATTAATCCTGAAGTCTGATCTCTGGCTGTGCTCCTTGTGGTGTGAAACAGTAGTTTTTCATACTGTGTGTACCTGTTTAAATCAGGATTCCTTTTACTTGCAGCTGAAGGCATGCTAACTGATATAGAATGGGTCCTTGTAGCTTCAATCAACTGCAATACACCAGTTTGCAAAATTCCAAGTGGCTAGGGGTAGGGACTTGGGACATTGGTTATAACACAATCTTTTTCCTATACTAAGTTCAGCCACCTCAGGCTTGAAGCAGTTGGGCTAAAAAAAATGATGACCCATTAGAGCTCATTTCCCAAGATAATGACATAAGGCTTCTTTCGACGTCATTTTGGAAAACCTATTATTCAGGGAATCATGGCCCACAAACCCTAATTTACAACTAAGTATGGAGAAGAGCTGGGTGATAGAGGGGTCCATAGATGTAGGTGGAGCTCACTCTGTTATAAAAATAAGAGTGGCATTCCAGAGGATGCAGGGACATCACAGTGACTGTCACGGTAGCTGGAGGAGGGGCTAAAGGGGCGGGGGTGCAGCCACATGGAGAACTGGCATTTAGTTTTTTGGGTTTTTTTAAATTCTCAGTGTAACTGAGAAACACTAAGAACTGGTTTTATTGCCACCTGTGTTAGAATACCTGGCCCCTTCCCCACAAGAGGTCCATGCCCTAACCCTAGAGCCTATGAATAGGCAATGTTATATGGCAAAATGGACTTTGCAGACCTAGTAAAGGTTATGGACTTTGAGATGGGGTGATTGTTCTAGATTATCAGAGTGGGCCCAATCTAATCACATGAACCCTTAAAGGCTGGAAACTTCCTGACTGGAGTCAGAGAAATGTGATAAATGAAGATACAGCAGAGATTCTAAGTGTAGAAGGGACTTGGCCACCTTTGCTGGCCTTGAAGATGGAGGAAGGGAACCACAAGCTGAGACATGTGGGTGGCCTCTAGAAGTTGGCAATGGCCCTTAGTTGCCAGCCAGCAAGGCAATAGGGATATCAGTCCTCTAGCAACAACAAGGAACTAAATTCCACTAACCATGTGAATGATCAAGGAAACAGATTATCCCTTAGAGGCACTAATAAAGGAACACAGCCTGCCAGCATTGTTTTTCCCTGGAGACATGCGTCAAACTTCTGACCCACACATTTTGATATAATAAGTGTGTGCTGTTGTAAGTTGCTAAGTTTGTGGTAATTTGTTATCACAGCAATAGAAAATGAATACACCTGCCTAGCACAGAGTGGTGTCCATAGTGGATGAAGGTCTTGATTGAGTTACTGGATGGTGTGGAGGAAGGAGAAAAATGGAGTGCAGCTTTGAAGCAGGAGACAGGAGACAAAGAAGTGGGTCTGAGTATTGACCTACAGAAGACATGGCAAGTGGCTAGGAGGCATATCTGTTGTATTTAACAAATTACCCCCAAATTCAGTGGCTTAAAACAACAGGTATCTTGACTCAGCCTCTTGGACTGTCTCAGTTCTTTGGTTCTTCCGCGGAGCCTAGTTGGGCTCTTGAACCATTGTGGTCAGCTGCCAGTAAACGAGGCAGCCAACTTGGGTTCACCTCACCCATTGTGAGCAGATGAGTCCAGATTTGTCCACCAGGGGGCTCAAGAGCAGCAAGTGATACTTTTCCAGTTGTTGGTTTTGTCATAATTGCTATTGCCCCATTGGCTAAAGCAAGTCACATGTTTGCTCCAGAGACACTGTAACTGCTTGGTAGGGCCACCATAACAAGATACCACAGTCTAGGTGGCTTAAAGAACAGCAACTCATTTTCTCACAGTTCTGGAGGCTTGAAATTCAAGATCCAGAAGATGGCAGGCTTGGTTTTTTTCTGAGACTTTTCTCCTGGGCTTATAGAGGTCCTCTGTCTTGATGCCTCTTCATTTGACTTTTTCTGTAGGTGCATCCTTGGTGTCTCTTGCTCTCCTTACAAAGACAGCAGTCCAATAGAATTAGAGCTTCACCCTACAGGCCTGAGGGGGGCTATTTGTATTTGTTTGTTTGTTTGTTTTTTTATAGTCACCTCTTTAAAGGCTTTATCTCCAAATGTGGAGATACATTCTGAGGTTAATTGGGACATTAACATATGAATTCTAGAGGGACACAATTCAGTCCATAACAGTCATTATGATAGGAGACTACCCAAAGTTACAGACGGGATGGTGAAATGCATGCACAAATTGGGGCGGGAGGCATTACTAAGGATCTACCACGGGTTATCAAAACGTGGGAAAGGAACTGAAAATTCACAGTATTCCCCAGGATTAATTTTGCTTAAGACACAATGTCTTACAGGAGGAGTCTTGCAACTATGGCTGTAGGCTAAATCTGCCCCCCAGTCTATTTTTGTAAAGAAAGTTTTATTAGAACCCAGACTCCCCATTTATTTGGGCACTGTTTGTGGCTTCCTACTCTAAGGGCCAAGCTAAATAGCTGTGGCAGAGACGGTACGGTCTGCAAACTTTCAGCCTCGTCACTGTTCACAGAAAAGAAATGTACTGATCCAGTGTTAGAGAACAATTAAGAAGGGCATGCATCTGGTGAAGAAAGGGTAAGCAATTGGATAACCAAGAGCAGAAAACATACGGTCCCAGGGAGGGAGGGAAGGTGGCAGGTACAATTTTCCTTGCTTACTTTAGGTAAACAAATTACCAGGTAAACAGCAGCTCTGGAACTGTTACAAGGATGGGTCCTAAAGTGTGGCTTCTGAAGTGCGCCGAAACTCTTAGAGCGTTGTTTTACACATGCCTTGGCCACCCATCCATCTGTTGCCCACACATCCTCATCCTTTCAAGTATTATCTAGAGATATCCAATTGTCGAACACGGAGAACAAAGCGGTAGTCTCAGCTTTGATGGGGATTCCCCCTCCTATGATATTCCCTACTAAGCCTCATTCACACCCAATACGAAGGCAGTGCTGCTTTAAAAACCCATTTCACATTTTAAAACCAATTCTGTTAAGCATGACTTCAGCTGTCACTTCTTGTTATTTTGGGAGAAGCTCGATGCTCATAGGTTTGAAACATCCTATCCAATTGTTCAATGGGCTTCTGATAACTATCCCTGCCCATTGGGTATGAAGTCGACACCAATTATGCAGCTGACTGCCTTAACGATAGAGTATTTTAGAACAGGCCACAATGTCTTGCCGTTCTTACCATGTCTGGAAAGGCCTCTGAAACCAGTGCAATTTTACTCCTGCTGCAAGTGCAAGATGCAGGAGACCTGGCGGAGTGAATGAAAGTAGATAGCAGGCTCAGGACTATCTGCAGGGCCGATATGGTCTATAACCCCACTGGAATCAAGAGAAGCAGGCTTTTCAAACACTTGCAACAGCAGCCTTGTTCTGGCTCAAGCAGACCACTAGAGACGGAGGCACTGCCGGGTGACTGCCGATGACAGCTCACCACGACCCAGCTCCCCCGTCACTACACTGATGCGCGCATTCACCCTACTGGAGGAAAAAAAAAAAAAATCATCTCCTCTTCTACCCTGGGACACTACTTCTGTGGGCTCTGAATCCACTGTTTTACACCCACCTGCTGGTATGATATAAACAGCCGCAATAGGCATCAAGCTATGAAAAGCTCCGAGGAGTGCGACTGCAGGGCGAACTGCTTCCTTGCTCTGTACTGTTTGGTGATTGTAAAATGGAATGCCAGATTAGCACAGGCACACGGTGTCTGTGTAAGGAGCAGAGAGCTCCAGTTCTCTGTTTCTTACCAGCTATTTCTTACCAGTCCCATTGCTTTCTATAAAAAACAAGGTATTTGTTAATGTCATTTCTTAGCGGAAATCCAAAGGACAGGATCACTGACTCAATCCCAGAGTGAAACGACTCTGTTTCTTTCTGCTTTCCTACTGCCAAGTGAGAGCTTCTGATGCTCCTGGCCCAACAGTCCACTGGCCTATACAACTGCTGGCTCATGGAAACTTCCAGAACAGCCGTTTGCAGTCCTCCGATGTTGTATATCACGAACTAGATAAACACAGCCACCTTTCCCAAATGCAGAAAGTTGTTTCGGAACACAAAAACAAGTTGATGAAGCAGGTAGAACTCCAGGCAGCCTGGAGGCTGCCTCCTTCTTTTGGAAGACTTCTGCAGTCTGTGTGGGTAATCTATGTTAACATCTCGTCTTTAAGACATTGACCTCACTTTGATTCAGATATTCTAGAAAAGGATTCATTTCTTCTCCATTTCAAAGCTGTTTATCTGGCTCAGAAAATAGCTGCTTTAAACAGAAGCCTTTACACTTGTCTGGGTAAATTCTGTTCCAATTTTTGTTTTGGCCACAAGTCAAAGATAACAGCTGTGCGCTTGTGGGTTCACTGAACTCTACGTGCTTGTTGGCTGCATCACCAACCAGAGGGAATAACCAATAATTAGAACATTTCAGGTCATCTTGGGAAGAACAGAGTTTTCTCATGTTTGGAAAGGTGATGTGACCTCCCTCTGATTTTCCCAAGCGTGGATCTGTCAGCGAGTGTGCGTGGTGCTGAAGAGACGAGCTTGCTCTCACGGCCACCGTGTCCTCCCTCTCCCAAAATATCACCTGATAAATGGAGGCTTAGAACTATATTTAATGTTTTCCACTTCTCTCTGGCTCTGCAACAGGCCTGAACTGTGATAACAAGCCAAAGTACTTGTGTATTCCTAGCACTTCAGCATTTCTGATCATAATGATTTGTGACTCAGACCTTGAAAGCTGTGGGGTTTCTTCCTAGTTGAATCAATACAAGTTTACATAAATATATGTTTCTGTTTTCCTTTTGTTCTTGCTTCAGCATTTATGTTTATTTGCTGGCAACAACAGACTATGGGAGGGTGGGGGAAAAGAAGTGGAGCAGATAGATGATTCAGAAGAAATTACTTGGGTGGATTCTAATTTTTTCCCCCCTGATTATGACTTTTTTTGTTTGTTGCATTTATGAAAGGTAATGCATTGGGATTTTCATTTGGAAAGTATAAAATTTATCCTATGTCTTTAAAGAATATGACCCTTCATATATTAAATTTGGTTTTAAGCGAAAGCCATTCCTATACAGTATAAGGGATATTACCACCTTTATGTTACATTTGATTTCCAACTATAGTCCTTCCTACACAGACTGCTCATGTATCAGGGTGTTGGGTGTGCTAGGGCTTTTCATATCGGTGACAGGTATTCTAAAACATTATAATCCACCAATGAAGTGGAGTCTAGTTTGCTGCTGATGGAACGAGCCAAGTGAGCATTCCTTCTGCATTTAAAAGCTCTCCCAGTCTAGGAGACAAGTTTAGTGGGAGAGACGGTGATTATTTTTTGCTTGATTTTATGCCATGGATGGCAAAACCTTTCACTTATGCTTGAATAACCACAAGGATGAGGCAGAGGCCACATTTTTATTCGATTTTTTTTTTAAAGATTTTATTTATTTATTTGTCAGAGTGAGAGCGAGCATAGGCAGACAGAGTGGAAGGCAGAGTCAGAGGGAGAAGCAGGCTCCCTGCGGAGCAAGGAGCCTGATGTGGGACTCGATCCCAGGACGCTGGGATCATGACCTGAGCCGAAGGCAGCTGCTTAACCAACTGAGCCACCCAGGCATCCCTAGAGGCCACATTTTTAAAGATTCACCAGTAGGACAGTCCCTATTAGGAAGCAAGAGCCCACTACTGATTTCCTCGTTCGTTCTGCTGTGGAATGTGCCCTGAGCACATGAAGGCCTTCCTGTGGCTGTGCTCTTTCTGGCTGAGGTCTTAGGTGGGGTCTGAAATTCAGAGGCCCCTTCTTCTCAGCCAACTGGGTCCATAGGGCTGCTGCATCTGCTCAGGGTCAGGGTGGGGATGTGCTCACATTTTCCTTTGACTTGTGGCATCTCTGAGCATGTTTGTACTTTCTCACGTTGGTTTGAACACAAGACCCACCCCTGATTTCCCTAACTTTATTAATTTAATTTAATTTATTATGCTGGTTTTTTTTTAAGATTTTATTTATTTATTTGACAGAGAGAGATCACAAGTAGGCAGAGAGGCAGGCAGAGAGAGAGAGGAGGAAGCAGGCTCCCTGCTGAGCAGAGAGCCTGATGCGGGACTCGATCCCAGGACCCTGAGATCATGACCTGAGCCGAAGGCAGCGGCTTAACCCACTGAGCCACCCAGGCGCCCCTATTTTGCTAGTTTTAAATCCTATTCCAATAAGAAAGCATATGAATGACTAGAACTATTGTCTAATAGAGATAAATTTTCTATGTTTGGGTTCGTTTAGGTCAAGTCCAGCTAGATATAGATATTTGTGTGGAATAGCTACATATTTCCCCTTTATTTAAGAATACTTTCAATGACATTTTATGCTCCAGGGAAAAATTAGGACTAATTTGAAGGCTATGTGCAAATATTATACTCACTCTATGAACCAGCATGTGATCGTCGAGATAGATTCTTGAAGTGTAACCTAGTCTAGGATTGATAGTCCTGGTTGGTAACAAGGAATTGTGCCTACAGTGCCATGATAGGAAAACATCAGTTGCATATCTTGATTGTTGAAGATATATATTCAGAATACAGAGCACCCCACCAAGCAGTTTATTGTCTTTGTGTCTCTGAGGGCTGCTTCCTAAAGTGGTCTTGAGAACAAAGGGCCAGAACTGTTCAAAACTTTCCTCAGAGATGGAATGTGTGAGTTCAACTGCACAAGACTGAGAAACACTCATCTTCCTGAAACAAGACACAAATGTGCTGCCGCACTTCTGGGTCACATTTCCTGTCTGCTTGGAGCATCCCTCTAGGACTGAAGAACCAAAGGGAGGTGGTAGGGAAAATTTATCGAATCCCGGAGATGCCTGTGCTTGCACATTATTTCTGCACGAAGATTTAGAATCCGGTGAAAGACAGGAACGTGTGCAGCAGGGATTTTTTTTTCCCTCCTCAGCACTTCTAGCCATGGACAGATTGGTGTGAGAAATCAGCTGTCCTGTGGAGGGTTAAGTGTAGCATTGCAAACAGTACTTCAAGACATCCGCTGCTTCTGTTATTTTGATCTTGAGATGGTGGGTCCTCTCTAGTAGATTCCCTCAGGACCTTTGTCAACTTGTCACACAAGGGATGTAGTAAACAGACTGTGGGTCTCTCTCTACTAATGTGCTCCATCTGATTAATTGTTATGTTAGTGCCTTTTTCTCCTTCATTCCTCAAAGTGCCTTTCTTTCTTTCACTTCTGGCAACACCACATAGGTGCTCATTTAATGATGAAAAAGGCCCTCCGGAATGTCTCCTTCTGTGGTGTGTGCTTAAATGAATTTAGTGACTACGGCGGAGCACCTCTCTTCCTAACATGTAGGAATAAATCATAATTTAGTTTTCTAGGGACCAAAAGAGAAAAATATAGACATTTCCATTAAAGAAACAGAGGCCCATTTTCTTACATATCTGAAGTTAGATATTATTAATGATCATTACTCTTATTATCCTCATTTTAGTCCCATGTTGAAGGCACTCTTTCTGGCCTATCTACATTATGAAAAACAAGTATTTGGGAAAGGGATAAATCTGTAGATATGGTATAGGCAGTGGTGTCTTAATGATAGAACCAATTCCCTGCTTCTCATGAGAGCTTTACCTTAACAGTGTTTAGTAAGAGCTGTCTTTAGCTTAAGGAAAGAAAGAAGGAAATAAATATGTTTTTTAATGACCTACTATGTGTCAGGCACTTTGCAGGGTGACTTTTATTTGTTATCTCATTTAATACTCAATGACCCTGTTAGGTGGATAGTGTTTTTATTTTACACATGAGGGAACTAAGCAAAACAGAAGTGGGAATAGAAGAAAGGGGAATTGGAATCTTAGTTGTTAATCATTGGATTCACTTTAACAAGCTTTCTGATCTTAGATTTGTAGTGGTCCTCTTGTGGCATTTGGAAATGGCAGAGAGGGTTTTATAGCAAAGTCAAGACCTGTGCCCAATGGGAAATCACAAATACACCATTGCATCCTTATTTCTGAGCCTTAACAGGGGGATCTGCTGGTACAGGTACACCTGTGGGTGCAGGCCATGGCCCAGACTTCCACTTTGGGCATATGATGACATAACTCCACCTAACTCAAGAGCTCTTAAATCCTGGCTTCTGGGCCAGATACTATTCTCATGGCTCAACAGATTTCAATTCATTTAACCCTTAGAGCCTATAAGGTAGACGCTAACATTATTCCCATTTTACAGAAGAGAAATCTGAGGTAGCATTTGAGTAGCATAGTGGTTAAGCCACTTGTCAAAGGCCACAAGACTAATAAGTAGTAGAATTAGGGTTTGGTCCAAGGCAGGCTGGCTTCAGAGTCATAGCTGTTTACCACTTTGGTTGATTGTCTTTCACCCAGGCCTTTTAGAGTTGTCCTTTGGGGAGGTGACTTTCAGGGATGAGGTTCCTGTCCCCGTGCTTTTTTGAAATTTAAAATTTCAAACTTGACTAAGGTAGTAAGTGAAAAAAAGAAATCACAATTCTTTAAATGTCATTTCATTCATAACCACACATCGTTTCTCCTCAGCAAGTGGGGCAATGAAAACTTTTCATTCTGAGGGAATCCTTCCTCCTCCCTTACAGGGAATTCAACTGTCGTGAAATCCCGTTTTCCTTTTCTTACAGAATGAACTGTACATCATGGGCTCAGAACCCTTAGAACCCAAATTGTTAGCCACTGATAAGTTGCTTTCCTTTTTAGAGGGCAGGGAGGTCTCAATCTGAAATTAGGAAATGAGTTAAAATGTTTGCATTCCACCCTCTGAATGTACAGAGAAAGAGAGGAATGACAAAACAGTTGAATTTAAACAAGTCCCTTCTGATCCTGTTAGAGAGATAATCAAAGAGTAGTCCACACAACTAAAAGAAAAGCTGAGGTTCTGCTATCTGCCTGGATTCACATCTCCACTCTTCTACATAACTAGCTAGTTGAATATATAACCACTCTTAATCCTGGGCTCATCAACTGGAAAATGGGTTTAATTTCTAGCTCACTGTGAGAATCAACGGATATGGTATGTTTGTGTAAAGTGGCTTTCACAGCGTCTTGGCAGTGGTAAGCTTTTAATAAAAGACATTTTCATTAATTACAATAGTCCTGGGTGACTAAAAGCCTGGTAAGCCTTTTGAGTTTTAACTCTACAGATGCCTTGAACACACACACTGTGATCTGGAGTATTTGAAGTTGGTATGTCCCATGGTCTGACGGTGCCTCTCATATTCCCCACTTGGCTGCATGGGAAGCACTGGACAGAGTACTTTCCACACACCTTCTGTTCTTTATGAGTTTCCCATGGGACATGTACCTTCCTAGCTCCATTTGACTCCATGGGTAAACCTTTTCTCCAAAGTGCTACAGCCGGGAAGGAGCAGAGATGGAATTTGAATCCAGCCTTCACATCTTGACCATTATATTTCACTTCCGGCCGGAAAGAGAACTAAGATGGCTCAGTCACTGGAATCCTGGTTTTGGATGCAGCCGTTTAGATTCCAATTCCTGATAGCTAAGCGAGCTCAACTGTTCTGAACCCTTCTGAGCCTCAGTTCCTTCATGTATAAAACGGTGATAAGATGACTAATCCTGTAGGGCTTTTTTCAAGAAACAAATGAAGTAACAAAGAGAGTATGGCATGGATGTTCAATGGTCTAGTGTAGAACAAGACTCATCTCCTAGAGTATAAAGCACTTGAAGCCGGAATGGGTTGAGGTATTGCTGTCGTCTTGCATCAGGGGAAACGAGAAATGGGTTTACTTGGTATAATGAGGCTACTTCAGGAAAAGGTGATCTGCTTGAAAGATAGTAGGGCAGGCAGTATATTTCCACAAAACCTACCTCTTAAATTACAGAAGAAGACAAAGAGAATATTCTAAATATGACAATCATCAATGACCAATTATCTTCTTCAAGGGTAAACCCGCTTCTTCTATGATGTGAAACTGTTAATTACTTCTAGCTCAGCAGTTAGAATAATGTGGTCATGAAACTAAGCACGGGCTAGATCCTGAAGGCATAAGATGAGGATTAAAAGAACTCAGGTTAGGGTAAGTGAAAACTTGGATAAATTTGTAAAATACTGCCCAAAGACCCTGCATTTTCTACTTGCTCAGCCTTTTGATGCCATTAAATGTATCATTTTGACAACAGACATAAAAGGGTACGTTGAGTAGGTGAAAATTTCACTTCCTTGCAAGGAATTTTACTGGTTTGATTTCAAATATGTAGGGAAGGCTTATTCATGTAGTATTTAAAATTACAAATGTGACTAAAGTAGTAAATGAAAAGAAAAAAAAATCACAATTCTTTAAATGTCATTTCATTCAGAAGCACACATTGTCTGTTTCTCCTCAGCAAGTGAGGAAATGAAAAATGTCATGTACACGCAAGGTTGACAAATTGATTTTTCTTTGTGAGTACACATCTTGGCGTTAAGAATCAGAAAAAAATATATTTGTACTTTGTAGGTTTAAATGCTGAGTTTATACCATTTGGCCCACTTAAAAATTGCTAAGAAGAGCATAGAGGTAAAACATCAATATTTCTGTGATGTTTTGATATTTACTGGTGATGCTTTCTTAAGTATCACCTGTTCCACTGAAGCTGAATTCAGAAGGTACATCATAATTTTCAGGTATTATTATTTATTTTCAGTGTTTCCAGATAGAAAACATAAAATGTTTAAAATACTTCAAAAATGACTTGATATGTAATTTTTTTGCTCTTTCAAGAATGGCTTGCTATGTAATTTTTGTTCTTCTTCCCTCAGAATTCCTCGATCCACATGTGATTTTTGCTCTCAACTCTGCTCCTGTGAAAGTCCAACAGCCCTCAGAATAAATACAAAATAAATAATTTTTCCCCTGAGGCCACCCGGACATTGATTTCCCAAAAGAACAAAAAATTGCTTTTAAACAAAGGATAAACATGGAGTTTGGGGAAGTCTGATTAAACTTCTTTGAAAGTTTTAAGCCAAGGCAAAAGGGGACAAGTGAGATTGTAATGGAATTCATCTTGCCAGCAGCATCATACAGCATTTGCTCTCCTGAACACTAACTTCAGCTGTGATTTATTAGGGGACCAAGTTCATGTCATTGCGCCTGATCTTCAGAGACCTGGCTTCAAATCCCGATTTTACTCACAATTGAAAATGAGGCTGGTGGTCAGGTCCTAGCCCTTCTTGACATGATTGTCAGCCTGCACTCAGGAGAATGGCTGTCTGGAAAAACAGGGAGTGTTAACGTGCAGGTCAGGGACTCAGGCGCCCATCAGTGGACTTTTTAATCTGCATTGAGACTGGGAGGGGCTTGGGGCTACTGACCCTCTCAGTGGGATACTTATTAAACTGCCTGACAAAGGAGCATAATACAATCTTAATTCCTCCTAGGAAGCTTTTTCTTTTTTCTTTTCTTTTCTTTTTTTTTTTTTTTTTTTTTTTTTTGGTCACAGCTGAAGGAAGTGACCAATTATTAAAATTTTGAAAAAGAAAGAACTCTGGGACTTGGCATGTCTGTGTAAAATCTTAAAGGCAGCCAATTTTGCTTCCTGGCATTTACTTGCCCTGTGCAGCTTATAAATAGTTTCCATGTGGCTGCTGCTTTGGTAGAGACCCCTGAGAACAGGATGGAGAAATTAGTTTTGTAGAAGTCTGTCAGTACAGGTGTAATGTGTATGCCTAAGTGTAATTTTTATTTTTATTTTTATTTTTTAATTAATTGCCTAGAGATGAAGGTTTTATAGTTTTATAGTTGGAGATAACACAAAGCCAATCAATGCAGTTGCATTTAAGAGAGGGCCATATAAAAGGATATGACCAGGCAATCAGAGAAAGACGATTATCCTATGGTTTCACTCATATGTGGAATTTAAGAAACAAAACAGAGGAGCATAGGGGAAGGGAGGGAAAAATAAAATAAGATGAAATCAGAGAGGGAGACAAACCATAAGAGACTCCTAACTATAGGAAACAATCTGAGGGTCACTGGAGGGGAGGTGGATGGGGGAATGAGGTAAGCGGGTGATGGGCATTAAGGAGGGCACGGGACGTGATGAGCACTGGGTGTTCTATGAAAGGGTTGGATCACTGAGCTCTCCCTCTGAAACTAATGATACACTCTACGTTAATTAAGTGAATTTAAATAAAATAAGTTTTTAAAAAAGGATATGACTAGAGTTTAATGCTAATTTGCTATCAGATCTTGGGATCTCTATTCCCTTAATACGGGACTGCCTCTTCTGGTTGAATTTAGAGAAGGGGGGAGATGATGAGCCCCACCATAGCAAGAGTCTCTTCGGAAAATGTATCCCATTCATTATGCTGTAATTGGGGGAAAAGGGACCACGGAGCTATTATATTTGAATATAAACTGAGGGGAACTTTTTTGATAGAGCAGGAGGCTACTTGAGACAGATGGTTCATTTCCCTCATAGAAAGGTCATCTCATCCATAGAAAAAGCAGATGTTATCTGGAACAAATTATGGCTCAGCTACCCTATCTTGATAGACATTAAGTGGAGGTCATGATACTGACTTTTATTTAATATAGCCCTTTCAAAGCACTTTCTAAGGGCCAAGCACCGTCCTAAAGACTATACATACATCGATTTATTGACTTCTCATAACAACCCTATGAAGTAGGGAGTGTTTTTTATTATTCCCATTTCCCAGATGAAGAAACTTACAGAGAGAGATTGAGCCTAAGGTCAAATATCTAGGAAACAGAAGAGCCAGGATTTAAACCCAGGCAGTCTAGCTCTGGAGTCTTGTTCATTCTAAGCTGCTTGGTGGTGATGTACCCCCTAACTAGCTTTTCCCAGTAAACCAACCACAGACTGCCTACCCCATACTGGTTACATGTGAACTTTCTCCAGGGCTGCAGGAGTCACCCTAACTAAAGGTTTTAACCTTTGCTGAATTTGACAAGTGGTACTGGAATAACTCATCTTATACATGACCATGGCTTCAAACTTGTTAGTCAAGCTCTCAGAGCTGTGTTAAACTGCCTGAGCATCTACAATACCCAAAGCCTCCATCAGAATGGACTTTGAAGAACAATGAACTTTTGGAGAGATTTCCCCTCCAACTGGTCAGGAAAAGCTACCCCTGTTATACCGATAAACCTGTATTACAAGTATCCTTATCCCTATTTATCTTTCTCATAATATGTAAGTTGTGGGAGACAGGGTTCATGCCTTATTTATCTTCTTCTAGGCTCTGCCTAGCAAAGGCACTCTGGGTGCAGTGGGCACCCAGAGTGGTTTGTTGACAGCTTCAGACCAGCTTCACTTTGCTGCGTGGTCTCTGTGCCCTTTCAGGCTGTGCCAACGATCAAAGACTGTCTCCTCTCCACCTCAGGGGATAGAGCTTATGACTGATTTTACAAAGTTAGGAAATAACTTTAACTTGTGGCATTCCTTGTCAAACAAAATTTAATGATTACTAGGAATGGGGCAAATAGAAATGAAATAGAAATGGGGCAAATGGAATTTGTATTTGGAGAAATACCCCAAAAGCTATTAAATACCAATTTCACAGAAGTTAACTAGAGGGAGTTTTAATTGCCTCTGGATCCCTTTTGCCAAGTCTAAGGAGCCTTAGAAAAATTAAAATAGAACCAAGTAAGAGGTTATTGTGAAAGTAGAAGAAGTCATTTAGGAGGAGAAAAGCTTCCCTCACATCTGTGCTATTTGTGATTTGTGATATCTAAATTATAGGACATGGCATAGTAACAAACCTCCCTTGACCTAATGTCCAACATTTCCCAAATAATCTAAGTATTCTAACCTCTTAGCCCTCAACCGACGTGCCTACTCACTCTAATCATCTCTGCTCCCTGCAGTCTTCCAAGCCCTGTCTCCTTTACTGTCATCTGAGGTAATTTTCAATTTTTATGTGGTTGCCTGTCTCCCTCCTACATGACTGCCCATGGGCGCATGTAAGCGTGCGCACGTGCACACACACGAAGGGGAGATTTTATCTTCTTTTAGCTTTTTCTCTCCTCTCTGCAGTTTCATAGTAAAGATCAGAAGAGAGCAGGGCTGTTTTGTGGATGTGTGTGTGTGGGATAATTGAGGGTTAAAATTGGCTACTCCTCACCTTCTAGATGTGTGGCATTTTCTTATCTGCTTGTAGATGGTTACGGTTTACTCAGCTAGTAAGGAGTTACTTTCAAAAGTCCAGAGGATTTTCCAACAGGAGTGGGTTGGACTATTTGCTGAAGCAGTGGAGATTACAAGCAACCCAGCGAGGGCGTTCATTGTGCTGACCTCTAAGTGGGGATGCACATGTTAGCTAAGGCCTTGCTCTAAGGTTTCTAAAGCTAAGCTATTTCTGTATCTGGTGGGTACATCACTGTTTAAAAAATAAGTTAAAAATTTTGAGAATAACCACATCCTTGACAAGATGTATCCTTTTCTAAGGAGAAATGCTGCAGCTGTTTAACAAAGAATTACAACCCTCCACAGCTGTCTGGGCAGGAAATGAAGAAAATGAGCCCGGCTATCTCAAAATGGGTGTTTGGGGATGGAGGAGGGTATAAGTGTTGCCATAGACTATTCTAGAATTGGGGCTCTGGGCCTGCCGGATTAATTTTATCTCATATTGGAGGATCCTTGGCTCTCAGATTTCAAGTAGCATTAAAAAATTTGAACCATCTAAAATTAAACAGAACGGTTACATAGATTCCAGACAAAGAATTAAAGTGAAAAATATATTTTTCTTTCAGCAACAACCAGGTTTCTCTTCTTCATCTCAACCAGTGAATAAATTACATTAAAAAATTAATATCTGCATTATCTTACAGTCAAATGTGATGAAACTCTGGCTACAGGAATATCATGTAATAATCATCATCCCAGAAGACAACTGTTCATCTTTTTGCAAAGAATGTGGTCAGGGAAAAGCTGTCTATTGAATGGCCGTTTTGTGTGTCCCCCATGAGGCTTTACAAAGGTGCATTTCCCAAGCACAGCTAAGGTCAGATCACTCCTCTCCCCTAGAAACCTTCAGTGGCTCCCATTGTTTTTAGCGGTCTTTCTCAAAACATAATGCATCTATGAATCACCTAGTGATCAGGTAAAAATGCAGATTGTGATGCTATTGGCCTAGGGTGGGGTCTGGGCCTTTGCATGCCTAACAGCTTTCCAGGTGTTCCTGAGGCTGCTTTTCTTTGAGCACAGTCCGAGTAGTGTGGGTCTCCAGGACGGGTTTGACAAGGGTTGCAGTGCCCACTTACTTAGCTTCCAACCTTCTTCCCAGGCCAACTGTCCTGTGTTCTCTGGACTCTCCAGAGCCACTCTACTCTCTGGGCTCCTAGGGCTATGATTGTTTTTCTGGATACATGCGCACCTTCTTCTATGCTTTTGAGATGTTAGTACCTATCAATTTCTTACTTGCCTTTATTAATCCAAAGAGCCCACACTTTCAGACTTTCCCTGACGTTTTTTCCCTGTCCTGCTCTCCTCTTGCATTTTGGCTGAAAATTGATTTCATGACCTACTTATCTGCCAGACTCTTAGTGTATGGGGTGTGTACCTGTCTCTCCGAATGAACTATGAACCCGCAGTGGACAGCAATCTCATCCTATACATTTCTGCCTCTTCGGCAGCATTTTGCACAATTCCTGCATAGAACAGGTGTCAATAAAAGTTTGCTGGCATGGGATGGAATTCACAGATTATATAAAATCACTTCTCTGGGTGGCTTTCTCTTGAACAGCTGAACCTCACTGGCGTTCAGATAAACCTCCTCAGTGTTCTTTCCTGAAAGGATATGTCTTACTCCTTGGTAGTTAGGGATCACTCATGGGTGTTTTTTAAAAAGGTTTTGATTTAGAGGATCTATGAATGTAACTATGTGGGCTAAGCTTCTTAAAGGGGCAACCCAGCTGAGACTCACAAAAGAAAGCTGAGGCTGCTTCCTTTGCCGACCATACAAGCTGGTTTTTTTTTTTTTTTTTATTGTTGCTAATGAGAGGCACTGGTGTTGACTGTCTAACAGAAAGTATCTTAATCCTTTCTCATTAGACTTCTAAAATTAGCCTTATTTTGCCCTGCCTGAAAAATCACGAGATGTGCCACTTTTCCAGTTCTAGTTGGGACGACTGGAGATTTGAAGATCCAGGCCTATGGTCTGGAAGGACATTCCTAGCTGGGCGTATTAACGTGGAAGCTGAGTGGAACGTGGAACCAGGAGTGAACTGGGCTCTAATTTTTGTACGTCGTGTGTCAACTTTGTTATCTTGAACACATTATTTAGCCAATTTGAGCCTCAGTTTTCTCATCTTATACTGGGGTATATCATACCCATCTAAAGAACTGACATCGAATGGAAGAACATGAGTCAATTGTTATGAATGTAGATGTGCAAAAAATTAGGGTGGGTGCTATTATAATTAGCTTTCTGACATATTATCAGTGCTTAAAGTCTTTCATCCATGCTTACTGAACATATCTCAAGTATTGGAAGTTTGGGATAAGACAGGGGCTCCTGACCTACACGTTTAAGTTCTTCTCTTTATAGATCCGTGGACACTGTGTTGCGCCCTATCATTGACCCTTTCTCATGGCAGAAGCAATATGTCATTGGTGACTTGATTACATTCCAAGTCCATTGAAATTGGGACTTTTTAATCTCTTCTGGATCGTGGATTCATTTCAAAATCTCATGAAAGCTGTTAACCTTCTGCTAAGAAAAAAATGCATGTATTCATGCAATTTTGCTTTTGTCTTCTGGGGGTTGATGAGTTCTGGGATGAAAATGACTGGTTCCTAGATCTGCTTATAAACTTCTGGTTCCTCATGAGGCGAAAAGCCAAGAATAACAAAACAAAGTTGAATTGGCACAAAAGAAGACCAGGAAGTTTAGGGGAAAATCACCCAATCATGCCAATTCATTTACCCTGCTTAGGAAAATCTAGAAAAATATGGATTCTTGAAGTGGGGAAGGGGGTGATCTGATAACCTTTTTTTTTTTTTTTTTTTTTTTTTTACTATAACTTATATTGAGAATTGCTATCAAAAATATCTGGGTTTCTGATATAAAACGGTTTATGATGGGGGCCTCAGTGGCTCAGTTAAGCATCTGCCTTTGGCTCAAGTCATGATCCCAGGGTCCTGGGATCGAGCCCCCTGCTGGGCTTCCTGATCAGTGGAGAGCCTGCCTCTCCTTCTCCCTCTGCACCCTCCCACTCATGTGCATGTGCACACATACACACACACACAATTTCTCTCTCTCTCTCACTATCTCAAATAAATCAAATCTTTTTTAAGACAAAGGTTTATGATATAAAATGATGATCTCAATAAGGTTTGTAATGAAAGTGAATAACAACTCAAGTTAGATGTCTTCTGTTTAAGACGTGGAAGGGAAGTTACCCAAGCAACAAGGTATACTGTTCACCATTTATCTTGGTCCAGGTGGTAGATCTGTGTGCAGGCTGACTTGCATTAATAAACATTAACACAGTGGATGTGGAAACATGTCCAGGCTTTGCTCATCAGTTCCCATTTTCATACTTCCTGAGTAGGTTGGGAAATGTGGAAGGACAGCATGAATTCAATTTAACAGTCCAGTAGGTGCCAAAGAAATGATCACATCTCTGAAACTAAGTGTTTCAAACAAGATTTTTCAGATGGTAAAGAAAAGACAAATCCCTTGTTTAGTAGACAGCAAACACATTATACATTAATCATCCACCAGACATTAAGTATAATCAAAGGTTCTGTTTTAGTTCAAATACAACTTATGTTCCCTAATTAATTACTTACAGGACTATGTATTTTGCATTTTTAAGTAAATTTTCTGCTTCCCAGATGTCTTCTTACAGGGACATTGTGACCCTTCATAGAGAGGTTGGTTCTCTTATCACAGTGTTTTCAAGGCCTCTTGGGGTGTGAAAAAATAGAGTTTAAGTACCACCTGCCATGTTGGATCCAGTAAGGAATTTGTGAAGTTGGAATGCAGTTCCTACACTTAAGTAGGTTATATTCTTGGCAAAGAGGCTGTGAGCTGAGATGATGTAATTCAAACTTGATTTTTTTCCAGAGAAACATTATTATAATGGAGTTATCTTCCTGATCAAGTGTCAAGTCTTAGTGGATTTACAGAAACGAAGCTATCATACTAGTAAGGAACCTCAAAGAAAATCTGGCTCAGTCCTCTTTCTTGAGTCAGAAAATTGTTATTCTCACTCTGCAGATGAGACAAGTAAAGTTTATTTAGAAGCTCAGAATTCTGCTAATATGCCAACTAGGGGTGGAGCTTTGGAGGGTGATGGGAGGATCTGGAATAGTCCTGTCCAATAGAACTTTCTGCAGTCACCAAAGGTGATCTATATCTGCACTGCTCAATTCAGTAGTCACTGAATTGAGTCAATTCAGTAGCCACTGAATGTGGCTGCTGCGTCCATGAAACATAGCTAGTGTGACCATGGAAAGTGAATTTTCAATTTTATATAATTTTAATTAATTTAAGTATAAATATAAGTAGCATGTGTGGATATCGCAGGTAAAATAAACGGAATTTCAGGACTTTTGAAAGGCAAGGGCTAGGTAACAAAATAGAAAGTATAGCTAAGAGAATAAAACCTGAGGAGATAACTACCTCTCTGACTGAATTGGTTGTTTTATAATGAAGTTTAAGGATCATCAATCTGCTGGTCAATACCAAGGAATTTTAGTAGTTTATAGCATGATAAAGTCTGAGAGCCATTTAACAAATTTTATAGTACAGGGAAGAAAAGATACATGATGAATCCTCCGGGCATGGCCAAGTACCAAGTCAACAATTTTAAATTTAGGACAAGAAACAAATGCTATATCTCATTTTAGAGTTAGGAGTACCTTAAAGAAAAATTTCCTAAGGATAATGGAGGAAGTTACCATGAAAAATTGTGGAATATATTTTGTTTTTTGTTTTTGCTTTTTTAAAAAAAGATTTTATTTATTCATTTGTCAGAGATCACAAGTAGGCAGAGAGGCAGGCAGAGAAAGAGGGGAAAGCAGGCTCCCTGCTGAGCAGAGAGCCTGATGTGGGGCTCGATCCCAGAACCCTGAGATTATGACCTGAGCCGAAGGCAGAGGTTTAAGTCACTGAGCCACCCAGGCACCCCTGTGGAATATATTTTGAAAAACAAAATAAAAAACAGTTTCGACTGTGTACACCCATAAGTCTAGAAGCAAAAATTATGGTTCTTATCATTCTTTCTATTAATTTGATTTCACTTCCAATTTAATATATCTACTTAAAAAAATAGTAAAAAGCATGACACCAGTCTCCTTACAAATTTATAAGTGTACATCGCAATATTGGTAACTATAAATATTGGTCACTAGAATGTTTTCATCTTACGTGATAAACTTTATACCCATTCAACAGCGACTCTCCATTTAACTCTCCTCCTAGCCCCTGGTAATCACCATTCTACTTTCTGCTTTGATGAGTTTGACTACTTACATATAAACGGAATCATGCAGTATTTATCCTTTTGGAACTTGCTTATTTTAATTGGCATAATGTCCTCAAGGTTCATCCATGTTGTAGTATATGAACATATTTCCTTACTTTTTAAAGCCTGAATAATATTCCATTGTATGTATAAATCACATTATTCATTCATTAGTCAGTGAGTATAAGGTTGCTTCCATGTCTTAGCTATTGCAAAGTGTTGTAATAAACATGGGGTTACATATATCTCTTGGAGATTCTGATTGCAATTTTTTTGATAAATACTCAGAAGTGGGATCACTGCATCATATAGTCATTCTGTTTTTAATTTTTTAAAGAACCTCCTTACTATCCTCCATAGTGGCTGAGCCGTTTACACTCCCACTAATAATGTTAGGGTTCCAATCTCTCCAAATCCTCACCAACACTGTTATTTTCTATTTATTTATTTTTATATGGCCATTCTAATAGGTATAAGGTCATAGTTCACTGTGGGTTTGATTTACATTTCTCTTATGATTAGCGAGCTTCTTTTCATTTATCTGTTGGCCATCTGTAGCTCTTCTTTGGGGAAATCTCTATTTCAATCTTTTGTCCATTTTTAAGTTAGGTTATTTGTTTTCTACTATTGAATTGTGGGCATTTTCTGAATATTTTGGATACTAAACTCTTATGATATATACACTTTGTAATTATTTTCTCCCGTTCCATAAGTTGCCTTTTTACTCTACCAGTTGTTTTCCTCACTGTATACAGAGATTTTTCATTTGAGATAGTCCTATTTATTTATTTTTGCTTATGTTGCCTATGCTTTTGATGTTATATCCAATAAATCATTGCCAAGAACAATGTCACAGAGTTTTTTCCCCTAAGCTTTCTTCTTTGAGTTTCACAGTTTCAGGCCTTGCAGTTAAGTCTTTAATCAATTTTTTAATTGATTTGTGTGTACAGAAAAAGGGTTCAGTTTCATTCTTTTGCGTGTGGATACACAATTTTCTCAACATCTCTTGTTTTATTGACAAGATTATACATTCTCTTTTTAAACTTATTTTTATTTAAATTCAAATTATGCCTTCTCAATTGTGAATTCTTGGCACTCTTATTAAAGATCAGTTAAGGTATGGGTAGGGGTTTTTTTCTGGGCTTTTTATTCTGTTCCATTGGTCTATATATCTGCCTTTACGTTATTGTCATAGTGTTTTAATTTTACTGTAGCTTTGCAGTATGTTTAGAAATGAGGAAGTGTGAGACGTTTAACTTTGTTCTTTCTCAGGATTGTTTTAGCCATTTGGTGGCCTTTGTAGTTCCATGCGAATTTTTGGATTTTTATTTTTTCCATTTCTGAAAAAAAAATACCATTGGGGTTTGGATAGAGATTGCATTGAATCTGTAAACCATACTGGGTAGTATGGACATTTTAACAACTTTAAGTCTTTCAATCTACAAATATGGAATATCTTCACATTTATTTTATGTCTTATGTAATTTCTTTCACAATGTTTCACAGATAGATTGTAGTGTACAGGTCTTTCACCTGATTGGTTAAATTTAATCCTAAGTATTTCTTCCTTTGATGCTAGCGCAAATGGAATTGTCTTCTTAATTTCCTTTTGGATTGTTCACTGTTAGTGTATAAAATACAACTGATATTTGTTAATTTTGTAGCTTACAACTTTGCTGAATTCATTTATTAGTTCTACCTTTCTGTATGTGGAATCTTTAGGGTTTTTTGCTTTGTTTTGTTTTTGCATATAAGATCATATCATCTGCAAACAGAGATAATTTTACTCCTTTCTGATTTGGATGACATTGTTTTCTTGCCTCTTTGCTCTGGCTAGAACTTTGAGTACTTTAAAAGTGAATAAAAGCAATGAGAGTGGGCATCCTTTTCTTATTTTTCATCTCAGAGGAAAACTTTCAGTTTTTCACTGTTGAGGAGGATGTTAGCTATGTACTCTTCATACATACCTTTTATTATGTTGAGGTATGTTCCCTCTATTCTTGTTTATTGAATGTTTTTATGATAAAAGGGTGCTCAACATTTTGATAGTTGCTTTTCTGCATCTATTAACATATAAATTTCTATTCTTTGATTTTATGTGATTTTTATTCTTTGTTCTCTTAATATGATGTATCACATTAATTGATTTTTCATATGTTGAACTATATTTACATCCCAGGGATAAATCCTACTTCATCATGGTGCATGAATTTTTTTTTAAGTTGTGTTGAATTTGGTTGAATTGATATATATCAATCCTCAACAAAATACTAACAAACCAAATATATATATATATATACAGTCTCCTATATTCATTAGGGATATTGACCTGTAGTTTTCTTAATAGTGTCTTTTTCTGGCTTTGGTATTAGGGTAGTGCTGGCCTTATAAAATGAGTTCTTAATTTTTTAGAAGAGTTTGAGAAGAACTGGCATTAATTATTTAACTGTTTGGTAAAAATTTACCAGTGAAGTAATCTGGTCTTGGGCTTTTCTTTATTGGAAGGGTTTGATTACTAATTCAATCTCCTTACTAGTTATGGGTCTGTTTAGATTTTCTATTTCTGCCCGAGTCAGTCTTACTAAGTGGTATGTTTCTAGGAATTTATCCATTTTTTCAAAGTTTTCCAGTTTGTTGGTTTATAAGTGTTTATAATTGTCCCATGATCCTCTTTATTTCTGTGGTGTTAGTTATTACTATCTTCTGTTTAATATCTTTTTTATTTGTTTGAGTCTTTTCTCTTTTTCTCAGTCTAGCTAAAGTTTTATCAATTTTGTTGATCTTCTTTTAAAAAAACAATAACTTAGTTTTGTTGACTTCTTAAATTATATTTCTGTTCTCTATTTCTGCTGTAATCTTTAGTATTATCTTCCTTCTGCTAACTTTGGGTTTAGTTTGTACTTCTTTTTTTAATTCTTTGAGTTGTAAAGTTGGGTTTCACTTGGGTTCTTTTTTTGTTTTAAACGTAGGCCTTGTCACTATACACTTCTCTTTTAGTACTGCTTTCTCTGCATTCCATACATGTGGGTATGCTATATTTTTGTTTTCATTTTTCTCAAGATTTGTTCTAACTTCCCTTTTCATTTCTTCTTTATCTTATTGGTTGTGCAATAGTGTGTTGTTTAATTTCCACATATTGCAAATTTTTCAGTTTTCCTTCTGTTATTAATTTTTAGTTTCATTGCACAGTGGCTAGAAACGATGCTTGGTATGATTTCAGCCGCCTTAAATTTGTTAAGAGTTATTTTGTGTATTGTGACCTAAAATGTAACCTATCCTGGAAATGTTCCATGTGTGCTTAAAAAATGTATATTCTGTTGCTGTTGAGTGAAATGTCCTTTTTATGTCTATGAGGTCCACTTAGCCTTTAGTGTTGTCCAAGTTGTCTGCTTCCTTTTTGATCTTCTATTTGATAGTCTATCCGTTATTGAAAGTGGAGTATTGACATTTCCTACTATTATTGTGTTGCTCTTTATTTCTCTCTTCAATTCTGTCAATGTTTGCTTTATGTATCTAGTTATATATACCTCTGATGTTGGGTGTATATATAATTGTTATATTCTTGTGAACTGACCTTTTTATTATATATAATAATATATAATGTCTTATCTTTGTCTCTTTTGACAGTTTTTGTCAAAAATAAAACAGAGGGGCACCTGGGTGGCTCAGTGGGTTAAAGCCTCTGCCTTTAGCTCAGGCCATGATTCCAGGGTCCTGGGATCAAGCCCTGATGTTCTGCTCAGCAGGGAGCCTGCTTCCTTCTCTCTCTGTCTGCCTCTCTGCCTACTTGTGATCTCTGTCTGTCAAATAAATAAATTAAATCTTAAAAAATAAAAAAACAAACAAACCAGAAAATTCTTTTTTTTTTTTTTCCTGATGTAAGTATGTATGGCTATTCTTGCTCTCTTTTGGTTACCATTCAAATAGAACACGTTTCTCCACCCTTTCATTATCAGCTTGTGTGTGTCCTTAAATCTAGAATGAGTCCTAGTTGACACCACATAATTAGATCTTTTCTTAAAAAATTCATTCAGTCATTCTGTGTCTTTTGATTATGGAATTCAATCCATTTATATTTAAAGTAATTGTTGATATAGAAGGACTTATTGTTGACATTTTGTTCGTTGTTTTTAGGATTTTTTTGTTCCTTATCTTTGTTTAGGTTATTACAACAGAAGATCACAGACTGGGTGGCTTATAAACAATTGGAATTTATTTCTCACAGTTTTTTAAGCAGCTGCCTCATAAACTCCCCTGAGGGGGCTGACAAGTCTGAAATCTGCTGGGAAGGCTGGTATACTGGAAACTCAGGTAAGAATTGATTTTGCCATTTTGTGTCCAATATTAGGGTAGTAGATTTTGCCATTTTGTGTCCAATAGTAGGGTAGGTTGGAAGGCTGGACACTCAAGCAGGTTATCTATGTTGCAATCTTGAGGCAAAATTACTTTTTGCCTCTGGAACTGCAGTTTTTCTTTTAAGGCCTTCAACTGAATGAATAGACCCACTCACATTGTTGAGGATAATCTTTACTTAAAGGCAACTGATTGTTAAGTTAATCACATCTAAAAAATATCTTCACAGTATCACCTAGTTTTAACCAAACAGCTGGACACCATAGCCTAGCCACATAGACACATAAAATTGACCATCACAATGCTCTACATTACATAAATTGAGTAACCTAAGGTCACAGAAATTCAAAGATAATCAGGGTAGAAAAGGACATGAAAGATCATTTGGTTAAGGTCTTCATTTCACAAATGAGTAAACTAAGGAACAATAAGGTAGAGGCAATATGAGGCAATGTGAATGAGTAAATAGAGGACTTTGAAGACCGAAAGATATAAATATGAAACTCAGGTTCATCCTTTATCAGTTGTGTATCTTTTGACAAGATATTAACCTCTCTCTGCCTCAGTTTCAACATCTGTAAGATGGGAATTATCTACCATTCTTAACAGTAACATTTTTAAGAACAGTCTGTAGTAGAGAGTAATTACTCAATAATTGGAAATTAATTATCACTATTGACAACATCATGGGGACCTAAAATCTAGCTTTTAACTTACTTAAGAACTCAGCTAGGAAGTGAGAAAGAGTATCAACATCCAGGTCTTTTGTTCCTTATCACAATGGTGCTTTCAGTAATAATGTGAAATTACCTTAACTGTGATAGTTTACCCAACCACCTGCATATACTTTCAAATCCATATATTCCTTATTTATTCATGACTTATCCATGTTCCTTATTTATCCATATTGAATTTATTATTCCTTACTTATTCATACTGAATAAGTATCCATTCCTTACTTATCCATACTGAAATAAAATCAGGCAATGTTCTGTCAGTTGCAGATTCATATCAGGGTTGGGAGATTCAAGAAGATATTCCAAGGCAGAGTTTGAAAAGTATGTTGAGGACTGTTCTGGTGGGGAGGTCTGGGTTCACATTGGATGAATTTCTGAGATGTTGATCCAGGACTGTTTATTTTGTGGCTCTCATTTTCTCATCATGAATGTACTTTTGTAAGCATGGGCCTTAGAGATCATGGTACTGTCCTCTCTCTTAGAATCAGAATGTCTGCTTTTGCTACCTTGAACTATTGGCTCATCAACTTAGGAGCTTCCCTGTGCTTGTGGATGTTATGTAAAGAAAACCCATGTTGGCAGAGGTGGACCTAGCTCTTTCTTGTGGAGAGTTCTCCATTTTTGATCCTTTACCATCTTGTTGCTTTACAATGTCAAGAGCCTAAAAGCTTTGGTTTGAATGGTGGCCAAACGCCTAGACATTCAGGACCGAGTTTGATCCTTAATCCACAAAATCAAAGATTCCTCTCTCAGCCACAGGTCCTGCTTGTTGCCTTTTAAAGTTGGATTACTACTGTCACTAGAGCACTGCCTTTTTCTTCTATCAGTCATTCTGAAAGCTTGACTATAGGTGTGCCAATAAAGTAATGAGACAGCCCCCACTCCCCACAAACAGCAGAAAAAGTGCCAACTGAATTTGTCTTTGAAAGTCATTTTTCTTCAAACATTTTTGAAACTGTTTAGAACTGTTTTTAAAATGTCTTGTAGTGACAGTTCTAACAAAAGAAAAAAAATTAGTGTTGTTATGTTGTAGTCATAGGACATTCTTTTAGGCTCTGCTGTATTTTTTCCCTTTCATTTTTTTCCTCTCTTTCTTCCATTTCTTCTTGGAGGATGGGAAGTGGAAGAAAGAATGAGAGTCAAGGTTAAAGAATCAAAGAGAAGCTGGGGGTCCTGGATGGGGAGCATTTCAGAAGGACTACAGAGGGTAATGCTTTTCAAACGTTAACGTACGTTGAACACTCTCGGGATTGTGTCAAAATTCAAATTCTGATTCAGTAGGTTAGAGTGCAGATTGAGGGTCTACATTTCTAACATGTTTCTGGGTGATGTCATTTTTACTGGACCATGCTCAGTATTCTGAGTAAAGGGCACAGGAGAGAGGGAAGCCAAAGTACAAGAACCACTCTCAAGGAGACATCTTACGTGCTCACTCAGGTACTCCTCACAACAGCACCCGCTGCCCCCTGCTGTAAAGTTACTTTTCCCTCATTACAAATAAGGTTGTAGACTTAGAGAGGTTGGGTCATGAACCAAGCTGGATACAAAGGTGGTTTTTGGTGACATCGAGGATCCCAGTTGGCCTCTCAGTGCTGCTTCTCATTGTTAATATGTGTGCTGCCCTTCTTGCTATGGGTGTTCCATCACCAGCAGAGCACCTACATTCTGCTCCACAGAGATTTCTCACAGCCTTTTCTACCCTTACTTGCCCAGCGGCTTTGGTTTGGTTGTAGCTCCTTTTCCTGCCCCCAGTCTCTTTTTCTCTTCCCAACACCTTATACACTACTGCCAGAGTGACTTTTTTTTTAAATTTCTCATTTTTAAAAAAGATGTATTTGTTCTGGGGGAAGGGGCAGGGGAGAGAAAAAGAAAATCCCAAGCAGACTCAGTGCTGAGTATGGAGACTGAGGTGGGGTTCAATCTTATGACCCTGAGATCAGGACCTGAGCTTAAACCAAGAATTAGACCCTTAACCTGTGCTACCCAAGCACCCCCAGAATAATTTTTAATGTGCAACTCTCATCAAGTTCTCCCCTGTTTGGAAAACTTCAGCATATCTGACATGCTCTTTGGCTTGACCCTCAAGGCTGGTCTATGATATCCCCGCTTTCCAGGTCTCTCCTGGCATATCTGCTGGATTGCAACCAAATGGGCTACTCCTTTTTGCTTGAATAGACCCTGAGTTTCCCTGCCTCCCGACTTTTGCTTATTTGATCTTTTTTCTGCAATCCTCAATCCTCCATCTCAGCATGTTAGTTAGAATCATTTCCATGCCTTGTCTGTTTCCCTCAGCCAGATACCAGTGCTCCATTCTTGGAAATTTGCAGAGTCCTTTCCTGACAGGATGTCTCTTATTCCATCTCAGGTAGTATCAACCCCATTCTAAAGCAGGATGTGCAGCAGTCGTCATGAACATTGTCATCATTTAGTACTTGTGTTATCCCTTCTCCTTCTGGGTATCAGGGGCCCAGAGAGCACAGCAAGCACTAAACCATATTTCGTGAATGAAGTTGTATGTGTAAGACTGGGAACTATGAAAGAGATTAGATGGTGAGTACATTGTAAGTTAAGTACTCTCAGAATATTAGCTCTTTGGTTTTTGTGTGTTTGCTTTTTTTGAGTCTTTAATGAGCTAACTAAATAGCAGAATAAAACCTACATATTTAAGCAGTATGTAATGTGTCCAGAGTTTATTCTCATCATCATCTGTAACATACAATAAAGAAATCCCCTGTTCCCAGAATATCAGGGGAATTCTCTGAATGCGAAGCTATAGAACACCTAGAACAGTGCCTGGCATGTAGGAGAGGCTCACAAAATGTTGCTTTCCATCATTTTGCTCTCTAAGTTAATTGCATAGGACTGCTGAGGGGATTTCTTTGATCTAGAAAGCTTGCACAGCAGTGAGAAGGAAGCATTTGGTTTTTTGCTTTTTTTTTTTTTTTTTTCCCTTAACTGCCAGGTGTAGAAATATCTTGTGAAATAGAAAGTGGGAAGCCTCATCTCCCTGGAAACTGTTTGATATTCTTAGACAAATCAGAAGAGCAATGAGTAGCCACTGGTAATAATAATAACTCACTAGGCACCATGGTCCTTTGTCTTGGCAGAATGTTTTGGAATGACTGCCAGTCTTTGTAGTTCTTCTATAAAGCAATCTTCCTGCTATGATTCAGTTTAAGGGAAGACTACCACTTGTTCACCTATGGTGGAGGCTGAAGAAGGAAGATGAAATGCAGTACAGATGCCAACTTAGTAAGAAAATTATTTAAATCACCAGCCCTCTGCATTACTAGAACTGACCTTCATATCACTAGCACTGGTATCAAGAGAGAAAAGATTGTTTCCTTTGTGGATTTATAACAGTGACCCTTAAATTAAAATGTGCATAAGACTCACCTGGGAAGCTTGTTAAAAATGGAAATCTTTGAGAAATTCTGATTCAGTAGTTATAGAGCAGAACTTAAGGATCTAATATAAGTGGTTCTTGGACTATTTTACAGTTTTCATACACAGTTGGGGAAATTGAGGGTCAGATTATTAACCAGGAAAATAAAAATGGAAATGCCAAGTGATATTCCAAAGTCCACATGGATAGAAATATAGAGGAGCCAGGATTCCACCCGGAGTTTTTTTTTATGCCAATCTACAGTTATTTCCTTTCACTATTGCCTCCAATTACCTATGGATGTGTGTCTCAAAACTAAGGTACATACACATCAGCTGGAAAACTTGTCAAAATGTGGATTCAGATACAAAGGTTTGAGGAGGGGCCAGAGTTCTGCATTTCTAAGAGACTCCTGGGTGCTGCTGCTGCTGCTGTTCTGTGCACCTCACTTTGAGTTGCCAAAATGTAGGCCATCACTGTGCCTGGACTGAAACATTTAAGTAAATCAGAGATGGCCATGAGCTAAAATAAAATGGCCCTTTCTGACTCTGTAGCCTCTATTGTAGATAACACAGGACTGAGAAAATAGAAGGCTAGTAGATAAATAAGAATACAATTTAGTTGCTGAAAGGCCCCGGGGAATCAGGTGGTGGCCCTGAGTAAAGCTTACCTTTTTTCCCTCTTTGGTGTAGTTTTCATGGTGATCTGTTTCCCTGGGAAGCTATTGAGCGAGTCTGATGAAAGCAGATGATTGTTCCTAGAAATATGAGTGAAGTAACGGGAAATGAAGAAGATGCATGAGAAGAAATAGAACAGAAAGCATGGTTGGAGTTAATGTGAATTTTTTAGATTACAAAATGACCTAAAAACAAAAATGAAATGAAAAACATTTATGTGTGTTCATAAGTATAGTAAACAGGGTTTCAAAAAATACCATAAAATTAGGTTATGGAGTTGAGATTATTAACCAGGAAAATAAAAATGAACACATAAAATTACCTGCTTCTTTTCCTAAAGTCTTTGAGACTAGTTATATTTTATACCTTTTCAGAAAAGGGAAAAGAAATAAAAATTCAAGTAGAATTACTTCTGCATTGAAGGAGAAGTATTTCATTTGGCATAACAGAGAAATTCAGAGTCTCTAAAGACTGAAAATAGTATATTGGGGGAGGATACAGACACAACATTTTTAGAAATTTTTAGAAAGCAATGTTTCTTCTCTGAAGAACTTTAATCAATTAAGATTTGAGTTCCTATTATGTGCCAGACACTAGGCTGGTTACAGGAATACTGCAATGATAAGATACAGTACCTCTCATGAGACAGGAAACAGATGTACAAATAGGTAACTGTAATGCGATGGAGTGACTGAAAAAGTGAAATTGTGACCCAAAGGCAGGAAGTGAGAAAAAGAACTCATTTTATTGAGGTGAGTTAGGGGAGTCTTCAAAGAAGACATAATATTTAATATAAGCCTTGAGGGACAGTAAGAGATGGCCTATAGAAGTTTGTTAATATCTACTTCAGCAAATATTATTTATTATTACATAAAATGGGTAATAAAGACTCCCTGTGAAAGCTGACAGTCCTGAGTTCAAATCCCAACTCCCATTGCTTCACGATGGCACAGCATTGGGCATATTATGGAATCTTTTTGAACCAAGATTTTCTCTTTTGAATGACAATATGGTATGTTCCATGAGGAAATAAATAAGATAAATGAGGAGACAGTAAGTGTATGACTTCCACTCTTCTAAATACACCTGTATTCCAGTGTCAAGAAATTTAGGCCCAAATTAAATTCCTGAACACATATTCTTTGGAATGAGGCTGTTCCTTTGGTAAGTGCCGCATCTGTTGGTTAAATTCTCTGTTCTAAGACTTCCGTTCATTTCCCGATCTAAATTTTCCCTCATGACATTTGTACTGGCTTTCACAGTGTTTCCTACAAATTCCATATCCATGCAGAACCTCAGAATGTGACTTTGTTTAGAAAGAAGGTCTTTGCAGACATAATTAGGTACATTACAGTGGGGTCATAATAAATTAGGATGGGCCCTAAATCCAGTACAACTGGTGCTCCTATGGGAAGAGAAAAAGGTGCACAGAGGCATGAGGAAGAAGCCCAAGCAAGGGCAGAGGTAGAGATTGGAGTTATGCTGCCACAAGTCAAGGGACACTAAGGGTTGCTGGCAAATGCCAGAAACTAGAAAAGGCCAGGAAGGATTCTTCCTGAAGCTCAAAGGTCCTTTGGAGGAAGCATGGCCCTGACAAGACTTTGATACTGGATTTCTAGCCTCTAGAATCAGGAGAGAACAAATTTCTGCTGTTTTCAACTATCCAGTTTGTGACACTTGTTACAATAGCCCTAAGAAACTAACAAGACACCTATACATCATTTGCTTTCCACTTAGAGTCATGAGGTTAGTTCTGAAGGCACACAATGGCTTTGTAACTGTTGGCTTGACCAGGCTGAACTGCATTCCCTACAATTCTCTTCCTCATATGCTTTTGGTTAAGGTGGGCCACAAGAGATATTTTTGCACAAGCTTTGGGGGTCACCACTGTAACAGCAGAAGCCATATTGTTTCTGTGCTCAAAAAGTCAGGCCAGGGTCACCTGGTGCTTTTGACACTCATACACACTGGTGTAGGGCAGCAGTCTGGTCGACAGCTGGACCACAGTGTTACTTCCCCCTGGACACTCCTTCAGCTTCTCTTCCTCCTAGGCCAGGTATGTTAATTAACCCTGTGAAGAAGGATCCATTTTCTCCTGTGGGAGACTGTGAGAGAGTCCACATGGGTTCTAGTTTGTCCTCTCTCTCCCTACTTCACATCCATCTTCCCTTCCTAGCTGCATGGCCCACAGACATCAAGCTCCTGGATCAGTTGCAAAGACAATAGCGTTGTAGAAACTATTTCCTGGCAAACTCAACTTTGTAAGGTCAAGTCCCTATAATAAATTACTTTTGTGATAGGGTCCTCACAGGTACAGGGCCCCAGTGCCCCAACATTTAGACCGAAGTTTTCAGGCAAGATAATCTCTCCCTGTCTACAGATGAGATGGCTATATTGTAAAAATCAGTGCACCTGAGGTTCTGGAACATACCTGGTGAAATGCCAAACAGTGTTTTATGTGAACTTACCTCTTGGAGTTTTCAGCCTCCAGGAAATTTAGTGGCTCAGAATAAAGATCTCCCATTTCTTCTCCTTCATGTTTGTGACTTTTTTTTTTTTCTCCTTGCTTTGCTACCAGAGAAAAAGAAAATTATAGTCAGCTCCTACTGTTCTCTGCTTCTACTCCTGCTGGGAGCAGTAGGCTTCAGGGTTCATATTCTATTTTATAATGGCTTTTTCAGCCATCATTCGGGAAGACCTTGGCTCAACTGTCAGCATGGAGCATGTCTGTCTACAGCTGGAGCCTCCGAGCAGAGTCCCTGACTCTGTAGTGACAACCCCTTCCCTTCAACCTTGTCCTAGATCTCTTCCCTGAAAGCCAGACAATGTAATCAGAGACGTCCTGATGCTAATGGGAAGAAGATGAATCACGATAATAGCTGTTGCATTTTTTTAAGTTCCCCTGCACTTTGTGCATAAAAGCTGGCCATGACATTTGCAGCTGGCTCTACCAGGCAGTTCTTCTTATGCCAGCACTGAGCACAGTCTCATAATATGGCCTGCAATGAAAGCTTCATGCATTTATAATGAAGATCTTGTAGCCAGAGTGAATGATTCCATTCACTGCAAACATAGAACTTCCTATGGATATTCAGTTACATTTGATGCCTCCTGGATAGAGTAGAGGGGGAAGTGAATGGTGATGTCAACTTGGGAGAAAATGGGTTAGAACAAGCAAAAGGAGTCTTGCTGCTCTCAATTCTAGTCAGCACGCCAGTAGAATGATGTCTGCAACATGGCACTCTATACTTAATAGGTTATTGATACCAGTCTTATTGATATTGTTCTTCTTTTTTTTTTTTTTTTAAGAGAATCCTTCCATAGCTCCCTTTGGTCCACAGGGCTAAGCCTCAATTCATTAACTTAGCATAGAGGGCCCTTGCAATCTAGTCTCAACTTAGTGTCTCCAAACCACTGACCATTTCTTTAGAATACCATTTGCCTGAATATTTCTGTGCTTTATTTACCTTAATTTTTCTGTAAGGATTTTTCTTGCCTCTTTTTCTACCTTGGGAACGCTAAGGTTTTAAGAACTAGCTCAAACATTACTACCTTTGATATCCTTAGACAAAATTAAGAATTCTTTCTACTGTGTTCCCCGCAGCATCTTTTATAAACTTCTATTATAATCCACAGTACAAATCATGTAATTATTGATTTATCTGTCTAACTTTTTAATTTTGTGTTTTTTGGTGGAATTGATGGATTCCTTAGAATCTAGAATCGTTCCTGGAACTAATGTGGAATTAATAGTTTCTCTTTTTGAAAAGAATTGAACAGTATTGGGAAGAGAACAATTAACTTGGCTAAAAATATTTAAATTATGAGTTTGGGCATCTGGGTTCTAATCTCCATATGACCTTAAAATATTTTTAATGGCTGGTCAGAGCTGAGTGACACTGATAAGTACGGAAAGTCTCAGTTTCTCCTTGCCTTGATTTCTTCTGTTGTTAATTGGTAAATGTGATATCTACTGTTGCTAACTCACAGATAAGTCCTGTGAATCAAATGAAATAAGAAGTATGAAAATGACAATACCCCCCACGACTTCACTACCCATAGAGCAATGCTGGGTATTTTCAATAACATTTTCCTTGAATCTGGTTCAGTAGCTCTCTGACACTGGGCTGTTAGAACAGGCTGACCCAGACTGAGGGTTTGTTCTTCTGACACCCATTACTGGTGGGGAGAACATCCAGTGAAGACCAGTGGCTTCTGGAACTTAGGAGAATGAACTTTGGTATGTGGTTTGTTTGTTGTGGACTTCTCCTGTTCATTCCCCAGGCTTGTGCCACACACTTAGTCAAGCTAGTGGTGATCAGGAGGAAGATATGAGTTTGAATTTCCAAGTCAGTTAATGGACTGCACTCCCTAAGAATAGTATTGAAATCAATAAACATGTCTTGGGAGGCTCTGAAGATCTCTGAGAGACAGCGTGGCTCTTCCCAAGTGTTTATGAAGGAAGAAATTCTTATTGGTCCAGGATGACTCAGCACTCTCATACTTGAAGCTAGCTATTTCTACTTCCTCCTCAGATATGACCTGGAATAATTATTTTCTTGGCAATTAGGTTTATGATAACCCAGGCAAAACCTTAAAAACAAAAACAAAAACAAAAACAGATAAAAATGGTCTCTGGTGTCTTCACATCCCCCTTAAGTACTTTCTCCAACATTCCTATAGGCTTTTCCCTTACCTTATAGCATGCAGAGGCCTCATTTCCCCCATCGCTGTCCAAATATCACTCCTTCTTTTTGCTTTTCCCCAACAGTAGAAAAAGAATTAGTAGCTTATTGTTCTAATTATGAAAGCTGATCACTGCTTTATAGATTAAGGTGTCTTTATTTTCTGTGTCTCCAGGTTTTTATTGGGGTAATATAACATAATTTCAAAGCAGACTATAGTGATATAAACCACAGAAGAATGTTTTTCTCTGATAATTTCAATACCTTTGCTCATTAGTATTTGCAGACATCTGCACATTAGATTATGATATGTATTGTCAGAGTTTTAGTGATTTCTCTTGTGTCCACAGAGAAAAGGTGAACTTCAAACACTCTCAAAATTGAGATTCTTAAAATTAGGAAGCAGTTCATACCTCTTGGGCAAGTCAAAATAAGATGATTATTGGATTGGGGGAGGCAGTGGTAGACATAAGATAAAAGGAACAGATTTTGTTTTGCTTTTGTATTAATAACCCAGATGGTCACACTACTGAAGACAATCACATCTTAATAAATTATAGTTACACTGGTAGTCATGAAGAAACTAAAAATGAATACAAAGGGAAGGCATCATGCTTTCACATGAAGTTGAGTAATAGGAATTGCCATTAACATGACGTATTTTCAACTGGTCAGGTAAAAATAAAATTTGCTAATGAAATATGACCATCTTAAATAAGGCACATGGAGAGAATTCACATATTAGGTACAGAAAAAAAAAGTCTTTGAGTTATAAACACAAGATATTTGTGTCTCCTCAGCAAAAACTAAGCTTACCCATAGGTGATAGCCTTGTTATATCAGTGACATCGAGTGTCTTAATTGTCATAATTCCATAGAAGTGCCTTGTACATGTTAGCAAAATAGACTAAAAATATCGCCCCTGTGAAAATGAACGATTTATTGCTATTCCCTGGAGAAGAATGGTTTCATTTAAAGTAGTAATGAACACCTGGCATTTGCTTATCAATACTTTTTTTTTTTTTTTTTTTGGTCCAGCTTCTGTCTCCATTTCATAGGCTCTTGGTTGGAAAGGAATAGTAAAAGGGTCACCTTGTTTACCCACTCATCTGATGATTGGATCTTTTCCAAAGAAGAACAAACAGAAGGACTTGAACTATGCTGGCAAATGACCTCTTAAGGTCACCTAGTCTGCCTATCGATGCTCCGACTGCTCAAGGTCTCTTTCCTGTACCTCCTTCTCACTGGCCCTGGCTCTGCTCACTGGCACTTCACAGCATAGTGCCAACCCTTCAGGAAAACAACAGCCCTTCAAGTATCCATCAGGTCACGTGGGGCATTTTTCCTCCCACCTCAGGCTAAACATTTGGTGCCCTTCTTTCATTCCTCCTACTACAAAGTTCAGAGTCTCTTCACCACACAGGCCACTTTCTATTGTCCGTATGCTTCTTAAATGTGGTATCAAACAGGAAAGGCACCTGGGTGGCTCCGTGGGTTAAAGCCTCTGCCTTTGGCTCAGGTCATGATCCCAGGGTCCTGGGATCAAGCCCCACAGTGGGCTCTCTGCTCAGCGGGGAGCTGCTTCCTCCTCTGCCTCTCTGCCTACTTGTGATCTCTATCTGTCAAATAAATAAATAAAATCTTAAAAAAGAAAAGAAAAGAAAAACGGGAATGCACCATCCTGGATGTGATCTAACAAAGCAGAGCAGGACTATAATTTCCTTAGTCAACTTAAAATGAATACATATTAATGCTGCTTGAGCTCAAATTAGACTTTTCAAAGTCAACTGAGACTTGATGGGAATCAGTGAATTTTTAAAATCATATAGATGCTAAACAATGTCTACATTCCATTCTATTCTCATCCAGTTGTTTCTATAGACCCACATGTCAGACCTTTCATTTTTTCCTAGTAAATTTAATTTTAGGCTTAATGCATTATTCTCACCTATCAAATTTTTAAAAAAATATGTTAAGACATTGAGAGATCTTGTCCAATCCCAGCTAAAGGTATAAAGTTATTGACTCCAAGAAGTGACAGGGTCCAAGCTCCTGATGCTTCATTGCATCCTCTTCCCTTCCATGGTCCTTCATTGCTTACAACATTTTCTCCTCTCAGCAATATTGCCTTTCCCCTTTGGGTTGTTGAATGATTGATTTTAATTGATTTTATTTTATTTTATTTTATTTTTTAGAAGAGGAAAAAAAATTTTTTTTAAGATTTAACTTATTTATTTGACAGAGAGGGAGAGTTCACAAGTAAGCAGAGAGGCAGGCAGAGAGAGAGAGAGGGGGAAGCAGGCTTTCTGCCAAGCAGAGAGCCCCATGTGGGGCTCAATCCCAGGACCCTGAGATCATGACCTGAGTCGAAGGCAGAGGCTTAACCCACTGAGCCAGCCAGGCGCCCTGAAAGACTGATTTTAAAAGCCCACTAAATTTAGCTTGGACAACTACAATAGAGCATTATTATGAAAGATACTTTTTCTTTTCCTTTACAGAAGAAGTCTTTTTTTGTTTTTTAAGATTTTACTTATTTATTTTAGAGAAAGAGGGAGAGGATGAGCAGGGGAAGAAGTAGAGTGAGAGAGAGACTCTCAAGCTGACTATACACTGAGCAGGGAGCCCAATATGGGGCTTGATCCTGAGATCATGAATCAAGCTGAAATCGAGAGCTGGACACTTAACCAAATGAGTTGCCCAGGTGCCCCATAGAAGCAGTCTTGAAATGACATCCATTCTCTAAAATCCAGTCTACTCTTGACCTTTTGGAAGACAAAGCTAATGATTATGCTGATTAGTCATCACTGTCCTCAAATTACAGTTGCCTTTATAATAACAATAAAAAGAAGAACCTTTTTATAGTTGAGATTCAAGAAATATTAATTCCAATCCTGGCAACATCTCCTTGGACAAGTGAGTTAATCTCTCTAGGCCTCAGTTGCTAAAACCAAAAGAGAGTAAGTTTCTTGGCCTCAGGTCAGTGCTTTGGCTATTTATAGAAATACCGTAGTTTTCTTAGTAGGGAAAGATGTTCAAAATTTCATCATTAAAACTCTATGCTAAAGCAAGAGTTCTCCGTTCAAAACCAAATACTCCATGGGAGAGTTAATACATTTAAATTAGCAGCTAATACTTTAGAGCACAGCTTTTTGGAAGGTTGCCAACTAAATAACTGAAGAAGCTTTGAATTGGATGAGAGTCATAGTAAGAAAGTATATTTAGCAGATAGTGCAGAAGCCCCACCCTGGGGAATAGGCTGAAATCAGAAGGTGTAATATTCTATATGAGGGTATCTCTCCAGCTAGAGATGGACTTAGAAGCTGTGAGCCCAAGTGTGGAAGGATGATGACAAATTATTGTAGGGACTGGAAGGGAATTAGGAAAGCAGCCAATTCAATTCCTTCATTTTACGGATGAGGAGACTAAGCCTTCAGTGCCTTGCCCAAGGTCATAGAGCTGGTTAGTGGTGGGGTCAGGTCCCTGATTCCTGCCCAGTGCCTTTCCTCTATATCATGAAGACAAACTACACAATTTTGCTTAAAATGGCACTGCTCTCAGGTTCTAGCACCATGCAAAGTGAGAGAGATTGATGAGGTGGTCGAAGTTGTCTATTTGGGAGTAGAAAATGCCTCTCCCTGAGGCCGCACAGCCATTCTGTCAATAATGTTTGGGTAAATGCATCAGTGTGGTCTGTCTCTGTAGAGATTGGCAAAGAACATACAATATTCACACGTTTATATTGTTCTTACTGATTGATTGGTCTCCAAGTCCTGGTTGAGGATGCACAGGATGCTTTTGCGGCTGAACATGTAGTCCCAGATGAAGACAAATATTGCTAAATGGATTCTAGATGAGTAGAGAATGGTTGTGGAATGGTGTGTGGAAGCCATCACTGATGGCATCTTTAGGGAGGTGACCAGCCACATCATCTTTGCTCTGTCCTAGGGCAGATGCTGAGTGCTTGTACAATAGGCACTTTTAGAGTTTGTTTCTGAAGCATTGCCTTTTTAGAATTTCTCTTGAAGCATCAAGCTTCCTCATTGTAGCTGAATAATCATTGGTCATCTCCTTTTACCTGCCTTGTTCTCATTTTAAAGAAAGGCTTTCAAGGACAACCCCCACACAGACCCAGTTCTGTGGAACTTGGAGCCAAAGTCAGTCTTGTTTCCCAAGCAGCCATCCAGGCAGGTGCTTCTCACACACAAAGGCGCATATGAACCACCTGGGCATCTTGTTACAATGGAGATTATAATTCAGTATGTCTGGGATGAGGCTAGAGATTGCACCTTTCAGACAAGCTCTCAGAAGATGCCAGCGCTGCTGTTCGGCAGACCCCGCTTTGAGTAGCAAGGTTACGGCTTAGCCTCGGCCTGACTTGGGGAGACACTTGTGAGGTCTGCTTGGGCAGGCTTTTCCCCACTCCATTCATAGGAGCGTGTTTAACCAGGACCTTCCTGGGCCCAGAGGGAAAATTATTGAGCCTATTATGCACTAGTAGTGAACATGGATCTTTGCACCTAAGCCTTCTTAATCAAATCTGCAATATTTGTGGGTGGGACTGTTTGCTTGCACAAACACCCTACACTTGCCCACAGTAATTAGGTAATTGAATTGCAAACAGTAATTAGCTGCCTAACTGCCTGCTTGTTCATGCAGGTATCCAATTTGCTTTTGAAATGTGGGCTTATACTGGTGAGAATGGAAGCTGCCGTTAAAGACTGCAGACACAATTAAGAAGGCCCATTGAAAACCTGGCTCTGAGTGAGCCGGCTGTTGCATACTTCTCCCTTATTATTATTTTTTTTTTCCTCCCTATTTCAGTTACTCTGATTACATTTTTTCTCTGTGACTTGGAGAATCTCAGTTCCATTGTGTTACTTAAGAAAAATGAGAGGTGGTATTGGATGCCTGTTTTCATGTCTTCAGGATAAAATTAAAAACTAAGCGTTGTGTAATAGAGTGACAGCTGGTCTGCTGCTTTCTTAGTGAACTGACAAGCTTGTTTACTTCCTGAGAGCTTGTCTCTCTGCACAGCCCATCATGAAAACAGGTGAGGGCTCCTGATGCCGTCTCTCCCACACAAGTGGGATACGTGCTCCAAGACGTGGCCCCAAAAAACTCAGTTCTCTTTTAACCCATCCGTGTTTGTTTTTATAACAAAGAAGAAACTAGATCAGAAACATCTGCCTTTCCGATGAAGCGAGTTCATGTCCAGCCTTCCCATGAAGCTTCAAGGACGATGTTAAGCAATTTCCCTCCAGCCATTTGAAACTACTCATTCTTTTAAAACATGCCTCCCAATCCACTCTACCCACTTAACCTCCAATGTCTGAGATTTGGACTCTCCTGTGTTCTGAGCTGTGGGTCCCTGGGCGTCAGTGTGCCAAGCTCTGCGGAGGGCCATAGAGCAGTGATCTGATTCCCATCACGCCCTGGGGCTCTTCCAACGCAGCTTCAGAAAGGTGACCTTGAACCTGCTGACCTCTAAAACCCTGTCCAGCTGAACCGGCCCATCCTTTCTGGCAGGTGAAAATCTTAAGAACACACAATTTTTCCTAACGTAGAACAGCAGGGAGTTTTCAGATAGCATAGAGCAATCTTTGCAAATTATATTATGATAGTATTCATTTACTAATACCCCATGCGGAGTCATGGGGCTTTTCAGTTCTTAAACGTAATAACAGTTTTGATTTGACTCAACTCCGGCACACAGGCTAAGTTTTTAGAAGAACATATCTTGCAAAATCTCCCTTCCTTTTCTTTTTTTTAAATAATTGGCAGGAAGACCATTGTGTGGTCCCCAGCTTTATAAGATGTCTATAAAAGAGGATTTAGAAACATTTAAACTAGATTGTTGAAATCCATTTAGTTTTAATTTCATTATGAAGTGTACTAAAGGGCCAGTGGTCAAGGCTGTTACTGGAGATTTCGGAGGTGGAAATCTGAGGCATCATTAGGAAAAAATTAAAAGGAACAAAAATCAAGGGCATTTTTATATTCAGTGCAAAAGAAAACACTTGGATACAGAAAACTATGGCTATTAAAAATAATAAGGAGGCAACTTAGATGTTAAGCTGAGAAATTAGAACATTAATGATGGTTGCCCCCATTAGATAATGGAAGAAGTGAAGTGTGTAATTTTAAGACCCCTCCTCCCTTCACACAATAATCCTCAACAAGCACCCTGAAAGTCTTCTTAATATTGTTTCTTATATATTAGGGAGAGCAAAAATCCCGAGGATTCCTCAGAGAGTTTCCTTTTGAATTGATTTTTTGAAGAGCAGGGAGTAAGCTTTCCTGGTGAATAAATCACAAAATTGAACCTGGTCCTTCCTCTTCAGCCCTCCTGGAGTGGCCTTTGTATGGGCTTCATCATTTTTCTTCTGGACCATGACAATCTCACTGAATTAGCCATGCCCTCATCTTTTTTTCTCTTCTCGCATACACTGTCCACACTGTCACCAGAATTATTTCTTTGAATCAAAAATCAGCATGTTACTTGAACGGTTTCCTGATGCTCCGAAATAAAATCCTTATTGTATGGGCACCTAGGTGGCTCAGTGAGTTAAGCCTCTGCCTTCAGCTTAGGTCATGATCCCAGGGTCCTAAGATGGAGCCCAGCATCAGGCTCTCTGCTCAGCAGGGAGCCTGCTTCCCCCTCTCTCTGCCTGCTTCTCTGCCTACCTGTGATCTCTTTCTCTCTGTCAAATAAGTAAATAAAATCTTTAAAAAAAAAATCCTTATTGTAGCACAAAAGGCTGTTCACATCCTGGCTCCTCCCTATTTAGGCAACTCTCCCTCGGCAGCCCTCTACCCAGCCATGCATCCCGCACCCTGGTCATACTAAAACTCTCAACAGTCCCTGAATGTCACGTGTTCTTGTTACACTTTGTCATTTGGTGCAGGGGTCAGGGAATCAGACTGGGATAAAACAGAGACCAGTTGTAGGGTATGGTCAAAACTCACAGGAAGGGAAGAACTTATGGGCAGATAATTGGGAGTGATTGTACTTTAATCCTTTCAAAGGTTTATTGAGTAGAAAGAACACTTGTCTAAATAAGCTCAGTGCATAGCAGTTACCCATATCACATTGCTTTATAACCAACATTCAAGGAATTATATTAGCCTCTTGGCTACAGAGCATATGGAAGTCCAGATGGGTGTAGGTTTTTTTCCCTTTTCATTTTGTTTAACTTGTGCTGACGGTATCAGATTTTCCATCTCCAGAGTCATAGCTTGTACTTGTAAACATAGTGAGTTCAGTGGAAGAGGAGAGGGAAAGGCAAAAAAAAAGAAAAAAAGTGTTTTATGAGGAGAGGACAGCGTTTACCTTCCTTCTTAATGTCCAGTAATACACAGGTATCCGTGAAGATCAGCTCCTCTCTAGCAGGAAAAATTCAAGGTTTGGTGCTCTTTTGGAAAGAGACGGTTTATAACATCTGCAGCCTCATAGAGCTGAATAAATTTTTTGATTGAGTTAAATTTTTCTTTAAGATACTCTATAACCTGGGAAGGAGAGTGAAACATTTGGAAACAGTCTCCAGTCTTTCATTTCACTGCTTGTTCTGCCTTCTTTTCCCTGCTACTCTGCAGGCCAGGGGCCCTTGGTCTTCTAGCAAAGAGAAATGACCTTCATTTCCAGGAAGCTGGAGAGGAGAGGAAGTCAGGGATCAGGGCTGATGACGGGATCGTCTTATAGTTGGGAGATGTCTCTACTGCTTGTTTGGTGCTTCTTTCCTGGGAATGGAGGCAAACAAGGGGAGTAAAATAGTCCTTCCACTAGGGGGTAGGACCCTGCATGGATACAGACTTTACCTTTGCGTACACCACAATAAAAATGCACATGGACATAGTCTCTTTAAGGTCACACAGTGTAAGGGAGCACATGTCCACCCACCTATTAGGATGGTACATTGGGTCACTTTTCCTGAGATACTTATTAAGAGGGATCATGTCCATTTAATTTAATTAGAAGAAACAAAAATTACCTGTGTTACGTAAAGTATAAAAAGCACACGTACTCTTACTGCTGGCCACCCTCTGGTGAGGAGCACCCCCGTGACTGGGATTCAGACTACTCAAAACAAGCAAGTTCACTCAACAGAGTCACTGATGTCCAGAGTTGTCTCCTTTAGCTAGATCAGAGTGTTGAAACTAGACTGATAGAGCAATGGGGTGGGGGGAAGGTTGGAGAGTAAAATACCCATGATTTCTGACAAAACCAAACTGCCTTTCTTCCAGCTAGAATGGGCAGAAAATCTTAATCTGATTACTCAGAAAAGCCAAAGGCAGTGATTCTGGAAGCACAGAACATGCCTCCCCTATCTATAACTGTGCTAGCTCGAGAGCAGCCCCTAAGGGGGGGGGTATTTATTCATTGGGTGGGTTCTAAGTAAGTGATTGCCATTGTATTCACTACCATGCCAGGAACTGGGAAAAGCTAATGAATGTGCCAAATCTCTGTTCTTATTGGGGTCACTGTCTGGTGAGAAACAGAAACGGGATGGAGTATGATGGGGCCAGTCTACTTGGAGACACAGAACTCAGGTAGCTTGTAACTATACCAGACACTGTGCTAGGTCTTTGACATCCATCAGTAGATCCCACATTCTAGTTCAAGATTTCTAAAGCTCTGACTCTCATAATCCCCATTGCATTGATTTATATAGTCATTTTATCTTTATTTGAAGAGCAGAAGGGAGAGGCTGGCAACCTTCAAGTCCTGAAGAAAGTAATGCTGTCTTTGTAGGTCATGTTTTGCTAATTCTTCCTTCATTCAGTCAGATCATAGAGTTGTAGCTTGTACGGTTGAATAAGATGCCATCTACATTCATCCTTCAAGCAGGAAGAATGTGAAAACTTAATAAACAGGGGAGTCGTGATCACTGAGATTAACAAATGATCCCCACCTTGCCTGCTGTTATGGTAGAATGATTCCCCCACTGCCATAATTCATATGTTGAAGTCCTAACCCCCAGGATCTCAGAATGTGACTGTATTTGGAGAAAAAGCCTTTAAGGCAGTAATTAAGTTAAAATGAAGCTGTTAGTGTGGGCCCTATTCAGTCCACCTGGTGTCCTTATAAAAAAGAAGAGGTTAGGACACACAGAGAGACATCAGGAGTGAGCGAGCATGAAGACCACATGAGGACACAGTGAGAAGGTGGCCATCTGCAAGCCAAGGGGAAAGGCTTGGAACAGCTTTTTCTCTAGTTCTCTTTCCTCTGTTCTCAGAGGAAACCAACCCTGCTGGCACCTTGATGTTGGACTTCCAGCCTCGAGGACTGTGAGAAAATAAATTTCTCTTGTTTAAGCCACTCAGTCTATGGTATTTTGTTATGGCAGTTCTAACAACCTAATATATTTGCCTTCGTATCTTTTGAATATGCTGTGGTTCAGTAACTTGATGGACTAACCTTTCAAAAGAAAAGAACCATACTTCTCCTTAGTTCCCATTCAGACAAGGAAAGGTGCTTGAATTATTCTTCTAACATCTCATACGGTCACTAAACTGGACACATCATGAACACTATATTTACTATTTGGCAAGCTCCCAAATCCAGGGGGCACTATTAACTTTGTCTCACATGGATTGAGTTCTTTAAGGGTTGAACCTGAGAAGTCTTCTAATATTTGATATTTTAATATTGACATGCTTGAAGAGAGGGCTCAGAAATAAATGACCACTTCAGATCTGTTCTGGCTCAATGATCCACAAGTATATATACCTTGAAAGGACTTTGATCTTCTCCAAGTCTTTATATAAATTCAAAGTACTTAGTATTTTTAAAATATCATCTGCCATTAAAATTATTTTTTTCTATTGGCTGTGGTTGAAAATCACATAGATAATATTTAATAATCAGGAGATTGACATGTAAATCACCATTGTTTGAAAAAGCTCACTGATGCGAAGATGTAATTTTCTCTCTCCTCCCCAAACCAGTAAGAAAGCAAATAACAACCTTCTCGTAGTCCTGTGGTTAATAGATTGAAGATTTGTGTTGGGAGAGGGGGTATAAAAATGCTTTGTTTCTGGTGCTTTCAGGTTGATAAAGTGTTAGATAATCCAGGCATTTTACCGAAATTCATTTCCTCTGCTTAATGACTAATTGTGGCAAAATAGACATGACTTCAGAATCCATGTATTTTCTATTTGCATTTTTTCCTTCTGATTCTTAGATTTAAAATTCCAGTTGTGCTAGAAATCATGATATGTCTAACACTTCTTGAAAATTATATAGATCAAAAGAGAAAGCATGTTCATAAAAAGCTTTGATAGTCTCCTTCTAATAAACCCCCCTTTTAGACATTTTTAATTTATACAGAAAAGCAGTGTTCAGTTGGGAAATGCTCAGATATTGTGCTTTAAAGCCTTAATTTATGTGATCAGCTTGATCCACATGGTGCACATTATCCCTAACTTGTTGGCAGAGGGAAAAATTTAGCTTGATAATATTTTCTACCCTTTGTGAAAAGAAAATATGCTTATTAAGGAACCTGGGAGGCAAAGTTGGGCTGTACTAGCACAGGGACCAGCCCAGTGTGGGCAGAGTTGCTGCAGGGGTGTCAGGAGACCTTTGCCTGTTCAATTTTCTGCTGCCTGGTCCCTCAGAGATCACTAATTCCTTTTTTATGCTATAACCAATCCAATATCAACAAAGACAACATCTATGTTCGATAGGTATATTTTTGCCAGCTTATATTAAATAATTCATTATAAATTTTTGAAGGGCTGAAATTAGCCTTTATTAAATATAGAAGTAGGCATCATCAGCATTCCCTGATGAAAGCAATCCACCCCTTTAATGATTCCTCTCTCCAAGTGGTATTGTCAGGACTGTTAATTTGAATGTTTTTAGAGCATTTTTTACGGGTTATAGGTTATGAATCACGTCCCCCCCCACCCTGCCAAAAAAAAAGGTGTTGAAGTCCTAAATGCCAGTACCTGTTAAATGCAGTCTTATTTGGAAATAGGATCTTTCTAATGATCAAGTTAAGATGAGACCATTTGGGTGGGCCCTAATCCAATATGACTCGTGTCCTTCTGAAAAGGGGAAATTTGGACATATAGAAAGACATGCCCGGAGGGAAGGTGACGTGAAGGTGACATAGGGAGGAAGCTACAAGCTGAGGAAATCTTTTTTTCTTTTCTTTTCTTTTTTTTTTTTTTTTTAAGATTTTATTTATGTATTTGACAGAAAGAGATCACAAGTAGGCGGAGAGGCAGGAAGAGAGAGAGGAGGAAGAAGGCTCCCTGCTGAGCAGAGAACCTGATGCAGGATGCAGGTCTCCATCTGAGGATCCCAGGATCATGACCTGAGCTGAAGGCAGAGGCTTTAACCCACTGAGCCACCCAGGCGCCCACAAGCTGAGGAAATCTTGAGGCTACCAGAAGCAAGGCGAGAGGCACAGACTATGTTCTTTCTCATAGCCTTTGGGGGCATCAACCTAGTCAACACCTTGATTTCAGATTTCTAGCCTCCAGAGGCATGAACCAATACATTTCTGTTTTTAAGGGCACCTAGTTTGTGGTACTTTGTTAAACAGCCCCAAGAATCTACCACACCAACAAAGTCTCCTCTACCAGGGTTAGGATATTTTCACACATTTGAAGTCTTTGCATGGATGCTATGTGCTTCCACATTAAATAATCACTTCATTCAAAATGGCACAAGCAGACATTTTTTTAATCTCCATTTAATTTTTCTCCTCAGCATTTACTGTTTAACACACAATATGTATTACTTATTTACACTTTTTGTCATCTTTCTCCTCACTTTAATGTGAGTTCCACAAAGGGAGTGAGTGCTGACAATTTTGCTTCAAGCACAAAGCTGACCCTCAGATAGTTGCAATATAAGTCATTGAAACAATTAGCTGCTTCCTCACCTCACTCCATTCCATATCATCTTCAATACCTATCTTACTCCAAACACAACCACGTCACAAAGACCACTACAAGGGAAAAACAAAAAGGAGGAATGAAAGGGTGTTGCCTATTTTCATGTATGATTTTTTTTGTTAAGGTTTTATTTATTTGCAAGAGAGAGAGAGAGAGCACAAAAGCAGGGGGAGCAGCAGACTCCTTACTGACTGGGAAGCCTGATGTGGGTCTTAGTCCCAGGATGTAAGGACAATGACCTGAGCCAAAGGCTGACACTTAACCAACTAAGCCACCGAGGCACCTCTGTTGGCTAGATAGTTTACTGCTATGTTTGTAGCTTCTTTTTTGCTTTTTTAATGGAATCTTTTCTTTTTTTTTTTAATTTTGTTTTATTATTAACCTATAATGTATTATTTATTTCAGGGGTACAGGTCTGTGATTCATCAGTCTTACATAACACACAGCACTCACCACAACACATACCCTTCCCAATATCCATCACCCAACTACCCCATCTCTCAACCCCCTCCCCTCCAGCAACCCTCTGTTTGTTCATGTATGACTTTTTTGTTTGATGTGTATGTACTTTGCTGGCAAAGCATCAGATTCAGTAAATGAGATTATTTTTGCAAGATGAAAAAAAAAAAGAAAGAAAGAAAGGGTGTTGCGTAGGAGATGCTGGGAAATTTGCCTAATCTAGGATGTAGTTCATTTCAAGTTACGAGTAGTAGAAGAGTAAGACAGATGTTTTTATCTTTCATTTCTATTCATCCCCATACCTTGGTGTCAGCCCCTTTCAAGTCTATGAGATTTCAGTAATTTTAAACAAGTAACATTTCTGAAAGGCTAGCACAGCAATTTTGAATGTTCTTATTTTATCCAAAATCTCTGGTTTTAGATTAACTGCTCAAAGGGGAAAATGCTGGATTTATAATCTGCTTGGGTTCAGATTTTCTTCTAGGACAATTTGGTAGGCACTATGTGTTGAGTAGATGTGTTTTTCATGCCTGTGACCTTACGGTCTCATGGGAGAGTGAGCAATGTTCCATAATACTGGTCCCTGAAGGCAGAGTATTCTATTATTTGGATAAGGTTATGGTGTCCCAGGCTGAGCCCCCTTCTTCAATCTCTTCTAACCTAAAATAGTATGGCCTGGGCTGCTCCAGGGTTTTGTTTAATTTCTGTCGGGGTTTGTTCAATACAGTTATGCCTAACTGATCACCATATTTTTATGTTGCTTAAAGTACAATTTTTAATTCACGTGTTGAATTCTATTTCCAACCTCAGAACAGAGAAAAGCAGTTGTCTGGGATCAGAATGTCTTACCACTCATACATATGGCCCTGGGCAAATTATCTAGTCTTTTGAAGCCTGTGAAAAGGGATAACCATTGCTAACCCTACAGGATTATTATTTAGAGAAAAAAATGTATATAAGGTTCTGGAACATGGTAGGTGTTCTGCAAATGACAGAGATTGCTATTTTCCCTGTAGGCTGGCAAATTCAACAATCTATTTACTTAACCTACAGGCTCTAGGCTGCTCAGATTTCAGCAGAAATATTAACAGTGGAGCCTTCCCTCACAGGTTCAGGCAGCGAGGTTATGCCTCTAATCCAATTTGCCTCTTCCATATTACAGATATGGATGTGATTCTGTCCCGGAAATTTGGGTTGCAGGTGCCAAGAGGAGAAGAAAGAGTATGTGTGAGTGCTCAGAACTCTCTGGTAGAGTCTTCCATAAAATCCCATTTGGACAATGCCCCAGTGACCAAAAAACAAACCAACCCCAAACATCCCCAAACCTCTTGCTTTGATAGTAGCTGAGATTGTCCCAAACATACAGAGGATCTGTGAATCCACGGCCGTGTTGCTCCTGCAGAAACACTGAGTGTGTCCTTGAGCTGCAAGCTCCCCTGATTTTCTCAAACAGTACTAACTTCCAATTCCACTGAGGTGGGTGGATGTTCATTAAAGCATTTCACTAGCATACACAGAAAAAGGAAATCAACTTGAAAGATAATTTATGAGCAACCTTTTTTAGTGTTTGAAAATATGCCAGCACATCTAGCTGCAGCCACTCAGGTTTTTATGGATTTTTTGTTATTGTTGTTTGTCATTTTGGTACGATAACCACCTGTAGTCATTAACTCTCCCCATTTCTAGCACAGTGTCTCAAACATCTGTCACTGCAGCCAAAATGTCCCTCAATGGACCTCGACTTTATGTCCCTGAAATGGGAATTTCAGCTCCCAGCGCTGGAATTATGCATATGTCCTCTTTAGCGGGCAGCCTGGTGATTCTCACCTCCAGTTCCGCATTCCTAAAGTGGTGTTCCCTGCACCCCACTCCTCCTGGGAACTGTGCTTCAGTTTTTAGGTAGTCCCCAAAGTATCTTATCTCTCCTGCTGGACTTCAGGCGCACTGAGGGCAAATATGAAGTTTCCTGCAGTTTTATGTCTCATTCTGCACCAGCAGAGTGGGGGCTCAGTAAATGCTTATTGAATATATTTTGCATATAGTTCTATAGACATAACAATACTGAGAAGTAACAGACAGGGGAGGAAGGAGAGGGAAGACACTAAAAGAAATCATTTTGGTTGTTTCTTTCAATGAAAAGATTTTACATCATCGTATGTTGATTGAGGTCCTAAATTTTCACAGCTATTTGAATTATCCACACTTACAATAAAGGATGAAAATTCTATGTTTATATATAGGAGGTCTTTTTTTTTTCTTCTTTCACCCTAAACATAAGTTCTCAAAATGCTAGATCAAATTTTCCCTGTAAATGGTTTATCCTGGAAATCTTTTCTTTCCTTAGTGTAACACTGGGTATTTACAGCTGCTACAGCTCATCAGTCTCACGCCAGTAAATTATCCTGAGAGATCATAATATTGAGGTTTTAAAGATATTAACATTCTGGTATGATGTTTTTCTTTCTTTATTTTCCTTTTCCTTTTTTTTTTTCTTACTGGAAAGAAACTAATGTAATTTGACCTTAAAATATGAAAATATGATCCTCCATTCAGACCAAACAGAGGCTCCCTATCTCATGGACCACATTTCCAGTAAATGGCCTATGTGTGTTCTAAAGGATGTATTTTTCATGGTCCCTAAGTGAAACTCAAATCATGTGTGCTCAGAAACATTGTTTTCCTTTCCAGAATATCCTGGCTTAAAAATATTTACAATTATGAACCTCAATATGAATGTAATTTACCATCTAGGTGACTGATATGCTGACTAAAGAATAAATGTTTTTTATTTTCTTTAGATACAAATATATTATTCTTATAAAGGATGAATATTATACTTGTGTGTTTATAATAATGACAAATGTAGAAAATTAGGCAAAAAGGCAATGATATAATTAAGACCACACATACCTCTGTGGGATTCCATGGCAAGCTGTAGTCCCTGTCCTGGTGTATACACTGCCTTTTTCAGGCTTACCACAGGCAATTTCTAAACGGGAAACCAGATGAAGCTGGGGAAACCAAAATTTATTGGTTTTGCTTAATTTAAGACATAAAAAAAATCAGGACATCATCTGTAGTCGCCAAGGACAATGCTGCCCAAGGCCCTCTTTTAGGCCTTCTGAGATAGCCCTCCTGGCACACTTACTGAGCTCAGAAAAAATCCAAGTTAATCTGGAGAATCAGAACTGTTTCTGTCAGGTCATTAGAAATGGAAGGTAAGTAGATTTGCACCATTCCTTTGCTGCAGCCTCAGGATTCCTGACCATGTCCAGTCTGTTCAGAGAGGCAGGAAATAAAGAATGTAAAGAAATTTTAGTGAGCATTGCTCAGAGCAATGAGACTTTGGGCAGTTTGCGCGGTAGACGAGCTGCTTGACTTTGGGCAAGTTAGGTTGATCTCTCTGTTTCCACACTTATACAGTGGGAATGATGATAATATTTCTTTTCAATGGAGAATGAAGGTCTTTGGGAGGATGAAGAAGTTAATATGTAGAAAGCACTTAGAATAGTGCTGGGCACCAAGTGAGTGCTGTGAAAAGATTTCGCTATTATTTATATTATCCCAGGACTCTCACGGGTCTCCATATTCCTTTGGGATGACTTTCCCCTTCATATACATGTTAAAAATCCTTCTGGTCCACCTTAACCATCATCATCGGAGCCAACTATAAGAGCTGAACTAAGGAAGTATTATAGGTCAGTGGTTTAGTGCTTGGGTAGGGATCAGAGAGAGCTGAGGTCAAATGCATTCTCTATTTTATATCAACAACTCCTTTTGAAAGTGTAGCTTTCTCATTAGTGAACTACTAATGAGGTAGTACTAGGCCCTCCCTTTTTGGGTACTGCCCTTGTTAAATGAGGTAATGTATGGGAAGCCTGTGGTAGAATCATCTCCTTCATTTTGATTCCCTTGACATTTCTTTTTCTTCTGGACACACACACACAATTATCCTCCTTGTGTTATGCCTGCCTGGTGCATGCCTGGATTATATCAATTATTTCTCTTTCTCTCCATTGCTTAGCCCAGTGCTATGTTTGTAAGAGCCCATCAGAACACATTTGTGGAAAAAACAAATAATAAGAATGAAAGAGGAATCAGAAATGAATCATGAACTTCTAGGGTCAGCCTAAAAGCCATTACTGTAAGAATATATAACGATATTGATAAACATTCAAAGAGCTGCCTTTAAAAGTTTCATAGCTCAAAGATACCCTGAAATCTTTGAAAGGCAAAAAAGACTTTTAAGAACCTACTTTAATTTGTTTTCATCCCCCATTTCTTTTGTTGTCATGTGGTGAGGAAGGCTGATTCTCAGGGTCATTGCAAATTGATTTTGTGCTGTGCACTTAAAAGAACTGAAGTAGGTTCTTAGAGTTTTGTTCACTATTACTGCTCCTAAGGATTCTCATTCTGATCATTGATTTAATTTTTTTTCTTTTGGTAATAGGTTTTTGAACTACAACAAAAAATTATTTTAGCAAAAGTATTAGCCCTGTGGATAATTGCTATGGGATTTTTTTAGTATTGTAAATATATGTTTAGATATATTGTAATTCATATGATCCTCAAAAATCAAATTTGTTGAGTACAACAAATATGATATGTTTTTGCTGGTTATGTTTTGAAATGCCTTTAAAGATCTTTGTATAAATTGTTATAGAAATTTTATAATCTGTGGTAGTAGTCAAAGTATAGAAGGTAAGAGGGAATGTGTATAAAATATTATATTTTATCATTTTATTACTTATATACCTTAAAGAGAGTGTTTTAAAAACTGGCATTTTATTCTTAATTTTTCTCATTATACTTGAAAAGTGCTTTCAGGTTGCCTGTTCTAACAGTTTATAGCAAAACCCAACAATCGCCTTTGTAAATAACAGAACTGGTGCATAAACTCCAGAGGGACCCAATCTGTAGCAGCCCAAGTTGGTCACTGGGAGATTGATTTTATGAATTGGTATTCAAAGTGTTTCTTGCCCTGATAAAATATAGCCTCTTCCTCCACCTGAATAGGGTTCTATAATCCACCATTTTCTCAGATTCTTCAGCTGTTTTTTCAGATAATATTCTGCTGGGAGGCTGTGTCCAGCCATCCTACGAAACAGTAATAAATGGACCGTCTGCCCTTTGCTGTGGTTTTAGTCAGCACCTTGGAGAGTAGAGGTTAAAACTTAAAAACGGAAGTGATGGAGAATAAAAAGGGAAATTTCACAAGGTGATGAAAAAAAAAACATTCCAATTATAAGTGGGAGATGTATACAAATGCTCCATTGATGAAATGGCTTTCCTTACTGTGTGAAAATTAAAGAATCCCTGGACCCAAACCCCTTTAATACCCACAAACAAGACTCCTGCCACGGCAGGAAGTCAATTATCTCCATGGCAACCAAAACAAATAGTGAATATTGCCTTAGCAGACAAGATGGATAAAAGGTGCATCTAAAATTAATTTATGTCTTGGGATCAGACACTTGAGATGAGAGAACTGGTCCATAAAGTACCCAAGAGGAGCTATTAAAAGAGAAACAAAATAAGTCCCTTGTTGAGTTCCCAAGGGAGCCGTGGTTGGAGCATATAAATCCTTTTTGCTCAGCCTTTAAGGGGAAAAGTTGTCAATATTTCCCCATTTACATGCCAGCTTTGATGATGGCCCCCTGTAAATCTTAGGCCTGCCAAAGAATGTTTATTAAGAAGGGCCTTCAAGAGTGATCTCTTAATCCATCCTCTAGTACAGTTGGGGATATTATTATTATTATTATTATTATTGTATACCTCAATTCTGAGATGCAGAGATGAAGATTAAAGTTCAGAAAATTTAAAGAGTATAAAAATCTTGCATTAAAAAAAATATATAAGAAGAAGAGGAAAAAGAAAGAACACCATCACCAGCACACAGACTCCTCAGAAGCAAACATGGAGCTGTAAATTTTTCATTAAGTGCAAAAATTTTAAACACTAATTAAACCGCTTTGGAAAAAAAAACTCCAGATATTAAAAGGAAATTTTCAGGAGAGAAAAGGTGTGTCTGCTCTTCTGTGCCTGGAAACATGGCTTTTGAAGTCAGGGAGACTCCAGCAAGAGTCTCCAGTAAGAGTCCATTTCTTACCCGAAGTAGGAAGATGGTGGGACAAGAAGGCTGAGTGGGATGCAGATCCCAAGCACTCCCTGCTAGGGCAGAACTCTTCTCCCCAGACTGGAATCACATTTAATGATTAAGCTGATTTAGGTTTCCTCTTTCTAATAGACAAATCCCACACCCTTTCTCCAAGGTCACAGTTCCCTCCTTCAGATGCAACATTTAATCAATCCCACAGGAGCTGTCTCTTTCTTCATGGTATCTCTTGTCAGTTTCTCCCTCCTTCCTATCCACCCTCATAACTGCATAGCTAGGTGATTATTATAGTTTCCTAATTTACCTAGCCACCTTCTTGCTCTCCTCACCTGTATCTTTCCCATGCACTTGCGTTCATTTTTCCAGAAGATCATTTTATTTTTTATGCCTTTACTAAAAACACGACAATAAAGCAAAACAAGACAAAGCAAAACAAAACACAATGACTTCCTGTTGCTTGTAGCATAAAACCAAGATTCCTCTGTGTGACATTTACGGTTCTCCACCAGCTGACCTTAACCTTTACACTAACATGTCTCCCCACCAAGTGCTTCCACGAATCCATCATTCTAGTCATTATCACTTACCACAAATGCCTTACACTCTCCCGTGTGTCTTTACTCCAGCAATTCTTGTTACTTACTGGAATAGCCTCCCCTATGGGCTTTATTTCTTTCTTCCCAACACAAAGAGCACCTCTTATACATCTCTTAAAAGCCAACTCATATTTTACATTTCTGAACTCTTCCTAACCTCGTGATCTCATTTTCCTCTGAATCCAGTGGTACTTAGTATCTGTGGTGGGCAGAATAATCTCAAGTCCCTGGAATCAAGTGATGTGTTATCTCACAGGGTAATGGGGATTTGGCAGATGTAATTAAAGTCACAGACCTTAAAATAGAGAAAAAAAATGGTCTCAATCTAATCACAGTGGCCAAGCCCTTAAACGCAGAGATGGCTGCATTCAGAGAGATGTGATAGAAGGGAAAAGTACAGAGATTCTTAAGTGTGAGGAGGATTTGAGGCACTGTTGCTGGCTTTGAGATGTAAGGGCCCACATGCGAGAAGTGGAGAATGTTCTCCTAAGAAGTTAGGCCATAAGGGTGGTCTAGAATTGACAGCCAACAACGGAATGGGAGCTCAGTCCTTCAGCTTCAAGGAACCGGATTCTACCAACAACCAGGATGCAGTAGGAAGAAGGTTCTTCCCAGAACTTCTCAATGAGACCCCAACCTTGATTTTAGCTTTGTGAAACCTGGGGCAGAGGAACCAGCTAAATAAACCAACCACAACTTCTGACCAATAGTACTGTGAGATAAGAAATGTATGCTGTTTTAAACACCTGAGTTTGTGGCTATGTGTTATGAGAGCAATAGAAAATTAGTACAATGTCTTTACTGTGCATTTTACAAAGTGGGGTGTTCAAGAGATATTGAGGTTTAGAATTGAACTATTGGTCTAGAAATTGCATAACCTTAAGGCAAGTTACTGAATCTTTTAGGTTCTACAGTTTCATCATCTTTGATAAGGAAACCCATCATCACTCATAATAATTCATAGGATTATAATGAGAATCAACTTAGATATGACATATGAAGGCATTAGAAACATGCCTGCCACATACTAACATTCAATAATGCTATGCCTTATGGCTATTTATATTAATGATGAGTTTCTACAAGTAGATTCCAAGTTCCTGAGATATGGACAAGCAATGGATTAAAAATGATCACAAAGTCTTCACAGTTCTTCCCATGAAGTGACAAAGCTGCTTTTTCTCCATCACTTGCATCTGGGCTGGTCTTTTTGACTTTTCTTGTCTAAAAGAATATGATGGAATTGATGTCATGACAGTCTCAAGAGGACCTGCAGCTTTTGCTTCTTTGCAATGTTTCCACCATCATGGGAAGAGGCCGGGGGTGAAAGACAAGCTGGGGAGAAGCTGGCTACCTCTGTCACTTCAGAGAGCCCCACCAACCATCCTCTTTACTAACCATCAGAGCCTCTAGCACCAGCCAAGCTCACCACAGCCACAGAAACCAGAACAAAAACTACCCAGTCTACCCACAAGATCCCAAAATATAATAAATTGTTGTTTTCACCTGCTCAGTTTCACTTTTGCTTGGGCAGCAATATATAGCTGATGCTGGAGATCACCTTACCCGTCCTTGCATTTTCCCCAGTTGCCTCTGAAAGACCCCTCTCCCCTTGCTAAAGGCTTGTTTAAGTAACCTGATGTCCCCAAAGCACCCCCTATCCCCTTGCTGAAGGCTTGATTGTTCCCATAGCCGGATGGCAACACATACCAGGATGGCTATTGTCTGTGATCACCCGGTCTGTCAAAAGAAAAGACAAATGAGGAATAGAGTGTACCTGGGACTTTCCAGAGTGCTGAGCCAAGGCCCACCAGAACAAACCGTTGTGTCCTTGCCTTAAACCCAGTGCCTGACAATGCTTGATTTAAGTTAACCAATCAGATCCCTGTAACCAAGCATCTGCTTCTGTAAGCTCGCTTCCCGCCACCGCAACCCTTGCCCTATATAATCTGCTCCCCAATCTATCCCGGCATGCTCAGCCCACAAAGGCTGATGCGTCCACAGGCGCCTGTGTAACCAATAAACCTCTTGCAACTTGCATCCAGTGGAGGCTTGGTGTCTGCTTCTTGGGTGCGGATCGAGGGTCTTTCAGCCTCCTTAGAACTTAGCTCAGAGCCTTGTACATTATCAAAACTCAAGTGTTTATTAATGTAATTATTACCTATTCTTTTTCCTTGATTTTTTTCATATGTTATTTATTTATTAAATTAAAATTTTAATTTAGTCTGGTTATAAAGAAACCTAGACATGTATTTGCCAATGAGTTTCATCATCTGGGTAAAAACACACTGTCCTTACACTGTGTAGTCAGGATAAGGCAAGTAAGAAAGAGGTCATTGATTATAACTGGATAAAAGTGTGAGTAATATATCTTTGAATTATGCTGATTCTGTGCGAGTTATATAGCCTCTATGGGCCTTGGTTAGCTACTCTATAAGTTGGGAGGCTTGTATTAGAAGCTCTACACTCTTTTCCAAACCCCACATTTCACCATGGCACCCTCTGCCTATGGATCTGGCATAGGTAGCTGTGCCCCGGGGGCAGAAGTGCTGAGTTCATTCCACGTTTAAAGCAGTTGTCAGAGAGGAGAGACTAGCCTTTGCAGTAGAAGCCAAGACCCAGTGGTCCCTGTTTTAAGCAATTCTGCTTCATGATATATTTTGTCATTTTGTTGGGAAGGAAATTAATTGGTGGTCTTTGTCTAGTTTGCTCTGTCCATATCATAGAGTACGTCACAATTGGCAGATGGCTGGCAGCCTCAGCAGGGATAAGAGAACATGGAATCATTTTAAGAATGAATGGGCCTCTTATACCTTGCCTCATGGCACTTTCTTTCACATTTGTGTTGCAATAAACACATGTTCCAGCAATGCTAGAAGATGCTAAAACTTGTTCTATATTTGGTCAGTAAGGGGAAGGAAGAAGGTAATTTTCTTAATCTAAACTAATCTAAATAATGTCTTATGCCTCTAGGGAGATAGTTTACGAATACAAATTATTTTTTGTTGTATGATTACTGTGCTCTCCTAGTAAGTGCATGCTGCTGATCACAACAGAATGAAAATGATCTGTCCCTCTGGACAAAGTATCTAAGTGCCTCCTAATGGAGAGTCTCTGAGGTGTTCCATCCACTTCCAGGTCTGAGGATACACATAGCTGCTGCCTCTGGCCTCCTGTTCTCTACTCTAGACCACCTTCTTCTTCCTCCCCCTCCTCCCTCTCCTCCTCTTCCTCCTTCCCCTCCTCTACTCCTTTTCTTATTCTTCAGGAATTTTTTTTTTAAAGATTTTATTTATTTATTTGACAGAGATCACAAGTAGGCAGAGAGGCAGGCAGAGAGAGAGGAGGAAGCAGGCTCCCCGCTGAGCAGAGAGCCCGATGCGGGGCTCGATCCCAGGACTCTGAGATCCTGACCTGAGCCGAAGGCAGCGGCTTAACCCACTGAGCCACCCAGGCGCCCCCCTTCAGGAATTTTTTTTAATGATTTCATTTATTCATTTGACAGACAGAGTACCCAAGTAGGCAGAGAGGCAGGCAGAGAGAGAGGAGGAAGCAGGCTCCCTGCTGAGCAGAGAGCCCGATGCAGGGCTCGATCCCAGAACCCTGGAATCATGACCCGAGCCGAAGGCAGAAGCTTGAACCCACTGAGCCACCCAGGCACCCCTCTTTGTCAATATTTTATTTATTCATTTGAGAGAGAGCATAAGCAGGGGGAGAGGCAGAGGAAGAGGGAGAAGCAGACTACCGGCTGAGCTGGGAGCCCAACATGGGGCTCGATTCCAGGACCTGGAGATCACGACCTATCCTGAATACAGATGCCCAACCATCTGAGCCAGGTGCCCTACTTTAGACCTTGTAACTGTGGCTGGCTTCTCTGGTCTCCATCCCATAACCATGAATATGAACCTTCATTCTTCTTCTTCATCATTCCCACCTCCTCGTCTCATTCTACACTAGTGTCCTACAGTTTGAGAACCACAGATCTTCCACCCCTGAGGTGAGTCCAGGTTTCTGGAACAAATACCTTATCCCTGGACTGGGAAGTAAAGATAAAACATCTTTTTTTTTTTTTTTAAGATTTAAAAAAATTTTTATTTGAGAAAGGGAGAGAGCATGAACAGAGAGGGGCAGAGGGAAAGGGAGAAAGAATCCAAAGCAGACTCTGCACTAAGCACAGAGCTTAATGGGGGGCCCTACCCCACAACTGTGAGAATATGACTGGAGCCAAAACCAAGAGTTGGACACTTAACAGACTGAACTATGAAGGCACTCCAAGATATAAAGATCTTTTAAAGTTCGCAGAGCAATAGAGAAAAGTAAACCAAATCTCTTAAAAGTTTTCCACATCTCTAGCATCCTTCATGCAAACAGAATATATTTCTATAAACCAATCAGATGGAAACAATTTCAGAATGCAGCAATTTCCAGTGTCTTTCATCATGAATTGTTATAGATAGCCATGTGACACACACTTGCACATTGTATCTAACTTCAGTGTACTTCCCATAGCAGTCTCACAAGTAATTAACAAATATTTTTAGACTTTAAAAAATCAGGGTGATCAAATAAATGGTCACCAGGCCATCAGCCAAATGTTAATATAGATTTAAAATTATAATACTTTTAGAAAAATTTTGAAGACCCTCTCCCAAACCAATATAAATTGAGGTAGACTAGGGAGCTTGCCATGGTTGCTGAACTTTAGTTTTTATCTCTTGTTTAGTTTTTATCACTAGAAATAAAAATATACTTCAAAACTCTTGTGAGTACTTATGCTTCTAGCAATAATGGATCACAGGGAACATAATTACCCTTAAACAACTAGATGACCTGATAAGATGTAGGAAACAATGATATTCAACCATTGGAACACACGTAAGGGAAACAAATGAGGTGTGTTCTATAATTGCCCCAGTTTACTGACTAGAAAGCATTTTCAGGCTACAAAGCAGGGAGGGCGAACCGAAACAGAGCCTGTAGGTCCCATGACCTCGAGATACACAGCTCAGAATTTAGGAGGGATAGGATCAAGGCCAGGACAAGGGTGACCAAAGTAAGCACCTGCCTTAGGCACAAAATTTAGAACAATGCCCCAAACTGAGTAATCAAGATAAATAATATTTTAATCCAATATTTTAAAAACCCAAATTAATGTTAAAATCACGATGGACAAAATATCAAACTTTTAAATAAAGACAAAATCTGACTCTGAACTTGCACACTTTGGCTTTGCTTGCCTTATCCTAATCCTGGCCCTGTCCATTTTTAATTTTGATGAAATCCAATTTATCAAAAAACATTTTTTAAGTAGGCTCCACATGGTACTAGTGTGGAGCCCAATGTGGGGCTTGAACTCATGACCCTGAGATCAAGGCCTGAGCTGAGATCAAGAGGAGAACGCTTAACTGACTAAGCCACCCAGGTGCCCCTATCATTTTTTTTTTTTATGCTTAGTGCTTTGCCAATCAAGTTTACAAAGATTTTCTTCTATGTGTTCTTCTAGGAGTTTAGCATTTTCACTTCTAAATTTAGGTTAGATTGAGATCAAATAAAATTTTGTTTACAGTGTGAGACAGGGGTCAAGATTCGTTCTTTTTCATACCGATATCTAGTAATCAAGGACTCATAAGAAAGCCCATCTCAACCTTTTGAAGCCCTCATTCTGTGCTACTTCCTCCTCTGGGGTCCTAGCCCTATAGAATTCAGCAGCTTCAGCTGCCCCAATTCTGATCTCTGCCTTCCCAGCTCAGACCAACTTCCAGGATCTGCTTGGATTCCAGCTTACTGTACTGTAGTCAGAAACTTGTTCCTGGTTCAGACAGTGTGCAATAAAAAGACACACATCACAAGTTCTTTTTCTTAGGGATCCCAGCCACACACTGCTTATAGTCCAATGCCTGAACACTGTTGCCTCATGTATTTGTCTCAGTGGTTATGCTTGTTTATGATGGGACTGCTACTTTGGTACCCATTACTCCACCATTGTCAGAAATCATCTTTTTTTTTTTTTTTTTTTAAGATTTATTCATTTATTTGTCAGAGAGAGAGAGAAAAAACAAGCAGGGGGAGGGGCAGGCAGAGGAAAAAGCAGGCTCCCCATTGAGCAAGGAGCCTGATACAGGACTTGATTCCAGGATCCTGGGATCATGACCTGAGCTGAAGGCAGAAGCTTAACTGGCTGAGCCACCCAGGCAACCCAGAAATCATCTTTATACAATATTAATGAAAAAGCTCTTTTATAGTTATTTGATATAGTATTTTTAATCATACTGATCACGCATCATACATGATGATCATATACCACTCCTTTGTATACGTGACAAACAAAATATAAGTGAGGTTGGATAAGGTATTACTGGAATTTCAAGCTCTTTTGAATTACTTTAATTGAAGTTGTTGGTGCTTGTATTTTCCCCGGGCAATAGTGGTCTCAATGCCTCTAAGATCACTGGCAATGCTGCATTCCTCAAAAGACCGATCTATTGATTCTGTGGTTCTCTTCCAAGTTTCTGTCACTTCTGAATTCTGATGTTGGTATTTTAAAGAAGGGTCAATGAGCAGGTGGTGTCACTGTGTTATGAGTGCCACCTGGTCCACAGTAATTATTAAATGTCATGGATAGTAAGAGCGCATCCAGATTTCAAAGATTAGAATGTAAAAAAAAAGTGTGTATTAGAATTAGTGTGATACACTACTTGCTGTTTAAACTATATGCATCTGAATAGTGAGAAAAGTAGAAACCAACTATTAAAAACAAAAATATTTTTCTTCTGTCATAGGGGAGTATAGTTAGCATTACTCTAGAATTGATTGCCAATCTTTACTGTTACAACAAACTTATTCCACTGGTCATTTTTATACCTGTGGCTAAATAGAGAGTAAAAATTAATTTTGAATGTCAGTGTGAAAAATAAATGTGTAGAAGAAAAAAAATAGTATCTATGTACAAGAATCATCTCCTGACAAGAAGTTAGGAAAAATGAGTTCTAAACTTGTATATTAGTAGCTAATGTATGCTGCCATTGTTCAGGGAGCTTTCAGTAGAAGCTTCCTTAACCACCTGCATTCAAAGATTTACTTATTTATTTGAGAGAGAGAATGAGAGAGAGAGGGAGGGAGCTCGCATGAGCAGGGGGAGGGGCAGAGGAGGAGAGAGAGAGAGAGAATCTCAAGCAGACTCCTCTGAGTGTGGAGCCTTACACAGCTCCATCTCATAACCCTGAGATCACGACCTGAGCCGAAACCAGGAGTCAGACATGTAACCGACTGAGCTGCCCAGGCACCCCAACCACTTGCACTTAAAAGACAGCTTAACTTTCTGTATTCCATCCACAAAGAACACTGACATACTTATGGCACATCAACAGTCCCAGGGTGGTCTGTCTCCCGGAAGCTGATCACCATTGCTCCCCCAAGTCGAGGTGTACGTTATTGAGTGTCAGAGAAGTATGGATCCAAATCTGATTATAACAATTGTACCTGTTAATGCAATTGTCTCTTTTATTAAATATAACACAATTCAGTGAAATAAGAATCCCAACAGAATAAAAATGTTATTTTTATAAAAACTAAGTTGAGTGCACAGGAAAGATTCCATCAATATGATATGTTTTAAAAAAAAGTTGTTGAATTAGGTACAGGTGAGATGACCATTACAAATTTGGAAACTGCTAAAAGCTAAAAGAATCCTGTGCTTAGGTTGACTCATGAATGTCTTTATAATTTTTGTGCTCCTTTGAAGGAAGGAAAACTTTTTGGATGACTAGAAACCCAGTCAGAGGGCCCACACTCAAAGAAAAGACCTTGGTCCTACATGAAATATAAGTAAATGAATACACACACACATGCACACATATATAAAATATACATATTTTATATTTATATAATATATATTATATAATTATATATTAATATATATAAAACATACTATATAAATATGTTAATAAAAATATAATAATCTGATAATATATTGGGTTTATATGCAAGTGTTAGATTAAATATATAAGATACATACATATAATACATGATTCAGTGTTTGTATTTATCGTGAATCACGACTTACACTGACATTTCTATATACTTGTCTTTATTATGTTGAATAAGACGGCTTCTACAATACTATTAGTATCAGTTTTTCAGACAGAAAGAGATTGAAACCAAAACCAAGAACCTCATTTGTTCAAGAGCACCAAGTGGAGAAGACAGAATGACCACCCTGCAGTAGAATCCCAGACCCTTAACCCTCAAGCTTCACAGCCTCCCATGGACTTGCTTCATGGGTTTTATGTTCTGGTGTTTATGTTCTTCATGACTACTTTCGCCAGATAGGTCCCTACCAACAGCAGGTGAGGGAACACACCCCAGTCTCTCCTTGTATCATCACTGCCTTACACAGATAACAGCATGGCTACATTGAAACAATCCTACTAAGTGACCCTGAACTTTTCTTTGATTATTTTTCACTTATTTCAAGTTTCAAAATCTTTTTTCAAGAGCTCAAAAGTCAGGGCAGTGATGGGGTAAACAAGCTGGAGTCTAACCAGTGATGGGTTTGAGGTATGAATCTCTGACAGAAAGAAATGACTCCTACCCAGGATGGCCAATATTAATCTTTGGCCTCTCCTTAGGATCTTTCTCATATTAAAGCTTGCTTTAAAATGTCCCTTGTCAGATGTCCTATAACTAATGCCATTCAAGTTTGTGGTGCCTGAATTCAAATATCTTTTTTGAGTAATGGTCACACACTATTCCTCTGGTGGCCTTATTAATCTTTTCTGACTTTGAATAATGAATGTCCTTTGGTGGATGTCTAAGACCACAGTTTAGTAGCACAGCACTTGTACTGAACCTTCCAACAATCTCTCTGTTTTGGTCAATATGTATTAGGTACTCTCATTCACTTTAATCATAACTAAAAAATTCCCCATTATTTAATTTCTTCAAAGATTTAACATTGTCAGCCTCTATTAGGCAGTATATAAAGATGAGATTTTTCCATAAAGCTGTGTATGTTTGGAATTCTAAGTGTCCTTATAAGTAAAATTGGACTAAAAATATATATATAATAAATGATGTTGATCAGTCTAGAATATCATTAAAAATGTATATAACACTACTTAATAAAACAGATATCACCAGGAAAGTACAATTTTGCAGCGTATGAAAAGAATTCTATTTTCACATAATTTATCATTTGATTTAGGTCAGAGAATTTTCTAATTAATTCCCAATCAATTTTTGGCAAAGTTTGTTGCTTCTACTTCCAGAAGATAAAGTGCATAGCAAGAATAAGCCATTTCTGAATTTTTTTCATGTTCTTGTATTCTATTACCTTAGCCCTGCATTTATCTCTAGGTGTTCATGTACAATGATCTAAATGAAATTTTTGAGATGAATATTAGTTTTTCACAACATACCAACATCTGTTCCCAGTCGAAGTAATAGGGTTATAGTCAACGGGATATAAACAACTCATGGAAACATTCATGTTGAGAAAGAACCTTCTGGGAAAACTGAAAGATAGATTTGTCGTTTCCTAGGTGAGTGGCTTCCATTCGAGGCTGGGAAGCAGTGCTACTAGAAGGGAACACAGATGAGAGCTGATAGGAAGATAAATTTCCCGCAAGATCTAAGATCAGCCACCCACAGAGCTTTGTTTATTTTTAAAATGGATTGTTCAGATATGGTGTTCCTTACGTAGAAAAATGCAGTAATGAAAAGACAGAGAGAGAAGGGTGACTATTCTCAGATAAGCCTGAAAAATTTATTAAACATTGTTTTATCTTAAACATTTCACCAGGAGAGTATACGTGCAACATAGACTTAATACCAGGATAGGGACTAAGGAAACTAAACAAGCGTATATGAGAATATTTATCTTTAAACAAATGTTTTAGTTATTTTATTTTTAAAACAATTTTTTTAAGGATTTTATTTATTTATTTGAGACAGAGAGATACAAAGAGAGAGAGCATGAGTAAGGGGAGAGGCAGAGGGAGAGGGAGAAGCAGACTCCCTGCTGAGCCAGGAGCTTGATGTGGGGCTTAATCCCAGGACGCTGGGATCATGACCTGAGCCAAAGGCAGACACTTAACCAACTGAGCCACCCAGGCGCCCCATGTTTTAGTTATTTTAAAAGGAGACTTTGTTTTGGTCCATGTGGAGGTCACAGGTTTGAGGAACAGCATGGGATAAGTTACTAGCAAATGCAACCAAAATAATTATATACTGTCTTGGCTTTTTATATTTGTTAAGTTTGTTTAATTCTATTTTAAAGTGCTTTTGAATCCAATGGCATATTGCTTATTATTTTCAATGTAAAACCCAAGTAAGGGTGAGGCATTGTGTTCCTGGATGCTCTGGTCTCAGAGACATTGTTTTCTTCCGTCCTGAGACAAACAACATAGGAATGTTTGCTGCCTCCCTTTTCCCAAAATCCCTCACTCTCTGACAGAGATCACAAACTATGTCTGAGGATATTGTAAGTACTGTTGCCCCCCTTTATCGGGGGGGGGGGATGGGTTATGTTCCAAGCCCCCCCCCCACCCCGTGGATATCTGAAACCGCCAATAGGACTCAACGTTACGTAGACCGTGTTTTTTCCTATACACACACGCCTATGATAAAGTTTAATTTATAAATTAGGCCCCTAACAGATTAACAACAGTAACTAAAAAGAAAACAGAACCCTTATAAAAATTACTGTACTAAAAGAAGTGTGAATGTGGCCTCTCTATCAAAGTATCTTAGCGTACTGTAACCTCCCTTCTTGTGATGACGTGAGATGATAAAATGCGATGAGTGAGGTGAATGGTCCAGGTACTGTGACAGAGCCTTAGGCTGCTATTGACCTTCTGACCCTAAGTAGAGGGAGAATCATCTGCTTCCGGGTCAAGGTCCACAAGCTTCCATGGTCACTGCTCTTCTAACAGTGTGACTGGCTGGATTTCCTCATTATGTGAAAGAAAACAATGTTTAGTGTATATCCCCTGGAGCTTGCATAGCCTCTGGAAATATTTTTGAATAAGCCCTGTTTTTAATCCGGTGACTTTTTCTCCTTTCAGCTCTTTGTCAGTCTTGGAGATTGATACCCCCAAATCTTGGCTTCCAGGCTCTTCTCTGCCAAGAATGCAAACAATGCCACCCAGTTTAGGTAATCCTAGCAGGAATAGCTACTGCTTTCTCAAGGAAAGTTCCCTGGTCACTTATTTGAGATTGACTAATGTAGGCACTGCTAAAGATTTCTCCTCCAGTTTAAACATACACACGTCTGTGGAAAATGAAGCCTCCTCCTTCTGTCTCCAGCCATTCCCATCTATACCTATCCTACATGGAAGTAATCTGTAGGTCCTGAGACAGTACCTCCTGAGCTGTTCACCTTTGCATTCTTCTCTCTGCCTCAAACCAGAAAGCCGCTTTTGAAGCTGGGATTGTCTTTAAGCAGAAACCTCAAAAGTGAACTCTAGAAAGGAAATGCGTATGTGTGCGTGCCTGTTCAGGGATAGAAGGAGAATAATGCCTTTTAAGAATTTCTTACAATAAACTGTTAATTAGAAAATTTCAGAGTTCACGTAGGTCCTAGGGGAAGTACATGGACAAAAGCAGGTCCCAAATAGTTGGATTCTTCCAGGACCTAAATTATTCTTAGGGTTTTATCAAATGGCTTTATCCCTTAATTATATGAACAGTTTTTGAACATGAGTAAGTCCTGTGAGGCACCACTTAGTTCATTGTAGTAGTAATTTCAAAAACGGCACCCAGGTGACTTGACAGATTTTATGCCATTTTTAAAAGTGCCAAGTTTATACTCAGACACAGGAAAAATCTGGAATGTTATCTACATATACCTTAAACAGCTCCTTCCTCTCGAAGAGAAGACAGTTACCAGTGTACTACAAAACCAGGGTTTCTGAAGATGTTGTCAGTGCCTTTTCACTGAGCTCTCAGGAATAGCGACCTTGGTTCACCTTGAAACTATGATGCCTTTGCCGTGTGTTTTACAAGGGTTTCACCTCCACGATGCGCTTTCACTGCCTGACTCTTAACTCAGTGGAGAGTGTCAGTGCCAGTGCCCCACTGACATTTCGAGAGGGTAAAGGAAAGAACTCTCAGCTCAGGTCAGAGGTGTCAGGATTCAGAGACCTTAACACTGGGCTCAAGGCCTGAAATCTGGTTTGAACAGGAGAAGTCAAGACGAAATGGCCCAGCATTGTCCAACCTTTGCCTATCAAGTCACTGGTATTCAGAAAGCCATTTAGAGAACACACGGGCATGACATAGAACAGGAGGGGGTTGAGTCGAAGGACAGAGTACAGAGAGGGTAACCGGCATTTTCAGAGTTGCTGGCATGAGTTTAAATAAATGATTTTGAGCTCTAATCCAACCCTCAAATCTTTCTTATTCCTTACAATTTTGTTTCCCCATTTATTATAATATCCTCCTTCCGGGATTATGATGAGAAAATATAGAAACATTTTTTAAGTGTTTTTTTTTTTTCCTCTGAAACAGAATATTGCTATTTAAACGTGAAGTAAGAGTTTCTGGTTTCATAATTTATTTTGCTCCACCTAAGGTTGAAAACTGTTCGAGAATGAACCTGTCAACCCACCTAAGATCTTCCTGAATCACCTTCAGTATTCAGCCTGGGTTGCAAGATGTGTTTCCAGAATGCTCAACAGATATCCAGTAGAATTTCTCATGCTTCCAAGTCTATAACACCTGGCTAGTGATTAAATGGGTTTGTTTATTTTTAAAGTAACTAAAAAATATATCAATTGTAATAGATCTTTTATTCCCTACAGTGTATGTTCAGAGCAGATCTTTTTTTCTTTATTTCTTTCTTTTTTTCTTTTCAGATCTTTAGATCAGTAGATTTCTAGAGAGAATGAGCTGTGTGCTTAATTGTGTGCATGGGAATGGAACCCAGGCAGAATCAATTTCAGCCCTCAGGATAACGGAGGCATCCTGTATTCTTCACGCATTCTTTCCCCAAATCCCATTACCACATTATACACAATAAATGTGTTTTGGAGACTTGACTTTCTTTCCTCCACCCCAGTAAAAAAGAGAGCATAAATTTTGTAAAGTGACTATCATCTTCCTGTCACGGAAATTTTTGGTTATAGGACTACCTCCCTGTAAGTACCTGTGGCCAAGAGTTTGATGATTAAATCTCAGAGGGAAACAGTTTTTGGCTGGGGCTTTGTCACTGGGCGGTAGGATTCTTTGGGGAGTCTAGGTATTCATGAGGCCTAAGTATTTGGTGGTTCATACTGACTGGACCTACTTTCTTTCCTGGGAAAACAGACAGCCCTTGTTTGGGTTGGTATCTGAGGATTAGGGTTACTACTGAGCAGGAGAATTCTTCATTGTGGGAGACTTGTCCTGTTCTTTGCACAACTTCCAGCCGCATTCTTGGCCACTCTCCTGCAGAGGCCAGTAGCCCCTCTCCCCTGTTCCCAATGTGACTCTCAAAAATGTCTCCAGACATTGCCAAATATCTCTCAGGGGCAACAGAATCACTCCCCTCACACCGCCACCTGAAAACCAATGGGTTGAGAGGACTATTTGACAACATCCTGATGTTAGTACTTGGATTTTCTATCTCTCTGGAGTTAACACATAGTAACAGTGTATTGCATATATAATTTGCAAACTGCTTTTCACTTAGAGCATTAAATTTAAGTCTCCCAAGAGCTCAAGACACATTTGTTGATAGTCTTTTAAAACTGGGAGACTGACTCAGGACTTGTAAGTAGGTACATTCTTAAAGTGACAGGTGACAAAACACTTCCGGTGGGTTTTCTAGGACACTCATTTTGGACCCAACCCCCACACTCCCATGGTTCCCTTTGTCTGATATAACTGTGCACTGGTTTGTCTTAATAATTTCTCTTATGCTCATGCTGGGGAAGGGATCCTAGAATTTTTCTGGTCTATCTTGCATCTCTGGAGAAAACTGAGTCATAGGGGAAATAAATAGGTAACTTGTCCAGGTAACAAATGTTCCAAAGTTGGGACTTAAAGCCAAGTCTCTGAACTTCTTCACCAGTGTTCTTTCATTAAGTGCTACTTGGTCAATATCACAGAAATAAATGAAGAAGTAAGATACAAATGTTTTAGGGTGTGTGTGGTGTGTATGTCTGTACACATGTGCACATGCATGTGTGTGTATATGCGCTGATGAGGGTAGTTCTACTGGCTGCGTTCTCCGTGTTCAAAATGGTTGTGGCTGATCTCTTCCACTATTATCAGGCATCGTATTTCTGCCTTGAAATGACTATCAGATGGGGGGAAAAAGGTGGTGGGAGGCGGGAAGCCCTTTAGGGAAAGACTAATTACTGTGCTTAAGAAGACAGCCTTTCTAGTAAACCTCTTTCCACACCCCAACTCCCTAACCCCTTCCCTTATTGTCGATGAGAAATTGTCAAATCCTATAAACTCAACGGGTGTGGTGAAGGTGCCGGATTGTTTGCCAGGCTGGGCTGTCTGAAAATCCGAATGCTCTATGCTAATAGCACTCTTGTCATGCACACTGATCCTTTGTTTCCGTGCCCCCAAAGTCTTTGGTATGCAAATCAAACCACAGGGGCACTTTAACATGTAAATCACATAATCTCCCTCACGTGGGATGAATTGACAGGATTTTAAGCTCCTTGACTGTTGGGAGGCAATGAGCGGTGCTTATTTAACCAGCATTATTGCACTGGGCACATCTCCTACATTGGGCTTTACTCGGTGGTACCACCACTCTGGGGGGAAAACCGGTGCGATTATTAACATTGCTGTCAAAGGAACCAGCGGACCTCAAACTTCAGAAATTCGGACCCCCGCTTTGAAGAGGAAAATAAGGCACTCCTCAGCAACGGTGCGGAGTTCTGTATCCCCCTGGAGGGCGGGTTTTTCTTCTTTGATTAGTGAATGAACACTGAATTTTCCAGGGAATGGCTGTTTCCAGCCTGTTTCACAGGTAACAGAGCCAAGGAGAGTTAGAGGGACTTTTCTAGCCCCGAAGCTGGGGGGGGGGAGTTCAGGTGGAGGTGGGGAGCCAAGCCCGCTTGGAGGCTGGGGCGGGGTGTGCTTTCACCAGCTGCCTGCCATAGACTTGACCCCTAGTTTGGGGTTAAGTCACTTAAGCGCCTTATGCCAGCTTTCTTCCCAGAAAAACAGGGATAATGCTAGAGGGAGCAGGGACCAGATCCTGTTTGTAATGACAGCTGAGCTGCCTGGGCAAGATGTGCTTGTTCCGGAAATGAAGTGTGATTCCATTAAAATGTGTGATCTCTTGAAACAGGCTACCTTGTTTTGGAGTGTGTGGTACTGGATTTATTTGTTGGGAACAAATTGATGAGAACAATATTTTGCCCTCCAGCGTCAGTTTGTACTGGGCACACTTAAAAGGCAGCTTCAGCTCTTAATGGGCTGATGCTCTCCCTACGTGTGTTTGAAGGGTTTGACAATTGTAATGTGCTCATTGCAGCCATTACCTGGGTGGCCAGCCCCCACTGGGCACCCTTCCAAGACTTCTTTTGAGCTTTTGGAACTCAATATACATTTTCCCATAGAAACAATGGCTATAAGGCTTCTTGGACGGTGGACAAAAATTGATTGGACCCAAATGTAGCCCAAACACTGTGCATTTGAAATTAACAGCTAGCAAGAAAAATTAGAAGCAAGTATTAGAAATTATCTTTTTTTTTCTAAAAAAAAATCGCATAATCTATTTAAACCTATCAAACTTAAACCTATCAAAGCACTGCATTAAGTTTTGCAAAGTTAAAATCACAAGCTGCCAGTCTTGGTCTAACACTTGAAGGCATGGAAATAGAAGTCTACTGGAGCATTTCCCTAACACACCACTAGAATACAGGACAGAGAAAAGGGGATGAAGGAAATGCTGATCTAAATAGGGGAGAAAAAGCAGTTAAATCACCCCCAGCCAGATAGCCTCCACCCGTCGGGCTGCTCCTCACATTATTGGGGTGAGGAGCTGCTTGGGGCACTGTTTGTGTCTTCTTGGTCCAAGACACTCATTGCCCAGATTCTGGGGATATCACTGCTGAGGCCTCAAAGTTGAGCCCTCCCCAGGGACTGCCTTCCTCAAGAGCTGTCTTGCCCAAGGTCATGACCCTTTCCTGGAGCAGCCATCACTTGATCATCTGTCAGTTTAAGAATATAAAGCCCCACATCCCTGCCTGAATACGGGACAATGCTGAAAGGGCATGTTCGCTTCAGAGCTCCCTGGAAGATCTGCCTCTCCTGTGATTCCTTATCAGTTCAACTTGTTCCTCTACCTGAAGCCTGTTTGCTACACTTCCTCATGCAGGTGGGTGGAAGGGCTGATAACTACTCAAGAGGAAAGAGAAGAACCTGTAAGGGTATTAGTAGAGAGAACAGAGCACTAGAATATAAGAGCTCTTCTGGCTGGGTACTCATTTAATATCATTCCTAGGTGAAATAGATCCAATGCTTTGGCCAAAGCTACCACAGATCCTTACACAAAGGCTGGTAGAGAATTCGAGCGAGCGAGTCCTTTCTGCCTGCAACCGTCTGATCTTCCCGCAGAATTTCAGCTGTGTTGATTGACACAACTCTTGCCTCTGAACCAGTTCGGAAGCCTCCTTGCTTTCTCGGGAAGATTCTCTTGGTGAGTTCTAAGCCTGATATTTCTGAATAGGATATTCAAAGATCATTAATCACAAAAACATCTTTTCTCCTAACGACTTCTTGCTGCCAGCTGCAATCAGTCGTGGTGCCAGGTCCGGCTGGGGGTTTATTGCGCCTTGTCAACCCGAGGTCTGAGTCACAGTGACACTCATGCCATAGCTCTAGTTCTTAGTTTTATCCCTCTGAGCTTTTCCCTGGGTGCCAGACACACACGATAGGAAAAGGACGTCCAAAAAAGTATCGTGAAGATTTCCAAGAGCTAGCCGTCTACCCAAAGGCTGACACTAAGGACTGTCCAGCATGCCTTGGACTCTCAGCAGCTGTTAGTTCAGAGTGCCGTGGGAGGGTTGTGGAGGTGCATCCCAGAGCCTGAAGTCAAAGTGGAACTGTCTCGCATGCTTGGCTGGCTGGAAGGGTCCACCTAAGAAAGTGACTGTCAAGGTCCATCACCTCTTGTTTTCAAAGTCTCTCTCCTGAAGATCAAATGTGGTGCCTTGCGATTATGGGAGTTCACAAAACAATTCGAAGGCAGGGAAAAAAAAAAAAAAAGCAGAGAATTTGACCTGACATGCTTGGCAGACCCCTGAACAAAACATTATTTCATGCTCTGATGTTTAGCTGTTGTTTTCCGGAAGGATGAAAAATGTAAAACTGTCGTGGTAACACCCGTCCAAGGATCAGCCCCTTGCAGAAGGTAAAAGAATGCCCAGAATTGTTGTGGAGGCCAGAGTGGATTAGGGTTAAACTTGATCTTCACAAATCCAGCACTGTGTTGGCTGGTCTGCAAGGGCTCAGTTTTAGGAGGCAACCCAAACGTAAACCTGAATTTTAGGGAAGAATTATGTGGATCGCTTCAGAGAAAGGCTCTCTTACCGTGTCAATAACAGATCATTAAAAAAACCCTCTGATTTGGAACCGTGGGCACACTGTGATGGTAAGACGAGGATTATAATATCCTCAGAAAAGGCCTAAACCCATCATTTATTAAACAAATGTCACTGAAAGCTAACCATGTGGCACTGAGCAAATGTTTGAAAAACTGCGAAAGTGGAAATTTCCTTCCAGATAGTTTGCAAATTACATAAAACAAATGATACCAGTTATTATTAATTTTTAATATCTTAGGAACATTATAGAATATCTATGGATCTCAGGGTAAAATCTAAACTTCTTATGAAGGTTTCTGAAAGACCTATTGTAACTGCCGCTGCTGATTCACGTGCTGTGCCCCTCCCACTTGATAATCCACTCAGTGTGCACCTGTTCTGCGCTTGGCAAACATTCTCAGCTCAGAGCTCAGTACCCTCCCCCAACGCCTCTACCACCTCTCCGTTTGACTTGCTAGCTCTTACTCACCCTTTAGAGCTAATAGTAAATTTCATTTTCTCTTAGGAGGACTTTTATGATCTCCTTTGATTGGGTTAGACACTCCTGTAACGCTCTGTGATCTTCCTATTGTATTAGTCAGCTAGGGCAGCCATGACAAAACACCACAGACTCCATGGCTTAAAGAACAGCAATTTATTTTCTCACATTTCTGGAGCCTGGAAGTTTCAGATCAAGGTCTCCCAGCTTTGGTTTCTTGCAAGATCCCTCCTCCCAGTTTGCAGACAGCTGCCTTCCTGCTGTGTGCTCGCCTGGTGGAAAGAGATCTCTGTGGCTTCATGCACTTCCTGTAAGGACACTAATCCTATCAGATTAAAACTCTACTCTTTGACCTCACTTGGCCTTAAGTACTTGGATAGAGTTCCTCTCTCTGAAAGTAGTCACATTAGGGATTGAGGCTTTGCATATGAATTTGGGGAGACACAGACATTCAGTCCACGATACCCATTATATTTCTCATTCCGAATACCACTAACATTATGATTTGTATTTAAGGGAAAATGCAAATGCCCACGGACCTAGAAAACAATGTGCCCTCTAAACAGTGCCCTCAGCACATCACACCACACTGCAGTAGGTTGTTGACTTGTCTTTATCCTTTACTAGATAGAGCTAAAGCTTCAGGCGGGCAGGATGATGCTTATCTTTTTTATCAAGTCTTCTCAGTACTGACCATAGAGCTTCATCAGTATAGACCCTCAGTGAACATTTACTGAGTAAACGACCTTGACACAAACATAATGAATCGAACCTGTTGGCAACATTTGCTCCATTCCTTTGGGGACCCTTGATGATCTTGGATCATGCATTCTGGTACAAAGTCTTGGCTACATCCTCCTGCCCTACTCTTTTCCTCAAATGGATGTCTTTATCAGTTGCACTTTCTCTAGAATGTATTTTACTTTCCTTCCAACATGTTATTTCCTCTCGGATGTTATCTTCCTCCACCAGCTTACTTTTTCCTTTTGTGCCTCACAGGTTCCGACTATCTTGACTTTTAATCTTGACTTCTCCAGATGTTTCTGTGAAAATTTTTATAGGTAGGAAGAAACCCATAGAGGTTGAGACTTCCCCAAAGCTGTTTGGTAATGCACAGGCAGTGCTAAAACTGGAAACAGGGAGAATTTTGAGCATGGCAAGACAGAAGTATTCTCAATCCTTTGGAGATTTCCAAGCTTGCTTCTCTATATTAGGTCAAGTGGTGGAGGGGATCGGGAAGGGGAACCAGAAACAAGGTGGGTGGTCAGTGTACTGGAAAGAGCACTGAGCTACCCAGGGGCTATCTGAATAATTGCTACAGAGCTAAGTGGAATAGAGCTATGAAAAAGCATTCTTGGAGATTATAACCATTTGGAAGATGCACATTTATAAAAAGTTAATCTTTGCTGTAAGACAGGATGTGTAAGACTGAATGATTATCCAGAGAGCTGGAATATTAGGAGTTAAAAAGAGGACTATCACCCTGGGCAGTAGTGCAGAGAAGAGTTGTCTGTGAGGTAGACCTAGAACTTTTCCTAAAGGATGGCTTTAGAAAGGTTCACTTTATGGGCGCCTGGCTGGCTCAGTCGTTAGGTATCTGTCTTTGGCTCAGGTTATGATTCCAGGGTCTTGGGATGGAGCCTGCCACCGACCCCCACCCTGGAGCCCAGCCATGGAGCCCCACTATCAAACCCTGTGACACCTGCCTTGGGGTCAAGTCATGACCCCAGGGTCCTGGGGTCAAGCCTCACATAGTGCTCTCTGCTCAGCGGGAAGCCTGATTCTCCCTCCCTCACTCCCCCGGCTTGTGTTCCCTCTCTCACCATCTCTCTTTCTGTCAAACAAATAAATAAAATCTTAAAAAAAATGATTTAGAAAAATTGACTTTACATGCCTTTCAAATTCATCCTTTCCATTCAAGGCCACAGAAATAGGTCATTTGGTCATCATTTCTCTAATTTTCTTTAAGTTTTATGACTCAAAATTCTCATTTAAAAAAATCAGAATATATACAGTAAAATGTGAAATGACACATAGGCATGTAATGAAGATTTTAAAAAAACTGAAGATCATCTTATATAAATTATTTTGCAATGAGGTTTTACTCATTAAAAATATTCCTCTAAAATATTTTTTATGTCAGAATATACAGTTCTTTCTTTTGACTTCCCTTATTGTATGGATTCTGGTGAAACACTATTCTACTCACTTCTGCCTATCCTGGTACATCTTCTTCCCAGCTGCTACAAGTAATATTTTTATAAAAAATCTATATATAGGGGTGCCTGGGTGGCTTAGTGGGTTAAAGCCTCTGCCTTCTGCTCAGGTCATGATCCCATGGTCCTGGGATGGAGCTCCACTTTGGGCTTTCTGCTCCATGGGGAGCCTGCTTCCTCCCCTCTCTGTCGCTACCTCTCTCTCTGCTTTCTTGTGATCTCTGTCTGTCAAGTAAATAAATAAAATCTTTAAAAAAATAAAATAAAATAAATATAGTGTTATGCTGCTTTGCTTAGAGTCTTTCATTGATAGCTATATCAGTTAAAAATCCTTTTCTTGAAAGTAACAGAGGATAGAACTCAAACTTGTTAATATAATAAATAGAATTTTATTGGTTCATGTAACTAAAGATTGCAAAGTAGGTGGACTTCAGGCAAAGTTAAACCGGGGGGTTCAATATAGTCATCAGAAGTGTGGTTTCTTCCTGTCTCCCCAGTGCCGCCAGTGTGTCAACTTCATTCTAGGGCTGTTCTCCTCCCAGTTAGCCACAAAGCTCTTGTACAGTTGTTTCTGTATCATCAATAGTGTTCGTGGGTTTCGTACTGTTTGTACAACCCCTAGGGCTATGCAAATCTCCAAATGAAAACAAGGGGATGATAGAAAGTGATAAAGGTATGCTAAGGCAACCATCATATATTTGCACTAAAGCACTTAATTGTTTTAAGAATAAAGTGTAAATTCTTTGGCCTGGTTTGCAAGGCCATTCACCATGTAGTCTCTGTTTATCTTTTTAATTTCATTTTTCTGTCTTATATATACTTTATCTACTATGGCAGGGGCACTCTTGCAATGTTATATTCGTTTCATGTATTCTCATGCACTTCTTCTCTTTTCTGAAGTGACCTAGATTCAATATGACCTCTATGAAGCTTTGATTAACCTTTTTCTGTTACCAGCAGGATTGCTGTGTATGGCTTCTTGGGTGGTACATTACACGCCTCCAGGGTTGTCATCACTCACATACACTGAGACATGAAGGTTGTCCCCTGGGTTGTGCAGTGTAAAACCTTCACCGCTGTACATGGTGGCCCTGGCCTGCTTTCCTTAATATCACACTACATTCTAAAGGTTCATTGAAATGTCCACTATCCTTCACATCTGTGAGCTTCATGAAGGCTGGCACTGTATCTTAACAGGATAGCTGTATTACTTGCTTCTTCTAGATTTGTATTTTTCTTATCTGTCTGCTGCTAAAAATGGTAAAGTGTTTGTTAAATGAGTGAATGAATAAATAGCCATAATTTTTGAGTGCTGTTATTTCCTTTAAGTTTATTTAACTATCACAGCACTGTTAAGAGGTAGGTATTATTTCCTTTATTTTGCAGCTGGGGAAACTGAGGCTCAGAGAAGTTCAGTCAGTTGTCCAGGGACATACATGTAGTAAGTAACAGAACTGAGTCTCTCTCTCTCTCTCTCTTTTTTCTCTCTCAAGTCAGTTTTTCTTTTGTGATGAATGGAGGACATAAAGTTTCAGCTTTGAGAATGAATGATAATGTCTGGTTCAGTTGCTTTAACTACATAGTGGAAAGACAAATCATGCAATCTCCCGCACCGAGTTCCCAGGATTAAGTGAGATTATGTCTGTGACTGTGCTCCAAATCACAGGGGTACATAACACTATGCAAATACAAGATAATATTTTATAATGATGGTTTGGTATTAATAGCTTCCAACTTCATAATTAACTTAGGATGCATGTTTTAAAGAGATGCATGTTTTAATATTTTTATGGATGCACAAATGGAATCTTGAAATACATTTGCAGATTGGGGCTGCAGCCCCAAAGGGAAGAAAGAGGCAGCCTAATCTTATGGCCCATGTACAGGGCCAAGACCAAGCAATCTTCCAAGAAGCAGTCTTCCAAGAACATCTTCCTTTGCTGTTTGTTCTCATTAGCTGAATTCAAATTCCAGTGGTGATAATACATAATTCTTCAGCTGCATATAGATTTTGCCTCTATAAAAGGAAAAAAAAATCTATAAATGTAATCATCTCTCCCTTGTCAGCTAATGTAACACAGTAGTAACTATAAAACAGTTTTCTTTAGGTTCTTTTGTGCGATTTGTTCCTCCTGGCATGGATGGGGATATGAGCAGCATTTTGTTTCAATAGAGCTTTTCTGTAGCTTTTAACCAGTTACAAAAGGTGTCTGCCTGTACCTGGACACAATCCGGCCACAGAAATCAAATAGGCTTTTAAGCCTTGAAAGAAAGGAAACTAGAAGGCCAGTGGCAAATATTTCATCATTTTATGGGGGCAAATATTATATATCTGGGAAAAAGATTTTTTTCAAAGTGTATAATTTAGGAGTGTCTAAAGGTGTTTTGTTAGGTCAATTGTGTATCAGGAATTTAAAAGGAAGGGCCTAAAGATCTTTAAATGCCCCCCCACTCCCCCCAGATAAGGTGAACCTAATCTATTGTAAATTATACTTCCCACTCTCTGTTCTGGGAGAAAGGCTTTCTGTCTCGCTTTCAGTATTTAAAATCTGAAATAATACAGACCTGACTACCCAGGGGTCTGCCTCTTGGCCTGGTGCTTTGTCACCACAATTGAGAAGGGCAGGTTGGAAGCAGCAGCATGTCCCCCAGTGTAATTCATGAGAGCAAGAGACAGTGTTGTCTGCGATTTTTCCAGAGGCTGGCTGTAACTATACTCCCCTTGAGTTTCTGCCAAGGCACATCACTAAGTAAGAAGGAGGTAAAGTAAGGATAAGATTTAACTGCTTCTTTCCAGGGAAGCTTGGAGACAGTCTCACTTCCGTTTTTAAAGTTGGAGGCAATTTTATTTGTTTAGGCAAATCCTGTGGGAAATGAATAAGTAAAGTACCAACTGACATGCTTCAGTAGGCTGAAAATAGATCCCAGGACAGGATTTCTTTTTTATTTATCAGCCATATGTATTTATTCCAGGTTTCCTTCTCACAGACTCCCAGACTGGGAGAATCAGAGATAGTAATAGCTAACAAGCACAGATTTTTTTTTTTTTTAGTTTGTTTATTTTGGAGGTTACCTCTCAACCTTTTTACTTTGAAAAAATTTTAAACCTACAGAATAGTTGAAAGACTAATACAAACATTTTGCACATTTGCTTTCTCTCTCTCTTTTTGCTTAGAGTATGAAAGTAAGTTTCAAGCAGAATCCTGATAGCTCATCTCTAAATACTTCAATGTGTGTCTTCAAAGAACAAAGACAGGGGTGCCTGGGTGGCTCAGTGGGTTAAGCCTCTGCCTTCAGCTCAGGTCATGATCTCAGGGTACTGGGATCGAGTCCCGCATCAGGCTCTCTGCTCCGCAGGGAGCCTGCTTCCTCCTCTCTCTCTCTCTGCTTGTTTCTCTGCCTACTTGTGATTTCTCTCTGTCAAAGAACAAAGACACCCTATGATGATCATAACCAAGGAACTTAACACTGATATAATATGTTGTAATATACAGTCCACATGCAAATTTCCCCCAGTTGTCCCAATAATGTCCTTTGTAGTTATTCTTCTGTTGAATTCAAGATCCAAAGAAGGAGCACACATTATATTCAGTTATCCCATCTCTTTGGTCTCTGTATGTTCAGAACAGCCTCACCCCCAGCCCCGCCACCTAATCTGTCAATTGCAACATTAATTAAATTTTTGAAAATTCCTGGGCAAATGCTCTATAGAAATACCTATTTTAGAATTGTCTGGTAAGTTCTTACCAAGTGTGTTGTCCGACTACTGTGTTCAAAACATACTACTTCTCTGTGGTTATATCAAGTTGCTATGTGGTTAGGTTCATTTTTTTGTCTGTATTCAATTTTAGGTTTTCCTTTGGTTTATCTTTTTTAATTTAAATTTAATTTTTGGATATGTAAAACATTTACATGGCTCAAAAGGCAAAAATTAAAAATAAAATTAAGCAGTAAAAATACCCACCAAGAGAAGTCTTCTTCCTATTTCTGTCTTTCTCCCAATTCCCATCCACTTCTTCTGAGTAGCTATTTTCATTAGTTTCTGGTTTATCCTTGCTATATTTCATTTTGCAAAAATAAGTAAATAAGTTATATATATATATGCATATGTATGTTTATATGTATATCTATGTGTTTATATATGTATACAGATATATATTTCTGACTTTTATTTTTTAATTTATATTTTGATTTATATTTATTAATTTTGATTTATATTTATTTTTTAAAGATTTTATTTATTTATTTGACAGACAAAGATCATAGGTAGGCAGAGAGGCAGGCAAAGAGAGGAAGGGAAGCAGGCTCCCCACCCAGCAGAGAGCCCTCTGTGGAGCTTGATCCCAGGACCCGGGATCATGACCTGAGCCAAAGGCAGAGGTTTTAACCCACTGAGTCACCCAGGCATCCCTCTGATTTTATTTCTTATGATGAAGGTTGTAAAGATACATTACAAAATTATTTTGCATTTACTTTTTTCATTTACTATATTATAAAAATCCCTCCATAGCAATTCATAGAAGTACTTCTAATTCTTTTCATAACTGCACAGTACTTCACTGTATCAATGAGTATTCTGTGATTACCCATTTTGATTTTTTCCAAATATTTTGCTATAACAAATAAAACTTTGACAAGTAACCTGCACATCTGTTGTATTATACTTATGAAGGTGCCCTTATAGGTGTGATGCTGAGCCAAAAGGTAAATGCTTGTGTGCTGCAAATTTCTCTCCATAGGGTGGCATTCTTCTGCACCTTCCCAAAGAATGTATGAGCGTGTCTGGCACAAATAGAAATACCTTACATTATCTTACTGAATTTTCATTAGAATCTTCTCAGGAAGATATTTTCATTGTCCCCATTTTATATGTAGGAGGGTAAGGCTCAGAGAGCTTGACAGACATCTCCAGGTTCACATGACTAGAAAACGGCACAGTCAGGATTTGAACCCAAGCTCATGCAACTAGCATGTGTTGCCTGAATTTAACTATATGAATCATAATTTTGTATCTTGACAAGATTAATGGAAACTTTTGTTTCAGGAATGGTTTTCTTGAAAATATCAAGGGATACTGAGGAATCAAGAGAATTTATAATCTCAAGGAATGTTAGATAAGTAAAAGAATAATTTTCATGTTTTTTAAGGAGGTCAGTGTTCAATCAAAATTTCTAGATATGAGCCAAAGATTCTGACCTAGTGAGTTTAGCTATGACAGCAAGAAAGAATTTTCAGGAAGACCCCTCTGTGGAGACAAGGCATGAGGATATAGAATGCCATGTCTAGTTCCAGTCCCAGTAGAGAGTTGAGGGAACAGACCAGAAACCTGGAGAGAATCTAGGGACAAGACTTAAATGATCAAGATGAAGGAGAAAGCTTCCCACGGTGGGGAGAATGAGGCTATCCAGGGACTGATCCTAAGGCTGACAGCAACAAGCAAATAAATGATGTCAGATACAGATCAGGTTTTGATCCAGCACAATGGCACAGGATGTTTAGAGAAGACCTCTCCTAGGATGTGTCCTTTGAAGTCAAACAGGGATGATGAGAAACAGCTAGCCATCTAAAGATTTGGGGGAAACAACTTTCCCAAAGAGGGAACAGCAAATGCAAGGGTTCTCAGGGGAAAAATTAGCCATGCCAGTCTTGTAACATATAGACTGCTATAACTTTAAGATGTTAAATAAAGCAGAGATAATTTATGAGAGTGGGTGCACGGACAGAGCAGGCAGGGCCTTGTCAGTCAGAGTAAAAGAGTTTGGATTTATTCTAAGTGCATCTAGGCAGGTTTAGGGGAGGCAAGTTCCAACGGACTCCTGGAATGAGTTGCATTTTAGTCATTAGAGAATGTATTTAAATTCAATTCTAGGAGGTATGATGAGTTCCAAGGGGACAGAAATAGAAATATGGCTATTGATTGCCATATATATATTTATTTATTTTTAAGGCAAGAGTTATTTTTTGTAAAGCAGCCTATAAAATGAAGCTGAACTTGAAGTTTGGCCAGCAGCATGGGTTAAAGGACATTTACACAAACATAAATACATTGCTCTTTACATTTGCCACCTCCCGATGATTCATCAAGAGATGTATGCTCTTCATATTAAAGTTTGAATCACTATTTGTTTCAGGGAAATATGCATAGTAAACACATGTTGTTTCATGGAAAGAAGTAAGAATTTTAAAATATCTTGTAACGTGCCACATGTGAAGCTCGGAATGTATGCCACTGGTGATTGAAATAGACAGTAGCGCATCCCCATCTCGTTCATCAAATCTTCATATTTTTCTGAAATCAGGTAATAGAAACTGTCTTTTGATTATATCTCTCATTTGGTACGCAGTATTTTTTATAGATTCCTGAAATCAGGGAAGTTTGTAACATTAAGTAAGAAATCAAGCTAAGTTAAAGAAATAAATCCTTCAGAAATAAAGAGTGAAAAAAGGTAATGAAAGAATGACAGTAAATATATTTAAAAAGGCATGAGAGGTATGCCAAAAATAAGGATAATTTAGTATCAAGTCAACTTATAAGAAAAATAACCCAAACATATTATTTAACTTTAAAGCAAAATCATGACTGGCCAAGTAAAAATTTAGTAGGAACACTAAAAATATATAAATATGCTTTGCATATCCTAATTTTCTTTCTTTCATAGTCTGAGCTATAAGATATATCTGAGCTCCAACTATTTTTATTTTATTTTTTTTAAGGTTTATTTATTTATTTGAGAGAGAAAGAGCATGAGTCAGGGATAGAGCAGAGGGAGAGGGACAAGCAGACTCTCTACTAAGTGCAGAGCCAGATGCAAGGCTCAATCCCAGGACCCCAAGATCATGACTGGAGCACAAATCAAGTTGTTTGCTTAACCAGCTGTGCCACCCAGGAGCCCCCAGGTATTTTTAAATATCTACGTGTTTGATTTCATGTAAACCAACATGCAGACATTTGACTGAATTCTGTACTTTCATCTAACTATTGAAAATCCTATAGAGGGACACCTGGATGCTCAATCCGTTGAGTGTCTGCCTTTGGCTCAGGTCTTGATCTCAGGATCCTGGAATTGAGTCCCACATCAGGATTCTTGCTCCATGGGGAGCCTGCTTCTCCTTCTGCCTGTCACTCCCCCTGCCTGTGCTCTCTCCTTCCCTCTCTTTCTCTCTGACAAACAAATAAATAAAATCTTCAATAAAATAAGATAAAAACTATGGTAAAAGCCTGAGCCACCTTTTTAAATTTATAAATTAGGCACAGATAATACATAGGTAACATATAATGTAATGAAACTTGAAGAGTGATCATGCAATCAGCTGAAAATTTTAATTGGTTGATTACGAAAGAAAACTACCATAGATTTATTTAATAAGAAATTTTTAAAAAGTCTTTCTGTGGAAACGAATCTGTGTGGTTGTTTGAAGTACCCACTGAGACAAGAAAAATATTCAAGTTATTTTCAAATTATTTAAATACAGGTAAAGGATTACAACTTACTGTATATAGATGGCCTTCTCTCTAGAAGTACAATTGCGCTCATAGTCAGAATGATTATTTCCTGCCCCTCAAATCCTCCTGAGAATATCTGATGGCTCCTGACAGTATATAACTGGGGTGAGGATCACTTCAAGCTGTTCCATGATGCTTGCTCCATTTTTGGAGAGATTCCCTCTTGGCCTCCACTATGTCTATGGAGACGCTGGCTCCTTGCCTTCTTTCTTTCCAGTATAGCACTTTCCAGAATGTTTGCTGTGAGATTGGCTGAACCATGGGCCAGCTGTCCAAGCATCCCTTCCCCCTAATAGGTCTATTCCTATAGTCTTTTGCCAGTTCTTTTTAAAAATAATGATCAGATCTACAAAACAGAAAAGTGAGTTCAAGGCTATAAAATATAGTCAGTCTAGTTGGCTGAAGTCTAATGAAACCCAGAGTCTGAGTTAGGAGTTTAGATCTGGTGTCTGGTGGGCAATAGGGAGTCACTGTATATTCCTGAGGAAGAAAGTGCTTCCTCTGTGGACTGACCTGGAGATGGGAGATATGGAAGAGAGGGAGAAGAAGGGATAACATGATATGTATTGTTCTGTCACTTATCTTTACTACCTTTGGTTTCAGTGATATTCTCACCTAAGTTATAAGGCTGGGTATAAGGTTTTTACAGGTGATCCTGCAGAGAGGTTAGAAGCAAGGGGAAATGGTTGGTGGCATCCAGGTATAAGAGACTAATAACTAGGAAGCTTGGCATAGGTACTAGCCTGTGTGCTGGGTATCATAAATAGAGCAGAGTGATCAGAGGACATTTGCATGGGCATTCTTTGACAGAACATGATTGAGACAAATGATGAGCTCGGGGCCTCTTCCAGAACAAAGACATATACATTTTGAAATTTGGAGAAGCTAATGGTGAATAATCATAATACTGTCAAGAGCACCACTTCATAAGCACCTTTTATGTGCGAGGGAAAGTTATGAATATTATCTCACTTACTTTTCATATCTATGGAGTGATGGTAGGTATTATTATCTCCATTTTGCAGATGAGGAAAGATGAATCAGAAGAGACATCAAATAAGATTGGTAGATCATGATTCAAACCAAAGTCTTTCTGATTCTAAAGCATAGATAGTAACAAACTATAGAAATGATCCCTGAAAGTATAGTCGGGGCGCCTGGGTGGCTCAGTGGGTTGGGCCACTGCCTTCGGCTCAGGTCATGGTCTCAGGGTCCTGGGATTGAGTCCCGCATCGGGCTCTCTGCTCAGCGGGGAGCCTGCTTCCCTCTCTCTCTCTGCCTGCCTCTCTGACTACTTGTGATTTCTCTCTGTCAAATAAATAAATAGAATCTTAAAAAATAAAATAAAATAAAATAAAGCATAGATAGTAAACTACTATTTGGGGTTTGATTCATGATTTTTAGCTCTATCAAATCTCTTAAAAATAGCTATTGGGTATTGCTTTAGTAAATTTTTTGCTCTCAACATCGGAGAGTGTGTCTAGAAGAACATGGGGAGAATCAAAATTTTTCTTGAAAATGGAAAAGCTCACTCAAAAAACAGGAGCTATTGCATATGGGGACTTTGTGGCAAACCTGTGAATCCTCTATAAAATTACTCAAAACAAAACAAAACAAAACAAAAGCAATGCTTTCTTTCTCCTCTGTATGCTTTTTCTTCTGGGTTATTTTGTCCTTTACTTGATGGTTTTAGCATGCTGTAAGTCTTCCTCAAAAGTTTGATGATATTTGGTTGATCATTCATACTCTAGTGTGAGTCACTGAAAATCTAATGAAACCTGTGTTTTGTTGATAGAGCTTGTTGACTGGGGCCTTTTGGCCATTTACTGACTTTTGGGGAGTAGTCTCGAAGTATCAGTAGCTGTAGGTATTTTCTCTGAGTACTAAAGTAGAAAAGCAATTATATTTACAGAAAAATGTTAATAGTGCAAATATACATTTTTCTCCCCTTGCACCATTTGAGAGTAAGTGACTGCCATATTTTTGTGTGTATTTCCTATATACCATTTAAGCAAATTTTATCCATCAAAATCAGGATATTAACATTGCCACCATCTGATCCCTAAAAACCCATTATGTCCATTTAAGGAAAAGTCCAGGAAGAATTATGTGTTGTCTTTTGCTGTTATCTTTTAGTCCCCTTCAATCTAGAAAATTTCATCAGTTCTTGCTCAACTTTTATTTTTTTTTAATATTTTTGAATGTCAGTTATTTTGTGAAATGTCTTTCAATTCTATGTTTTGTAAGTATTTCTTTTTTTTTTTTTTTTAAAGATTTTATTTATTTGTCAGAGAGAGCGAGCGAGAGCGAGCACAGGCAGACGGAGTGGAAGGCAGAGTCAGAGGGAGAAGCAGGCTCCCTGCAGAGCAAGGAGCCCGATGTGGGACTCGATCCCAGGACTCTGGGATCATGACCTGAGCCGAAGGCAGCTGCTTAACCAACTGAGCCACCCAGGCGTCCCTGTAAGTATTTCTTAATGATTTTTTTCCAGTTATCATCTACAGCAGGAATATCACAGTGGTGGTTTCTTACTGCATATTCTTGTGGTTGTGCACAGTTTTCATTTGTTCAATTATTAAAGATACTGAGTTTGATCACTTGAATAAGGCAGTGTCTACCAAGGTTCTCCACAGTAGTGTTACTCTTTTTCTCTTTTTAATTAAGTGTTTTGTGTGGGAGGTACTTCAAGATTTATAAATATCTTGTTTTTCATCAAATTTAATTAATTAGTTAATATTGGTATGAACCTACAGATTTTTATTTTGTTCAATGTTTATAATTTGTTACTATATTAAGTTTTTTTGATGCTTAAATAATCTCAGATTTGACCAGGGGGAGCCCGTTTATGATGACCTCTGTTTCCTTTTTTGAACCTCAACTCTTCTTATGCTACTTATGTTCTAACTTCCCAAGTGCTGTTTCTGTGGCTTCCCTCCTTCTTCATGCAAAACTACCTGCCCAGGCTGGCCCCAGATACTGATTTGAGGTGAAATTTTCAAGACAGGAATAGAAGAAGAAGATCTAAGACCCATACCCTAGGTGAAACTTTCAGAGGAATGGAGAAACTTCTGGAATTTGGAATGGGAAGGCAGAACGACGCTGTTGAGTTCCACTACAATTTCAACTCTAAGAACACATACACACAGACATATGTACACATTTACATGGTATGCAATCTCTAAATCAAGTCAATATATTAACAGGTCCTCAGCCCAAAAGGAACAATTTGTTTCCATATTAATTGAGTAAAACATGGCTATAATGGATTTATCTAAAGGTGTCTTGGCTTGGATTCCCCAGAAGCTGCCTCTGAGACAGGACTCAAGTCTACATAATATATTTGGGGGGGGGGGTCATCCAAGGAAATACTGGGAGAGTGGAGATGTAAATCAGGAAAGGGAATTAAAACAATAAAAGGTGTGTTCTGTGTCGCTTATCTGAGGATATCTAGCTCAGCTCCTCAAGGGACCTCTGGAAGACAGTGAGAACACATCTAATTTATCCTGATTGATGGCCAAAGAAGCAGTGATATTTACATTTCAACTCCTTGTTTGTCATTGGTTAAGGATTCTGAGAGACATTAACTCTCCAGACTTCTGGTTGTCCCCCACCATAGGCTTGAGGGTGCTCCCACTGACAGATGAAAAATCCTTACAGAAAGTTGCAGGTGTCTGCATGCAGTAAGTGATGCACAGAAAAGATATCAACGGGGCAGTGACAATTTGTTGAAGATGTTTTGTCTTTTCAGGTTCTGCACCTGAGAGGGTACATACTACTTTAGGGAAATATTCAAAATCATGTTAGATTATGCTGTAATTTTAGTTGTACTCAGATGAGACTCCAGTGAACCAGAAAAAACTAATAATATATAATATGAGTAATAATAGCTTATAATATCTCATATTTTTAGAGCTTACTGCAGTGTTGTCATGTTTTATACAGATTAGTTAATGATCAAAGCAACTCCTTAAAAGCCAACATTGTTAAGTATTTACATTTAATGTATAAGGAAAGGAAGACTTTGAGGGGATTAGCAACTCGCTCAAGGTGTCACTAATGGTAAAGGGTGCTGTTGGGTTATAAATCGAGGCCGAGTAGCTCCAGAGCTCATAGTCATAGTAATTTTCTTGGTTTACTAAAGCAAAGCCATCAGAGTTTCCTCAAAAACAATAGAAAGAAGACCTCTAAGAAGGAACCTCTGAAATGCTCTCACAATCAATCATCTAGTGGAGAAACATCGATCCAGTGGTGAAGAGAGCTAGGATTTAGACAGGAGGCCTCTAAATGCAAGTAATCAGCCTTAGGTTCTAATTGGAGCCCTGGTGTAAAATTTTACCCTGAAGAAACCTATTGAGTTCAAAGTATCAGTCCCTTCTATGGAACTCACTTCCAGCTTCTGGGAACTGCTAATGAGAGCATCCCAACAAATGCAATGGGGAACTTGAGGCCGACAAAATGCTGTTTGCAGTTCCAGCACTCTGAATTGAAAGCTGATAAGTGCAAGCCATACATTTGAGGTCATACACTCATTTTTCAGTTAAAAAAAAGAAATTTTTTTAAAGTCTTTTGATCCGGATTCTGACAGGGTAGAAATTCTTAAGGCAAGTAAGACTCCTATTTGCAACGTAGAGAAATAATTCTTGTCTTCAAAAAAATCTAAAAAAGAATGGAAGATGAGTATCGATTGAAAAGTCAATCTAAGTTTCATTCTGAATGGAAGTGATTGAAATCCATGTTAAGATGCTATAGGATAACATGTGGCATTTTAAATGTCTCTAGGAAATTAGCCAACTGTCCTTGGAACATATGTGCAGTACGATGTGAGTAATTTTTGGTTGAAACTAGGTCACTTTCTGTTTTAACTAGGAAACTTTTGTTTCAGCTTGGTAAATGCTTCTGCTAAAGAAGGGGAAGTAGATAAAAATTAGCAGAGAGTCATGAGGAAAAAGAAAACTATGGAAAGGATGATGCTCACATGACATCAAAAAACTATTTGTAGCCTCCATACCACTGTCTACCAGACTTTTCACACTGTAAAGCTACCAAATAATTATCTAATTTTGCAGGTCCTCAACTGGCCTAGTGCGTAAGTCATTTAACTTGGATCACTGTGAGGTCCTTGTTATGCCCCAATAATGGGTCAGTGATTAAAGGAGCGAGACTGATATAAAGCGAAGGTCAAGCAAAGCTTTATTTCGTGCCAAGCATCAAGAATCTAACCGAACGTTCCAGGATGCATCTCTTACAAGAGAGGGCGACCCCTTTCTGTTTCACAGACTAGCTTTTAAGGGCAAAGGTCATGCGGTTGGGCCTGGCCATGCACAGGTGGCCAATGAGATTGTAACACACACAGGAAACTCCACAGTGATGCTAGGTGACCAACTGAATTACAATTTACCCTAGTAGACATTTGACCCAGCCTATCACCTTGGTTGGGATTGGTGCCCAAAAGGCTCCCAAAGGGTGGGGCCCATACTCCTTGAGAACCACGGAGACAGTGCATCCCCCACTGATCAGATGTCTCCACCTGTCCTGACCCACCCTTGTATCTGGGCTTTGTTACCTGGAGCTGGTTTCCAGGACTTGTTTTTAAGTGAATCGCCTGGGGGAAGGCGAGGAGGGACAATTTAACTTTAATGAAAGCTTCTTGCTAAATAGGTCCTTATAGACCTAAATGGTGTAGGAAGACATTTTTTGGTTATACTCAATCCCATGGGGAAAAAAAAAGTGTACAAACAAAAAAAAAAACAACACAAAAACAAAACAAAACAAAAAACCCAACATGTCTGTGCCTTTTATCCTTGAGGAAGATGGATACATTTTGGAAGTGCAGATCTTGGCTTTACTGAGACATATACTCCAGTGATCTAAGTGAGTAAGTGCTAAAAATTTCCCAGTTCATTTCTATAGATTTTGAACAATTGTCTTAGCTTCTTTCTTAACCCTGTAGAAGGAAACTTTCAAATAGTAACCACTAAAATTCCAATAAAGTAGAGATAATAAAAAAAAATGAAAATGTTTCCATCTGGAATCTCTTCAGATTTCAGGGTGAATAAATTGGCAGATACCTGGTAGAGCCCTGGGGCCAAAAACTGAGTTTATTTTGTTTCTGTTTTCATTTTTCCTTTTTTTTTTTCTTTTTGCCTTGTCAGTTGAATCACATCTCTGCTGATTTTCTGGAGACTCAAGTCTTCCCAATGGCCATTTGTCACTCCCTCAGCTTCCATGGCTGCTGGCTATAGGTACTGAAAAAACACCAAGGTGAAGGGGGGGGTGAAAATCAGGGAATAATGTAAATCTGAACGTTCTCTTCCAGAATTTCAACTAAATTTGGAAACCGAAGCCAAGTGGCCAAGTAAAGGTTTTCTTTCCATGGATCCTCTAATTGCCCCCAAAAGGCAGCCCTTGGGAGCGTTGCAGATTTTAAGCATTCAAGGTGTGTTGACGGTGGACTGGTAGTCATAAGGCAGATGGCAGGGAATCTGCTGGAAGGCTGAATTTTCACTGGTGCCAAATAGGGCTGACTGCACACTAGTTAAGTGGGGTAGATGTCAAGGAAAGAGACGCTTTGCTTTCCCTCCCCTACAGGGACAGTTGAACCACACACGTCCCTCCTTCTCTGGTTCCCAGTTGCCCTGGGCATTTTTCTCTGTTACAGCATTTCACTCCTGAAATGAATGGCACTTAGCAGGGAAGGTGTCTTTGGTAAGTATTTTACAACAGCGCAGGAGTTAACAGTTTCTTTTTTCATTAAAAGTGAGTTTTTGGTGGCTTTGTGACTGGCAGCCTGGAAACTTCTTTCTTCCCTTTGATGCAGTGATCTCATAAAGAGTCTCCTTTTCCCAGACATCTGCCAAAGGGAAGGTTATGCTCCTTTCCTCCCTTCCTTCTGCCTTTGTTCCCTGCTTCCCTTCCCTCCCAAGAGTCACAAGAGAGATTTTTGTAAAATTCCTGTGAATATGCACCAGTGATAGATGCCAGGTAATGCCACAAACAACACACCAAATGATTAGTTTATAAGGGATATGTGTGTTAGGAGTGGGGGTGTGTGTGGGGGGGGAGTTTCCAAAAAAGCTTGGGGGACAAGGGCGTTAATTAGAGCTCATTCAAAAAGATAGCATAAAGAAGAGGAGAAGAGAAAAGTAGTATTTAGCCACCTTTACAACATCAGTGGACATACCAGTGGTAACTTTTTAAAATGTAGATTTGCTGCTGTTAATATTCCATTTACAGCCAATTAAATACTGACAAGGTAATTCTATTGCAAGGCGGATAACGTAGTGTTCCAAAGTCAGAATGTGTCCTCCTTAAGGACGGGCATTATATCACACTTATTACTGCTGCCCAGAGCTTACCACAGGGCTTGGCACAAAGAACGCACTAGATAAAGATTTGTTAACTTGAATTGAAAAAAAAGTTAGTAGATCACTACATCATGAACTCCGCAAAAGTATTTATGAGAATTAGGATAGCGATTATGTGTAAGTGGAAGCTGATTTATCTGTTATGCCTTTGACCCACACTTCATTAGCACAATCAGTCTTCTGCAGGACGATGCACCTGAGACATTACAAGGGCTTAAAGTATCATCTGAAACGTCCAAGAAAAATCTGATTATATTCTGTATAATTTTAATACTTTTAGTCTTCGGGGTATTTTACTCGACTTTAATTCTTTGAGAATTAGCAATTCATTAATGATATATAGGATAAATTGCTCTAATCAGAGGCTGTGATTAACCAGAATGTCGAATGTGTAGCGATTAAAAAAATGTTTTTAGGTGGACCGAGCTGGTTTGGATGGCAGATTTGGCTGTTGCTAGCCTTGTGATCTTGGGCAGGCCCATGAGCCCCTCTACACTTTGCATTCCTCATCTCAAAAAATGGGAAGAACGACACTTTCTCCCTCCAGGGCTGTTGGAAGATTAAAGGAGATAATGTGTGTGCTCAGCATGGTGACGGGTACTTGGCAATCCCTCACTAAATAGTTGGACTAGGAATAAGTAGCCACCCTGATGTCCCTCCTGTGTTCCCCACATGTGCTGTGTGATTATTATACTGACCATGTACCAGGAAAGAAGAAACCCTGGGTGTATGCCATTGGGCACCCTCTATTCCTGCTCTAGGGCTTGTAGCTTTATACTAAAAAGAGAAGTGTTAGGTACTGAAAAAGCTTCCCCTGTGTTTGGCAGCATGTTATTAGTATCACAAGTGGAATTAGTCTAGATGTATATTTTCCAAATATAATTTGTTATTTTCTAAGGTAGATCTAGACACATACCTGTATTTTTTCCTCCAATCCCACAAGCAATTTCAGATCCATTCAGGGAAATGCCATCTGTTCTTTGTAGTCAGAAATGAAAAGAAACTGAGTTTTCAGCATCACTATGAGATTTGCATTTGAATAATAGATGTCAGATATGTTGGTACCCATTTCTTTTAAGTGGGAGGTTAAATGCTGGTGACTTCACTAGTGTTGGGAAGCAAAATGTTAATATTGCAATTATCTTTTTCCTTAATGAGATGATATTGAGAAGCAGGTCTAGAAAAATTTACTGAATAAGATGCTGAGTAGGAAGGGAAGATGGGTTGGCTGGCTTTCCTCTCTTTCTCTTGGTGGAACACAGGTTAGAGAGATGGAGAAGAATCTATATGTTGTTGCTTAGAAACTGAGCTACCTTTGGTGGATCCCCAGATCCCTTTCTGTGAGCTGGATAAGGACTGAAAGTCTGAGGAGACTTGCCTTCTGACAACAGTGCCATTTTGTGGGGATAAAACCCTCAGAAAGTCACTGTAGACATTCTGGAGACTTCACATTCTCCCCTGTCCCTCTATCCATCTCCGCCCGCAGTTTCAGGAGTCCCTAAGACCACCCTCACTTCTGACACCAAATGCAAGTTCTATGTTCCCAAGATCATCCTCAAGCTCAATAATTCACTAGATGGACTCCCAGAACTCAGAAAAGCTGTTATACTTAGGGTTTGTTTCAGTGAAAAGATGCAAATAAAATTAACGGAGGAAAGACAAGGCATGGCGCTTTGGTTTTCTCCCAGTGGAGTTATGGAGGACAGCATCCATTTCTTTCAACAACACATGAAGTATTGCCAACCACGAAAGCTTACTTGATCCTGGGTGGCCAAAATTTTAGTGGGGCTTGGTCAGAAAGACATGGTTGACCATCTGTGCAGCTAACCTTATAAGGCTCTCCACCATAAATCACTTTGTTAGTTAGCATAGCCTACCTAGTGTGGCTCAAATCCCCCTGATGAACAAAGACATTCCTATCAGAGACAACATCCCAAGGGTTCAGAGATTACTTCCTGAGAGCCGATGGCAAACACCAAAACTCAATCTGGGCAAAGTTAATCCTGTATTGCACACAGCCCTGTCCTCTTCCAGAACATAAAGATATTTTAAGATCCTGCTACAGAACTCAAGTGAGATGGCTAAACAGAGCAAGTCAAGAAATATCACAATCAGGCTAGGTTCAATACATTTCCAGTCCTTGATCTCCTCAAAGAAATTGTAATTATCAGTGACACTTTCTATGTAGGTGGGATCCTACCAAAATTGAGGAAAAGGACAAATTTTTGTAATTCCACTACCCATTTTACTCAGACATTACCTTACCGCACCATAAAACACAGTCTGAGAATCCATGCAGCTTGATTTAAGAGTTATCTATAAATATTATTTTCCTGATCCTTGAGCCAAGTTGAGCACTGGACAGCAACAGCCTCATATTTGAGAGAATGTGCCTATTACTGCAATGTCTACTAAAGGAGAGAATTCTAAGTATGCAGATTACTCATACCCAATACAGCAGAAGGCTCTCTTGGGAATAATCAAGAAAACAGAATAGCTTCCTTCCTTTAGGTCACCTATTTATTCATCCATATGAAGAAGGTATGGGAGAGGGAGCCTTAATCAAACTTTGCATTTTCTTACTGCATTTCAAACAAACCTAGTGTTAGGATACTTGGAGCTATTATCAAAAGCTCATGTTCCTCCATATCTCGCCTCCCTCTTGGGTCCAACTTCATTCTCAACTTAGGAATCATAAATCCAAATACCCATGAAACTAGAAGAGCATACCAACATGTGAAGTGTAACAAGAATGTGACAATAGATAATACTGGAGAGTGTGGCAAAGTGGATATTGGCAGACTGGGTGAGAATTCATATACAAATTTTAAAATATTGATCAGGTAAATCAGACACATCTTTTGGTGGACATAGCCCACAAAGTACTGGTTTGGGACTCCCATAACAGAAGGATAGAAGAGCAAATATCCAAATATTAGTAAGAAAAAAGATAGAACTTATCCGTTGCCTCAACATTTCAAATATTTTCAGATTATGCAATCTGGCTTAATGTTGACTATAAAGATTCCGTTTTCCAATTTTCCTAAGAAATGTAAAAGAAAAGAAAGTTAAAGAAATGTACTCAATATTGAATGGGAACATCAAACAAAAAGAATTACCTTTGCTATACTATTCATCTTTTATTCTTAATGGTATGGATTTGACCCAGAAAAGGAGAGCCAATGAAGACTTTTGATTTAAAAGCACCTAAGCTGCTCTGTGATGGGAATAATAGAAATACACATTTTAAAGTAATGGAAGTAAGTAATAATATCTAATCTTTAAATTAAATTCTAGACAGTGAAATAAGAGTGAGGGAGACTTACACAGTAACATTTTTGACATTTCCAGTCTAAGGTCACATGAAATATACAATCTGTAAAATATATTTATGGAGAATAAATCTAGAATTATCTCCTGGAAATTGAAGTAAAGTCCAGCTTTTTACATTTCCAGCACACAGTAGGCATCCAATAAATCTTTACTGAATTAATTTTTTAAAAAATGCTTGTTTGCGGGGCACCTGGTTGGCTCAGTGGGTTAAGCCTCTGCCCTCGGCTCAGGTCATGATCTCAGGGTCCTGGGATCGAGCCCCTCACATCAGGCTTTCTGCTCAGCAAGGAGCCTGCTTCCCCCTCTCTCTCTGCCTGGCTCTCTGCCTACTTGTGATCTCTGTCTGTCAAATAAATAAATAAAATCTTAAAAAAAAAAAATGCTTGTTTGCGTCCTTCTCAGGGCCCTACTGAGTTTTCTAATCATGCATAACCCATGTCAAATGAAAGATAAACTGTGCACAGTGAACAATGGCCATTGTCTTTTCACCTTACCCAAAATAAGAACCATAAAGGCCAGTGTTTGAGGGGAAACTATTCTCTTGATAAAACTCCAAGTATTTGAACTTTTATAAGGCAGGCCTCCCCAGTGAGATTTTAGATCCAAAGAGTTTCAGTAAAGAGTCCACGTAAGCACTCACAAGTTTGGATGCTTATCCAAACTGAAATTAATCTATGAACCTTTTGAGGTTTTCTGCATTCTAAAGAAAGCTGAGAAAGCCAGAGAGGGCAGAGAAATCACAGAGAAAAACCGAGGAGAGTGGTCATAGGAAAGAAACGCTGCAGAGGCCAGAAAGATCACAGGGGTGAGGGGGAGAGGAGGAGGGCATGGAAAGCGGTTCCAGAAATGGAAGAGGAGGAAAACGGAGGAGCAGAGGTAGCTTGGAGGGAGCCAAGGAGGCCAGAGCAATCACAGCAGAGAAGCTGAGGGCAGAGGGAGCACTACGAAAACAGAGCTAAGTGGAGAGATTACAGAGGCGCAATCAGTATAGAGGAGGAGGGCAAGAAACGTGCCCTCCAGAAGGGCTCCACTTCAGACTCCGACTGCTTCACGGAAAGAACTGCAAGACCTTTCATTTGGATTGTGATCCTTTGAAATCTGGAAAAAATTTTCCTCTCTCTTCCCTTCCTCTCTTTTCTTCTCCCCTCCCCCTGTCCTATCTCCTCTAAAAAATTGGTAAGAGAGGAAAGAAAGGAGGGGATTTGAGTTCTCCCCCTAGTTGTTTTGCAGTTTGATTACCAATATGTCACGCAAGACTTAAGATGCAATGCAATGCGAGGCTTAAAAGATGAAACTGACTTGAAACAGAATATAAGCGATCTTTCTTCCTGTGGAAAATTGCCCATCCTTCTTCCCTCGGAAAACTCGAGGTAAAGAAACTACTGTGTTTGAGAAGAAGCAAAAAAGCATATTTTTTTAAAAAATGAACAAAATGCTAGTAATACTACAGCAAACTAAGTGTTTGAGTGTTTAAGTATTAAACGATATTATTGTTTACTGGACAGGCCCCCCTTCCTTCTACCGTGAGAGAATAGCTTGAATGAACCACGTCCGTGAAATGCAATGCGCTGTGGGCTATTTAGGCATGCCCTAGTGCCTGGCACCACAGCTTTAGCTGATCTCCTTGGAGTGTACAGCTTTCCCAATTCAATCCCCTCTTTCACAGGTAGAGAAATAGACATCCAGAAAAATTGGCATTCTGTCTTAAGGCCACTACTGAATAGTAAGACTTTAAACTCTATCTGTACTACACACAGTTCTGACAAGATGTGTAACTTTTTACACCTTCTCAGTTTCTGAATCATGATTCATTTGCGGGCTGTGTTGAGGTAGGCTGTCAGAAGTAATTGAAATTAGGAGCAGAGAAGCAGCTATTTTAGTCTGACCCATAAAATAACCCCCTTGGCCTAGCTTCTGGCTACTCTTGGTGGGACGTCTGTTCCATTTTAACAGGTTGATAAAAGCCAGCTCTCCCCCCCCCCCCCCCCCATAGGTCTCACGCGGACACCCTAACCCAGTCCATCCGGGTTTGTTTTGTTCTGTGCTGTGATTGTAAATGTGTAATGCTTATTGAAACTCAGGGTAGGAGGACAGGGTCAAGTAAGATAGTACATGAATAAATCATACCTATCACCAGTATAAAAACATGCAACTAAGATTGGAACAGGAAAAGGCAGTTATCTTCATATTCAAAATACCAAGCGAAATTTTTATCCTTATAAAACCTTTCTATTCTCCTCCTTGCTTTACTGCTGAATAAGAAATCAAGATGGTCAAAACCTGAAATCTTGCCATTTGCAACAACGTGGATGGAACCAGAGGGCACTATGCTAAGCAAAATAAGTCAATTAGAGAAAGACAATTATCCTATGATCTCTCTGATATAAGGAATTTTAGAGGCAGGGCAGGGGTTTGTGGGGGCAAGGAAGGGAAAATGAAACAAGATGGGACCAGAGAGGGAGACAAAACGTGAGGGAATCTTAGTCTCAGGAAACAAACTGAGGGCTGCTGGAGGTGGGGGTAGTGGGGAGGGAGAGGGTGGCTGGGTGATGGACACTGGGGAGGGTATGTGCTATGGTGTGTGCTGTGAATTGTGTAAGACTGATGATTCATAGACCTGTACCCCTGAAGCAAATAATACATTATATTTTAACAAAAATAATTTTAAAAAAATTAAATTTAAAAAAAAAAAGAAAGAAAGAAACCAAGATGACACAGTCCTTACTCTTCCTGATTTCTTAGATTTGCTGGGTCTAAGTAAGACCTGATTTCTTAGACTTAGCACATGACACTGTTAAACTCCATCACTAGTTTTCATTTCAGATCTTGGTCCCAAGTTAACACAATGGAAACTTTATTTTTACATCTTTTTTTTTTGTTTGTTTAAGATTTTATTGATTTATTTGACAGACAGAGATCACAAGTAGGCAGAGAGGCAGGCAGAGAGAGAGGAGGAAGCAGGCTTCTGCTGAGCAGAGAGCCCGATTCAGGGATGGATCCTAGGACCCTGGGATCATGACCTGAGCCGAAGGCAGAGGCTTTAACCCACTGAGCCACCTAGGCGCCCCTTTAGATCTTATATTTTTATTTGAGAGAGAGAGAGCAAGTGGTAGGGAGGAAGGATAAGCAGACTCCATGCTGAGCGAGGAACCCAATGCAGGGCTCAATCCCATAACCCCAAGATCATGTCTGAACTGAGATCAAGAGTTGGATGCTTAGGGTGCCTGGGTGGCTCAGTGGGTTAAAGCCTCTGCTTTCAGTTCAGGTCATGAATCCAGGGTCCTGGGATCGAGCCCCACATCGGGTTCTCTGCTCAGCGGGAAGCCTGCTTCCTCCTCTCTCTCTCTGCCTGCCTCTCTGCCTACTTGTGATCTCTATCTGTCAAGTAAATAAATAAAATCTTAAAAAAAAAAAAAAAAAAGGAGAGTTGGATGCTTAACTGACTGAGCCACCCAGGTGCCCCAACACAACGGAAACTTTGAAAATTGCTTCTAACTTTCAGCAACAACTGGATGACAATAGCTCCTCAAACTAAAGCATTATTGTACTCATCAAAACTAAGCTTTTTCCACCCGTTCCAAGATTCTAAAAGTGACTTTATTACACTATTCTTTTCTCAATAATAATTTAATAATTTCTTTAGTAATAATCACATGCTAGTCATTTATTGGAGTGAAAGGATTCAAAAAGTTGGAAGGTGGTGACTGTTTTCAAGTCTCTTCTTGGGAAATAAGATGGAGCTATGTGAAACCTTGTTCTTATTTATATTGACGTACACACAATTGTCTCATCTTCAAACTGGAAGCTCTTTAAGGTTAGAGAGTTTGGTTTCTCCTCCTTGTCTAAATCCCTCTAGCCCATGGTATGGCATACAGAACACAATCATCGTGATTTGTTGGCTAATAGGCTTCTGCTAGTCTCTCCAAGATAAACCATCCATGTGGTATGGGCAAGCCAGCTTGACTTTTTTCAGTTACCATCTCATCGTTTTCCTCCTTCTTATATTTTCCAGAACAGATCCTGGTGACTATTTGATTTTCCCATGCCTAGTTCTCTTTTTTCCTGAGAAAATAACACCTACATTACTTCGTGGACTTGCTGGAAGGACCAAATGCAATGCTGTATACATTTGAAAGATAGGTATAGAAAACGTTACAAGCAGGTGCTATTTTTATAGAGCTGTTTCCTTTGGTGTGAAAGTAGAGAATATAAGCAATGTACTTGTGAAACTGGATACAAATATATCATTCATAAATTCGGGACATAGAAATGCTAGCAATTCCATACATTTAATAGCCATTAAAAACAAACTTTTATCAAGCCAGCCATCAGTAACGGTAATCATGAAAAACAACAGGTAACAGAAAAGCAATTTTGTTTTACTGTTCAGCGGACCAGAGATGTGCAATTAGATGCAAACCCCACTTAAGTGTGCATGATGCACCATTGTATTCACACTCCCTTATCCTTGCAGGCTCGGTAAATACTGCCAGGTAAGAGTGCAGACTCTGCAGCAAGATTTGCCTAGGTCAGACTCTGTCTCTTTCACTTAGCATCTGAGACCTCTGCCCCCTGTTCCCTCTCTGTGAGAGGGAGGGGATGGAAAAAAGGAGAACCTACCTTTTCAGGTTGTTGAGCTGATGAAATGAGATATCTATATAGTAATAATAATAGAAAATGTTCTGACATATAGCAAGCACCATGTAATTGTTAGCTGGAATTATTCTATTGTCTCACAACATCTCCGTAAATCGTCAGAAAGGTAACCAGCCATTCTAGGTTTTGTTCTTTAAGACATTGAACATCAGGCCAGGGGAATAGGTTGATGGTAAGGTGGGTGCTGTGTACTCACTTCCAGCCCTGGTGAGCTTTCCCAGTGAAGGGGTCAGATTCTGGTTTCTTTCTTTCTTTCTTTCTTTCTTTTTTTTTTTTAAGATTTTATTTATTTATTTGACAGACAGAGATCACATGTAGGCAGAGAGGCAGAGAGAGAGGAAGGGAAGGAAGCAGGCTCCCCACTGAGCAGAGGTCCCCATGTGGGGCTCGATTCCAGGACCCTGGGATCATGACTTGAGCCAAAGGCAGAGGCTTTAACCCACTGAGTCACCTAGGCACCCCCAGATTTTGGTGTCTGCTGAATGAGGATGAGGATGGTAAGGAGCAGAACACAGTGACTGTTGTGTGAATGTTGAGTGAACGTTGTACAAGATGAAACCAAACTAGATAAGCTGCCACTGCTAAATGGGCAAGAGCACAGGCATTGGAGTTATCCCTGGGTCCTGATCGCAGCTCTGCGCTTTGACCACCTGCATGGATAACACCTTCCAAACTGGGCGGCTGGGTTGTTGTAAGCACAGCACTGAACACGGAGCATGGCTGCTAAGGCATCTGCGCGAAGGTTAGTTTCTGTTCAGCTTGGCCAACTACACATGGTTCTGTTTTGTTTCAACTCTTTGGCTTTGCTTTAATGACTTGAGAGAAACAGCAGATTTCCATTCCTTTTTGCAAATATTTTAGCACTTAAAGATTGTCATTCGCACAGTTGTTACATCGATAACAAAGCGAGCCTGAGCCCTGCTTGAACAGGGTCTGTTTCTGGGGAAATAGCTTGTCTGTTTCTGCTTTGCCTCATCTGCCATGTATATTTCAGTTGTTAATTGGAGATGGAAACATTCCCAAGCTTTTTTCTTCCCTAGGTATTGATCTTTTGGGTGAACATAAAGTCTTAACCCCTTAAGCTTTATCACCATGCTTCTTCTACCTTATCAATTCAAATGGATTTAGCACTATTATCAGTATTTAGATCTTGACTTTCTTTCTACTTCTTTCTCCTTTAAAGCAATCTGTCTAGCTGCAAACCTCTTGTTAGAAGAGATTATATGATTGTTTTTTGGTTTTATAATCTGTTTGAAGAAGAAGTGGCTGCACACTTGAGGATTTAAAATGATGTCTCAACAGGAAACAGCTTTTCTGTTGAAAACCCGATTTCTCACAGAGCTGCCTTTTCTTTCTTTATAACAAAATTTTCAGATTTGATCACACTGCTACCGGGACATTTCGTTTTATTTAAATGCGACAACACAAACATCACTAATCTGGTTTCCCCAAATTCATTTGCGCACTCCCTGTCAACAATGGTTTTATCAGCCATCAAAATCTAATTGAAATGGCAGTGCCGCATGTAGTCATCCAATAATTATAAAATAAACAGACTGAAAATTCAGATGCATTTGAACAAAAGCCATCAAAGTAACATAAACAGGAGAAAAGGTAATTAAAGAGCTTTCTCTCTTCAGCTTTCAACATTACAGGTTTATTTAAATGCAGCTCTAGCGGGAGACCTGAGGTGGATTGATTGGCCAAATTTGTCAACTGACGCTATTCTGAAATGTGTCCCATTAAAAATGAGGTGAATAAATTTAAAAAGCACGATTAACAGGGCACCTCAAAAAGCATGCTTTACTTCCTCCTCTGAGAACTTCTGTAGTCATGCGCACAGGTGACAGTTAATAATAGATGACAAAAGGCACTGCCCTTTATCATTTAAACACCACATCTTCAGAGGCTGGGGCAGAGAGAGCAGTCTGGTCCCTGTCTATAAAAGTGTGACGTCAAAGGGCTGCTCAGCGTTGCCTGCGCAAACCGTCATTGAATTTTTCACCTGCGGGAGAAAGGGAAGCTGACTATCAGAGGCTGTAATGCTTGCATGCAAGTGGTTTAGCAATAAGAGATTCAAACTTTTGAAAGAGAGGTAACAAAGCCCTAAGAATAAGCCCCGGTCATGAATGTATATATAGTCCCCGGGCTGGTTGGCATAGCAACTGTTTCTGAGAACCCTGGTGCTGCTTAAGTAAACAGCTGAAGCACAGAGCGTACCTCAGCTAAGCTGGGTCCATCTGTAGTATCAGCATGTGAGGATCAGAACGGGAACATTTTCTCCCGTGAACTGATGATATTTTGATGTCTCCTCCTAATAACTCCATTGTTCTTAACACTTCGTGGCAAGCCTCTGGTTCTGTTTTTCCGTGGGGCCCTTTTGTTGAGCAATCTCAACATAGGTGAATCTGACTGAGTTGGCTTGGGGATAACTAAAAGGGATCCAGGCTTAGTACCTGGCCTCAGTTATTTGTCAAAAACTTCCAGGGATAACGAATTGATGATCCAACAGATGTGATAGCTGTTCAAGTTCTTGGAGGTTCAGCACGCTGAGTCATTGCTGAAGTTTTGGAATCAGCCCAACCTAGCTAGAGTTTCTGGTCCTGCTATGAAAAGTGGTGTGGCATTGGGCGTATTGGGCATGTAATCAATCCTTCCAGCAACTGTTTTCTCAAATGTTCAATGAAGATAGTGATAAATACCTCATGGGCGCTGGAGGATTAAAGAAGATACTCTATTTAAAATTGCTACATGCAGTACTCAAGAAATGGTAGTGCTCACACACCTTCGTGGGTTCTTACCCAAAGGCATTTTAGAACTTGACCTGTTCAGGGCTCCCTGGGGGGTTCAGGTGGTGAAACATCTGCCTTCGGCTGAGGTTGGGATCCAGCCCCACATCAGGCTCCTTGCTCAGTGGGGAGCCCGCTTCTCTCTCTGCCTGCTGCTGCCCTTACTTCCTGCTGCTTACTACTGCTCTCTCTCTCTTTCTCTGAAAAGTAAATACATAAAATCTTAAAAAAGGAAAAAAAAAAAAGAACTTGGCATCTTCAGTGCCTGCCCTTTTTCCTGTGATTCTGCAGTAACTCCCGACTCATCTAAGCCAAGTGTTGTCATCTAATTCCCCTCACCAGTAGCTGATGAGTGGTCCTAGTTCTTGCCACCGTTTTAGGAGGGGAGTTCTTAGAAGACAGATTACTGGTAAGATATTAGATCCACTTGGACTAGAGTAGTAAGAGGTCCCCACAGGATTCATGGTTACAGAATAGATGAGAATACACATTATGAGAGCTCTTATGTGCTTGTAAGTGAATGTCCTTATTTTATCTAAAATTTGTAAATAACAAGTGGACATTTCTGTTTGGGCTAGGCTTCATTACCTGCGATACTCTTCTGGAACTGAACTATGCAAACCATTGTTTTAGAAGTATTTTAAAAGCACACGCTGTAATGCTTTGAAAAAGTATGTAGTTGAATAATTCACCTGTGTCTTATCCCTGTGGAGAAAGGAAAAAAAAAAAAAAGGCAGCTCTACCTCTTGGAAACTTCTTTCCGGGAAGTTCTTTTTAGACATGTAAGAGAATGTAAGGGTTATAACTAATGGGTCATTCCTTTCTTGAGAATCTGCTCTATCACCCATTTCTGATGAGAGAAGAGACTTTAATGGGAAAGGCCAATTGGAGTCTCTTTTATTGATATCAAAACATCTGAGCTTCCTGAGAAAAATGAACTGAGAATCATCGTAATTCTGAGTGTCTGGAAAAGAATTCTGAATGTTTTATATTCACACTCCCATTCCTTGATCTCCCTTATAAATCTTTGCCCCCAACATAGTCCTTCTCAGTCCAAAATGATTCATTTTTATCTTGCTTTTTACCCTGATAGTTTGAAAGTGTTGTGTTTCCAAAAATTCGTATTGTTTTCATGAATCACATCTTTTTTCTGAATATTGTAAGTTAAGATTTTTCTTACCCTGTACAACTCAGGACTCTACAAAGAAGGATGAGATAACAAAGGAGGAAAGTTGGCGTCTGTTTGTGAGCCGTGAGTTCTTTTCCCTGGGAGTTTCACTGAATAATCTGCCACTAATATGATGCATGATATTGTCTTGGCAGTTTATTATTTTGAGGCAATAGAACATAACAGATTGGAAGGAACTATCTTGATCTATTATATCAAGAATCCACAATTTATAGCTCTGTCTATTTGTTGGTAAAAAGACACTCCCTGAAAGTAGAAGATGTGTGCATCTATGTAGTGATAAAAATGCGGTCCTTTAAAAACGTTTTGATATCCTTACATTTGTACCGTGCCTGTGATTAGGGACAAAATTCCTTGTATTTTATGTAAACACACGAAATACATGTATTTGTTAAATAGATATTATTACGTTGACTCTCCACAATAACCTTGTGAGGTAAGTTCTGTAAATTGTCAATTCAGAGATGAAGAGCCTGAGGTACAGAGGAAGTTAGATGACTTGCCCAAAGTCACGTAGCAAATGAGTGGCAGAGGGACTCCACCCTGGGGTCTCTTGATTCTTAATGACATTGTTCAATTTATTTTTTTCTTCACAGCTGCTTCTATAGGTATGTGTGGTTTAGCCTAGGGCTAACACTATTTATTCATAACCCCTTGTAATACAATTTTTTGGAAATGCGGTCTTTGCCCGGTTTAAAGTCCATGGCTAAAAGCTGATCAGTTTCCCTTTTCAAAGAGGAACAACTAGTTAAATCCACATGTCAGCCCCTGTGGAAGCCCCCACACTCCCAGACTACTGTGTATTCACCCCAATCACGGACCAGACCCCAGACATCTTGGGTGGCCCCTATGCCCTGGAACCTGAGGAATCATTCAAATTATCCTATCCACAGAAAACTCAAAAAGCCTAGCTAACCCCACCCTGCCTGCCTTACTTAAGCCACCTTCTCCATCTCCAACCTACTCTTACTCTTCCTCTGTCCAATCATCTACGTGGCCCTCCTTGGTGGACTTCTCTCATTTGGACTTGAAGTAATAGAGATCTGCTTTTCATTTACCCGAGTTTCACTGGGTTGTGTCTCGGCCTCAAAAGAATCTTTAAATCTTATACAACACCACTTTGGAGTTTAAATTTGTCTCTAACCTTTTCAGATACACTGTGATATAACTGGAAAAGCTTTGGATAGAGAGACAGGTGTCTTAGCTTCTACTACAGGATTTGTGTGGCCTTGAACAGGTTCACTTAACCCCTTGGAGCCTCAGCGTTCTCACCTATGAAATGAGCAATCACCCTCAGTGCAGTGGTTCCTGTTCTGGGTTGATCTATCATTTTGTGGTATAAATGAGTGGGATAAATCATTCCGGGTATAGATTTCTATCATTGTGTGGTATAAATTGGTGTTGCCAAAGTGCAAGGGTATCCGAGGACAAATTGAAAGAGGAATATTCGGCTGGAAGGCGATGCCTATGTTCTGTAGATGTGAATCTTTCTGTATGGCTGATTCACATTGAAGTCATGATAACATGATAAAAGGTATCATGAAGAAATTCTTTTGTCTAAATGACAGAATATCTCACAAAACTGGACTCGAGCTAATAAAACAATGATGGCCAGTATCATCTCTCCAGGCTGGTTGGTCACCCATCATTATAGCACCAGAAACTTGCTTGTTATGGGGTTTTGAAAGTCTCCTTTCCAGAATGTAACCTATGAATTCTGAGACCATATGTTAAAGTTCCTTTGAGGTTTTTTTCCCCCCCCCCATTCTCTCCCTCTCTCTCTCTCTCTCTTTTTCTTTTTCTTTTATTTTTCTGGTCAGGAACTTCAGAAGCTGCTGAAACTGCAGATTTTGGTGACATTGACCTGTCTTCCTCTTTGTTTGGTGGTTGATGAATCCTTGGGGAGAGGTGTCTGCAAACCTGATGGAGGGCCAGAAAATAGAGCTGCTGTGAACGGCAGTTCCTGGACGCTTGGTTTTTCTGAAAGATAGGCTCTTGATCAGGCAAGCAGGACTTAATGATTTATGCCTTTATGCTCAACTCCAGATAAAGTTAGACTATATCCTAAAGCGTATGAAGGCGGAAAAGCTATTACATAGAGCACTTGGCTTGTCAGTGATAAATTTTAAAAAAGGAAAAGAAAGAGAGAGGGAGAATGAGAGAGAGAGAGAGAGAGACATTAAATAACCTGTACTTGAAATGATTTCCAAATTTCAGCAACCTGGGAATAATAATAGAAGAGAGAGTCTTAAAACACTTGTGTGGCCTCTTCCTCCTCCACCAGGTTTTCTTTTTATTTAAGATTGAACTTGGGATTTTATGATGTATTTGTATTTCAGAACCAGAATGGATAAAAACTAGCATTGTGAAGGCTTGGAAGAAACATAGATTTTTTTTTTTAACCTCTCTCTATCTTTTTTCTAAAGACATATGATTGTGTTTTAATAACCTAAACAAGACATGGGTTTGAGATCCCTCATTGGGATTAGAAATAGAATTAAGAATCAAAGTTATAATACAAAATCATCCTAGAGTGCCTGAGAGGTTCTGCTAGTTTTGTAATTGGTTAGTTCCCCCATTTAGATTCTTTAAAATACTTTCTCCTTCTTGTCTAGCCTAATTTTCCCTATCCTGTAAGGGTTGGTACAGGTGAAGAGCCATCTACTTGAAAGGAACTTTCTCTAATAGAGCAGACCTTCATACTCCATGCAGACGGTCTCACATCTCTTCACCATTTCTGTGCATTCTCTGTTGGTTTCAGTGTGCTCTTTCTTCTGACCATGGACATCTACTTTCTTCTTTGGAGAACTTCCTCTGAGCTATTGTAACCATTTTGGCTGCAAACTCAAGAGATTTTGTAGACAGCTGGAGTGCTTTTCTATTCTTCAGGGGTCCTTGGCCAGTGGGTGGCTGGTGTAGAAGTATGGAAGTTCATCTCCTCTGCCTTGGTACATTCCGGACTTCCCATGCAGGATCAGATTGAAGCCATCATTTGTGAGACTTTGAAATATTCCCCATCCCAGTCCTGCTTTCCTCCTTCCCTTAGCAATTTATTTTGAGAGTGCATTCCTAATGCAAATCCTATCTCAAGGTTTGCTTCTGGGGAACAACACTTTTCTGGCATCACTTTTTTTTTTTAATTCTAATAGTTTCTATGTGGTTTAACACTAGTATTAGACTTTGTCACATGACTTGCTTTTTTTACTCCAAGGAGATTGTAATCTCTCTGATGGTTGATGGTATCCTATCTAGTGTCTACTATTTTTACTTTATCATTTTATCCTGCATCTATTTCAAAAAAGGCTTTAGGAGCTTATAATAAATGATTAGGTAAAATAAAATCAAAATCAGTGGACAGAAGATAAATGATGAGAACCAAAAAATAAGGGGAGGAGGAGGAAGGAAAAATCAACACCTCCACACTGAGGAAAGCTACCAAAGTCAAGAATAATATTTAGCTTCTACTTCTTAGCAGCTAGGATAAAGATAAATATGATTTTTTTTTGTAGTTTTCAATGTTTCATAGGATGAAGTTGTCTTAGCTATCCATTGCTGTGTAACAAATTACCCCCAAAAGCATGCAGTTTGAAACAACAAACATTTATTAGCTCTCACAGTTTCTAAGTCACAGGAAATGGGGAGAAGCTTAGTTGAATGGTTCTGACTCATGGTCTCAAGCTGCAGTCAAGCTGTTGTAACAACTGCAGTCACATCAAGTCTTGGGGTTGGAGAATCCATTTTGAAGCTCACTCACATGGTTATTGGCAGACCTCAGTTCCTCACTAATTGCTGTCCAGAGTCCTCCCTTCTTTGCCACATGTGTCTCCTCATAGGTGGCCTGAAAGTCCTCAAGCAGCTGGTTTTTCCCAGGATGAGAGATCTGAGAGAAAGTCAAAACAGAAGCTGCAGTCTTTTCTAATGTACACTGGGAGATGATAGACCATCGCTTTTGCTCTCTGCCACTGGTCTCATGGACAAACCCTCATGCAGTGCTGGAACGACTACACAGTGTACAAATGCTGGGGGTGGAGATCCCTGAGGCCATTTTGGAGGATGATAACCGAAGAAGTAAATCAGAGGTGTGCATTTCTCCTGAAAGCTGAAAGAGTAAAAATGATAGTTCAAAGGAAGCCCACTATGTGCATAATTTTTTTGGTATGCTCCATGTACTTGTCATATAAAGGGTTCTTAATGAGTATTATAGATACCCAAAATACACCAGTCCTCCAGGATATTTTCTCCATAATGAAGAGTAAATCGACTAAAAACTATTGAGGACACAGTATCTGTACTAGATACTACATTGGATGCTGATCTGCGTACTTATAAGTCAATCTTTTAAAAAGTCTGTAGGTATACCACTTCCTCTGTGTTTCTAATGCTTGCACTCTAAAGTGGGTGCTCAGATCACATCCATCCACCTTCCTCGGTCTCAATTATCTTCATCCTATATTTCATTTTCATCATGTCATTATTGCTTAATGACTCATTACTAATATAATAAAATCCAATCTCCTTGACTTTTCCAAAGCAGATTTCATCTACTCAAGTCTCTATTCCATTGCATCTTCCATGATGAGCCCTTGTCTTTAACCTGGAAATATTCTCACTGTATTCCAAGTGTCCATCTAATTTTTAACTCATACCTTGTTCTTGTTACCATTTCACCTACTGAGAATTTCCTACTTCTATTGTTATCTCCAAGTCCTTGTTGAGTTGTCTTCCTTAATATTTCCATATCTTCACCACTTCTGCATTAGTTCAAGTCCTAATATTTCTTAGGTGGATTATTATCTTTTTTTTTTTTTTCAATTTTTTAGGTCTTTTCTGCTCCAATCCATTCTCCATATTGCTCCATTATTTTTATAAGACATTATACTGATCATATCATATCCTTGCAAATCACTTTGAGGGCTTGGCATTTAGTAGGTGCTCAGTAGTTGTTAACTGCATGAATGAAATGACCTAGTAAAGTCCCACTCTCTATTGCCATGAAATCTTCCTATAATTCTGACTCTCACTTTGATCTTTCTCTCTTTTGAGGTCCTGTGATTGTGTTGTCTCTCACTTATTTTGAAGTTCTATTTTGTGTTTCTCCTGTTATCACTTAACTTTTTCTAAAGATTTGTTTATTTTAGAGAAAAAGGGAGAGAGCTCGGGACTTGATCTTGGGACCCTGAGACCATGACTTGAGCCAAAATCAGGAGTTTGATGCTTAACCGACTGAGCCACCCAGGCATCACCAACTCTTTCTTTCATTCATTTATTCTTCATTTGTTTATTAACTCAACACATTTCTTTAATACCTAATATATGCCCTACACCATGCTAAGTCTTGGGGTACAATGATTAGGGAAAACAGAGAGCCTTTCTGCCTTCATGGCCCTTAGAGTTTAGTTGCAAATAAGAATGAAATTAAATAATTACAGCGAAGAAGGTATGACGACAGACTGAGGAAAGTGCTACAAAAGAGTGGTTGTATGAAGGTGTTTAACACTGGACCAAGCCATGGACTCAGACCTCAGAAAGTCTTCTCTGAGGAAGTGATTTTTGAGCTAAGATCAGAATGATGAGTAGAAACCACATAACCAAGAGAGTTGGTACAAGGAGTGAGGGTAAAACACCCTGTTGTAAACCATGCAGTGGAATACATAAGGACTGTATAATGGGATAAAAATTTATAAGAAGAAAAAAAAATTATAAGAAGGCCAGGTCGATTGGATCCAGGAAGAGAAAAAGGACATTAATGGAAAAACTGGTGAAATCTGAATAACACATGGCATTGAGTTAATAGCAATGTACTAATGGTAATGTTAATGGTTTCTAAGTTTTGACCAATATTGCTATAATGGAAGATGATAACATTAGGGGAAAACGGAAACAGAGTAAGCAGTATAGGGTAATGCTCTACTCTCTATGTGACTTTAATGCAAATCTAAGATTATTCCCAATTAAAAGTTTATTTAAAAAATAATAATAAGGCCAGAATGAAAGAAACTCTGTAAGGGAAGAAGGGTGCAAGATAAGGCTCAAGATTAAGACTGGGCCAAGGTTTCTGCGGACCTTGTTGCACCATCTGAAGAATGTTAGTCTTTATCTTGTAGTAAGGGAAGAGCCATGATAGTTTTCAACAGAGGATGTCATAGCAGAGCTGCATTTGAAAGTATCAGTGACCTGGGGGCAGTGCAGTGAGTGTACTAGAGGGATTCTAGGGTGGGACACTCTTCCAGTCAGACAAGAAATGAATTAAATAAAGATGGGGCAGACTCTTCTCAATAACATATATATTTTTGGACTTCATTTACCTTTTATTTCTCTTTAATGTCTGTCTCAGAATTCTGCACATAATATCTATGGGACACATATTTATTGAATGAATAAATGAATACATAAATAGATGAATTAATGAAAAAGGATCAGATCAGGTTAAGCAGCCCCTTGGTGATATCATGGTGACCCTTTCCAAAACACAAGGGCTGGGACTGCTGATTTCTGACAGAATGAGTAGGCTTTCCCCCAGAGTTTCCCCTATTGCTTTCAAAAACACTTACTTACTCCAGAAATGAATGAATGAATGATTTATTATCTCATTTTTGGAATACCCAGTGCTTGCACAAAGGTTTAGGGAGGAACACTGATGGAAAAGTGGAGGTTCAAGAACACTTTGAAAGAAAACTTAGAAGCATCTGATACCTAGAAATGCAAGAAATCAGTTAAGACGTGGAGAGTCATTGGTACAGTGGCTTCTTTTTTAGAGCATTTCATTCTTTGTATAATTCCTATTTCCCCCATGCTGCAATAGAAACAATCTTAACTTTCTTAGAGACATCCTTAATTAGGAGTTCTTCACCTCCTGGGGGAAAGTTTCTAATTTCTCAATAGATAAAGGAAGCCCAGGGAACGGCTGTAGTGTGTGTATGAGGAAGGCACCATACCATGAGTTCTGTTCGCTCACTTCAGCTGAGAGCCAGCAGGTTAGGCAGTGGCGGGTCTGAGTTTTCTGCAAGCCTTTTTCCTTTGAAAAGGCAGTGCAGGTTTCTGAAGAACCATCTCTTGAGCTAATTGGTTTGAAGATCAGGAGACTGCTGAGTTCCTTTCAACCCAGAGAAAGAAGGAACTAAGAATGATTAACATTCCAAGATTGTTTCAGCCAGGTAACCCTAAAGGTCCCAGTTTCTCTCCTAGAATCTTTGTTCTAACATTTGTGCTCAGTGTTTGGGGAAGTCCATTCCTGCCCATGTTTGTTTTCTAACACATGACTGGTTTTAGCCAATGGAGCTCCTGTCATGGATCTCAGAGGTTAATCTTTTCCGTTTCTTGTCTCCTCTCCTTCCCAGACATGCATTCATTTGACTGGCAGCCTGGAAAATTGAAAAATGCCACAGGGGTTATTAAGGTTGAAATCGTTTCTGCTCTTTGAAGCTCTGCAAGCTAGTTATTGCTGCACCTATAATATCCAGGCATCAGAATAGCACGTATTGTTCTTAAGCTTGCCTGACACAGGCCCATATCAGCTGTAACACCCAGATAGAATGAAGGGGTCTCAAGATGTCATTTCTCCACTCTGAAATATATCCCTCCAGTCGATTAAAACAGAGTCCCTGAAGTTATTAGAATGTATTCTGTGTCTTTGTGCACACACGTTTGATTTACTTTTGTTCTTATTAAAAGGGTAAGCCTAGAGAAAAGGAGAAAAGAGAATCTTCCATAATCCATATTTTAATAATTGCCTGAGTGCACATTTACTCTACAGAGACTTTCCTGTTTCTGTAACTATTTACTTGGCTCTTCTGCAAAATGTGTATTACTTACCTGGCCTGGTAGACCATGACACAGCTTCTGGTCTATCATGTAATCCTGCATTTGGTTCCCCCTGAGCCATTATGGTGTTTTGAGTCTGTCTGTAGTATGGAGATATTATTTCAATGGGTTTTTTTCCCCCCACAATAATGGCTCCACATTGCATAAATTGTATTGAGTCATTATGATGTTAATACATAAATATTAAGAAAACCATTGGGAAAAAGTAACTGTAATTGAGATAGCCTATTTTCCAATGTTAATAACCTCTTCTTTAATTTTTTTCTCCATAAAAAATATTGAGGGAGTTTAATCCACATAAAAACTTACAAATATTTATTTGAAAAAAAATCATTTCATACCCTACCTCAGTAACAGGAAACAATACCACCTCATCTGCTGGAAAACTTCTATGAATCATTTAAACAAAAGAAAGAAAGAAAGAAAAAAACACCCCAAAGTACACTATGGTAACAAGAAACTTCCAAGATTCTTCAGGAAAGAGAATTTGTTTGTTTCCATTTAGCTTTAGGGCAATAATCTTTTTTACTGTGTTGCTTCAGGCAAATGATTCAATATTAGCAGTAATACCTACTTATGACTAAGAATAGGAAGGTGTAAAATCATCTATAATAACAAACACCCTGATCATGAAAGTGAACTTAAATTCATGTTCTTCAGGGGTGCCTGGATGTCTCTGTTAAGCATCCGACTCTTGGTTTCAGCTCAGGTCATTATCTCAGGATCAAGAGTTTGAGCCCCATGTCAGCCCATGTCCATGCATGTAATTGGCCTACTTATATATTGGTAGATCAGTCAGCGTCCCAGTAGGAAACAGTACTCATTTCAGATGGTTCAAATAAGACTTGAATGAAAAGATAACTTACAGAGGTATGAGGGCTGCCATCCAAGGGAATGTGTGAAGGATAAGTGAGGTGTTCCCTTCAGTGACCGAAAGTAAGAAGCCATTACCACAACCTCCACTGAGGGGCGGAGTAGAGGAAGTGGTGTAACTGGAACCCAGTAAGCACTGGAAGTGTGGAGAGAAGGCTGCTGTTGCAGTGAATCAGCACAGTTGCCACTGTAGCTGTGGTATGAAAATAGAATGAGTGGGGAAGAAATACTCCAACTTCTGTCCTTCTGCCATCCTTCTCCTGCTGTACATCTGTTGGACAACCTCACCTAGGAGGCAGCCAGAGAGAAAGCCCAGGAGCTGTGGTCTGCCAGGGCCACCTCCTGAACATCAAAGAGAGGCAGAGCAAAGAAGGAAGGGAGCACCAAAATGAGAAATATTCAGAACAATTGGTTTTTACATTACTAGAATTAGCATTATTGATGTCTAAAGAACTAAATTATTACTAAGGAATTATACTTTTTACCCTTTATGAGAAAGGAGCTAGAAGTTTCATATATTCTTTCACATGGGATAAGAATTTCAAAATGATCTTTGGCAAGTTTTTTTATTGCTTTGCAAAAATATTCAAAAATTTATCCAATAGTCTAATTAATACCCATATAGGAAATGGCAATTTTCAAAGGATTTTTTTTTTTTTTATCACAGAGGGTATCTCATTTAACCCTAACTAAAGCCCTAAGAGGTAGCTATTATTTGATTTATTTTCCAGATGAGGAGACTGTAGCTCAGAGCATCAAATGACTTTCCCAATATCCTAAGTCAGAATGAACAGCATCGAGATGCAAACCTGGGTCTCCTGACTCCAGCCACCTGGTTCTTGGCATTATACCATTCTGCCTTTCTCAAAATAAGAATGTCATACACTTGTGATGGCAGATACACCGGAAGAACAGAACTGTCTGTACTTTGCAGGAAATTGCATTTGTAGGGGAACTAGCGTCTTGGTATTAGATGAGCTCAGTCTCAGGAAGTCAAGGGCAGTTTGAAGCATCAAGGCCAGTGGAAGGAAATCGTTCAGGGAAAGATGCAAGATTTGAGGCAGAGGCTGGAGTTATATCCTGAGGAAATAGTAAAAAGGAGCCTTTCATGAGGAATGTACATTCCTGAGAGTGGTTGGGAAGAGAATATTAAGGATATAAAGCAAAGCTTCTCAAGGGTTATAACTGCTGCAACATTTTTCAAAATATTGTTCATGGACCACTTCTGTCAGAATCACCAGGGTTACTAATTAAAAAGGTCTGCACTGGATCCCCCTCTGACTTACAGGGTCAGTGTCTATTTGAGAGGAACTACACGGTATGACATTTTGACATGTCCACTCTATTAGCCCCCTACTCTTCCACTGCTACCGCACCCCCTCTCCAGCTACACACACACAGAGGTTGAGAACAACTGAGAGCAAATTCAGGCAGCTTGACTAAAAAGAACTCTGTAACAGGACTGTAAATATTTGGTCTGGCATAGCTGAAAATAACCCATCTGATTACCCATCTATCATATCAACTTCTGTTTCTTTGCTTCAATCATACCTTTTGAATAAGCTTTTGAAAATGTGTTTTCTAATTTTATGCTTTAATAAACAAGGTATATTAAAGACAAAATGACTTTTCAGACTCCTCCAGTGCCTTGAGTTAAATATTTTAAACATCAATTATGGTAAATGTGAGGATATTTACATCTTTAGTAAATCTGTAGTAAATTGAGAAATCTGGTTGAAACTATATGGATGCTAAGATCGCTTTTAAAAAGGAATCCCTAAGATAGGCATGTGTTCTTGTTATTTAATTTCATTTTCATAAAAGTAATGTGAAAAATAAGCAACTGTAAGACCTCTAAAGTGAGATAATATGGCTGTCTTTTTTTTTTTAATAAAATTATCGACAACAGATGAAGGCACTTGCAAGATGTTTTCCTAATCAACACTAAAAGCTTCTCCTCTGTTTTTATCATCATCCTTTTGCAGCATTCAAAACATTATTGTTTCGGCATCAATAACACTTCAACTTCCGGTTAGCTTGCTTTACACTCAAGTTTCTGGGTGCCAGATATCTGAGGTTATTGTGTTTATGGTATGGGATGGAATACTGATTTTCATTGTTTTCAGTAAAGGTTTTGTTGTCATTTGGAACTTCATTCTGTAGAATATGGGTGTCTACCTTCTTACCCTATGAGAACTTCCTTGTCAGTTGGAACCCTATAATCCAGGTCATATCTCAAACAAAAGGCATTTTAAATCCTGTTTAATAACAGTTTTAAAACAGTGACTAAGGCTGGCTATACTATAACTTAACTGTGAATCTACAGGCTATGTCTATAAATCAGTCTTGTTGATTTATAGAGAGGCACAGATACTTTATAACTAGTAATCTTAGGTTGAATTTGAGCCAATTGTAGAGTTTTCCTTTTTTATTGCAATTCAAAATGGCAAACATAGAGTTCCCGCTCCCCCGCCCCCAAACGATGATGGTAGCATTGTTGATCAGCCACAAGAACAAGATATACTGGTTGGTTTTTTGCTCCATTAATGGATCATTAGGGAAAGTCTTTATACTTGGAATTGTTTTTAGGGAGAGTCTGTGTACTCAGAATTGTTTTTCCAGTAATGGTCATGGGTTTTTGAGTTGATCCACTTATATTAGAGAGTAGTCCCTCTTGGACAAACATCTGTGGTTTTGAGTTGGCTGGCCTGGGTTGAAGCTACAATTTATAGACATGGAAGTAGATCAAAATAAACAGCTTATTCCAGAATTAACTCAAGAGTTTGACCTCATTTGCAACATGCTCTACTCCAGAGTTTATTGGTTTTAACCTAATGGGTATTTTTAAAATTAAAGTCCTTATCTTTGGGGACTTTTCCAGAAAATCCAGCAATTACTTTTTCAAATATCCATTATTTCTTTGAGGACATATTTGATAAGAGGCAGAAGAAAATATAAGCATTATATATTTTGGTATAAAGATAACACAGTGCAATCTCTATAGTAATTTCCTATAAGTTCTTATCAGAGCAATTTAAAGCAAACAATTGGAAAGTGAAAATTATATGTGATCACCCTTTTAGGAGAGGTATGTTCACAATGCCAATTAATCAATTTTATTGATTTCCCACTTTCTGAGCTAACCAGTTGTTCTTGTTCCCCTCAGTATCGCCTTAGTGTGCTTCTCTGAGAGCTCTCTGTACATTAAGAGATTCTTAACAGGTGTTACCACTGGACCAGGCCATTATGTCTACCATAGCCCTTTTATAAGAAATGACACTTACTTGAGTATTATTAATTCTTAGACTATACAAAAAAAAAAATCACTCAGCTATTCTTTTAAGGTTTAATTACATATACACATGAGTATATGCTGTTTCTCACACTCAATTTTCTTTGCCTTCTGTTATGCTATTACAGGAAGGCAGATGTTTATTATAAATTATATTTCTTTAATATATAACAAAGTAAAGATATGGGGTTGAATTATTTATTTTTTGAACTTCTGCCTAAAACATTAAAACTATACTAATATCAACTCTGCAGAATCTGTTTAAAAATAGGAGCAACTGGGGTGCTGTATTTCATGACTGAATGCCAAAGCTTTCATACTGAAAGAAAGCCGGGAGGTAGGAACAATTGAAAGACTCCAAATGCATCATGTCTAAAAAAGCCAAAAGACAAGCTAAGTCTATAAAGACTTCCTGTCATATTCATTTCTTTTTTCCATCCATACAGTAAGGATACTGTAAGGCTATTGAGTTCTTTCAAATCTCTTGGCTGGAAATTTATTTTCAAACCATAACAAGTTATTTATTTTATTTTATAAATAGAGATTCTTTATTCTTAATTTGGTCATATCCTGAAATCAAATAAAATTAAGGTACAGCCCAAGACTTTCTCCCAAAGGTGTCTCTCCTTGCACTATTTAATGGAAAATCAACAAAGGACTACGGATGGCCATCCCCTCAAGTTGACCGTCATTGCTATTTTTCCTTTTCTGTTTACCATTTGAAATTTTGGCATTTTTTCCTTTATATTGGTATGAAACAGAAAAGCTTGACAAGACAAGAAATTGAAACTATTTATATATTTCTTTCCTTGTGGTTTAAAACGTACACAGGTCCCTGCATTCTAAGCAGTGGCTTTCAACAGGGAGTGATTTTGTAGCATGTTCCTCTCTCTCTGCCCCACCTGTCAAGGACTTCTGGCAGTGTCTGGGGACATCTTCTATTGTGACTTGGGGCTGGGAGGGTCTACTGGCATCCAGCAAGTAAAGGCCAGGGATACTGCTAAACTACAATGCACAGAACAGCTCCCACAATAAAGAATTATCTAGCCCCAAGCATCAATACCACCCAGATTGAAAAACCCTCTTCTAGAACAAGCCCTCTGAAATCTTGCTTGGCCTTTGTCGGCAACTCTGGCTTTCAACTGCCAAGCTTTCACTGCTTATTCGGCCATGTTCTAGGTATCGCTGGCAATCCCATTTCATTTCACTCTTGGGAGTAAGAGTTTTATAAAATTCAAAGGCTTTGATTTTTTTTTTTTAAACCCCACCTTCTTTAATTGTGGTGCATTTGATTCTTCCCACAGATCTTTCTCTGCGTTTGTTTGTTTTTTCTGATTTCTTCATGCCTCTGTTACCACTCCATTTTTATGTCCTTTTGGGTCTTCCTTATGTCTTTCTATTCTCTAAACCACTGGAATCTGACATCCTCTCTCTACTGCATTTCATGTGCGCTGGAACACTCCTGACCCTAGATTAGCTATGTTCTTTTCATTAGGCAGCACTGAACCCTAGATTGCCCTATTCTAAATTGTCAGGGACCTGGGGAACTGCCTTACTGACTCTATTTCCCTTATCCCACTTTGGGGTCACACCTGAGGAGGTTCTGGAACCACGGGATATCAATCTGTGGAGGACATGGTGGTAACACTACTAATGTTTGTTGTCCTTTGTAGAGCGCTAACCATATGTGTTAGGTACTGTGTGAAGTGTTTTTCATACATTATTTCCACTGGATAGACATGACCAAACCTGTCTGCCCCCAAGAGGAGAGGAGTCAGAGAACCTCAGCAAGTAGCTGAGGGCATTGGCTAGCAATGGGTAGGACTAGGACTTGCACCCAGGACTATTTGATTTAAAGCTCCCACTCTTTCCATGGGGTCCTCTTGCCTCTGTGTCTGGCAAATAGTTAAGGACATCCTGACATGCTTAGTTTTATCTAAGGTAGAGGTTGGTGATTTTCTCTGAACTATAAAGAGTCTTTCAGGGGCACCTGGGTGGCTCAGTGGGTTAAAGTCTCTGCCTTCGGCTCAGGTCATGGTCTCAGGGTCCTGGGATCGAGCCCCGCATTGGGCTCTCTGCTCAGTAGGGAGCCTGCTTCCCCCTCTTTCTCTCTGCCTGCCTCTCTGCCTACTTGTGATCTCTGTCTGTCAAATAAATAAATAAAATATTTGGGGGAAAAAAAAAAGGCGCTTTCAGATGACCAGAAAGGCTTAAATCAAATGGACTTCATATTCTCAGAACTGGAAAATATTTCATTGGTTCTACACTCTTTTTTGAGGCCAAAGCAAAATTGGCTTCATTCACTTATTTCATATCTAGCATAATCCAGCAATTATGCTAGTTGCTGCAGTCCTTGGCAAGTCTCTTAGAATTCCAGAGTCAGGGCGGTGCCCAGGAAAAAACCAGGGCTCTGCAGTCCGACTGGCTGGTTTGTGCGCCAGGCTGCCCCTCCGTGTTATGCTCCGTCTCAGTCACCTGACTTGACTCCTCTACTCCTCAGGCTGCTCACCTTTCAGATCAGAATAATACATTTCAAATCACAGCATTTCAGAGAGCTTCATAAGACCTAATGCGTGAAGACTCCACAGACAGGGAGTAAGCAGAGAGTAGAGCTCCCATCTTCTCCTCCCTCATACAAGGTAACAGGACAAGAGTCCCCAGCAGGGTGTGCACGTGAATCAATAAAACATCCACAAATTATACAAAGTGCCTTGGCACTACGTGAAACGGATGTCACTTGCTTGATAACAGCGCAGAGAAGAGATAGGGTGAGATGTGGAAGGTGAGCGGGAGATTCTTGAAGTAGATGCACTCTATTCTTATAACCCATTTTTGTAGATTTGCTCTGAGGAAAGTGGTTTCTCTTCTCTGCTTAACCGGTGTCAGAGAATTCCTGTGTGCAGCATGGCGAATTACTGCTATATCCTGTTTCAGAGATGGCTGCTCTTCTGTCACGGGTGGAAAATTTTCCAGTGCATGAAAGTGTGAAAGTATATTATAAGGGTGTGAATGTTTTTGTAAACAAGATATTCTAGATGTTATTTCTACCCACAATTTACTTTTGTGCTGTGTGTGTGTGTGTGTGTGTGTGTGTGTGTGTGTGCTTGGCAGGATCTTTCAAAATACCAGCCGGAGAGTTTCAGTTTCTCAAACTAATCTCACCATCTCCCATATTTTCTATCATTTGTCTGTCCAATGATAGCAGGCATTGACCTTTGGTAGATCATCAGGCATTCCCAACCTCTTTCTGCCAGCCATTCTGGAGACTGGAAAAACTCAAGGCTCACCTAATCAGCTTCTCTGTGATAGAGAAATGAGAATAGTTCTGGCCAATAAGATAGAGGGAAAAAAAAAATAAGATAGAGGGAATGGGGGCTCAGGGAATGCTTTTACTTTTCCTAACAAAAGTGGTCTACGCTACATATACCATGATTTCCTCCTTTCCCCACTCCCATCTTCTATTTTCTTTTTTTTTTTCTTTGTTTTTGTTATTGTTTTTGCCTTGAATGAGATTATGATGACTGGAGCTGCAGCAGCCATCTTGCAGTCAAGAGGAATGACCAAGAAAATCACAGACATTCCAGCTCTTATCTTTTAAGACTGCAAAACAGATACCAGCAGCTGCCCATCTCCAGACTTTTTGTTTTGTGAGACAAAGGAATCTCCATTGCTTCAAACTGCTGTCCATCACATTTTTCTGTGAACTGTGTGTGGCTGGGTATATTCTGATAACAGTACCTTTGAACAACACATTGCACTCACCTGTGAATTATCATGGATCTTCTCCATTGATTCCTTCTCTGCTAAAAACTCTCTTTCAGGGAAGGTGTAAATGATTGAATCCACATCCTCATCTCAAATATATTCTATTCATTTCACGGTACTTACTGGACACCAGCATTGGGCAAACCTTTACTTTTGACTTTTCACTATTAATACATTGCACTCTGCAATATTAATGCCTTCTATTTGTTGCTGTATTTCCCTGAAGAGGTATTTTTCTTTTTATGTTTTGCTTTTTGTCTTCGAGTCATAATGTCTAGTTGTTGTTGTTTTTTTAATTCCCTTAAGATGCATAATACTGAGCTCTCTTATTAGACCCATCAGAAGATATTTTTGATGGATGGACACGCTGCACACAGAGTTTTACCAGCTGCTACTAGGCAACCAGAAAGGGTGTCAGTGTGTGGTGGTATTCACACACACAGCTAGGCCTAGACGTACTTTCATAGTGTCACTTACTTCAGCTGGGAAAGAGCCAGACTTGAATCTGGCTTTGGCCCCCTCCTCTTTTGCTCAGAACTGCTTTTCTCAATAGCTCCCCACTGCAGGATTCCTTTCAGAGCTCAAGCCCTGAACGTTTATGTGGCATGTACATTAAGAGAGTTCTTTTTTTCAAAGTACAGATCCTTTCTTCTTGATTTGGCATCTGACTGTGGTTATTTCTATTATTAAACATCAATGATTCATATTATATAACAGTAGTTATTTAGAATGAGAAGGTATAATATAAAGTAATAAGGTACCTTCAGCTGTGCATTGCTTCATGGTACCTGGATGATTTCATTTTTTTTTCATATTTCATTTTTAGCTATCCCTATCATTTCCGTTGAATTGTACACACAGCATTTCCTATTTTTTTTTTCTTAAAGAAAAACATTGGAAAGGGCAAGAGATTCCAACCCTTTGAATGTCGACTTCTTTTCTTTACACAAATACTTGAAAACCCTTGTTAATTAGAAACAAAATAGTACATCCCACATTCATTTGGCTTCCCTGCGTCATCTCTGACAGTTATGAGAGACAAATACGTTTCTGCTCATTACTGGCGCTGTTCAAGCAGTAAAGCTCAGGGAGAAGACGATGTGAACAAATCAGTGAAATATGGTCATGGCTCACACACACAATGATTTAATCCCACAGGGAGACAGGAAACACCCAACATCATCCTATTTTTCCACCTCATCAAGAATTTGAAGTCTTAAATAGCTTTCCTATGTCATTTCTTCAGGAACTGACTTCATATCCTTGTTTCTGATCTGAAAGCGATAAGGGCAAGACAGAGAGAGCCTTCTGTTTTCCTTTTTAAATTCAAAACGAATGAAAGCTGGGAAGACTAGTTGGAATGGGTTGTTCAAGCCCATGAGGAAGACCAGGACACAACTTTAAAAACTCTCGTGCTCTTTGAGCCCTCAGTGCAGGACGGTCCCACGCTTGTCCTACTGACGTAGACAAAAATCTGACTTCCAGTTAGCTCCTTTTTAGGAATCTTCCTGCTAGATTCCCTCTTGAAGGGCAGAAAAGCTGCTGGCAAATGCACATTACATACAACTGTGCTACAAAACGAAGGTCTATGGATCTAGCACCCGCTCACACCCCCACTCTGTCTTATTTTCACTTACGCCTCCACTGTCTACACATGGCTTCCTGGCAGTCTGCTGGATTACAGTGTAGAAATATCCAGGTCAAAGTCAGGCTTATGTCCTGATCTACTCGTGAAGGTTGTTTTTCCTCCCTCTGTATACTGCTCTGTTTTGACCTCTTTTAATGAAAAGAGCAGAATCTTTTGACTTCTGAATTCTGGATTCCACTCTCTTTTGTTGTTAATATGTGGCAACGTCACAGCAAGGTTGCCTGGAAACGTGTTGAGAAACATGTTGAGAAAATGTGAGGAGAAAACACTGCTGGCTGGAGATACCCCTGGGCATGTCTGCCTCAGACATCCGTCTGGAGATCAGAGGCCTGCCACCCAGAGCACACAGAGCACTCACAGCTGCCACCGCCATCACCTGTTACCACTGAAGTGTTGTTTCTTTGTAACCAACCTGCCCTGCTGCATTGCCATCTCCTCATATCTAACTGTCTCTGTCTTTGTAAACATGGCGGGAGCACCCTTGTGGGTTACGAAACCTCTTGCCCAGCTTATCTCACTCGTCTCTCTGGAAGGGATTGTTTCCTGAGAATAGTTCCTCAGAGTGAGTGGGTATGCTCTCCTGAACTAGCTGTGGGAGAAAATGTTTGAGAAGTCACTAATAAGGGCAGCTACCACTAACATCTGGAAACGCCTTGCCATTACAGAGTACCGTCTCATGGAGCATGGCATTCTGAATCCTTACACAATCTCTCCCAAGAAATGAGATTATGAAGATGGTGTTATTGTCCCCATTTTAAAGAGAGAAGACACTTTAAGTAAGTCACACATCTAGTGAAGTCAGGACCAGAATGAAATCTGGTGCTGATGTGCTCTCAGCCATGCCAACCCATCTCATTTAGAATAGCGATTCATGACCTTTCTGAGGCCATCTGTGCCTTTGAAAATCTGATAAAAGCTATGAACATTTCTGAACCTATAGGCACATAGAGTTCCACATAAAACATTTTCATACAAGGTTAACCTGCTTATGGTCAACTGCACCCTATTTATGTGCCCTGATCTGGAGAAAGGCAGCCATATTTGGGGATGGGGAAGTAGAAACAGCAATGGCACAACCCAGGCCACTGATAAGGCCTACCCGGGCAGGGGTACATAGAACTGCTTATGTATTTCAAGGATGATTTTGATTATGCAATACTATTATTTCTATTAAGTGCTTATTTGTGTCAGACGTTCTGCTAAGTGCTTCTATCTCATGTTCATTACAATTCTTTAAGTTTTATTGTCCCATTTTTCAAAAAGAAATGAGGTTTAAGCAGTATCCCCAGTGTCACAAAATCATTCAGCTTGTCAGGGACTGAGCTGGAATTTGAACCTAGGCAGTTTGCCTCCAGATCTTACCTCCTTATCCACCATACAAACCTTTTCTTTGAGTTATGATATGAAGCCAACCCATCCTCATTATGATTTAAATGAAGGTGTGTTGGGCAGTGAGCTCACCACCAGTCTTTTGCACCCACCACCTAAATTGAGGGCTCTGTCTTCTCTGCCTAAGAAATACTGCATTATTTTATTCACTATGGCTTCCATTTTATATCAGTGCTGTTATCTCTTTGCCCTAATCTACTGTATTTTATGACTGGGATGATTTTTTCTTTTTAACTTAAATTGAAAATCTCTTGGGTGGGAATCACATCTCCATACATACTATATATTCTAGAGTTAGTGCTCCCCAGATTTCACCATGTACACTAGTCACTCAGGGATCTTGATGACATGCAAATTCTGATTTAGTAGGTCTGGGCAGGGCCCAAGAGCCTGCATTTCTAACAGCTCCCTGGTGAGAACCATCACACTGGTCCATAGATTGCCATCTGAGTGGCAATGTTCTACAGTACTCTATGCTTTCTAGACAAGTAGCAAAGAACACAGGAGGCAGAGGGTGTTTATGTGCTAGAACTGGACTTCATTATTCAGCAAACACTTACCAAGCTCCTATTCCATGCCAGATATTAGAAACAGTAGACTTTAACTCTGGTTCTCCCATCATCTAATTCAAGGATGACGGAATGAATAATCTTATCTCTACTTTATGAATGGAGTAAGGACGTTTGTTCTCAATTAGCTGGGAGCTAGTGTGGTACACTGGAGGAGGAAGGCCTTGGAAGCCATGTAGACTTGAGTTGTAATCCCTCCACAACCCACGACTACAGAGGCATATGACATTTATTTATTCCTGAGGGAGTCGTTAAACTTTTGCTGAACACCTTGCAAGGACCAGACATTAGGGTAACCCCTGGGAGTCTAAAGGGCTTGTGGGCTTAGTGCAGACACTGGAGGAAGACACTCAAGCCAATCAAGCAGTGTAGATGAGCATGACGAGTGCTGTGATACAGGCTGTTTAGACAGAACACTGACGAGCATCTAAATGAAATTATGGAGTAAGGAACTTTGTTTGAGATATGAGTTAGCCAAACAGAAGGCAAGGCATGACATGATACATGCTGAAATGGACTTTGGAGGCGGGTCTCAGGGCATTAGCCCTTATTTCAACTCATGGCTGTGAAGAACTGGGCAAGTGTCTTAACTCTTTAAATCTCAGTTTCCTTGTCTATAAAATAATAATAATCACTGTAGCCTTTTCATAGGGATTATATGAGCAGTTCACATTGAGCACTTTGGCACAATGCCTAGCATATGTGAGAACTCATCAAACAGAGGCTCGGGTGGGAAGATGTGAGTGTGAAAGAGCATGTTGCATGTGCAGACTGGAAATTGCTTCCATCTGGCTGGGGTGAAGAGTGAGAGCAGAGAAAAATGCAGGAGGTGATGGGAAGGAATGCACTGAGAAATCTTTTCTGTACTAAGATAAGGGGTTTGAGCAGAAATGCACAAAGATGGGAGTGAGGATGGGGTAAGAGTAGGGTGATACGGGGGCTGATGGGGGAATTAAACAAGGTGGAATGCAATTTTGGTCAGCTTTAGTTTCCCCTTTATATTAGAGCTTTCCTGAACTTAGATGAAGCACCTTCCTGCAAAGCTTGGTGGGTCCACTGGTCTGAGGGCCCAGGTAATCTCCTTGGCTTCATTACTTTGCTCAGACGTCTGATCCTTGACTTTCTTCTCATTCGCTTGAATTTCTGATTCCTGTTGACTGCCTCCCAGATGAGTCACCTTTGGCCAGCTGGACAAGGTTATCAGTGAAGTCACTGAAAGCAGTGCTTGAGCTGGGAATATTGTAGGTGTTCACTCTTCATGAATGTTGAATGGGCGAAGCATGGGTATTTAATAAAGTCTTGATGAATACTTTATATATGTCTGCACCTTGTCTTGGCTGATTTTCCTAAACTGACCACTGCTTGTTTTATGTCCCTTGTCTGACCATCTCTCATTCGCCTAGACTCCCACAGAATCCTACTTGGAAAGATTTTTTCCCCCCAATTCTAACATGAAACGTATTCCCCCTGAGTCAAATATACTATTATTTAGTAATTACTAAGTACTTGGACATTACAAAGAATGAAAAAAAAAGTTTCAGTCTCTGGGTTCTCTCTTTGTGGGTTTGCTATAGCTTTTTGTTTTGTTTTGTTTTGTTTTCCCTCTCTCTCTTACACGTGTGTGCATACATGTGCTTATGCCAGGCTTCATGAGAAAAGTATGTTAAATTTAGAATTTGGTAATTAATGTGTGTATGTGTGTGTGTATATGTGTATTTGGGTGGAGTAAACTATGTTTCCACAAAAAGAAATCCATAATTTATTTGAACTTGGTGTCAGTGCAACATGGAATTTTGGTTTTGTCCTCTCCAGGGCTTCAAAATGACTGACTCCCAAGGCTTCAGTTGTCTCCTTATAAAGATTTGTTGTAAACTTTGCCTGTTTAAATCGTGAATATAGACTTCCTCACAGAAGAAAGTCAGAGACAAGGCTGCAATATGGCTGCAGAGAATAGACTGTGTAAAATGAGAAATGCCAGACAAAGAATGTCCATTCTTATTTTCAGTTGATCTCTTCTGGCTGTTTGGCTGATGGCTGCTCCTTGGACAATTTGACTTCCTTCCTACACTCCTGTTCCTTGACCTGTCCATGCATCCCCTCTGACTATGAGAAAGAAATCTCTCTATCCTGGGTTTCATTGTCTGCTCACTGAACGGCCTGAGTTTTCTTCTTCCCAACCCTCTTTATAAGAAGGTCAGGTAAAAGCTACCATTCCTAGTTGATTGCTGGAATCTTCACTGGACTCACACTAGCCATAGACTTATGAGTGCAAAAAGGAAGGATGCAGGTAAATCTAAGATGACTAAAATGAAACCTTAACATAGGAATGATTTTAGTGGCTGGGTCACTTGAAGTTTGCAGGACCTCTTTCTTTTTTGGGTTTGTAACAAGGTGTCCTGTCCTATGTGGCTTTCTTCTCACTCATCATACAAACCTTCAGTGAGAAACTGAGACTGTTACAGTGATAGATTCGGCTCCTATTATTTACATTTTTCATTTTACATATTATTTTTGAGTCCAACATACATCAACAGTTTCTGAGACATACACGATAGATAACTTTATGGCAAATGGAATGACATAATTCTATCTGCCACCTTTAAAAACTGTCATAACTTCAGTCTGTTTCTACCTTCCCCATTCCTCATTTTATTCCTTTCTACCAGCCATTCCTTAAATTGGTGTTCTTATTAGGTAGAAAAAGAATAGTCCAAATTCCAACATTTGAAAATTCCCTACAAAAGCTACATTAAAAATAAATTGTTCATAAGGAAAAGTATAAATTTTTTCTACATTAACTGTCAGCACAGCTTGGGACTTTATTTTCCCCTAGATGCGAAGTCAGTTCATATATCAGCACCTGACTGTTCACTGGGAGTACCCTGCTGTGTGTTATGTTGTGTGTGTGTGTTATGTGTGGGTGCGTGTATTTCAACGAGATAATGAATTTTAGTTCATTCTGGGAAAATAAGGATTCTCAACTCAAAATCAACCTAAACTTTTTATGTTTAAATCATTGCACATAATCAAACTAAACCCTTTAAATCATTGTATGAAATTACTTAGTTCGATATTTGTCTGGCAAAAACTCTAGGGGTAATGTTTATCATTTGTTAATTTTGCATATGTCGAGTCAGGAAAGGGAGGTAAAAGGACTCTGCTGTGGGTCATCGATCCCACCCTGACCTGGAACAAAGGTCCGACTTCTGCATCTTTGTCTTTACTGTCTGAGCAAGTCAAGAAGTATGTGCTCTTGGTAAAGATGGAGGGAGGGTAGAATCATGTATAATTTTAATGCTTTCCCTGCCGTTTACCAAAATGTGTTTCAAATTTTTCTGAAAAAGCATTTACTTTTCTGAATTGTAATTGCCAGTGCTTATGCAAATATTGCATAAACCTTAATTTCTTTTTTGAATGCTTTCCACATCTGGTCTTTGCCCTTCTTTTTATTATTTAACTTCACAAGGCTTAACCTTACTACGGACAATATTCTCCCCCAAAATTGCTGTGCTGAAGTAGACTGATTATCATTGCATAAATATCATCTCCAGATAAGATTTATTGACTGCCCACCCGTGGAAGGCACTGAACTAGGCCTCGCAATAAATGTTATTGAATAGCTTCCACCTCTGTTCATAAGATCTGTGCTGCTCAAAAAGTAAGGCAAAAATTACCTCATATCCTATTTCCCCCGCTGTACTCTGAATATAGATTTATAGTTGGATTTCTTCTTTCTACTTTGTGATCTGGAAACTCTCATTATGAAGTAGTTGTTCTTTCCATAAACTTTTTAGATCTTTGTGAGCTCTCTTTTATTACTTTTTTATGCTGATATGCTCTGGCATCAAGGAGTCCTTACAAGGGATATCTACAGGCCTATTCCTTGGTCATTATAGAAAATAAGACCTTTTTCTTTTCATCAAAGTAAGAATCTGGTGCAAATGTGAATCATAACTTCAAGTTTCCTTTATTCATCAGAAAGTTCATCGCTGTCCATCTATCTAATGATGTTTCAGATGCTTTTGATTTTTTAAAAAAATTTTATCAGATGCTTTTGATTTTAAAAACTATTATTATGTTTGGATGCAGGATTTATATTCTTTGAAACAGTAAAATAAGTTGGGTTTAAAAGAAAAAAATTAAAAGCATGAAAGGCCTGCTTGAGTTGAGCATCATTTAGAAATATATTAAAGGATTTGTAAGAGCACATTTTGGATGTAGGTAAGTCATAAATATACCCATAAATTTGTATCTTGGAGGACATTATCTCATTTGCTTTTTCATTTTTAGAGAGTGTTTTATTCAGTATCACACTCAGGGCATGGCACCAAACAGACTAATTCAAATCGTGGTTTTGTCCTGCTTTATGGCATGACTTTGGACAATTCAACTTTTCCGACCCTCAATTTCCTTACCTCTAAAACTGGAGCAGTAGTATCTATTTAGCAGGGACGTTGTTATGAATATTTATAGGTGGTGTAAAATGTCATCTACCTAGTCAGTCTTAGATATATTGGTAACTATTAGTATAGCTTTTAGCAGCCCTTGAAAATGTGTTTAAAAAATCATTTAGGCCTTCAAAATTATATTTGATTTCTAAATTTTATTAAACCTTCTGTGTTCAGAGTGATGTCCTTCCTGCTATTCTCTTAGTTTTCTTGTTGCTTTATATTGCTTTCCCTAACCAATTAGTTTATAGAAAATATGCAGGGTGTAATCACAAATGAATTTTTTAATAGCCTACATAGCGGGACTTAAACATCCAAATGAGTCCTTCAAAGTGCCCCATAGGGAAGCTCTACATTACACTAACATCACTACCATTGTTTCAGATCATCTTCAAGCCTCCCTTTGAAAAATGCCTTCAAAGTCAATATGCAAGCCACCTAAGAAAATCGAAAACATTGCTTTAGAGTTGCTCCTTATTCATATTGAAAAGAAAAAGTGTCACCTCGCTTGACTCTTCACTTTATTAAGATAATGTTTACCCTCAATTATGTTTAGCTCTTCCCCTTCCTTTTCTTTTTGTGTGGTGGTGAATAGTTAAAACAGCTTGAGTAGTAAAAGGCATCAAGCCCTCAGCAAGATGGACATCCAAACATTTGCCTGGATAACCATTTTTAACCATTGTCAGGGTAACCTGACATGCAACAAAGGATTTCAGAACCTCCAAAATAAGCCACAATTAAACAACTATTCCCTTTAGGCATCAGTAATACTGGGTAATCTCTGGAAATCGAGGCTTTGAACTTTTAAGTACCACATTTAATCTCTCTGGTCTCCACACACATGCTTGACCAGGCAGTAGATATTCAACCTCTTCCTTTTTCCTCAGAGCAAGTCTTGAGTGTGAGTGTGTTGATGCTCTTGGGGGCAGTTTTATGGGTAGAAAAGACTAGTCAGTAGTCATCATGCTTTTAAGGAATAGTGGTCAATTTATTCAAGTTTGAGATTTAGAAGCCTAGTTCTTCCTGAAGCTTTTAGGTTCATTTTCTAAAACTGACTTTATGTTTGAATGTATACAGTAACTTTCAAGGGCCTTTGAACAACATTTGGATCTGTTTGTAAGTGTACATACCTTTGAATCACTTAAAATTCATGGATAGATCAAACATTTTCTTGTCTTTTCTGCTGTGACAGTGATATGATTAAAAGGCCTCAAGAACTTAATAACTTCTTATAAAATCTAATAAATTAAAAGTACAAATATGGAAAGCTCTAAGTTCATCTAAGCGATCTGATATTCTGTAAATGCCAAAAATTCTACTTCAAATCAATATATTTAAATTCTGCATATACATTTTAGCTCAGATTTACAAGACTAACATGTTACTCTAAGAAACTAAATTCTCCCAAACTTAACACATATTTAAAATACTAATTGTTCACTGATTCACTAATAATGCACTGAGTGTGATATTGGCTTGATCTTTGCCCTGTACGCTAGACATCTCAAAATTCTCTTGAATTTTGAACTGAATTTTGAATTGAATATTGAATACACAGCAATTTGAATTTGGATATCGATACACAGCTTAAACTTACATTCAAAACTAAACTCTTGATCTTCTACCCTAAGCATGCTCTCGCTGCAGTCTTCTGTACCTATAAATGGCAAATGTATTCTTATAAATGTATTCTTATAGTTGCTTAAGCCCAGAACTTTGGAGTCCTTTATTACACTTCACACTGACATCTGGTCCTGAAATTCTCTGATTCCACCTATAACATATGTCCATAATCCTACCATTCTCATCACCTTCATTACGAGCCCAGCCCTCTTGTCTAAACCATTACTATCTTTTTTTTTTAAGATTTTATTTATTTATTTGACAGACAGAGATCACAAGTAGGCAGAGAGGCAGGCAGAGAGAGTGGGGGAGGCAGGCTCCCCGCTGAGCAGAGAGCCCCATGTGGGGCTTGATCCTAGGACCCTGGGATTGTCTTTTTAAGTACCTTTTTTTTTCCTTTTTAAGATTTCTTCTTTTAAACTGAGGTGAAGTTCACATATCATAAAATTAACCATTTTAGAGTTTTATTATTAAATTATATAATATAATTATATAATTATATATTATATATATATAATATATAATTATTATATAGTTATATATATATAATATATAATTATATAATTATTCAGTGGCATTGAGTATATTCCCAATGTTGTCAACCACCTTCTTTATCTAGTTCCAAAATATTTTCATCATCTCAAAGTAAAATTCAATACCCACTCACATGTTACTTCCCAAATCTGCTTTCACCCAATCCCTAGAATCTAATCTGCTTTCTGTCGGTATGGATTCACTTATTTGGGGTATTTCTTATGTTGTGATGTGCAACCTTTTGTGTCTGGCTTTTTTCATTTACCATAATATTTTTGAGGTTCATTTATGTTGCATCATGTATCAGTACTTCATGCCTTTTTATGGCTAAATAATATTTCATAGTACATAAATACCACAGTTTATTAATCCATTCATCTGTTGATGGACTGCCGCATGCATTTTTGTAATAGATGTCTCTCTGGTCTTCCTGTTTCTGTCTTTGACCTCTTGTATTCTTTTCTCAACACAGTAACTAAAGAGAAGCTTTTAAGATGTCAGATTATGTTACTCCTCTGCTCAAATTCTTCCATATCTTTCTATCACTTAGGCTAGCATCCAAAGTCTTTATAAGACCTTATAAAATCTTTAATGCCTCCCTACAACTGTTCTCACTCTCATATCCTATTTTCCATGATTCTCTTCTTACACACTTTATGACAGTCACAAGGTCTCCTCCAAAGTCTTGAAAGCACCAGACATACACCACTTCAAGATCTCTTCATTACCTTTCCTCTAGACAACCCCACAGTTTACCCCTTTATCTCCTTCAAGTCTCTGTTCAGATGCCCTCTACTACACTGTCCCTTACCTTCTAATCTAGATCCTTCTTAACGTGCTTTACATTTTTATTTCTATTTTCTATATTTTTTATAACATACCACCGTTTAATATACTATACAATTTACTTGTCCAGAATTAGACAAGTTCTTTTAGAAGCAAATCCTGAGACAATATTTGAGTGCAATAATTTAACTTGGGAGGTGATCTCAAGATAAAGAAGCAGGCCAGTGGTGTAGTGAGTCAAGGAGAGGTAGACTACTAAGCAGATTATCTCTGTGGACAATTGAGGCTTCCCACCAAGACATGAGGAAAGTGAGGTATGTACCTATCAGCACCGTTCCTGCCACTGGTCGAGGGCTATTTTCAGGGCATCAACACTTATTTCTGTCCTTCCTCGAGTGTGGGAAGAGTGTGCTCCTGGGACTCAGGCAGAAAGTTGTAACTGTTCATTCATAGTTAATAGTCTTCAACTAATGGGTGTGGATAAAATGTAAACAGGGCATTGGCATGATCAGTTTTACTCATTTATTATGTTTATTGTATGTATTCCTTGACTAGAAGGCAAGGTTTGCAAAGGTAGAGACTTTTTCTGCTTTGCTCATGAATGTATCCACACTGCCTAGAACAGTACCTGCCACCTCGCTCATAGTCAACACACATTTTTGAAGAAAGGAAGGAAGGATGAAATGAAGAAAAGAAAGAAGGAGTAATTGTCTTAAATATCTTATATTTAATTCTAAATCTGCATGTCTTAAGCAATGTTTCTTCTGGGAGATACAATTTTGTTGTCTCAAACATTTTTTAGAGTGCATTTCTCAAGAGTGATGTTTCTGGTTGCCTTCTCAGTTTGCTGAAGTTAGAGACAATCAGAAGTTGTAGTCAGGAAAAAACTGATTCTTTGTGTTGTGGCTAGGATGGACTGACTCCTATATATTGTATGTGACAACGACTTCACAACTTTTTTCTTTTTTATTGCGATAGAGTTGACACACAGGTATCAGGTATTCAAGTATATCAGGTATACAAGTTGTATAACAAATTTCAGGTATACAACATAGTGATCTGACAAGACTATGCACTATTCTGTGCTCACCACAAGTGGAGCTACCATTTGTGACCATACAACGCTATTATAATAGCATTGACTTGACTCCCTATGCTGCAACTTTCATCCCCGTGACTTATTCATTCCATAACTGGAAGCCCGTATCTCCCACTTCCTTTCACCTATTTAGCTCACCTTCTTACCCTCTTTTGGTAACCATCAGTTCTCATATGTATGGGTCTGCTTCTGTTTTTGATTTGTTTCTTCATTTTTCTGAGTGTGTGTTTTTTGGGGTTTTTTTGTTTTGTTTCGTTTTTTAGAGTCCACATGAAAGTGAAATCATATGGTAGTTGTCTTTCTCTGCAGGACTTCATAACTTAAAGCCACAGTTAATCATATACTCCAGAAGTCAGATTACTCTATAATCCTCTCTCAAATGGCTAAACCTCTTGATTGGATTTTGTATTGCTTTGACTCTTTAAAATATGCAGAATATTTTTCCTTCTAACATTAAAGACCCCTGAACTTGACAAAATTGTGCATTTGTTCAAATAGTTAAAGAATTTAGTATTTCAACACTAAGAATATATATACACACACATACTCTTTATACATATATGAATTTTGAATATATATACACACATACTCTTCATACATACATGAATATACACACACACACACATACTCTTCATACATATATGAATTTTGGATAGCTTTTGTAGCTTCCAAGGTTATTCACTAAAAGAAATATTTTATCAAATAAAAGCTTATGTGGAAGCCCAGTGCCCCAAGGAAATAAACTCTGAGATTCCTTGATGGAAGAAATAGGGAGTTTGGAATCCTGTCCTCTTGAAACTCTATAACCAGTAAGGAAGTCTTATAAGCACAAAGTAGGTCCATAGAAATAGAATATTGGAAGAGACCCTTCCAATTTCAACTTCCATATCGTCTGTGCAAGAATCTGCTGCCTACTTTTGGACTCCTCTTTGGCTTTCTAATGCACTTTATTAGATTATAGATATAATTTTAAAAGCTATCATTCATGTGTATCTGCTATATGCAAGATGTCATAGTAATTTGATTTGATCTCTAACCTTCGAAGTCATCATGCAACATAAGTAAAATTAAACATGCAGAAATAGGTGAAGAGTTGTCAATTTATACAGCTAGAAAGTGGAAGAATCAATATTTGAACCAATCCTGTCCTAAACTTTGCTAGGTATGAACAATGTTTTATCAATTAGTGGATATTCAAAAAAGAACAGAGAAGACACAGCATTTTATACCAACAGTGTTACTGCTTTTTGTTTTTTGTTTTTTGTTTTTGAGAAGTCTCAAGATTTAGATTCCAGAGAAAGCATGCTATTCTTGACTCTGGTGTCCAATTCATAAATTCACAGTATTGTATATGAGAATTAAAGATTGCATTGGGCAAAAGTGTTTAATCTCCAAAACAGGAGGTTTAGTGAGAAAACTCCTTGAGCAGAAAGAGAATGATCACTTTCCTCTGCAATTTTATCCACAATGGGCAGATGAATGAGCCCATCATGAAAGAATATGATGTTGTTCTAAATGTCCTTCAAGATCTTTATAGCATGAGAAAGAACAGAATAATGGGGCACGTGGGGAAACATCCCCAGTGGAATGGAGCTGCTGTGTACATGTTCCAAGTGGTAATGGACATGAGAGTTGAAAGAAGAAGTCTTATATCAACTATAAGATCATTAGTCTGGCCAGAAATGAAATATTCTTTCAATGGTATCAGTTCAGGGAAGAGAGAAAAAAAGAGAAAAACAGAATACAAAGGCATATTGAACTATCTGGAAGTTATATGGCAAGAGGAAATTATAATCATTAGATTTTTTATAAGAAGCAGCATGGATGCAATGTCTGTTTTGCAACTAGAATTTTTTTGTATCTCATAAATATATCTTTGAATAACGTTTCTGAATTTGGTGTGCTTATCCTATAAGTGATATAATTTAGGTAATTGTTATAACCATGACCATGTTCAAGATTGCTTTCTTATTCCCATTTCTGACTGTCAGTTCTTTCAATGGGACCCAAGAGATGGAAAATTTGGGGATATGATTATATACCCAGCTGCCTCTATCAATGAGATTAATCTATAGTAGACAGAAACTAAAAATTAAATTAATCTATATTAGACAGACATTAACTATTCCCTTAGAAGTCCCCTAGTGTGATGTTTCCAAAACAATGTTATGATTTATGTAAATCATATGCTATAAAGTAGTTTAGGAAGACTTAATGTAATACTCCACATCCAGAAAAAAACTTCACAGATAGTCACAAAAAGATGAAAACTAAACTATTTAGAATTTTAGAAAGTCTCTAAGGAGAATATTCCTTAGCCTTTTACAGTGTGTGTGCTGATGTTAATTTCAGTCATTTAGCATAAAATTATCCTTATTCCTAATTATAATTTCTTTTCTGCATCATAAGGTTAATTCTTTAGTCACCAACTGTTATTATCTATTAATACTATCATCCCAGCCAATCCTATTTCGTTCCTTCGGAGCCTGTGGTAAATTCCTAGGTTACTGAGGAGCAGTAAAGCTTCTAGGCCCTGCAACTAGACCGTTGGAGTTTGAAATCTGACCATCGAAACTTGTGGGCAAAATTACCTAATTATGCTATACCTCAGATTCTCCTTTGTAAAATGGAGCTAATAATAATATATAGCTCTTATGATTGTTTGGGTCCTAAACGAGATTTTTTTTAAGTAAAAAAAATACAGCATAGTGCTTGATAGATGGTAAGTCCTCAATAAAATTTGCTAATATTTTCCCTACTTTTTCATTCTGAGATAAGTGATTTTTTACAAAGTGGGGATTCATCGATCCCCGGAGTTTGTAACTTTAATCTGAATTTCTCTAGCTGTTTCTTTTAATTTTGCTCTTTTAGGGGACGCCTGGGTGGCTCAGTTGGTTAAGCAGCTGCCTTCGGCTCAGGTCATGATCCCAGCGTCCTGGGATCGAGTCCCACATCGGGCTCCTTGCTCCGCAGGGAGCCTGCTTCTCCCTCTGACTCTGCCTTCCACTTTGTCTGCCTGTGCTCGCTCTCGCTCACTCTCTCTCTGACAAATTAATAAAATCTTAAAAAAAAAAAAAAAAAAAAAAATTTTGCTCTTTTAGTAAGTAATCTCACTAGATGTCATAGTATATAGACCATAAAACAACTATAAATATTTGAAGGTATCCTCAGCCATGTGATCATTTATCAAGATCACTTTTGGAAGGTTGAGTAAACTAATTATTTTGAATACATCCAATGACTGGAAGCCCAGACATACCTTTAAATCATTGTATGCTTGACTATGTGCTAGGGATTTTCTTTTTTGGTTAATGTAAATCATTGTCTGAAACAACTAGAATCCATTTGTTGTGGGTTCTACAACTGTCTGATAAAAGGCAAGGGTCCATATCTTCTTTTTGGATCTTGTTCCCTTTATGCATTTGCTTTTACAGTAATTATGTCTTCCCTTATCTGATTTTGGCTTTGTTTTTGACTGGATGTAGACTTAGTTCACCTTGATCTCTCAAAGCTTGTCTTTTTTTTTTTTTTTAACTTTGTGTTTTATAGTTTGTCAATCAGTCGATCAAGCTATCAATGTATCTTAATGTATTTATTTTTCTTTGTGTTTGCTTTTGTTCCGCAAAATCTACACAACTTTTTGTTCAACAGTTGGGCCCCAAAGTACAGGTGCTCTTCTAATTTTGGCCTAACCAATAGTGTTCAGAACTGCTGCTGCTCCTGCTGCTGAAAAATAGCCATGCTTGTTTTACATGATATGTCTATTAATGCAATCCAATATAGCATTTGCCTTTTGGTGACAGTGTTACACTGCTGAATCATATTCCATTTTTCATCCATTATTTCTTCCCTGGTGAATCACAGAACATTTGTCTTTATTAGCTCTCACAGTATTGATTTCCACCCTTCCTTTCTTCTATCGATATCAAACCACATTTTAATCATATCTTCCAAACTAGATTCTTGTGTCTTAACATAAAAAATGTCCAAATGGGAAACGTTTTCTTGAATGGATTTAAGCAAGGTATATTCCATTGCACGGCATTGTGAAGTACTAGGTATTTAGAATCTTGGAGGACAGTAGGAAAACTTCAAGAAACAACTACACTAGTTTTCTTTTGCCCTGAAGAGGGCTTCATAGACGCAAATTGCCAATGGTAACTAGTTTAGGCTAATTTACCATGGAAAAATAAGTTGATTTGTAGGTTTATGAAGTCTGTAGGATGGGTAGAATTGTGCTTATCAGCAGCCAACATTATTGAGTGTCTACTGTATGTAGGGCTTCATCCTGGAAGTAATGTTGAATAGGATAGTTTTCTTTTTCTAATGAATTTAAAACATATTTCAAGGTTATTTGAGTGTGATGGGGCAATATTGAGATTTATTTTTAGCTAATGAAATGTTAAAATTATGCAACAATTATGGAATGCTTTTTCAAAGCATTTTCAAAATGTTTTTCAAATATATGCTTTTTCAAAATATAAACAGAATCCTGTTATGTTATGTACTGCACACCATTTTCCTTGAGTCTCTGTATTTCAGAAAAGAGTTCCTTTTCCATTTTTTTAATGAAATAGTTGGCTATTTATAATTTGGCCATTAGAAACTTCCAAAATTTTTTCAATGAAAAAAAAAAAAACTTCATTTCGAAAAAGTTCATCTGATATTAAATAACCAAGTAGGATCCAAATTACCAGCTAACAGTTCACATCTCAATAGAAATAAAACATTACAAAGTTTCATGACAGAGTTACTCCAAAGAATGATTAATTGGATGGGGTTTCTTTGGCATATGACTGCACTTTCTTTATGGCCTCATTTATTTGTGGCCTCTAAAGGGGTACTTCAGTCATAGTAGCTATAGGCAATTCATTATTCCTTTTAAGAAAAAAATAAAAATGACAACCCTTTATTTTTAAATGATCGGCTGCATTGTCCTTGCTATTTCTAATGATAGCTATTTGTTGAAAGTGAGTGTAAAAGCTGGCAGAACCTAAAAAGACTACTGGTTGTATCTCTTCTGGCTGTGAAGATTTTTCAAATAGGAGATGCCTAATTTCATTTGGTTCTCCATTTTTGATATTAAATTCACAGAACTTGATAAGAGTCTCAGGTGGGCTTCAGAGATGCAGAGACTGGTTGCTTCACGGTAAAGATCCAACACCACCTCACAGGGCTACAGCAGCTCAGCCAGCTCCTACCTCCCAGAGACAAAACAGGAGGCCAAAATCCCGGTCCCTAATTTCTTTTGAGTATAATTTACTGTGCAACTTACACCCTGGACCCGTTTAATGGTCCTAACAGCAGAGTTTCTAGGCCAACGACTAAATCAGTGGCAGTGCTCTGCATTTGCAGACAAGCCTTATGATTTACAAAATTTAATAAGCTGGGCCCTCGTGACATTTCCCCCCAAGATTCTGCTTTTATGGTCACTGCCAAGAAAGCTGTCAAACAGGCATATACCCATTGGCATAATGAAAGCTTACTTTTTTTTTTTTTTTTGCACAAAAGCATATAAATATACTCCTACTATTGATAATTCATTAACAATGAATAAATTCTAAAGCATTCTCCTTGCCGGATACGGTAATACATTAGTGACTTTTTGCATTGCTTTATGGGAGTGATATTTCTTGGGTAGTATTTTTGCAAGTGTCTGCCAAATAGAGTACAGACGAAGGTCAGATGACTTAACAGTTTCTCATCTGCACACTGATCCTTTAAGTCAAGGTTTGCCGTAAGTCGAAGTCCCTTGTCACAATCTGAAAGTTCATCTTTTGTATTGAGGAAACATACAGAGTTTTGTTTGGATTTCTTCATCTTTGTTTTCTTAAAAGTTACAACTGGTTAGGAGCTTTGCCTAAGAGGCTGCTATTAAATCAGCCTGGATTATGTTGCTTTGTTATATCAAGATGGCTCTTTGGGGTCAGCTTTGGTTTTCAAATATAAAACGCCAAAATGCACTGAGATGATTCTATTTTATTAAAATAGGCACCACTCCCACCAATTATGCTTTGCTGGCCTTGGGTACCGTATTTTGTCCATCATGTGATCTTACTAAGTGAGAAGCTTGCAAAAATCACAACCTGATCCACCTGGAATTCCTGGCTCAGTTGCTAGTCTCATGGTAACCGACACACCTGGTGGTGATATTTTCTATTAAATAAAATTATGAAATTCATCAAACTTGAATTAGAAGTACCCCTGAGGTTATTCTTTTTGAAAGGATGTTGTTCCTGTTGAGACTGCATACAAAAAATAATGTATCTTCCATTGTTTTAGGCTTAATCACCCTTCCTTTTAAAGATAGATTTCCTGATACCAAAATAGACACACTCCAAATCTTTAAATCAGTTTGTCTTCTGTGTCCTGTTTCCTGTTTCCCATTGTTCTTGTCTCTTTTATTTCTCCCAATCAACGTCTTGTTTTCTCTGTTACATGATTCACATTCATGTAGATTAGTTTTGCAGCTTTCCCCCACCATTCAACCCAGTCCTGGGGGAACTGCATTCCTATTACAAATGTATACATGTTATACTGTTTAGGAAGCCTAGCTTACATATAATGATAAATGTGAGGAAAAATAGGTATATTCTCTTATCATAACCTGCCTGCTCTATTTTCTTTCCACTACAGGGAGTTTTCATGGGTGCATAGCAAAACAAATTGCAATCACCTGGGTGTTTTCCACTCTAGTTCTGTCATTCTGAATGATAAATGTATTTATTCTTTAGTTGAGAATTAATATGTTTTTCTATCTATTTCTATGTACATACATTTATGTCTTTGTATATGCATGGGCAGATGATGAGCAACAACTAAAGAGAACAGTGAAAATATTCCCCCCCCACCCCGGAATCAATGAAAAAATGTTTTATGTTCATATTTAAACGTTTAAGGCCTGGGGTAAGACTGCTCTTAAGGTCAACCAGACAGGAAGATTTTCCTCTCCTAAGCATCTATCAACAGTCCTTGGAAGTGCAGTCAGCACTAGCATAATTTAATAGGCCTTCTCTGCGAAAAGAATGCCTCTTTGACATCATGTCACAACTTGTGCTTCAACTGAAGATTTTCAGGTGGTCTGTGTTTTGCTGCATTGATTTCCTTTTATCATTTTAGTCACAAACAGTTTCAAATCCCTTTTTTCTTATGTGTTCTAGAAACCAGGAAAATAAGACTCATAAAAATTATGCATTCTTCTGGTGTTCCCTTTCTGCACTGAAAACAAGGAACAGTTGCTACCCTGCAGATGGTAGGCAGCCCCGTTCCAGGATCTGCTGAACCTTCAGGTCATTTGTGGCTAGACTGTGGCTTGGTTTGGGATTAAGCACCAGGTTTGACAAGCGCAGTTTGGGAAGGGACAGATAAATTGGATGATTTTTTTTACCAGCAGGGGGCGCTGCAGAGCAAGAATAGTTGGGGATGTTCAGCAGGTCAATCCAAAATAAAATGTGTGTGAATATTCCTTCTCTTGGGACAAGAGATGCAGAAGAAAGAAAAAGACAGAAGATGATGAATACACTTGAAACCGATCAGGGAAGTAAAGTGTGTGTTTGTGTGTGTGTTTATCTAGCAATATATAATATAAAATTCTTGGGAAAATAAGGAAACTATCAGGAGAATTCAAAATCCATACATGTCAAAGACAACTTTTTTTTAAAATTTAAGAATCATAAACATTTTTGCAAATATAGCTAAAGATGTCAGTTTAAGACTGCTGGGAAATGACCCTCCTCTCATCCCATCCTCCTCCTCCAAAGACAAACCATATGCCTTGAAGATACTGCAACACATTTTCTTCTGGGGAGCTACATACTCAGGGAAATAAATCAAAAATTTGTATATTTTTCCCATTGTTTGTTTCTATAGAGAGTGTCTGTGAATTGTGGTGCTTTAAAAATATATGACCGTTGCATAGAGGAATAACACAAGTTATATATTTACTGAAGAATGTTATCTAGAATATATGGACTTATACTGGTACGTCATATTTGGAAGGGGAAATTTTAAGCTATATTTTCTTACAGCAGGATTTTCCTCTGTGTTTGGAATATTGATAGCTGTGTATATAAAGACATGTTCCTGGAATATCTCTCTTTTCCCCAGCAGAACCTCAGAGCTGAGTGAGGGTGTAGGAAAACAAACAAAGAAACAAACAAACACCCTACCAGGATATTATCTGACCACACATCATACAATTCTGGGGAGCCATTGGTCCTTAAATTTTCAGTCTATATGTAATCTAGAAGAAACTTGTTTATTTAAATAGATCTGGTCTTTAGAACAATCAGAGTAAATTCTTTAATAAGGAATTCTAATTCTAGTAAAAAAAAAAAAAAAAGCAAGTAAAGGGTACATAGAATGAAGAAGCTGGAACACCTGTTGGGAGAATCTCATGGGGGAATACTGGCTCTAATATAAATGCATTTGCTTTACCCAGCAGTTCAGGAATATCAGCTAAAATGTCATGCTAAATGAAGGAAAGGAAATGGAAAAAACTGTTGAGTTTAGTTTTATAAAAATACTGCAAACACTTATGTATGCATTGGGTTTTCTGATATCTAATTTAAAGTAGTATTGATCAGAATTCTTTTAAAATGGCATTTGGTACCTTGAAAATGGTCCGGAAAGTCTTTATGAAATGATATGTTATCATTCCTTCTAGGTATGGACAGGGATTAGCTGAAAACTGGCTGAAAGCTAGTGCATGAATGAATCAGGTTATAAAATTGATACCATCTATGAAAGTCTTCAACAATTCAGTTCACTTCAACAAAAATTATTTAGCATTTACTAAGTGCCAGATACTATGTTAGGAATTAGAGACCATTAGAAGAATAAGACAATTTCATTGGCCTAAAGGACCTTGGAGAGTGGTGGGGAAGACATCTTGAATTTCAAAACAATAGGACAAAGTGTGGTTTGAGATATTTATACAGTGCAGCAGAAGTTCCCGGGGTGGTAATTTGTTTGTATTTCAGGGTGTGATGAGTACTTAATCTGGGTGGGGGACTCACGACCAGCCTAAATTGGTTTTAAGGATTCAGTAGGAGGGTGACAAGAATTGCTATTGCGATCAACTAGGGACATCGGTCTTGAAGTTCTCTTAAAGGGATCATTTGTGTGCTTCACCTTCTTAATTTTAAAAAACCACTGCATATATGTGACTCTGTCTTTTTGGAATCTTTCAATTAAATCCCTCTAAGGACAGCCCAACACTTCAGAGACTTGGATTCAATCATTCAATAAAGTGCTCCATTAATTTAACTTCTTTTAACATGAGGAATAGCCATTCATTAACTGACAAACAATTAGTGAACATCTAGTACATGCTAGGCACTGTTTTACATCCTGCATGTGAATGAAGCCTTTCTTTTCTCTCATTAATCTTATATCACATTATATAGGCTTAACCCAAATCTATGAACAACAGCTATTACAGCTTAAAAAACAAAACAAAACAAAACAAAAAACTTTCTCATGCATACTTTAATTTTTACAAGTTCTCTTAGATGGTAGACTGTCTTTTCTTCCTTTCTTTGAGGGAAACTGTCTTACTTAGTGAACAGCTAGTACATGCCAGGCACTGTTTTACATCCTGCATGTGAATGAAAGCCTTTCTTTTCTCTCATTAATCTTATATCACATTATATAGGCTTAACCCAAATCTATGAACAACAGCTATTACAGCTTAAAAAACAAAACAAAACAAAAAACTTTCTCATGCATACTTTAATTTTTACAAGTTCTCTTAGATGGTAGACTGTCTTTTCTTCCTTTCTTTGAGGGAAACTGTCTTACTTGTACATCTGTGAACCCCAGGACTACCTCTTCTCTAGCTTGACCCCAACATGATCCTGAAATTTGATTTTTAGAACTGCAGCCTCTTGGTCCAATTTGACAGATCAATTTCAATAAATATTTGTTGTTACTATGGGCTAAACCCTGTTTAATATTAGGAATACTAGCTCAGGGAGCTTATAGTGTAACTAGAGAGGCAAAGAGTCATACAATCTTAAATAAATGTATAATTGCACACTCTGATAAAACTGTAAAAGAAGGTCACATTCTGCTGTTAGGAGATGTAATAGGGTAAGGGAAAGACAAAGGGAGGTATGTTAGTGAAAGTTTCTGGTAAAAATTTGTTCATGTGGGCATTCAGGAAGAGTATTTTGTGGTCAACAAAGAGAAGGGGAAATGGTGTGTGTGTGTGTGTGTGTGTGTGTGTGTGAGAGAGAGAGAGAGAGATAGACAGAGAGAGAGAGATAGAGAGAAGGAGACAGAGATGCAGAGAGGTGGGGGAGTGGGAAGAGGATTCCAGGAAAGGATAAAGAGTGTGAGCAAAACTATATAGGCAGGTTGGATTATACAAATGACATTCACGGGAAGAAAAATTCTGTAAGAAAACTTCGGTTTGGAATGGGAGAAGGCCTTAAGTTCATTTTGGGATATGGTGAAGTTGGGTATCTAGGACTAGAGGTCAGAGGGAGCGTGGAGTGAATATATACAACTGGAATCATTTATATAGAGATGTCATTGAAACTATAGTCATGGAAAAGATCACTTGGAGAGAGAGGAAAGGGCATGGAAATAATGCTACCAGTAGCCAAATATTAATAGCTAAGAAAAGGAAGACTGAGAAGAAAGAAACAAAACAAAATAAAATGAAACAGAAGACTGTGGATGTTGGTCACTCAGGCTAGGGGAAGTGGGTTTCTAGAGTGAGGGGTCACCAATGGTATCAAATTTCTAAGAGGTCAAATAGAATGAAAAATGAAAATGTCAATGGACTCTGGCCCAGGACAGGTTGATCATAATGAGAACCAGAGGGGCAATGGCTATGGCCTGGGAGCCAGTGGAGAGAATTAGAGAAGCCAATGACAATAGAGGGTCAATGAAGCAAACCTCTCTACTGATAAATCTGTCTCTCAAGGAAGGTGAAGGAGAGGTTGTAACCTGAGGGGGATGCAGGCCTACGGAGGTTTTCTAAAATGGAATGAGAGTCTTGGGCATTTTTAAATAAAAATAAACAAACAAATAAATAATAAATAAAATAAATAAATAAATAATAAAAATAAAATGATATTTAATATTAATATTAATAAAAATAATAAATAAATAAAATAGATAAATATAGAAATAAATAAAAAGGATCCAGTTGAGAGGGCAAAATGAAGATACAAGGATGAGAGGGGATAATCAACAGGGTATGGTAGAAGAAAGAAAATGTTCCTAAGAAGGCAGGAGGGATAGAATCCAAAGTGCAGGTAAAATGATTCACCTAAGATAGGCAAAAGGACCCTCCTGTATAATAAGAGGAGGGAAAAGGGGAGGAAAAATGGGTGTAGTATGGACAGTTTTAAGAGTCTGACAGTGGAAGTGATGACATTGCCCTGTGGTGCTATTTTCTTTGTTAAGTGAGAGGAGAGACCATCAGCTAAAATTGAGGCAGGGGTTGATGCTGTTATATGGCCTTTATGCTATTCAAATCTTAGTTCCCCCTATGGAGTTTGACTTGGTTTGTCCCTCTTTCTCTAGACATTGCAGGCTACTTTCCCCTATCGAAATCTGACCTTGGATGTTGAGGTGGCCAGATAGCCAGGGGATCCAGAAATATCCTATTCCACACCAAGGTCAACTTTCTCAATGAGAAAGATATGCAATAAAAAGTTATGAAAAGGGGAAAAAGTAACATATGCACTAAAAGGTTATGAAAGGGGGAAAAGTAACATATGCAATAAGAAGTTCTGAAAAGGGGGAAAAAGTAACACATTGCCAACTTGACTTGGGTCAGACCTTAACTTAAAGGATTCTGGGAGGCTAGACTGGAGCACATGGCCCTGCGGCCAAGTCCTACTCTGTCCAGCCTTCCATTGCCATCAGGAAAACAAACAGCACACTTGAATTTTAGATCTTCTCTCATCCCAGCTGATCACATGTAAATGAGAAGGCTGTATGAGGGTACATGTGTCCTGAGTACCTTGGACAAGCTGGCTCCAAGCCCAACATGGGGCCAAAGTCTTGGCTTAGCTGTTACAGCAAGAAGAGTACGGGCTCTTTTATTCCAAGATGGCTCCATTATTGGGGTGGCATCCAGGGAATAGGGCCCTGATCGGAAGTTCCGGAAAGTGTCCTAGTCTTTTATATTTGGAACATATACCCTGAACTTTCTCCTGCCAATGTATACTTCTCTGAATCACACAAACACAAACTATCCATGAATCTTAAATTTGGTGGACATTTCTGGGTTTGGGTAAATTGTTCTATAGTTAAATAAATTATTATGCTTCCCCACTTCTTTAGTGTTAAAAAAATACTCCGAAGACAGTAACATTTAAAACACCTTTCATTGCCCTTATTGATCCAAGTGCTACCACCTTTTTTCCCCTTTCTTTCATAGCCAAACTTCTCTGAGCTCTAGATTCCTTTGTTTTCTTACTGACTTCATCAACTCCTATTAACTGCTTTGTATCCCAGAAAATACTCTCAGGATTTACTAGCAACTTCTCGATTATTAAATCCAATTTTTTTTCTTGGTGCATATTACTTCTGATGATTACAGAACTGCAACATAGCTTCCTGGTTCTGCTTCTTTCTAAATAGTCTGTTACGTCTACCCGATCCTTCTTCCTCCCGTTCCACCTCTGTAGGTATCTGCCCTCAGCCGCTATTCCTTCCTCCTTCTATTTCTTCCTGGAACACATTTCATGACCACAACTACCTCTCTGTGCAAATAAATCCAAAATCTATTTCTCTACTTCTAACATGTCTTCCCAGGTGTGGTCTCCTTTCTCCAGCTGAATCATGCAGAGATCCTAGTAGGTGTCCTTTCACTAATCTTGAATTTAATAGATCAAATGCTGAATTAATTATCCCTTGGACTTAGTTTCTTTTTCAGTAACCAGAAGATCATCTGGATGACAGCAGAGTTTCCCACACCTGACCGATAATCAGAATCCTTCTGATGTGTGATGCTGGACTCTGTGTTCTAAAGACTTTTCAGGTGTTTCCAGTGATCAGCCAAACTGTTCAAGGGAGAGGATCACCAAAGTAACTGAGCTTAGGTCCTAGGTTGTCATAAATTTATTCTATACTCTCTCTTTCCCCAAATTAGCACTGATATTTAATAGCAACATTGATACTGAAAGAGCTATTTTATTTCCCTGAGCCTCAGCTCTCTCATCTATAAGATGAATATCAAAATATCTACAGCAGATTATTGTCATGATGAGAAAGTGAGGTCAAATGTGTAAATTTTGCAGTATCGTGACTTATATACAACAGGGACTTTCTTTCTGATTTTCTTGCTCTACCTCTATTTTTTTTCTAGTTCATTCTCCACACTGCTAGCAAATTGATTTTCTGTAAGTGTCACTTTTATTTTGTCACTCTTCCTCATGACCTCTGTGGTTTCTCATTACTTTCAGCAATAATACTCAGACCCCTGCTCCAAAGGCAAATATGTTTCTTCCAGAGTAGTATTGTGGTGTTTAACCACCTTAGATGCAAAATTTAGAAAGAGATTGTTATTTATAAGTATGAATATCTGAAATTTGGAAATTTGAGTCACACCCCCCCCATTGAACAATATAAAAAATTATCTTGTCATGTAGTTCACAAAAATGCAATTGACCCTTTGTAGCAAAAAACCATAACCTTGTATAAAAATATTAAAAATAGGGAAAATAGCAAAAAGCAGTTCCACTGCATGTGTGTATTAAATACTTGAGCTGCATGTACTTCTCTAGCTCAGGAACTTCTGGGGATGGGTCCTGAGCGACTTAGCCAGGTCTGCCTTGGCTCGGAATCACATTCCCACTAAGCTGTAAATGATTGATTTCAGAGCAGCCTTTGAGCTGATAGCAGGAAGGGAGAGAGAGCGTGAAAATGTCGGATCCTGGATGGAATGAAAGGTAGCCACAAAAATAGACGTCTTACTAGTCTTGCTTTACTTAGTTGGCCTCCTTTAATCCATGCAGGCCATTTGTGTTTTATACGGTCAGGTATGTCACTTTATTTCTTCCAGTTACCCTTAATGATTAGGGTTGCAGAATGGTGGGAGTAGCTGTTTGGGGTAAAAAAGGCTTTTCCCAGAACCACCCAAACAGCTTGCTGACCCCTCTGGCTAGGTCTTTGGTCTTTCCCAAATCCACGGAAGAGAAGGCGGTTTTCTCTCTCTCAGCACAGTGGGTGTGCCCCCCTGTACACAGATACCACCTTACTTAATAAATTTGCTTCAAAAAGAGTGTTTACCTCCAAATTTGCTTTTATAAAGAAGTGATTGGTGGGGCTTCAGGCCTTCCAAGCTACCTGCCTCTTTGAAAGTCTCCTTCTCTGTTCTTCTCTCACCTCAGCTCTGGGCAAGAGGGGGAGGAGGAAAAAATGGGGAGTTACTAATCAAGGGGTATAAGGTTTGTGTTAAGCAAGATGAATAAGGTCTAGAGATCTACTCTACAACATTGTACCTACAGTCAACAATAATGTATTATATACTCCCAATTTGTTAAGAGAGCAAATCTGGTCTTAAGTGTTCTTGCCACAATACATACAATAAATTTACATAAATATGTAAAACTGCTGCTTAAAAAAAGAACCAAGGTGAATAGAGAACTGGCTAAGAAACCCAGCTTGCGACTAACGAATTTTGGTCACCTGATCCAGGAGGTAATTGTTCAGAGCCTCAATTTCCCTACCTGGAAACTCGTGAAGGGTTCAGATGAGAGAGTCTATGAAATCATAATGGTATTTTCTGTTATCTTAGACTCCTGCTTTGGCTCCTGGTGCATGCTAGATACGGGACAAGTTTTGGTGTTTTAACCAGTGCAGGCATTAGTTGATACCAAATTGCTTTCCCTTTTGATATAACACATGCTGCTGAAGAAGGGCACAAAGGAAGCAGGAGTAAATAGAGATTATTGATGATTTCTCCTAATTCCCTGAGGTCTGCTTTTACGACTCTCCTTTGTTTAGGGCTCTCTTGTACTTTCAACCTGCAGGCAAGGCAAATAAATGCTGTTTACAAGATATGTGAGTTCCTCCATTCCCTGACAACATTTTGTTTCACCTTCCCTCCACCAGAAAGGCCATAGCAATGACCAAAACAGCTTGCACAAAAGGAGGCTGTCAGTGGAGAGGCGCCTGTCCATTAACTCTCCCAGAAAGGATTCTGATTCAAGATATTATTCTTTACGACAACACGGGGAGTTACTAATTTGATCTTGGTTTTATCTGATTTTGATCTGATTTTATTTGATCATAACGTAAGCATAAAATTTTTCCTAAAGTGAAAATGTCCCCATTATTTTTTTTCTCATATACATAGGCATATTCTTTGAAAAAATTGAGAAATGAGGAGTATAGGAAAGAAATAGAAACAACCCCCAAGAGTATCACCTAGAGATTCTTTTAATTAACAGAAAGTGTTTCACCCTCTGAGTCTACCATGACATTTCTTGCCAGACTCCTACAGATGGATATTTAAGTTGTTTACAGTTCTTAAAGATAAAAACCTGTACATCCATGTCTATAGCAGTATCGTTCATGATAGCCAAAAAGTGGAAACAGCTCCAATGCACATCAATACTTTAATGGATAAACATTATGTGATATATTCATGCAATGGAATATTATTCAGCCGTAAAGTTCTGCTACACGCTCCAACAGCATGAACCTTCAAAATATACTAAGTGAAAGAAGTCAAACACAAAAGACCACATACTGTGTGATTCCATTTATATGAAATGAACAGAATCAGTAACTCCACAGCAAACAGAGTAATGTTTCCCAGGGGAGGAGAAAACATTGAGTGACTGCTGTGGTCATAGGGTTTCTTTTGGGAGGTGAGGGGAGAGTGATAAAATATTCTGAAATTAGATAGTGGTGAATGATGCAAAACTTTGGGGATCTACTAAAAACCATTGAATTAACCCTTCAAAATGGTGAACTTCATGGTATGTGAATTACATCTTAATAAAACTGCTATTTAAAAAAAAACACTCAAGGAAGAAAGCATTCCAGAAAAATATCTGGAGGTCAAAACATCAATTGCTGCCAAAATGCCAAGTTCCTGTTGTAACAAGTAATGTTGGCAAGAGCAGTTTGAATTGTCTGGTGAGGTTGAATATCATATCGAAGAGTAAATGAGAGGTGACAAAATATAGACTGAGTCTAGACAACACTTTCAAGAACTTTTAATGGGAGAGGAGGAGAACTAGGACAGTAACTGGAGAGGAAATGAAGAGGAAAGATGCATTTAACTTTGAGTTCTAGTTTTGTTTTCATTTGGGCAGGAGAGAGACTCATGCATGACTCAGTGCTGATGGAGAAGGTCCAGTAGAGTAGGACAGAGGAGTGAGAGGAAAATACATAAATGGCAATGCTTGAGAAAGGAGGAGGTAGGGCTTGGAATTTGATTATAATAGAGGGTTTGAAAGAACTGCTTTGAGAAAAAAGAGAGAAATGACTAGGACCCTAGGAAATAAAACTTTGAGGTAGCTCTGAGGATCCCATCAAGGCCTTGAATATATGGTAACATTCATTCATTCATTCACAATGCTATCCACTTACACTGTCCTAAGGATGGCAAACCAAGTCATACCTTTCTGGTGTGTGTGGTGATCTAGGGCTGGGGTTTTGCAGGGAGAATGCAGTAGAAGCACAGTGGGGGAAAAGAACTGAGGATGTTGGCATCAGGGTGACCACAGTGAAAGACCACACCAGTTAAGACGGAGGGGGAGGAGAGTGCATTTAGATATAGGTAAATATAGAAGAAGTGAGAAGAGCAAGTAATTAGAGGTCTTGGTAAGGTCAAATAATAGTAAAAAAGACTGATTTGTTGCATGCTTTCTCAGTAGCATCATGTTAACTGTTATGAGGTACATTATTTATTCAGTAACAACTGTTATTTTCATTAAAAACAAAACAAAACAAAAACAGAGGCTTAGATTAAGAAATTTGCTCAAGTTCATACATCTCGAACGTGGCAGAATTACTACTCAGCCTAGGGCATCTGACTCCAAAGCACTTGCTCTAATTGTTGGGCTACTTCACAGCTACAGGTATTACATAAGTAGCTGAGTCAGAGAATTGGAAGGTAGGAGTTGTGCTTGTTAAATGATGACACTAACATTTAGGAAATTGGACATGAACATTTCAAGTGCTGACAAAGGAATAGGGCCCATCCATGAGATGTGGCAGCAGAAATAGAATGGGAGGGAAGACCACTGAAATTATGGAAATAAAGAGAGGTTTGAGACCAGCTTTTGGACATATTGTCCATCTGTAGGCTGAGCTCTCTGTGAATGTTAACAGAACTTGGAATGGAGAGAAAGACTGTGAATTAGGTTCTAAAGTCTATAGTTAATGAAGGGCAATAAAAAGAAAATTGGTGGAGGGCAGTGATGCCAGATGCTCTGGGATGATGGGTGAGAAATGGTTTGGAAGTGTCAGTGGGGGCCATATCCCAATGCTGAGGCTTGTGAAATTTGAGGAAATTAACAGACTTTCCTGGAAAGAACAGAAGAACTATTCTCAGAACAGAGCTAGGATTCACTTTCAGGCAGTAAGTAAGCCTTGACTTTTTTTTTTTTTTTTTTTTGGATTCCTTTGAAAAGCACTTGAGAATTTGATGGAAGCCTCAGACTTGTTCCCAGGAAACTGCATGTAAACGCATATATACACAAAAGTTGCATACGATGTATTTTATTGGATGGAAAATTGATTTCTTTTCAGAGACAGAATGTAAAATCAATCTCTGCAAATAACTGCATCTTTTAATCTTGCTTTATCATACTAACAACAAACGGTCATTTCCTAAAAAATGAACATAATTCCAAACTGCGAAAATTTTTAAGAGTACATTTTTATGTGCTTTAAAGCAAATGTTAATGGAAACCTCAGGTTTATTCACAAAAAAGAAGAGAGTAGAAGGAATGGAGGAAGATAGGAAGGGAAGGGAGAGAGAGAGAGAGAGAAATGTTGCAGGACTTTGATACAGAAATACCCTTGTCCATGGATTTATTGGACATTTATCTTTATTTTGATGCTAAGAAATATGGAACACTCTGACTTTAAAAGGTTTGAGGCAGGAAGTGGAACCAACCCTCTCATAGTTCAGTTTATCAGATGAGGGTAGGCTTACATGGGTAATTCCAGAGACCATCCAACCTTCCGTGTTGAGTAGCTGAATTCATGTAACATCATTTTCTTTGTCCTCAAATCAAAGATACCTTTGAGAAGGATGATGACATGAATGTTGCCAGTATCAGCGAGAAAATGATAATGAATTCATGTTTTGATTTCAAAGTTGCCTGAGTAGAAGTAACTTCAAAAACTTTTTTGTTTTATTTTTTTTAATTTCCAGGTATATCTGCTGCTTTCTGCTTACAGAGACATTAAAGCTTTGCCATTCTTCATTCCAGGCTTAATTACCATTACCATTACCATGACATAATTATGGTCCTCTCTCCCCAGTCTTCTCTGAGTGCACATATTCTTGCAATAGATTCCCCGGCAATGAGGAAAGACCTGGAGTAAAATATATGCCACACACATGTCTCTAAACATGGCTTCCACATAAGGCAAGTCAGTAATGGACTCTGTTCTGAAAAACCGTTCTTGGAATTATCTTTCCTTTTCTCTGTCAAAAAAGAGAGACAGAGAGATAAATATCTGCATGGAGATTAATCAGATGCTGCAAGATTTGCCCTGTGGAAAATCAGAAAACTCTGGTATGCAAGTAAAGAATTGCACATTCTGCTTCCATTTCTTGATGAAACTTTGGGATAAGCTGGCCAATCGTGTTCAGGTTTCTGATGAAGTTAATGACTTTCTCAGTGGAAAACAAGAGTCGGTGCCAATATATACTGATGGAGATAGCAGTGAGTCACATGGACATATGGAGCTTCTTTCTTTACTTAGCTATCAAAAATATCAGGCACACTCCAGTCTCAAGTCTTTTCCACTTGTTCCCTTTGCCTAGAACATTCTTCTTGCAGACATCTGTATAGCTCACTCACAACTCCCTTCAGATCTCTATCAAATGTCATTTTCTTAGAGAGGTCCGCCTAATCTCCTTTTATAAAATGGCATGGAGCCCTCCCCCAGCAGATGCTACCCCTTACACCATGCTCTGTTTTCTCCATGGCTCTTATCACCACATGACGGCATTTATGCTTGTTGGTTTATTGCCTGTATCTTCCACAGGGACCTGTGTTCCACAAAGCCTGAGCCATGGTAGTTTTGTTCATGCCTGTTATCCTCGGCACCTAGAATGGTGTTACAGACAATATAAATTTGTTGAACACATGTTTCATCTGTTTAAAGTACAAATTTTTGTCTGAGGATCTCGACAAAAAGGAGGGTTTCTGTTTTTTCTAGTTGTTGCCCCTCACTGTTCATTCCTTACTCCTGCTTGAGGCTTCTCCCTAACCCTTCTGGGCTTTCCATCACAGCTCGGCAAGCCGCTGTCCTCTCCCCATGCTGTTCTGCCTCAAGCATAAATAGAGCCTATTTATTTCCTTCTCCACGGCTATACTAACATGTTTTACTAAATATGTGAGGCTTTCGTAAGAGGATTACAGAGGAGAAAAAGAAAACTTGGAAGTCAGTTCATTTGTCATTATCTGTCATAAAGAGTTTCTTCCCGAATTCTTCTCTTGGCTCCAAGTCATCCAGTCAATGCAGTCTGTGACATGTTCTTTGAGAGCAGAGCCTTTTTCTCCCACCTCCTCCCTTTCCTGAGCCTCAACTACCCATGGATCTCAATCCCAAGGTAAACAAAGGAGGCACTCCTTTCTCTGGCTGCACAGGTGACAAATGAACATAGCCTAGTCTTAAAAATAAAAACAGAAACAAAACAAAAAGCTAAGTTACTGCCATGATCCAGACCTTCCCCAAGGTGAAATACAATCTTCCCACCTTGCCCAGGATCATGAAGCTCTCTACATCACCCCACATTATATACGTATTTCCAGATGAAACTCTGACTCTGTACATGAAAGCCACATCACTTTTTCCATATGTCTTGTAATGGCAGAAGTTCTTTGTAATGGCCACATAGTTATCTTCTTTACTTCTTTCCAGATCCCAGAAAAACTACTCATCGTTCATATCATCACATACAAAGAGTGCGGCCCAGGCGTACCTGGGTGGCTCAGTCAGTTAAGTGTCTGCCTTAAGCTCAGGTCATAATCCTGGGGTCCTGGGATCAAGTCCCATGCTGGGCCCCCCACGAAGAGGAGAGTCTGCTTCTCCCTCTGCCCCTCCTCCTGCTCTTGAGTGCTCTTTCTCTGTCAAATAAATAAATAAAACCTTTAAACAACGACAACAACAACAACAACAACGAGTGTGCCAGTCAAAATCCAGCAATAACCAGATCATTCCATGAGTCAGAGAGCTAATAAATGCGGGGTCAAGAGTGAAAGATACTGAAAGTCAAAGATGAATCTTGGTTCCTGCCTTGGCAAATTTTTATAATGTTTTAGTTATTCCAATGAAGTGTTTTCATTAAAAGACCCCAAAATCAAAAACCAAAAACAGTCCACGAATTCAAGGTAAACATTTATATTTGCAAGATTCATGCTTCCTTTCATACAAACTTTTCAGCACAAAAAATATTGTGGCTTCTGTGTCCCACTTCAAAGATAAAAGTAAAACCAAAGGATATGGAAGTGTTTTTATAATTTATTTCCTTTGAAGTTTTCTGTAACTTTATGCTTACAGTAAGCAATGATAGATCTTTTTAATCATGAGGCAGAGACATTTATTTAATTTTTGTCAATAGGAAACAATTCTAGACACTGTAATATGGTTTTAATGGTGATCTTATGCTCCTTGATTATACACACGAAGAAACCTAGACCTTTTTTAGTACAACAATACTTATAATATGGCAACTTTTTTCCCCCACAAAATCATGTTTCAAAATAACAGGAAGAAAACTTAAAAACTTAATCTTTTTAAGCATGTTACTGAGCCCATGAGGCATAGTTCACAGACCTTACTTCAGACCTTTGAGTTCTAACCAAAGTAGAATACAGATTTTTCAGGAAGAGTTTGAAGATGTAATGGCTAATCTGATTGGTGTTCCAGAGAAAAGAGTTGAAAGATTTGGGAGGGAGAGGGAAGAGTAGGACATGGGTTGGCGAAAACAAATACCAAGTAGTTTGGGGGTTAGAGGACCGGAAGAAGAAGAAGCTGGGGTATGTCGACTAACAATGTGAAGTAGCTGATTTCAAGATTGACACACAATTCATCTTAGCCATTTTCTCACTGATGGGAAAATGCATGTGTCTCAGAAATTATCAAGGACTTGGATTGGTTGCAGCTCCAAAGAAAACTTAATTTCTAGGGATGGGAAACTTTGCCATGTAGAAGGAATAGGTTGGGCTCCATATTGATAACTTGGAGTCTTGGGAGCAGCTAATGTGTCCTGAAAGCATTTCAGAATTATTTAATACTTCTTTCTTTTAATGTTTCACCTTGGCTGAGGTAGTCTCTTAAAAGGACATGTAAATACACTGCTCCTTGTTTTCATTAATTTAGAAATAAGAAACATGGATTCCTTAAAAGAAAATCCACCCAATTTTCCTTTCGTATCTGTTACCCAACTGCCTTGTTGAATGCATGTCTCAAAAGGTTGTTGAAGTGATCATACCTGGCTTGTTGGAAGGATCCAGGCGTTTCCTCATGTCTTTCATACAAATGACATGCATTTGTTATGTCATTTCATATAACCACACTTATGTTGTTCTTGTTTTTCTCTGCCATGGTTCCTTCTTCCTTTCCTCCATATACTTACCGTAATTTAACAAATTAATATTGCAAATTTGATTAATATCTATCTCTTACTGGACTATAGACGTCAAGGGAGCAGGAATGTTTGTTCTAGTTCCTCCTGTATCCCCAGTACCTAACCCAATGCTCAGCATGGGTAATTGCATAAGATAAACTTTCTTGATTGATTAAATGTATGCTCAAAGACATATTTGCCCCTTTTCTTTTCTTCTTTCTCTTTTTTTTACACAATGTCTAGACCAAAAAGATTTTAATCTCACTCTAACAGAACATTTTCTCACTTGATGGGAGAATCTGACTATGTTTACAAGGAACAAATTGTGTGAGATGGTTTACAGTGTATGTGTAAATAATAAATTTTTAAAAATTGGGGTGTTCATTATTCAGGTCAGATATTTGCATTTCAAATCCTCATTGATATGGCTCGATTTTCTCTTTGAGGGGATAACTGAACTTCTATTTGTTGCTAAAAAGTGAAAAGAGTCAGGTATCATTAGATCTTGGTTTCATTTCTGGCTTTATATATGACTTGGGAGATTAAGCCTTGTCAGCTGTAGAAGAGGGAAAAACTCAAATGACTATACTTTTTCCACCACAAAATACTGTCAAGAACAAATGAGATAATTATACATGAATATTTTGATGGGTAAAAGTATCATTTATATAGCTATATACACCACCCAATATATTTATATCCGTTAATATATATATATATCCGTTCATATATATGAATATGTATGTATATGTTAACAACTTTTACTAATAAAATATCCATGTATAAATATATACACATATAGATAATTATTTCTCTTGGTCTGGCTATATATAGAGTTAATAGTCAAATGATAGGGGATGACTACATAACAAGATAAATAATGATGATAACTATTGACATTTTGTAATATGTCAAGCATTGGGCTAAATGCCTCACATGTATTTTATTTAATTATCACAAAAAATGTTTATCATTTTTTCCCTTCCCACTTACACTCCTCTCATTCTCTCTTGCACTCACTCCATGAAATTCGGTATTTTATCCATCAATCCACTGAATCATTTCTTCTCAAGGCCACTCATGTCCTCTGTGTTGACAATGTCAGTGGTCAATTCTGCTCTCCTCTCTCAACCCTTCTGCAGCACATGAACAGGAGATGATTCCGTTTTGTGCACCACTTTATTTTCTTGGCTCTATGACACTACCTTCTCGTGATTTTCATCTTCTTGACCTCTGAATATTAGAAATCCCTAGAGGCCAGAGCCAGGATCTGTGCTAGATCTATTTTAGCACATTCCTACTGGGATCTCACTCAGTCCCGATAGCTTCACTATATTTATACCCTCACAGTACCTAATTTTTTTTTTTAAGATTTTATTTATTAATTTATTTGACACAGAGAGAGAGAGAGATCACAATTAGACAGAGAGGCAGGCAGAGAGAGAGGAGGAAGCAGGCTCCCCGCTGAGCAGAGAGCCTGATGCGGGGCTTGATCCCAGGACCCTGAGATCATACCTGAGCCGAAGGCAGCGGCTTAACCCACTGAGCCACCCAGGCGCCCCAATGCCTAAATTTTAAGATACATTCTTGACCTTTTCCTGAATGTATACTTGCATATCCAGTGGCCTAACTGAATATTCCCACATGGATGTCTAATGAGTGTCTCTTAACCAAGTTCTTATAGTTTTTTTATAGTTTCCTTCCTTTGTACCTATTTCTTCAGTCTCCAGTCACTCAAGTGCTTACGTCCAGAACTTTGGAATCATTCTCATTGTCTTTTTCACAACTCATACTAACTCTATTAGAAGTTATATTCAATATCTCTACCTTCAAACGTACCATGAATCTACTCTTAGCAGCTGCCGAATGCCATCTCCTATTTGAAGCTACCACTCCCTCTTGCCTGCACTATTGCAGTTACCTTCACTTGGTCATCCTGTATCTATTTCTGGTTCTCTAGAGTCTATTCTCCACAGAAGAGCCAAAGTTATTTTTTCAAAACATAAATTGGATCATGAGAGAGATATCAAAAATGTTCAATGGCTTCTCTTCACAAAGTAAAATTCAAAACACTACAATGGCGTCTAAGTTTCTAAGAGTTATTCCTTGGCTATCTTTTCAATTCAATTCAGAAGTCACTGAGCGCCAGTCTCACAGATCTTGCTTTTTTTTTTTTTTTTAAAGATTTTTATTTATTTATTTGACAGGGATCACAAGTAGGCAGAGAGGCAGGCAGAGAGAGAGGTGCTCTCTGCTCTCTGCTGAGCAGAGAACCCGATGCAGTCCTCAATCCCAGGACCCTGAGATCATGACCTGAGCCGAAGGCAGAGGCTTTAACCCATTGAGCCACCCAGGCTCCCACAGATCTTGCTTTTTCTCAAAATTGCTGAAGTATTCCAGACTGAGGATGTTTGCATTTATTCTTTCTTCTGCATGGAAAGCTCTTCTCCACATACTCACATGGATCACTGCCTTACCTCTTTCAGGTCTCTGCTGAAATGGTACCACCTCTGAGGCCTTGTCAGCTCCTGCTCTTGTTGGACTATTATCAGATTATTAGAACTATGTATCTATTTTTTAAGATTTTATTTATATGAGAGAGAGAGACACAGCGAGTGAGGGAACACAATTAGGAGTGAGAGAGGTAGAAGCAGGCTTCCCGCTGAGCAGGGAGCCTGGTGTGGGGCTCGATCCCAGGACCGTGGGATCATGACCTGAGCTGAAGGCAGACACTTAATGACTGAGCCATTCAGGAGCCCCCAGAACTACTTGAACAATTACTGCTACTTGAGATGATATTTCACTTTAACTTTTTAAATTATAAGGTGCGTGAGAGTAGTTCACTGCAGTATCCTTACTATCTAAAACAGTGCTTGAAATATGACAGTGAAAAATAAAAAGAAATATTTTATTTTTTGGAGAACCCTATGTAGTCAATCAAATCTGCTTTTTTTTTTTTTTTTTTTTTTTTTTAAATAGGAAAGGTATTTGAGACTCAGAATAGTCACATCCCTTTGTCAAGATCCCATCATTAGTAAATGGTATAGTCAGGATTTGAATACTGATCTTGCACTTTAAGCCACTATGCCATAATATACTATACTGTCTTCACTCGCTATACATTTACCTTAAAAATTCAGGAACCCCAAATTTCCATAAACATTTCATCAAAACACTTGTGTGTGTGCTCACATTTCAAGCATCTCGTTGCCTTTCTAGGGTTTTTTGAAGGTCTACACACATCCGCACTTAACAGCTTATGTTTCATAGTCCCCGAAGGGAGGTTTAAAGAAGAGAAAACCACCTTCTGAAACGCATCGATGCAAAGATTGTTAAAAACAATCAATGACACTTCCCTGACAATTGGATAAATGCACAGATGCTAGGAATTTTGGACTATAAAGTGAAAGTGATATAGTCAGGTGACTTTTATCTCTCTGATCCCGTGTTTGAGCTTTGCAGAGGCCCGAAGCAGTACTTAAACCCTAACACCGTTACAGGAAAAGCCATTGACTTCAGCATTAGACAAGACCCAAGGCCAGTTCCTGAAGTCAGGTTTTACCGATTTTTAACACTAAACAGATTTCTCTAAAAGCATATCTGGCAATTGTCTTTTTAAGTGTTCTTAAGAAATGCTAAATTTTCTTCTCTTTCAACCATGATGCCATTTTCATTTTGTGTCCATTTAAAGAAAACCTTGAGTCTGGAAGTCAAAGCAGGAACATATCAGTTTTGTCTAGATTTATGTCAACGATTGGGTGAAAGTAGAAAAAAAATTTTTTTTGGTTATGTCATGCCAAGAGTTGGATATTTGAAAATATCTGAATACTATTTGAATAATTTTTCACTTGTCCATGAAACATAATAATGGTTAACAGTGAGTGTGTTTTGCTAAATGAAGTAAGTGAGAGAAAACAAAACACCATACGATTTCACCCATATGTGGAACTTAAGAAATAAAACAGATGAACGTAGGAAAAGGGAAAGAAAAATAAAATAAGATAAAGACCGAGAGGAAGACAAACCAGAAGAGACTCTTAGATACAGGGAACAAACAGTGGGTGGCTGGAGGGGAGATGCGTGGGGGGATGTGGTAACTGGGGGATGGGCATGAAGGAAGACACTTGATGGAATGAGCACTGGGTGTTAACATGCAGTGGACGCATCACTAAATTCTATCTCCAAAACTAAAAACAAACAAAAACAAACAAACAAACCAAAAAAAACAAAAAAACGAATCGTTAACATTTATGGAATCCTGGTTCTACCGCTGCTAGTTGTGTGACCTTGTGTATATTACTTAACTTCTTTTTTGCATGTTGGTTTCCTAATGTGTAGGCTGGGGATAATACTAGTGCCAATCACATGAGATTTTGGTGAGGGTCAGATGAGAAAAACGTTAAGCACTTAGTGTCTAGCAGGGTGTGAAGGTTCCAGAAACACCAGCTACTATAATGTGTATGTGTGGTTCCTAGCTCAGGATTTCTTATTCTTGGAGTAGGTGACATTTTGGATCAGATAATTCATTGTTGTAGAGTGCTGTACTGTGTCTTGTAGAGTGTCTAGCAGCATCCCTGGCCTCCTCAAATAGATTCCAGTAACAGCCACCCCCGCCCAGCTGTGACAACCAAAAATGTCTCCAGACATTGCCAGATGTCCCCTGGGGGACAAATCACTCCATGGTGAGGACAACTACTAGACTCATGCTTTACATATAGTATCTCATTAGATTTTTTTGTGACAAATTTAAGGGATAATTAATAATTTCATCCCATTTTAGTAAATAAGGGAAGTGAAATTTAGGAGCATCAATTATTTGCCCTAAGACACACAAGACATACCGGGGGAGATTGAGTTGTTACCACAATGTGACTGCTGCCGACAAAGCTGCGATGGTGTGTTCCTTAGGTGTGTCTCCGGTTGTTGGGGTGCTCCCGTGTACAAGGCCTAGAAGTCAACATTCCATTGTATTTCCACTCTTCCCTGCTCAGGAGTCTGCTGTGGGCTTGCTGTATGTGGCTTCATAGCTCAGTGTCCTTCTTTACGACTGCTGTTTTTCTCTGTGTTATAGAATGCTATACTTTTCTATTAGGATCAACTGATTGAGTGAGGCTTCTCTCTAGGGAGCATTCTCAGCCTAATGTCAAAGCAGAAGTTTCCACCCTTAACTGCGGTAGATATAATCTGCACTCCTGATAACTTTTCAGTGAGATGTAACAGTGAACTGACTTTTGCTTAACATTTATTGCAAACTTAATTGAAAAGAATGAATTCAGGAATTTTATCAAAAGAATTTGTGGTGCTTTGAGGACAAGGTAGAGAATAAACAAATTAACAAAATAAACTGATAAGGTTTCCCTTGCTTAAAAATTAGCAACAGACAACTCCCAAGTAATCTGTGAGTATGTTGACCTTGCCCTTTCCTAGATGGTTTCCTGGGCTTAGGTTTCTAAGTTTTTTCCATTTTTAATGATGTAGATTTGTATTCAGGTAAGAGGCGGCAGAGTGGGAGAGTAATTTTGTTTTCCATCTTCATCTTACTGGATTCGTCTGCTACATTTTTCACTTTTGTGGGTCCCATAGTAGTGTTTTGTTATGGCTTCTCTTACGTCTGGTCAACTCCTTGCTGTTTCCTTTCTTGGCTACTTTGTTTTGTCAAACTCTTAAATTATTGAACCCCAGGGTGGGGTCCTTAAACTATAACTCATCTTACTTTCTATATTCTTTGGGCAATCTTATACAGTAACATGATTTCAGATATCATTATTTTCTAGTCGCTTCCAAGTCTGTGTCCTTACTTCGGGAGTGTGCCCTGAGCTTCAGACTTATCTATCCAATTACTAACTGGGCATCTCCATAGGAACATTCCATAGACACTTGTTGCAACATGTTCCCCCCACAAAAGGATCCTTTCCCTCAGTTAGTGACACCACCGTCCACGCAGTTGCTCAAGGCAGAACAACAATCTCTCATCTCTCTGTGAGACCATCAATCACCAATTTCTGATTATTCTACTTCTTCTACATAGATTTGATTCATTTTCTTCTTGCACACTTAACCGTCACCGTCGTTATCTTCCAGGAATCACTGCCTTCACCTCCCAATAGGGTGGTGAGGACAAGACAGCACGCAGGTTAATAGTGACTGTGAGCCCTCCTTGTTGGAGCTTCTGCCAGTCTTTCTGTCACTCTGTTTCCCGGGCACGCCTTACACTGGGCACTCAGGTAACACTGAGCAGTTTGTGGTTGTCTCTGCCTAATGGATTGATTTTCACTTCCTACTTCTGTTTGGCTGTCCCCTTTGTGTGGAATGCTCTTTCCCTAATTATCTCATTCAGAAGGCTTTTGTTAAACCTTACTGTTCTCTCTCCAATAACCTCTTCCTACAGTCCTCCAATGATTTTGGTTGCCTTTTTATAGCTATCTGCCATATTACTTTATAATCAATAGATTCTCTATCTCTATCCCTATACATGTTCCATACACACACTCAATTTCCGGGAGGCAAAACCATAGCGAATACACCTAAATGTTTGTTGAGCGAATAACTACACCAACGTTCTCACTGAATTGGTAGCAATCTATTTTACTAAAAGAGCTTTTTAAATAATGATCATCTCTCCTTGATGTTAAAATTTTATGTGATTTACAGATGGAAGTTTGCCCTGATTCCTAAATAAGTAGAAGACTATTATTTCTGTTCACCTAAACATTCTCCAGTAAATGTTTTCTCAGCTTGTGGCAGAGATTCTCAGCTATCAAACTGGACGTTGGTATAAACCTTTTATGCCACAGGGAGCAACATGTGGCCGTCAACAGGATTAGATTCTCTGTAGGAAAGTGGGAGTTGGATCCTGGGCCAGCACTCTTGATCAAATCTCTTTGCATCAACATGCTGCCCTTGAAGTTATACCTCTCAGTATCACCTCCCACTGAAAGAGTGGGAAAAAATGCCAACAACAAAAACATGTACCTGCTTTAAACTTCTTATCTTAAATATACCATTTAAAAATCATGAGTATAAAAATTATAAGTTGCAAAACATACATAAAGAGAGTAGTTTTTCATACTATAAACATCTTTCTGGTTTTACTAAAAGAATCATTGCAGAATTTATTTAAGTAGTAAAGTCTCAGTAAATTAAGAAACTACGTGATTAAAAAATATTGCACACAACCTTTTAGGAATAGATTGGAAATATTAGAAGATACCTGCTCTTTAGATTAATAAATGTATATTTTTTTAAAAAAGATTTATTTATTTGACAAATACAGATCACAAGTAAACAGAGAGGCAGGCAGAGAGAGGGTGCAGGGGGGAAGCAGGCTCCTGCTGAGCAGAGAGCTCAATGTGGGGCTTGATCCCAGGACCCTGGAATCATGGCCCAAGCCAAAGGCAGAGGGTTTAACCCATTGAGCCACCCAGGTGCCCCAAATGTATGTTTTCTTAACAGTGCTTATATTGCTATATGACTATGTGTTCAATATCCACATTTAAATGGGACCACGCTATGGTAAATTATGTATTTGTATATTATGTTCATACACAAAGTAGTAAGCCTCTTTCAATGTCATTGTCCTGAATATTTATAAAATGTCCCTGTCAGTGTTCAAAAGAATTTTATGAAATAAACAGTCTGTGATATATGCAATATATGGGATAGCTGCTGAGCACATCACTTAATGTATATGATGAGATAAACATTATTGGAGCTTATAGTATGTTTTTCTTTTGACCAGTTTTACCCCGAAACTCAAGAAGTTTCATGATCATTTTCTTTGTCAAAAATCTCTCTCACGAATGCCTGAAAGACATCGATACAGTTGTAAATAGTGTTACAAGGATGTCAAACTTGACTCAGGTGGATCAACAAGCCATTATCCCTCTCATTTGTACTCATTTTTAATGATCAGCAACTGAGCCTGACAGTATTTTTGTTACATTTTCAATCTACAGGACCGAGAGAGCTGCTGTTTATCCTTATCTCACCGGAGACATTAGCCGTTAACAAGCTGACTTCTGCACTGCCTGGTGCCAGCCACAGGTCACATTGGTGTGAAGGCAGCTGTCTCTGGGGTGGGCCATGCCATCTCTATTTTCTAGACAACAGCTGGCTGAGGGATCTCACACTATTAACATCCATGTGAACTGAATGCCAGCGACTTGCATATGACGTTCGGTGCAGGACAGGAAGCATGGTGCTACTAGCAGAACCCACCCACGTTGCCCAGAAGAAGCAGGAGTTCCATATGGCAGGTGAACGAAAGAAGTCATGGGACGTCCCCTTGTCCATAGCCAGTCAACTGACACTCTTGCCCCTGCTGTTTTAAATCAAGATGAACAAATTTGGGGCTATCAACAAGTTGATTTTAGAGTGGCATGATTTCCTTTTCCAATAGTTTATAGATGTCTGCTGCCAAACAACTAGAGTTTACTCATTAAAACAATTACTTTGATTTTCAATCATGTACATTCTTTGAGATCCACTAAAATTAATAATTTTTTTTGTGCTTTGGTGTTAGAGAGGAAGGAAAATAAAATTACCATATTCTTTTCAGTATGAGAATTCTGTTAGAGAAATTAAGCTCTCAGAGCAAATATGATCCTGAAGAAGAGTTCTTAACAGAAAAATGTACTGTCGTATTACTATTTATTGAAGTAGTTAAAATGTAGTTATGATTGGCAGATCTTTGCATAAAAAATGTTAAATAGTTTTCTTCTTTACTGCCTGTGAATCTCATGGTCCTTTGCACTTTCAGTCTTAGATTAATATCTGATCGGTTTGCTAATTATTGGCGGTCTGGGACATCTCCCTAAAATTTCTTCCTGCTTCAAGCAAAGGATGAGTAAATTTGGAAAAGAGTGTAAGTGTTCTTTAAATTCATGGCTACGCAATGCCAGAACAAAACAGTTGAAAGTTGAAAACTGATTATTTGCCTTGTTTTAGGTGAAAGAAAGACAAGGGGAAAAAATCCATTATTCAAAATTAATTTTAAAAATGCACTGAATTAGTTGCTTGTTGAGATACAAACTTAAGCTAGATTAGAAATACACGTTTTGAGGGGCCATGTTTCTTACTTCATACTTCAAGAAAATCATTGCATATCCAGTTTTTTTCTGGTACGAAGAGACAACTTCTTTTTGCTATTTTCATCATTTGGAAAACAAAACCATCAGAATCACTTGTTTATTTTTTGATCCCCAAGGAAATAGTAGTGTTATCCTCAAATTCAGGAAGTGGATAAACCCTGGAATAACATAAACAGAAGCCATTGTATATAAATAAGCCAATTTAAAGTAATTTAGTCAAAGAAAGGCTCTATTGCTTTCTTAATTTTTTCCTAAACACTTTGTCTCATTGTAACACGTAGAGGGCCTACATGTTCTAATGTTCTTTTTCTCTTTACGTCCCCCTCTGGGGTTTTGGTCCAGTAAATTCAGAAACCATTGCCTTTGGGGGAATTATTGGTATTTAAAAACAGATCTCAACATCACACAAATCGCAATTGTAGTCTGCGTAAGGTAATGGTCAATAAATAAGCGAGAATAAGAACACTAAAGCTAGATTGTGAGGAAAGAAAGGGGGAAAAGAGCTTACTACATTCTTTCTAAACAAACAAAAAGGCATAATTGGAGAAATTCATTTTTGTGTTTCCTTACATTAGATGGGGACCACTGAGTGAAACATTCACTGATGAATTACTCCTGTAATCTGTGTAGGAAAAACAGCTACTGGCAAATTAAAGAGTCCTGGAACAGAGCCATGAGAACTAAATGGCTAAAAATGAAAACAGGCAAACATTTGAGAGTATTCTACAGAATACAGATCTTTCAACACCTCCCCCTTTTCACTGGTTAATTCATCGTCATGGAAACAGAATTTATCAAAATGTTCTTGCTCACGCCTAGTGACCCAGTGAGTAGACTTAACAGAGCTGGTGAAAGGTAACTCAGGCTGAAGCAATTTTTACAAATGATATGCTGCAGTTCATAAATTGGTGAATTTTGAATGGTGCCATTGTGTCAGTGGAACAGGTTTCCAAGTCTCAAGGGATGCACTTTTTTGTTTGTTTTTTAAAATCTGCCAGGCAGAGAAACCAGAAACCTTTGCTAGTGATTGAACAGGGATGACTAACCCCGAGGAAAGTGGCCAATTTTAGGTTTTAACTCACCTTTTCCCCCCTCAGTCTGTCTTTCCTCTCTTGTCTAAAGATGTTTAAAGCTGGTATATGGTAGCATTTCTTTGGTTTGTCCATCTGTCCCAGCAGCAGGCTCTGCTGTTCCATAACTCAAAGAGGCAAAAATCCTTCCTCATCATAACTGTCTTCCCTTATCTCCAGTGGGAGCTGGGTGTTGGCAATCACAGCCTAACAGATTTGGATAGCTCTAAGCTGACACTTTCCCCACACTAGAGTTAACCCCAAGATGGAGTGGCTTCCTGGTTTTAGGAAAATGACTTGAGGAATTCCCTAAGGAAAAGTGCCATTTTAACCATTTAAAAAAAAAAAAAAAAAAAAAAAGACATCATCCATGCAGCTGCCAAATTCAGGGAAGGTTGATTTTTTACTTTATTTTATGTTCGCAATTAGTGACTTGTTGTCATGGAAACCACGCTTCAGATGATTCTTGAACTTAAATGGCTGAATGTGATCCGGCAGAAGCCCTCCCCCTTTTTAGGCTCAGTAGTCAGTGTCTCTCTCTTTGGTTATTCTGATAACAGAATCACATAAAACATCTATAAACATGCAAAATAATAGCACAGGGCAACATCAATTAAAACTGAATATTCAATAATTCATTCTTTAATTAAGGCTCTTCTTTTTTCCTGAAGCTGTAACCTTTCAAGTGTTAAAACAGCCATAAGAACTAAATCATTTAGTAAAAGAAATCTTTTCTAATTAGCAGTTTGTGATACACTAATAAAAAAAAAAAAAAACCCGAGATTTGAAATTCCTTTTTGGTTTTTACTGTTTTATATAGAAAGCAAAATGAAAGAACTTCATTTGGAAAGTCTATTCAAGGTGAAATAACTGTGGATTGAGGCGCTCACCTTTTATAGGTGTGTGCCTGTGCTTGTGTGTGTGTGCGTGTGTGTGTGTCTTTTGTCTCTTGAGTAGGGAGGGTTGGGGTTTATCAGGGAAACAGCATCACCCACGGGAGGTTCTGGGCGGCCAGAAATAATTAATCTATATTGAGATTGCAGGCATAGTGTCCATGTTTGCATATGTGACTACCCTGTGTCAGAGCTGGGTAATGAAAGCCTCCAACCAAAAGAGAAGCTCATCTTTAAAAAGGAAAAATCAAACACTCAGGCACTCTGGATTTATTTGCTGACCTCTGTTTGAATACAGAATTCACTACTCTTCAGAAATACTATTATGCAGCATGCACACTAAACTCTCCATACGTGTCTGGGTTGCTTCACTCTCCAGGTAATGGGGAATCCACTTCCCTAACTACCTCTATTCATGCCCATTCAGGGCGAAGAGGGCTCACAGGAGAGAGAGCAAAATAAGACTGCTCACTTTTCTTTAATTTAAAGGACATACTGGCTTTTGTTTTGTTTTGTATTGTTTTGTTTTTACTAATGGAAGATAAAGTTGACTTCAAACATCTTTTCAATTAATTAACACTGAGTGTAAATTCCCACTAAATTTTCTGTAGCTTGAAGGGAAAACAAATAACTACATAATGTCACATGAGTAGGACATACGTGACATTCATCTTGCATGATACACGTAATATCACAGGCCCTGAACTATGGTAGTATTTGTAGCTGCTGTATGAAAAGGTAAGTGAAATTATTTGGCTGACAACCCATGAACCAAACTCCTCATTATTGTAATGATACTCCATTTCTTAGTTTAGATAGATCATCTGACCTCTCTGTGATTTGGTTTCTTCAACTCTAAAATGAGAAACTTGCCTGACCATTTTTTAAGTTCCCACAGACATGTATTAAGGCCACTGGTGTCGAAGCACTCAATACATTTTGACGAATGAATAACTTTGGTATTTTCTTTTGCAGATTGAACAGTGACAACTCTAACAGCTTTAAAAATATATTTTTTTTAAGTTTTTTTTTTTTTTAAGATGTTATTTATTTATTTGACTGACAGAGATCATAAGCAGGAAGAGAGAGAAAAGGAAGCAAGCTTCTTGCTGAGCAGAGAGCCCAATGACGGGCTCGATCCCAGGACCCTGGGATCATGACCTGAGCCGAAGGCAGAGGCTTTAACCCACTGAGCCACCGAGGTGCTCCTATTTTTTATTTTTTTAAGGCAAAGGTGTTTGCCTTCTCTCTCCTAAAAATCTGTCCTAAGAAACAGATTAGGATGAGATACATTGTCTGTGGGCAGGAGCCATCAGGTTATAAGGTATGTGGGGCCAGAGAAGACTGACAAAATGGGAACATAGGACTGCTGCACATTTTGTGTCTCTTTCTTAAATACAGATCTCTATTGAAAAGCAGAAGGCTTCACTGTTTCTCACGGAGAAACAGTATGCACAGCGGCCAAAGATAATAGAAAAGATGTGATGCATGAGGGCACCTCTTTTGATTGTGAGGCCAGAGAGAGTTAGTTAAACAGGAACAGGGTTCTTGTCTTCTATCTTGTAGCCTTTACTCGTATCCTGCCCTCTACGTGGAGGTAGAGCAAAGCACACTTTTCCTCTCTTAAAGAGGTGCCCCAGAAGGTCAAACACAGTCAAGAACTAAGAAGAATGATGCTGGTGCCTCCCTCACTGCTGTGTGTCATCTGTGCAGAGAGAAGTTAGCTGAGTGTGATCCCTTGAAAACTAGTGAGGAGGAAGCATATTCATATTTAACTTGAATTCAAGTTAAGAATACTGTGCTTTCTTCCTACGTTGATTTTATTTGCTTCAGAAAATTAGCAGCCTACATTTAAATCAGGTAGATGGAAAATATATTTGTTCAAACATATTGTGCTCTGGAGGAGAAAATTACACACACACACACACACACACAGATACAGAGGTACACATACACACACCCCTGTTTTAGAATATGTCCATTTTCCTTTCTTTCTTTTCCAGCCACATGTTTAGTAGAGGGGATTCAAAGTATTTTGGGACAGGTAACACAAATAACTAAGGGAATGGGACCATCGAGGAAAGGGGCTGTCGCATTAGTCTTTGTACTCTTTGCAGCTGTCTGCTCTGACTTTGGGTGATATGAGCAGCCTGGTCCTGCTCTGATGACTCTCAAGAGTATACCATGGGGTGGTCGTTAGTGTTGTTAAATTGTTTACTCCTTGTCCCCCATCCTTGTCCATTGGTGGTAGTAGTGGTGGTGGTGGTGGGGGGAGGGGGTGATACATAAACCAGAAATGAAACTCAAGGGTTAAGGTTAGGGTTAGGGTTAGGGTTGGATAAATGATCACTAAATCAAAGTTCCTATTTTCTTTGGGAGCTAAGTTTGATCTTTGCAACCTGCCACCAGGATGCCTAGGAATTCAGATAAATTCATAACATGCTAAGAGACTACCTTGCTAATAGTACTAGGAAGCAGCTTCTTGTTCTTAATTCATTTTATCACATGATGTGTGTGCTTAGCTCAGAGGTGTCAAGACCAAGAATTAGCACCTGATCCAAATACAACCAGTGTATGGGTTGGCCAGCAGCCTGTCAGGTATTTGATGAAGTGATTTGATTCTATTCAATGAAGATGCTGATGCTGGAAAGTGAGGAACCAAGCTGGAGTCTCTCTTACTGAGTAGAATAGGGACCTGTAGAGAGGGACACAGATAATCAACTGATCAAAGGCTAAGAGACACATAGCAAAAAGGGAGGCATGAAGTAGTGAAAGCCACGTAGACAAAGAACATGAGGTAGAGAAGAAGAAAGAAAATATAGTTAACCCTTGAACAACACAGGGGTTGGGGCTTCCACACCCCACACAGTTGAAGATCTGCAGATAACTTTTAACACTCCAAAAACTTAATGACTAATAGCCTACTCTTGACCAGAAGACTTACTGATAACATAAACAATTAACACACATTCTGTATATGTAATATATATGTATTATATACTGTATCTTTACAGTGAAGTAGCTAGAGAAAAGAAAATGTTACTAAGAAATCACAAGGAAGAAAGAATACATTTACAGTACTGTATTGCTTTTATTGAAAAAAAAAATCCATGTGTAAATGGATGCATGCAGCTCAAACCCATGTTGTTTAAGGGTCAACTGCAGTCAGAAAACAGACCAGACCCACTAACAGCAGAAAAGTGGTCTGTATGAGGCACCTGAGTGGCTCAGACATTTAAGTGTCTGCCATCGGCTCAGTCATGGTATCAGGGTCCTGGGATGGAGTCCCGCATTGGGCTCCCTGCTCAGCCGGGAGTCTGCTTCCACTTCTTCCTCTGCTGCCCCACCCTCCAGCTTGTACTCTTTCTCTCTCTCAAATGAATAAATAAAATCTTTAAAAAAAAAAACAACTAAAAATGAAAAGTGATCTGTGAGAATAGCGGTGGCTACATTATGGTTGGTGGCCAGTAGATTATGTTGTGTGCTATGATAGAATGAAGGGCATCTTAATTCTCCATGAAACTGGTTCCGTTGACAGCCGAGCAGTTATTCTGGACCCCCTCGCTTCCCCTGGTGTCCTTGCAGCATATACCTTTAACTGGAAAATTCTCAGCTATTCGTATTTCAAATATTTATTCTGTTCCTTTCTCTCCTTCATTTCCTTCTGGTATTCCTATTATGTGTATGTTTTATTTTTGCATTTGTCCCCCAATGTTTGGATATTGTATTCTCTTTTTTGTTTTTTGTTTTTAAAAAGCTCTTTGCTTTGCAATTTGAGAAGTTTCTATTGACATTATCTTCAAGTTCTCAAGTTCTTTCCTTGGCTGGGTACAGTCTATTGAGTAGCCCATCAAAGGCCTTTTTTCATTTCTGTGACAGGATTTTTGATTTCTAGTCTTTCCTTTTGACTCTTTCCTGGAGTTTCCATCTCTCAGCTTACATTACTCTCCTGTTCTTACACATTGTCTCTTTGTTCCATGAGAGACCTTAACATACAAATTGTTGTTAAATTTCAGGTCTGATCAGTCCCAATATCTGCGATATCTGCATCTGGTTCTGATCCTTGCCTTGTCCCTTCAGACTGTGTCTTTTTTGCCTCTTAGCAAGCTTTGTAATTTTTTTGTTGAAAGCCAGATGGGAGGTCTTGGGTAGAAGAACTCAGAAATCTGACCTTTGTGTGAGATTTTCTATTTATCTGGCTAGGTGTTGAGCTATGTTTACTGTTGGCTGTAGCTGTAGCTGTAGATGTCAGAGACTGAAATTTCTTGTGTCTTTCCTTTTGTCATTTCTGCTGTCTTTGAGTTTTCCTGAAGTCTCCTTTGTAAATAAGGTCTGAGCCACACAGTTTTTCTCAGCTGTACTCCTCTGTTATTATTCAGGGACTCTATTCGTACAGCGCAAGATGCCCATGTAGAGGGGGGATCATTTTAGCGGCCATGATTATGTCTAAGTCTCAATTTTATTTTGTTTATCCCTCCTCAGGTGAGACCGAAAGGCTAGAGGGCACTGGAGTTGGGTATTTCCCTTCCTCCACATCTGTTAGTCTCTGATAAAACTCAAGTCAGTTTAGTTTTTCCCTCAAGAGAAGATTTTGTTAAGTAGAACAAAATGCTCTAGTTATATTTTGAAATGGCTACTTCTCTCTTTTCCTTTTGGGAGCATGAGAAGATTTTTCTTCAGTTTCTCTGTAAGAACCTGGTTGGGCTGGAGTAAAAACTCACAAAAAGTACCTGGCACACCCCAAAGGCTGGGTCTCCAGGGGTTTTTATTTCTTATGCTTGTCTAAGCTTCAGCAATTAGTCAGTTCCCTTAAAGTATCTCTGATGGATGCTGGCTCTAGCTGAGGTTTCTCCTCTGTATCCAGTGAACTGTGGTTCCCTGTATCTGTCTTTCTCTCGAGGATTTAGGGTAGCATTTGCTCCATCATCTCAATTCTCCAGTTGATTTAAGGAAAGTTGCTGATTTTCAGCTTATTCATATGTTTACTTATTGTGAGGATGGGAGTGATGACTTCTAAACTCTTTACATGCTGGGCTGGAAACAGGAAGTGAACCCTGTCACTTGAAATTACCTAAATTCCCCTCTGTCCTTTGCAACCAGAAGTATAAAGAACAAACACTGTTTTAAAGCCACTGGTTGTACCTTGTTTGGTTGTTCATTTCTTTCTTTCTTTAAGTTGACCTGACATGATCCCTCTTGTCATATTTTAAAGTTTTCTTACTAGATGTTTAAAAACTTGTCTTTATTTGGTATGAGCTGAGGCAAGTAACTTGACTCGTTTTCTCAATTTCTTCACTGGAAAAAGAGACAGAGACAGAGAGAAAGATTGATCTAATACATAATCAAGTAACCACAGAAAAATCCTACTGATAATTCATGCATAGATGGTTTTTGAAAAAGGTGGGGTGCTATATAAATTTATATAATGTAATCTTGCATGCCATTTTTGGACTATTTTGAATGAAGCACTTTTATGTAGAGTATTAAAAAAAATTTAAGGTGATATATTTTAGTGTCATTTTTTTCCCCCCCTTAAACTCCTCTGCCCACCTCTTATTTTTAGATAGTTCATTATTCTAGAAAACTCTCTCATGTCTACAGTTTTGTAGAATTAGATATGGGCAGGTATACTCTTGAGAAAGTATTTTCTTATTATCATTTTTGACAGTAGATTTGTTTTATAAAGGGAATCTTTGAAATATAAGCTATAATATCAATCATCATTTTAACAATGTAATTTATATACTACAATAAGAACTCTGTCACTTTCTCTGCATTTTGGTTGTTTCATACATTTTCAATGCCAATACTTATTAACACCTCTTGTTGTACTAAAGTGATTGTTTTCATGAACTTATCAAATTTTCTCTCTCTGTGCACTAAAAACATGCTGGTGAAGAGGATCAACTTACTAATTCAAGTTTATAAAGGATGAAGCACTTGCCCTTGAATTTATATTATCGTGATTGCTTTGCAGTATCTTCAAAGAGGAAAAAAAAAAGCCCTTCAGAATAGCACTGTTTCTGTTTCTCTTTTTATTTATTTAGCCACAAAGTAGCCTTGAAAGATCAACTGTCACACAATCCTGGAGATACTTTTATGGTTTATTTCTTTATTTTATACTGGAGAGGAAGGAAGGATGTGTATAAAGAAAAATAATGAGGCATGACAGGTTATTTGACAGTTTGCTAACACAAATTAACCTCCTTTTAAGACTGGCTTCATGTGAACATCCAGTTTCACTCCAGCTTGACAACACAGCCTCTGTTTGTGGGACTGTCCTAAAAGAAGGTAAAGTTTGGAAGGTAGCGGTGGCAGACAGCGATGACCTTTCTGCCCTATTCCGAGCGCTATGAAGCTTTCCATAAACAATACGATATTTTTGCTTGGTTTGGGATCTGTCTATTGATGTGCTCATCTCAGAGCCATCTCCAGAGGATAGGAGTACTTTGGGCAAGAATGCCATTTTCCTTTCTTATTTAATGGTTGAAGAAACTAATGCACGGTGAAATGATGTGGCTAAGGCAGGGCAGTAAAACTGAGGTCTGCGCTCATTCTGCTCATGTTTGAATCCTATTGTCTCACCATTAGCCATTGTCTTAGTCCATTCCTAGCAGCTCAGGCTGCTGTAACAAAACGCTATGGGCTAGATGGTTTATAAACAACCACAATTTATTCTTCACAGTTTGGGATACCAGAAAAAGCCAAGATCAAGGAGCTAGCATGGTCCTCTTCTGGTTAGGTCCCTCTTTCTGGTTCATAGTCAGTGCCTTCTCACTCTGTCCTCACATGGTGCAAGGGGTTAGGGATCTCTCTGAAGCCTCTTTTATAAGGGCACTAATCCCATCTGAGAGGGCTCTCCACCCTCATGACCAAAGCACCTCTCAAAAGCCCCACCGTTCAATATCATCACATCAGACATTAGGATTTCAACATATGAACTTTGGGGGGGATATAAACATTCATATCACAGTTCCCATTTTGCTTATGATGTTCTTGAGTTCAGAATTAATCCTTTCTCTAAACCTCTGGGCTCTTTCTTGCCACACTATAGATTAGGTACTAGGTATTCATGTATGTCTTATCTTCTCTCCAAGTCTGTGGGATCTTTAACTTTTTTTTTTTTTAAAGATTTATTTATTTATTTGACAGACAGAGATCACAATTAGGCAGAGAGGCAGGCAGAGAGAGAGAGAGAGAGAGAGAGAGAGAAGGAAGCAGGCTTCCCGCTGAGCAGAGAGCCCGATGTGGGTCTCCATCCCAGGACCCTGGGATCATGTCCTAAGCTGAAGGCAGAGGCTTTAACCCACTGAGCCACCCAGGTGCCCCTCTGTGGGATCTTTAAAGACAGAAGGAACATATCCTTATTCTTGTACAAAAAAAAAAATATATCCATGACCCGCAAAACTAATAAAAAATAAGTTATTTTTCATATAATAGTGGCATAATTTAAGCAGTTATTTCTTAAATGCCATGTGAATGAGAATTCCAGAATAGTATCTTACTATTGAACTAACTTACTATATAATTACATGTTCTAACATATCTTTTTATATTTTTTTTTTAAATTTTTTAACATGAGAAGAAAAAGTGGATCAATGCTGAAATGAAAGCCAGTAATGGACATGAGGAAACTTATAGACCAAACTCATCCTTCCCTCCTATGCCAGCAAACTTCTGGGATCATAAGAAATTATGTTTTTAGGATGCACATGATTCATAAATGATTTCTTATAGCATTCAGCAGGAGAGAAAATGAGTCCCAGAGCTTGTGGAGGCTTTATCTCAATTCTGAGTATGCGTTGCCTTGCCTTCTATGTACTTAACCCACTCTAGGCACATCTGTCTTTACCATCAACAGCATAAACCTCAAATAACCCAACTCTCATCTCCTCCTGATTTCATCCCAATTCATACTTATCAGGTTAAAAAACTGATATCACCACTGTGGTCATCACCAGCTTTCCCTTTTTCCAGCATGTCAGAATCTGACCTCTCTCCTCCCTGGCAGCTTGGTTTGAGGGATTTGAAGTTTAAACTATATTTTATCTCTGTACTTTCCTGATATTGGTAATAAAATAGGTTGGCTGGAAGACAGATTGTGAATAGAAAACTATGTTTCTCTTAAACTGTGAACCGAGCTTTATACTCTTAAAAATCTAGCCTGAAAAATGACTTCTGCTCTCCTGGTATAGGGTAACTGCAGTTCCTGACCATTTTCATTTTGCCTGTTTGACATAATACCAGTGGTAGAAGCAGAGAAAAGTAGCAGAAGTTCCCTACAGAATGTCTGCCCTTAGGTGTCAAACCCAGAGATTAGGCCCAGATTGAATTTACAATGCCCTCATTTCTGGCTAAATTTCTATTTCATTTTCTTAAAATTTTAAAAACAGCTATTTCAGATTACATTTATTTTGATTATCAGTACATCCTGTGGACTCAATATATTTGATTATAGGGGCGCCTGGGTGGCTCAGTGGGTTAAGCCTCTGCCTTCGGCTCAGGTTGTGATCCCAGGGTCCTGGGATCGAGCCCCGCATTGGGCTCTCTGCTCAGCGGGGAGCCTGCTTCCCCCTCTCTCTCTGCCTGCCTCTCTGCCTACTTGTGATCTCTATCAAATAAATAAATAAAAATGTTTAAAAAAATAAAATTAAAAAATATATATATTTGATTATAGCTGATAACCTAGCAAATTAGATATCATAACACAGATGGTAAATATCTCACTGGTGTCACCAAAGTTTGGTGACTATGGTCTGTGTGAAATATGGTAATGGGAGAATAGATCTAATTGAGTAGAGATAGACTTTGCTGAGTAGAGAAATTTGCAATGTCATTTATGCCTGCTCAGAAATCCAAAACCCCAAGAGCAGAAATTTACTAGAGATAACTGGAGTGTGAATGAAAGGTGAAAGTATAGGTGTGATATTATTGCGAAGATGTAGTAAGTGTCATTTGGCCTGATGTAAGAAATAAATGATCTGTTTCCGATTTAGGTCAGACATGTTGCACAGGTTTAATATATTGTAAAAAGGGGAGTTTCAAATATTGGGGATGTATAAAGGGACTCTCATTCAGCTAGTAGTACTACATCTGACAAGTTCTTGACCTGCTTTGTCTCCAAATGTATCTCCCAGAGTTACTGAAAGCAGTTGGGAATAATGATGACTTTGTATCTGTATTTGAGTAACTCCGAGAACATTTTTGGCAAAATAGAAGTTATGCTTCCAGGGAAGACATGGTCATATTCTTCCAAGATATATGATAGCAAGGAAAGGAAAGAGTAGGTACAGTCATACCTACTCCCTGGATTCTGGGAAAGTAGATCTCAACATGTTCAGAAACATGGTCAGCAGGATTTTCTGGCATAAAAATCCAGAAGGGCAGCTGTCTCAAGGGGAGTGTGATAATTGAAGGCTTGTCATTTAGAACAGAAATTGGAAGTACTGAATATGGCTCTGAAGATGAAAGCTAGGATGAGTGGATAGAAGCTAGAGGAAAACAGATTTTCAGCTCAATGTAAGAAACAACATTCTAACTTTTAGAACTGTCCAAAGATAAAAATGGGCTGGCGTGGGAAGTAGAGAGTTATTCATCACTTGATGTAGCCAAGCATAAGCTGGATGACTTCTTACCTAAATATCCCGGAGAAGAGTTGAGCACCCGATGGGTAATTGGACTAGGTGATTGATGATTCTTTTCCATACTGAAATGTGCCGATTATTGACAAAAACACTTCCTATGGTACAGCTCAGTTGTTTAACTCCACAATGGGTAACAGTGCTCTTACAAGAAGTATTTCTTTAAACACACATCATATTTTCTTTTATACTGTTAATAATTACTAAAAATGTCAGTTAAAAATTCTAATTTCCTTTTTTCTTCAAAGTACACATATTTAGCTTCTACTGAAGCTAGAGGGTGCTTATGCACCCCTCGGGCATTTCCAAAACTCCTATACACACCCACACCATCTGATCTCTTCTAAGGGTCATACCCTCCAAAATTACCTCTCTCTCCTTTTCCCAAAATTTCTCTTAAAAAATTACTCATCTCAGGGTGCTTGGATGGCTCAGTCAGATGCTTATCTGCCTTTCACTCAGGTCATGATCCCAGGATCCTGGGATTGAGCCCCATATGGAGTTACCTGTTCAGAGAGGAGTCTGCTTCTCCTTCTCCCTCTGCCTCTACCCCCATGCTTGTTTTTATTTCTCTCCAATAAATATAATCTTTAAAAAAAATTTTTTTAAGTACTCATCTCTTATCAGGTGTTCAGCAATTTGGTTACAGTGGTTTTTTGAAGGTCATCATTATTGATTGTTTGTGCCCCTGTGATAAAGCTCACTGGATCCTCACAAGAAGTCTAGGTAGGTGGTATTAATATTTACAACTTAACAATTAGGAAATTGAACCTTAAGGAGGTTAGAAAAAACATTTTTAGGATCAGTAAGTGGTTTGCTGGACTCTCAGTTCTTCCTGGCTCAAAAGCCCCACTTTACCACTACATGCATATACTTAATGCCAGATGAGCTTGATTCCCTCAGAAAGCATTTGGGTTATATTTCTTTAAAAAGGTTGCATATTAGCCTAAATACCTAAATGTATATGATATATCATTTTCTTTCACTCTTATGTTGTTCTGCAAAGATCTGTTGTCCTATATGAAGGCCAAAATGCAGTTGGCATCTATTCTTCACTCTTTAGGAAGGTGGATGTCAAAAAGTTCTGAGGAAAAAAAGAATGTGACTACCCCTGGCCTATTCTAGATAAGTATAGATGATTGGAGTTAGTAGAATAAGCTTTAAATGGGGCAAAGTGTGACATCAAGAATAGTGAGCTGAGGGGCGCCTGGGTGGCTCAGTGGGTTAAAGCCTCTGCCTTCGGCTCAGGTCATGATTCCAGCGTTCTGGGATCAAGCCCCACATCGGGCTCTCTGCTCGGTGGGGAGCCTGCTTCCTCCTCTCTCTCTCTGCTTGCCTCTCCACATACTTGTGATTTCTGTCTGTCAAATAAATGAATAAAATCTTTAAAAAAAAAAAAAAAAGAACAGTGAGCTGAACCGGAAAAGGAAGAAAGCTGGGGCAGTGGAACAGAGAGAGATTTCAGAGATAGGTAGCTCCAAGTTTCCGTCTTGCCTTCACTAGTTCCTAGCTGTAAAAACATATGTTACTATGTCATTCCAAGTATCAATTTCTTCATATTCCAATGGGAATAATAATACCTGCTTAGCCATATTGTGCGAACTAGGCGTAATATGCTTAGTAAATGTTCATTGAGTTTGTCTGTGGTGGGACCTAGGTATCAGCATTTAAAAAAAAAAAAACTTACTTTATGCGTTATTCCAGTTAATAAATGTTGAAGGAAATAGGGAAATAGAAACGCATTTCTGGACAGAGACCACAGCGATAATTGTTGTAGATAAGATCTACTGATGGATGTTAAAATAGTGAGTAAATGTCTGAGGAGAAACAGAATTTGTGTGGTTTCAAAGTATTTATTAACTACTAAAGGAAAGATAACTATAGAGGAGAAACCCATTAGATATGACTTTATCCAAGTTATCAACGTTAGTATTCCCAAAAATAATACAACAACATTATGAACTCCTTGATATGCCTTGAGAAGGGTATATCATTTCTGTGGTATTCTTACAAAAATGCATCCCTTTGTTCTGATCACGACAAAATATCAGAGAAACCCAAATTAAATCTAAATAACCGATTAATAATCTTCAAAAGGATCAAGGCTATGAAAGACAAGAAGAGGCTGAGGAAATATTACAGATTGGACAAGGCTAAAAAGAAATAGCAGTTCAGTGCAATCTTGAATCCAAAAAGGAAATTAGTGGAACAACCCGTAAAATTCTAATAGGACCCAATTTATTTACTAATATTATATTATTAATGTTAATTTATTGGTTCTGATAATATCACATAGTCATGTAAGGAGTTAATATTATAGGAAGCAGGTGAGGGATGTGTGAGAACTCTTTGTACTATTTTTGCAACTTTTCTGTAAGTCAAAAATTAATTCAAAATAAATAGTTTAAAAATACGTCTCCAGTGATTCTAATGCATAACCAAGATTGAGAATCTCTTGTCTAGAATGTAGTAAGTTCTCAACAATTGATAGCTATTACCAAATCTGGCTAAATGTCATGCATGACCAATCTGTTTTACTGCTGAGGAAGCATGGTTCATTTTTTATGTTTGTCTGACCTGGATTTGTCTTTCTGGATAGTGATAGTGGAATTTATTTAATTATAACGTAGTCTTTAAAAATATAAGTAGTGGGAGAGACTTTTTACATGATTCAACCTTAGAAATGGAATGTTTTTCTAGATAACAAGGGAACAATGAAACTCTCCCAATTTCCCTGTCAAATTTTCCACCTCAAGAATGTGAATGACCTTCACCTCTGTACAACCCTTGTCTTAAAGCCTGTGTTCTCTCACTCCTTGCTAATTTTGTGATTTCTGATGACCAGGATGAGCTGCCTCTTTAAGTTTTTCTCAGAGGAAAAAAACCAACACAATAGTATCTGTTAGTCATTGGATATTTTCTAGGGCAGAACAATTATCTTAGTTTGATTAGCAAGCAAGGAAGGAAGAGGAGTTGAGGAGGGAAATTTCTGTTTATTCTCCAAGCCCAAATTTAGAATTCAGATTATTTCTCTTAAGTAGAAATGTTAGATAAAGCACAAGTATTTTCTTCAGGGTGTGTCACCCACAAGAGAGTTTGGGAAGGAAGGAGAACAAAGTAGCTGTTTATCTGTTTGTAGAGTTTTAAAATAATTACTTGCATAGTCAAGGCTGTTCAATTTACAAAAGTAGATAATTTGAAATAATAATTTCACTCAAGTTTATAGAAGAGTTTAAAGCTCTTCTTCCAAGGATATTCAAATAAAAAACTGGTTGCTTATGCATTAAAGTGGAAATGGGAAATTTAAAATATTTTAATGGAAAACGTTTTATTTTTTTCCCCAAGTGATAAAGGCTTAACCTGTAGAAGCAAGGGGCTCTAAAGCCAATAGTTCTGAAGGTGATTTTGAGGTTGCTCAGCTCAATATCTTCATATTCTTTTTCCTCATTTGCACATAGGGCTAATAATAGTAATTTCCTCATAGCATTGACATAAGAAGAAATAAGATCACATTTTTTTAAAAAGGCATAGTGTAGTACCTGACACATGGTAAATATTGAATTTGTTTTGTTTGTTTTTGTGTGTGTGTGTGGTGTGTGTTTTTCTTTTTCCAAGAAGGATGACAAGAGAAGAAAAAAGAAGTATGAGTTAAATAGAAAATCTGCACTTAGCTCTGGTGGAATCCCTAGATAGTGGCCTGCACCTACATCTCCATCACTTAGCCAGGCATTTTTGACTAGTTCTTGACATACATTGGGAGTTCGAGGATCATTACTGAATAAATTAATATAATCATGTTCTTGCAAATGCCCTCAGTTACTTTGGCCTTCTATTTCCCCTCCATCTTCAGGCAGCGATAATCCCTACTGATTTGAAACCACATACTTAGCTTTTTTTTGGATGTCCTTGAGTATCTGCCTATTGCTAGAGAAAGTGACATGACTGGGCTGACTGGTTTCACTTGGAATGAACACACCTCAAATGGACCTTCAGGACTACTCAGAAATTGTTTGCTCAGTAACTTTGCTTCCCAGGGAGATTTTAATTTCAAGTGTTCTCTCTTTTCACACCTCCCACCCTCTCATTCTTAGCTGAATACTTCACTTCATTTTTCATTCAGAAAATAGAAAACATAGAATGAAAACTCCATCTGCCCACAACTAAATCTAGAAACCCAAGTTCCTTTGCCCCCAACTCTATTATGTTCCCACCTGTTACTATGACGGCCTGTCTTTGCACTGGTACTTTGAATCTTATCCACTGACTCCCAATCACCTTTACTGATACCCATCCACTTTCCTACATCCTCAGTCTCTCCCCTTTTCCTTCATTATTTCCGCACACACGTAACATGTCCCTCTACTTTCCCTCTTAAAACCTAACATTCCATGGATCTGACATCTCCTTTGGCTATTGTGTCATTCTTCATCCATCTTCAGAGTCCAACTTTGTGAATGATCAAATCATATTTTCTATCTCTGCATCTTCACTTTTTGCTTGCTCTTCGTCCCACTATAATCTGATTGTACCTTTACCATTCCAGTGGAGGTGTAGGACTGTAGTTTGGTGGGTTTGGTGAGTTCAAAAAGAAACATTAGGAAAGCCATTTGGGGGGCGCCTGTGTGGCTCAGTTAAGCATCTGCCTTTAGCTCAGGTCGTGATCCCAGGGTCCTGGGATTGAGGCCCACCTCGGGCTCCCTGCTCACCAGGGAGCCTGCTTCTCCTTCTGCCTTGCCCTCCTGGTCATGCTGTCTCTCCCTCTCGTTCACTCTCTTTCTCTCAAATAAATAAATAAAATCTTAAAAATAAATAAATAAATAAAATAAAAAAGGAAAGCCAAAAGCCATTTGGCCTTAAATCCAAGCCCAAGTCTCTAGTTTAGATCTATCAGTAAATGGTAATTTGATTTCTAGTTCAGACTCCCATTCAGAACCTGGGAGAAGAAGAAAGGAAGATCATTTTATTGGACCCTTAAAACTGCAGCATCTTTATGAGTTAGCTAGGAACACTGCAAAATAGACAAGGGCTAGAAATTGGGACTCAAAGTAATACGGAGATAAGGTTTTCTAAATGACTGGTTATTTGGCTTTAGTAAGTAGAGATCATGTTGATTTTGACCTTGGTGAATCACAGTGGCTAAATATGGCTGATGTCTCAGAAGCAAGGATAATTTTGGTTAGATGTGGGCCTTGGTAAGCACAGGCTTTATGGACAGGCTGGGACAGCAGATGCTGACCTGAGCCTGGCAGGTGCTACTTCCACCTAAATGGCATAGTCAATGCTTGGATTAGATTATCTGGAAAATCATCCTTTTCATCCTAATTAAGATTTGTCTCAGAATAAGCAGAGCTTTAACATATGGAGTGAAAGTAATTGGAGTTGAGGAACTCAAGAAATTGACAGAGAATGTGTCAGATGGCAGACAAAAATGGAGAACAGGACCCTGAGTCAAAATAGCAGTTCGTAAATTTGGTTGGGATTTTCCATAGAAGAAGATCAAGATCAAGATTTTTTTTGGTATAATTTTGTATTATGTCCATGAAAAATAGCAAGAATATTTTAAAATAATTTTGGTGTTGAGAGAGTGCTAGCTATTTGGAAAATTTACTCAAATGAATTACATGAAGCATCCCAGTCTTAATGGGTACTGTTGGCTCATCCTGTAGCTCTTATCTCGAACATAGTCACTTCTCACAATCTCCACTGTTTCAACCACACTCCCAGGCATCGGCATCTTTTACCCTACTGCTGCAGTAGCCTCCTGGTCTCCCTCCTATGCTTGTCCCCCTGGAGTCTATTCCTCTGCACAGCAGCCAGAATGACCTTTTACAAATGTAAATCAAATCATAGCATTCTCTGGCTTAAAATCCTACAGTGGTTCCCATAGCAATTAAGTTCAAATCCGTATTACTTACCATGATTTGCAGGGACCCTACGTAACCAGTCCCAATCATCCCTTGTCATCTTTCTTCCTGACGATTATGCATCAGCTATGATCCTAGACCATTCCCTTACCAGAGATTTTTGCATATTTTATTCCTTCTGCCTTGGAATTCTTCCTCTTTCTTCTCCTCCTCCCCTCTCCATCCTTCCAGACCTTAATTCAAATGTCATCTTTGAGAGACATTTCCTGACCTCATTATCGAAAGCAGTACCTAACCTCAACCTTTCATCTTGTTACCTTCTAATGTATGACCTTGTGTTCTTAATTTCACAACCGGTTTCACTCTCTGAAATCAGCTCGTTTATGTATTTGTTTATTGTCTGCCTTGTCTCCCTAGAATGCAAGTTGTATGAGGACAGAGAATTTGGTTCATTCTTGTGTCCATGATATCTAAAACCAAGCCTGACAGACAATGACTATTTGTTATGCTGGTGAGGAAGCTACTCACCTCTCAACATCAAACTCATCTTTCCATATTCTGCTTTGTCCACCTGGCACTGGGACCCTGCAAATCCCATTTCTCCCTGAGAGTTGGGTCTGCCAGTTCTCCCTTAGAGCTGGCTCTGCCAATTGGGAACAATGGAGGAAAACTGCAAAGAATGGAAAGGAAAAGACTTCTTTCTTGTTTTTTTGGGGAGCCTGTCAGCAACACTGCAGTAGCACTTCTTTGCTTTGGGGGGCAGGGGGGATGGCTACTGGCTCCAATTTGCATATTTCACACAGCTTGAACCAACCCCAGCATCCTCTCTCTGAAACACTAATACTATCCTGCAGCTCCCTTCTCAAAAGATTGAGTCCAGCTTCATGGGGTCCTTCTAGGCCTGTCAGCCAGCACCATCCAATAGAAAGAAAATGCAAGTCCCATATAAAATTTTAAGTTCAAGTGGTCACATCAAAAAAGCAAAAAAAAAAAAAAAGGTAAAATAAATATGTTATTTAACCCAATGTACCCTTAAATATTGTCATTTCAACATGATCAATACAAAAATTATTAAGGGATATTTTACCTTCCTTTTTTCATAATTAGTCTTTGAAATCTGGTGTGTATTTTATACCTTCAGTGCATCTCAGTTTGGAGCAGTGGCATTTTAAGTTGCTCAAAACCAAATGTTGGCTAAAACCAAATGATGGCTACCATGTTGGACCACGAGGCTCAATGCAGCTTAACATTCCTAACATCTCTCCTTATTTTCCAGGCCTAGGGGAAGGCTTAACTATCTGTGATGCCTCCACGTTTCTGGTTTTGTGATACCTAATTGATCATCATTTGTATAAATCCCCTTTGTTGAAATAACTGGCCTGCTTTCTATTCCTGAACTGGATCCTACCCGATTCTTTTGTCCCATAAAGGAATGATGCTGCTGGAAAAATAAGGTCATTATATCTTAAAAACACTACACAGATGATACAGTTTAATTATCCATTTGGGACAGGGTAAAAGAACTGTGTACTATTGAAAAATCGGAGCATGGCAGAGTGGATATGTAATCTGAGATCTGCTCATACAGGAGCTGGGGACATTCTGTCTTTCCTTTGGACAGTGGTACAGTACAATTTTGTCACTTTCCCTCTCTGCTCCCCATTATACCTCACATCACAAAGAAAGATGTGACTATTATCGGGTGGATTTTGGCCAAGGTTTTTATAAAACCATGAGATGGGTTTTGGAATTGTCTAGCACAAAAGCAAAATGAGGTATATAATACCTTTGCCTCTAACAATTTAGGTGAATTTAAAAATGTTACCTTTTGTAGGCTCTATTATCAGCTACATCTGTGTAAAGCTTAGAAAACTGAGATTAAAAAATAAACATACAGATAAACAAAAAACCTAACCATTTGCTTGATTATAGAAGCCTAGAAACCAATTTAATTGTATTCAACTTTTTAATGGCATTCTGCCAAATTGTTTTTGAGTGTGTGTGCAAACATTGGTTGGGTGGTCAGTGTATTTTATGTTAGGAATTCTGAATGTGAGTCAAATATTTCTTTTTGCCATATGCCAAGAGGCTAGACCATATCTCCATTTGGTCTTGTCAAATCACTTTTGAAGCAGGAGGGTGACAGCACGTACCAGCTCTGACTTCATAAAATCAGGGCAACAATTCTTGCCCTTAAAATGTATTGGGGACGAAAGGGCTCTTCTCCTAGATCCTGTTATAGATGCTATGAATTTCATTCTCTATTGTCTTATTATGTCCCTTACCCTCTCTTAACCTTTTTGTTCTTTGCCCTCTTTTTTCTTCTGTCACTCTCTCTCTCTCTCATATTCTCCTGCTGCCTTTTCTCCACTTGGAATCATTATTCTTTTGTTGCTGAAGGATATACTTCCCTGTAGGACTTGAAGAACATGCCTAAGCCAACACAGATGGAGGGAAAGTCTTTCTTTTTTTTGGCCACTTTTCCTACCCCCTACCTTCTTGCATCTGATCTCTCAACTTTCCCTTAGACCTGCTTCAATTTCTACTTCTCATTAAAACTTTCTGTAACTTTCCATTCCTTTTGCCCCTCTCTAGTCTTTCCCCTCCCACTAATATAAATTTTCAGGACTTAAATCAAGACTTTTCTCTTCAAGGCAGCATGTGAACTTTAGTTAATCCTGGGTGTACGCTCTTTTATTACCACTGCTCTATAAGGCAGGGAGGAGACTGAGACTTGCCGAGCTCCCAGAGGGGTCAATTTGGTGTCTGAACCAGAAGTCTGATACGGCTTATGCTTAGTTCTTTATTAAGACCGGGAGATAAAGGCTCTCTCTCGCATAATAGTTCTCTGGATTTATACAATGCCCTTTCCCTGAGGATCCGAAAGCATCCGAACTCAATTTGCCAACCACCTCAGTGCCCAAGGAAATAAATGCTTACCCGGATACCTGTTTGCTAAACACAATCAGAATATGTCAAACGGGGCTTCGCCAGTGGAACCAAAACGAGTGTTAATAGTCTCCCTCTTCCTTTCTTTCATTTTTATTGAGATCTTGCAGGGAATCTGTGTTTTTAAGAGAACTCTGCATTCGTACTTAATGCGGGCAGAGGCTTGTTTCCTGGGCAGAGCTGCATGGTATGCAAATCAGCAGCTCTGGGAGATAAAAATCTCACAGGCTGAATGGATTTTCTGCGGGCCAAAGGGCATTTACAAATTAATTGCAAAGCTGCCCTCTGACACTGTTGTGAAGTAGGTTAGCAACTGGCCCAAAGTCACATTGCTTCTGAATCGCCGGCCCGAGAGAGGAGCCTCTTCCCTGGAAGCCTTCCCAGCGCTCCACACTTGGCTGTCTGGTTTCTCCTCACCAGTGAGTCATACCCACGGACGTGCTCCCAGAATGGTTTCAGCTGCGACTGGCAGCAGTTCACTGTCCCGAAAAGGCAGGCAGTCCCCTCCCCGCCGCCCGACTCTGCTACTGAGCGGCGCGCAGGCCCGTTCCGTTTGCCTCTGGGGAGGGAAGTTTGGGTTTCCTCCGTGGCGAGGGTGCCCCGGAGGCTGTCTGCGATGAAAACGGTGGAAGTTCCGCCTCTTTTAGGGAGGTGACACGCCCCCGGCGCGAGCACCTTGCACCGTCGCCGCCGGAGAAGGGCTGAGTGGCAAAGTGAGGGATGAGGCTAGTCTCGCTCCCGGGCGGTACGTGCCCGAGCCTCTGTTTGACCTCCCCGTGGCTGCTGTATAAGGCATCCCCAAACTTGGTGGCTTCAATCACGAGAAGTCCGTTCTCCCACAATTCTGCAGGCCAGAGGTCCCAAATCAGGCTCACTGGGCTGAAAACGATGTCGACGGGGCGGGCCCCCTTTGGAGGCGCTGGGGGACCAGCCATTCCCTGCGTCTTCCAGCCTCTGGTGATGCAGAGGTTCCTTGGCCTGTGGCCGCATGGCCGCTTTCTCTGCCTCTGTGGCCTGGTTACCTTCTCCTCTTCTGTATCGAATCTCTTGCGGATTCAATACAGAATTGCAGTGAGGACCCGCCCTGATAACCCGGGGACATCTTCCCATCTCAAGAACTTTGAACTTAAGTCACATCTGCAGAGATGCTTTTTCCACAGAAGGTAACATTCACAAGGGCCCTTATAGTCTTCCAAGGTAGGGTGCTAGATCAAGGGAGGTGTTTGTCTAATTTCTAACCTCTCTAAAAAGAGCGTGGGGTTGTTTTTTGTTTTTTTTTTTAAACAGAGTTTTACCTCAAAAATGTAAGCCAATTTCTTTCTTTTTAAAAAATTTTATTTATTTATTTGACAGAAATCACAAATAGGCAGAGAGATAGGCAGAGAGAGAGAGAAGGGAAGCAGGTTCCCTGCTTAGCAGAGAGCCAATGTGGGGCTCGAACCCATGACTCTGAGGTCATGACCTGAGCGGAAGGCAGAGGCTTTAACCCACTGAGCCACCCAGGTACCCCTAAACCAATTTCTTTCTTTAGGGATGCAATACCAATGAATACTGCTCAGAGAAACTTAAAATACCCCTGGTGTTTATTGTACAGTTCTGATGTATTGGTTGGAGAATTTTCTAGTTTGGTCATACAGTTGTTTTTCCTAGACTCAAACCTATTAATATGCATTTACTGGACTAGTACTTTTTGATCATTCAGAGAAGGGGCAGTATAAAAATAAAGTTCTTTGAGTATTATGCAGCTTGGTTTGTTATGTGGGGACTGGGGAAGATTTTTCTTTATGAGCAACTCCCTTGCCTCGTTTCCCTTCTTGTTATGTAACTGATATTTTTAGTACCCCATGGCATTTATACCTTATCAGAAGTCTGTGTTACTTTTATTTCCTTAAAGGAGACTATCAGGGTGGTATGTTTGTTTTATTTTTTATTTTGTTTGCATTTTTAAAAATTAACTAATTTTAAATTGAAACATAGTTGACATATAATATAATATAATATGTTTTAAGTACACAACATAGTGATTCAACAGTTCCGTACATTATGCAGTGCTCACTGAGATAAGTCTAGTCGTCCTCTGTCACCATACAAAGGTATTATAATATTGTTGACTATATTTTCTATGCTGTATTTTACTTCCCGATGACTTACTTCTTTTATAGCTGGAAGTTTGTGCTTCTTAATCTCTTTCAGCTATTTTGCCTACCTTCCAATCCCCCCCTTGCCCCCCCCCCGCCCACCACAACCATGGGTTCTCTGTATTTATGACAGTTTCTGTTTTGCTTTGTTTGTTCTTTTGTGTTGTTTTTTAGATTCCACATATAAGTGAAATCATATGATATTTCTTTGTCTCTGCCTCATTTCACTTAGCATAATAAAGGTGGTATGTTTAGATTTTCATTGTTATTCCTCTTTGCCTTCTCAAGGCACAAAGAACTTTTTTCCTATGTTTTTTATTGTTGTTGTTTGTTTCATGGCTGATATAATAAAAAGGAGACTGGGTAATGCTTGGGACATTTTGAAATTTGCTTGTCTTTATCTTTGGGTGAGACATCTCTTAGAAGGGAACCGTACTTTCCATATAGATTTCATGCAAATGTGAGAAGAATTTAAATTTAGTCTCAGATTTTGGAGGAAAAAAACTGAAAGGCTTATGATTAGTCTTGAAGTTTGTTTGAATTATAGGTTCAAAGAAAGAATCATGAGACATGAACTTATATATGAAATAATAATTATAGCAACTCCTTTTGTTTTGAGCAGAAATAGCAACATTAAATTCAGAAACACATCAGATTCACCGAGGCATGTATGGCTGGCTTATGAACTATTAGTACTTACATGGGGAATAATAATAAAAACAAATATCAGTTCTTTTTTTTTTTTTTTAAGATATATTTATGTATTTTGAGAGAGCGCATGCATCCTCATGGCCATTGGATAGCAGGGAGGGGCAAAGGGAGATGGAGAGAGACTCCTCTAGGGACTCCCTGCGAGCGGAAAGCCCGATTTAGGACTTAATCCCAGGACTCTGAGATCATGACCTTAGCCAAAATAAAAGACTCAGCCACCCAACCTACTGAGGCACCCAGGTGCCCCTCAGTTATTATTATTCTTAACTTTTCAGATATTTTTCATTCAACGTCCTAGGTACAATGTTGAACATTCCGTTTTCCTAAACCAATGAAAAGATACCTGCTAAATGGATAAAAAATTTCATTTCTTCTATCAGTATTCTTACCCTACCAATAGAAACAGCTAGATGTAGCCCACCCAGCTACTTTGGATGACTTCATACGAAGTGTGACCAACATCATTGTTTAAGTTCCATAGATCATATAAAAAATAAAAAAAGAAGAAGAAGAAGAACAGAAAAGAGAGGGAGAGAGAGAGAGAGACAGGGTATAAGGAACATTTTTAAATTCCCACACCTACATATCAAGCTTCTTTACAGCTTTTTTCTCCTTGATACCATCCCAATTTATCCAGGTCTTTCCATGTCATCACTGCTTTCTTGAGTTAGGCCATCATTGCCTCTTGCCAAGGTTATCAGAACAATCTCCCAACTGTCTCAATTCTTGTCTTTTTCTACACTAGTAGCCTATGGTCTTTCTAAAATCCAAACTATGTGATTAAAACTTGTCAGTACCACCCACAGTCCTTAGGATAAAATCCAACTCCTACCTGTCCTATCAGAATTTTCATGATCCTGTTTATCTTTTCAGACTCTTCTCCTATCTCTTCTCCTATCACAGTATATATTACAAGATACTGATATGTTTATCAATCTCTTCAAAATACGCTTTTCCTTGCTTTTGCAGATACTGTTCCCTCAGATAGGAAAATCTTGTCTCTCTGTCCCTTTTTTTTTTTTTTTTAAGATTTTATTTATTTATTTGACAGACAGAGACCACAAGTAGGCAGAGAGGCAGAGAGAGAGGGGGAAGCATGTTCCCTGCTGAGCAGAGAGCCCAATGTGGGGCTCGATCCCAGGACCCTGAGATCATGACCCGAGCCAAAGGCCGAGGCTTTAACGCACTGAGCCACCCAGGCGCCCCTGTCCCATCTTTCTTTATCCCATCGCTCCACCACTCTTCTTTGCTTGATTAACTCAGTTTAGCAATGACCTTCACCTAGAAGTCCTTACCAAAACCTCCTTCCCCAGATTAGGGCATTTTCTCTCTCCACCTGCTTCTTCAATTTAGTTCTTATCACACCTTGATTTTGTCTCTCTCTCTCTCTCTCTCTTTATTTTTAAATTTACCTGCTAAAGCTTCAGGGCAAGGAACGCATTTTGTTAACCATTGTGTTCATATAATAGGCATGCAATAAACATTTATTGACTGAATGAAGAACCCTAGTCAAATAGGTTTGTCAGGAAAATGAAAACAGACAAGGAAAAGACAAAACAGATGCTGAGTGGAAATGTCAGCAGTTACATATTTGCTATCCCTGGGAGGAACTTTAATTTTCTTTGTTCTCCTTTCTTCTCCAGGAGAACTTTGCAGAACAAAACTTCTTGTTTTCTTACAACTTATTTATCATCTATCACTCTAAACTGGTCTTAAGAGATGATATGGTACCACTATAACCTCTTCCTCTAGCTTTACCTTATTTAACCACAGTGATTTTTTGGAAGTATTTTGTGTATTCTTGTTTTTTCCTATAAGAATTTTTTGAAGGAACTTTGACTTTCATCAGAGAAAAAGATAGACTCTAGTTTGGTTTTTAGAATGTTGTATTTCATGATGGTGACCATGATTATGAAACACAGCTGCCCAGAGAGGAGGCAGCAACCAGACAATGTACTGAAGGAACGTGACACTTTTTCAGTGGTATTGCACCTTTTAATTGAGTGGTAGACATACTCTGACTTCCTAATTCTACAAGCCTTAAGCCAAAATGAAGAAAGTCAAGTATTTAATAAAACATGGCTTTCCTTAAAAGATTAGTTTTTACTGTTTCCTAACAACTTAAAATGCAACTTAGAATGAACCCTCTAGTTATTGAATTGTTTCTGAAGGCCTAGTAAAACAAAGTAATGAGCAGGAAGACAAAGGAATAGATGCTCAACCTTCTGTCCACTCCACCCTGTGGATCTGTTGGACATTTCTTAATGAATGTTCTGTTGAAGAACTCATCAAGTAAAATATCGAGCTTGCTTTTTCTTCCTTCCCTCCATTCCTTCCTTTCTTTTGTTCTTTTGTCATTTACTGAATGTATGTGTCATTCAATCCTACTTCCAGAGATGAAGACCTGTGAACCAATTAGGAACTTGGCATTTATGTGGAAAGAAAGAGGGGAGCCACTATTATGAAGCAGTTTGATAAATGCAGTGTTAGTGATAATGCATATTGGAAGAGTCGACTACTCAGTCTGGGCTCAGTGGTGTGATGAGAAGGAGGCAAGAAGGTTAGAAAAAGGCTATTTGGAGGAAGGGGGTTATCAGCTGATACTTGGGAATATAGGTTATTATAGGAAATACAACAAAGTGGAAAAAAAGAACAAAGAGAAGGGGCAAAGACACAGTACAAATGTGAGAAAACAGAAGAGAATACTCAGGCACCTGCAAATAGTTTGGTGTCTCTGGACTTCGAGCTTGCATGATAATTAAGCAGGGATCAATGGGGCTGTGGCAGACAGGACCCAGCGTCGGAGAAATGGGCAGGGCCAGATGTAAAAGGGCTTTGTACTGGTCAAAATACATTTTTGAGCACAGATGGATTGCTAGGCATTGGCAATACGCAAATAAATTAGAGAAGGTCCCTGCCATAAATGAACCCCAAAGTTCATAGACTAGGAAGATATGACAACAAATAAGGGATTTGCAATAACTTCAATACTGACAAGTACTTGGATATTATTCAATGACTGGGAGCATGTGGAGAGTTTTAAGTGTCAGCAGAATGTGATTACCTTGTGTTTGTGTTTTACAGCATTGTACGAATGAAATGGAAGGTTGTGAAGCCAAAGATTAAGACGTCACTTAGGAGATTCTACTACACTGATCCGGGGGAGATTCGAAGAAACCGTCAGTGGGGACCGGCGAGTGGTGAAAGAGGTGTGCTGCAGCTTCTATTGAGTGACTGAGTGTCATTAGCCAACAGAAGGGGACACAGAGTTAACTGTTTTATTCCTCTAAGTCTTTTATTCAGCCCCCTTTTATTCCTTTCCTTTCTCAGGTGATCTGCCTTCACTGAGGCTCTGGAACTTGATCATCATCTGTAATTTTTTGCTCTCTCTCATCACCAAGTTGCAGCAATTTCATCCTCGAAATGACACTTGAATCCATCACTTCCTTTCTATTTCAGTCATCACAATTCTGGGTCAGGCTCCCATTATCTCTGACTTAGATGACTGCAAAAGCTTTTTAACCAGTCTTTCTCTCTCCAGTCTTTTCTCACTGCTTTTGGAGTTTTCTAGACTGTATGTGTATCTGATCATATCACGGTCCCGCTCAAAAACTTCAAACTCATTATTGCTTATAAGAACCACCTGCCATGATGGGATGTAGACAACACATGGGGTGGTGCAAAGGACTGGTTTGAATGGTGGAAGCTTTGGATTCACTTATGGCCAGGTCTAGTTATCCTTGTGATCGTACGAGTTTCTCTAGCGACTTCTTGCTTCTTCAACTATAAAACAGTAGAGTATAAATAGATGTTCTTACAGGTCCTCTCCAGTTGTAGGTATCTCAGTGGCCACATTTCCACTTTTCTAGCCTCCTACTTTACCGGTCAGTCTTGACTTCCAGCAGTATAACTGTGGTACCATAAACACATTCTGCGCTCTCTTGTGTGTCATGGCTTCACAATCACATTTGTTTAACAAGTGCTTCCTTTCCTACCTGTCACTGATTTCCCCTGTTGAAATCTTACTCATCTCTCAAGACCCACATCAGATTCAGCCTTCTCCACCAGTCCTCTCATGATCTCTTCCGTTGAAATAAATCATTCCCTTGTAGATGCTCTCGGAGCATTTTCTTTATAAATCTTTGGTGGTTTTCTGCAGTTGTCCAAGTAGCTATTTCTTTCTTGCCAGTGTACTTTAAAATCCTTAAGGGGGAGGGTGCATGTGTATTCTTATTTATATGTCTCCATCTTGACACTTAACACCTGGCAAGATCTCAGTTGATAAATGTTGCTTAACTGAATGGACATAATAAACACGCTATTCATAAAGGAGTGTTGTATTTCAGCGTGGTCACTTTGGGGGCCCTCATTCATCAGACCTGACTGATGGATTTCTATATGAATTCTGGAAGTTTTCGAAAAATCACATTTGGCATCAAGGGACAAATACTTAGAGAGTGGATGTATTCTAATTTTTAAATTAGATTCCAAAGTAAAACACCAAAAAGTCTAGCACAGTAGAAGAATGCTTGGATTGAGTGTCGCCTCTTAGAGTAACACTAATGCATTAAAACCATCTTGGTTGCATGGTCTTTGCACTGCTTTACGGAATCACTAACAATATATTTATTAGTACTCTATAACCCTCCAAAGATGATTCAATAACTTTCTCTCTCTCTTTTTTTTTTAAACCTTTTCACTGAAATGACTTATCCTCATTTGGACTGAAAATTTCTTGGTCATTACACTCTGCATAAACTCTTATTTTAATGGTGAAGATTCTGACCATGTTGATGATTCTTTACCCTAAATACCCATCAAACTGGAGTTAGAATACAAAGCTCTAATTGTCTTTGTAAGCAGAGAGGAGTGATTAATTGCTGCCTATTCAAAAAGTCTGTTAATGGAAAGAAAAGAAACCAGTCCGGTGTGGGATCACATCCTCCTTTTCTCAACCAGAAATGCTCCTCGGGCGCTTGTCTGTTTTAGGCTGTTCAGATGTGGAGATAAAAACTTCAGCTAATTGTATCTTTAGAATGGGATAAACACTTAGGCCTTTCTCTGAGTTTCAGCAGAGAAGTTCAGTGTCATTGATGATGCTTGCCATCTGAAATTGTACTTTCACAATCAGAGTAATTTTCCATTTAGGAGCCTCCTGCAGCAGCTGAACCCTGGCGGGATGCTGTAGTCCTTGTGCTTGATAACTTCATGGCCTTTGCAGCACTGGGGGTGAGGAAGAGGGTAGAGAAAATTTTCTTATATCTTAGCAACTAATTGATTTAGTAGGATTCATGACATTCATCAGACATATTACTTGTGTTGTCTTGTCCTAAATCCATCTCAGACCACTGTGACATGGAAATGCAGTTTCTTCCTAGAGCTACTTAAGTAATCCCACCAGTGTCTAATAATGTTCACTATTCAGTCTGTTTTCCCAGCATGCTAAATCTTCAATTTTGTGACCTGATTTGAGTGAATGACACGCATTTTGGGGGAAGAAGGGCTGATGTGTGGATTTTAAAAAAGGAGAAAAGGAAAGAAAAGGAAATTTCAGAAAGAGATTTCATTTTAAAATGGGAGAAATGATGCAGTACCAAGATTTCGATATTCAAACCAGCCAAAATAAACTGTGCTGTACAGTGTTTGACATGCACTATGTCATTTAATGAGGCATAGTTATCCAAGTTATTTGAACTGCTTAAAAATCATTGTTAGCATCTGGTGAGAGTCTGCCAAGTTTTACAGCTAATCTTTACACACACGGGGCTGCATATCGCTTATAAGACAGAATAGATATACTTGCGCATTTTGCCATGTGGACTTCCTTTTCCCGTTTTCCCATAAATTTTAAACCAAATTCTCCGTGGTCACTGCCCGATTCAGGGAATAGTACTTTGTGCCAAGGTCCCTTCTGCTTATGGTCCTATAGTTAAATATTGGAAAAGGGGTATGTAAGTACCTAAGACACCTGGCTTGAGGTAGAATTAAGTAAATGGTCTGTGGGTAAGAAAAATAAAAAAGGGGATGAGATTTATCCAGTGTGATGAGGAGGGGTTACAGGGCTTCTAGGCACAAACGTTCCTGCATCAGACATTAGTTATCCGTGGTACATATAATCATCCTGGCTACACTGGTGGGTAGGGTAAGATCTTGGAGTGTAGGTAGGATAAAATATTCAAGGTGTAGTAAGGCTCATACAGGAGGCTGTGTTGAATGATTTATTCACCTGGAAAACACATTTTTAAGTTGATTTTTAATAGTCCTGTTGGGGGTGGGTGTTGCCACATTAATTTCAAGATATAAATTTATCTGAGTAGTCTAATCTATGTAAGAATCTTAGTTTTCTTTCCTATATAAATGTTGTCCAAATTTTTCACCACATTGCCAAACCAATTTCCTCTTTCCTGGAGCATGTAAAATGGTTTTCTAGTGGTTCCCACAAGTGGAGTTTGTTTGAAAACATCATTCTTTTGTCCTGTTGGCTGGCCTTAATTATTCTTTATTCTCCTCTGGGGGATCAGAAGATTTGGCTGCTTTTTCTCCTTGAGGGTAAAGCAGGAACTTGCAAATGCCCAGGAAAATAAATGTGTTTCTGACTAGGTGCCCAGTAGAATAATGTAGCTAAAATTATTGTTTTTTTATGATTATTAATACTGAATTATGCTGGTAAAATGGCCTAAGATCCTATGATGAGAAGAGCTGTATAAATATGAAATCACAGTGTTTAACAACAGCTGCATCCTCAAAGGATATTGGAAATCCACTTATCTAGATTTAAATATGAGAAAGAGCATGAAATGTGTTAGCTTTTGAGATAGGGATGTGGATAAATTTTCGGGTTCATATATAGTGATTATCTGAAGTCTATTCTGATTTATCCAGCTGGCTCTTCACTACTGGATTGATAGATTTTAATACACTGCATTTCTTTCATGTTTCAGCTACCGTATGACTCTTGCCATTAGGTAGTATGACACACGGCGTGCTCTGGTAACTGCTGACCTTCAGTAATCAGGGAGCATCATCTTGGCTCTAACAAAATAGAATACCAGTGGCAGGCTTACTAGATTTGCTACATTTAAATCAAAGATTTTTAAAACACTTCATTAGGAAAGGTTTCTTCCATCTTTCCTTTTTCTTAAAAACTGTTTAGGGTAAAAAGGTATAGGGCTAAGCCACAGACCCCACAGGGAAGGCCAGTGCTAGGAAAAGCCTATTAGCAGGCTGGGGGTCCATGCCTGAGAGTGTTTCTTTTTTGTCCAATTCCTCTGGACTCTCAGTGACACTACCTTCTAGTGGTTGTCACATCTAATCTTGTGTAATGATTCTCTTCCCATTCCCTAAACCATCACTTGCAATTGTAGGGACATAGGGAATTATGGAGTGCTTGGGACGAAGCAGGGAGGGAATAAATTAGGTGACTTTTGCCTTATTTCAGCTTTGCATGTATCTTTCTAAAGCCTATGTTGGTGACATAGGAACCCTAGAATAGGTAATTTGGGAGAAGAGGCTTTAAAACTTTCCCACTGTTTCTGAGGCATATTTATTTGGGTCTTGCTACTTTAAGACATACCCAGTTTAGTTATTCATACATCTCTATTAATTCTAAAAATTCCTGTGGGGTAGTGTTGTCAAATATAGCAAACAAACATACAATAAATAAAAATATTGCATGGGACATACTTATACTAAAAAAAAATTATAGCGCATCTAAAATCCAAATTTCATTGGCCATTCTATATTTTGTCTAGCTACGCTATCTAGGAGACATTCTGGAGTTTACTATCATCCCCCAGTTTCCTCAGGTTGGTCTTGATGTGTTAACACTCGGAAAACATTTTAGTAACCAAAGGAAAGCAGATAGATGGGGGCAGGAGTCAGAATTCATTTGTGTCACTGGCTATAGGTCTCTCAATATTCTCTGCTTCCAGAATTGTTTTTGGTAAATATTTCATATACTCTATTGAGCAGAACAGATGTACATAGTTGGGGTTTTCTTTAGAACTCTCCTGAAGCCTCCTCAATGATTTCACTTTCTATGGACACTTTCTATGGACACTGGAGAGGGAGGTGGAGACCCAAGGGGGAGCCTTGGCTCTGTGGCCTTTGTGGTCTCAGCAGCCTAGAAGCCTTGCTGACAGAAGTTAAGAAGGGACAGAAAGCTCGGGACATCCACTAATCCACAGGCCACAGCAGCAGGGTTTAGGAGAACAGTTGTGCCATAGGGCTAAGACTGTCCTTCTGCAATATCCATGTTTCCATCATTAGGAATCTAGAACTCTTCAAAGTCCTGAAGAAGAGCTCATTCACCTGAATAAGAAGGAATCTACTCCTAAAGAAAGAGAGAACTCAGGACCCATTGAAGACTCAGCTCAGCATGCCCTTTACTCATTGCTTGGCTTTCCTTTGATGGCATTACTTCCCCTGGAGGCCCCTCAATATGGCAGTTTTCTCTCTTATATGCCTTGTGGAAAGGGACAGGCGGTGGGTTAGGCCATTTGCTTGCTCCTTCTGATCACTTCTAGATCATTCTTTCTCTCCTCCTCCCTTAAAAATACTCACCTTTTACCCCCATGTCATCAGAGTACAGTATCACCTGTACACCTTTTGTTACAACCACCCACTGCCATCCTCCTTTTGAGTAGGGTCCCTCACCTCTTGAAGATTTTAGCTTAGTGCTCCTTTCACCAATGCCACTCCTGTCGCATTCTTGGTGCTTTCAAATCCAGGTATATGATCTCTCCAGAACTCTGTACTCTGTTTCTTTGCCTCACTGGACCTCAGTCAACCACTCCTCTGGCTATAATCTGATCTTTTCATGACCCATACACATCTGTTACATCAATTTCAGACATCCCATAAACTCCTTACCACCCTAACCCTATCTCCCCAGTTTACTCCCTCAGTTACAGGTTTCCCCATGACCTGAAAGTACAGCATTCCTATGAAATCTTTCCTAAGCCAAATTGCATAAAACAAAGAAGCAATTGCCATTCATTTATCTGGCAATGTTTTTGAGTATTGAAAGACCCAACAAAAAAGTAAAAACCCTCCTTGGCTTTTCTGATCCCTTAGGACACATCTTGCTAACAGATGCCCAAAATAAATCGAAAAGCACAGATACTCACAGACACAGTTCAAAGCTATGGTGGCTAGAGGCTGAGATGCTGAGTGTAGCTCACGGGAAAGGAGCGTGGTGATGCCCCTCTTGCTGCTCGATGTTATGTGCTGCCTCCGTAGCTGCTCACTGCAAAACCACAGTTTCCATTTTCTTCATAAAAGCAAAAATCCTTTGGATTCCTTTCAATTGGCGACACTGGTGTTAATGTTGGTCTTTGGTAAGAGTGATGTTGAGTAATGCGAACTTTCAGAAAGCAAGGGATACCTGTATCTCAACTGCAGCAATCTTTTAAACCTCCCCACACCCTAATGTTCCTACTACCTTTTCAATATCCCTAAATCCCAAACCTTGTCTCCTAGTCCCTTGTCCAGTTTAAAATATAGGGCCCATCATTATACTCACTCCCTTGCATACTCTCAACTCCTTTGCCCACTCTCCCTTTGTGATACTAGGCTAAATCATACTGGGCTATATCACAACCTTGGTTAAAACAAGCTCTCTGGGGGCGCCTGGGTGGCTCAGTTGTTGAGCAGCTGCCTTCGACTCAGGTCATCATCCTGGAGTCCTGGGATCGAGTCCCACATCAGGCTCCCAGCTCCACAGGGAGTCTTCTTCTCCCTCTGTCCCTCTCCTCTCTCATGCTCTCTCTCACTGTCTCTCTCTCAAATAAATAAATAAAATCTTTAAAAACAAAACAAAACAAAAAAAAAAAAAACCAAGCTCTCTGAGTACTTCTGTGATTGAACTGAGGCTGATACAAGTGGGACAAAATGCACAATCACTGATGACTGGTTTCCCTGATCATTACTGTTGAGGCAGACCTTAATGCTACCAGCCATCCTACCAATCTACTCATTGTCACAGGCTCCTAGATTAGCCCCGGGTACTTCTTCCTCTCAGTCCTCCTAGCTCCTTCCTTCCTCTCTCTCACCTAACAACCCTGTTTTCTGCCTCCCTGAATATAAAAGCCAGCAGAAGAAACTTCCACATGCTCTGATAGCCTGTTTTCATCTTAACCTGTATGCTTTACCCTCTTTTTTTTGATTATCAATAAGCATGATATTCCTGGTGAAAGCCAAATACGCCTTGAATGATTAGATCTCATCCTTTCTTCCTTATTCAGAGACATTTTGACAACTCGCCCTTTTCTTTTTTAGCTCACCTGTCCCCCTCTGTTGGATTATTCTAATTAGCTTGTAATTGTGTCGTTATTTTCCCAATTAAAAAAAATATCCTCATGACTTTAGTTTCTCCTCTGGATATTATCCCATTTTTCCTCCAGAGAGTTATCTATGCTTACTGACTTGCTGTTTCTAATTACTCCCTTCTTTTCTTAACCTACTCAAATCATCTTTTAACTCCCACTATCCCACCGAAACTGGTCTTATCAGAGACACCTATGATTTCCTTATTGCTTAATCTAAAGATTATATCTCAGCTTGCTGGAGTTTTCAGAAGCATTTGATATAAATTCCCTCTCTGTCCTTGAAATATTTTCTCCATTTGTCTTCCAAGACACTACATTTACCTAGCTTTCCTTCTACTTTTCTAGGTACTGCATTACTAGGTTCTTCATCTTTTCAATGTCTACATGTTGGAATGTGCCAGGGCTTACTCCTTAACCTTTTTCTCCTTTCCATTCATTTTCCCCATTTCCCAGAGGATGTCAACATGATTCATGATTTTTTAAGTTTTTAATTTTTTTCTTAATTTTTAAAAAGATTCTATTTAGTTATTTGTCAGAGAGAGAGATAGAGAGAGAGCCCACTAGCAGTAGAGAACAGCAAGCAGAGGGAAAAGTGGGCTCCCCACTGAGCAAGGAGTGCAATGTAGGGACTTTATCATCAGACTTGGGATCATGACCTGAGCAGAAGGCAGTTGCTAAACTAACTGAGCCACCCAGGGGGTCCTTCATGATTTTTTTTTTCTTTTTTTAAGATTCAGAGAGAGAGAATGATCAGGAGGAGAAGCAGAGGGGGAGGGAAAGAGAGAATACCAAGTAGCCTCCCCATCCAACACAGCCCACACAGGGCTTAATTCCATGACCCTGAGATCAAGGCCTGAGCTGAAATTAAAATTCAGTCCCAGACGGAGTCACCCAGGAGCTCCACTGATTCATGATTTTAAATATAATCTACATGTTTATGATGTCTATAGTTATGCCTCCCGCCTGACCCCCTGCTCTGAATTTAAGTATTTAAATGCATCTTAATATATGCCATATGCACAATGCTTACCTGATGTTCTGTGGGGATGTCTAATAGATATAAGATGCTTAACATTTCCCAAATCCATGTGCTGAGATATCCCCCAACCTCCAAATCTGTTCTTATAGTTGTTTTCCTATCTTTTTTAATGGAAAATTAATCTACCTACTTGTTCTAGCCCAAGTCTTTGTGTTATCCTTGACCCGTCTTATTTTCTGGCATTCTACGTAAGATTTATCACAAATTCTATTGATTTTACCTTCAAAATATTTCCTAAATTTATCCCATTCTTACCTCTCCTGCTACAACACTCGAATCACATTCCTGAATAATGCAGTAGACTTCTAACTGATTTTCTTATACCTGCTCTTGCCCTTTTTGGTTTATTTTCAACCAAGGAGATAGAGATGTTGCTAAGTGTAACTTAGTTCCTAACACTCTCTGCCCACATGGTTCTCCATCTTTTACCAGGCGCTGTATTAATGTCCATGGTGTCTCACTGCCTTTACTTTCTACCACCATTGTCCTCATTCATTCCAGTCTGACCTCACACGCTTCTCTGTTGTTGCTCGAAAACGCATTGACAGGGTTCCACCTTAGGGCGTTTGCACTTGCTGTTCCTTTATCTGGAATGGTCTTCTGACAAATATCCACAGGGCTAGCTCTTCTGCTTCACTCAGGTTTTCACTCAAAAATCATCTTCTCAGTTAAGGGCTTTTCTGCTCACTTTATCTAAATTTCGTCTCCATGCCTCTGTCCCAACACTTCTTTCCTTCTTTATCAAATTTGTATTTTTTTAGACTATCTAATAATTCCATAAATTTCTTAGTTACCTTTGTTTACTGTCTGTCTTCCCTGCTAGAATCTAAGCCCAATACAGGCAAGAACATTAGTCAATTTTACCCTCTGCTACATATCCTCAGTCTTGGCACAAAGGAGATACTCCAATATTTATTGAATAAACAAGTGAAAATATGAGCACTCATGGAAGATGTTCCTGAATCTGTGAAGCATATAAAATGAGCAACATTGTTGGTTTTATTCACTTTATTCTTTACTGTTTTATGGATGCACACATGCTTGTTCAGAAGACTTGGAAAACAGCCCTAGAGAAATGTGTGTATTAGGGATCATTGCTTAGGATATGAGACTGTTTTAAAAGAATGAGGGTTGTTTTGTGGAGTAAGTAGCATTCCAAGGGCTAAAACTATCAGAAAGAGAAGGCAGGCCATTTTAAATGTGGTAGAGCATTTAAATGAAGTGGCAGAGGAAGCGGGGAGGTTTGTGAATAAAATGACCAACTTGCTTAGCTATAGTAAATCATCTTTCATATTGAAAGGGACCAAGAATCAGAGGTTGCAAGCACTTGAGAAGAAATAAGGCTTGATTTCTCATTTTTCAAAAGGAGATATTAATACTGGCCTACCCTGACTTCTGTAGTGAGCTTCTGTTATTATCAAATGATATGGTTATAGAAATACACTGTAGCTTCTGAAATGCTACACAAATACAAGGGATTATTTTAGGGTGCCACCGTCCAAGAAATGATCCAGTAGGGAGTGTGAAGCAATCAAACAGTCAACAGAATGAAAATCCCAATTTATCTAGAGGCTATTGTTGGCTATTAGGGAGAGGTAGAATGTGGTTAAACCAGCGTGGTCTGATGGATTATTGTGGTCTACGGTGCGTAAGAGGTTAAGGCAACTGATTTGAAATCTAATGGAATTTCTGTGTGCGGTGTGGAGTCTGCTCCCAGTAACTCCGCAGGGCTATAATGTGATTTGAAGTGGAGGAGGGATTGAAGGCATAAAGCAGGTTTCAGGAATCTGCGTGCAAAGTAAACAGCATCTGGCCAATCACTTTGGTGGGTATGAATTCCAGAGAAGGGATCACCAGAGAGTTCATGATAAATGCCTTGGTAATGTTACATGAAAGACAAAAGATGGTAGGGCAACACGGAACAAAACAAAAGGTCACGGGCTTAGAGGTTGAGCGGACCTTGGGTTTGGCTAGTAGGAGTGAGAAATCCTGGTAAAGCCACAGAAAATGTGGCAAATCAAAATACTCTGATTATGCCCACACCCGGCTCTTACTACCTTTGTAGTTACGAAGTTTTTCCTCATTTCCTACCTTGCTGCAGCAATTTAAGCCTGTCTCCTCTTTTATAGTGGTCATAAAATTATTCAGCCTCCTTTTAAAATACAGCTCCTGCATTTGACTCTCTGATCTCCTGCAGCACTGAATTCCACTGTATGCAGAAGTATTTCATTTTATTGGTTTTTAAATTTTCTTGCTGCGCCATTCATATGAGTACTTATTCTCATATTGTGCGATGGCATTTTAAGCTTGGAATTGATAACTTTGTCCCCCCTGTACTTTTCCTAATCTTAAGTGGTGCAATTAAGTTCCTTTCTAACTATGCTCATTATCAGGCTGGAGAAACCAGGTTTTTATAATCTTTCATTGCATGTCAGTCCTGCCAGACACCTCACCTCCCTCACGGGCCTAATCTGGACCTTTCCGCTAAGCACACTGTGCCCTACCCTGTAATCACCACCAGGTAGCAATTGTGAAATACTCTGAAAATTGTGAGGTCATTACCTGACAAAATCTTACATTTAGGTAATGCTTTTATCCCTGAAGATAACCTGTTGTTCTTTGCCAACAATACCAATGCTGCAGACAGCATCAGTGCAGGTCAAAAATGGGCATCAGAAACGCACATGTCAGTATGTGTCTGTGTGCACCTCCTTGAAGGGGTGTGCTCCATTTTTTGCTCACCTGCCAGGGAGGGGATATGAGGATGGATGGAACAGTCTTGTGGGTCTTGTGGAAAAGAACCATGTTTGCTGTCGCTGCAGGCTGGTCGTTTTGGGTGGCCGACCAAAAGCCAAATAATAAAGGCAAATAAAATAAAACAGAACATTGAGCAGTTGCTCGAGGCAAAGAAAAGTGTCAGTCTAGGCTTTTGTCATGGCTGAGCTGTGAACATCAGTGCATGGGAGAGGCCTAGACTGGCACTAGGATGATGCTGTGTCATTTGAAGCAGGCAAAGTGCAGATGCTGGTTCTTATTAAATATCTGCAGGTTTTAGTAGTTTTGTGTACCTTCCTCTTAAGAAAAAGAAAACAGTCCTTCCGAAGGGTTTCACAATTTTCTGTTCACCTGATTTGAAGCTCTTTGACATGTCCGTGTAGCTCCTACCTCGGGGAGGATTTAACCAACTCTATTATGAACCTGCCTAGGGAAGATAGGGGACTTGTATTTTTGAGGACAATAACAAAATTGCTTTGAGGATCTTTAATGTCAACTTTTTCAGAGATCATGCAGGCCCAGGCTTTTCCGAAGCTCAAATAATAACGTGATGCAAAGAAGCATCTGCCGGTCTCAGATGTTCTAAGGTCCAGAAATGAAGATGAACTGGATGGAAGTCACACACATATCCTGTGCTAGACTCTGAAATGCAGAGCCAGGATGAGGGTGATACCCCTGAGACCATTTTATTTATCCTCAAACACTATTGTCTTGGGTGCCAAATTTGGGAAGGAGCTAATAAACTCAGCACTTGAGAGAAATAATATTCCAATGCAATATTTAAATCAAAAATAGTATAAAAAAATCCACAATGAACAAACCGTCAAAATTTTAAGTAAAGACAATCTAGAACAATTGATTTTTTTCCTTGTTACTCAGGCTTCAGTGTAGGTTGGATGATACCATTGCAATGGTGCAGACCTCCCCATCCCTCAACTACTGGGACATGCTAACACCTAACTGTGCTCAGCTGTGTAAGACTTACTCCCTGACATGTTTCTTAGGAATATCTCAGGTTTGGTATCTGTGTTTCCAAAAAAATGTTGAATGCTGGAGTTTTACTCATGTTTCCTTGAGCATTACCTTCCTATTTGTATCATTGAAGACATTGCTCAGTGCATTGAAAATGGTACTATTTTGTAGTGCTTATTCTCAAGTTCAGATCATTAATATGTAGAGTGGTGATGCTTTTGAGTATGTTTTTTAAATATACATATTTTTTAAGCACACTGGCCCAAAGAAGAAGAAGAAAGAAGAATATAGGATTTTTATGGAATTTTTAGAGAATCAAAATTACTTAAAATGAACAAATATATAGGACTTGAGAATTAAAGGCCACTTTGGTTCCTGATGTGACTTTGTACTGATATACTATGGAAAAAGCTCAGAATATCATTTCTGGGGTAGCCTCAGCAGTCACTCCTTTTCTACTTAAGGCTCAACCTAAATTGGTAACAGTCACAACAGGACAGGAGGAGGCTTAAAGTGACTGTCCTATTAGTTTAGCTCAATTGCAGAGTTGGGCTCTGCTGAGAGGCCAAAAATGGGTCTTCCTCTTTCATTCCCACTTTCTTGAATTAATCTACCCACTTCCAAAAGGGTACAGGATGGGGGAGACTGACTGACTTTATTCTTTCTTGGGTTTTCAGGCAGTCAGAGCCAAGAAACTGAGCCATGAATGAATAGAGCCACCCCCATGTTAACTCCACCCAATAGATAAATGTGGCTGGTGCAAATGAGGTTCTTACCAGATTAGTCCCTAGGAGAGAGAGAGCATAAAAGAATAGGCTTATAGATGTATTTCCATCGAAGACAGAGATATTGGTGAAAAGGTTAATTTTGTAAGCCTGACTTCTTTTCCTAAGCAACAGCCATGTACTAGCTTGAGACCACTATCCAAATAAGCCATTATCAACAATTTCAAGGGTCATGGTTATTAGCACACCACAGAAAAGATTAGGTTCAGCTCTTAAAGGTAAAACAAAGCAGAAAGGAAGAAAACTTAACAGTAGTTTAGACAAGATGAAAATATGTTTATTTTTACAGAAAAGTCTGGAGATGGATTGTTCACGAGTGCTGTGGTGCCAGGGCTCAGATCTCTTTTGTCTTGTTCTACCATTTGTGTCTTCCATTCTCTCTCTCTCTCTCTTTTTTTTCTTATTTTAAGATTTTTAAAATTTATTTGACAGAAATCACAAGTAGGTAGAGAGAGGGAGAAGCAGAGAGCCTGATGCAGGGTTCCATCCCAGGACCCTGAGATCATGACCTGAGCCGAAGGCAGAGGCTTAACCCTTTGAGCCACCCAGGCGCCCCTGTGTCTTCCATTCTTAAGGTCACCTTATGGTACAGTCCAGCTTCTGTTACCAAACTGGCTTCCCGGATAACATTAAGAAGAAACAGAGTAAAGCAGGGTAAGAGGTGGACGTTAGCTGACTCTTTAAAAAAGCATTTAAAAAACTGTCATTTGACTTGTGCTTATAGCCCAGTGTGTAAATTTAGGCCCGTGGTGACATGTAGCTGCAAGGGAGGCTAAAAAGTTGAAGTATTCTGGGTGAGCAGGCACCCAGGAATATTTGGAAGAAGGAAATATTAAGGCAGAAGAAGAAAATACTCTTTGGGGTACAGCGAGCTGTCTTTATATGAGAAATATTAGAACTTTGAAACATGGAATTTATTATGGCAACAGCTCCCAAGTCTTTCCTTGTTGAAGACTGAATCACCACTGGAAGGGCTGGATTCTCAAGGACAGCTGCCCAATTATTCAAACATTAGGTGGTTGAAATAGTAAATGCATCAGTTCTTGTGTCCTGTTTCTTAATCTTTTTTCTTTGATAAACCTGTTTTGTTATGTGACTGCTTTATTAGCACATGATGATTCATAAATTCTTATTTCCTTTATATTTCTTCTTTTTTTTTTTTTTTTTTAAGATTTTTATTTATTTGACAGAAAGAGAGAGAGTACAAACAAGGAGAGGAGCAGAGGGAGAGAGAGAAGGAGGTTCTCTGAGCAGGGAGCCTGGGATCATGCTTTGAGCTGAAGCCGGATGCTTGGACTGAGCCACCCAGGGGTCCCTAGCTTCCTTTGTATTTCTTAATGATCATCTGTTAGAGTGTTTTGTCTTTGCTTCCTTTAACTTTGTTTCTCTAGATAAAATTAAGTGTGAACTTGTTTAATACTGCATTCTAGTTTACTATAATTTATGGTTGAACGAACCTCAACTACTTCTTACTTTGCAGATTACTTGAATAGATTGCAAAGCAATGTATAAAACTACCCCATGAAATCAAAACAAGGCGTGGATGTAAATGCATTCATATGTGAAACATGAAGGGTTACTGCTTGGTATTCAAAGACAATGCATAAAACTTTACTCAATATCTACTTTAAGGTAACATCAGGCTTAAGTTATTAATGCTTTAGCATGAACATTTAAAGATTAACATGAACAATACATTTGTTCCTACCAAAAGCAATAAATATTAAGTTTAGGGCTCTTTGCAATTGTTAGCTTTAGTAAGTTAATTTATAGGTCTCACACTTTTTCTTTTCTTTTCTTTTTTTTTTAATATTTTATTTATTTATTTATTTGGGAAAGAGAAAGCAGGGGCAGGAGGAGGAACAGAGTGGGGAGCAAAGTGGGGAGAGGGAGGGGAAAGAATCTCCAGAAGACTCCACACTGAGTCCCGTATGGGGATCACCAACGCAGGGCTGGACCATGAGATCATGGCCTGAGGTCATGATCTGAGCCAAAACCAAGAGTCAGAGGCTTAACTGACTGAGCCACCCAGGTGCCACTAGTTCTCACATTTCTTGAGGGATCCAAATTCATGTTAAGTAGAGTGAGTCATAGGCTGCTAGGCTAGAAACTGGATGAATTCATTTACTGGTGAGGAAACCCAGCCAGATGTCCAGCAGCTGTATCTCAGTTAACGGAGTTTATAATTTTGAGGATTATAGAGTTCTAAGGATGTTTCCATTGAGAATGCATTATACAGCATCATTTTAATTTCATCATGGTCAAAACCTGCATAAGATAATGTCTCTTATAATTTAGAAATAGGAGTCAATTATGTGAGAAGCTGCATAATGTTTTTGATTCTCTAGCTTTTTGCTAGAAGGAATTCTTAAACAGGCAGGTAAATAGAAAATTTGTTTGCTCAGGTAAATAAATGGTAAATTTAGCAGTTTTGGAATGGGGCAATATTAAGATGTGGTGAGAATATTCATTTATTAAATTCTACTGACCTAATAGTAATAACTTTAATGATACCAATTATTAGGGCTGTGGCAGCAAATTTCTCTTCACCACCCTTGGTTTAACTCATTATTTTGGTCATCATATGGCCAGAATCTATCCTGTACTCTTCTGTTCAGTCTATTCCTGCATAATGAATGATAATATATTGGCAGGAGGTAGGAAAATCAAACGAAATCAATTAAGACAACCTCACCTTGTCACAAAACAATATTCTATGTGTTTTCCTCTGGTGGATTTCCAGTTTCAGAAGTCCTAGCACTACTGCCCCTTACAATTTTACTTTACCTGGGTAAAGTCATGAATCTCCATCAAGTCTTTGATCCTCAAGCTGAAACAGCTATTTTTTTTTTTAAATTTAAGTTCTTCTGATAAAGGTAGAAACTGTGCTTATTAAAGTTAGACCTATAGACTATAAATTGTGTCTTGCATTCAAGATTAACAGTGTGAGGCCAGTGAGATTTTTGTCTTCCATAAATAAAAAATTGTCTTGAAATCAGATTTTAAGGATAGTCCAGGAGGCTTAAGCAAGCTCCTTATATATTGTGGATCTTATTAATGTTCCCTCTGGATAATTGCTGCTACATAAGCTAAATTTATCTGCCAATGAGAAAAAACTAAATCAATACAATTGTCCAAAAGAAAGAAAGCATATGATGCTCTTGACTGTGGAATTCATTACCTAAGTTGATAACAAGTAAGTAAATAACACTGAAATACAGCCAACCTTCCCACACACTAGAAAGTAAAGAGAAACAGAATGATTGGGGCAAACTTTGGTGCTTTGTTATTTGTTGCTTTGATTAGTACTAAGCTTGCTATGCTGGTTAAAAGACTTGGAAGCTTAGATTAGCAGCCCACTATTGTTTCCAGTACCTTTGGTTCCAGTTTCCAAATTTACATCTCCTGTTTCTCTTTGTGTTAAATGTTTGTAAACTTTTCTCATCATTAAAAAAATTAGATTGGTTTCAAATATTATAAAATAATATTGATTTGCAACTGTCTTTTACACTTCTGCCCATCTTTTACTATTTGTAAAGTAAATAAGGAATTTATAAAAGCACAGGTGGGGCAGCATGAATTTTTGTTTTCCTTGAGTAAGAAAATCCTTATAATCTGAGAATGCCTCAAGCAGTGTTTATGATAAGTTCTTAGTAAAGGGAGCAACAACAATCCCCACAAAATCTTTCTTAAGGCACTGTGAATATACAGTAAAAAAATGTCTATTCTCTCCTTGTTTGGAAATTTTAAGCAGATCTTTCTCACTGAATATTTTGCCATTGCTTGAGGGGCTGTATAGGACTGTTGTAGTACTTTGGGCTCTCAGGGCGTTTGCTTCTCAAGAAGCATCTTGTCCTGAAGAAATGTTTGGAGATCCATGGCTGTGATATAAAAGGAAGTACTGTACAGTGAAAACACACTTTATGATAACTCGTCAGTTGGCAATACCAGAAAACATTTCTAAAACACGAGCATTCCTATTTTGTTTTATTTATGTTTTAATTTATAATTTTTAACTTTTTTTGCTTTTATTATTATTTTTGGCAGGGGGTTAGTAACCCAACACATTCTTTCAAGCTGTATCATCAGGACTTTTACACAGACACACACAGGTCCAGACATGCATGCGCGCGCGCGCACACACACACGGACTCACATTCACAGACGAAGCTAATTGAAGATACAATCACAGGACTGTAATTTGCTATCTCCTTGCTAGTGTCTGTTAGTGGCCACTTTGCTACAGGCTATCATTTTTATTGCCAGTGGGAGTCAGTGATAGGCATAGAATTATTGCCCGATAATGACACCATTACTGGGTGTCACTACTGTATTTGGACTTGGGGCTATTTGTAACTTGTTTGATTCACGGCACAGAGCTGTAACTGAACAGAATATTCTAAATGTGCACATTTGTTATCCAGATACCATAGATCAGGGTCAGCTGGGAAGCAACAGACAGTACATTCAGGGCTGCTGTAAACTCAAGTTGAATTATGTCTGGGCACCCAACTCAACACCATTCACTCTTGGCATTTTCAGGTGGCACAGCCTCTGCACTGGTAATTTGTGAGTATTCGTGATCAAAAGTAGGTCCAGTAAGGAGGCCATATGGTTTGTCTTTCAAGTCTGATGCATTTGTGAAGGAACAGATGCAAAATTGAGCACACCTGGAATTCAGAGGCAGGAGCCATGACAGAGCAATCTGTTGTATAACACCATATATGCTTGAGGATTTGTGGGGATGAAGTCCCTACAGACAAAACCTGCCTTGATATCACTCACATCTTAATACATAATCTACATTGGCTGTTGGGCATTTATTTTTCATGGTTGGATACACTTACACTCACATTAGTTTTCTGTGACAACTGAATAAATGTGGTAGCAAACAGTTTACTTGAATGAATGAAAAGCGTAAGATGTATCATATGAAAATTCATGCAGTGCTTTAGCTGTATTATTTTGAAGTGTTAGAATGAATGGGGTGTGTGTGGCCTTCACAACATTATGGAACTATATGCCAATGGCTTCTTTTGCATGATTTTTGTGTTCTACTAGTAGTGGGAGCACCTCTGATACAGAGGTAGACAGTGTTGCAGAGTCACATGGGTGTCACATACGAGATTATTGAGGTCAAATATTAATGTATAGAGCTGGAGTCAGAAGAAACTGAACTAAGGCACAGTCTAGTTCTAGTGCATTTGGCAGTTAAAAATCCCTCTTCTTTCTCTATTGCATGTTAATGCAGTAACACTGAATGACAGACAGTCACAGGGATAGTATAGGCATGAACAGATGTAGAAGCTTCATGATGTGAGGATATATAGAAAATGTTCCTTTGGTTAAGATGGTACGTTAACATCTGAGCTGACTCCTCGACGATACATTAACTCATCTTGGAAGAAACTTCAAGACTTTTTTGACTGGAAAAAACAATCAAGCGAAGAAAAAGTGCAAGGAGAGCCACAGGGGTCAAAAGATGTGCTTCTGTATCCAGTAATTGTGTTAGGTAGATTAAGAAGAAATGTCAAGTTTTGACAAGTTTTACGTAGTTTTAAACGAAAATTATGATAAAAGAGAGTGTCATTATTCTTTAACTGATCCTATATTCTAATAGCAGTAATACAAGATGAAAAAAGTAAACCAAGCAATTTTTTTTTAAGTAAAACAGTAAAGGGCTTTTTCCTTTTTTTACTGGGGAAATACAGTTTTAGAAATTTTTTGAAAAATGGGAGGTGTTGGGACACCTGGGTGGCTCAGTCAGTTAAGCATCTGCCCTTAGCTTGGGTCATGATCCCAGGGTCATGGGATCAAGTCCCCCACTGGGCTACTTGCTCAGTGGGGAGCCTGCCTCTCCCTCTCCCCGCTGCCTGTCGCTCTACATGCTTGTGCTCTCACTCTGTCAAATAAATGCATAAAATCTTTTTTAGAAAATGAGGAGATGTTGAGGAAGAACTGTGGGTCAGAGAGACGAATCTACACAGGTCATGAGGTCATGAGGGACCAGACTAGGAGAGAAGAGACTTGGCTGCGGGAGAATTTGCAATCCTCCAATCCAAGTAGGAGGGCAGTCAGTAACAGGAAATACACTGACCACGTGGAGTTAAATTCTTGATAGGAGCTGGTCCCTTGATGAAAAATAACCCATTCCTGGTTGCTTTGATAATAGGACCTTTATAATGGCATTATAAGCAGGAACAAAACATGTAGATTTTTAAGAGGGTGGGGCACTGAATTGCCTCCACTTTGGGAGAGTCTGAGAGTAATTTTGGGAGATTCTTGTCCCACGAGGTATGTAATTAGTGGAAAGAATATTACTTTTATGTAGCTATATTAACGAGAGTACTTGCTCAAGAGGGCTTCCAGGTCCTGCTGATCCATTGCTATCCTAACAAATTTTAACACGCAGTATTTTATATCCAGCCAACCCCCTGGTACTTAATACCACCATGGTGCTTTGGAAGAAAAGCCAAGAAATCAGAAATTCTGGACTGGAAAAGCCAGAAGCTCACACTCTTGGGGTCCTGGGAAGGGTTTGGAAAAATCTAGGTAGTTGCTGCTTGAGTTTCTCCCCATTCCTTGACCTCACAGCCATAAGATCCCCCACACAACTCTGTATCAGCTTAGTTCATGCTCTTTTTTTTTTTTTCATAGTTTTATGCATCTGGAAAATAATTACCAGGACATACATTTTGTTTCACTAGTAACTAGGCCATGTGACATCAATATATTTTGAGCAGCTACACAGAGGATCAGGGTTATTTCAAAACAGTTTTATTCGTGTAATGCCTTTGTCAAACATACAGTATTCAATATGTGCCAGGAGCTATTCTTAACGTTTACCAATATTAACATATTATCATAGATATAATTAGATGGATAATTCCTGGTGGGTTGTGACAGAATTTATTTTGCTTTGGGTAACTCAGATTATTGGAAAAAATTATTATGTGTATGTTGAGAGAGTTTCAGAACGTTAATGTGGAGAAATCAGACCTAAAATCCACATTCATTCAGGGTTCCTTATGTGTGGTCCAAGCTTCTCAAAGAAGTCCACAAATGTGCTTTCAGGACCCTGCACTTATAAGTCTGCCTATAAAAGTCTGCCTACTTATTTTTTTATGGGGGAAAGGGATATATCTTCTCTATTAGATTCCCAAAGGCATCTGTAATGCCCGGTGGTAATGTTGGTTTATGTTGCTTAGCTTCCATCATCCTCTCTTCAAGTTCAGTCTTATGCAAACTGAAGAGGAAAATTAAGATATTTACAGTGTATGCAGATGCAAATTGATGGTGTTGGCTTAGGAGGATTTTAAAGATTTTATTTATTTATTTGACAGGGAAAGAGACAGAGAGAAGGAACACAAGCAGGGGGAGTGGGAGAGGGAGAAGCAGGCCTCCTGCTGAGCAGGGAGCCCGATGTGGGGCTCAATCCTAGGACCCCTGGACCATGACGTAGGCCAAAGTCAGGCGCTTAACCACTGAGCCACCCAGGTGCCCCAGCTTAGAAGGATTTTAATTAAATTTCTTCTAAAAATTCATCAAAGCCAGGAATGGCAAGAAAAAGAAAAAAAAGAGGTAAACTATAAAAACTATCAATAGTGCAATGATAATAGAGAAACAACCCCAAACTAAAAACATGAAGCATAACTCTCAAATCCTTGATGCCTAGCTTGAGACAAGAGTGTTTGCTGGCATCTGACACAAGTCGGACAAACTGGAGAAAAGTGTACATTTTCTCAAAAGTGTCATAGCACCTGGGTTGCTCAGTCTGTTAAGCATCTGAAATCTCTTGATTTCAGCTCAGGTCATGATCTCAGGGTCTTGAGATCAGGCTCCTTGTTGGGCATGAAACCTGCTTAAGATTCTCTCTCTCCCTCTGTCCCCCTCCCTGACACCCATTCTCCCTGTCCAAAAGAAAAAAAAAAAGTGTCACAGTGAATAGAATTGGTAAACAAAACATTCCTGCTATCATGGTATTTACATATTGTGGGAAGACAGAAAATACAGTGCTCAACAAGCACTGGTTACAATAAGTACTCCAAAGAAAATAAAATGAGGGGCACCTGGGTGGCTCAGTGGGTTAAAGCCTCTGCCTTCGGCTTGGGTCATGATCCCAGGGTCCTGGGATTGAGCCCCACATCCGGCTTTCTGCTCAGCAGGGAGCCTGCTTCCTCCTCTCTCTCTCTGCCTGCCTCTCTGCCTACTTGTGATCTCTGTCAAACAAATAAATAAAATATTTTTAAAAAAAGAAAAGAAAAGAAAATGAGGTGATTTCTGTTAAGTATCTGAGGATCTGTGGTCTCTGAGATGGTGATATTTGAACTGAGATCTGACTGACAGAAAGATGACAGCCTGGCAAATATTTGGAGTTTGCCAGAAAGGGGGAAAAGTAAGTAAAAGAAATCCAAGTCAGGGATGATTTTGGCAGGGATAATGTATAATAAGAAGGTTACCATGTCTGGCTTAAGCCAGTGGAAGAAATGGTAGGAAATATAAATGTTAGAAACCATGATGAATACCATTTATTACTGAAATGATTGGATAATTATTATTCAATAATAATAATAATTAAATACCATTTATTTTTATTATTATTTTTACTCTGGAGGTAGAAAGAATTGGTAGCTGACTAATCTCTTCATCTTCCATAGCAGGGTATTTATATGTTTTTAAAGTTAAAACATGTTAAATAGCATAATGATTCCAATCTTAAAAATTTAGCACTGATTTCTTAATATTTTAAATATTAATATCTCTGTGGTAAAGAAAATGTTAAAGTTGTTCAGCATTCCCTTTAGTTGCATTTTTTTTCTTCTTCTGGTTCAAAGGAAATTTAACATTTGTTTGTTAAAAGTAACATTAGTGTGGTTCTAGTTTTGTAACATTATGCTCTATTTCTTTCCTTCCTATTTCCCTCCCTCTCTCTCTCTTTTCCTTCCTTCTTTTCTTCTTTCTTCCTTACTTTTACACAGGTGGGATATGTATAAGATACTTGAAGTGATGTCCATCTGATGGCAATGATGAATATTTTCAGCTTTTTACTTTTTTATTCTTAGTTGTATAATAGGCCAGAAATGGAACTTAATTATGTTATTCATTAATATTTTGTGGGTTTTTGTTGCTATAATTTTTGTTCTTACTTTCTTTGGCCTAAGAGATTGAGTGATTTTGTGTTTGTGTTTCTTTCTCACTTCATTTCTAGCATTTAAACATGTTACCCAAGATCCTTGATTATCTTTTATAAATTGTAGCTTTCTTACTTTTCTCAGAGACACTGCAGTATGAAGAACTTCATCTGGATATTTCCTAGCCTTTCCCATACTCATGAATTTGGATAATTTCTTCTAGCACATCATATTAGATAGAAACTTATTTTTTGCATTGATCTTTAAATCTTTCTACTGGTGAGACCTATAAACTAACACCTATAAACTAACACCTTAATATTCTGTGTAATAATATTCTCAAAACAATGATATGCTTCTCTGTATTTTTAGTAGCTAATTGTATATGCTTATCTGTAAGTTTTGGCATGTTTTAAATTAGTTTTTAACAGGTTTAAAAATGACTCAAGTCTTGTTATACATCCATGCCTGCCTTTTATTATGTATTATTTTTCATCAATTCCTTTTTTGACTTTTTGGATACTTTGGCCTTGTTTTGGCCAATGGTAGAAGTTTAAATGTGTTTCCATTTGTTGAACTGCTTCTGCTTCTAGTTCTTTTTAGAACAGACCTGAATTTGACCTGCATTTGGAGTGTGGTCAAGCACAGAAGAATCTTTTTTTTTTTTTTTTTTTTTTTTTTTTTTTTTTTTTTTATTTTTTTGTAATAATATTCTCAAAACAATTTGTATATCTCTTATCTGAAAAGTTTGGAGTCAATCCCATGTGCATCCAAAACCATAAGATACCATGTTTAACCAAAGAGACACAGAATCTATAGTATTAAAGTTTGAAAGTCAGTGGAAAAAATTATGCTCCTGGATTTAAAAATTGTGAAAATGTCTATCTAGTCTACACATTTAATGCAATTCCTATTTGTACCATCCATCTTTTTCAAGTAAATGGATCCAAGATAAAATTTCCTGGAACCAGAAAAACCTCGAATGCCAAAGGGATATTGTGGTAGCCAACGTTGGTGGCATTTCCGGACTTCAACTATTTTATTCCCAAGTACTTCAAAAACTTTCATTCATATTATAGGGTTATATCATGGTCAACTAATCTTCGACAAAGCAGGAAAGAATGTCCAATGGAAAAATTATGTATTATTTTAGTGGACAGCCACCGCATGGACCATTTCCTTACACCACCACTCAAAAATGAAGGACCTCAATGTACGAAAGGAATCCATCAAAATTGAGGAGAACCTTGCAACCTCTTACTCTGCCGCAGACTTTGGATGCAAAAGGCCAAGGGAAAAAATGAACTACTGGGATTTTCAAGGCCTTGTTTTGCACAGCAAAGGAAACAGTTAACAAAATCAAAAGAAATGAATGGGAGAAGTAAGCCAAACGACATTTAAATGTGTTTCCATTTGCAAACTCAATGAACAAATAATCCAATCAAGAAATGGGCAGAAGACATGAACAGACATTTCTGCAAAGAAGACATCCAGATGGCGAACAGACACATGAAAAAGTGCTCCATATCACTCGGCATCAGGGAAATACAAATCAAAACCACAGAGTCACCTCACACCAGTCAGAATGGCTAAAATCAACAAGTCAGGAAATGACAGATGCTGGCGAGGATGCGGAGAAAGGGGAACCCTCCTACACTGTTGGTGGGAATGCAAGCTGGTGCAGCCACTCTGGAAAAAGCATGGAGGTTCCTGAAATGTTGAAAATAGAACTGCCCTTATGATCCAGCAATTGCACTATTGGGTATTTACCCTAAAGATACAAATGTGTGTCAAAGGGACACATGCACCCGAATGTTTATAGCAGCAACAATAGCCAAACTATGGAAAGAACCTAGATGTCCATCAACAGATGAATGGATCAAGAGACCACAATGGAATACTATGCAGCCATCAAAAGAAATGAAATCTTGCCATTTGCAACAACATGGATGGAACTAGAGCGTATCATGCTTAGCGAAATAAGTCAAGCAGAGAAAGACAACTATCATATGATCTCCCTGATATGAGGAAGTGGTGATGCAACATGGAGGCTTAAGTGGGTAGAAGAATAAATGAAACAAGATGGGATTGGGAGACAAACCATAAGTGACTCTTAATCTCACAAAACAAGCACAGAAGAATCTAAGTGAGACCAGCCAAGATCATGAGGGGCAGTGGGAGAGAGAGAGGATCTCTAGCAGACTCTGTGCTCAGTGCAGAGCCCTATATGGAGCCCAATGTGGGACTTGATCCCCTGACCCTGAGATCATGACTTGAGCCGAAATCAAGAGTCAGATTCTTGACTGACTGAGCCATCAGGTACCCCAACTACTTACCACTTTATAATAAGTCCTTAACTGGGAATTTTGAAAATTACTGCAAATATTGTACAAATAACAATTTTAGGTTGAATAAATGCAAACTTCTGAAAGAAATTTCATTTTTTAAAAAAAGGTCAGGATTATTAGATTCTGGATTTTTTTAAATCCTACCCTCAGTAAATATTTATAAAATATTTGTAAAGCCTTTGTCTGGGTAGCAGCTCAGACAAAGAAATGCCAAGATACTTATTTTTGTGAGTGACCTGTCAGTCAAGATGAGACCACATGACATTTCAGGTCAACCCACAGCCCGTGGAGAACAAAACTTAGGGAGAGGCGCAGCAGAAAGAAAAAATGAATCATGGATTCATTAAATGTAATTTAAGTCTGAACAAAGATAACAAAATTATGCACAGATAAGCACCAGTGACTACAGATAAACCATGTGTATGTGAGGTAGTTAGATACAAGTTTCTGTAGAGAACACCACATATTTTCTGTGCCATTGAGAAATAGAGATTAAACTGAGTAAATATTAATCAGTAACGTCCAAAGTGACTTTTATACTTGATTTCAAAGGTGATAATCGTGTCCGGCATGTGTCCTCGGTGACTTTTACATATCAGTGCTGTTTCTATCAGCCTAGGGGAATTGGTAGGTAAGACAGAATGGCTCTGCCTCCACGGAGTCCACAATGTTTTTGGGGAAACACGAAAACTGCCTTTTAGAATTTTGTTTTTCAATTTTTTTGGAGATAAACGATTCTTTCTCACGTCTAATCAGAACCCTTGCACAGGTTTGCAGCTGCTCTTAATTCTGCCTGGAAAGCGCTTCTTTCTCTTGGCAGTCAACTAGATGCCGGTGCAAACTAGAATTGTTACAAAGCAGTAACATTTCTGTAGTGTACACAGAAACGGGAAGGAGGAGAAGGAGCAGGGCGTGTGAGGAAGAGGGGAGAGAGCATGACATCTCAGAGAGGAAGGAGCGTTGCCTCCCTTGGAAGTGAAAGGATGATGCTAGGGCATGCAGGTGAAGGTGAGAGCAAGAGCCAGATCACCGCCAGCTTGAGGGGAAGTGTACTTCCTGAAAGGGGTAAGGATGTTATTGGAGGAGCAGTGAGAAGCTGAGGAACTTATTTTAAAGGAAAGGGGTATGCATCATTACTTTCCACGTTAAAAATCTTACTTTCCTAAGCGGGGAATAGATTGGGATTGGGAAAGAGAGAAAAGAGGGAGGAATCCAGGTGACAGGTGGTTGGTGACCGGTAGTAAGGTGATGATTATAGAAACAAAAGTGAGAATATTCAAAAGATATTTTAGATCTAGAAAAACAGCACGTGATGATGGATTGGATGTTAGCAGTGACTTAGGGGGGAAACTTAAAGATGACTTCTAGGTTTCTACAAAGTTGAATGACAGTAGTCAAAGGAGATCGCTGGCTAGATTTGCAGACCAGGCTGCCAGCTGCAGACATGCTTAGATGACTGATCAGGAATAACATTGATTTAAAGAAGGGCTTTGATCATAAAAACTGAAGTACAGACAGAGCACAGTGGCAGGTGGGACTCAGAGAAGAGAGAGGCACAGACAGGCAAAAGTCTAGACAGGTCATGTTCAGAGGCTATTCTTAGTCTGGAGACCTGGTCCCACCATCATGTTTCAAAACAGCACTAGGCACCCAGCAAGGGTGGGAAGCAGCATCAAGGGAGTGAAAGAGGTGGCAGAATCAAGCATGGCTGAGAAACAATTACAGTTGCACGAGCTTATATGAATTACTTGAATTACTTAACCTTTCAGAGCCTCCGATTCCTTATTTATAAAACAGGATGAAAATATTTACCTTGTATGTTTGTTATGGAGATTAATTTGAGCAACATTTACAAAATACCTTGCATATAGTAGATGCTAAAAATGGCCTCCCCACTGTGTAAATTAATTCATATCATTGAGAGCTCTCACTCATTCAGCTACATGACTAATCAACCTGACACTAAAGGGCTTGGTTCTCATCCAGCTCCCCTCAAGCTACAGAGTGGGGAGTGGGGAGATAGGAAAGAGAAAGGATGGAACTAAACATTGTGGTATAGTCTAAATCATACTATAGGGTCTAAATCCCACTTCATTATACACCCTATTACATGGTGGTAAATTCTTTAATTTTTATATCTTTGCAGCAACTTTGTGAGAACAGTATTACTTGGTTTCTTTTATAAATAAGGAAACTTGGGCAGAATTTGGGAGATCAGAGCAAGGTTACTAAGCACCTGCCAGAAGAGCCAGGACTGGAACATGCTGAGCTAGATGCTTGTGCATTTCTTCCTCTACAGTGCATGGCTTCTGCAAAAGATGGGTCCCAACACAAGTCCAATTCCCAAAGGAGAAAACTTCTCATGTACACAATAACTACCCCCCCCACCCCACCCCCGGGTTGGACAGGAGGGCTCTATGGGAATGGTTTGGGAAGATTTATATCCTCTTTGAATTTGGAAGAGCTGAGTCATTCAGTCATGGACTTTAGTTATATGTTATTTTAGAAAGAAGAGACTTCTGAGTCCCTGAAAAGTTGTTTGACCCCCTGAGATCATTCAGCTGGTGGCATTTTGGCATTTTTCACTCTTTCAGTTCAATAGTCTTTCAGTGTTTCTCTGATGCCTCAGGCATTTCTCTTCTGACTTTTTTTTTTTTTTTCTAATTTATTCTTTGATTTGATTCAATCCTTACTTGTGACAGCAGGGATTTTTGTCAGTAATATGACTGGTGAAAGACACACTTATATGCACATCTCCCCTTGGAGAGCTAATTGTCATCTTAGTTTTGATATGATCAAACTAGAACTCAATTTTCTTGCCTCAAGTCTGCCCACCTTCCCTATAGTCTTCCTCCTTAACAAATTTCCACTTCAGGACATGAACCTCAGCTATCCTCAATCCCTCCTTCTCTATGGAAATTGGCACTCAGAAGTATGTCATTCCTGTCTTTGAACTGTTACATCCTCCACTGACATTTCCTAGAAACATCTTTTGCCTGGGCTACTCTAGGCAGCCCTACTCTAGCATAACCTCCTAAATACTTCTCCCTTCCTCCTCCCACTCCCCTGTTCCCATTCTCTTGGCCCAGACTGCTCCATTCACAAGGGAAGAGGAAAAATCTGAACAGTGGTTGCCCTCACCCTACTTGATCCGAAGTCTGACATCATGGCCAACTTTTCTCTTATGCCCCCTTCCCTCCCATACACTTGACTACTTTTTAGTTCCTCAAACATGCTGACCAACTGCCATCTCCAGGCTTTTCTACCTGCTGACTTTTCTGTGCAGAATTCTTTTCTTCCAGATAGACAAATGGCTTCTTTCCACACTTTATTGACATTTGTGCTAAAATTTCACCTTGGGGGAGCTTGGGTGGCTCAGTTGTTTGAGCCTCCGACTTGGTTTCAGCTCAGGTCATGATCTCAGGGTGATGAGATCGAGCCTTGCTCAATGCCTAAGACTCTTTCCCTCTTCCTGTGCCCCTCATTCTGCTTGTGCTCTCTCCATCTCTGTCAAATAAATAAATCAATATAATCCTAAAATATCACCTTGTCAGAAAGTCTTTCTTGACAATTCATTATAAGAGGGCAACTCTGTCCCTGTACTTCAGCTCTCTTTCTGCCATAGTGTTGATCACTGCAATACGCAGTATAAATTTGTTTATTGTTTTTCTCACAACACCCTCTATCCTGCTTTGTATGTATGGTCCATGAGGACAGGAGCTTTTGTTCATATTTGCTTATCATTAGAATCATGCTTAGCTTGATTGAGGAATGAATTCAATTCATATTTGCTGAATGAATATGTTGATGTTAATATTTGCGATATAAATTGTCATTCTTGTAGACTGGGTCCAAGTCCTTATGTATATTAATTTTAACTTCTTTTTCTTTGATTGTTCTTGTCCCCCTGACCTCCGGTTTTATTATAATTAACCATAGCTTTGATAAGAAATACTCCCAATTTGGGGGAATAGCAATTTCAACAGTAAAACATTAGCATTGAATGGATAATCTGAACAAGTCATTTCTGGAAAAATATTGTGAAATAAAATACATCTCCTTAGAGCACATTTTTGTCATGTAGAATATTTCCTTATTCCCATGCAACACTAGATTCTGCTGCGTTTATTTGCTTTAGAATTTAATGCTTATTATATTTGGGGAACTAGAACTGAATGAAAATGAAAACCTTTTCTAATGTTATCAAGAGATATCATACCAAGAATTTTTAATCTATTTTGGTAAGTTTTAACATATACTAGAACCAATAATTCCTGCCCTGACTTAATTCCCATTGACCATCGTTTGTGCTGCAAAGATGAAGCTCGGTACTTTAACTCGTCTTTCAGACAAAGTGAGACAGTTGTATTGAATTCCGAAGCATGTGCACTTGAAATTAGAAGTCCACTGTCAGTGAGGAGAACCTGTGGTAGCTGCACCTCGCCTCCTCTTCTGTGATGTGATACAGCTAATCTCAGCTGAACTACTTGAGATGCTTGTTACTGCTGCAATCTCAATGAATTTAGAGTGGTAATCAATTAACAGTAAATAGGTTTCTTTGTCAATTTGGAAGCATCCCAATGAAGGTAAAGAGAACGTGGAATGAGGTGATAAATAATTTATAGCTAGAAAGGATCCTTAATTCCTTCTGCCTACTCATAGGTTCTACATTATTTTTTAGGGGTAACATGAGACCAATAATCAGAGACCTGGGACACAAATTAGTTCTGTTTAAGAAAGAGATTTTTAAACTTAAAGACTTGCCAGTTTTGCTGCTTACACCTGGATTTTATACGAATGATGCAATTGCAAAGGGCCACTTGTCTGTGACCCTCCTGAGGTCTCTTTTTGCCATTTCTCTCGTTATTTTGATTTTTCTCTTGATCTCTCCTCCAGGATTATTTTCCGACTTGCTTGCATCTCATTTTGTACCAGTAAAATGCATATGTTAGTGCATACATGCACGATTGCTGTTTTTAATCCTCCTCCGGTAACTCTTTTTCTATGTCTCTCAGGGTCTCATCTTGGCTAGGCTTTACTTTTATTAGTATCTTGACAGCTTGGAGGTGGTGATTAGGACATTTAGAGCTCTGAGGCTTGGATGCCCAGCATGGATGTAATTCCCTGTTCATTACCTGTCTTCCTTCCCCTGCTCTGCCTAGGTATGGGTAATAAAGGCCTGTCTTCCCTTGCTCAGTTCCTAAGGCAAAGGGGACCACATGGTAATGTTTCAGCAGCAACTTCCTCAGTGACATCTGGGCATAGTGAATTCACAATGTATTTTGCCCACCCTCACAATACACCAATAAAGTCTGTTGGCTGACAAGGAGGTCTGACTTCTTGGTGTTCTCCTCTCTCCTTTAACCCAGCCCCTACCCTATCCTAGCCCTAACTGTTGACTAGGGCTCTGGGTCGCTCTTTTAGATCCCAGCAGCCCCTTCACCTGGTTTGGATCCCACTTTTGAAATGTCTTCGTTTTTGTCTTTTTGTTTTACATTGTCTTGTGTAGACTTCCCCTACCCAGAGCTCTCATGTACATCATGCTGAGAACTGTTTCCACCTTGAACTGCCTCATTCCATAGGCAACTACACTTCACTCTTGAACAGAACCCTTAGATTTTGACCTCTGGCAGAAAGTGAAAAATGAGAGCTCCCTGGTTTAACTGAACTTAGTGATTTTGTATTCTAGAAGGGTGATAGCTCTTCTGTTTTTCCAGATGTATCCATTCTCTGCTAGTTTTAGTTATCTGAGAGCTTTGGGGATTTAGAAGCGGGGATTTAGACTAGGTCTTAATGCTCGTGCATGTCCAATAAAGAAAATCACCACCACTTATAGGAACAGAAGTAGATTTATGTGAAGCTAAAGAATCTTAAGTTTCCAGGTCTTCATTTGCATTGGCCCCTTCTGATGCCCTGGCAAGGGCTTCAGCGATGTGTTCACATAGGCATATAATTTTGTAAATTTGCAAAAGATATTTTAAGTGCAATTGATGATAACCATTGTGTCTTTTCACTTCATCTTCCAATCTGTCATATTTCCACTCATGCCTGGTGGCATTGCCAGTGGGCCGGGACACATTTTTGATTTGACTAAGGAGAATGCAAGTGAGATACATTCAGTTTGGGTTTATTAGCATGGATTTATGTGCATAGCTATTACTTCTATGAGTCAGCCACGGCTAATGGGCAGCCTTGAAGGTGCACAGCTCAGATGTCCCTTCAAGAGAACATGTTGGCATATTTCCTCTAGCCTCTGCACCTTCAACCTCTCACCAACACCGTGCTCTCTCCAGGCTGCTCTGAGCCAGTGACTGTGTGGTCATAGTCCTAGAGCCAGACCATTCTTGCCGCCTATTATGGAATGGGCAGTGTTTGCCATGGAGCCTCGACTTTCTCAGAGCTGTACTGCAGCCATACGGTCTTCCATCCAATTCTCCTTCCTTCTCTCTTTCCTTCCACAAGTGTCAGATCCTCATCACATTTGAAACCTTCTCTCTATATTCCATTCTTTCTCTTTCTTATCTTCCATGGGCATTCTCCCTCAACAAATCTCTTGTACATCTAATTCCAACCTGGAGTCTACCTCAAAGGATATGAACTGACACAGTGGAAGATTTCACAGGTGAGTGAGTGTCAGATTTTTGTTTAAACCAAAAGTTGGCTATTGACTCTGATGCTAACAATCTTCACACCACACTATATTGCCTTTTATATGCCTAGTGGTCTACCAACCAATCTTTGATTCCTTAACCCAAACTTCAAATTGTGGTCATCTATTTTTAGTCACTTGCCAGCACTTGACAATATTTCCCACCTCCCCTCCTGACCCCAGGGCATTTTTCCCCCATTGTTCTCATCCACTCCTGGCCTACGTATATACCACACTCTACCCAAACAGACTCTGCTATTTACAGGGCAAACCTTTGCTTATGCTCTTTTCCCTGTCTGAAATAACTTTGTCCAAACTAGATGTGTGCATATTTCTTACTAATTTCTTGCTGATGAGACATTGACAAAGGAAATATAAAACTAAGAATATACCACAACAATGAGGACATCTGTGATGAACTGATAAACAATTGTCATTAATTTAAGAAGCATGTAAGATTAATCATGGTTTAAAATGTCCTAAAACTTTATAGACTGTTTATGAAAGAAACTTGATATTTTCTCTAATTTGATAATAAAATTCATATATTACCAATGGAGTTGTGAAGCTTGTAGAAACTTTCCCCAAATACCATTTTTTTTTCTTTGCCTAACCATATGAGAGAAAAGACTTAATTATTATCTACTTGCTATTGAATTGTGTTGTTCCCAAACTTCATATGTTGATGCCCTAACCCTCACTGTGACTGTGTTTGGGGATAGGGCCTACAGTAATATAATAAAGATAAAAATGAGGTCATAAGAATGGGTCAATAGGGTTTGTGCCTTCATATTTTTAAGAGCTATCACAGAGCTTGCTCTCTCTTGCTGCTTTCCCTTTCTGCCTCCCTGTCCTGGAAGTACATAGTGAGAAGGCAGCTTTCTGTAAGCCATAGTGTTCTCATCAGAAACCAAACCTTGTTAGAACCTTGATTTTGGTTGTTTCAGCCTCTAGAACTGTGAGAAAATCTCTGTTGTTTAAGCTGCCTGGTCTGAAGTATTTTGTTATAGCAGCGTGAGTTCACTAAGGCACTCACTATCTTTCCCTTTTTTTCTACAAAAAAAGAGTGATTTTCAACTGGGTTTGAAATTTGTCCTTACAGGGAATATTTGACGATATCTTGAGATATTTTTGATGGTCACAATTGGGGGGATTCTCCTGGCATCTAATGCGTAGAGGTCAGAAGTGCTACAAAAATTCCTATAATTCTTAGGGCAGCTTGTCTCCTCTTTTCCAACTTAACCTGCTCCCAACAAAGAACCATCTGGTTCGCAATGTCAATAATGCAAAGATTGCAAAGCTTGAGAAGCCCTGCTATAGCAAATATATAAAATCATGTCTTATGAAGAGGTGATTGAAGAGGCTCTAGTCAATTACATGAGAAAAGTATTAAAGGGAGATATTGAGCATATAGTTAATAATTATCTTGTATTTGCTGGGTTTTGTTGTGGTATCTTCATATTTTTAAAACTTATAATTTATATATTTTTATTTTCCTTAGTAAAACATTATTTTTGTACCTGGTTTGGTACTCTTTTTTAAAAGACAACCCTCAATCTTTTATAATCTTCAGTTCCCCAAATCCTGAATTCATCCCAATTTAGAATTATGATTACATACTTATATACAACACTAGTAGATTTTTACTTCATTATGATCCTGAATCTCAACATTATAATATTACTTTTTGGGTATAGTCTGACTATCTAAAAATGCTTAGTAAAGTTTAATGTAACAGAACATTTTTATAAGTGGAATAAATGCTGTCATTATTGTATATGTAGGCAAGAGATTTGGCCTTTCTCACTAAATCCTCTTTGCCCTTTGCAGAAGATTTTCCTAAGCTGTTAAATAATAGAGCATTCATATGATGTATTCTGGGGTCTCTTCTTTAGTGGAGTATGTTCACATGAGAGAGAATGGAGAGTTACATGAGAGACACATCTTTTCACCCAATCCTGAAAATTAATTAACAAGTCATGCCAGATTTTGAAATTTCTCAATTATTTCCCATTATTTTATTATTTTATTTAAGGCCTCTATCATTCCTCCACTGGACAGCTGTACAGTCTCCTATTTGGATCACCCAGTTCTACTTTATAGTCTATACATGTACCAAGATGATCTATGATCCATCTCTCTATAGCAAGGTCATCTATCCATCTGAGCATGTCTTTGCATGTTTAAAAGTATTCAATGATTTTCCATTTTTATTTGTGTTTGTATCAAAACTTGTTCTTCAGAAAAATATCTAGCAGAAGCCCAATAACATTGATAGAATTGTATCAGGGGAAGGGCCAGGGCCTCCCTTCCTTAAACCATCTTTTACTCTTTACCCTTCTCTCTGGTCACTGAAGCACCTTCATGATACCCATGTGTGACTAGAATGAAAGCAATAATTTATCATCTAAACAAGCACACTTCTGATAGTGAATGGTCAAATCATTGCTAGTTACTGGGATAATAGGTGAAAAGTGAGGTTATCCCAGGCATCTTGGAAGGTACTGGCTCCTGTGTTTCTTAAAGTATAATTTACAGATCTCATCTATAAATCAGTCCAACCAACTTGGCTTGCAGATTTCTGAGCCACAACCTACATCCAGAGAATCATCATCTTGAGCACATGAGAGGTGCACAGGATAGCTCTAAGAAGCACAGTCAACACTGCTCTGCAGTATCCTCAAACTGATTTGCTAACCCTTTCTGACTGCCCTGACCATGTCCTCTCCTCTCCAGATACCATATTGGTTTTTGAGATTATGCTTTGATTTACATTGCATCCTCTTTCTGGACAGCTTTCCTTTTCTACTCAGAGACCGCCAACCCCCCTGGGGAGCCATTCCTCTGCTCCTCAGGTAGAGTTAAGTGCACTCCTCTATGGCCCAACAGAACTTATTGCATTTTATTGCTGACTTTATCCTAGTGGATTTTTGTTTCATTTTTTAGGTATCTTTTTTTTTTCATTAAATTGTGAACTTTTCAAGGGCAAGGGCCACATTTTACGAATTTTAGAACATAGCACAATACTTGGCACATAGTAATTGCTCAAGTAGTTGATGAATAAAAAAGTTGGTAGATGAGTGAAGATAATGTTCATTACCTCTCCTAATTTTGGCTCCCTAAGTAACTATTCTAGCTTTAACCTCAAACAATCCAACAATTTCTTTTTTACTGAGTGATTATATTATTATGTCGTTTAGATAATTTAAATGACTATGGATATTAAAGTCTTAAATCTAACATATACATTTGAACATCTCATCATATGGCATTTTTAGAATCAGAAAATGGTTAGAAATCACTCAGACTTCTACATCTTACAGATGAGAAACAGGCTCAGTTTCTTCTTCTATCAGAAGTGGAGCAAAGATGAATCTGTAGCCCTGAAGTGACAACGCAAGGCCATCTGTTTTTCTGACACTTTTTTTTAAAAAAGATTTTTTATTTATTTATTTGACAGACAGAGATCACAAGTAGACAGAGAGGCAGAGAGGGAGAGAGGAGGAAGCAGGCTCCCTGTTGAGCAGAGAGTCCAATGTGGGGCTCGATCCCAGGACCCTGAGATGATGACCTGAGCTGAAGGCAGAGGCTTTAACCCACTGAGCCACCCAGGAGCCCCTCCTGACACTTTTTAAAGTCTCTGCTCTAAGAGGTAATGCCTGGCCCTAAAATTGGGGCTAGATACTGAATAAGATAACATTAGTATGTCATAATGTTATAGGTTGGATTCTTTAGGAAGCAGACTCTGAGATAGAATTTGGCTGGGGACATTTATTAAGGAGCACCTTCTCGATGAACACCTGTAAAATGGAAGGGAAGAGAAGCAGGATTGGGCAAAGGAAGAGGTCAAGCTTCAATACAGTCCTAATAGTGGCCTCTTTTGATTCCAAAGGAATTCCAGAGCAAGAACAATCCTTCAGTGTCGTCCTTAGTGGGTTAGGATAGTCAGCAACTTACACCCCTGTGTTGTATGTGTGCCACCTCAGAAAAGGTGTGACGTTGGGTGAGGCAGTTCTCTGCATTTGAGGTAATCCCTGGAGGCTGAGAGCCAAAGGCTCTCTCTCTGCTAGTAGTATTCCTAGCATCTGGGCAACAACATCTTCCTTGAAGGGAGAATCTAGGCAACAGAGCAGTGTTACCACACCAATTTTCAGATTCTGGTTTGAATCCGGTATACTCAGTTGACAGAGGAGCTGGAGTTAACAGTTGGGTCTCAGTTCACAACACAGCTGTGTATATAATGATACAGTATACCAAATTTATAGAGACCTCTGAAATTCTTGCTGTGATCTTTTGGAGATTTTCTTTGCTAATATTTTGGGATATGTAGAATTTTAGCAAGGTATGTACTGATGAAACTATTTTCTTTTCAATTACTATTTGACAGCTTACCAATCTTCTTAATATAAAATAAGCTCTTACTATATTACAAAAATAAGTCTTGCAGTCAGGGTGAAAAATTTTTTAAAATATAATTTTGAAATAGGTTTTGTAAGATTTTACTTAAAATTTTCAAATATGTACATGTGAAGTCAGCCTGAATTCCTATTTTGTCTGTTTTTATATTCAGGTATTAAGATCATGCAAAAAATTATAAAATAAGCTGGAAAACTAATCATGTATTTTTATTTTATACAAAAGCATTTATCCAATATGATACCTTGTTTTAATTTGGAACATTTTCCCCAGGTAATTTACTAACTTTTAAATTCTTCCCATGATTTCTGCCTCTTCTAGATTAATTGATTACTATATTTCCTGTGACAAAATGTATAATATGTTGATATTTTCAAAGCTTTAGCATAGGCCAATACATGGTATTATTTTTAATCACCTCTGTATTATACTGTATATACTTTCTCTATCTAAATTTGTGTATTAGGATTTATTTTAAAGTATTACTATTATTATTATTTTTAAGATTTTACTTATTTAACAGAGAGAGAGAGATCACAAGCAGGCAGAGAGGCAGGCAGAGAGAGAGGGGGAAGCAGGGTCTCCACTGAGCAGAGAGCCCGACATGGGGCTTGATCCCAGGACCCTGAGACCACGACCCAAGCCGAAGGCAGAGGCTTAACCCACTGAGCCACCCAGGTGCCCCTTAAATTATTTTTTTTGAGTGACTTATTTTCAAAAAACTCCTTAGATCAAGTAATTCTACTTTTAAATTTTTACCTTAAATTTTTAATTTATACATTTAACAAAGAATTCATTTCTTCTGCTCTTCTTAAAATTGCTTTGTTGTACTTCCTTTCCAATTTGTGTAATTAAAGATCTAATTAATATATTTATCCTTTTTTTTGTACACAGATGTTCACATTTATTCATAATAGCAAAAAAAAAAAAGGAAACAATCAAATGTTCTTCAATATGTAGATGTCTAAATAGACTCTGGTATATCCATACATGAAATAGCACCGAACAACAAAAATTGGTACATGTAACAGCCTGGATGGATCTTGAGATAATTATGCTGAGTGAAAAAAGCCAGCCTACTGTATGATTTTATAACATTCTCAGAATAGCCAAATTATAGAGATGGAAAGCAGATTAGTGGTTGCTGGGGGTGAGGGATGGTGGAAGAAAGTGAAATATATAAAGAAAGAGATAGAAAGAGGGAGATCATTGTAGTAATGGAATAATTCTGTATCTTCATGCTGTAGCAGTTATTCAAGTGTACACATGCTACAGTATAACAATACAATTATGCATACTCATTGCCTCTATGTAATTTCCTGTTTTTTTTTTTAAGATTTTATTGATTTATTTGACAGACAGAGATCACAAGTAGGCAGAGAGGCAGGCAGAGAGAGAGCAGGGGAAGCAGGCTCCCCATTGAGCAGAGAGCCTGATGTGGGACTCGATCCCAGAATCCCATGATCATGACCTGAGCCGAAGGCAGAGGCTTAACCCACTGAGCCACCCAAGCGCCCCTCATTTCCTGGTTTTGATGTTGTGTTATAACTAGGGACAGCATGACCATTGAGGAAAACTGGGTGGAAAAAGTCCATGAGACCCCTTTTTGCTATCTTTGCAACTTCATTGAATACATAAATTTTCTGCCTTTTTAAAAAAATAATTGAAGCATTTTAGGTTAAAAAGAATAGTTCTTTTGAGTAACTTTGGCCATTTCCCAGGTGTTCCTTTAAAATTTTTCTGTAATTGTTATTTTTATTTTTTAACAGAAGCTATTTATGAGGTCAATACATTTTTCAAACTGAAATTTTTTAACATTTTGATATTAATTTTTAGGGTTGTCACTATTATTGTTTTTGAATTGGTTTCAAACAATATACACCATGGAATTTTTGGAGTTTTATTTATATTAAAAAAAAAGATTTTATTTGAAAGAGAGAGAGAGAGAGACCACAGGAGCAGAGGGACAAGGCAACTCTCTGCTGAGCACAGAGCTGATTGGAACTTGATCCAGGACCCTGAGATAATGACCTGAACTGAAGTCTGATGCTTAACTGAGCCACCTAGGTTCCCCTATCACCTTTTTTAATGGTTTCATATGAACTACTTTTGTAAAAGTTCCATGGATACTTGAGGAAAAAAATGCATTATTTCTGTTTTCTATATAGAGTTCAATGTAAATATGTTAAATAATATTATTAACTATTTAGGATTTTGTATCATTTTTAATCTTATTTACTTATTAAAGCCTATGAATGTTGTATTAAAATCTGTACCTCCTGTTGTGTTTCTGTTATTTCTCATTGTATTTTTAACAGATTTTGCCTCGTGTGTTTTATATTATAAAGTATAATTGCTAGACTCCAAAATCATTATTATAGATTGTATCTTCATACAAAGATAAGATATTGCAGGGTATGTGCTTTGGTAAGTGCTGTGAAGTGTGTAAACCTGGTGATTCACAGACCTGTATCCCTGGGGATAAAAATATATGTTTATAAAAAATAAAAAATTTCAAAAAAGTAAAAAAAAAAGATAAGATATTGCATATTTCATTTTTGTTGAAGACTATTTTTCTGTTATTAATATAATTTGGCAATTTCTTTTTCCTTTGGTTTAATTGCTGCATTTTGTCCAAATATTTACTTTTAACATTTCTTTGTTATTTTGCTTTACAGAAGCTAGCTTTTGTTTTGTAGCCAAGTCTAAGGGTTATCTTTTAGCAAAGGTGTTTACTATTAAAAATGGTATGTTTGATATTATGTTGTCATTGTTTGGAGATTTCTGTATTTGGTATTTTGTTGTTTGTATGTTCTTCCTTTTTAAAGACTTCTTTGTTTGCTTTTTTTAAAATGAAATACGTTAATTAATTAATTAATTAATTAAATTTGCTAAACAATTTGGAAGAACTCCCCCTCCCCACACTGAAAACAGTATTTTAGAGGTTACTATTAAAATTTTAAAATAGCATATTTGAACATGTATTTTGCTGATTATTAATGTCATGAATGGACCAAAAACTGTTGCTGTTTTTCTACCCTAAGTACCCACTTTTATTCAGCCCATCTACTTTATAGTTTTTTTCATATGATATGGAATTTCTGGATAAATAGATACTATTAAATTATACATTAACATTAAGAAGCTATTCTTTCTGAGCCATTGCTCATGTTTTATCTTTTGTTTTATAACTGTTACTATATTTAAGTGACTTTAGTGCCTTCTGTGCATCCTTTCAGATGACAGGTTCACTATTTGGCTTCCATTTTGACTGATATTTTAAACAGTTAACATTTTCATGAATAACTTTGGAAGCTATCCTTTGTGACCCTGTGCATTACTATGTAAGGGCCTACTTAGTCAGAGGGAGCCATTTTGTTGTTTATGCAGTAAATTTAGATTGACCCTGCCCCTCCCAGAGGAACTTACTTAAAAGCAAGTCCGGGAAACCAGTTCCAGGTAGCAAAAGCCCAGATACAAGGGCGGGTCAGGCCAGGTGGAGACATCCAATCAGTGGGGCACGCATACTGTCTCCCTAGCTACCAGGGAGAGTGGGCCCTGCCTTTTAGGCACCAATTCTGACCAAGGTGATAGGCTAGTTCAAATATCTACTATGGGGGGGGGCGCGCCTGGGTGGCTCAGTGGGTTAAGCCACTGCCTTCGGCTTGGGTCATGATCTCAGGGTCCTGGGATCGAGTCCCGCATCGGGCTCTCTGTTCAGCAGGGAGCTTGCTTCCCTTCCTCTCTCTGCCTGCCTCTCTGTCTGCTTGTGATCTCTCTCTATCAAATAAATAAATAAAATCTTAAAAAAAATCTACTATGGGGTAAATTGAAATTCAATTGGCCACCTGTGTGTGACCTAGATGACTGTGCAGTTTTCTCTGTGTGTTGCAATCTCATTGGCCTAGATGTGTGACCTAGATGACTGTGCAGTTTTCTCTGTGTGTTGCAATCTCATTGGCCTAGATGTGTGACCTAGATGACTGTGCAGTTTTCTCTGTGTGTTACAATCTCATTGGCCACCCGTGTGTGGCCAGGCTCAACCACATGGCCTTTGCTCTATAAAAGTTAGCCTGTGAGGCTGGGAGATGGCCCCAACCGGTCTGTTTGATTTTTCATACTTGGCTCGAAATAAAGCTTGGCTTGACCTTCGCTTTGTATCCGTCTTGCTCCTTTGATCACAGACCCATTATTAGGGGATCTATCAATTACAAATAATTTCTCTTGTCTTTACTTGAATAACTTGGCTGAGGACAGGGTTTTCTGGTAAACCTTTTCTTTCCCAAAACATCTGTAAGGGTTTGTTTTTTACCTTGCTTTTAATGGCTTGTAATGTCATCGTAGAGTAGCCAGCTTCACAGATTATCTTCCGAAAGAGGTTAATTTCTCCATGTTCCACTCCCAGCCTCAGGGATGCATGGTTTGCTCCTTTTTTCATGAAATTCACTTTACCAGAATGTGATCTGGAAAGGTAAGACCTCAAGTCTTTCTTGAGGTGTTTCTTACGTTCCCTTACATAATTTAGGAAAGATTAAGAATGTTTTAATCCAGTGGTAAAACGTAAGAACATTTTTACTCCTTTATTATATAGTTATTTATTTATTTATTTATTTATTTTTAATTTTCCAGGAAATCAATTCTCATTTCTTAATCCTAATTTCCTGTCCTCCCTTTTAATCATCTTTAAACCTGTAATTTTTCTTTTTCTCCTTCTATCGGCAGAGGTCACCGGAGCAAGCAGAGCACAATACGGGCGATCAGAGCTCAATCCGAGCAATCGGAGTCTAATCTGGGCAGTCAGGGTCCAATCCGGGCAGTCAGGGTCCAATCCCGGCAATCGGAGCTCAATCTGGGCAGTCAGGGTCCAATCCGGGCAATCGGAGCTCAATCCGGGCAGTCAGGGTCCAATCCGGGCAATCGGAGCTCAATCCGGGCAGTCAGGGTCCAATCCGGGCAATCGGAGCTCAATCCGGGCAGTCAGGGTCCAATCCGGGCAATCGGAGCTCAATCCGGGCAGTCAGAGTCCAATCCGAGCAATCGGAGCTCAATCCGGGCAGTCAGGGTCCAATCCGGGCAATCGGAGCTCAATCCGGGCAGTCAGAGTCCAATCCGGGCAATCGGAGCTCAATCCGGGCAGTCAGAGTCCAATCCGAGCAATCGGAGCTCAATCCGGGCAGTCAGGGTCCAATCCGGGCAATCGGAGCTCAATCCGGGCAGTCAGAGTCCAATCCGGGCAATCAGAGCACAATCCGGGCAATCGGAGCCTCTTCACCCCCACCTCCCTGTTTCCCGGATGTGCCTGCTGTTTTCTGGGTGGGGGAGATCCCCACAGCGGGAGGCATTTCCGACAGTCTGGACAGAGAGGGGTGTCCCTGAGACTCAGGATGTGTACGTGACGGAACCCAGCTAAGGCTTCTGTTTAGTCTTTTAAGCCTCCCGACTGGCAGGTGCGAATATCTACTCGTCTTCCCGCTGCTCCAGACCAAGTGAGTAAGTGCCTTCCCTTATCACATCCGCTAGCTCTCGGGCTGGAGCGGCCTGCCTCTTCCGCCTGTCTCCTTGCCCTCCGTGCGCGCGCCCCTGTTCCAGCCGATAGCGTCTGCCTTTTTGAAGGAACTTCAGTGTGTTGCCTTTTTTTATTTTTTAAAGATTTTATTTATTTATTTGACAGACAGAGATCACAAGTAGACAGAGAGGCAGACAGGCAGAGAGGAAGGGAAGCAGGCTCCCTGCTAAGCAGAGAGCCGGATGCGGGACTCGATCCCAGGACTCTGAGATCATGACCCTAGCTGAAGGCAGCGGCCCAACCCACTGAGCCACCCAGGCACCCCAGTGTGTTGCCTTTTTGAAGGGCTTCAGTGTGTTGCCTGTTGGACTGATTTAATTTTGTCTTTTCTTCTCACATCTTGCTTAGCTTTTTATTCTGAGATTGCCTGCTCTTCCTAAAGATACATTGAATGATTTATTGTAATTTCATATCATTGTGGTCTTAAAAAATCGAGTTCCCTAACCCATTCCATTTCCTTAATATCTAAAGGTTGACATATTATTTCATAGAGTCCATGTTTCCTTCCATGTCATTGGTAATAAAAATCACATTTTTTATAAGTTCCCATAATAGATCTTTTCTCAAAAGTTTGTTTTTCTTTTGCATTTTTACTGCTTACGTCCTCTCCCTTTTTAAAGTGCAGGTAACTTTCATAAGTGCCATGCTTATTTTTGTTTGGTTTTGTTGTTTTCCCCCCCAGAATGAGCAGACTATGTCCTACTCTGACACTGACCTGCAGACATTACTGGTGGTTTCTCTTGGGTTATCCTCACTCCCCATTTAACAGCAGTTGGAGTTGTCTCATATATATATATTTTTAAAGATTTTATTTATTTATTTGAAAGAGAGACAGTGAGAGAGAACATGAGTGAGGAGAAGGTCAGAGGGAGAAGCAGACTTCCCATGGAGCTGGGAGCCTGATGTGGGACTCGATCCTGGGACTCCAGGATCATGACCTGAGCCGAAGGCAGTCGTCCAACCAACTGAGCCACCCAGGCGCCCAGTTGTCTCATATTTTAAGCTGGAGACAAGAGTTGTTGATGTTGAGTATTTCAGATTCCTGGTGTTCAGATGTTCTTTCTATGGTAGGTTTAGCTGGCTTGGAAGAGCTCTGTATCTGGTCTAGCTGCATTACATTGCTGTGAGTTGGGGGATAAATTCCTGAGTAATTCTTCCTTTCCTAAAGTCATCAAATGGATAATCCACAGCCTGCCCACTGCTCCCAGATTTCCCAAAGTTAGACCTTCTGTACGGCTGCATTAATGTCATTGGAAGTCAAGCATCCCATTTTGATAAATCTTCCATCCCAGCCATAATTTTTATATTTCTGGAAATTTTATTGTCTTGCAGTGTGTACAAAAAGTGGTATCATTTTCATCTGGGGATTGACCACAGGAACAGAGGGAGATGTTGGCAACATGACTCTGGCCACATCAGAAAGCAAGCTGGGGTCTTCCCTTTATTGCTTAGAAATGTGTCTAAGACAGGGACAGAGGTCAAATGCTAGTGAGCTAGGTGGATACTGGCCTTATCACTGAAGCCTTCCAGTGTTGGTCCTTTAGTTTCTGACTGATGGGGACATTTAGGAGATCCCAGGTATGGGACTGGGTACTCAAGGGACTAGAGCAAGTGGCACTTAATCAAACAACTGAGAAATATTGCAATATTTTACTGATTCTGATGGCCTTAGCAGTACAGGTATCTCCCATATACCTCCTACCCCCAATTTACAATTATTGTAGGAATCATTAATTATTTCTAGTTTTTAATGGGATAAATCTTTGCATCACTTTTTGAGTTTTCAAGAGTACTTCATTGTGGGATGCTATGAGGAAGATAAATTATGAAGTATTATGACTATTTCATTTGTTTCACAAAGGGGGAAATAGAAATTCAAGAACTTTGTCTAATTTAATATGGCCTGTGGCTAGAATCCTGTTTTATTTATTCTTTTGCCTCCTGCCATATTGAAATCTTGTATCATATACTTTCCTATGTGCAGCTGATCCTATAAGACATAGAATGATTGCCAAAAAAACACTTGGTTTGAAACTATGGGTTTGAATCTCAACTCTTTACTTACTGTCTGATCTTAAAAGATGCAACCTCTCTGAATTTGGTTTTGTTCACCTGTGAACTATCCTGTCTGAAAGATCGAATAAAATAAGGGATATGAGAAAACTTTGTATGTTCTAATAGTGCAGTGTTAGTTGTTTATGAACACATGTATGTTTTGTATTTTCTATGAGGTTTAAACCTTCCTCATGTTATTTGTTTGATCACCATTTGAAAGAAGAGTGCATTGTGCATGTTAGGTATACTACATATTTGTTCACTGAGTGTGTGTGTTCATGGCTTGTCAGCCTGCTCTTAAATGACTAGAATGAATTTATGTCTCCTCACTTTTCAGATAAATTCTATAAAATCCAGGAAGAAATATGTAAATTGAGATTTTTCACAACTGTATGTATATAAGTAATGTTAGTGCCCTAAAATTATTCTTGTTTATTTCTTACCATTTACTGTGACTGTCCTTATTTAAATTAGCATATGCTTCTTATACTGTTTAATACGTATTACACTTAAATGCTCATCTCATTAGTGTTAAATGGCGAGTTTCTTTTATAGTACATTTTTGTTTCCTTCCTTTACTGCAGTTTTAAAAAATCTAGGCATTCTTGACTATAATGAGGGAGGAAAGTATCTTCTATAAAATGCCCAAACATCATTTCTCTCTTGAGCATGTGGTTTCCTTTTTGGTACAACAGAAAACTTAACCCATTTCTTTAATAAAATGAATGCCAGATGTTCTGTAAGTCCAACAATTAAGGAGGCATGTTCATAGTGGAAGAGCTGCAGGATGCTAGAGTCTGACTCTATATACCTTCCTCCCTGGTGATATCTCACTGGACTCTGTTACAGTTGTCTCAGCTCTCACTTTGTTTTTGTTTTTGTCTTTTTCCTCTTTCTGTTCAGGCCCCAGGGTGGGCACTGGTCATTTAATTCTGCATAGCTTAGTTGAGGGTACTCTGAACATTTAACCAATCTTCATAAACAAGAAGTGATAAAAATAGAGCCATGGGACCCTGGCTTGCTAGTTCCAGTTGTGCTCAGTTTGGGCTCTCTCTCCTGGGCCCTATGCTGGGATCCATTCCTCACCCTAGGATTGCTGTTCTAGCCAGCCCCCGGTGTCCTGACCTGTGGCCTCAACTTATGTATATCAGAATGTTGCAGCCCTTTTTAAGTAACAAGACAATGTAATTTATCATCCAGATCAGGACATTTATGAGGATAAAACGTTGGTGCTATAAATCATTTCACTAGGGTAAGAAGAATAGTTGTCCTAGGAAAACTGGGATACATAGTTTCCAAAATGGTAAGAAAATCAGTACTTGAGGAAGGCTTCATTTCCTTATAGGGTAAGTTGTTTTTTTTGAAAGTCACCTTTATAAAAGAGTCAGATAACCATGCTTAGATTCAATCAGCCATAAGCATTTTGACATTCACATTTAGAAATAATTATTTTATCTTGCTAGGAGGACATGAACCTAAAACTTGAGATTTGGCTTGCCAGCTATTCTTTTTTCAGAGGACAAATTCAAGAAATTTACATAACAGTTTGGGTATTCCATTTGTAAAAATATTAACTCATAAACTTAGAAAATATGGCTTCATATTCAGAGATCTAATTTATAAAGTAGGACTTTGCCACCCACTTTTAGCTGTGTCTGCTTAATGGAAAAAAAATATCATCTCCAATAATGACTCCTAGAACTGCGTGTCTCCATCCTAACTTACTCTTTACTTCTCAGACACTTTTTATTATTTAAATTGTTCATGGAACTTTTAACGGAAACCTTACCTGAAACCTAAGTAAAGCCCTGAACCATTCCCCTCCATTTTTTATCAAATGTTTCCTCCACTCCCTAACTTCTTTCTTTCCCTCTACCTCACACAGACCTTTATCTGGCAGTAGAAAGGAAAATACATCTTATGAAAGCTTTGGAAAAGGATTCAGTTCCCTACATCAGAGCTCCACCTCTCCTGGGACCTCATTATTTCTTTGAGGTTCTTGCCCTGCAAATCAGGTCTGTCCTATTGGCTCTCCTTCCTGCTTTTTTAGCCCTCTGCCCTCCCATCAAGTTTGTCTAAATGGGTGGAACACACTGTTTTTCCAGCACTGGCCAATTCTTGGATGCTGTAATTGTACTTCAGATGTTTAAAACAACATGTTGAAAATACTAGGTGTTTTAAGATGGAAAATACCTGTGAAGACAAGAGAAGTTTGGAGTTTAAAAAATTTCTTAAGAAGATTAAGAAGACACATGGATTTGGGAAAGTTTGATTTCTTGTTAAGTGTAAAACAAACAAGGCAGGGCAGAAAGGCGAGGGGTAGAAGTCGCTGACAAATGTTACCAGAAGCCTGAAACCAAAGAACATACTTAAAAATCCTGTCTGCTCAGGTGAAAACTTGACAGGTGGCACCCTGAAGGTAGCTTAGACTTCCTCAGTCTGCCCTACCCTGTGGCTTCTGATGTTCCTGAGCCTTTCTACAGTAGCCAGACAGCTCCAGTGGCATCTGGCCAGAGCACTATGCTCCCATACACTGCAGGACATTAGTACCTGGAGGCAGTTGGAGGCTCCTTCTCAGTGGAGGATGTCTTTTCCTTTTTCCTTTTTGTCACTGGTGGTGTGGAACTGCTTCTGCTCATCATTCTCTTTTAATCTGGCCCAGTGATGAAAAAGACCTACTGGGGCACGCCTGGCAGGTGAAACATCCAGATGCTAAGCTCCAGGATTAATTTTGCTAGCAGTGGCATCTGGGAGTCAGCTCCTTTCCCTGGCTTGGCTGGCAGACTGGGTTAACCCCTCACAGTCCAGAAGGCTCTTTTGATGTGTCAAATTAGCAGTCCAGCTCTCTTGGCAGGAAGAGCCACACTAATGTTCTTTCAATGCAGAAATCTGTATTTAAACATCAGAGCCTTGAAGTTTTATCAGAGCTTTTGTTCCACTAGGGACAAAGAACAAATGGTCCCTGGAAATGATAAGGAGTCTGAGTGATGTGCATGCTTTTCCAAGCAACACCTGCAGAGTGTATTCTAAGCAGGGGAGGCTGTTGTCAGTGTCCCTCAAAGGAAAGAAAAGGCAAAGCAAGGCCAGGCCAGGCCAGGCCAAGCCTGGGAAGAATGTTTCACTAAGTAAGAATGAAAGTGGATGGAAATATTATTTCAGAAAGCTACTAGATGCCCTCCCCACCCCATTACTGCACATGTACACACACACACACACACACACACACAAAGGCATGTGCACATACATATATACCACACTCACTTCACACTTTCTTTGCATTTGCATTTTCCTTTTGTTCAGTAACACTGTCTTTCTTATCCCCAAAAGTCAAGAAAAAGATTTATAATCTGACTCTGCCTTCATGAAATCTTGCCTCTACCATGGCTTTTTTTTTGTTGTTGTTGTTGGAAAGTTTATGACTGAGTGTCTGCAAGCAACAGTACTTTTGAAAGGGGCTCTAAATATTAAACTCATTTCAAGTGTGACTTGAGACTCAGGCAGACTGCAGGAGTGGTGACAATTTATTACTCTTCAGAAGCCCTAAAGCAGAGTAAATATAGATTTACCAGTGATAATATGAGAACAACAGATCAATTTGATTTTAAGTAAATCCTTCCCCCCAAAAGCCAGAATTTGATTAATCCATCGAAGCTTGCTAGAGTCACCAGGAACTAATTGAAACATAGATTAGTTCTTCTTCTTCCCACACAGTTAAAAGTGTCTGGCTGAAGAAGGGAATATTCTGAACTTTTTTGTTGGCGCAGATTGTCAGTTTTTCAGTAATTGCTTACCCCAAGCTTAAATGTCATATGTCTAGTTTCAAAACAGTCGGGAAGCCTGAGATAATTTATTCATTATGATGTAGGTAAAATGGCCTCATCCAACAGTCTCATAATGGAATTCAGAGGCTCTGTAGCCAGCTCTGGCCCCAGTCTGTGCTCATACATGGCTGTCTGGAATGGCTCCTCAAGACCGAAACCCTTACCCAATTTATTCTGCTTGTGTCCTAAGGACAGAAAAGCCATACAAATTCCAGAGAGATGTGCTAATAGCTAATACTTTAGTGTCATGACAATCTTATTGGAACTTTGAATTTGCAGTCTGCTTTTTGCTCTGAGTCTCTCAAAGAACTTTTGAAACATTTATATGTTTCACAGATTTTTGTAACTGGTGGAGATCAACTCAGTTTTATACCAGGAAAGAGTGAGAAGAAGAGAGGGTAGGGACATATCCAGCAATGTCCAAAAGTCAATGCCAAGATGGTGTAGAAGTAAATATCCATGGGGTCAATTGAGGAGCCAGTATCTAAGAACTAAAGGTCAGACAGACTTTATAAAAGTGTGGTAGTAGGGGCTCCTTATATTTTAGAGTTTGCAGAGAATGCTTCTGTATATATTCCTGAATTTGATGGCTGAACACTTCTAGGATGAGACTTGATTTCCATTTTCAGGTGAAGAAACTGAGGAACAAAAACTAACAATATGTCAATGAGTAAATTGTTCTATTTAGTATAACTAAGTCTGGTGCCAGTGTCTTTTGAATCAGTACCCAGTATTTTTCCTTTAGTTTGACCCATTAGTAAATGTGATGTGGGGAGCTCAGAGGCTGCTTTTTTCTCTTAAAAAGTGGCTGATGATTATAATGAGTTTTTTACCCAGAGAACTTAAAAAATTTTTTTTAAACATTGAGACTTCAGCTTTATTTATGTTCATGGGCTCTGCCAGTTAATTTACTGTTTTTCCTAGAAAGTGGCCATTATTGCATTTATTTTAAGTAATAATGATGGCAGTGATATTAACTCCACTAAGTCAGAGGGTTGGAGAATGGCTGTATAATGGCAAAGTCTTCCAATTTAGGCCTTATTTTTATTCTGGAGAATTTGATAAGCCTTCTTTTATAGGGTTATTCTTGAGAGTTAAGTGGGTATTTTCTGAAAGTGCCATGAAGTTCCGATTTTATTCTTCTGAAAAAAGAAAAAAGAATGATTTATGCACAACTGCATATAAATGATATGTGCACTATATTCCTGTGTGTCCTGGAAGCTCTATTGCTTTTTAATATTGCTTAATAAAATTGAGTATGAGTTTTTTAAAAAGGTCTTACTTTGCTTTGCAAAATAAATAATAGGCCCAGGTGGCTTTTGTTCTGCTATAAATTTCATCACAACTTCAAGAAATTTCCCCAAATCATGTTGCTGCCCACTTTTGTAGGTGAAATATGGGGTGAAGGATTTGCCTTTCTTTTATTCTGCTCATCCTGGAATTTCCTGAATGAGAAAAGTAACTGTGGGAAAGGCCTGTAGAAGGGTGCTTTGACTATTACTAAGAAGGAAGTGTCGGGGAAAGTGTTGACTAATGAATTTTTTTCCAGTGAATTATGAGTCCTATAATCAAGCCTTATCAGTCGGCTGCTCCATCAAATCTAGTTAACTAACAGGGATTCAGTGCTTTGGATTAAAGTTCTGGCCCATATAGAAGAAGTAAAACATAGAAAAGTAGTCTACTTTAAGAGTCTCACTCAAGCTATTGACAGTCTGGACTTTCATAAGCTAACAGTTCAGTGAAATGTATAGAACTTGAATTAATTTCCAATGACCTGTATGCTTTAAAATCTCTACTTCACTTCAGATTTGTTAGAAGAGGTAGTTCAATTAAATTATGATGCCTTAATGAGTGGGAAAGAACTTGAGAGCAAATCCTAAAACATAACTTCCTCTTTCCCTTCTGCCAAATCTCAGAGGGTATTGATAATACGCATAAAGAAAATAATGAGTCATGTTGGAAGAAGAGCTCTGCCTTGCTAGATCAGGGCAACACTAAAGAGACAGATTCTGCCTTATGTGGTTTAGAGCCAGGCTCATGTGTGTATTATCTACCGGGATTTCAAACCCAGTTCATTTTCTTTTTCTTTTTTGTTTTTCTTTTCTTTTCTTTACTTTCTTTTATTTTTTCTTTCTTTCTTTCTTTCTTTTTTTTTTTTTTTAACAGATTTTATTTATTTGAGAGAGACAAAGCGCAAGCCATGGGAGGGAGAGGAAGAAGCATTACCGCCCCACCGCCCCGTTGAACAGGGAGCCCAACACGGGGCTCAGTCCTAGAACTTGGAGATTGTGACCTGAGCCTAAGGCAGATGCCTTAACTGAGCCACCCAGGTGTCCCCAAGACCCAGTTTAAATATACCTGCTCCATGATCCTTCTCTGATTTTCCTCAGTTGTGATTTCTAATTTTTCAGATTTTGCATATCTTTTTATCTCTCTCTGATCCTATTTCTCAGTCTTATATTTTATTGATTATATGTGAAACATTTTCTACTTTTTTATTATTTTTTAAAGATTTTATTTATTTGTCAGAGAGAGAGAGGGCAAGTACAAGCGGGGTTTGGGGGGCAGAAGGAGAAGCAGGCTCCCCTCTGAGCAAGGAGCCTGATGTGGGACTTGATTCCAAGACTTTGGGAACATAACCTGAGCCAAAGGAAGACACTGAACCAACTGAGCCACCCAGGCATCCCATATGTTTTCTACTTTCAGATCTGTGGGTTAGTTCTGTGTCTTATTTTTGAACACTAATGACATTTACACCTTACTTTACATATAATACGTTTTCATCATATATTTGTTAAATGACTCATTGGGTTCCACAGTAAATGAATTCTTCTGTCCTTCAAAGTGAATTCTATGATGTACAACCAAATAATGAAATTTGAAAATAATCATATATCAAATGAGATACAAATATAGCATATTATTTTATCGTAATAAGTGTGTTCTAGTAAAGTTTAATGTATTTTAAAGACAAATGAAATTACCTCATGTGTTTTCATTTTAAAACTGAATACAGAGTCCTGTGGGAGAAATTGCTTAAGAATTAAAAATTTATGGATGGTTAAAATATAATGAAGTACATGATTTCTTTTGTTGCCATATTTGTACTTTGCTTTATATTTTTTTGCTCATGTTACTGTTTTGGCAATCTTTTTGCACAGGAGGAATCTTTTAAAATCACATATCTTACAGAAAAATAATTTTCTAATGAAATGTATGAAACTTTTAAAATAAATATTGCACTGAAATGTGAAAACTATGACTATAGTAAATGAGGGAAGAGAAGTCTAATTCTGTAAGAGGAAAACTCATCTTTTATGGGGGTGGGCAATTAAATTATAACTATTTGTTTTGTTGGTGTAATCTCCTATAGCTGTAACTTATGTTTATAGGGTGTATAATTCAGCTTGGTCTGATTTACTTTGTGTTTACAAAGTACCTTTACAAAGTATTTGGCTTACACAGATAATAATTCTCATTTATGTTTGATGTCCCTTATGGATCAACCATGGCTCTGCTCCACATTCTCTTCACTGGGGAACCCAAACTGACAGAATAACCCCTTTCTGGTCATTTTAAAAAATGTTACGTGTCACAAGACAAGACCATCTCTCAATATCTGAAACAAAAACCTTAACATGTATTTATTGCTTACTTAAGTGAGGGAAAGCTCTGTGGGTCAGGCATATGGTCTTCAAGTGAAGCAGGGAACTGATCTCTTTTAGAGCTTTTGGGAAGGTGGAATTTGGGGATTGACTGACTTTCAAGATGGGAGTGTGCTGACATCAGCTGTGGAAGCCTGGATACTACAGTGAGACTGATGGATAATTGACATTCAGATAATGTTTCTTCTGAAAGTCCAGTCCCTACTAGATGACTTTTAGAAGCAAAATGCCTTCACTGATTGGCTGGTGTTCCTAAGCAGTTGTGATTATTGTTATTGCTATGGAACTGTCGCTGACTGATCAGATAAATTTAAAGAATTCTGGTGTTTACCTGTTTCTGTAGTTTCAGAACATTTTTTAAAAAGGAATATGCACACTTCATTATTTCATTCTCTCTTGGCAGTCAGAAAAGAGAAGGTGATGAAACTATGTGAAGGCTTTTCTGGCTTATACTTGGAAGTGGTATTTGTCACTTCTAGTCACATTTTATCAGTCAGAGAAGATCACAGAGACAAACTTAATAGCAATCTCCAATCAACTCCCAGGAAGAGACAGGAAATACAGTTGACCCTTAAACAACATGCATGTGAACTTCACAGGCCTATTTATACACAGGTATTTTTTCCCCTATGAAACAATACTGCAAATGTATTTTCTTTTCCTTATGATTTAAAAATTTTATTTCATCTAATTTTATTCTAAAAATATGGTATATAATGAATATAACATACAAAATATGTGGTAATCAACTTTTTGTGTTATTGGTAAGGCTTCTAGTCAATAGTATGCTATTAATAGTTCAGTTTGGGGGAGTGAAAAGTTATATGTAGATTTTTGGCTCTGTTGGGGAGGGGGTCTTTTTCCCTCACCCCTACATTGTTCAAGGGTCAACTGTATTTTTTTAAATAGCATCCAAGGTTCATCACATCATATGCCATCCTTAATGCCCATCATCCAGCTACCTCATCCCCCTACCCACCTCCCCTCCAGCAACCCTCAATTTCTTTCCTATAGTTAAGAGTCTTTAATGGTTTGTCTCCTCTCTGATTTCTTCCCACTTAGTTTTTCCCTCCCTGTGTTTTTCCCTATGATCCTCTGTGCTGTTTCTCATATTCCTCATATGAGTGAAACCATATAATTGTGTTTCTCTGATTGACTTATTTCACTGTGTAATACCCTTCACTTCTGTCCATGTTGATGTAAATGTAAGATTTCATCCTTTCTGATGGCTGAATAATATTCCATTGTGTAGATATACCACATCTTTATTCATTTATCGGTTGATGGACATCTTGGCTCTTTCCCCAGTTTGGCTGTTGTGGACATTGCTGTTAGAAACATTAGGTGCAGGTCCCCCTTCAGATGACTACATTTGTGTCTTTGGGGGTAAATACCCAGTAGCCCAGTAGTGTGATTGCTGGGTCATAGGATAGATCTATTTTTAGCTTCTTGAGGAACCTCCACACTTTTCCCAGACCAGCTTGTCTTCCCACCAACAGTGTAAGGGGGTTCCCCTTTCTTTACAACTTCACCAACATTTGTTGTTTCCTGCCTTATTAATTTTAGCCATTCTGACTGGTGTGAGGTGGTATCTCATTGTGGTTTTGATTTGTGTTTCCCCACTGCCAAATGGTGTTGAGCATTTTTTCATATGTCTGTTGACCATTTGTATGTCATCTTTGGAGAAATGTCTGTTCATGTCTTCTCTCCATTTCTTGACTGGATTATTTGTTTTTTAGGTGTTGAGTTTTGTAATTTCTTTATAGATTTGGAGACTAGCCCTTGATCTGATATTTCATTTGCAAATATCTTCTCCCATGCTTTAGGTTGCCTTTAGTTTAGTTGACTGTTTCCTTTGCTGTGCAGAAGCTTTTTATCTTGATGAAGTCCCAGTAGTTCATTTTTACTTTTTTTTCCATTGCCTTTGGAAATGTGTCTAGCAAGAAGTTGCTGTGGCTGAGGTTCAAGAGGTTGCTGCCTGTTCTCTCCTCTAAGATTTTAATGGATTCCTATCTCACATTTCGGTCTTTCATCCATTTGGAATCTATTTTTGTGTATCGTATAAGAAAATGGTCCAGTTTCATTCTCCTACATGTGGCTCCAAGAGGGTCAACTGTATTTTGAGCAATAATATGATCTACTACACAGAAGTTATGGTAGAAGGGGAAGGTGGTGCACTTATGTCAGTAGAAAAGGTAAAATATTTCTTTAAAAAGAGAGCCAAACATTACTACATGAAAAAAATACATTTCTGATAGGTTTTTAAATCCATCTTTTTGTAAGTACCTTCATGTATAGTGCTATTAGAGTGATTGTTAGCCAGGGAATTGTATTTATAAATGTCACAAATTATTTTTTAATGTATATTTTCTATGGTAAATTCTGAACAGCAAAAACATTCTTAAGAGCTTTATTTGTGATCTCATCTGCCTTTCAAGAAGAAAAACACGACTCAATAAAAATAAGGCCACATAATAGCTGAAAGAGCAACCCACTGAGATACCATTTTGATCATCTCACTTCTTAAAATGTCTTCACTGGCTTTCCATGGGCTAGAGTGGAGAATTCAACTTCTTTAGACTGACATTCGTATCTTAGTTATATTTATGTTTTAACTTCATATTAAGGTGATATATGGCAATGAGTTTGATAAAATTCCATTATTTTTTCCTAGTGTTGATGAATCTTTGAAAGTGCTTTAACATACAGTTGCTCAATATCACATAGCCTTTGCTTATAATTGAAATGAAAATCAACCAGCCCAGCATTAAGGCTCCAAAAAATCTGATATTCCTCCTGCAGGTGAGGGATTTGTGGTAGGTCTAGTGTGATTTAAATCACCACCTGCTGAGCCAGACAAACTGACCCATTTCTTATTCTCCTGCAATACCTTTGACTTTACTTCCTTTTTATCTTTAATCATAGTGTCCCATCTTTCATAGCATGAATCAAATGGGCCATAAATGGGTAAATGAGACAATGCTGATTTATCCAGGTTGTCTAGCTGATGAGATTTATCATTATTTAGCAGATCTTTTCGGTTAATTAACTGGCCATTTGAATAAGTTTGGGCTCTGAGACATTTTCCTGAGTTTTATTTTATAATATATATATATATATATTTTAAGACCTCATTTTTTAGAGCAATTTAGGTTTTCAGGAAAATTGAACAGAAGATCCAGAGATTTCTCACATACTCCCTGCCCCTAAACATCAGAGTCTCCCTCATTACTGATATACTATACCAGAGTAGTACATTTGTTATAAATGATGAATTTACACTGACACTTCTTAATTACCCAAAGTCCATAGTTTATATACAGCTCACTCTTGGTGCTGTACATTCTCTGGGTTTGGACAACTATGTCATAACATGTATTGACCATTATAATGACATGCAGAGTAGTTTTACTTCTCTAAAAATTCTCTGTGCTCCACCTGTATATTTGCAAATGCAACCACTGATCATTTTACTGTCTGCATAGTTTTGCCTTTTCCAAAATGTTAGATAGTTGTAATCATGCAGTATATGGCCTTTTCAGATTGACTTCTTTCACTTAGTAGTGTGCATTTGAGTTTCCTCCATGTTTTCCAAATTTTGATAGTTCATTTCTTTTTAGCTCTAAATAGTATTCCATTGCCTGGATGTACCACAGTTTATTTACGCATTCACCTACTGGAGGGCACCTTGGTTGCTTTCAAGTTTGGGTAACAGTGAATAAAACTGCCAGAAACATCCACCTAAAGGTTTCTGTGTGAACACATTTTCAGCTCCTTTAGGAAACACAAGGAGTGCAATTGCTGGATCCTATAGTGAGAGTATGTTTGTTTGTTTATTTATTTTAAGGATTTTATTTTATTTATTTGAGAGAGAAAGAGACTGAGTGAGAGGGAGAGAGCACACAACCTGGGAGAGTGGCAGAGGAAAAGGGGGAAACAGACTCTCCACTGAGCAGGAAGCCCAATGTGGGACTTAATCCCAGGACCCTGAGATCGTGACCTGAGCTGAAGGCAGACGCTTAACTGACAAAGCCACCCAGGTGTCCCAGAGTATGTTTCATTACAAAATTACAAATCTCCAAACTCTTCCACAATGTCTGTACTTTTTTTGCATTCCTACTAGTGGGGAATGAAATTTCACTCTTGTTGCTCCATATCCTTTCCAGCATTTGGTGTTTTTAACACAGTGTTTGTAAAGAAAAAGTTAACATAATTTCCCCAAATTTCAGTCCTGTCTTAAGTTCATAGTCTCCTAAATTCGTATATAAACCTAGGGATGTTACTAGTTGTATAGACATACATTAATAACCAAATATATGCATGTATATAACAGCAGTGATGGTGGTGATATGATGATATTACTTTTTGCTTCTTATTCTGTGCCTCAGATTGCATTTTTCATGCATTCTCCTCATTAATGCTCATCATAATAGTATATTTGAAATATTAGCTATTTACACAGTTTGCACAGCAGTAAATGTTAAACCTGGGATTAAAATCCAGGTAGTCTAACTCCAGAGCTAATACTTTAAACCACAAAGCACTATGTTTTCTTATATCAATAAATAAATGTGTCTATGTGTACATGTATATGTGTGTGTCCCTTCATATGCTCTTTGCTATAGGAAAGATGGAAACAAAAATAGGAAGAATGAATTTAACAGCTTGCCTGAGGAGGTTATCTGTACATGTACATGTATATGTATATGTATATGTCGTTAGGTCAGTATTTCTATGTCAGTGTCTTTAACTCTGCCATTAAACTAGTTATTTAGCAAACCGGATACCAGGTTTCTTAGGTTTTATCAGCTATCTTTGTCTGACATAAAGCAACTGCTTCACACTTTTTGCCCTTGCCTTTCTCCTGAATTATTGTGGACTGCTTCTCTCTGGTATACAAATTGTCAAACAATCTAAACTTTGCATGGTATACTGCTAATATACTCCAGACACCACTACGTGAGTTTAAATTACCCAATGCCAATAAAATACTCACTTTCCGTGTCAAACAATGTGTGGAAGAAACATGCTTCACTTCCACTTATGGTGGACATGATGAATTGGTTCTATAAACATAGTACTTAGCATGAAAAAACAGTTTTCAGATAAACAGAATATTTTATTCTCTTCATTTTTCTTCCCTGCATATTTTTCTCAAAAGTGTATGAAATATGTTTTGTTGTTGCCTCACTTGGCACTTTCAGGTTGGTTTCTTTTAGGATAAACAGGTTTAGATTCCCAAGCAGAACAATGAAAGGAACACTGTGAAACCTGCCTTCTGCATCACCCCAAGGGGATGGAACAAAGTCAGTTGCCTGGTAGAGGTGGTCTTTAAGTAAAGGTCAAATAAAATTGTACTGGAAGTTTAGAGACTAGCTTCATGTGGCTGTTTTCGGTAGGGGGGCTGACCTGGTGAGAACTGGAGGGAAAAAAAAAAACAATATTCTAAAGCTAAAGCTCTGTGTTCCTTCTGACTCCTCTCTTCCTCATTCTAAGAAATATGAAATGCCAATTTGTCTGTGATTCATTTCCTCTTCATTAGATTATACAAGGTGTTCACTAGGGTATTTATTGTGGAAGAAGTTTTTAAAAAATTGGAAGAAGTTGAAAGGTGTATCCTAAGGCTGCTCTAACAAATGATCACAAACTGAGTGACTTAAAACAACAGAAATTAATTGTCTCATTGTTCTGGAGGTTAGGTGTTTGAAATCAAGTTATCAGCTGGATTGTGCTATCTCTGGAGGCTCTAGATGTTGATCCTTTCTGGCCTCTTCCTGGTTTCGGCAAACTGTGGCATTCTGAGGCTTGCAGATGCATCACTTCGATCTCTGCCTTGTTGTCATCACCTCGATCTCCGCCTCTGTTGTCACCACCACAGTCTCTGTCTCTCTTGTCATGTGGTGTTCTTCACTGTCTGTCTCTAGGTCCAAATTTCCCTCTTCTAGGGACATCCATTTTTGGATCAGTGCCCACCCTTATCCAGTATGACCTCATCTGAACTTGATTACAACTGTAAAGATCCTATTTCCAAATAAGGTCACCTTCTCAGGTACTAAGAGTTAGGACATTAACATAGCTTTTTGGAGGACACAGTACTACTCACTACAAGAGGCAGTGATGTATGGTGGGAAGAGGACTAGATTTGGAGCAAAGACATTAATTACCAACTATTGGCTTGGTGGGAATGGGGGGTGGTTCACTCTCTTCATAACTGCCATTGACCCCACTCATTTTTTTAAGTGCATGGTTAAAGTCTTTCCAAACTTATGTTAAGTGCTATGCAAATGTAGCTTTCAGAGAAAGTTAGTTCCTATTTGCAGCCTGAGTAGAGGAATTATAGAACCACAACTTGGAATCCGGAGACTCAGGTTTAGTTTGGGCTCCAGGCTGTGTACCCTGGAGTTCTGGACCTTAATCCTTCCAAAATTTGGTCTGATAAATGTAGTGAAATTGCAATTTTATCTATCCAACCAGATCAGTTGATATAACAATACCATAATAATAGGATATGAAGTGGGAGTATTCTTTTTGCTCTGTAACTATATCCCACAGTTAAAGAAATATGAACAAAATACATTGTTTAAAACAAAACACCCAAATTGGGGCCAGTTTCTAGAGCTCTGAATCTATATTGTTGTTCTCAGTCACTGCTAACATAGTGCTTCATAAACTCCTACCTCTTTCTGTACCTTCCTGGTCCCCATTACATAAGCAGAGGATTGAGGATGGGAATAGGAGCTGGAGACTGGCCAAGTTCTGTGTCCTTAGGTGAGGAGGGATGCTCCATGTCTAGCAGAAAGATTGCAGAGCAACACCAAATCCCTCCCCTGTCTTATACTCATATCTTTTGCAATTTGACTTTTCAAGTTCTTCTAACAACAGGGGTATCTTTCCCCCATTTCTTTCTTTTTTCTTTTTCTTATTGTGTTAAATACATAATGTAAAATTTTACCATCTTAACCATTCTTAAGGGTACAGTTAACCAATATGAAAATGTCCAAATTGTTCTGCAGCAATCGCCACATCCATCCCATAACTCTTTATACATCTTGTAGAACAAACGCTATACCTACCCATTGTTAAACAAACAAACAAAAACAACAACAAAAAAACTCCCCATTCTCCTCTCCCTGTAGCCCTGGAAACCACGATTATATTTTTTAATCTTTATGATTTTGAGTACTCTAAGTACCTTAATAAGTGGAATCATTCAGTTGTCTTTTTTTGATTGACTTCTATCACCATAATGCCCTCAGGGTTCATCCATGTTGTAGCATATTGCAGAGTGTCCTTTTTAAAAGCTGAATAATATTCCATTGTATGTAGGCACCAGTTTTTCTTACCTATTCATCTGTTGATGGACACTTGGGTTGCTTTCAGGTTTTACCTACTGTGAATACCTACTGTGAATAATGCTGCTATGAACTTGGTTGTACAGTGGTCTCTTCAAGACCTTGCTTTCAATTCTTTTGGGTAATATTCCCGAAGTGGGATTGCTGGATCACACGGTAATTCCATTTTTAATTTTTTGAGGAACCACCATACTGTTTTCTGTAACAACCGTACCATTTTATGTTTCTACCAGGAGTGTGTGAGGGTTCCAGTTTCTCTACAACCTCATCAATGCATATTGTTTTCTGCTTTTTTTTTTTATAATGGCTATCCTAATAGATATAAAATGGTATTGCATTGTAGTTTTTTTTGTTGTTTGTTTGTTTGTTTTTTTGCATTTTAGTTTTAATTGTTTGCATTTCCCTAATGATTAACAATATTGAACATCATCTTATGTGCTTATTGCCCATTCATGTATCTTCTTTGGATAAATGTCTACTGAAGTCCTTTGCCCATTTTTAAATCATTTTTTTAATTGTTTAGTTTTAAGAGTTCTCTATACATTCTGGGTATTAATCTCTTATCAGGTACATAATTTGCAAATATTTTCTTTCATTCTGTGGGTTCTTTTTACTCTCTGGATAATGTTTTTTGATGTACAGGTTTTTTTCCCCCTTTTAAGTCCACTTTGCCTCTGCCTGTGCCTTTGGAGTCATATCTAAGAAATCATTATTAAATCCAATGTCATGAAACTTATGTCCTCTGTCTTTTTATTTTTTTTTAAAGTTTTATTTATGTATTAGAGAGAGAGCACAAGCAGGGCAACAGCAGGCTCCTCATGAGGAGGGAAGCCCGATGTGGAGCTCGATCCCAGGACCCTGGGATCATGACCTAAGCCGAAGGCAGATGCTTAATCAACTGAGCTACCCAGTACCCCCTATGTCTTTTTCTAAGAGTTTTATTGTTTTAGGTCTTACATTTAGGTCCTTGATTCTTTTTGAATTAATTCTTGTATACAGCATTAGTAAATAAGGGTACAACTATTTTTTTGCACATGGGTATCCAATTTTTTCAGCACCATTTGTTGAAAAGACTGTGCTATTCCCATCGAACGGTCTTGGCACCCTTGTCAAAAATCATTTGACCAAATATGCAGTGGTTTATTTCTATTCTATTTGTATGTCTGTCTTTATGCCAATACTATGCTATTTTGATGACTATAGCTTTTGCACTAAATTTTGAAATCAGGTAGGCCCTCTTATTTTGTTGTTCTTTTTCAAGACTGTTTTGTGCATTCAAGACTCCTTGAGATTCTTTATGAATTTTAGAATGGGTTTTTCTATTTATGCAAAACACATCATTGGGAATTTTTTAAAAGATTTATATATTTTATTTATTTATTTATTTTTTAAAAAGATATTTATTTATTTATTTTGAGAGAGAGAGAGAGACACAGAGTGAGAGAGAGCATGAGAGGGGAGGTCAGAGGGTGAAGCAGATTCCCCATGGAGCTGGCAGCCCAGTGTGGGACTTGATCCCAGGACTTGATCCCAGGACTCTGGGATCATGACCTGAGCCGAAGGCAGTTACTTAACCAACTGAGCCACCCAGGTGCACTGAGATTTATATATTTTAAAGAGAGAGAGAGAGTGTGTGTGTGTATGGATGGGGAGGGCAGAAGGAGAGGGAGAGAGAATCTCAAGCAGACTCCATGCTGAACACAGAGCCTGACATGGGACTTGATCTCATGACCCTGAGATCATGACCTAAGCTGAAACCAAGAGTCAAATGTTTAACCAACTGTGTTACCCAGGCACCCCAGCATTGGGATTTTGATAGGGATTACACTGAATGTCTAGATTGCTTTGGGTAATGTTGACATTTTAACAGTATTAAATATTTCAATCTATGAATCAGGGATGTGTTTCCATTTATCTAGTGTTATCTTCAGTATCTGTCCCCCTATAATGTTTTGTAGTTTTCATTGTATAAGTCTTTTAGCTCCTTGGTTGAGTTAATTCCTAAGTATTTTATTCTTTTTTTAGCTCTTATAAGTGGAATTGTTTTTGTAATTTCCTTTTCAGATTTCCCATCCTAGCTCCCACAAGCTGTGTGCAAGATGCTCCAGGAACACGTGCAGAGCTGCCTGCCATGTGGCTGGGGGCTGGGGAATGGGTAGCTGCTGCTGTGCTAGGAGCTGAGATTGACCAAACTTAATCTCAATTTATTCTTCAAGACTTCCCCCTCAAGTTGCAAACCTTCAACAGACCACAGAGTTCCAAAATAATCATATGAGATGGATTCTGCCCGTGAAATTACTCTCTAGATGGGGATACAGATTCCTGGTGCTTCCTATTCTGCCATCTTCCCAGACCCTTTGACTCCTCTCTTCTTCACTTTCTCTTATATATGGATTGGCTTCCTGGTTTGCTTCGGACCTTAGAATACAGCATAAGTGAGTTCTGAGTATAGGCCTCTTGCATATTTTCACTTTCTATAATCCAGGTGCCTTCCTGAGAAACATATGCAAGCTGGCCTCTCACCTCTCAAAGAATATGAAAGACACAAGGATTTAAAGTAGACCTGAGTTATCCCAGGTGGGTTTATCTTCAGTCAGCCAGTTTCCAGCTGACCTACCAACTGACTATAGTACCCTGGTGATTATAGGAGTTCAGCTGAGCCTAGAAAAAACTGGTAGAAATGCCCAGCTACTTTTGGACTTATAGAAGTAATACATGGGGGTGCCTGGATGTCTCAGTGGGTGAAAGCCTCTGCCTTCGGCTCAGGTCATGATCCCAGGATCCTGGGATTGAGCCCTGCATTGGGCTCTCTGCTTGGCAGGGAGCCTGCTTCCCTCTCTCTCTCTCTGCCTGCCTCTCTGCCTACTTGTGATCTCTCTGTCAAATAAATAAAATATTTTTTAAAAAAGAAGTAATACATGTTGTTTTAAGTCACTAAGTTTTGAGTTGCTTTGTTATGAAGCAATATCTAACTGATACAGGAGTTGATACCTAGAAGCACAGTGTTGCCGTAACAAAATCCCAAAATATGTTGTATTGATTTTACAGCAAGGTGGCAGGTATAAGTTGAAAACAATTGTGACCCTTGTAATGCAGGAGCAAAACATTTGCTACAGTTATGGCCTGTGGTATTTGGAAGATAGAAACAGTTCCTAATGCACATTTGGACTTGATCAAGATGATTTCCAGGCCAACAAATTGTCATCTGGTTGCTCTTAGCTGTAGATGATATATAACATAAAGAAAAATTGGCCAGCTAACACACAGAATTTAGAGAGAGTATAGAGGATTTCTTGGTTGGAAAATAAAACTATTTCTTATTTGTAGTTTCTTTTGCCAGTAACAGATTCTTAAAGTAAGGTGAAGCCTGGAGAGAAAGATCAAATTAGATTAAGGCAATGGGATCCTTACTGTTAAGACTTCTGGAAGAATTATGACCATGCTTAATAGACCTTCTCAGCTGGATAAAAAGGGGTTTAAGGAAACTTAAAAATGTGGTCCCACAGAAGTCTGATCTCAGAGTAATAGTGATTAAATCTAGAAAGTGAAACTAAGAAACAATTTGGGGTGTGACTTTTGCAACATGAATAAGTAGATATATGGAAAGCTCACAAAGTTTTATAGTGGGTTATATTGACAAAAGATCAGCAAAATTGAACTAAAGTTGACTAAAACTATTCACATTATGAAAGTTACTCTGTATTCTCAACTTTATATGCATAGGAATCAAATTGATGAAGCTACTTCTCAGCTGCAAACTCGGGCCTTTTTTTTTCAGAAATAAGATGTGATGGAAAAAGAAGGATATCCAGAGGGGTGCCTGAGTGGCTCAGTTGGTTAAGCATTTGAGTCTTGGTTTTGGTTAAAGTAAAAATCTCAGAGTCATGAGATAGAGCCCCACATGAGGCTCCACTCTGGGAATGGAGCCTGCATAAGATCCTCTCGCTCACATGCACGCATGTGCTCTTACTCTCTCAAAAATGAATGAATGATACCCAGAGCCAAGAGACAAGAGAGTGGTAGTAAGATCTGAGGAGAATGCTGAACAAGAGAATCATTCTCAAGGAGTAGAACCAAGACATAATCAAGCAGCATTATGCAAACATGGAATGGGGAGAGGTGAGGGAGTCTTGTCAATATTTGCCTGGGAGGATTTCGGAACTGACATTGAGTAATGATTACTTTCTGCTTCTCATTCTCCAAGTTTTTGAATGGCAGTATTGCTGTGGTTATTCTGTTCTAGGTTCAGTTTTGTATTTTGGATTATGAGAGGCTTGTCCTTTTAGTTTAAAAATCTCTGCATCATATGGACCACAAGATCTAATGTAAGTCATAATCATGATGCTATGATTAGGTGACATTTGGAAGTCTGAGGAGGTAATGAGTGTATTTTGCATGTGGAGTGGTTGTGAATAATCATGGCCAGGAGGGCCCTGTGTTAATTTGATTGCAAAAATTACCTTAATTTCTCCTCCTTTTTTTAATCCTTGCTCTTTGCCATCAAGAACAGGAGTCTGTTTCCTACACTTGAATCTGGGATGACCTAATGACTTTCTTTGACTCAAAAAATATAGCAGAGGTGATGTTATTCCAATTCTACCCCTGTTCCACAAAATGCCTTCCTCTCTCCATCTTGCAGTCTTGCTACTGTCAAGGGAATAAACCCAGTTAGCCTGCTAGGTGAGAGAAACATGGAGGAGTGCTGAGTGTTCCAGCTAGGCGCCTAGCAGAACAGTCAGTTTCTAGCTTATGTACCATTGCCCCCAGATGTGTGCATGAACTCAGCTTAGACTCAGCAGGACTCTCTAGTGCGATCCAGATGTGTGCATGAACTCAGCTTAGAACTCAGCAGGACTCTAGTGAGATCCAGACTTGTGAAAAATAATAAATGTTGTTTTAAGAACACTACAAATTTGGGCAGTTTCTTATGCTGCAAGAACTAACTAATACACAACCTAAACCAGTTGGGGTGGGGATCCAGTAGACTCCACAGATTTTGGGGATGCCTATTAGAAGGGATGATTAGCATGTATTCCATCATGGGGATTCTGGTTAGGTTGTGAACTTGTCAGTCAACCTCTGTAACTATTTGAACTAGTATCCTAACGAAGAGGAGTGGCTGGCTGCTGGGCAGAGGGCCCCCAGAGTAACTGCCTGTGGTTTAAATCCCTGGTGCAAGTGGAGGAGGTTAGAACACTCCTTGCTCTAGCTGCCCTCATCTATTTGGGAGAAATACACGGTAGGTAGGTTGTGGTGGGAGAGTTATCAGGGAACACCTCCACGGTGCCGGGGAGAGCATTAGGTGAGTCGGTGTTAGGCTTAGTACACTGACAGCCAACACAGGATGGCAACCAAGTGAAGAAACTCATGCCCTTTTCCCTTCCATTTTTCTATGTCTTCATCCATAGAGAAGCCAGAACCAGAAAGAGCAGTAAGAGGCAGATCATTCTCACCTTCCTCTCAAAGATTCATGTTTGGTTTTGGGAGTAAAGGGGAATGTGGGGTTGGAATTTTAAACTACTCTAAGTTATATTTTTATGACTGAAAGTGATCCCAAATCTATAGGATCTGTGTAAAAGAAACTTAATGAACAGAAAAGATTGAATTGACAAGGATTGGAGGAAACAAAAACTATTTCAAGGCATAACTGAGGAAGTTAAAATTGTTCAAGAAAATGACTTTGAATAGCTATCAATATTTTACATTTGCATCTGTGTTTTACAGTTTATGAAAAAACTTTGTACAAACATCTGTTAGTATGTATCAATAAACATAGATAACATTCATTTATGTGTTTTATAAAGTGTAAAGTTCTGTAAAAGGAAGTGTTCTATTGGTTATAATTTCAAATATTTGCTTTCATATATGCTATTATTTTTTAATTTTTTAAAAAAATTTTAGAGCTTTTATTTGTTTCTTTGGGAGAGATGGAGATGGTGACAATTTAATAAAGATATATTAAATTCTGTTTACAGACTAAATTATTGAATATTTGCTTCATATCTCCTTTGCTGAATATTCCCATGTCTTTTCCATTGCATATTCAATACTGGGGTGAGGTTGCTTAGATGTGTTTTGCTCTCTGTATTAGGGTTCTCCAATTAAATAGATCCACTGGATTCATATATATGGAATTGGCTTATGCAGTTACAGAGGCTGGCAGGTCCCAAAACTTCAGGGGAGGTTGCCAGACTGGAGATCCAGGGAAAAGCTGGTGTTGTAGTTCAGAAGTCATCTGCTTGCAGAAGTCCCTCTAGCTTGGGGGAGGTCAGTCTTTTTATTCAGGTCTTCAGTTTACTGGATAATACCCAATCATATTATGGAGGGCAGTCTGCTTTGCTCTCAGTCCTCTAATTTTAATGTTAATCTCACCTGAAAACACTCTTCAGTGAGGCATCCAGAATAATGTGTGACCAAATATCTGGGCATCATGGTCTTCCCAAGATGCCATAAAAATTGACCTTCACATTCTCTTCCTGTGTGTTCATTCCAGTTTGGGTGTTGGACTAGCTTCTTCCACAAGCTTTTGGGGTGAGTTCTTTGGGCTGTTTTTTTCTCCTCTTTAATTAAGAATCTAGCAATTCTTTAGTGATAATTTTAGAGTTCCTACAGCAAAACACTGACATTCTACTATTGGTAGTAGGTTTTTTTTTTCTATTGGTAAATTCTTCTTCTTCTTCTTCTTTTTTTTTTTTTTTTTTTTTAAGATTTCATTTATTTATTTTACAGAGACACAGCGAGAGAGGGTACACAAGTGGAGGAGTGGGATAGGGAGAAGCAGGCTTCCCGCCTAGCAGGTAGCCCAGAGCAGGGCTCAATCCCAGAATCCTAGGATCATGACCTGAGCCAAAGGCAGATGCTTAATGACTAAGCCACCCAGGTGCCCCTCTATTGGTATTATTCTACAGTGGACTTCTTCACTCTCTTCATTGTGTACTAATCTATTGGGATAAAATTTTACATATTTGGGTCTTATATCCAGGTATAACATTATTATATTCATACCATTTAAATATAAATATTGATTTTCCAGAACATATTTTCAGACTGTTTGGATTCCTCTTCTGTAATGCTATATTGGTATTTAGTTACCCATACTCAATAAAGACGTGATACTATGGGCCTCTTTCTGAGAGCTATTCATCCCTAGGACTGATGGACTCATTACCATACATCTGCCCAATCAAGAATGTCTTCCTCTTGTGTCCTAAGGCCATACTCTATGTTTTTGAAGCTTATACTAATGCCAAACTCTTTACTTATGAGGTTGAATTCATCACCCTTCTTCTTGTTTCCTATCAGTACTTTATTCCTTAAGCTTTTTTGGAAGTCTTTATTTCTGAATAGACCAGAGTAGCTTTCCTTCCTTTCTTCCTCTTTCTCATCCTTCCTTCTTTCTCCCCTCCTTTCCTTTCTCTCCCCTCCCCTCCCTTTCCCTTTCCATTATTTCCACATGGAAATAGCCTTACAACCGATCTGTGTGCTATAAACTTTCATCTTTAATCCAATGGATATAATTGGGTTTATTTTCCCCAAATTCAGTTTGCCTTATAATATATTATTGGTTACATAAAATACTCTTTTCCCCACATGAAATATATTATTATCTACCTAAAAAAGCTGAAATTTGCTATGACCTTCAAAGTCTTCCACCCTTGGAGCTCTTTAGCTATGCAAGTTCATCCCCTATTATTTCCAAGAACAAACATTCAGTTCAGGCATTGGTGATTTTTTTTTAAACTTTTCCCCAAATAATCTGCTTGTGCTACACTTTAAGCCTTTGTTCAGAATGTTTTTCCTGCCTTTCACCTGTTTCCCATTTAAGACTCAGAGCAAGTCTGACTTCTTATAAGCCCTGTTCTCTGCCCATTTCCATTGTATCAATCTTACCTGTCAGACTCTCTATACAAAATTGGGTCTTCTGTCATCAGGTTTTCTTTAATTATTAGGTGAAGATTGCATCTAATAACTAATTATTTATAATCTATCTTTTTTTGGGTAAGGGTTTATAGACATTTCCAATATATATATTTTTGAAGTTCCTATGCATGTTGACATACTTTCTCTCATTTGATCCTGACCACATTTCTACCAGGGAGGCAGGACAGATATTGATCTTATTTGAAGACAGGAAGACAGGCTAAGAGTCATAGTCTCAGGCCAGGTATCTAGTAATGACAGGATTTTGAGTGCAGGTCTTTTGACTGTTTTTTTGTCATTCTTAAATATGCATCAAGACTGTGTATAGATGAAAAGAATGGAGTATGCTCGTGGAAGCATTTTACATGCTGCATAGAAGTATGCATGTGGGGTTTGAAAAGTTATATTTTATATGCCCCATTTCAGGAGCAGGGATCACATTTTATATTCCCAATATTGATTTGTTCAGCATGTACTTATTGTTAGTTTATTGTGTGTTTGAAATGCACTCAATTCTAGGGATATAAAGATGACAATACATGTTCTTGCTCTTACCAAGTTTACAGTCAAGTGTCAAACAAGTAAGGACAAATATGATACATAATAATAATATAATGGAGGGATGAAAGATTATGCTGTAGTGGGAGAAATGGAAGGGGCTTAAATTTCTGTTATATTTTTGTTCATCTGCAAGTCAGAAAACCTTATTGTCAAAAAGGAAGAAAGGAAATCAGGAATAGGGTGAAGGAGGCAAAGAAGGAAAGAAGAAAATGTGTACTCAAAGTAGAAATAAAACCAACGTAATGAGTATCTGCCTGTCTGGAACTGTGCTAGTCTCTCTGACATATTTAATTATCAGAAAATGTTATGGACTATCATTATCACTGTCACTATAACTGAGCTCAAGAGAAATTAAATAACTTCCCCAAAGTTAGACGGATAATGCTGAGTTCAGAGTAATGATAACAAACTATTGTTGAGTCAGATACTAGCTACAAATGTGTTGTCTCACACAAAATTTTAATTTAAAAGAATAAACCTAGGTCTTTCCCCTCATCTTTAAATACAACATGGGAACACTCCTGAAATACCAAGAGCCTGAAGTCCATTTTGACACAATATGGTCTTAGTTATAATGGGTGAGAAAATGAGAGATATATCTTAGCAAATACAGAAAACATACAGAAAAGCTTCAGTTTGTGATATTACTATTTTAGGACATTTTGAGAACTTCTGTATAACTTAGTCTACTTTGAGAGTTCAACCAGCCATTGATAATTGAATAATAAGCCAGATTTTTGCTAATAATACATCTTGGCTGTGCTTAAGTGTTCAGCTGCCACCAAAAGCAATCTGCTGAGGGTAGAAAGAGTATTACATATCTGAAATATAAAGATATCCACAGTAGGATTAGCTGGTGGTGATGTTAACCTGCAAAATTACATATTAGATCTCTGTACCCTGTCAAATATTTAAGTAACAAGTCAAGCAAGAGAGCCTTTGTCAGGCTCTTATTTGTAACCAGATGTACCCTAGACTTTTGTCACCATCTGCATATTTAATCTTAGAGATGAAAACATCATATTAATTATAACTATCCCATTAATTACATTGGATTGTTTAGGATGTGAGGTGGCAAATATATCTTTCAGTGCAGGTGGTACGATTTTTAGTACAACTGTAATATGTATGGCAAGCTGGACAATTTATTTATAATTCATCCTGAGTGAAATTCATTTCATCAAGAAAGTATGTAGATACTTCAATCATTAGAGAAATCACAGTCCCCTTCATTGTAGTAATTTTTCTTTTTATAATACATTGTTTTTTCTTATGGAAGAAAAACGACTTTGCTGTAATTGGTTTCTACTATACTTTATTCTTTTATGCATACACCTGTCTTATCTGCATGTCTCTCAGATTTAAGGCTGCAGCATTGGCTCTAGTTCATGGTGGTATTTGTGATGCACTATGGATTGAATTGAAATCCTTTGAACTCATTTAGGCTGTGACATTTTATGGCAGATTAATTAAAATGATTCGTAGTTACTTTAGCCTCAGTGGGAAAAGAGAACAGGTTTCTGATATGAAATTCTCTCTTTGGCCTCCTTTGCTTCCTGCCTGATTATCTTAGCACTCTGCATTACAGTGTTTCCCTTGCAGGTTATTTAACATCAATATTTGGGTTGCATAAATAGGGAATTAGTGTTTGTGGATAGAAATGTCTGTGGATAGAAAGTGTCTGTGGATAGAATCAGAACCCTTGCAATACCAAGTGTTTGTAAACCAGTATCTAGCCTTGAATCAAGGGACACACTAACTTGCTGGGAATGAAGCATCACAAATGCTGGATCAGGCTCTGTTGTTAAAATATGTTCCAGCAATGCTTTAGACCAACCTGCTTGAAAAGTGAAAAGTGAAGAACGCCTTATGCCACAGCACCAAGTTGCTAAGAAACTAACTCCCAGGAACTATTTCATTCTAGACTATTCTGATGCACCATGGGTAACATGAAATTCTTCCACTCTCTTTTCTCAGACTGGTAATCCTTTTCATGTATGAATCAGCAAGTGACAGTTGCCTCCTGTCTCATTACCCATGGACATTTAAGCTTCATTCCTAATTTACAAACATTTTTGTTTGTTCTGGGCAATCCAGTGATTATGTGAAATATATCTAATAGAATACCATATTAAGATGAACAGAATGTTAACTCCTGGTTACTTCATTAGCTGATTTTTCAGTCTGTTTCTCTTTAAATCTTTGTCCTCTTTTTTCTCCTCTTCCTAGATTTTTGCTCCCATTTGATTATTTTAACTCCTCATTGGCTCTGGTAGAAAACTGAAAATTATACTTTGCCCATACTTGTTAACAGTAATTGTATGGATGAGATGACATACGTTGTTTGTTTCAGTTGCCTGTTTTGGAGAGTACTACAATAATTACTACTCTTTTTTTTTTTTTTGAAGAGTAATTGATGTACAATGTTATATTAGTTTTAGGTGTGCAATATAATGATTTGGTATTTATATACATTATGAAATGGTCACCACAGTAAGTCTAATTACCATCTTCCACTATACAAATTTGTTGCAATATTATTTGACGATTCTCTGTACTACAAATTACATCCCTGTGTCTTATTTATTTTGTAACTGGAATATTGTGCCTCTTAATCCTCTTCATGTATTTTGCCCATTCCCCGCCCCCTCCTCTCTGACAACCATCAGTTTGTTCTTTGTATTTGTCTGTGTCTGTTAATAATTGTTCTGTATGTTTTGTTTTTTTAGTTTCCACATATAAGTGAAATCATATGGTATTTGTCTTTGTCTTATTTCACTTAGGGTAATACTCTCTAGATCCATCCATGTTGTCACAAAGGGTGAGATTTCTTTCTTTCTGTGTTTGGGGAATTTGGTGCTTTAGTTTACTGGTCTGATGACCTCTCTGAGATCCAGTCTCTTCTTCCTTTGTCTCCACAGATGGCTATATACCCTAAAATGTCTTGTTGCTAGTCTCCTCTCACCAGCTGGTGACTGAAAAGTCCCAGTGTGGCATCCTTTTGACTCATGTGAGATTTATGAATCCTCGAGTGCTGACTTCTGAGAATATAAGTTAGCTGTTCCAGTGTAGTATCTCTCTCAGGTTCACTCACTTCTGGCCATCTCCTGGCCACATCAGGCACATCCTATTCTTGATCACTTTGCCACATTCAGGCAGAAGGTAGGTGCTAGTCTCCAGTTTGGGAGTTGATGGACAGAACACCATGACAGGAGAAATAAGTTAAATGTTCTACCACTACCAACCTCACCCAATGGAGAAAAGGGGAAAGAGTTAGTTATTTCATGATTTAATTCTCCTCGGGAAGACAACCCTCCCTTGTTGGCAGGAAAAATTACTTTTCAGAGACTTACTTAAACTGTGAGATTCTAAGACCATGACTCAAATTTCCTTTGACCATGACTATACAGAATTTAGCATCTTTTATTTTTAACTCTTAGCCATTTCAGCAGATATCCTCTGACCGGTTAGTAGCCCCTTGGGGGCAGAAATACATCTCTGGTACTTTATGTGGTACTCTGTGTTTAGGGAGATAAATGAATAGATATGTGTTATGCACATATACAGATTATGTGTTATATTCCTATGTTTAAATAAAGTGATTACAAGTCTTAATGACACTTGGTACCAGGTATTTAATGTTCAGGTATAGACCCTAAGAGGAGCTGATCTCTGTCACAGGATGTTCCTCAAAGAGCTCAACAATAAAACCAACAAGAAATTTTTGTATGTTAAAAAATTAAGGTTCTAGGACCCCACCACTACTGAATCAGAAAAGGAAGGGGCATACTGGAATCTCAGTTTTAAATAAACATCAGACATGATTTTCATGCAGGTGAAGTTTGAGAATCACTGTTGTAAGCAGTGGGAAATTGTTGATGAATTCTGAGTAAGAATGCAAGAGGACAAAAGCAGTGTTTTCATATGCCAGGTTGGTATGGAGGATGCACTGGAGGAGGGAAAGAAGGTAGATACTTAACGGAAGACCTCAGGTAGGGGGCCTTATAATTGTTCAGGTGAAAAAGTAGACTTGTTGGTGTCAGCTTGAAAGGAAATAAAAAGATGAGTATGAGAAACATGAGTTACTGTGAAATCCTAACAGAGAGAAGGCGTCAAAGGTGATTCCAAGCTTTTAAGCTTGGATGGTGGGAACACTGATACTCCCCTCTTCACAGTGAACATAACTGCAGGGGAGGATAATGGCAGCTGCTGCCTGTAAATCCATGCTGATCTGTAGGAGGTTTCATATCCCACACGTGTGAGTCATGCTCTGTTTTGGCGTATGCATACCCATAACAAAACTCAGGCTCTGCTCTGCGTGTGACATCTCCCTACCCTACTCAGGAGGTAGAGGCAGAGTTAGAGAGGTGGATAGAGCTCCGCGATGCTGATGCTGCCATGTTTAGGATGAAGTCCGCCTTTAAGCCTTATCTAGCATTTATCCAACTAAGTGATTTTATTTCAAAGCATTTTTAATTGCTTAAATGTAACTAAAATCTTTCAAATTTATATGTTTTACAAACACATTCCATCTAATCTCAAAGCAGCATTCTGGGCTAGGCTGAACAGGAGTTCTCATTATATCCATGAGGAGAGTTCCCATGTCTGCACTTCCTTTATATGGCATACTTCCTTAAAAAGGCCCAGTGGAAATGTTGCCTTTTTGGAAGTTTACTCAGTTCCCCTTGATGATCTCTTATTATTTTATTTCAGTTGCTCTGTTTTATTTCATTGCCCTGTGGTTATTTATTACTTTTCAGTCTCTCTGTCATTAGACTCCAGACCAGGAGAGCATCTCTGAACCAAGGCTGTGATTGTCTTTGTTCTTAGTAAGACCAGGGGTGTCAGAGTTGAGAAGGTATCTACAAACTTGTCCCATCAGATTCTGGTCGAAGAGGTGATCTTTTCAGTGGGCATGAACAGATTCCTGCCATACCATATTTAATCCTACAGTCTGGGGAATGAATCCCAGACAGTAAAAGAGTCACAGAAACTGCAATTAGAGAAGATGGAAAGAGAACACACCTAGGATTTCTTGATTATTGGTCGTGAGGGCTTTTCCCTTAGCTCAGCCTGTTTTATTTTAGTGAAGAGATAGTTGTTGCAGGGATCTCACTTAAGATACTTTCAGATTATCCATTGTACTTCAAAACCTGCCTAATTGCATTTCATGAAATATGCTATTCACTAAGTATGTTATACATAATTCTGATACACCTTTTCCCTTTCATCAGTTTAGGAAATGCACTGCATGTGCTTTATTAATTCGAGCATCCCAAAACGGCTTGCATTGTCATTATCTAGGACATTTTACAATTTTTTTTTGGACTTTTTCGAAAACATTCATAGCTGAATCAGTTTTTATCTATGGTTGAATTTAAAACGCACAGGGACCATTTTAAATGCATTGTGATAGTGCAAATAGGCAACATTTACCTGATTCCCTTCATCCTCTAATTTTATCATTCTGTTGAAAAGAGCTATTGATTGTGTCGGGCATGATTTGTTCTTTATAAAACCATGCTGCTTATTGCTCATGGTTCCATCATCCTCCAGATTTGATAAATTTCATCTCATTGGGCCTGTTTCATTATTTTACTGTTGATATTAGACTTACCAGGCTATCATTTTCAGCTTCACTTGTCTTGCCTTTAGTGAAATGTGTACTTGCCCCCCATATACTCTAAGATTATCTGTCTCTGTTATGCAGTAGATGTTACAGTGACTGAAATTTCACTACTTGAGACTTACACAATATAGAAAGCACAACTATTACAGAAAAGCCTCTTTTAAAATGCAAACATTGTGGGAAGTGTGACACACCTTTAATACTTTGGTGACAGTTTTAATCACCTTGTTTTATATTGAAGTACATCATGAGGACACAGAGAGCACTCAGGAAGCAGGTTTATTAAAAGCAGGGAGGGATGGCAAGAGGGAACAAAGGGCAAATGAAAGGTTGTCAATTCCAACTTCTTGTCCTCTAGGATTTTTTTCAAGGAAGGGATCTTACTAGGGATAATTATTCTACCCTCATCCTCTACAAACATTCTTATGATAATGCTGGACCAAGAATTAAATACAAAATATAATCCACATTAAATTTAGGAAATAAGAACATCCCTAATGCACAAATGAACTTTAGGGCAAGCAATACTGAAAAAATACACGTAATTTGAAAATGTCTATATCCTAGAAAAGCGTATAGATTCTCTATAATGATAATAACAGCTAACGCATTTTGGAATACTTAGCTGTATGCATGTTCCCACTTAATTTTCCTGGTAAGCTGAGGGGGTAAATGCTGTTATTGTTTGCAGTTTAACCATGAGGAAAGTGAAGCACAGAGAGGTTACTTGTCCTCATAAAGCTAAAATGGAGGGCCTAGGATTTAGACCCAGTCTGACAGAGCACCACCACCTGTGCTCAAACTATGGCTGGCGGTGGTAATTCTGTCTTCTGGTGTCTTAACTTTCTATTATAACCTTGGAGGGATTTAGGCTTTCATCTGGTACTTACACTTACTTGTTCTACTTAGTTTTGTCTATTTGTTGTTATTGGTAAACATAGCCTTTCAAACTATGGTATACAAACATAGCCTTTCAAACTATGGTATATAAAATCAAGAGGGGAAAATGGACTTACTGTATAATGGAGGTGCCACTTATGAAAGCCTATGGAAGAAATTAAAAAGGCTTCCAATCATTTTTAATGCAGTGAAAATTTATTAATTTAAAGTGAACAAATGTGACTTCTTAATGTGGTTGTTTGGAGGGGTAAGAATGTTAACCATGGTGTCTTAATAAAAACAAATCCTTATGTAATGACTAGAGTTTGAAAATTACCATACTGGATATAGTAAGAGATCTAAAGAAGTAGAAAAGCTAATACAACAGTTTATTCAGTCCTGATTAGGCATAGTAATATTTATATTTTTATTCAGTCATTTATCTGCCTCTTATTTCATTCACTTGTTTGATAAACCATTGGATGCCAGTTGATATCTGGGATATCTAGGATATCTAGTTCCATCTAATAAGAAAGAGAACAGGATTATGATACAGTTAGTCTGAAAAGAGCTACAGTACATATAGAACTAATAAAGAAAGGAAAGTCTAGCCCTTGTATGGTCTGTGAACACTATTTCAGGACTTTTTTATATTTTGTTATTAATTCAAATGTTTACTTTTCCAGTACACACATATCAGGTTATGTCATGAGTTTTCTGTTCCCATTAAGAACACGCAATGTAGTGATCAGTTCTTGCTGATGCATATTAATGTTGGTCATTAATGATGTGAATGGTTTTATCAATAAAATAAAATAAAATAAAATAAATAAAATAATTCACAATGTAAATATATTAGAAATTGTTCTCAGATATTCTGAGAGTAGGATTAAACCCTACCATGCAATTTAATACCTAGCAAAACAGCATTCTTTTCTTAGAAGTATGTGTTCAATTTGATTACTCAGGGCTCAGACTATAAATAAAGATATTATTATCAAGATGTAATAGGTTCATGATAATATTCCAGAATCTTACTTGTTTTCTTTTGTATATATTACAATTTGACACTTGAGTTACCTCAGAACACTAGAAAAAAAATGGAATTATCTAATTGTCCATCAGTCTGAGCCATTTAAATTGTGCCGAGAACCTGAATTGGAAGCATAAGTATAGTTTTCTAATGTGTGATATTTTAGAGCATTAATGTTATTTATTTTTATTTTTCTCTCCCACAGCAGTAGACAGATTCCACTGATATAATTATACTGGTCAAGATAGCAAATTATTTTTCATAGTTTTGATCATTTCCCATTTTTTTGTTTATATGAATAAGCTTATTAAGACATTTTATTTGCAACTACAAAGACTCCCATAAGTCACTCTTTACAGCCTCCATCTTTTATTCCCTTTGTGAAAATGTGAAGTCCTCACAGCTGCTTTCGAGACATAAAAAGCTCTGATTTGTTTGAAAAAGCTTCAGTGCACATAGGCAATGTTTAAAGAGGCTTTGGCAAAATTAAAAGTAGAAAGCTTTTAAAGCAGATGTAGGGATTCAGTCAACTGTGAAGCAAGTCCAAGATGGCAGAGTACATTGGAAAACCATCTAACTTGAATCATCAGGTGCTTCTTCTTGAGGTTAGTCTGATATTCTGTTTGTTGACTAAAGGCCCTTACCATCCAGGACTAAATACAACCCTATCTTCAGGGTCCTCCAAACTGCTTTGCTAAATAATGGTGGTTCAAAATAAGAAAATAAAGTAAATAAGTGTAACTGCACTTACGTATATTTTGCCAAAACAATAAGAACTTATTTCTATGATTTTGGAAGGTCTTTTTAATCATCAAAAAGAATTAAAATTATGTTGTCATATTTTTATTTTGGTATTAAAATATTTCTTTCACTTTAAAGTATTATTTCAGTTCTCTTAAAAAATATTATAGTATGCATAATAAAATTTCATCTAATAATAGAAGAACTGATGTCAGTTTTCTTATTCTCTATTTACTAAATGTGGATTTATATTCTGTGCTAGATGCTGTGGAAGATATAAAATGTAATAGGCAAAATCTCTGCCTTCAAAGAGGATATGTTCTCTCCTTGGGAAAGAAAATAAATGCATATATAAGTAATTAAATAACAATGGAAGGAAGTCTAAAAAATATACTGAGCTCTTTGTGCTAGAAAATGCTAATAACTACATACCAAATGATTTACATAGTTAGAATAATCTTTTAGAACTTATAGCAGGAGGTAGAAATGGCGTAGAGAACATTCAGATTTTGGAAAAAAAAATTGAGATTTTATATCTGGCCCTGCTACTTACAAGTTGACTTACTTTGATTTCCCTGAGATAATTCCTACTTTATGGGGTCCTTTTAACCATTGAGAAAGTAGAAGTCAAGCATCAAGCTTGATAAATGTGGACCTGCCGAGTCTTAAAACAGTTATTTATTTTTTTACTGAGATAACATGCTTGTGTGGAGGATCAGGTAGATTCATCCTTTTTCTTTGCCAAGAGAAGAAAGAGAATAGAGAAACCAAGTGGAGAGGAGTGGTCTAAAGGTGAGTATTAAAAAAGATTAAGGAAAGGAAGAAGGAAAACTAGTTGACAGAATATCCTCTAGTTCATCACTGCTCAAAATGGGAGGATGAATTAATGTTGGCTCATGGACTACTTACACTGCAATTTGCACAAGAATTGAGAGTTAAGTGTTTAGAATTTTTTATAGAAATATGATAGAATAATTCTATGTTGATTTAGTAATAATGTTTGGGGTTATATTTTTTTATGTCTTCATGGTTTTTCCTTGTCATCTTTCTAATAATTTATTTTTATTGAGTTTACAGACATAAGTTTGCAGTTGGTTTTTTAAGTACTTTTTAAAAAGACCTATTGGAGAAAATTTAAATTCCATTAATTGAAGGTTGATGTTTAACAGAATTTTGTTTTTAAACTAACTGCACAGTTCCTCCTGTTTTCCAATTACAATGTGTACAATATGCTACTGTCAATATGATATTGGCATCTGGGGCTTTGAGGACTTCATGGCACCAGCCTGTTTATGACTACTCAAATGAAAGACTTCCGGGAGACAGGGGAAATTGACAGAATTTTTGCCAGTGTCATAGATGAGATGGAAAGCTTACAAACAAATCGGTGAAGTTTAATAATGCAGAATATCACAGCAGCAAGGGAATACTAGTTGTCCAACAAATAGCACTGAGGCAAATGCCAGGTCCTCTACAATACTCACAGGACCACGGACACATTGATTCAGGCTGGCCCGTGCTACTCAGGTAAACACCAGCAGTCAGCATTTCCTTCCCTGGTGACTTATTCTATCCAGTCTCAGTCTGGTAAATACCTTGAGGAAGTTAAGGCCAAAAAAGAAATGTCTGGCGTTGAAGTAAACCAGGTGGGAAGGGCAAGAAGGACTTGTACAAACAAAATCTCTGCTTCCTGCTCCTATTTCCTTCTAACTTGTGACTGCTGTGTGTGTGTGTGTGTGTGTGTATGTAAAGTTCCCATGCACAATTGCTGAGATTCTTAGATTATAGATGTCAGGAGTTTAGGATGAGCTATTTTTGTATCTGATGGTTGAAAAATCAGGCAAATCTGCACTAACTGACAACACTCAGTCTATAGACTGCAAGTAAACTGTCAGTGAATGCCTAATTTTGTTTCTTCCTTTTCAAAGGAAAAACATAGTTGGCAAAGTCATTTATTTGCCTATCAGTTGTAATCTTCTATTTCTACAGGATTTTCAATAGCTATAAGATACACTTTCACCAACATATTCTTCTGTTTGTTAATTTTTCTCATTCTTGAATGAGAAAAGACCAAAGATAGAATGACTTAATTATAGAATCCCCAGAAAATTATTTTAGTGTTTTTTTTTTTACCGTTTTGTTTGGAGATAGCCATAAATTCATACTCAGTTATACAAAATAATACAGTTATTCCATGGAAATTTCACTAAACTTCCCCCAAAGGTAATATCCTGCACAACTGAAGTACTGTATCACAACCAGGAAATTGACATTGATGTAATCCACAGAACTAATTCAGATCTCATCAGTTTCACATGCATGCACATGTATATGTATGTGTATACTTAGTTCCCTGCAATTTTATTACATCTATAGATTTGTGTAACTACTACCACAGTCAAGATTCAGAACATTTGCATCACGAGGATCTCTTGTGTTATCAGTTTATGACTAGAATCACTTTACTCCTTTTCTCTCCCATAATCCCTAGAAAGCAGTAGTCTGCTCTCCATCTTTATTATTTTGTTATTTCAGAAAGGTTATGTAAATGGAATCACATAGTATGTGAGATTGAGTGATTGGCTTTTTTAGTTAGCATTATTCCTTTGAAATCCACCCGGTTATTGTGTGTATTAATTGTTTATTCTTTTTTATTGCTGAGTAGTATTCTGCGGTAATGAAGTACCACAGTCTTAAATCTTTCATTTCCTGTTGAAAGACATTGTTTCTTTACAGTCTGTTCTTCATGATTGAAATATGTTCTCCTCCATCATCTTCTTTTAGAAGCATAGTAGACATTTACTAAGTGTTCATGTGTACCAGGTGGTATGCGAGACATTTTTCATGTGCCAACTTATTTAAAGACTAACTCCATGCAGTGGATTCTGTTATCTCTGCTTTATACTTGAGAACATCCAGGTTCAGATAAGTTAAGTAGATTGTCCAGGTTACCATGCAAACAAACAGTAGAAATGGTGTGTGAACTTGGGCAGTTTAATTCTAGTACCTATAATTTGATCTCATCATTTTCCAAAGTGACAAATTAAATACAGTTATAGTTTTATATTTAATTACTCTTACTTTTCCCAATGTATAATTTTATATATTTGTCCAAAATTTCTGAATACATAAGTAAATAATGAAAAGAGATCAAAACATATCTGACATATAAATTGAAAACATTTACTTAAAATGACTGTTGTTTACTCCTGAATTCCAACTTTATATTGTCATCCCATAGAGATCTTAGTTAAGCAAAGGGATTTGTAAATGTTTGTATCCTTTAAACTATTCCTTGGGCTTCAGCGATGGGTGTAAAGTGGGTGGTGAAGAACAGTAGTGTATGTGCGGGGTGGTGAAGATGGAGAAAGCTAAGTGTAGAATTCTGAGTTAATGAATTTACAGTTGTCTCAGGGGCAGGGCCCTTCATTGGATCTCTCTTCTATATTGGGTGATGTTTTCTATATCAGGAAGGAAGGTCAGATCACCCTGGGAGACTTGGGTTTTTCTTCTGTGTCTGATGCTTATCTCCCCCTTGACTCAAAGTTTCCTTTTTAGTGAGTATGTCTAGCCTGAAGTACTAGGGGGTGATCTCAGTCCCTGATAGAGTGACACTGTGGGCAGCAAGGTCTCGTTTATGGCGCTCTTAAAAGCTGCATATGTGCAGGAATGGCAGTGGGGCCATCACTGGCAAGCCGAAGTTTGTCTTTCTGTGGAGACACTGAAAAGCCTTGTTTGGGTGATTCTGAAATACGGGGGTCACAGTCTGTATGCTTAACCAGAATTTAAGCATATGGTATGTGAGAGATAGGGAGTGAAACAGTGAAGTGTACCCAGCAATTAGGTGATGAATATGGTGGGAAGAGCACTATAACTTGAGGGGATCGGAGGCCCACTAATTCATATAAAAAATCTGAGTGATGAATCCTGAGTGGGTGAAGGGACCAAAGTGGATGTCACCACTTAGGATATGGGAAATACAAGTTAAGCAGGAGGACAGGAACTCTGGCAGGTTCTTTCTTCTCTTGATTGTCTCTTTTGATCCTTTTGGCCCCGGTTAGGTCTCAGGTTGACAATTTCAATAACTATCACTCAGCAAGATTTATAACAAGACCTGATAAGGCTGTGATGTTGTATAAAACACATACAGCACACACAATCAACCTCAAATCTCATTCTGATTTTGCAAACTCCTTTGGATAAATCACTTCATCACTCAGGGTTCTTACATAAAAGATAACTAGCGTAATTTTGAGTGATTTTTCAACATGCAAATCATAAAATTCTGTGAAAAATGCTGTAAATATTTCCATGTTCTGTTGAAGTATCATACTTCATTACTAATACTGAAATTATTTACAGTTAACTCATTTCAAAGTTATTTTATTAATGTTTTACTGGATACATATATCTTCAGAAGGTAAATATATACATGTACATTTATATATGTATATAAGTATGTCCATATATATAATTTCATATGATTTCTTCATTATTACAAAATGTGTAAAGAAGACTCTTTCTGGGGCATAGCATTATTGGCTTTCAGTATTTGCCTTAAATCTACTGAAATAAAAATGATACTTTTTTTTATGCTGTTTTTACTCATATTTCAACTGTGAAAGCGAGATTCCACACAGGAAAAGTAAAGATAGTACTGGGTGACTAGATGCTGTGAAACAGGCAAAATCCATTTGCTGAATGGAGTGAACTGTGTGCTGGGGGAATAGAGAAAAGCGAGTGGCATCTGACTAAGAGGAGTACTAGAGGTCCCAAAAGCTCGCAAGCTATATTTTATTTTCCTCAAATATTAACAAGTACTTTTTTTTTAAAATGCTTTGTGGCTATTCTGATCAGCCTCAATGAATAAGTTGTAACAGCAAATTTTGACTTTGGTATTTACTTCTGAATATCTTACTGATCATTCCACCATTTTGATGAGCAAAGCAGTTCACACATGTTAAGAAGAAAACAGTATATTGGAATATTTCTATTTATGGAATAAACAATTGTTATAATAAGGCTAGCTTATGTTGATATAATAGTTGTAGCAAAGAAATTATCTGTTTATTATAACAGAAGAAGTAGAACAGCTGCTTTTAATTTTTCCAACTTCAGATGAGGAAACAAGCTCAAGGAGTTTAAGGACATTGACCAAGGCATAGCAGTAACAAGGGTTCAAGAGGAATCTTGATGTTCTGATTTCTGATTATTTGATTCCTGAGCTGGTTATTTGATTCCTGAGTTATCTTTTCCTTCCCTTCACTATTTACACATTTTTTTAATCATAAAATAAATTGAAAACAACAGTGATCATTTAGGACCTGTCAGGCTTCTCTGTGCTCTTTATGGTTTTGTGACAGCTTATTAAAGTTGAAGCATCTGATGAACCATGAGAAAAATCTTTAGAGTAGTCGTCCAAGGATCTTCTGACCATTTCAAGAATGTAAAAGAGTGAAGAAGCTGGAGAGAGGGAAAGTGACTTGTGAGACCTCTCTAGGGAGTAGGGATGGTCTATGTGTAGCTCCTGGGCTCCTAGGGAGGTGAGGGGTGCTGTGGCCTCCGCTGGTTACTCGGCCTCAAGTTAAAGAAGTCAGGCTTGTAGCAGCTCAGAGTACTGTAGGTGGTTTCTCTTTGTTCTTGTCTCAAGCCTGAAAGGCAGACAGAGAAGTGTGTTACTTTTGGCTGCAGTAATCCCTGGGAGCAAAGGATGAGTGTGCATTTCTCATGGATGAAATGAAGCCAAAGAGAGAAAGAGCTGATTAAAATTCTCTCTAACCAGGAGTTAGGGATAAATAGGTAGAGCTCAGAATAGTTTTAGGGCAGTGAAACTACTCAATGGCATACTATAATGGTGGAAACATGTCATTATACATTAGTCAAACCTGTAGAATGTATGCTACCAAGAATGAACTCTAATGTAAACTGTGAACTCTGGTGATGACAGTGTGTCAGTGTAGGTTCATCAGTTGTAACAGATGTACCCCTCTGGTGGGAAATGTTCAAATTGGGGGAGGTTATGTAGGTATGTGGGCAGGGAGAATTTCTTTACTTGTCCTTTCAAGTTTTGCTGTGAGTCTAAAACTGCTCTAAAAAAAAAAGTCTACTAAAAAAAAATCCTGCCTAAGAGGACCACTTCCAATGATGAACAACACCAACAACGAGAGGAACCTAAGTCCCAAGCTGACAACCTAGGGAGAAGCAGGAAAACAGTTAAATCCTTTCCCTCCCCAGCCCCCCGGTTCCGACCCCAGCTGGGGTAGGAATAAGGGGTGTTTTATTTTTGAATGAGGAATGGAGTGTAGATTAATATATTGAACTGGATACTTTTAATTACGACTAGAGATTGTTAGTTTAAAACTTAAAAGAATTGAACATTCTTTTTATTATTTAAAAATGTATTAATGGATTATCAGTTTAGTGCATTTCTTTCCATTTTGTTCTTTTACTACTATGTGCATCATTTTATATTTTGCTTTTGTGTTTTTCTATAATGAAATTATCATATGTATTTCCATGCTGTTATGTAATCTTCATAATCACCATTTTAATGATAGCATTGAGTTCCCTTATGAATGCCATAATTTGCTTTCTCATTCCTGTGCTGTTGGATATGCAGGCTATTTAGAAATTTTAAAAATGACCTTTCCATGTTTTAAGGTTGTATGTCTGTTTGTTTTTAGGATACGGGCTTACTATCATTAAGATTTTTATAACACTTTATAAGTATTGCTCTTAATTATAAATTGCTCTCCAAATTGGAGTTTCAGTTTCACTGTTTCCAAATACAAATGAGAGAAAATTTCTGCTATTCCCAAGACAGCTTTGGGGGTTATCTTTTTAAAAAATTTGCTAATTTGGGGTGCCTGGGTGGCTCAGTTGTTAAGCATCTGCCTTTGACTTGGGTCATGATCCTGAAGTTGTGGGATCAAGCCCCACTGAGCGGGGAGCCTGCTTTTCCCTCTTCCACTCCCCCTGCTTGTATTGCCTCTCTTGCTGTCTCTCTCTGTCAAATAAATAAATAAATAAATAAATAAATAAAATCTTTTTTTTAACATTGGTCTATTTAACAGGCAGGTATACATTTTCATTGTAGTCTTGACTTACATTTTTTTGATAACTAGTGGGGCTTGGTGCTTTTAAAACTAATTTTGTACACCAGCAGTATCATCTGCTTTATTTATTAAAAATATTTTTTCCAAATATGAAATAATTAGAAAAATGTTATAATTCTAATAGACATATATTAAAAGGACATAAATAGGTAGCACACTAGGTTAGAATTACAACTATGAAGTAAACATGCTAATCTCAGTAGTTGTCAAATAAATGCAAATTAAAACAATAGTTTGGTTTCTGAAAGTATTACCTGTTTGTTTATTAATTATTCTTTGTAAATTTGAACCCTGTCTTCTCTTTCCCTTTTAGCTTCTACAAACTTCTTCAAATGCAAGCATTTTTATTTTAAAGGACTTAAATATGGGATTTTTTTCTTCTTTTTTTGGTATGTTTGTTTCATTAAAATTCAGACTCTCTTCAAAAAAGATATATATTCAGATCAGTTTTGTATGATTTTTCTTACTAAAACTTTTTAACTCATAAAAAATGAATTATGCTGTATGGTATGAACTGAAGATATGTGTAGATCTCCCTCGCCCTAGGTCATATATTGGAAGATCTTTTCATTATTCCTTGATATGTGATGCCTCTTTTATCATATATTTAATATAATTTCTATTTGGTCACTTCTTGCTGTACTCTGTATATTTATCTGTAGACAAATAAACCAATGGTTTAATTATAACTATATAATTTGTTTTCCTTTTGAAAAATTTCTAAGATGTTCTCTGATCTGGTAATTTAAACTTCATCTGTTAGAGTACTTCCTCAGTATTCAAATTATATCCCATTACAATTTTAATCTGATCACATAAAACTTTGGATTAATTTGGCAAGATTTAAAAGCTTGATATTAACACTATTGTGAAATATGAAAGAAAAATGGAGATGCTTTTTTTCTTAGAAACAAATATAAAATAGTTCTTTATAGTTTTATCCCTGTAGTTTACTCACATTTTTAATTAGGATAATTCCTACTTAATTTTTTATTGCTATTTCTTTTTGTTTTTTTAAAAAAGATTTTATTTATTTATAGAGCACACAAGATGTGGAGGGGCAGAGGGAGAGGGAGAGAGAATTCTCAAGGAGATTGCTCACCGAGTTTGGAGCCCAATGCTGGTATCCATCTCATGATCCTGAGATCGTGACCTGGGCGAAAATTAAGAGGCAGATGCTTGGGCTTCCTGGGTGGTGGAGTTGGTTAAGCCTCAGTCTCTTGGTATGGGCTCAGGTTGCGATTGCAGGGTCATGAGATCAACCCCACATTGGACTCTGTGCTCAGCTGGGGGGCTGCTTAAGCCTCTCTTGCTCTCTTCATCTGCCCCTTCCCTCCCTAATATAGCTCTCTCTCCCTCTCTCAAATAAGTAAGTAAATCTTTAAAAAAAAAAAAAAAAAAAAAGGTCAGTTGCTTAACTACTTGAGCCACCCAGGTACCCCTTGTTGCTTTTTTTTTTTTTTAATTTTCTTTCTAAAGATTTATTTTATTTATTTTCGAGAGAAAGTGAGCACATGCATGAGAGCATAGGAAAGGGCAGAGGGAGGGAGGAGACAAATCCCCCAAGCTGACTCCTCACTGAGCAAGGATCCCGAGGCAGGTCTTTTTTTTTTTTTTTTTTAATTTAATTTAATTTTTTCAGTGTTCCAAGATTCATTGTTTGTGCACCACACCCAGTGTTTCACGCAATACGTGCCCTCCTTAATACCCACCACCAGGTACCCACTCCCCTCCAAAACCCTCAGTTTGTTTCTCAGAGTCCACAGTCTCTCATGGTTCCTATCCCCCTCTGATTTATCCCAGTTCACTTTTCCTTTCCATCTCCTAATGTCCTCCATGTTATTTCTTATGCTCCACAAGTAAGTGAAACCATATAATAATTGTCTTTCTCTGCTTGACTTATTTCACTCAGCATAACCTCTTCCAGTCCCATCCATGTTGATACAAAATTTGGGTATGCATTTTTTCTGATGGCTGCATAATATTCCATTTTATATATGGACCATATTTTCTTTATCCTTTTGTCTGTTGAAGGGCATCTTATTCTTTACACAGTTTGGCAACTGTGGCCATTGCTGCTATGAACATTGGGGTACAGATGGCCCCTCTTTTCACTACATCTGTATCTTTGGGGTAAATCCACAGTAGTGCAATTGCATAGGGTAGCTCTATTTTTATTTCTTAAGGAATCTCCACACTGTTTTCCAAAGTGGCTGCACCAACTTGCATTCCCACCAACAGTATAAGAGGGTTCCTCTTCCTCCACATCCTCTCCAACACATATTGTTTACTGTCTTGTTTGATTTTGGCCATTCTAACTGGTGTAAGGTGGTATATCAATATGGTTTTGATTTGAATCTCCCTGATGGCTAATGGTGATGTTAGCCATTTGTATGTCTTCTTTGGAGAAGTGTCTGTTCATGTCTTCTGCCCACTTTTTGATGTGATTATCTGTTTTGTGTGTGTTTAGTTTGAGGAGTTCTTAATAGATCTTGAATATCAGTCCTTTGTCTATAGTGTCATTTGCGAATATCTTCTTCCATTTCGTGGCTTGCCTCTTTGTTTTGTTAACTGTTTCCTTTGCTGTACAGAAGCTTTTAATCTTGATGAAGTCCCAAAAGTTCATTTTCACTTTTGTTTCCTTTGCCTTTGGAGACATATCTTGAAAGAAGTTGCTGCGGCCAATGTTGAAGAGGTTACTGCCTATGCTCTCCTCTAGGATTTTGATGTATTCCTGCTTCATGTTGAGGTCTTTCATGCATTTTGAGTTTATCTTTGTGTATGGTGTGAAAGAATGGTCAAGTTTCATTCTTCTATACATAGCTGTCCAGTTTTCCCAGCACCATTTATTGAAGAGACTCTCCCCACCCCCTACTGGGTATTTTTTCCTGCTTTTCAAAGATTATATGACCATAGAGTTGAGGGTCCATATCTGGGCTCTCTACTCTATTCCATTGGTCTATGTGTCTGTTTTTGTGCCAGTATCATGCTGTCTTGGTGATCACAGCTTTGTAGTAAAGCTTGAAATCAGGCAATGTGATGCCCCCAGGTTTTTCTTTTTCAGCATTTTCTTGGTGATTCGGGGTCTCTTTTGGTTCCATACAAATTTTAGGATTATTTGTTCCAACACTTTGAAAAATGTCAGTGGAATTTTGATCAGGATGGCATTGAAAGTATAGATTTCTCTGGGCATTATAGACATTTTAACAATGTTTATTCTTCCAATCCATGATCATGGAATATTTTTCCATCTTTTCGTGTCTTCTTCATTTTCTTTCATGAGTATTCTATAGTTCCTCAGGTCTTGATGCAGGGCTTGATCCCAGGACCCTGAGAGCACAACCTGAGCTGAAATCAAGAGTTGGATGCTTAACTGACTTAGCCACCCATGTTCCCCTCCTTGTTACTATTTCTAATGGGAATTCTTGAATTTGGTGTATGGAGTTGGAATAGATATTTTTGATATTTATCTTTATTTCTTGTTGCTGAATTCCCCTATGAATTTTATTTTTCAATTGATTAATTTTTTAGTTCTTCTGGATCTCATCTTCTGCATCTAGCAAATATATTTTCTACCTTTTTTGTATTAGTTTCCACTTATTTTTGGTTCTTAAATTGTGAAACTGATCAGTTCTGAAATATCACTGGTTTTGAGTGAGTAGGATTTTTTTTTTTTAAGGTTTTGTTTATTTATTTGACAGAGAGAAAGACAGCGAGAGAGGGAACATAAGCAAGGGGAGTGTGAGAGGGAGAAGCAGACTTCCTGCTGAACTGGGAGCCTGGTGGAGGGCTCATGTGGAGCTCAATCCCAGGACCCCAGGATCATGACCTGAGCTGAAGGCAGATGCTTAAAGGCTGAGCCACCCAGGTGCCCTGAGCAGGAATCTTAATTCCTTTGCTACTGATTTTGAAAGGAAAAATGTTTAGCACTTTCTCCACTAAGTATGATACCAGATGTTTTGAAATAAACACTCTGAATCTATCCTTCTTGTCCTCATTAAAGTATTTTAAAATACTTGGGCATAATATTTTATCAAACATCTTTTTTTTTTCCATCCCAGTAAAGAAATAATACAAATTTTTCTTATTTATCCTTTTTATGTGACATGATGTTAATCAATCTTATAAATTTAACCACTTTTAATTTCTCTGATGAATGCACTTTAGTATAATAAATTGTTGACTTCTTGTTGTGCAAGTGATCATGGACAACATCACTAGCACAGTAGATTTAACACAGGGTTTAAATTTATTGGCAGAGAAGAGCATATTACAGGCGGGTCACCCAAAATTTCACTGTTCCACTATTTGGGGAAGCATGTAAGACTCATGGTACATGGTAGCTTTTTTGCCAGTAATGGAAAGCCCCATGCATTCATATTGAGAGCCAGCACATATCTGTGAGCCTGTAAGAAATATAAGTTCCTTGGTCTGGAACAGATATTTTTAGATAAGGGGTCTCCTAGTATGTAGTGGCTGGTATTTGCCTTTCTTCCTTTGAGGCAGTTCAAATCTGTATCAGTTCTCTGCTAAATTATCAAAAGGGCTATATAGGTTTGATTCTCCTCTGTTCCTTATTACTTCAATTACAATTTTAGCTTCCATGTTCATCAAGAAGATTGGACTGTATTATAGTAGTTTTTTCTTTTAATTTTAAAATTTTCTATATAGTCCTGTATTTTGTACTCTGAAATAATGGGCATTTAGGACTGTTCTGAGGCTCTGGAGGAATTTTTGTTTAAACCATATGATTAATTTTGAATTTAACTTTATTGTAATTGATTCTAATTGTTTTTCTGCATCTGACTTGTGTTAATTTTATGCCTCTTTCAGCCAAGCTGTTTCTCTTTCTATTTTGTGTTGTATTGTATAGGAAATACTCTGTATGTTCTTATCTTCCACAATAATTTATAAAAATGGAGATTTGATTTTAACTTTATTGGTGGCAATTTTAACAGGTTTCATAGATTTTTTAGAGTTGTATTTGTGATGCTTTTATGAAGACAAAAAATTACAACTTAACTTCATTTTATGGAAAAGTAAGAAGTATAGTACTTCTGCTCTTTTTCTTCCTACTTTATGTACTTTCATTAATTTAATTTGGATCCATAAGCCCTTATTCAAGAAAAAAAAGTGATCTCCTATTAAGGCATATTTTGTCATTTGTATCCTACGTTAGTTACCATAGTTACACCAGTTATTTAGACGTACAGCATCAGCCTTTCTCTTAGTAATGTTTAGTGAATTCTGAAGTTTTTTCTCTTGCTAGTTTCAGTGTTTTTTGGTAGTTCTTTTCTGTTCTACTATGACTTCCAAATGAGAGAGATCTGAATTTGATTTATTTTCATTTTTCTAGTTGACTAAGGAATATCTTTAATTTTCTTTCATAGACATATTTGAGTGTATTTTCTGAAATAACCTCTCTGAGGTTTCCATTCTGTTTTCAATTATGAATGCCAGCTTGACTGGTTACCATGTGTTTTGTGTTATCACTTCTCTGTCTTCACTGCCAAAACTCAAAGATATTTCTCTATTGTTTTCTGCAGAGAAAAGAACAAAAAATGGAACTCTTTGCTTTATTAAAGATTAATTTTTGGAGGATTATTATTTTTCAGTTTTGAAAGTTTCAGATCCAATTCTCTTTTCTTGGAATTTAAATAATAAAATTAATAAGAAACACATTGCTTGTTAAATTGCCATGAACACAGTCATATTTTTTAGTATCTTTTTCTACTCTGGGAAAATTGTTATTAGAATTAGCTTTTGATCCATTTTTTTTTTCTCCTTTGGACATAACCACTATTTTGAGTTGAATATCTGTTTTTTAACCATCCGTATCTATTATCTTTTGTCATTTTATGTCTTCATTCCAAATTGTATGATTACATCTGAGACTTACCCTTTTTTCCTTAAAAACGTATTTTTCTGCCATGTCAAGTCTGCTATTTAGTACTTTGAGTGGAGAATTTATTTCGCTTCTTAAATTAAAAAATAGGTTTACTCTCTTCTTATTTTTGTCTATTTGGTAAGGCATGCTTTTGCATCTCCTTGAGAATGTGTCAGAAATTAAAAAAAAAATTTTTTTTTCCATTTCATCGAGTAAACCTATTTCTGGGGAAGGACTTATTTTTAATATCTTAAATTGTACAATACAGAATACATGCATAAAATTGCATAAAACATATGTACAGTATAACAAATTATTTAAAGTCAACACCCATATAATTCCAGTGTAGGTCAAGCAATTGAATGTAGCCAACACCCCAAAACTCCTTTGCATGACCAACTATATAATTTGTAAGGCCCAGCGCAAAATGAAAATGTGGTATCCCTTGTTTTAAAATTATTAAGAATTTCAAGACAGCAAGAACAGAGCATTAAATCAAGCCCAGGCCCTTCCTGAGCATGCAATCTTGAACAAGCTGCATGCTTAACTTTCAAAGATGCCGTGAGGAATAAATGACATAAAGCGTGTGTGGCTAGTATGTTGAATAAGCATGATGCATGGATTTTGATAAAAATGCAGTTTTATTTTCTTGTCTCCCATATCAAAGCAGTGTGTAGTATTCTTCTTTCCTTGCAAGAAAATCCCAGGAGACCCAAGCCTATAGGGCAGATTCTTAGATAAGACACAGTCCTAAAGAAACATTGTCAGAAATATTGTACCAGTTATATAATTGGAATGTATAATCCTGTATAATAATTGGAATTAATAACTTTTCAGCTTCAACTTCCCTCCCTTACTTGGATATACTCTGGGCTAGAGAATGAGAAAAGTAGGACCCTCCACCTGTTCTCCCTCACTATTCTTTACTCTGAGTTGAAGTGGGGAAGATATTAAGAGGATAAGACAATATTGCTTGGTTCTCTGACTTAGATGGTTGGCCTTGGCAGATGATCTAAGTTGCCTTTCTTTTCTTGCAATATGTTTAACAGACACTTCACTTCAGAGGTTTTCTGCTGGCTCCTGTCTTATAGTCTGTGGTGGTTTGTGCCTCCTTTCTTGATACCCACCTTTGTTATTGCTATATCTCTCTACTGTAGTTTTTGTGGATTTTCAGACAGCATTATTAGACAGGACCCAGGATGAGCTCATGCCAGTCTTTTCTCCCCTGTGACCCACATGTAGGCTCTGAGGGAAAGGCTCAGTTTCTCCTGCTCTGATGAATTTGGAGACAGACCGATCCCAGTGCTCTGCCAGTCTGTGAATTAAGCCAGTCTTTGTATTACCTAAATAAGGGTAGACATCAGTTAGTCAGCCATCAGTCAGACATGCACATGAGTCAGGTTCCCAACTTTTGAAACACACTCTCAAACACTTAAACACATTCTTTAGTCTTATTGAAAACCATCCTGTCTTCCTCACGCCATCCCTCCCTTCCAGCTAGGCTCCAGGTCTGCAGAGGAGTCTTAGGAGGGCAAAAGCTGCCTTTAGAGATATATAGCAGAATTCCCACAGTAACACAAAAGTTTGGCTCTAGAATTCAGATGCATAAACCATGAGGTTATGTTGTTATGAGTATAATGAAAAACAGTAATTTTTGGTCTGGATATAAAGGTAATAAAAGTTACACTAGGAAAGCCATATATTGTTGTTATATATGGCAAGCCATATATTTATAATGATCAAGAATCATTCATGTACTACCAAACCTCGTGTCATATTCTGGGCATTTTGAGAATAGGGAGCTAGATAGAAAATGGGAGCCAATTATGAGTAGTATCAAATCTGTGTTATCTCGGGGTACCTTATATTTTACAGTATTGCTCACCAGTCTTCTCAAATCCCTCTCTGAGTGCTTTTTATAAGTTCAAGGTCTCTAGGAGTTATGAATAAGATTTCCTGTACCTCTTTGCAAATCCTGCATAATTTGGAGTAGGAGTTGGTTTTACTGCAACTCTGCTATCTGCTAACTGTCCATTAGAGCCACAGCCTTTCTCATACCCTAAAACATATATGACATTTTCAGAATACTTAATAGTAGGTACTTGTATTTCTCCAAAGGTCGTATGTAATTTCTCCCCCTACTTAACCCTTAAGTGAAGAGTTAGCCACATGGGTTTATTGGAAAAGTTGCTGTAAACCACTTAACAGTGGTGGAAAACTTGTTCCTTTAACAACTGAAGCAGAAGGAAAGTATGTATCACTTATAAAGCAGTTGTGGTGCACAATAGGTATTTAAAACTTGCTGTTTCTTATTTCTAGGGAGCATAAAGAAACTAGTGGATATCCTGGAAAGAACAAATGGGGAGAACTTATATTTAAGCAGCTTGATGAATTCCAATGTTCCAAAAAAAGAGCCAAAAAGAACCTTCAAGAGATTTTGTTTGGAAAAAAAAGAGAGAGATTTTATATGGAACCTGAATGAAATGCATTTTAGTTTGAGGCAACTGAGCTTACATCCTAAGTGGTGGAACTCCAGGAACCAGAGGGAGAGAAGTGACATTAAGAGAACAGTTTCCAAAAGGGGCCCTAACTCATGAATAAGGCATAAGGGGAATGTAAACCCTAGGAGAACACATTTCCTTGTTTTTTGTTTTGGGGTTTTTTTTGGTCGTTGAGGTACACAGAAAATCCTTTTCAAAAATTGTTTTATGAGTATTTTAATGGAAAGTTTGGAAATATATTTCTAAAATAATTTCTTGAACATTTTTCTTACACATCAGAAACAATTTCTTAAAACCAGAGAATATATTAAAATTTACATTATTATAGCTAATATCAATATTCACTTAATCAGTTTATTATAATGTTTATTTATTAAAAAGGTTTTTATTTATTTGATAGAGAACACAACAAGTTGGGGGAGCTGCAGAGGAAGAGGGAGGGGCTTGATCCCAGGATCCTAGAATCATGATGTGACCTGAGCGCAGATGCTTAACCAACTGAATCACCTAAGCACCCAGTGTTTATTTATTTAATAGTTCCTGAACCTCCATCATATCAGGTACTTTGTAAGGAGAGGAGCTGCAGCAGTGAACACAGCAGATGAAGACCTGTTCTCATAAAGCTTGCTTTCTGAGGGCAGCAGGAATTGAGAGTAAACAAGCAAACACATAAATATGCAATATCTCATTTGGTCACAAGTGCTAAGAAGAAAAATAAATCCAGGAAAGGAATGGAATGGGGAGCATTAATAGGTGGAAAAACAGAGCAGGGTTATTTAAGATAGGTTTCAAAGAAGTGATGTTTTCTGTGGTAAAATTCTCAGATACCTAAATAAGGTGAGAAAGTTAGCTCTGAAGATATTTGAAGGAAGAATATGCATAAGAGCAAATGCCAGTTCAAAATAATAAATTAAAGGTAGTATTTATAGAAGTTGTAATAATATAGTGACAACAGTAACAGCAGGGTAATTTATTAAATACATCTATGTTTTCATCCTTTATTTATTTATTTATTTATTAAATATTTTATTTATTTATTTGACAGACAGAGATCACAAGTAGGCAGAGAGGCAGGCAGAGAGATAGAGGGGGAAGCAGGCTCCCTGCCGAGCAGAGAGCCGGATGCAGGGCTCCATCCCAGGACCCTGGGATCATGACCTGAGCCGAAGGCAGAGGCTTGAACCCACTGAGCCACCCAGGTGCCCTTCATCCATTATTTAAACAATTTCTGTGTATCTTTATCCTATAAGTTTTGTTTTGTAGTTAATGCCCTAATGGGATTTTTTGTGTATGTGCACAGAAGGGTCTTTTCAGAGATTTCTTTTTCTTTTTATATTTAAAATGTTCTAGTTATGTTCAAAAAATCAATTACAGATTCATGTATAGTTACAAGAAATAATGCAGAGATTATGATTACATTTCACCTGATTTCTCTTAGTGTTAACATCTTGCAAATATGGAGTTGAGTAAGACAACCAGGATATTGGTACAATCCATTGATCTTTCTTGGATTTTACCAGTTTGACATGCACTTAGCAGCATGTGTACTTAGTTCCGTGCAGTTTTATCATGTGTCTAGATTTATGTGACCACCATCACGTCAAGTTAAAGACAGTTCCCTCACCATAAGGATTCTTCATATTGCCTTTTAAGACATATTCCCTCTCCCTCTTTTTCCACTTAATGCTGTCAGTCCCTAGCTCTCAATAACCACTAATCTGATTTCTGTCTACAATTTTGTCATTTCCATACTCTTATATGAATTAAGCCTTACTATATGTAAGCTTTCAGGATTCTATTTTTTTATTCAGTGTAATTTCCTTGAGATTTTTTTATTCAGCGTAATTTCCTTGAGATTCATCCAAATTGTTACATCTTTCGGTAGTTCCTTCCTTTTTGACTATTGAGTAGTATTCTCTGGTAATGAGGTATTACACCTTGTTTAAATATTCATCTCTTTAAGACATTTAGATTGTTTCCTGTATTTGGCTCCTACAGATAAAGTTGCTATGAACATTTATATACCAGGTTTTATGTGAACCTAAGTTTTATTGCCCTGGAATAAATGCCCATGGTTGGCATTGCTGTGTGTCATGTGTTCAGTACATACTTAATTTTGTAAGAAACTTCCAAACTGTTCTCCTGAGTAGATGTAAATTTTATATTTCTAGTAGCAATTTATGAAAGGCTAAGTTTGTCTGCCTCATCTCCAGAATTTGGTATTATTATAATTTTTCATTTTAGCTATTTAATAGGTGTTCTTTGTTTTTTAAAATTAGTGTTCAGTTTACTGCACTTGCAAATCAGAAGACATAATTCACAGCTTGTGTGAATTATTTTTCTATTGATATGTCTACAAAGCTCTAGTAATCACTTTTAAGGGGCCTTTCAATAATACGTGGTATTCTTGACATATTTATTTAATCACTTTTCAACACTTTAAATGGAATTTGTACATTTAATGTGTTTGATTAAAAAAGAAATATATTGATTGCCAGACCAAGAACTAAAATTTTGAGTATTTATTAATTAATTTAAAAAATTATTTAAATTCAATTAACATACAGTATATCACTAGTTTCAGAGGTAGAGCTCAGTCATTCATCAGGTTTTTTTTTTAAGATTTTATTTATTTATTTGACAGAGATCACAAGTAGGCAGAGAGGCAGGCAGAGAGAGAGGAAGGGAAGCAGGCTTCCCACTGAGCAGAGAGCCCGATTTGGGGCTCGATCCCAAGATCCTGGGATCATGACCTGAGCTGAAGGCAGAGGCTTTAACCCACTGAGCCACCCAGGCTCCCCAGTTCATCAGTCTTATATAATACCTAGTGCTCATTACATCACATGCCCTTCTTAATGTCCATCACCCAAGAACCACATCCCCCTTCCTCCCCTCAGTTTGTTTCTTATTTATCTTCCTCTCTGATTTTGTCTTATTTTATTTTTCCCTCCCTTTCGCTCCTTTTTTTATTTCTTAAATTCCACATATGAATGAAATTGTATGATAATTGTCTTCCTCTGATTATTTTACTTAGCATTATGCCTTCTAGTTCCATCCATGTCGTTGCTAATGGCAAGATTTCATTTCTTTTGATGGCTGCATGGTATTCCATTGTGTATATATACCACTTCTTCTTTATCCATTCATCTGTCAATGGACATCTGGGATCCTTCCATAGTTTGGCTATTGTGGATGTTGCTGCTATAAGCATTGGGATGCAGGTGCCCCTTTGGATCACTACATTTGTTTCTTTGGGGTAAATACCTAGTAGTATGATTGCTGGGTTGTAAGATAGCTCTATTTTCAACTTTTTGAGGAAACTCCATACTGTTTTCCAGAGTGGCTGCTTAAGCTTGCACTGCCACCAACAATGTAAGAGTTCCCCTTTTTCCACATCCTCGCCAACATCTGTCATTTCCTGCCTTACTAATTTTAGCCATTCTGACTGGTGGGAGGTGATATCTCATTGTGGTTTTGATTTGTATTTCCCTGATGCTGAGTGATGTTGGTAATTTTCTCATATATCTGTTGGCGATTTGTATGTGTTATTCAGAGAAATGTCTGTTCATATCTTCTGCCCATTTCTTGACAGGATTATTTGTTGTTTGGGTGTTGAGTTTGAAAAGTTCTTTCTGGATTTGGAGACTAGCTCTTAATCAGATAAGCCCTTTATCTGATAAGACATTTGCAAATATCTTCTCCCATTCTGTCAGTTGTCAGTTTTGTCAACTGTTTGTTTTGCTGTGCAGAAGCTTTTTATCTTGATGAAGTCCCTATAGTTCATTTTGGCCTTTGTTTCTCTTGTCTTTGGAGACATGTCTAGCAAGAAGTTGCTGTGGCTGAGATTGAAGAGATTGCTGCCTGTGTTCCCCTCTGGGATCTTGATGGATTCCTATCTCAAATTTAGGTCTTTCATCCATGTGGAGTCTGTTTTTCTGTATGGTGTAAGGAAATGTTCTAGTTTCATTCTTCTGCATGTGACTATCTGATTTTCCCAACAACATTTGTTGAAGAGGCTGTCTTATATTGTATTATACATACAAATATATGTATATCTTTGCTCACATACACACACACAACCAAATATAAATTATATTTAGATTATCTGACAATTTGAATTAGGTTTTATAACTTTGTTCCAAAAATGATTGTATTTAAAGGTTTTTTTTTAATTTCTCTTTTTAAAAATTAACATATAATGTATTCTTAGCCCCAGGGATACAGGTCTATAAATAGCAGTCTGTGAATCGCCAGATTTACACACTTCACAGCACTCACCATAGCACATACCCTCCCCAATGTCCATAACCTCACCATCCTCTCCCTATCCCCCCTCCCCCAGGCAACCCTCGTTTGTTTTGTGAGATTAAGAGTCTCTGATGGTTTATTCCCTCCCAATCCCATCTTGTTTCATTTATTCTATTCCTACCCCCCAAACCCCCCACATTGCATCTCCACTTCCTCATATCAGGGAGATCACAATAGTTGCCTTTCTCCGACTGACTTATTTCGCTAAGCATAATACCCTCCAGTTCCATCCACATCATTGCAAATGGCAAGATTTCATTTCTTTTGATGGCTGCATATTATTCCATTGTGTGTATATATATACCACCTCTTCTTTATCCATTCATCTGTTGATGGACATCTAGGTTCTTTCCATAGTTTGGCTATTGTGGACACTGCTGCTATAAAATTCCAGTGCACATGCTCCTTCGGATCACTACGTTTGTATCTTTAGGGTAAATACCCAGTAGTGCAATTGCTGAGTCAAAGGGTAGTTCTGTTTTCAACTTTCTGAGGAACCTCCATGCTGTTTTCCAGAGTGGTTGCACCAGCTTGCATTCCCACCAACAGTGTAGGAGGCTTCCCCTTTCTCTGCATCCTCACCAGCATCTGTCATTTCCTGACTTGTTAATTTTAGCCATTCTTACTGGTGTGAGGTGGTATCTCATTGTGGTTTTGATTTGTATTTCCCTGATGCCGAGTGATGTGGAGCATTTTTTCATGTGTCTGTTTGCCATCTGAATGTCTTCTTTGCAGAAATGTCTGTTCATGTCCTCTGCCCATTTCTTGATTGGATTATTTGTTCTTTGGGTATTGAGTTTGAAAAGTTCTTTTTAGATTTTGGATACTAGCCCTTTATCTGATAAGTCGTTTGCAAATATCTTCTCCCATTCTGTCAGTTGTCTTTTGATTTTGTTAACTGTTTCCTTTGCTGTGCAAAAGCTTTTGATCTTGATGAAATCCCAATAGTTCATTTTTTCCCTTGCTTTCCTTGCCTTTGGCGATGTTCCTAGGAAGACGTTGCTGTGGCTGAGGTCGAAGAGGCTGATGCCTATGTTCTCCTCAAGGATTTGGATGGATTCCTTTCTCACATTGAGGTCCTTCATCCATTTTGAGTCCATTTTCATGTGTGGTGTAAAGAAATGGCCCAATTTCATTTTTCCACATGTGGCTGTCCAATTTTCCCAACACCATTTGTTGAAGAGGCTGTCTTTTTTCCATTGAATATTCTTTCCTGCTATGTCAAAGATTGTTGACCATAGAGCTGAAGGTCCATTTCTGGGTTCTCTGTTCTGCTCCATTGATCTATGTGTCTGTTTTTTTGCTAGTACCATACTGTCGTGATGATGACAGCTTTGTAATAGAGCTTTAAGTCTGACATTGTGATGCCACTAGTTTTGGTTTTCTTTTTCAACATTCTTTTGTCTATTTGGGGTCTTTTCCTGTTCAACACAAATGTTTGGAATATTTATTCCAGCTCTATGAAAAAAGTTCATGGTATTTTTATAGGATTGTGTTGAACGTATAGATTGCTCTAGGTAGCATAGACATTTAACAATATTTGTTCTTCTAGTCTATAAGCAGGAACGTTTTTCCATTTCTTTGTGTTTCCTCAGTTTCTTTCATGACGGTTCTATAGCTTTCAGAGTACAGATCCTTTTCCTCCTTGGTTAGGTTTTCTCTTAGGTATCTTATGCTTTTGGGAGCAATTGCAAATGGGATCGACTCCTTAATTTCTCTTTTATTTGTGTCATGGTTAGTGTATAGGAATGCAAATGATTTCTGTGCATTGATTTTAATTCCTGGCACGTTGCTAAACTCCTGTATGAGTTCTAGCAAGTTTGGGGTGGACTCCTTTGGGTTTTCCACATAGAGTATTATGTCATCTGCGAAGAGTGAGAATCTGACTTCTTTGCTGATTCAGATGCCTTTTTTTTTGTTGTTGTTGTTTCCTGATTGCTGAGGCTAGAACTTTAGTACTATGTTGAACAACAGTAGTGAAAGTGGACATCCCTGTTGTGTTTCTGACCTGGGAAAAGCTCTCAGTTTTTTGCCACTGAGAATGATATCTGCTATTGGCTTTTTGTCTATGGTTTTTATGATATTGAGTATGTTCCCTCCATCCCTACATTATAAAAAGTTTTAATCAATAAGGTTGCTGGCCTTTGTCAAATGCTTTGTCTGCATCTGTTGATAGGATTATATGATTCTTGTTCTTTCTTTTATTAATGTAGTGTATCATATTGATTGATTGTGGGTATTGAACCACCCTTGCAGCCCAGGAGTAAATGCCAGTTGGTTGTGGTAAAAATTGGAGTAATTTAAATATCAAAACATCAAGTTGTATTCCTTAAATATAATTCCCATTTGTCAGTAGGACATGAGGTATCTCAATAAAGTTGAAATGAAGAAAATTTATAAAAAAGAAGAAAAAATAGGAAAAAAATTCTCCCCCCTCACATTTTAAAAAATAAATCTAAGAAATTAAACTTAAATAAGATGAAACTGAGATTCTCTTAAATATTACCCTATGCCACAAAATAGCTTTACAGTTGTGATTTTAAATTGACAGTTTATTAAATTTATGCATGTTAAACTGGAGTTGTAGTTTTTTTGTTTTTTAGATTTTATTTATTTAATTGACAGAGATCACAAGTAGACAGAGAGGCAGGCAGAGAGACAAAGGGGGAAGCAGTGTCCCTGGTGAGCAGAGAGCCCAGTGCCAGGGCTCGATCCCAGGACCTAAGATCATGACCTGAGCTGAAGGCCGAGGCTTAACCCACTGAGCCACCCAGGTGACCCTGAAGTTGCAGTTTTTTGACAAACTTGCAAAAATAATTCCATGGAGGTAAATAATCTTTTTAACAAATGGTAGGTAACAATTCACATGTCAAAACTGAACTCAGAATGGATTATTATGAACTAAATGTGTAAGATAAAAGCACAAAACTTTTAAAAGAGGATATAGTAGAAAATCTTCATGACTTGATGTTAGATGACAAGTTTTTAGACATGATAATCCTTTAAATAAAAAATTGATAAATTGAACTTCATTAAAATGAAAAACCTGCTCTGTGAAAGACCCTGTTAGACAATGAAAAGATAAGCCACCAACTGGGAGAAAACAATTTCAAATCCTTTCTTTGCAAAGAACCATATTCAGAATAATTAAAAAACTCTCTAACCTTAAAAGTAAAAAACAAAACAAAAAAATCCCCCACAAACAATCCACTTGGAAGTAGGCAAAGAAACAGAAGACTTTACTGAATAAGGCATATAAAGGGCAAATAAACACATGGAGATATGTTTAACATGACTAGAGAAATTCAAATTAAAATCATTATGAAATACTGTAGAAACAAGAGATGACTTCCTTGCCTTGTTCCCAGTCTTAAGGAGAAAAGTGTCTAGTTTTTTACCATTAAGTATTATGTTACCTGCAGAATTTTTATAGATTCTTTATCAAATTAAACGGAGTTTCCCCCTGTTTTAATTTTGCTGACTATTTTTATGATGAAAGAATGTTAGGTTTTGTTACATTTTTTCCTGCCTTTATTGATAGATCATGTTTTTTTTCTTCTTTATCCTGATGATGTGGTAGATTACATCATCTGATTTTCAAATATTAAACCAGCTCTCTACTCTCTACTTCCTCTATTTACTAATTAGATTGATGTACTGCTAATAATGGTTTGCCAATTTTAGTGATCTTTTCAAAGAACTAGCTTTTGCTTTTGATGATTTTCTCAATTGGTTTCTTATTTTCAGTTTTATTGATTTCTGCCTATTTTTTATTATTCTGACTGCTTTGGGCTAAAACTGATTAAATCTATCTTTATTGGGCTGGTGTCTTGGCCCAGTGACTGACTTTCATGTGTTTCTCCAGTGGTATGACCCCCTCCAAAACCTATCCCTACACCTCCTCTTATCCCTCCCCTGGGTGCATCCTTTTTCCATCTCTTTCCTTATTGATTACATTTTCTCTCCATTTCACTATGACTAGGAGGCTGAGGAGGATAGAATGGGGAGGAATTCCTTTCCCTCAACAGGAAAATATTTCAGGATTGTGCTCTGGCAAACTTCATCCCTGGAGAGTAGACCTTTTTTATGGAGAAAGTTTTAGGCACGTTTCACAACATTAGTCTTCTCCTCCTGCCAGAGCCTTTATATACCTTGAGAACCTGGTGGAGCTTCTGGAAGTAGCTTCCATAAAAATGTGGATACCCTCATATGACTGGGAATACCAGGAGTGTTTCTGTCAGTAATCCAAACTCAACTTCCAGCAATTTGCTGAAATTACTTTTTAAGTATTTCTACCAGTTTATGGCTCTCTGCTCCAGGTATGGATATCTTACTTGATTGCATACTTCTGCGTGTGCCTGTCTTTCTAGATTTCAGAGTGGTATTCTGGCAATGATCTCAGTTCTCTCATAGATCCAAGAAAAGCAATTGATTTTTGACTTGTCCAGATATTTTTGTTGTAAGAATAGGAGTGACAACTTCTCGTTCCTTTACATGCTGGAGCTGAAACCAAAGACTCCACTGTGTTTCTTTTTTTAAGATAAACAGATCAAGTACTTTTATTTGCTCTCTGCGATATACTTTGCTGGGTATTATGAGGTATACAAAAAGCATGGAAAAAAAGTAGTTCTTGTTATCTAGGAGTTTTAAATCTATTCTTATTTTTTCTCCTTTTTTATTGAAGTGTAGTTGACATATAATATTATTTTAGTTTCAGGTATACAACATAGTGATTCAACATTTATCTACATTAAGAAATGAGCACCATGATAAGTCCATTTACTGTTACCAAAGTTATTATAATATTGTTAACTATATTTTCCCTGATGTACTTTCCGTTCCCATGACTTATTTATAACTAGAATATTGTATCTCTTAATCCCGTTTTCCCTACCCCTTACCTCTAACAAACACCAGTTTGTTGTTTGTATTTATGAGTCTGTTTCTGTTTTTGTTTTATTTGTTAATTTTGCTTTTTAAATTTTACATGTAAGTGAAATTATAAGGTATTTGTCTTTTCTGACTTACTTACTTAGCATAATATCCTCTAGGCCTATCCATGTTGTTGCAAATGACAAGATTTAATTATTGTTTATGCCTGAGTAATATTTCAGTGTATACTACATCTTATCTATTCATCTATTGATGGACACTTACACTGCTTCCATATCTTGGTTATTGTAAGTAATGCTGTTGTGAACATAAGGATGTATATAATTTTTTGGATTAGTATTTTCATTTTCTTTGAGTAAGTACCAGGAGGTAGAGTTGCTAGATCATATGGTATTTCTGTATTTAATTTTTGTGAAACTTCCATGCTGTTTTCCACAGTGGCTGCATCAATTTATATTCCCAACAGTGCACAAGAGTTCCCTTTTCTTCACATTCTAATCAACAGTTGTTATTACTTGTCTTTTTGATACTAGCCATTCATTCCTGATATGTGTGAGATAATATCTCAATGTGGCTTTGATTTTTGTTTCTTTAATGATTAATGATTTTGAACATCTTTTCTTGTGTCGTTGGCCATCTGTATGTTGTCTTTGGAAAAATGCCTGTTCAAGCATCTCATTTTAAAGTCAGATTATGTATTGTTTGGTGTTGAGTTGTATGAGTTCTTTATATATTTTTGATAATAACCCCTTACAGAATATATCATTTGCAAATATCTTCTCTCATTCCATAGGGTGCCTTATTTTGTTAATAGTTTTTTCTTCACTGTGCAAAGGTTTTTTAGCTTGCTATAGTACCAATTGTTTATTTTTCTTCTGGTTGAGGAGACAGATCCAAAATATAGTTTATACTTACAATATAAACTTATATACTAATTTAGTCTTTATACTAAATATTAAACATAATGCATAATTTATGTTTATAATATAAATATATATATATATATCTGAATTCACTGTGTTTTCTTTTAGGAATTTTATGCCCTCAGATATTACATTAAGTTTTTTTTTTAATCCCATTTGATTTTATTTTTATATATGAGGTAAGGAAGTGGTCCTGTTTTATTCTTTTGTATGCAGCTGTCCCGTTTTCCCAACATCATTTGTTGAAGAGATTCTCATTTCCCCACTGTATATTCTTTGTTTTAGGTTAATGGACCATAAAAGCATGAGTTTATTTCTGGGCTTTTTCTTTGTTTCCGTTGATCTATATGTCTGTTTTTGTGACAATACCATACTGTTTTGGTCACTAAAACTTTGTAGTATAGTTTGAAATCTGGAATGTGATACTTCCAGCTTTATTCTTTTTCAAGATTGCTTTTGTAATTCAAGGTCTTTGTGGTTCCATACAAGTTTTAGTAGTATTTCTTCTGTTCTCTGAAAGACACCATTGGTATTTTAACAGAATTTGAATTTGTAGATTGCTTTGGGTAGTATAGACATTTTAACAATATTAATTCTCCCAATGAATGTGGTATACCCTTTCATTTATTTGTGTCATCTTGAATTTCTTTCATCATCTTCTTAGTTTTCAGAGTATAGGTCTTTAATTTCCTTGGTTAAATTTATAAATTCATTGTCCTAGTTCGGAGTTGTGGATTTTAAAATAAGTAATAAGCTTTATAACTTCATTGTGTTTATTATTAGAAAATAAGGCATATTAGATAATTTTAGAAATATATTCAGGAGCTACAAGAATAAATATCCCAATTATAATCTGGATATAATGCTGTTAGGATAAGTAGTAGTTGAAATAACTTTGAAGTTGTTTCTATAGCTGCTATGTTTCTGATATAAGTTTCTGCTGAATCCAGAATTGTTTTATTTCATTATAATCACTTTTTATAAGTCAAAGTTCTCGCCATTAATCTTTATATAGACTTTTATATTATAATTTGCTTCATAGCTCTTTTCTCCCAACCTTACTGCAAGGTAAATTAGAATAAATTGTACTACTAAGGGGTAGAGAGTTTGAATGACTTAATCTGTGTCATGCTGAAAGCCAATTATATAAGCAGAATTTAAAGATATAGGCCTTGCAATATTAGACAACAGAACCACAGCAATGTTAATGAAAATACTACATTTTAAAATCAAACTGATTTTTCCAAGACAAACTAGTAGTACTCTTGGTTTTATATCCTTTTCTGACTTTGATCAGTTAGCAATCAAGTTCAAATATACATTTCCTGTTTCTTATTTAGGAAATGCTATTATATACTACCCTGCATTATGGGTACCATGTTACATAAGACAAAGTCCTTACCCTCCAGATGATCATGGCATATAAAATGAGACATACTTATTAAGAAGTACAGTAAAGTGTTATGTGCTACGAGAGAAGTTTGAATGGGGTATAAAGGGGGTGGTAGTCAAATTTCTCTGGGTGAGGAGAATTAGACATTTCTCACTTCCAACTTTTTAAGATTTTATTTATTTATCTGAGAGAAAGAGAGAAAGAAAGAGAGAGCATAAGCAAGGTGAGGGCCAGAGGGAGAAGCAGGGAGCCTGATGTGGGGCTAGATCCCAGGACTTTGGGATCATGGCCTGAGCTAAAGGCAGACACTTAACCAACTGAGCCACCCAGGTGGCCCTAGACACTTCCAACTTTTTAATAGTTATATTCATTAAAATGATTTTTAACAGTCATTAGTGGTTGTTGAAGAAACAGATACTTTATTCAGTGACTGCAGTGATGCCCCATTGATTTATGTTGACTCAACTTTCTGATATTTTAATTTTAGCATATACACAAAGGGAGTAAAAACCAAAACAACATTAAACAAAACAGCCATAATTATGAGGCTGCCTCTCCTAGAGTAGGACGGTATTTTCACGTTTATAAAAATACTTCACTCTCTTTCCTTCATGGTTTTGGTACCTGAGAGGAATATTTCTTTTCCTGATTGTGGCTTTTTGTTTCTATTTTTATATGTTCAGTCATTATTGATTTTTTTTTTTTTTTGCCATGTTGGTATTTCTCTGGTCTTCTGACCTCTTATTCACAGTGAAAAACCCCACACATGCCTTTTACAGTAAATGATGGTTCCATAGTTTTGAACCCTCTTTCAGCACTTACAGTCAAATATACAAAACCTAATATTATAGTAAAAAGGTAAGTTAAAGGTAGCTATTCACATTTCTTTTGATAGGAGTGTCCGGCATAGATTCTGCCTATAATGGGCTTTCAAAAGTATTCCTGAATAAATAAATAAGAGGTGGTCCTAGTAGGTGTGGCTGTCCCTTGCGAATAAGTGAAAAATTATGAGATAAAAATTATGAAAGTTTCTATTTGAAAAACATAAACTTTGCAAGGATTATTTGCATATAAGTATTTTTTAGAGTTATGATTGAACTGTTATTTTTAAACTGCATGAATTTAAAAATGATTGCAAATGTTGATGTTCATTGAAGATTAACACAGTTGTTTTAATGAAGATCATTTGTAATGTCTCCCTGTTCTCTCTTCATACTCATTTAGTCCTCTACTTTTTGTGGGATACTTTTCCTAACAATATATGCAGCTTAGCTGTCTTTTGCACATTTATTCAGTCATGTTTGGGGACAAATATGATTAAAGGCATTAGGATGGAAAGCTCAAAAAAACTGATACTATGTTTTAGAAGTTGCAATCTTTTGTATCTGGCTCTGTTTCAATTTTTATTTTTTTTCACAGTTTTGCTTTTGGCATGATAAATAAAATGTGTGTCAATGTTTTCACTGGTTTTGGATGACTGAAAAAATGTATTACAGAAGGTGGTGGGAGAAAGATTTGAAGGAGCATTAACTACTAGAGCATGGGTGATTACAGTTGGAGATTTGCTAATATTTGGGAAAAGAGAATACTTAACCGGCTACTCAAAAATATGGAGAATTTATGCCTGCTAATTTTTTTTATATTATAATTCTCTTTTTCAATAGTGGTTGATTACATTTATATTTCCTTAAGAATCACTTCTTTGCAACAGCTGTTCATCCTGATACCAGGTTTTTGTCAGAATGGTTGCTAACTTGAAAGGTCTTGCAATACACTTTATTATATATCTAATGAGAACTGACATATTACTACTGAGAAATAGGGCACAACATCAAAACTTCTATATTTGTGCTTGGATAGATTTGCTGAACTAATGGAAACTCACTGTGAATCAGGGCTATTGTATTTTCTTGAATATTAGTTTTAGAAATATTTTATGTTTGGAAGTCATAAATCTTGGCATAGCAATGAACCTAAATTTATAAAGACAATTAAAAAAATAACAGCAGAGATAACCAATCATCATCCCAGAAAGTATTATTATTGTCTATTATTATTATTATTACTTTTTTTTTTTTTCTTTGAGAGAGAGAGTGTATAAACCTGTGAGAGCAGGGTTGGGGGCTGTTGAGGGGAAGGAGCAGAGGGAGAGAGAGAATTTTAAGCAGACTCCAAACCCCGCATGGAGCCTCATGTGGGGCTTGATCTCATGACCCTGAGATCATGACTTGAGCCAAAGGCAAGAGTTGGAGGCTCAACTGACTGAGCCACCCAGGTGCCCCTGTTATTATTACTTTTTAATGTGGTTGTTGGTGTGATCTGGCAGGAAGTTGGGATAAATTTAGAGTAGGTGAAAGTTGTGAGCTCCTCATTTGTCTCTCAGGTATTTGAGCTAGCCAGTTTCATGACAGTATTAAGGTTAATAGTGAGGGTGTGGTTTGTTTTCAGTATATTCAGGTTTTAAATAAGGCCTCAGGCACTTAACAAACCATGATTAGCCTGACAGTTTGATTAAATGATTTCCCAGAGGGTTGGTGTGGTTCGACTAAATTCATTCTGAGAGCGATTTTCCTTAACATGGTTAAGTAATGTTAATAAAATGATTCTAAGAGTCACCTTATTTTAGTGTGAGTTAGAGAAGGTGCATGATGAAATGTGAGAGAAACTCTCCTACACAGTCACTATTCACTTTCACTGAAGATTTTTGGATGGCTATAGATTCAGTATTTTTTTTTTTTTTGAACAACCAAGAAGTCCTGTAATATTTTTGAGCAACCAAGAAGTCCTCTAACATTCTATAGATAAGATAAATAGTTGATATCATTTTCCTTGATGTCTTGGAAAAGAAGGAAAGAAAATTTTTAGAGAATTGTGGATGGAGCAGTGTTTTTCCCTTAAATATGTTATGTGTGCAGCAAGAATCATAGATGTCTTAGTAATCTTGGGCTTTAAAATTAAGTTGGGAGAATTTTTTAAAATAATTTTTTTGGCTAATTTATCTTTGATATTAAGTGATATTTTCTGTTCTGCTAGTGTCAATGAATAGTTTGCATAAAAACCCTGTACTCATTCAGTCTGTCATCACACCTTGCCATAAGAGTAAATGTTTCATCTTTTCTAAGAGAACGATAATGTAAATTAGGGAATAGGCAATTGATTTGTTGAAAATATAAAATCTGTTTAATTCATTACAGATGCAGAGGAAGGAAGCACCAAGTCTATTGAGCCATCTATAGTTGGTAGTCCTTTGTTTTAATAATTATTAAAATATAATGGCAATGTAATGATACTAATCTTTTTATTTTTTATGAGAGCTTTACAGAATTAGTGATGTATATTTGCTCATCTAACCTGTAAATTGAAGGAGACTTCACTTTGACCCTGAGCAGGAACTTGTATTTAGCATATACCAACATTAGCCATGTATCTGAGTGAAGGGAGAGGAAATTCTTATTCTTGAGTACTCTTACCATAAATTCATCCTCAACCAGGAGACAGACCTTTATTTTAGTTATTAAGCCTTGAATTTTATCAAGAACATCCTTTTCTTCATGGGGATATTGCAGGAAATAATCCATGATTTTGTGCATGTGAGGAGGACATGGTGACCCCACAAAAGTGGCTCTTATATGCATTATTTAAAAAGTTTCTTTAGTGAAATTTCAAAACATTTTTTTCAGCACATTCAAAACATTCAAAACATTTTTTTCAACAATAGAGTGGTGGAGACCTGCTGAACTTCTTTTTGCCTCCTTGTGTGATCATTGTTTTATTCCTTATGCCTTTTTGCAAGTATTCATAATAAAATATTTAAAATAACTAGTACTATTAAATACTATCAAATACTATTGGGAAAAAATAAATATGGATTCTATATTTTAATCAAAAATTGGCCTGAAGTTATTAATCATTCCCCACTATTTTCTTCTTTCTTTTACCCTTTATACATGTAGTTATCCCAGATTACTATCTTATGCCTCTGTGCCCTTGCTTATGCTTTATCCCTTTCTGTGGAATGTTCTCTTCTGTTTCAGGAAGTCTCAAACAGGAGCTTTGTGCTACTAAATTTCTCTGCTTCTGTATACTGCTTTATATTCTATAAGGCTTTTAAAGTGTCTTGAAACCCATATATGGTTCTCTTCTAATTGCTCCATGAATCAGGCATAAAACAGCACTGGTCACTTCTTTGCATTCTCCTAAAAGAAAACATAATTCCAAAGGCATTAGTGAGAAATGTGGAATTCACTGAAGGATCCACTGAGAAACTGAAGAAGAGTCCTGCATCACACATGTCACACGTTTCACCTCCAAATATCCACTGGCAATCTCTTCTCAGGTGCCAGTTACAGTGTTTCCCTCTTTCTCGATCTTTCCCAAACTGCTAATTTTCTGTATTTCCTCATATATTCCTATATTGGATAGAAATTCCATGTAGTTGGTTCCCAGGTTTGCAGTTCCTAGTTATTAGCCCAGACTCTAAGCAGAGTTATCCAAAGACTTCATGAGCAAATTATGGGATCTCCTTAAGATACTCTTTCTTCAGCTGTTAAGAAAAATAAGGTTTTCCTGCATATTACCATAATAGAGGTAGCAGTAGTGTATGTCTTTTATTAGATTATATGTTCTAAAAGGCACTCATCTCCACAGCACATTTTTCTCCATATATGTCCATTGTCTCAGTAAATTCTCTTATAATCCACTCAGTCTACTAAGCTAGAAGAGAAACCTGCAGGTGAAAAAGAAGGGATCCCACTGTATTCAGAGAAAGTACAGACTAGAGTTCTTTGAATAGCATTTCAGCAACTTGGCAGTTTTATCCCAAATTCTTTGTTTTATCTTGCATCACACCCCCTTTACACTATATGTTCTGGACACAATGAAGCATTAATGCTAAGTTCCTGATATCCGCCATGCATGTCAGTACCTTTTTGACTTTGCTGATACAATTCTTTATGCATGGAATATCTTTGTCTCAATGTCTTCACCTCACAAACTCCAGATCATCCTTCAAAGTCTAGCACAAATGTCAGCTTTTCTTTGAAGCCTGCCTGCCTTGTCCCTTCCATACAGAATTAATTGGATCTTCCTCTCCACAAACTTGCATAGAATATTTCCTTATTGCTATACTTATAACACTGCATTATGCCTTTAATTATTTGCCTAGGTTTCTTTCCCATCAGCAAGGAGAGAAGGAACTGAGCTTTATTTATTTTAAAATCTCTCTTGCCATCCAGTACCTAGTACATATTAATTAATTATTCATGTATTCATTCATAATGTATTTTAGGCAGTAAAGGGGTTGTAGCTACAATTTAAAATCAAAACTGTGAGAACTACCCTGAAAAAAAGGGTATTATGAGACTTGGTCTATGCTTGAGGAGGTTGATTTTGAAAAGTCAACTTAAGTGATATAAGAATGTAAGTTATATATATACTAAAACGTAAGACTTGAGTAAGAATTAAATAATAGCAATGAGGTGTCTTGGTGATGAGCATTTCAGTTAGGGTGAAAAATGACATGCACTCTGGAAAGGTGGAACTTGTCCTCTTTAGGGTGTGGAAGAAGTTAACATGCTCTGAGCACAGATAGCAGATAGAGATGGTAGGAGAGGCAATGAAGAGAGAGGCAACAGCTAGGAATGTGAATGGTATTTTAGTACACATGAAAGATGCTTAATGAACTAATAGAAACCCCTTTCGGTTTCTAGCAGAGAAGGACATCGTCACACTTGCATTTTGAAAATATTCTGGTTGCAAAATGGAGATTGGAGGGAGGCAAGAGTGAAGGCAGCAAGACCAGTCAAGATATGATAGAGGTAGGTAAAACGGATACCTTTTGGGAAGCAAAAAGCAGCCAGATTAGGATTTATATTGGACAAGGAAATAGTAAGGGATGTATAATGAATGATGCTTAAATATATGATTTATGCAACTTAATGAGATTTTACTGTTCCATGAAATAGCATAAAAATAGAGCGAAATTAAGAATAGTGGTGATGGCTGGGGTGGGTGTGGCCGATCATAAATTTGGTGTAGTTCTGAGGTGCCTTTTGAGATGTAATCTCTGAGGTGCTCAGAGAAATGGCTAGAGCTTCAGATTTTTTAAAAAAGACACTTAATAAGATAACTACTAAAAAATATATCTTGGACTTAACCATGGATTGAGAAGTGATTGGGAGAAAATACAGTGTAGACAGAAACAACAAGGAAGTCTTTTAAGATGTTGTGGAAGGAGATAACAGATCCAATGTTTGTTAGAAGGCATATAGAGGATTTTGCATTTATTATTTTTGTATTTATTTAATGGGAGAGAAATTCAGTCCACTTTCTTGCCAGTGGGAAAGAACTAGTTAAGAGTGAAAGGTTAGAGCTTAACATGCAAAAAAAAACCCCAACCCCCCCCCCCAAAAAAAAACCATAAGAAAAAAGAAAAAGTTGGTAATCTAAAATCCTGAGGAATTTGGTGTGGGATGGGCTGATAAAATCAGAGATGGGAAATAATAGATGTAGTCATAACATTTTCAGAGGCTGGAAGACTTGACTCTGTTGGCTCAGTTGTGATTGATGTCAATCTCAACAATTGTGATCTCAGCTCATTCTGCCGGGGGTTTTGACAGTGTTAGTAGCTTTATACTCTATGCCTGCACAGTTCTGGCTGTTAAGGCTTTAGAAACTGCAAAAGCTCAGACTATGATGATAGGATTTCTATCAGTTAAGGATAACTAATTTTCCCAAATGTATGGTAACTACAAATGAACTTGGAACTTACAAAAGGCTACAGGATAATTTTGTCTTGATAAGTCTGTTGTATCAGCTCATTTGAAAGTCAGTAGTGTATTCTTTGGCATCACACATGCACGCGCACACACACACACACACACACATACACACAAACACACAGAATATATACCCCAGAATATATAATCAAATAAGATGTGTGTGTGTGTGTGTGTGTGTTTTATTATTAGTAACACATACGGGACAGACCATTCCCACACTTAGTGATGAAGTGGAACTTTGTGTAGGGTCTACTTATATGTAAAAATGTACAGTAGCAATCTTTAGGTCTTTTCTTACACTGTATGATCATACTGCAGAAAATTGAGCAGGCTTCATTCTTTAGATCACAACTTAAGCTTCTCTTTATTTCAGAGTATATTTTTCCTATTTATTAGTTCTTGAGGAGAATAGTGTTTTGTGATTGGTAAAAAGTGATCAGAAAAAAAAATCACAGAAGAAATATGTGCTTATTTTGAAAAATTTGAAAAATGTGGAAAAGTGTGAGAAAGTAAATGGAAGTTTCTTATTCTGAGAATCCACATATAGCCATGGGATACATTTTCTGTGTTTCTCACCAGCTTCGTGTATCTGTTGTCTGTTTTCTGCATCTAAATATAGACAGAGAGACCAAGACAGAGACCATAAGAATTCCAGTAAGCATATAATTTTGTATTCTACTTTTTTGTTCTCCTAATAGCCTTTTATCACTTCATTGATCATGCATTGAAAACACCATTTCAGTAGTGGCATAATGTGCTGTCTTGAGTATGTGGCATCATTATTTATCCATTCCTGGACACTTAGGATAATATTATTTTAATATAATAAATAATATAATATTTGGCATATTTACACTAAGATGTATTCATATTTATGATAATTTGAGTGGGATAATATCACAGAAATAGATTTACCAGAAGATTTTGGGTATATACGACTTCTGGAAAAGCTAAACCAACTCATAGCCCTACAGGCAGTTTGTGAGTTTGCTCATCTCATTACATCCTCACCAACACTGAGTATTTCAGCATTTATGTACTCATTAAATACTCCTTATTTTCTTTTTTGTCTTCTCTAGGATTGATGTTTTTTGCTCATGTTTAAGGTATAACATTTAACATATTTATTTGCACAAGGCTTTTATTGAGTATTTTATTACTGTTTGTCATATTCATAGCAATATTTGCTAATTATTTTTACATTTTAAATTTTAAAAATATTTTTAAATGTTCATATAGGTCAAGGAAGCATCTTAATAATGATCTTTCATTTCACCTTATTTTGTTAGGTATTCTCTTTCCACCTAGTGATCAGAAAATATTTCCTTAATTTCTTGTCAATTTTATTGGAATCATTTTTTTATATTGAGTTTTTTAATTTATCTTGATTTAAAATTTTTTTATGTAAAACGTGATCTCTTATTTTTTTTATTAAATGTATTTATTTTCAGCATAACAGTATTCATTATTTTTGCACCACACCCAGTGCTCCATGCAATCTGTGCCCTCTATAATACCCACCACCTGGTACCCCAACCTCCCACCCCCCCACCACTTCATTCCCCTCAGATTGTTTTTCGGAATCCATAGTTTCTCATGGTTCACCTCCCCTTCCAATTTCCCCCAACTCCCTTCTCCTCTCCAACTCCCCATGTCCTCCATGATATTTGTTATGCTCCACAAGTAAGTGAAACCATATGATAATTGACTCTCTCTGCTTGAGAGCATAATCTCAGCATAATCTTTTCCAGTCCCATCCATGTTGCTACAAAAGTTGGATATTCATCCTTTCTGATGGAGGCATAATACTCCATAGTGTATATGGACCACATTTTCCTTATCCATTCGTCTGTTGAAGGGCAGAAAGATTCCCTTCTTTTTTTTTTTTATACACATATATTTTTATCCCCAGGGGTACAGGTCTGTGAATCACCAGGTTTACACACTTCACAGCACTCACCAAAGCACATACCCTCCCCAATGTCCATAATCCCACCCCCTTCTCCCAAACCCCCTCCCCCCAGCAACCCTCAGTTTGTTTTGTGAGATCAAGAGTCACTTATGGTTTGTCTCCCTCCCATCCCATCTTGTTTCATTTATTCTTCTCCTACCCACTTAAGCACCCATGTTGCATCACCACTTCCTCATATCAGGGAGATCATATGATAGTTGTCTTTCTCTGCTTGACTTATTTCGCTAAGCATGATACGCTCTAGTTCCATCCATGTTGTCGCAAATGGCAAGATTTCATTTCTTTTGATGGCTGCATAGTATTCCATTGTGTATATATACCACATCTTCTTGATCCATTCATCTGTTGATGGACATCTAGGTTCTTTCCATAGTTTGGCTATTGTGGACATTGCTGCTATAAACATTCGGGTGCACGTGCCCCTTTGGATCACTACGTTTGTATCTTTAGGGTAAATACCCAATAGTGCAATTGCTGGGTCATAGGGCAGTTCTATTTTCAACATTTTGAGGAACCTCGATGCTGTTTTCCAGAGTGGCTGCACCAGCTTGCATTCCCACCAACAGTGTAGGAGGATTCCCCTTTCTCCACATCCTCGCCAGCATCTGTCATTTCCTGAAAAGACCTCGAATAGCCAAAGGGATATTGAAAAAGAAAGCCAACGTTGGTGGCATCACAATTCCGGACTTCAAGCTCTATTACAAAGCTGTCATCATCAAGACAGCATGGTACTGGCACAAAAACAGGCACATAGATCAATGGAACAGAATAGAGAGCCCAGAAATAGACTCTCAACTCTATGGTCAACTCATCTTCGACAAAGCAGGAAAGAATGTCCAATGGAAAAAAGACAGCCTCTTCAATAAATGGTGCTGGGAAAATTGGAGAGCCACATGCAGAAAAATGAAATTGGACCATTTCCTTACACCACACACAAAAATAGACTCAAAATGGATGAAGGACCTCAATGTGCGAAAGGAATCCATCAAAATCCTTGAGGAGAATACAGGCAGCAACCTCTTCGACCTCAGCCGCAGCAACATCTTCCTAGGAACAATGCCAAAGGCAAGGGAAGCAAGGGCAAAAATGAACTATTGGGATTCCATCAAGATCAAAAGCTTTTGCACAGCAAAGGAAACAGTTAACAAAATCAAAAGACAACTGACAGAATGGGAGAAGATATTTGCAAACGACATATCAGATAAAGGACTAGTGTCCAGAATCTATAAAGAACTTAGCAAACTCAACACCCAAAGAACAAATAATCCAATCAAGAAATGGGCAGAGGACATGAACAGACATTTCTGCAAAGAAGACATCCAGATGGCCAACAGACACATGAAAAAGTGCTCCATATCACTTGGCATCAGGGAAATACAAATCAAAACCACAATGAGATATCACCTCACACCAGTCAGAATGGCTAAAATCAACAAGTCAGGAAGTGATCTCTTATTTTTTTAGGATTCCAGGTATGGTGAAAGATTCCCAGTGGTTTCATAGAGATGGAGTCAATTCATCATATCACATATCATATATCATATATATCAGCTACTGAACCAGACTTAGCATATATATTTTGCTCAAAATCAGTACAAGAATAGAATTTCACTTTGCAACTGATTTCAAAAAGAAGCCCACTCATACCAAATCTTTTATAATTCTGTCAAGTTTACATATAAAATGACATCGTCATTCATTGCTATGCTGAAATCCACCATTTGCTTTTTTGTCTGTACTCCATTTTTTTTTTTTCTTCTTGGTCTGCCTTCTTCCTCTCTCCAGTCATTCAGGTGCACGTGCCCCTTTGGATCACTACGTTTGTATCTTTAGGGTAAATACCCAATAGTGCAATTGCTGGGTCATAGGGCAGTTCTATTTTCAACATTTTGAGGAACCTCCATGCTGTTTTCCAGAGAGGTTGCACCAGCTTGCATTCCCATCAACAGTGTAGGAGGGTTCCCTCTTTCTGCATCCTCGCCAACATCTGTCATTTCCTGACTTGTTAATTTTGACCATTCTGACTGGTGTAAGGTGATATCTCACTGTGCTTTTGGTTTGTATTTCCCTGATGCCAAGTGATGTGGAGCACTTTTTCAAAGCATACATTTTTAAAGGGGGGAAATTATGTTGCTCTTCTCAAATGAAGTGATCACGTTATGTTTGCCACACTAAACACACACATTCTGAAATGTTTGCATAAAAGCTTTGGCTTTAAAATGTAGCTGTCTTGTGGAAAAAATGTAGTTGTCTTGTGGAAGTGATTCTGATATTTATAAGTCTTTAAGGGCATATAGCACACACCCACATGCCAGTTTGCAGTTGTAACATAGCCAAAGTACTTACTCAGCTGGGTAAGGGGACTAAAGAAGGCATAGTTAAGAGCTCAAATTATTTTTTTAGATCATTCTAGAGAAAACGATTTATGATTCTGGGAGACTGTTCAACATTTCTCCAGGTACTCTTGGTTCTAAATCAAATCTCTGCTTCCTGGGCACCTTGGCTTCTGTGTCACTTACTTGTAGCATCTCAGACAGACAGACAGACATTATTGTTTCTTGTTTCTGTTCTTATTTATTTATTTATTTATTTATTTTTGCCTTAGTTGAATTTGAGGAACGTGCAGACAACCATATGTGACTTGTCACAATTGTGCCTCGTCACCCTCAGACAAATGGTGAGGTTGAAAGCAGAACACAGACACGTAAGGCCTTCTGAAATAGATTGTTGAAAAAGATTGGCCAAAAAGACTTGCCAGATTTCTCATTGCTTAACCTTTCACTCCACATTCAATAAGAAGAACCCATCCCAGTAGTGGTTTGACAACATAAGTTTCCTCCTCTGTTTCCATACACATTTAACTTAAAGGAATATAAAGGAAATAACATTTTCAAGAGAACTTTTTGTCCACACTTTTGCTTATGTAGCTTTCGCTGCAGTGCTAAGTCTGCTAAGAACTGTACACTTAGATTATAGTTCTTTGCTAAGAACTGTACACCTACATTAGGATAGGTTCTTTCCACCATAGGGAGGAAGCTGTGGTGGCTGTGCTACTTTAAGTTTAGAGTACCTACAGTCAGGATTACTGGGTTGATCATCTGGGTAAGTTTGAAGAGTTCTGGCTTTTATTTTGTAGTTTCATGTGATGTAGATTCAGTGGGTGAAATGTGGAGAAGCAGAAATTTTTCTCTGTCCATTTAGAGGTCTGGATGGCAACACCTCCCATCCCTATAACTGCTCCACAGAGCAGAGTCCTCACACCAGGCTACTCCTTTACTGGCTGAAAAATAATTTTAGCTCAGGAATAAAGGATGCCTTGTTTCAAGGGGCACGGTTGTCCAATGTGTTTTTATTCCTTTTAATTTGTTCTTTTTGAGGACTCATTAATGCTTCAGGGATGTAGAGACAGCTTAACCATAAGTGATTGTTATAATCAAGTACTATCTTTCTGAACACCCTTTTCACTACTTGCATAACTGCTACCAAAAACAAACTGATAGGTGTATGAACACAAAACAGTCAATAAAAGTTGTGTTGAAGACTTCAGCATAGCTTTGTTCTTTGTTTACACTGGTGTTATCCAACACCTAGTAAGGTATTCATTTCCTTTTATTCCTCTTCCTTTCATTCTCTCCTTTCCTTTCCCAATTCAGATGGTCATTCAGATTCAGATTATTACTCAAATTATTTTAATATTATATATTATTTATAATATATAATAAATATAAATACTTTATTATTATAAAATATTATTATTAATATTAATAATATCATTAAAATGATAACATTTTATTATATATTATTTAGAATATATATAATAAATATAAATACTTTATTATTATAAAATAATTTGAGTAATAATCCAAATCTGATTATTACCCAGATGATATATATATTTTTTAATTTTTTATTTTTTATAAACATATGTTTTTATCCCCAGGGGTACAGGTCTGTGAATCACCAGGTTTCCACACTTCACAGCACTCACCAAAGCACATACCCTCCAATATATTTTTATATACATAAATTTCTAGTAGCCTCTGAGAGCATTGGGAAACAGACCTCAGGTTTTTAAATTATTGTGAGGAACTGTGAGATACAGTATCCACATTCTGTATCCTCTTAAACCAGAAGGATGCCTCCTTTCCCTCTCTCTCATATTAGGTTTTGCTTCAGTTTTGGCTCAAAGCAAGTGAACAAAATCACAGAACTATCCAGTAGTCACTTGGTCTCTGAACCAGCTTGTGGTAGTTGTGAGGGCCTCTATGTGTGTTCACAGAGGTATGGCAGATGTGTGGCAATGGGGTGGGTACATATCTGTATTACCCTAAAAGTCAAGTCAGTTTGCACATGCTAATCCCCTAATTCAGATATGTGTCCCTGTAGGGATGTGCATATTTATGAGACAGGCAGAATAAGAGTGGGAGAGTGACAAGAATTTGAATGTTCAGGAGGAGATGGGGTACAGAGGTGGCAAGTGACTACCAAGACCAAGTCAAAGGACTTATAAGTATTCCATGGGGCTCCCTATCACATGTTTAGAGAGAGGAATTAGACAGAAGAATGGCTTGTCCATGACCATGAAATGGGGTACTGAACTAAAAGACATGAGCATTTATTTAATGATTGTTAACATGGAATTATCCAGCAGAATTTGAGAAACCTGATTACTTGTGAGAGGAAAAGTAATTATAGTGAGAACTATTCTGATTTTCTGACATCTCTGTAATATGTGGCTAGAATGCAAATGTTTTTGCCCAGGAAAAGGAAACTGAGAAGGTGGAAGCGGTTATAGGGAAATAAAGCTGCTTCTTTAGATCATCCTCTTCTTGACTGGAAGGGCCAGAGTGTTAATCAAACAAGCAGGCCTGGGTGAATAGTGATATGAGGAAGGCATGCATGATGAGTAAAATCAGCACAATCAACTTTGTTTAGGATTTTCCTCCTTCTGAAAGGCATGTGCCCCATCCTGATACCTATTTATTATTGGCATAAGTTCTTCAAGTTACAGTTAAATTTCTTTATGTCTCTTTGAAAACAACATAGGAAAGTTAGACTATATTTATTGTTTCGAAATGTATTATCATTTACTTCTTACTTAGTAAATAGTGAAAATTATTTTACTAGATCTTGATGACCATTTAAAAATAAATAGAATAGCATATAAAAGAAAGAAGCCACAAATCCCTTGGAGCATCATATTTAGTAGGTATTGTTTCAAGAAACTTTGTGTCTTTTTTTTTTTTTGCATGCGCGCGCGCGTGTGTGTGTGTGTGTGTGTGTGTTTGTGGTGGGGGGGAGGGGTGCTAATGATGTGAAATCTGTTTCTCACCATATCTTCAAACACGTTTCAAAGCCACTGACTTCGGTTTATAAAACAACATTACTGTTAAGTATGATGGAGGAGAGAAAAATAAATCCCCAAAACTGTTGATTGACAATTAGAAGATTTGAGTTTTACTAGTGGTTATACCACCAAATAGCTGAGTGAACTATGTTGATTCCCTTTACTCGACTATAAAATTAGGCATTAAATTAAATTATCTCTGAGACCCTGAAATTTAGACATAATCTTACTATTAACTGAGTGGCTGACATGATAATGAATGAAGAATTGTTCGGAGATTAAAGATCTGAAGCACTGCCTTGCATAATGTTGATTCTCTTACTGTTTTTAGCCAGAAGAGGAGAAGAGCTCCAACTTCTACCTTATTTTAATAGATGAACAGAAATACTAATAATACTCTTTTTATAGGTTTTTTTAGAAAAAAATCCCTATATTGAAAAGCTGAAAGATTTATACTGATTTTACATCTGTTAATAATAATAAGACTCTTGCTTGGTAGCCAGGGCCCAAAGTACACTTACTTTTTTTTTTTTAAGCTTTAGCCTGTCACTCACAGAGGTTGAATCAGCAGGCTATTAATTTGTCCAGTCTCAAGTCCCATGAAACAAGGGCTCACAGCCACTAGACTTTCTGACTATGGAATTTACTTTTCATTTTTACTTGGAGCATTGTCTTTGGATTTAAAGTGAAAACATAAGTGTCTGGCAGTGAATTTGAAATCTCTTAAGGACAATGTATTTTAATGCATCTTGCTAGGTTGAAAAATACATCACCATGTATTAAAAATGTGACAAGTTCTTATTTTTTAGATTATGTTTATGATATATAAAATCATAGTCATTATAATTTGTCTCTCAGTCAAGTGAGTAGGATTCATTTTAATATTTCATATATGCTTTCCTAAAAAAGAGAAAGATAGTCTTCAAAAGTGGGAAATAGATGAACAGTAGTAAGAAAACAAACGACTATTAGCAGAACAAGAAATACTGTGTCTGTGCCCTTTTAAAGATGCAGTGGGGAAGCAATTCTTTTGTCATCATTTAAGTGTTTCTGAGATGGCGTTTTGTATGCTAATTGCATATAAATCCTTTTTTCTTAATTGAACCTCCACCATGCAAAATAGGATTTATATTCTTGAAAGAGCTTTTCTTTTGGGGGTAAGGTGGTTGGAATAGTCTATATTTTGGCACTTTGTCTGATTTTCTTTCTTAATCCTGAAACTTAACACAGCTATCAAAAGTTATCAACTAAAAACATGAACCCAATACACCATGCACCCAACATTCCCAGGAAAGTTCTGCATTTAATGCTAAAGTGTCCAGAGGGAAATGAAGCAATTCACCCTTACACAACATAGTTCAACTGTTTTGGCTTTCTAGCTTGTCACACAACTCCTTCACTAAATACAAGTTATCTATTTCTCCATGCTTAGTCATTTCCTGTGCAAGCATTTGCAGTAAATTGTGGACAGGCAAATTATGTGGTTAACAGAGACTTTTGATCAGAGTTAAAAAAGCATAGATCCATTTGATTCAGTTAAAATCTCTTTATCTAAGAACATATTAGTTTCTACCCTTCAAATTCGACTCCAAAAATATAAAAATTATTACAAGATCCTGCTGTGAAAAATAAAACAGTAAAAAGACATATCTCTTCCTGCTGCAGGTCTAGATTTTATCCTATGAATACTGTATATCTACCTCCATAGAATCTTTCAATGTGTTACATTTATCAGCTAATACTTGAGGATATTTCTCCTATTTACATATAAAGAAGTTGACATTCAGTGCTTTGCCTGATGAAAATTTCAAAAAATGGTCTTATTGCTAAATTTCCCGCAAGTTCTACAGCTACAAATAAAGAAAACTCCAATTACTTTAAAAACTGCCTCCCTTTGTATTAGATTAGAAAACCACTAATAGCTTTTGAGCATGATTGTCTAATATTTTATTCAGGTCTTGCTTAGAAACACATTGAAATCATTACCTGACTTTTAAGAAAGAGAAGTTCTTTTTCCAATTAAAAATAAACCCACTGGCACACCCAAGCTCTTACTTCTTTTGCCTGGAAATGCTCATTTGACTTTCAGATTAGGATATAAAGGGATATCAACCAGAAAAAAAGTGATGTTTCTGGAAGTGACGTTTTGAAAGGTGATTTGGGTAGTACTTAAGCACAAAATTAACCTTTTTGTTTTCCTAGTATGGTCAACAAAATAAAGGAAAAAATACATACTAGATAGCACCTAGCATTCCATTTTATGTTTTCCAGGAGTTTATTTTGTTTGGAATAATGGTAAGCAAAATCCTGGAAATGAAATGTTCAAGAATATATCATGTTAAAATGGAAGTTCAAAGATGAACTTTTGGAAATTTTTTTGCTAACATAACAGAATTTGTGACAAATCATTATGTCTCTATTGAAATGAACTGTGAAATCATGAAACAAATTGTAGACACACCAAACCTTAGCCTGGTAATTGGTGCTTTGCAATTTGAGGACACTAGGGGCAGATTTTGATATTTTAGCTCAAAAATGGTAAAAACAGATGGCTTAATATACAGTGTGGCACTTAACTGTGCACTGGTCTAATTCTATGGCTTTGTTTAAATGCATGACTTAATTGAGAAAATAAACTTTCACTAATGATACATGACCTTGAATATATTGTTTGCTTCCCCCATGCCATTCAACTGGAATTTTGTGTAAAATGCAAAGAATCACAGAAAAATGTAGTACATGTTATCTTGTCTATTGCTTTGCCAAAAGAGGTAATTCACAATGTGTATTTTGGAGATTAGTTTATAGTCCAGAGTGACACAATCTTATTCCTGATTTAAAAGATGGGTACATGTGTCTTAGAAGATTGAGAGAACACTAAGTAAGTATAAGGCTGTTTGGGTGTGCAGGATCCATCTTTGCTCCAGCAGACAGTTGGTTCTGTAAGATCAATGACTATACTATACAATTCTTAAGCTTGTTTTCTATTTTCATAAGTATTGTTCATGTCTGTGACTTACAGATATATTGCAATTTTGCAGTCTCACGCTTGACGGAATAACATAGAATAGTTCTATTAAGTTTTATTAACAATTTTTAGAATCTTAGAATAATGCAGTATCTCAATATGACATTATAGGCACACAAGAAATTCCAAATCAGCCCATTGATCACTAAGCAAATCTTAATGGCGTTTTGAGCAAGTGTCAAAATAAAATACATAAATAAGGAATTTCCTTCAATGAATTTTATTTTGAACTTCTGATGATTTTAAGAGTTGGTGACTCTTAAGATTTGGGTGGCTTGGGGCGCCTGGGTGGCTCAGTGGGTTAAGCTGCTGCCTTCAGCTCGGGTCATGATCTCAGGGTCCTGGGATCGAGCCCCACATCGGGCTCTCTGCTCAGCAGGGAGCCTGTTTCCTCCTCTCTCTCTCTGCCTGCCTCTCTGCCTACTTGTGATCTCTGTCAAATAAATAAATAAAATCTTAAAAAAAAAAGAAAAGATTTGGGTGGCTCAGTCGGTTAAGCGACTGCCTTCAGCTCAGGTCATGATCCTAGGTACCTGGGATCAAGTCCCTCATTGGGCTTCTTGTTCAATGAGGACCCTGCTTCTCCCTCTGCCTGCTGTTCCCCTGCTTGTGTTCTCTCTCTCTCAGACAAATAAATAAAATCTTAAAAAAAAAAGTCAAAATAAAATGGAAAGCATTTGAAAAATAAATAAATGCATGAATCTTTAAAGACCATTAATTGCTGAATAAAGCCAAGTTCTGGAAAAAGTACTTAGATATTTATGTTTGATATTTCATTAGTTATATACATTTTAAAATATGTAGTCAATTTTTTCCTCAATGTTTTTATAGCTTTCTGTCTTCAATTCCTTCCTAGTGGTTTTTGTTCTCTTTTATAAATTATTTTTATTTACTTTTTATCTTCTTTGTTAATACATCATTAATAATTCAAGTGTGTCAAACGTTTAGAAATAACCAAAGTAAAACCTGTGAATCACTGAAGTAGTAATTAGTAAGAATTTATTGTGTACACATCAAAAAGATAGTTCATGAACTCAGAGCCCTCAAATCAAAACATAAAATGAGGCTCAGGGGCATATTGTTATAAAGTAGCTTTTATAGTGAGAAAGCAGTGACTGTTTACTCCTCACAGTGAATGGTTATATTAGATATTGATAGACATATAGATATTAGATATATTAGAATTTTCTTAAATGATAGGCAGTTGGTCAGTGGTTATTTCATATTAATCTTGGGGAAAGAGTTCAAGTTTTGCTTATGATTTCAGAGACGTAAGCAAGAAGGGACCCAGGTCAAGTTAGTCTTGCAAAACAAGCTAAATTAAACTTTGTGTATATGATTGTGCTGTTTTTGTCCACTCAGGGAGTTTTCAAAGTTTTCATTTGTTTTTAATTTTAACAGTTCTCCTCTCCCCTTTGCCTTCACCCTTTGGTTATTCTCCCAGCAGGCTGAGAGTGTGACCAACCAATATCGCCTTATTCTCATTTACCACTGTTGATGTAATCAGGCTGAAGAAGCACATATTTCCTCTTTCCATTAGTTGAGTCTTTAGGTTAGAGGGCCATGTAGTCACCATCTTCATCATTTATGTGGTTATTATTGATCTTATCCAGTTGTGGGATCCTGATGGATACTGTTTAGCATGTGAATGGCTATCACAGGCATTTAAAACCCTCAAGAGTATACAGTGCACTAGAGAGGTTACTATAATGACTATCCAGAGAACAAAAACCAAGGACTGACAAATTCCCTGGAACAGAGATTACCCTAAGCCAAGATTAACCAGTTAAATAACTCAAATGGATTATAATTTTAAAAAGTTATTTATATATGCACAGCATGATGTATTAACAATCACATATTGTTACTTAGGACAGGATGAATATGAGGATGTTTTAGTTTGAGAGGAGAGGTTGCAGGTCAGCTCCACAAGATGTAAAGAATCAGGTAATTTAATTAGAGGCATTTCTATGAAAACAAAAAAAAACCCCACAAAAGTTGATAGTTCAAGCAAATTATAAATTCAGTTTCTGAGCTTGGGGAAAAGCCAGTTGAGAATGTTTCTGGATATTAGTTTCAAAAAATCTTCAGAGGGACTGGGGTTGGGCAGTGACAATCTGACAGACATTCCTGAGTTGCAGTTTGAATGTCTCTGGTGAGCTTTCTGAGTGGCCGTATAGCAACAGGCATAAAGATTGTGAGATATTGTGATTTCTCTTGGGTTTATATTAAGTTGTCTGGCTTTAACTGGTGTGACTTTGGGCAAGGGGCAACTTTAGTTCTGTAGTGATTCGAAGTTCAAAAAAATGGGAGAAAATTGGAAACATTAGTTTGGAGAATTCTAACCAAATATTGGAGGAAAGTAGAGGAATTCAGGATCCAGGATCTAGATTGGTCTAGTTTACAGGTAAAAACAAAATCTCAAAGACAATTAATAGGATTAAAATCTGTTATCCACAAAGACATATTATTGAAATATAATTTTTTTCTCTACAGTCATTCCCATTTCTATTAAAAAAGAAAGATTAGGGCACCTGAGTGGCTCAGTGGGTTAAAGCCTCTGCCTTCGGCTCAGGTCATGATCCCAGGGTCCTGGGATCAGCCCCACATTGGGCTCTCTGCTCAACAGGGAGCCTGCTTCCTCCTCTCTCTCTAACTGCCTCTCTGACTACTTGCGCGATCTGTCAGATAAATGAATAAAATCTTTAAAAAAAAAAAGAAAGATTAATTTGTTTACAAATTAAGTTTTTTTTACAATAAATTTTGTCTGATTATTTATATAAGTGCAGCAAGAACAGTGTTTGACCTTATAGGCTTTTTAAAATCTGCTTTGTGGGAACTTCCCATAAGTAAACTCAGATTGGACTTTCATAAGCCTCTCAAGGTTAGGGTGCCAAGACAAGAACTTGTCTAATTGTGTCCTGTTACAAGGAGATCAGATTTATATTGAATTTTTGCAAATACATATATTGTCATAAGAGATAAGAATATTTAATAAAAGTTTCTGGATTCTGGAGGAATCAGGTAGGGAGAAAAAGAAAAATGTTTAAACTTTTGTTGCAAAGATGCACTTTACCAAATTGCTCCAGGTTATAGATAGCTTAAAAGAGAGGTGAAAAGGGGGCCCTTTAAATGTGGGAAATAAAACAGTAAAGAACCAGCAGTGTTTTAAATGAAGTCATGAAAATCACAATAATCTTCATCAGTTTATTCACTGTTATATAATTACTTCTTGTATTGCGTCATTTTGGATTATCAGCTTTATTAATCAGTCTCCATTAAAGTTTTAGAAATTCTTACCCAGTTCAGTGTCATGATCCTAAAGTTACGAGAAAACTGGCATTTTAGAGTGTTTGCAGGGATCTTCTCTGTGAATCTCTTTGAAAATGAAGCACTTTTTTCTCCAAAATTATCAGAGTAAAATAATGACTGTCTGTAAATGACCAAAGACTTAAAAATAACCATGGTTAAAGGTCTGCTAATAGTTCACACATGCGCACACACACACACACACATATACACGCAACTGACAAGTAAATTGTGACGTATACTGGAAAATTATGAGTGATAACATACGAAAACATCAAATTTTTAGAAATGTCATATAATTTCTGAATTATTTATTTTGATGATATATATCCCATATAAATATGAGCTAAGAAGTTTAAACTTTACTTTTTAATCAACAATATTTTTCATGCAATTTAACATATTAAAAGGCCAAAATAAATTAACATTTATATTTTACTTCATTCAAAATTTAATTTGGGGAAGTTAAAAATGTCAAAAGATTTAAAGCATCTGATCAAATAGGGTCATAGTTCTCTGTGAAACAATATTTAACTATCCATTCAGCCAAGGACAATTAAAAGGTTTCAAAGACAAATATAGAAATTAATATAGTTGTTAAAAAAACCCTTGGATCTTTTAATAGAAAAGACTCAGTTATTTTTCTAAGTAGTCAAAGACTTGGTAAAGATAACATGAAACACAAGAAATTATTTTCTTAAGACATGGGATCTTTGTTTTCTATGCAATTACATTAAAGGTGAAGAAAAACCTTTGTTTATAATCTCTTGAGAGTAGAACAGGAATCTAAGAAAACCCTATCCTTTTAACAGAGACAAAATCAAATTCTGATTTGTTCTTTTTATATTAAAATTTTTTTTATATTTATAAAAAAATTTCTTTTTTTTATATTAAAATTTCTTTTTTTTAACACAATAAATTGATTCCAATCTCAGCTTGGCTACACATAAAATTCCTTTCTCAGGGGTCGTTTCCCACAAACCTTCTACAGTTTTTACATCCATTTAGATTTGTCTCATCCTTTTGCTTTCTTATTCTGAAATCATTTTACTTTAAGACAAACTTTCTTTTTTCCCTTACCAAAACAAAACCAAACCCCCCCCCCAAAAAAATCCCAAACTCAAAAACACATGTCTTGGTTTGGATAAATTACTGATCCAAACACATTCTATTTTTCTTATCTATTTTTCATATAAAATCACTTCCTTTCATCATCATTTTTCGTAGTTTTATTTTTACATACTGATTATAAATCTTAACTATTAGTAATCTCTGCTTTCTAGTGAAAACTAGGAAGCTGACAGTGGTGAACTACCATATTTTAGCACCCTTTAGTAAATTTATAGATATATTTCATAATTTCTAGACATACATTCTTCCTCATAGAAACATTTTTCAATGTGACACAAAACATGTTTATTAATAGATGAAAAAGACATTTGTCTCTCTGTGAAAAAATTAAAAAATTAACTTATTTTAACATTTAATATTAATTTACTTGAAAATGGTTTAGATATTCAGTGAATATGTTATTTAAATACACTATTCACTATTATCTTCCTTATGTTTATTTAAGTTACTTGATTTTAACAATTATGCTTAGATATCAAACAGCTGTCATCTTGTTATTTTTACCTTTTGGCAAATTTTAAAGACTGGCCTACTTTTGTTAAACAGCCTTTGCTTAGTTTTTATTTATCAAGATTATCCCAGATCATGTGAATTTGAAAAATATTTGAGTAAGTTTCTATATTTCTGAGAGTATATTTGATTTATGTAAATACTTAATTTTTTTTCCAGTTATTTAGAACTCTTTATAAACTAGTTTTGGCAATATCATCTGTAGGTAGAGAAAATAACATACCTTATAACATACGTATGTAGACATACATAAACATACAGACCCAAACAGAGAGCTTATAGCTTTTGTTAAAAAAATTTAAGCCATCATTGCAACTGCACTGTGTATAAACCTTCTTTCAGTTAACATCTTCATTTTCATTAAGATGTGTTTTTAAACTTATGTGTGGAAGCATATGGGAATAGCGATATACTTAACACATTGAAACTACATTGTGTGTAAACCTTTTTTCAAGTAAGATCTTTCATTAAGATACAAATGCTTGATCAGTTAATCTTTGACAGAGAAGGAAAGGATATCCAATGGGATAAAGATGGTCTCTGCAACAAATGGTTTTGGGAAAACTGGACAGCAATATGCAAAAGAATGATATGGAGCATTTTTTATATCATACAGAAAAATAAATTCAAAATGGATTAAAGACCTAAATGTGAGGCCTGACACCATAAAAGTTCTAGGGGAGAGCACAGGTAGTAACCGCTTTGACTTTGGCCATAGTAAATTCTTTCTAGATACATCTCCTGAGGCAAGGGAAACTTGTTTATTGTTTACAGGCCCAATAGGGACTTCATTAAAAAAAAAGTTTCTGCACAGCGAAGGAAACAATCAACAAAACTAAAAGGCAGAACTATGAAATGGGAGAAGATATTTGCAATCTACATACCTAATAAAGTGTTAGTATCCAAAATATATAAAAAACTTACCAACTGAACACCCCCCAATAATGAATAATCCAATTAAGAAATGGCCAGAAGACATGATAAATATTTTTCCAAAGAAGACACACAAATGGCCAACATATACAGGAGAAGATGCAATCATCAGGGAGATGCACATCAAAACTACAATGAGGATATCACCTCACACCTGTCAGATGGCTAAAATCAACAACATAAGAAACAGCAGGTGTTGGCAGGGATGTGGAGAAAGAGAAAGCCTCTTGCACTGCTGTTGGGAATGCAAACTGGTGCAGCCATAGTAGGAAACAGTTTGGAGGGTTCTCAAAAAGTTAAAATTAGACCGACACTATGATCCAGCAATTGCACTACTAGATATTTACCCAAAGGATAGAAGAATACTAATTCAGAGGGATACATGCACCCCAATCTTTATAGCAGCAGTATCTGCAATAGCGGAATTATAGAAAGAGCCCAAGTATCCATCGACTGATGAGTGGATAATGAAGAGGTGGTGTATATATATTATATATATAATATATATATAATGGAATATTATTCAGCCTTAAAAAGAATGAAATTTTGTAACTTGCAATGGTATGGATGGAACTAGAGAGTATTATGCTCAGTGAAATAAGTCAGTCAGAAGGAGACAACTACCATATGACTTCACCCATATGGTGGAATTTAAGAAATAAAACAAGCAAATGGGGAAAAAAGAGAGAGGTAAACCAGGAAACTGGCTCTTTAAACTATAGAGAACAAACTGATGGTTACTAGCAGGGAGGTGGGTGAGGGAATAGGTATTGGGATTAAGGAGTGTACTTACTGTGATGAGCACTAGGTGTTATATGGACGAGTTAAATCACTATATTGTATACCTGAAACTAATATTACACCATATGTTAGCTAACTGGAATTTAAATAAAACTTTAAAAAAATTAGCCATGTCTCAAGTACAAAACTCAAAAGAATAGTTGTATTCACATTGTGATTTTGGCAGGTGAACAGATTTAAGCTTACCTGCTCAGACTGGACAGAGAGAGTTTTGCTAGAGATTTATTTGCATGTTGTAAGGATCCCTTTAGAGCTGTTTTGAGAGTCATTTTATCTTTTGGAAGCTCCTGCATTCCACTCAAAGAATGCATTTCATTGTCTCTGAGGGGTTTGGAATCCTTTCTTCCAAGGGTGCCCCTTAAGGTGGACTTACCTAAGTTAAGTGTTCCCCAGAGTGGCTGGTACAATTCTAAAAGTTCACCCATTTTCCAAAAAGTCACAAGATCTTGGTCCATAGACCATATTTGCTTTAGATTCCCTAAGATACCTTAACAATTAAGGGCACAGTTTTCCAACAACTCTTTCAGAACACAGGGAGTTACATATCTTCTTCCCTTTTGGACCAATAGGGTGACTTGCAGAGAAATTTACCAAGTGAAATACAGGTATGAACAGTAAAGGTGGAGAGCTCAAAATGCAAAGAGAGTGGCTCAGATCCAAGAGAGGTTTCCTCTCTCACTCCACAGTCAGGGTGAAAGCCATGAGCTCATTGGGCTCTGTGGGCACCAGCACTTGTTTGCTCACCAACCTTGGAATCATTTGGGATCTTCTTTGGATCCCACTTCTTTTATTTATTTATTTATTATTATTATTTTTAAGATTTTATTTATTTATTTGACAGATAGAGATCACAAGTAGAGATGCAGGCAGAGAGAGAGAGGAGGAAGCAGGCTTCCCGCTGAGCAGAGAGCCCGTTGCAGACTGGATCCCAGAACCCTGAGATCATGACCTGAGCTGAAGGCAGAGGCTTTAACCTACTGAGCCACCCAGGCGCCCCTGGATCCCACTTCTGATGCCATAAAATATCAAGAGTTCAGAAATAACAAAACCAATGAGTCATCAAAGTTGTTATTAGTAAAAGTTTATTGTGCATATGCCAAAAAAGTTTGTAAACAAGGAGCATTCAGACTAAAAGGATGAGACTCAGGAGTATATTGTTATAAAGCACCTTAAAAGGGAGGAGGCAGTGACTGTTTATTCTTCACAGTGGTTGGTTATAATATTGGAATTTTCTCAAATGGTAAGGAAATGGTCAGTGGTTACCCCATATCAACTTTGGAAAACAGTTTAAGTTTTGCTTATCATTTCTGAGGCATAAGCAAGAAATGACCCAGGTCATTTTAGTCTTGCAAAATAATCTACACTGAACTGAACTTGGTTTGTATGATTAAACTGTTTTTTTCTGCTTGGAATTTGGTCTTCATTTGTTTTTGTGTCTTAACAAGTGCAGCAAGTCTGCTGTACTAATCATACTAAATATGTTAGTTATGTTATTTACAATATAATGTTAATCTTTATTCACATTCTTTACTTTTGAATCAATTAAAAATGTGTTAATGATTTGTTAAAGTTTAAGAAAAATATAAAATTACTCAATATGTTATTTTCTCCAAGTCTCAGATGGTTTCATTGTAGACCAGTGCATTTTACAAATGTACATTAAGGAAAGAGTCAACATCACCAAGTTCCTCTTTCTAATGGGCTGTGCTTTGGTCTGGTAAGAAAATTTAATAATAAAAAGACAGCAAGGGGAGAGTTGGGCTGCTTCATGAGGTAATGAGTTCGGTCTTAAGAAAGTTTGGGTATAAGCTAGATGGCTTCTCAGGAACAACATGGTAGAAAAGCATATGGATGAGGTAGCAGAGAGGGTATGTTTATTAACTTCCACTTCCAGATTTCCATGATCCTTTCAAATTCCACAGCTCACTTGGGGTAATTGTTATCTCCTTTTGATGGTCCATTCAGAGGGCCTAGTGACTGCGAATGAATGGAAATAAGATGCTTTGCCTTGCCACAGATGAGCAGTGGGGTTCTTTCAAGGGGCGTTATTTCAATTTGAATACCTTCATCTGTAAGTAATAACACTTCAGAAAAAAATGTATTGAAGATAAAGAAAATTTATTATCTCAGATAACAAGAAGTCTTTATGTAGTTTTTCCTGATTGTTTTACTTGCTTAATATACATTACCCCTTTGTCTTCTGTGGAGGCAGAGAAAATTAAGGCCATCCCACCTCAAGTTTAGCTGATGTGGGAAACAGAGGCAGAAGAAAATCATTAAAATTCTTTACCTACTGACAAACCCTTGAAACAGACAGAGTGGCTCTCCCCTGAGGACTTAACTGCCCTCACCTTGAGGTTTTGCTAAGGAAAATCCTGGCCTGACCGACCAGGATCCTGTAAGTCTACTTTAACGATTCCTTTATCTCTAAACCTCCAAGATAGTGTCGAGAATCATTCCCAAGTGTATGGCCCACTGATATACATCTAAAGGGTCTCATGAGAATTACTGGGAATAAATAAACTTTCCCAACAATAGCTAGCCTCTCAAGGTCCTGGAGACCTTACTTCCGAAAGTCCTTAGAGACTTACATCATCCATAATCCCCTTTGTCCTCACCCACCGCCGAGTCCATCCCTACTCTGCCTTTATTTTTTTTTTTAAAGATTTTATTTATTTATTTGACAGAGAGATATCACAAGTAGGCAGAGAGGCAGGCAGAGAGAGAGAGAGGAGGAAGCAGGCTCCCTGCAGAGTAGAGAGCCTGATGCGGGACTCGATCCCAGGACCCTGAGATCATGACCTGAGCCAAAGGCAGCAGCTTAACCCACTGAGCCACCCGGGTGCCCCCTACTCTGCCTTTAAAAACTCTGACTGTAATCTGGTTCGGGGTCCAAGTCCTTATTCCCCGGTGTCAGGTATACTTGGGCCCAAGCTTAAGCTTGTCAAATAAACCCTCATGTGATTGCATCGGTGCTTGGCTCCTTAGTGGTCTCTCGGATGTGAAAACTCATACCACTTTCTGTTTTGTCACCCATAATTTATCATCAGTCTGCCTTCTTGGTTGGAAGATAGTGACAGCAGCTTCAAGCCTCAGCCCTCAGGCTGAAAAAGGAAGAAAGATTGAGGTTGGGGTTGGGAGAGAGTATTGAATCTTTTGTCCTGGCAGGTATGCTTTTATCAGGGATAAAAATATTTCCAGGCTCCCTCCAGTAGGAGGGTCTGTTGTAGCATCTGGTGGGGGTGGTGGAGGTGGGGGGAGAAAATTAAGTATATTAAAGTTCTGGCATCTTCACCCTCAGAGCTTAAGGCTTTGACATTAAAGAAGAAAGGACTAGAAATAACAAAGCTATTGTATAGTGAACAAAAGTGTCTTTAACAAGTTACAAGAGCACTGTAGCTCACCAAATAAATTTTCAACATTATTTCTAATTAGAAATGAATTGCTGCCATCAGTGGAATTGAAAATAATCTTCTAATTTTTGCCAAAGGTATAGATACATGACCAAGATTGTGGGTTAGAGAGGCAACTATCCAACAGGGCAAACACATCAGAGGTAGTCCTGGAGTTATAATTGGTGATATGATCTTTTGTTTATGTAGTTCCTAGCTAAATGATGTCCCTGTCAGAGTCATGCTTCAATCTGTTCCAGTAATTTCCCCATTCAGTTGTCTAGTCATATGGTGACTAGGCATTCTCTCAGACATATGCAGGCTGTCTCCTCATCATAGGGTTGACTCTACACCTTGCTCTTCAGGCCTCCACTGCTCATGTTTCATTCTCCTTCCTCCCCCTTTGGGTTGGCCAAATAACCAATGTTCAAACAACATGAGCAGAGGGAAAGAGAGGAAAAAGGGCAGAAGAACAAGAAGTGGCTGGAGAATGGTTGATACTGGGTTTTTGGAGTCAGAATCTTGGGCTTTTTTCTTCTTCTTTCCCAGAAGAGCATGACACAGTTATAGATCCTGTGGGTGAATCAGGAGGAAGATAGTGCCAGTAGGTGAAGTGGTAACTAATGGATTCCAAGTTATTAATTGAGACAAAAACAGAATGTGATAAGAAAGTAAGGAGGGCAGAGTACAAACTGCAGTTACTGATGGACAAGGTGCTGGGCTTGTTTTGCCAGGGGAAAGTCAGGCTTGGAATGTTCCCAGGAAAAAGGGCAGTGGCAGGCATGGGAAGGAGGGGCTGGAGGTGGTAAGAGACAGATTTAAGAGAGTATGGCAAACTGGGCTTCACTGCCACTTCCTGTGGTGTGTGTTCTTCCAACTATTAAATGTGTTTTGGATGTCTGTCACTTGATCTTCCACAACTTACAAGGAAGGTACTACCCACCAAGAAGTAAGTTATCAAAAATGCAAATGCCTTTAAAAATTCCATTGGAGAGCCCACTGCACCATCTATCTTTGACAACAGCCCCAGCAGACACCCATTCAGTACCTGAGCATGTTTCCTTCTCAGTACACTATGGACAGCTATTTCTTGTGGAGATTTATAAACAGGTCCTCCTCAGTTTGGCTGTGTAGTCTTTTCTCCCCCTGCATTATAAATATTAAAAAATTTTTTTTTTTGTATAATATGATGTTTTGATATTGTGAAAAATATCTTTTTGGCTGGAGAGAAGCTGCCTCTCCCAGGGCTAGCTAATTTTTAGAGATAGCAAAGGACCCAGCCAGATGCATGTCTTTGTATGGAAACTAACCAGTCCAGAGTCACTTCCTCTCTCTGGCCTGGGCATGCTTAGAGGCAACATCTCTCTGCTTTAATCCTTCCGGGCTCAGGTGCCAGGCAACTAGGGACTACTCTTATCACCCGAAGCCCACTGAAGACATTACTCTAACTAGCCAGTCCTAAACTGTCAAACCTGCCCTGTCTAGCATTTCCCACAGAAGTCTATACCCTCCCCTCACAACTATTTTCGTCTCCTGACCACCCTGGTGCTTTCCCATGTGATCCTTCATGGTATATAATGACTTCTGTCTCTAGAATCTGTGAGTAGAGTAAACTTTGGTTTTTCCTTAATCTCCTCTCTGGCTCCTCTTGAAGCTGCACCACCTGCCAGACCTTTCATAAGAGTTCAAAATACCTACCTCAAAATGTTTACGTATTACGTTACATTTACATTTACATATACAACTACTTGAACTTTGTAATAAATGGTAAGATTTTGGAGCAGGCCTTGCACTCTATGCAGTATCTCTTCTAGAAAAAAAATGTCCTAGAATTACAGTGTATGTTGATTTCTAAAATAAAGTACATGTGCTGGAATTTATATTATTCATGTTACTGCTTGTTGCAGCTGCTATTTACCAATCAACATGGAAGTATTTAAATATTTTAACAATCAGTACTGCCATAACAGTACATCCTGGCTAACTTCAGGCTTGGATTCTCGCCAGGTGAATATTACCCTCAAAATTGTGGCCCCCTGTACAAAACCAGGTCAGTAGTGCCTCTTAGACAAAATATTGCCTTTGCAGTGGTAAATAATATCCTTCTGGATTTTGATGCTTTTATATTTCACATACACACACACATATACACTATATATATATACATATACACACACACACACAATGGGATCTTAACCTTTTATGGGTTCTAAGAGGGGTGAATTTGGGGTAAGTTTGATTCACTAGGAATTTTACAAGAGCTTTATAGAATTTTGGATACTTATTAAAGAGGAATCAGATACTAAAGTATAGATATTTTGTTGACATGATATGATTTAATCTTCAATTTCATTTGATTTTCTCATTTATAAGTAAAGGCTGTTAATCCTGTTTCATCTAATGTCATTATTTTTGACTAAAGGCTATTACAAAATAACAAATGTGACATTGTCTCATGTCTTTTACTACAATTTGTACTAACAAAATCTCATCTTTGGTTTTGGAAAGGGTTACTCACACAAATCCTACTCCCCTTCCAAAATACTCTGAATGGGGAAGAGAATAAGGCGCAGAATACAACCTCGAACAACAGAGAGGCCTTGTTCTATATTCTGCCACTTCCTTGCTCTGTGAGTGTAGAGCTTATTTAAGTTTTCTTAGCCTCACGTTTTTAATGTTTTCCTTTCTCAGTCTTTTTGATTTTTTAAATTAAAAAAAATTTATTTATCTCTTAGCTGAGATATAATTGACTTTACTCAGTATTTTTTTGTGTGTGTGTGTATGTGTGTGTGTATTAATTGCCCTGTACTTGTTTTCCCCCCTAGGGCTACATAAGAAAGCATCAGGAGGCACCATGAGTAGCTCAAGGACCAAGGACTAGAGTGGGATATTTGGTATCCTAGCTGAAATAAAGATTGGAGGTGAGGCTGAGAAAGGAAATACAGATTTAATCCGTAATTCGAAGTTTGGTAATCAGCTTTACGTTAGAGCTAACTTATTAGTATGTGAAGGTTAAGGAGACCCTTATACTGTGTGCTTTTCCTCATCCATGCAAATATGATTAGTTCACTATTTTACACTTAAAGGTCTACTCCCCCATGGGCTATTTTGACTCTAACTAGATGAAGGAATTCCTTGTTGCTGAGCTCTTTCTTGATCTGGTCTGTTGCTCTTTTGCTTCTGCTCATCTTTTAACCTATTATTTTCTTTTTTTGAAGGTTTGTTAGTAAATTAAGTCTTGAATTTTAGCTGTTTTCTCCTCTAACATGACTCAAGTTTTATATTTTTGTCATCTGCCTGGGAAACTTTATATGATCTCTGTAACCACTCTTGCTCTCTACATCTCTACACGAATCAGCCACCACTACCAAAATTTGTGGGTACAGGAGCAGAATTACTCTTATAATAACAAAAATGCATATCTGTATATAGTCTTTATATTTGTTTCTAGATACCATCCTGTTTTTTAAAATTTACTTTTTAAAAAAATTTTTTATAAACATATAATGTATTTTTATCCCCAGGTGTAAAGGCCTGTGAATCGCCAGGTTTACACTTAACAGCACTCACCATAGCACATACCCTCCCCAATGTCCATAACCCCACCCCTCTCTCCCGACCCCCCTCCCCCCAGCAACCCTCAGTTTGTTCTGTGAGATTAAGAGTCACTTATGGTTTATCTCCAGGCCAATCCCATCTTGTTTCATTTATTCTTTTCCTACCTCCAAAACCCCCCACATTGCATCTCCACTTCCTCATATCAAGGAGATCATATGATAGTTGTCTTTCTCCAATTGACATATTTCACTAAGCACGATACCCTCTAGTTCCATCCACGTCATCGCAAATGGCAAGATTTCATTTCTTTTGATGGCTGCATGGCATTCCATTGTGTATATATACCACCTCTTCTTTATCCATTCATCTGTTGATGGGACATCTAGGTTCTTTCCATAGTTTGGATATCGTGGACATTGCTACTATAAGCATTCAGGTGCACATGCCCCTTTGGATCACTAAGTTTGTATCCTTAGGGTAAATACCCAGTAGTGCAATTGCTGGGTCATAGTGTAGTTCTATTTTCAACTTTTCGAAGAACCTCCATGTTGTTTTCCAGAGTGGTTGCACCAGCTTGCATTCCCACCAACAGTGTAGGAGGGTTACCCTTTCTCCGCATCCTCGCCAGCATCTGTCATTTCCTGACTTGTTAATTTTAGCCATTCTGACTGGTGTGAGGTGATATCTCATTGTTGTTTTGATTTGTATTTCCCTGATGCCAAGTGATGTGGAACACTTTTTCATGTGTCTGTTGGTCATCTGGATGTCTTCTTTGCAGAAATGTCTGTTCATGTCCTCTGCCCATTTCTTGATTGGATTATTGGTTCTTTGGGTGTTGAGTTTGCTAAGTTCTTTATAGATTTTGGATACTAGCCCTTTATCTGATATGTCGTTTGCAAATATCTTCTCCCATTCTGTCAGTTGTCTTTTGGTTTTGTTAACTGTTTCCTTTGCTGTGCAAAAGCTTTTGATCTTGATGAAATCCCAGTAGTTCATTTTTGCCCTTGCTTTCCTTGCCTTTGGCAATGTTCCTAGGAAGACGTTGCTGCGGCTGAGGTCAAAGAGGTGCTGCCTATATTCTCCTCAAGGATTTGGATGGATTCCTTTCTCACATTGAGTCTATTTTCGTGTGTGGTGTAAGGAAATGCTCCAATTTCATTTTTCCGCTTGTGGATCTCCAATTTTCCCAACACCATTTGTTGAGGAGGCTGTCTTTTTGCCATTGGACATTCTTTCCCGCTTTGTCAAAGATTAGTTGACCATAGAGTTGAGGGTCTATTTCTGGGCTCTCTATTCTGTTCCATTGATCTATGTGCCTGTTTTTGTGCCAGTACCATGCTGTCTTGATGATGACAGTTTTGTAATAGAGCTTGAAGTCTGGAATTGTGATGCCACCAACTTTGGCTTTCTATTTTAATATTCCTTTGGCTATTTGAGGTCTTTTCTGGTTCCATATAAATTTTAGGATTATTTGTTCCATTTCTTTGAGAAAAATGGGTGGCATTTTGTTAGGGATTGCATTAAATGTGTAGATTGCTTTAGGTAGCATCGACATTTTCACAATATTTGTTTTTTCAATCCAGGAGCATGGAACATTTTTTCTTGTTCTTTCTTTTATTAATGTGTTGTATCACATTGATTGATTTGTGGATGTTGAACCAAACTTGCAGCCCTAGAATAACTCCACATGGTCGTGGTGAATAATCCTTTTAATGTACTGTTGAATCCTATTGGCTAGTATTTTGATGAGAATTTTTGCATCTGTGTTCATCAAGGATATTCGTCTGTAATTCTCTTTTTTGATGGGATTTTTGTCTGGTTTTGGGATGAAGGTGATGCTGACCTCATAAAATGAGTTTGGAAGTTTTCCTACCATTTCTACTTTTTGGAACAGTTTCAGGAGAATAGGAATTGGTTCTTCTTTAAATGTTTGGTCGAATTCCCCTGGGAAGCCATCTGGCCCTGGGCTTTTGTTTGTTTGGAGATTTTTGATGGCTATTTCAATCTCCTTACTGGTTATGGCTCTGTTCAGGTTTTCTTTTCCTGGTTCAGTTGTGGTAGTTTATATGTCTCTAGGAATGCATCCATTTATTCCAGATTGTCAAATTTGTTGGCGTAGAGTTGCTCATAATATGTTCTTATAATTGTTTGTATTTCTTTGGTGTTGGTTGTGACCTCTCCTCTTTCATTCATGATTTTATTTATTTGGGTCCTTTCTCTTTTCTTTTTGATAAGTCTGGCCAGGGGTTTATCAATCTTATTAATTCTTTCAAAGAACCAACTCCTAATTTCATTGATTTGTTCATTGTTTTTTTGGTTTCTATTTCATTGATTTCTGCTCTGATCTTTATTATTTCTTTTCTCCTGCTGGGTTTAGGCTTTCTTTCTTGTTCTTTCTCCAGCTCCTTTAGGTGTATTTGAGACCTTTCTTGTTTCTTGAGAAAGGGTTGTATTGCTATATATTTTCCTCTCAGGACTGCCTTTGCTGTGTCCCACAGATTTTGAACTGTTGTGTTTTCATTATCATTTGTTTCCATGAATTTTTTCAATTCTTCTTTAATTTCCTGGTTGACCCATTTATTCTTTAGAAGGATGCTGTTTAGTCTCCATGTATTTGGGTTCTTTCCAAATTTCCTCTTGTGATTGAATTCTAGGTTCAGAGCATTGTGCTCTGAAAATATGCAGGGAATGATCCCAATCTTTTGATACCGGTGACCTGATTTATGATCCAGGATGTGATCTATTCTGGAGAATGTTCCATGTGCACTAAAGAAGAATGTGTATTCTGTTGCTTTGGGATGGAATGTTCTGAATATATCTGTGATGTCCATCTGGTCCAATGTGTCATTTAAGAACTTTATTTCCTTGTTGATCTTTTGCTTAGATGATCTGTCCATCTCAGTGAGGGGAGTGTTAAAGTCCCCTACTATTATTGTGTTATTGTGGATGTGTTTCTTTGATTTTGTTATTAATTGGTTCATATATTTGGCTGCTCTCACGTTAGGAGCATAGATATTTAAAATTAGATCTTCTTGTTGGACAGACCCTTTGAGTATGATATAGTGTTCTTCCTCATCCCTTATTATAGTCTTTGGCTTAAAGTCTAACTTATCTGATATAAGCTTTCTTCTAATGTCCATTAGCATGGTAAATTGTTTTCCACCCCCTCACTTTAAATCTGGAGGTGTCTTCGGATCTAAAATGAATTTCTTATGGGCAACATATTGATGGGTTTTGTTTTTTATCCATTCTGATACCCTGTCTTTTGACTGTGGCATTTAGTCCAATAACATTCAGGGTAACTATTGAGAGATATGAATTTTGTGCCATTGTATTGCCTGTAAGGTGACTGGTATTGTATATTGCCTCTGTTCCTTTCTGATCTACTACTTTAAGCCTCTCTCTTTGCTTAGAGGACCCCTTTCAATATTTCCTGTAGAGCTGGTTTGGTGTTTGCAAATTCTTTCAGTTTTTGTTTGTCCTGGAAGCTTTTTATCTCCCCTTCTATTTTCAATGATAGCCTAGCTGGATATAGTATTCTTGGCTGCATGTTTTTCTTGTTTAGTGCTCTGAATATATCGTGCCAGTTCTTTCTGGCCTGCCAGGTCTCTGTGGATAAGTCTGCTGCCAATCTAATGTTTTTACCCTTGTATGTTACAGACTTCTTTTCCCGGGCTTCTTTCAGGATTTTCTCTTTGTTGCTAAGACTTGTAAATTTTACTATTAGGTGATAGGGTGTGGACCTATTCTTGTTGATTTTGAGAGGGGTTCTCTGCACCTCCTGGCTTTTGATGCTTGTTCCCTTTGCCACATTAGGGAAATTCTCTACAATAATTCTCTCCAATATACCTTCTGCTCCCCTCTCTCTCTCTTCTTCTTCTGGAATCCCAATTATTCTAATGTTGTTTCGTCTAATGGTGTCATTTATCTCTCGAATTCTCCCCTCATGGTCCAGTAGCTATTTGTCCCTCTTTTGCTTAGCTTCTTTATTCTCTGTCATTTGATCTTCTATATCACTAATTCTTTCTTCTGCCTCATTTATCCTAGCAGTTAGCGCCTCCATTTTTTATTGTACCTCATTAATAGCTTTTTTAAAATTTCAACCTGGTTAGATTTTAGTTCTTTTATTTCTCCAGAAAGGGCTTTATATATCCAGAGAGGATTTCTCTAATATCTTCCATGTCTCTTTCAAGCCCGGCTAGAACCTTGAGAATCATCTTTCTGAACTCTAGATCTGATATATTATCAATGTCTATATTGATTAGGTCCCTAGCCTTTGGTACTGCCTCTTCTTCTTCTTTTCTTTTTTTTTTTTTTTTTGTGGTGAGTTTTTCCTGCTTGTCATTTTGTCCAGATAAGAGTATATGAAGGAGCAAATAAAATACTAAAAGGGTGGCAAAGACCCCAGGAAAATGCACTTTAACCAAATCAGAAGAGACCCCATTCATGGAGGGGTGGGTGCAGAGAAAGGGGATAAAAAGAATTTCAGAAAAAAAAATTAAAAAAATTAAATAAAGAAAAATTATATAAAAGAAAAAAAAAAATATATATATATGTATATATTAGACTGGTGACTAGAACAGGGTCACCCACCTAATTTGGGGAGTATTTTGGTCCCTTAGAAGAAAGTATCTCCCCAAATTTTAAAGAATGAAAAACATATATAAGGGCAAACACAACGATGGGATGGAATATGCCTATAAAAACGAAAAAAAAAATATTTTTTTAAATTTCTAAAAAAGGAGTTGATAAAGTAAGTTTGTTGGGGGAATGAAAATTTGCTTGGGAGAATTTGCTTGGGCTGGAGACTAGAACAACCCTGGAGCTAGATTTAGGGTATATTTTGATCTATTAGAAGAAGTCGTAGGCCAAATTTTTTAGAAGAAAAAACCTTATGTGTGTACAAAAAGTTAAACACAATGAAGGATAAAATATGATTTTAATAATGAAGGTTCAAAGAAGAGTTTTTTTTTAATGAAAGGTATTGTTAAGATAAGCTAGTTAAAAAACGTTAAAAAAGAAAAGGGTAAAAGTTAAAAAAATTAGCAGAAGAAAAAAAATTAAATTAAAAAAAATTAAATTAACTGCAAGACTAAAGAATCATGGGGAGAAAGCCATGAGTTCTGTGCTTTGCTTTCTCCTCCTCTGGAATTCTGCTGCTCTCCTTGGTAAGTGAATTTGGTCTTGGCTGTATTTCTTGTTGATCTTCTCTGGGAGGGGCCTGTTGTATTGATTCTCAAGCATATTTGCCTGAGGCGGAATTGCACCGCCCTTACCAGGGCTGGGCTAAGTAATCCACTCGGGTTTGCTTTCGGGAGCTTTTGTTCCCTGAATGCTTTCCATAGAGTTCCAGAGGACGTGAATGAAAATGGCGGCCTCCCAATCTCTGGCCTGGAGGAGCCGAGAGCTCGGGGCCCCACTCCTCAGTGCACCCTCAGAGAAAAGTGCTCAATCAGTCCCATCTCCCTGGCCTCCAGCTCTGAGCTCACCCAGCCTGCGACCAATTCAAGGTAACCCCGAGCTGAGAGCTCACTCCTCGGCTCTGTCTCTGTAGCCAGCTTCCCCGCTCTAATACCTGGGAGCTCTGTAACACTCAGACACCCCCATCCTTCTGTGACCCTGTGGGACTTGGGGCCATGCTGACTCCACATGGGCTTCACCCCGGTTTACCCTCTGAAGCGATGTCCCTCAGTGGAGCAGACTTTTAAAAGTCCTGATTTAGTGCTCCGTTGATCCGCTGCTTGCCTGGAGCTGCCCCCCCCCCGCCCCCGTGGTCTATCTTCCCGTTGCTTTGGATTTACTTCTCTGCGGCTCCTACCTTTCAGAAAACGGTCAATTTTCTGTCTAGAATTGCTGTTCTTCCTCTCTTTGATCTCCCATTGGACTTGTAGGTGTTTGCAATGGTTAGATAAGCTATCTAGCTGATTTCCTGCTACCTGATGTAGTCTCAGCCTGCTACTTCTCTGCCATCTTGACTCCTCCCCCATCCTGTTTTTTTATTGCTTTAAATTTGTTAGTAAAACTATCTTCTCAGCTTTTATATTTGTATGTATTTATATCATAATGTATCATATCATATCATTTCATAGCATATAGTAAAAGCTAGCTGATTCTAAATCATGATGGAATAGGGAAAAAGTGATAATGGGTGTGATAATAATTTAAATTTTGTTATGCTCATTGCCTATCTAAGTCCCTGGCAATGACATTGATGGGTCTGTCCTCACAGGGCCGTGTGTGTGTGTGTGACAGAGAGAGAAAGAGTGGTAAGGATTAAGGATGATTATACACAGAGTAGGACGTGAAACACCTTGAGATAAGTGAGGGAAAACTCGATATATATCTAGTTTAAGCTGTACAGGCTCAAGAATCCAGAAAATTCATAAGAGAGGAAATGAAGTCAAGTCAAATACCATGTATAGGTTAGTTCATATTTTCATTTCCAAAAGTCACATTTTGTATGCTTCTTTACTTAGAGTGTATACATGTACAATGTATTTTAACTTTTCTTAAGTGCTAATGGATATTTTAAGTTGCTCACATTATTTTTGAAAATTCACTTAGCTGGAAGGTAAAAAGCAAAAGAAATTTGTTTTGCGTTGGGATTGATGAAACCAGGAAATTTACTCTTATAGAGGTATAGATTTTTATATTTATTTATTTATTCATTAGTTTTTAAATATTTTACTTATTTGACAGAGAGACAGATCACAAGTAGGCAGAGAGGCAGACAGAGAGAGAGAGAGGGAAGCAGGCTCCCTGCTGAGCAGAGAGCCTGATGTGGAACTTGATCCCAGGACCCTGGGATCATGACCCGAGCTGAAGGCAGAGGCTTTAACCCACAGAGCCATGCAGGTGCCCAGAAGTAGAGATTTTTAAAGGGAACTTGTATTAAAAACTTTGTCCATATATAAGTCCCTGTGTAAGTCTTGACCTTTTCCTTGCTGGAATTTATGTTTTGTGTTAACAGTGCATATTTACTTTCATATATAACATCTTGGGAGACTTTTGCTGTAGCATGACAGAGTAATGGCACTTGGTTAGCCCATGCACTATAAACACTAATCAAACTGGACACAGTACATAACAATCATTTTATTCATTCAGCAAGAACCAACACAGGACTGCAATCTCTGAGAGAAAAAGAAACCATAATCACCATTACTTTTTCTTGGGGACTATTTCCAGATTATAAAGCATAAAGATGGAGCTTTTAATCAGAGTATGATAGTCTTTTGAAGTTTAGGGGGTTAAAAATTAGAGTGCAGGGTTTCCAAATGGTTTAGAATTTGTAGAACCAAGGACCAGAGAGAAATAAGCTATGCAAAGAAATAAATTTGGCAAGGAATAATTTTTAAGTTTTTCACCAAATACGAAGTTGTGAGTGTGCAGGGGAAGCTGGGGAGCTGTGAAAGTAAACATAGATTGTGGGGGTCACACATTTCTGAGAAAGATAGGGGGGACAACCAGCTCGACCTTGCTAAACACCATGAACATTCAATGTAGATTCCTACATGTATAGAGCTACACTAGAGTTAGAATAAAAAATAATGTAGAGCTATTCTGACAATCATACTGATTCACAATTAAATTTACTTTCTGTCTGAATAACACTCAACAGTCTTTAATGAAAGATTAAGAAAAATTGCTTTTAATAACATAGCATTCATAATGGTTTGGGTTAAGATAAAATATCACTACATAGGCATAAGCATATGGCATAAGTATATAAGCAAGGAATTCTGTAATTCATAATCAGGGATAAAAATAGTAGTAGAGACAGGTCCAGAGATGAAGATATGTTAGAATTAGTAGACACACTGTTTAAAACAGTTATTAAAATATGTCTAAGAACTTAAAGGAAAGAGTGAATATGATGAGTAAACCTATGGGAAATCCTAGTAAAGAAATAGAAATTTTAAAAAATGAAAAGCTGGAACTCAAAAACACAATAACACAATAAATAATAATAACACAATAATGAAAGATTTATAATTTATACCTGATAAATATTAAAAAGTTTTGCTCATGAAAAGACTTAAGACTGAAAATACTTATATATATGATGTTGGACTTCAGACTATGTAAAGAACTTTTAAAAATCGATTTAAAAAATTTCAAACCCATTTTTAAATAAATGGGCAAAAGACATGAACATTTATGAAAGGATAAACCAATAACACATGAAAAAATATTCAAAATCATTTGTCATTAGGCTTATGAAACTGAAACCAGTGATTAATTTTAACATAATTTTAGAAGGTTGACATGAGTGAATATTGACAAGTATTCAAGCAAATGGAACACTAATTAGAGATTGGTATGTAAAAATGATACAACTAATTTGGAAAGCCATTTGGAAATTTCTAAAAAATTAAATTCAGTTAATTAACATATAATGTATTATTAGTTTCATGGGTATAGGTCTGTGATTCATTAGTCTTATATAATACCCAGTGCTCATTATCACACATACCCTCCCCAGTGTCCATCACCCAGTTACCCTGTTCCTCTACCCCTCTCCCCTCTAGCAGCCCTCAGTTTTTTTCCTATGATTAAAAGTCTTAAGGTTCGTCTCCCTCTCTGGTTTCATCTTGTTTCATTTTTTCTCTCTTCCCTTATGATCTTCTGCCTCATTTCTTAAATTTCACATATCAGTGAGATCATATGATTGACTTATTTCACTTAGCATAATACCCTCTAGTTCCATCCATGTCCTTGCAAATGGCAAGATATAATTATTTTTGATGGCTGTGTAACCCCTCCCCCCCCGTGTGTGTGTGTGTCTCTCTCTCACATTTTCTCTATTCATCTGTCAATGGACATCTGGGCTTTTTCTATAGCTTGACTCTTATGGACAGTGCTGCTATAAACATTGCAGTGCATGTGCCATTTGGATCACATTTGTATCTTTGGGGTAAATACCTAGCAGTGCAGTTGCTGGGTCATAGGGTAGATCAATTTTCAACTTTTTGAGGAACCTCATTGCATTCCCACCAACAGTGTAAGAGGGTTCTCCTTTTTCTGCATTCTCCCCTATATCTGTCATTTCCCAAATGGTTAATTTTAGCCATTCTGACTGGTGTAAGGTGGTATCTCATTGTTGCCAAGTGATGTTGAGCACTTTTTCCTGTATTGGCCATTTCTATGTCTTCTTTGGAGAAATGACTCTTCATGTCTTCTGCCCATTTCTTGACTGGATTATTTGTTTTTTGAGTGTTGAGTTTGGTAAGTTCTTTATAGATCTTGGATACTAGCCCTTTATCTGATACATCTTTTTCAAATATCTTTTCCAATTCTGTTGGTTGTCTTGTGGTTTCCTTTGCTGTGTAGAAGCTTTTTACTTTCATGAAGTCCCAGTAGTTCATTTTTGCCTTTGTTTCCCTTGCCTTTGGAGACATGTCTAGCAAGAAGTTGCTGTGACCAGAGTTGAAGAGGTTGCTGCCTGTGTTCTCTTGTAGGATTTTGATGGATTCCTATCTTACATTTAGGTTTTTCATCCATGTGGAACCTGTTTTTGTGTATGGTGTAAGGAAACAGTCCTGTTTCATTCTTCTGCATGTGGCTGGTTAATTTTCCCAACACCATTTGTTGAAGAGACTGTCTTTTTTCTGTCAATTCTCTCTCTTTTTTTTCCCTCCCTCCCTCCCTCCCTCCCTTTCTTTCTTTCTTTCTTTCTCCCAAAATTCAATGCTTATGCATCACACCCAGTGCTCCATGCAATAGGTGCCCTCCATAATACCCACCACCAGGCTCACCTAATCCCCAACCACCCCTCCCCTCCAAAACCTTCAGTTTGTTTCTCAGAGTCCACAGTCTCTCATGGTTTATCTCCCCCTCTGATTTTCCCTCACTCACTTCTCCTCTCCATCTCTCAATATCCTCTGTGTTATTCCTTATGCTTTACAAGTAAGTGAAACCATATGATAATTGACTTTCTCTACTTGACTTATTTCACTCAGCATATTCTCTTCCAGACCCATCCCGTGTTGATACAAAAGGTGTGTATTCATCTTTTCTAATGGAGGCATAATACTCCATTGTATATATGGACCATATCTTCTTTATCCATTGTCTGTTGAAAGGCATCTTGGTTCTTTCCACAGTTTGGTGAGTGTGGCCATTGCTGCTCTGAATATTGGGGTAGAGATGGCCCTTCTTTTCACCATATCTGTATCTTTGGGGTAAATACACAGTAGTACAATTGCAGGATCATAGGGTTCCTGCTATGTCAAAGATTAGTTGACCATAGAGTTGAGGGTCTATTTCTGGGTTCTCTATTTTTGTTCTATGTGTCTCTATTCTTTGATCTATGTGTCTGTTTCTGTGCCTGTACCATACTGTCTTGATGATTACAGCTTTGTAATAGAGCTTGAAGTCTAGTATTGTGATGCCACCACTTTTGGTTTTCCTTTTCAGCATTCCTTTTTCTATTTGGGGTCTTTTCTGGTTCCACATAAATGTTAGGATTATTTGTTCTAGCTCTATGAAAAAAGTGGATGGTATTTTGATAGGGATTGCATTGAATGTATAGATTGCTCTAGGTAGCTTAGACGTTTTAACAATATTTGTTCTTCCAATCTGTAAACATGGAACGTTTTTCCATTTCTTCATGTCTTCCTCAATTTCTTTCACGAGGGTTCTATAGTTTTCAGAGTACAGATCCTTTTCCTCTTTGGCTAGGTTTTTCCCTCGGTATCTTACAGTTTTGGGTGCAGTTTTAAAAAGGATCGACTCCTTAGTTTCTCTTTTTTCTGTGTCGTTGTTAGTGTATAGGAATGCAACTGATTTCTGTGCATTAATTTTATATCCTGCCACATTGAGGAATTCCTGTATGAATTCTAGCAAGTTTGGAGTCCTTTGCATTTTCCACATAGAATATCATGCCATCTGCAAAGAGTGAGAGTTTGACTTCTTTGCCTATTCAGATGCATTTTATTTCTTTTTGCTTTCTGATTGCTGAGGCTAGGACTTCTAGTACTATTCTGAACAGCAATCCCTGTTGTGTTCCTGTCCTTAAGAGAAAGGGTCTCAATTTTTACCCATTGAGAATGATATTTGCTGTGGGGTTTTCATAGATGGCTTTTATGATACTGAGGTATGTACCCTCTGTCCCTATACTGTGAAGAGTTTAATCAAGAAAGGATGCTGTACTTTGTCATATGCTTTTTCTCTATCTGTTGAGAGGATCATAGGGTTCTTGTCCTTTCTTTTATTATGTAAAATAAATGTATTGATTGATTTGCATTTGTTAAATCAGCCTGGCAGCCCAGAAATAAATCCCACTTCATCGTGGTGAATAATCCTTTTAATGTACTGTTTGATCCTATTCGAATTTTGGTGAGAATTTTTGCATCCATGTTCACCAGGGATATTAGTCTGTGATTCTCCTTTTTGGTGGGGTCTTCGTCTGGTTTGGGAATCAAGGTAATGCTGGTCTCATAGAAAGAATTTGGATGTTTTCTTTCAATTTTGATTTTTTGAAATAGCTTCGGAATAATGGGTGTTAGTTCTTTAAATGTTTGGTAGAATTCTGCTGGGAAGCCATCTGGCCCTAGGCTTTTGTTTGTTGGGAGATTTTTTTATTAATCCTTCAGTTTCCTTGCTGGTTATGGGTCTTTTCTATTACTTCCTGATTCAGTTTTAGTAGTTTATACATCTCTAGGAATGCATCCATTTTTTCCAGGTTGCCTAATTTGTGGACATATAGGTGCTCATAATACGTTCTTATAATTGTTTGTATTTCTTTGTTGTTGATTGTGATCACTCCTCTTTCATTATTTATTTGGGTCCTTTCTCTTCTTCTTTTTTTTTTTTATATAAAGATTTTATTTGTTTATTTGACACAGAGAGATAACAATTAGGCAGAGAAGCAGACAGGGAGAGAGAGAGAGAGAGAGAGAGGGAAGCAGGCTCCCTGCTGAGCAGAGAGCCCAATGTGGGACTCGATCCCAGGACCCTGAAATCATGACCTGAGCTGAAGGCAGTGGCTTAACCCTGAGCCACCCAGGCGCCCCCTTTCTCTTCTTTTTGATAAATTTGGCCAGGGGTTTATTAGTCTTCTTAATTCTTTCAAAGAACCAGCTTCTAGTTTTGTTGCTCTGTTCTACTATTCTTTTGGTTTCTATTTCATTGATTTCTGCTCTAATCTTTATTATTTCTCTTCTCTGCTGCGTATAGGCTTTATTTGCTGTTCTTTCTCTAGCACCTTTAGGTGTAAGGTAAGGTTGTACATTTGAGACCTTTATTGTTTCTTGAGAAAGGCTTGTAGTGCTCTGTACTTCCCTCTTAGGACTGCCTTTGCTGCATCCCAAAGATTTTGAACAATTGTGTTTTCATTTGCATTTATTTCCATGATTTCTTTTAATTCTTCTTTAATTTCCTGATTGACCAATTCATTCTTTAGTAGGATATTCTTTAGGTTCCATGTAGTTGAATTCTTTCCAACTTTCCTTTTGTCATTGAGTTCCAGTTCCAAACATTGTAGACTGAAAATATGCATGGAATTATCCCAATCTTTTGGTACCAGTTGAGACCTGATTTGTGATATGGGATGTGATCCATTCTGGGGAATATTCCATGTGCATTTGAAAAGAATGTGTATTCTGTTGCTGTGGGATAGAATGTTCTGAGTATATCTGTGAAGTCCATCTTGTCCAGTGTCATTCAAAGCCCTTATTTTCTTGTTGATCTTCTCCTTAGATGATCTGTCCTTTGCAGTGTGGTGGGGGATGGTGGTGGTGGTGTGTTAAAGTCCCCTACTATTATTGTATTATTAGTGATGTGTTTCTTTGATTTTCTTATGAATTGATTATGTAATTGACTATGTAATTTGATTTTCTTATGAATTGATTATGTAATTATGTAATTGTAATTATGTAATTGATTATGTAATTTATGCCCCATCTTAGGGGCATAAATATTAACATATGTTAAATCTTCATGTTGAATAGACCCTTTAATTATGATACAGTGTCTGTCTCATTTCTTATTACAGTCTTTGGTTTAAAATCTAATTTGTCTGATAGAATGTGATTGCTACCCAGCTTTCTTTTGATGTCCATTAGCATGAAAAATAATTTTCCACCCCCTCACTTTAAACGGAGGTGTCTTTGGGTCTAAAATGAGTCTTTTGCAGACAGCTTATTGATGGATCTTGCTTTTTCATCCAGTCTGATATCCTGTGTCTTTTGATTGGGGCATTTAGCCCTTTACATTCAGAGTAACCACTGAAAGATATGAATTTAGTGCCATTGTATTTCCTGTAAATTGACTGTTGCTGTATCTTGTCTCTGTTCTGTATCTTGTCTCTGTTCTTTTCTGGTCTGTGTTACTTTTGTGTTCTCTCTTTGCTTAGAGAACCCCTTTTAATATTTCTTGTATGGCTAGTTTGGTAATCACAAATTCTTTTTGTTTCTGTTTTTCCTGGAAGTTTTTGTCACTCCTATTTTGAATGACATCCTAGCTGAATAAAGTAATCTTGACTGGATATTTTTCTTGTTTAGACCCTGAATATGTCATGCCAGTCCTTTCTGTCCTGCCAGGTCTCCATGTATAGGTCTGCTGCCAGTTTAGTGTTTCCATTCTTATAGGTTATAGACCTCTTGTCCCAAGCTGCTTTCAGGATTCTTTCTGTGTTTCTGCAGTGGCAATGTTGTTGGACTATTTTTGTTGATTTTGAGGGGGTTCTCTATGCCTTCAGGATTTTGATGCGTGTTTCCTTCTCCAGATTAGGGAAGTTATCTTCTATAATTTGCTCCACTATACTTTATGCGCTGCCCCCACTTTCATTTTCTTCTGGGATCCCAATTATTCTAATATTGTTCTGCTTTATAGTATCACTTATCTCTCGAATTCTCCCCTTGTGACCCAGTAGTTGTTTATCTCTCTTTTACTCAGCTTCTTTGTTCTCCATAATTTGGTCTTCTGTATCATTAATTATCTTGTCTGCCTCATTTATTCTGGCAGAGCCTCCATTTTTTTGATTGCATCTTTTTAATTGCCTTTTTGATTTTGACTTGGTTAGATTTTAGTTCTTTCATTTATCCAGAAAGGTATTCTCTAGTGTCTTCTATGCTTTTTTTCAAGCCAGCTAGTTTCTTTATAATTGTTATTCTGAACTCTAGTTCCAAAATCTTACCAATGTCCATATTGGTTAAGTCCCTGGCAGTCAGTACTGCTCTTGTTCTCTTTTTTTGAGGTGAGTTTTTCCTCCTTATTATTCTGTCTAGGGAAAGATAGATGAATGAGAGAACAAAGTACTAAGATGGCAACAACAACTGCAGAGACATATACACTAAATAAATCAGAAGAGACTCGAAACCGGGGGTGGGGGAAGGGAATATGATCAGACAGGTGAGCAGAACAGAGTAATACACTGGATTCTCTGTGTATTTTGGTCTGTTTTTTTTTTTTTTTTTTTTTAGAAAACTAAATCCCAAATTGTAGAGAAGAAAAACTTATATATGTACAAAATATAATTAAATGCAGTGGAAGGATAGGATGTAATTGTAAAAATGGAAAATAAAAGACAACAAAAGAGAAAGGAAAAAAAAACAATAAAAAGGAAGAGATATAAACAGGTGAACAGAACAGAACAATACACTATGTCCTGAGTGTATTTTGGATGGTTTGTTAGAAGAAGCTGTATCTCAAAATTGTAAAGAAAGAAAAACTTAAATATATAAAAATAAAATTAAATACATTGAAAGGATGGAATGTAAGTATAAAGGTGAAGATTAAGAAAGACTTTAACAGCATCAAAAACAAAACAAAAACATCAAATAACAACAAAAAGGAAGAAGAAGAAGAAGAAAAAAAGGAGAATATGATCAGATGGGTGACTAGAAGAGTCATATACTAGATTTTGTGTGTATTTTGGCCTTTTAGAAGAAACTGCATCCCAAAATTTTAAAGAAAAACGTATATATATGTATGTATATATATATATACATATACATACACAAATAAGATTAAATACAATGGAGGAATAGAAGGTAATTATAAAAATAGAAATTTAAAAAGATTTTATTCTATTTTGTTTTAAGATTTTATTTATTTGAGAGAGAGAGAGACAAGAGTGAGAGAGAGCATGAGAGTGGAGAAGGTCAGAGGGAGAAGCAGACTCCCCATGGAGCTGGGAGCCTGATGCCTGACTAGATCATGGAACTCCAGGATCATGACCTGAGCTGTACAGAATCATTTAACCAACTGAGGCACCGAGGCACCTGAAAATTTAAAAAGACTTCAAAAAGATGTTGATAAAATTAGAAATTGGTTGAAGAAGGAAAGAGGAAAAGTTAAAGTTTAAAGTGTAAAAGAAAAAAAATTAAAGTTAAAGACTAAAGAGTCATGGAGAAAAGCTATGAGTTCTATGTGCTATATTTGCTTAGAGTTGGAGTTTTGCAGTTCTGTGATCAGTAAATTTTGTCTTGGCATGATGTTCTTGCTGATCTTCTGGTGGAGGAGCCTATTACATTGATTCGCATGTGTCTTTGCACCAAGTGGACTTGCATTGCTCTTGCCAGTGGCCAGGCTATGTAATCTGCTCTCGTTTGCTCTATGTGGTTTTTGTTCTCTAAAAGCTTTCTGCACAGCTTTAGAGGATGAAAATGAAAATGGTGGCCTTCCAGTCTCTGGCACCAGAGCTGAGAGCTAGGAGCCCCACTCCTCAGCAGGCCCTCAGAGAAAAGCAGTCAGACACTCCTTTCTCCCTGGTCTCCAGCTGCACTCTGTGCTCACCAGGCTTGTGACAGTGCGCATCTAATTCAGGCATGCAACCCTGTTTGGAATCTCCAAACCCTGCAGACTGCTCTGGTGTGCTCCCAGGCTTCTCCCAGGAGATTATTGGAGGTCTCTCTGGTCTGCTGCTTTTTGCTGCTCAGGGGGCAGTTGCCTGTGCCACCATTCATGGTTATGGCAACCCTGTGCTGACAGCCCACTCCTGGGTTCCCACTTTGCAGCTAGCTTCCCCACTGCAGTGCCTGGTATCTCTACCACACTCATGCACCCCCAGTCTTCATGTGACTCCCAGAAATCCTGAGATCACATTGCGCCAGGTAGGGATCTGTTCCTGCTTAGCAGCTTGAGCAACATCCCTCCCCAGAGCAGACTTATGTAAATTCCGATTTTGTACTCTGCTGCGCTATCACTTGCCAGTAGCCTGCTGAAGGAGGCTCTCTCCCCTTGCTGTCTATCTTCCCATATATGGCCTTGGATTCACTTCTCCTCACCTTCCTACCTTGCAGAAGGTTGTCACTTTTCTATTTGTAGAGTTGCTGCTATTCTTTTCTTAGATCTCCAGTTTAGTTTGCAGGTGTTCAGGATTATTTGATCGTTATCTAGCTGAGTTCATTCCTAGGACCAGACAAAACTAAGGTCTCTTACTCCTCCATCATCTTGGACTCTTTCTGGCAGTATTTTTCAAAGTTACATTTACACTGTGGAGCAGTTCTACTTCTACTCAGTTATCCAAGAGAAATAAAAACATACGTTGACAAAAATAAGAATTGCATAAGAATGTTCATAACAATTTTATTTTAATAGCCTCAAACTAAAAATATCTTAGATGTTCATCTAAAAGTGAATAGCTAAATAAGTTGAATTTATACAATAAAAATACTACTTGGAAATAAAATGAAAGAACTATTTGTACATTTGTAACACATGGATAAGTTTGAAAACCATTATGCTGAATAGAAGATGTCAGTCATAGAAGTGTTAATTTACACTTTATTGTATAATTTTAGAATAGGCAAAAAAGAATAAGCAAAAAACAAAAAAGTGTTTATAAGGGACTTCCAGGAAAGATGGCAGAGTAGGAGGGCCCTAACCTTATTTCATCCCATGGATATAACTAGATAACACATCAGTGCAAAAAAGAATGTAAAATATGACACCATATACCTAACATATGGTGGGACATGGAGAAAGAAGAAAAGAATGGGTTCATATTTAAGCAATTATCAACTTCATATATACTATTATATGCAGAAGATACTATATACAAACCTAATGGTAACCACAAATCAAAAAAACCAGCAATTGATGTGCAAAAAATTAAGATAAAGGAATTCAAGTATATCACTAAAGAAAACCAGAAAACCATGACAGAGAGCAATAGAAGAAATGCTCAGAGAAAATCTATAAAAACAATCACAAAAGAGTAACAAAATGGTAATAAATTACATCTATCAGTAATTACCTTGAAAGTAAGTGGACCACATGCTCCAATCAAAGATATAAGGTGACAGAGTTGATAAAAAAATTAATAACAAGAAAACAAGATCTGTCTATATGCTACATACAAGAGACTTGTTTCATATCTAGACACCTGGGGATGGAGAAATATTTATCATGCAAATGTATGTCAAAAGAAAGCTGGGGTAGTAATACTTATATAAGGCAAAATAGACTGTAAAAGACAAAGAGTGTAATAAGAGACAAAGAGACTATATAAAAATAAAGAGGACAATCCATCAAGAAGATAAAACAATAGTAAATATTTATGCACCAAATCTGAGAGCATCAAAACAACAACAACAAAACAGTTAATAACAAACATAAATGAGCTAATGAATAGGAATACAACAGTAGGAGACTTAAATACTCCACTTATATTGATGGACAGATCATTAAAGCAAAATCAGTAAAAGGAAATAGTGGGGGTTGCCTGAGTGGCTTAGTTGTTTCTTCTAATTTACTGTCATTTTTAAAAATCAGTAACTTTTTAAGAATTAAAATTAGTATATTGGAAATTGAAATCCAATATCATTATAATAATTGAAAAATAGAATGATTATATGCTATAATTAAAAGAAGTTATTAAAAGCAAATACACTGTGTAATAATTAATTCTATCTGCCCTTAACTGAATTTGGGATATAATGATCTAGTCATTTTCTTCTTTTTGTAGAGTATTTTTTTCCTTTTTATCTGTCAGTGGCCAATTACATTGCTTTTCTTTTCTTTTTTCTTTTTTTTTTTTTTAAAGATTTTATTTATTTATTTGGCAAAGAGAGAGATCACAAGTAGGCAGAGAGAGAGGCAGAGAGAGAGGAAGGGAAGCAGGCTTCCTGCCTAGCAGAGAGCCCGATGTGGGGCTCGATCCCAGGACTCTGGGATCATGACCTTAGCCGAAGGCAGAGGCCTTAACCCACTGAGCCACCCAGGTGCCCCTACATTGCTTTTCTAATATTAAGCTAACTTCACATTTCTGCTATAAACCAACTTGATCATGATAAATGATCCTTTTTACCAGTTGCTTGGTTCAATTTGCCAATACTTTTAAAAGATTTTTGCATCTACATTCAAAATGAGATTGGACTATATTTACTCTTATACTCTTATTTGGTTTTGATATCAAGGAAATACTAGTTTGATCTACTTAATTAGAGTTTAACCCATTTTTCTGTTCTCTGGAAGTCTGTAGGATTTAAGTGAATTTTCCTTAAACTTGCCAGTAAAGTGAGTTGGGCCTGTAGTTTGTTTTGGAGAAAGCTTTATGTTACTGGCTCAGTTCCATTACTTTAATCTAAGTTTATTATTTCTTTTGGCAAATTTGTATGTTGTATTTTTTGTAGGAATTTTCTAGCACAGTATTTACTGAATTCCAAATTTATAGAAATAAGATTATAACATACATTTAATATCTTTGAAATATTTGTAAGACTTATTTATACTCACCCTATTTTATTCTTGATATGAATTATCTTTATTTTTTGGTCAATCCTCTTATATATATATATTTTTTTCACATGATATTAATCTTCAAATTTTGGCTCTGTTTGTCTTCTGTATTATAGTTACCATTTTATTTCATCATCATCATCGTTTGCTCTGTTTCTCTAATATTTCATTCTTTCTGCCTTTCCCCCCTGTTCTTTCTATAATTTCCTGAGATGGATGCCAAATCATTACATTTAAGCCATTCATCATTCTTCTTTTTATATGTATATATTTATTTTATTTTCTGTGCCATACTTCAAAATTTGATGTTATATTTTTCAATGTTGTCAGCTCAGTATATTTTTAAAATTCTCTCTTGATTTCCTTTTGACATATGTTTTTATAATGTCCAAACATATGGGGATTTTCTAATTATATTTTGATTGTTGATAGTTGGCAAAGATCATAAACCTTATGCTTACTTTCATGTTTATTGATGCTTGCTTTATGGCATGGAATTTGGTTCAACTTTTATAATTGTTCTGCTTGTTCTTAGAAGAATTTAACTTGCAATGTTGGGTGCTCTGATACACACTAAGTCAACTTTTTTCCTCTACATCTTTCTTGAGTTTATATGTGCTCCCACTGACTGTACATTTGACTTTTACCCTTGTAGTTCTTTATTTTATAAATTTATACGTTTTAAGTCACATTATTGATTACATACATATTTTAAATTAAAGTTTCTTGGTGATTCTTTTATCATTATTATGTCTTTTACATTTAATGTAGCAATTGATATATTTGTCATATATTCTAACTCTTTATCTCTTTGAATTCTTAGATTTGTTATCTTAGCTGGTCAATATTTATGTACAGATCCTATTATTTTACCTCTTTATTTGTTCATCATTTCTTCTTATATCTCAGCCTTTTTTTTTTTTTTAACATCAGTTTTGTTTTGTCTGATGCAAACTCCTTATTTGCTTTCCTTGAGACATCCCCTTTGCTGAATAATAGTCAGGACTTTCTGATAACTATCAGGACTTCCTTATATTTCAGGAATTAACCTAAGTGGAAGAAAACAAAAGTTGTGCAGCATCATTGAATACCTATAATATATTAGGTGTCATGATAGGGGTTAGGGATAGCACAATGAACAATAAAATCAAGGAACTTTGAAATAGGAAGTGAGAGTTCAAGACAATAAAAATATAAGCAACATAATTGTGATAATTGCTATGAGGTATAAAATAAGCTGTGTGAAAGAATAAAGGAGGAGGGGTGTTGGATCTACTTTAGAGTGAATAGTTAGGAAAGGCATCTCAGAGGACTTGACTGAGCTCTGGTTGAAGAGAAGTTATGCTGGCTGAGAGTAGAAGATGAAATATTCTAGATAAAGGATGGAGCTTGATTTTAGGCTCTTGGATGACTTGTTTTGGGAGAAAAAGGAAGTGAGGGTGGTTGAAATGTAGTGAGCAAAGAAGAAAGTGAAGTTTGATAAGGTAGGCAGGGTTCAGATCATGGAGAGCTTCTTAGATCTTGACAATGAGTTTGACTTATATTTGTAATGTTTTTGGGAAGCAGGTGGAGGATTGAAATAGGAAATTGATATAAAGTTCACTATATATTTTTAAATACCACTTTTGCTATTATACAGAATAAGAAGAATTGGTAGAAGGTGGACATGGAATTTGGAAGACAGGATTAATGATGTTTTTGAATAGATTGGTGGCGGTAGAGATGGAGATAATGGAACCAATTTTAAATGTACTTTGGAGCTAGAATGGACAGAATTTACTGATGTTGATGCATCCTACTTTATTATTGTTGTTATTATTGTTATTACTATTTTGCTAGGGACACTGGGGTAAAATGTGGTCTTGTTAATTAATTGAGCCAGAAAATGTACAGTAAATGGGAAATTTGGGGAAATTTAATATTCTCTTTTGGATGAGTTAAGCTTGAGATATCTGTGGAATGTTTAAGTCAAGAATTGAATATTTGAATGTAGAAATCTGGATCTCAGAGGAGCCATGGGCTGAACATAAAAATTTAAGTGTCATCAGCATTAAGTGTTTTTAAAGCTCTGAAAGTGAATGAGATTACCTCAGGGGAAAGTATGGTGAAAGAATAAAGAGCTAGGACTGAGTCCTGAGGAATTTTAATATCTATATGTTGAGTATAGGAGATAGCCAGGTCAGGGAAAGAAGAGGAACTCAAGGTGCCACAGAAGTCAAAGACGTAAGAATTCCGAAAAGAAGAGTAAAGGTTTTCCCCATGTTAGAGGATTGTTCACTAATTTAATCTTACAAAATGGAAAATGGAACCCTTTCTTTCTTGACTAGTTTAGCCTCAAAACACATAACAGTGTTTACTATGCTCTTCAGTTTTCTTAAACCTCTGCTCAGTAAACTTGGCTATTGCTCTTACTGAAGACATTTAAGCCATTAAGACATTTTGAAGGTAAAAAAGATGATTTTTCAACTCCAAGATAAAATAGGCCATCATGGTTTGAAATAAGTAATAAAACATTAATCAAAATTCTATTTTGAAATTACTTGAAAAAAAAGAAAAACCTGAAATATTTCTTTCAGTTTTTCTCTGAAAGCTAACAGGAGAATTATGCTGGATTACATGAAATTAAAAGGATAAGGTAAATTTGCTTTGGATTTCTCCATGCCCTTGTTTATCATAGTTAGATCAACTTTGGTGATGGTTATCTTTAAATGAATATTATCAGGAATACCTCTGGTTTCAGCTGACACAGAAATTGCTAGAAGTCTGATTGCAGTTAAGTAGTAAACATCTCCTATTAGGCTTTTATAAAACCTCACCACTGATAGAAATGCCAATGCTTAGGGGAAAAAATGTCTATTGTTGGTCAGAGCTGTAATTAAAAACTATACTTTGTTTTCAATCCAATTTTGGAAAGAATACAGGAGAAAAAGCAAGATGTAAATTTTACAATGCCTTGGCAGTGTATCCAGTTCTCAGTTGAACAAAGAAGCTTATATGCAGAAAATCTTGTAGGAATAAAGCATGTAAAGTAAATAAAAAGCTTCCAGTGCTTAATTCCAATCTTCTCCACAGCAACTGGAGCTGCTGATAAGACACCTACTTGGAGTAATGATGCATAAGGTGAAAATGCAATAACCCAGACCTCATAAGTACGGACGGATGCCATCTTTTTAAAGGAAATGGTTGCAAATGTGAAATGCAATGTGCTGAACCATTTTCAAAGGTATTTTCATAAACACGGCAAAATGCCAAGGTTTGGTTTTTCCCAACATGATAGGAAGAGCAAGCGTTGGTAACTATTATAGGGGCATCCGGTATTTGTCCATGTTGTATCATATAAATGTTTAGGTACTGTCGATTCATTATTAGTGGCAGTTTTAATGGGAATATAAATATTATAAAGTGTGTTTACTACAGATAAATCATAGGGGTGCTGAAGTAATTTGCAGTACTAAAGCTCATTTTGGATAATTACAGTGCCCCTGAAGAATGTGTTTATGTATTACAAAGAAAGAGATTGTTAAGGAGAAAACTGTTTTGGAGTTAGTGACATTCTGAAAAGAGTAGAGGCTAATACTGTTTGGGACTAGTTTAGGAATGCGTGAGAATATTAATGAAAAACGATTTTGTGAGTTGGAAAGAGGAAAACCACTGTAATTTCAGTTGCTGGGCTAACATTATTCAGTCAAATTTCATGCAGATGACTTAGTGTTAACTATGGAAATAAGAAATGATTAGTTAAAATTATGCTGGCAGTAAAAATACTAATATTTTATTGCATATTGAATTCTAGCTTACATTTTATACAGATGTAAATTAGACTGAAATGTTGTTTACCCTTTTTTTATGAAGGCTATTTTCATCACAGTATTAAAGGTTATTATTGGTTTACATCCCACTTCCTATTTTATTTGAATAAGGTGATCTTTAGCTTCCTTATTTTCCCTGAAATTAATAAGCCACAGTAAACTTTAAATACAGTGAGTTAAAGAGAATTAAACAATTGTGTCCTAGATTTTAGAAGGTGATGTTATAATGAGATTAAAATTCTCCCCTTCAAGTATTGTTTATTTGTAAACTAGTCTGGCTTGGTCTTCTTATAAATGTTCTACTGATTAATTTCCTATGAAACATAAATTTCTTTTCCTTTTTGACAAGCTAGTCAGAATCTGCCAGTTTGGAGATTGTTTAAGAAAAATGCAGCTTAGAAGGAAAAAAAATGCAGCAAAGTGAAATGAGCATAAAATTAGATTTAGCTGAGATTGAGGTATCTATATTGTCATTTAAAAGTGAATTCAGCAGGCATTAAGTGAGTTTTGTGTTTAGGTTGGAAAGTGAATAGCAGCTGGGTAGAGAGAAACAATCGGCTTTTCTCCTCTGGCTGCTTCCCCCATAGCAATCTGCCTTCTGGAATGACTCCTTTGCCTGTGCTGTATGGTATACAGTTTGACTTTCAGGGTTCCATGCGTGAGTGCATGCACATGTGTGCACTGGTGCAAATAGATCAAATAGAGTCCGCAGTAAAGAGTACTACTTGAATAAATTTGTTGTTTATGTTACTTACCCCTAAATATTAGCTTTCTCTCAGTATCAGTCTTTCCTCAGGGAAAGAGTTTAATCAGCTCTACCTGGCAAAAATATTCACATCCTTTACTGGTAAAATTTCCTGACTTTCTGACTTCAGTGGAAATTTGGGAAGCCTGGTATAGTTCAGATGTAATAACAGACATTTTGGTTCTTCTGCTTCTTACCACATTCACATTTGGTTTACTTAGTATGGCTTCAAAGCTCTTGGTGGTATCTGATGTACAAATTCATTTCATTACTCATCCTCTACCATTCATTCTTTAAGAAAATGAGTGTCAAGAAAAATATTTATTTTTTTAAGTAGAGAGGCTCTGAGGCGTTAGCATTTTCACACCTGTTTCAGTTCTCTTCACAGTCAAATATGACACCACTTTGATTTCAGATGTGAACTCGGGTTAGTTTAGTGTTCAAGCTGAATCTTTATGTTTCGTTAGTGTGTCGATGAATGCCAACTAACTTGTTTGGAAAAATAGTTCTTAAAAGCAAGTCAGATTTTTCCACTGGTTATCATTAGAAACTGGATTTGCATTTCCTTAGGGAAAAAAAGAAATTGAGACTGTTGAAAATTTTGGGTGGAGATAGAGGATTGCAACATTATATGAGGGACGCTGTAGGGTAGCAGCATTGTTGGAACTTCTCAAAATTACTTCATCCAAATTTTTTTTTTCTTTTCAAAACTCTTCTTACTCTGAGAATGTATTCACCATGGTAAACAAATCTTGTAAATTGAGGGAATTTTTAAGATGCTTATGTACTCACCCTATGTGTACATATGATATCTAGGAAAATTTTCTTTCATTTTCTCCTAGCATCCAATCAATTCATTTTTGTGTTTATTATAGATCATTATCTAGGTAAATTTAGAAAGATTTATGTTTATCAGCAATCAAAATTCCAGGATAAACCTGTGGCCCACTGGTAACAGGTCCCATTAGTGTAAGGATTCAAAATTCTTACTTTGGAGCTTCCAGATTGGTGAACAAGAACACATATACATGTTGAGAGGGTGATGCATCCCAGACTCCATAGTGATTGAAGCTCCTGTGCTCAGGACCCTTCCAGACTTTGTCCCATGAACCTCTTCATCTGGCCCTTCATTTGCAACCTTTAATATCCTTTGTAATAAACCAGTAATCTATTCTACTTTGCCCAGGAAAGGAGAGTAGGATTCCAGGTGATGCAGCAACAAATGTCAAGGGTAATTGACATTTAAATTTAAATTTTAAATTAAGACAATTTTAAATTGTCTTAGGTAGACACGATGATAGGATGTAGGAGTATAAACAAATGCAGAGCTAAGACTTAGCCTGGAGAATTTGATTAACATGCATAACAATAGCAGACAACATTCCTGGACAAACATCAGCTATTATAAATCTATGATGACAGAAGCCATGGAATAAAGATGATTGATCTTGAAGAAAGAAGACCCTGGGAACTTGATGACGTTCTTAAACAGTGATACTAGCTTTCGAAGATTTACCTCAATACTCTTATTAAATGAAATATATCAACTCCCTTCTGTTTTACCCACTATAGTAGAATTTTCTGTTATAATGAATCCAAATCTAGTTGATGATGCTGGCAAATTGATATGTGTAAACACCTATTATGTGTTAGTGTGATTACAAGCACTTTACGTACTAACTTCTGAAATTCGCACAGTGACCTTTTCAGATAGATCAAAGTTTCTCGAGGTGTGGTCCCTGGACCAGCATCATCACCATTACCTGGCAGTTTGTTGGAAATGTGCATTTTGGGGCCTCACCTCAATTGTTCTGAATGAGAAACTCTGGGGTGGGGACTTAGCAGTCTGTGTTTTGATGAGATCTCCAGGAAATTCTGATATATGCTGAAGTTTGACAACTACTGATATAGGGTATTGTATTTATCCCCATTTTGGAGATAAGTTGACTGAGCTGAATTTAAGTCACTTGCCCAATGTTATATAACTAGCAAGACTGACTCCTAAGTCTGTATGTGTAACCACCACATTATACCCCTGATGCCCATCATGTGTTAAGAACTTCTGCTCTCAGGAAGTGCTCTTTACATTTTGAAAACATACTCTTTTGAAAAATTATATAACTCCTTGTACATTTTTAAGTTGACATCTAAAAATTCCATATCACCATGTTAAATAATTACAAAGAATGTGATTTTTAGTACATTGTAAATTGTGACATTTTAAAATGTGTTCCATCGGTCTTCTAAATGTATCCTATGAAATGTAAATGCCGTAGCATTTTAAATTTACTATCATCCACTAAAAAAAAAGCTTTTCTCTAATATTAAAAAAAATTCCTACATAAATTCAGCCCCACCTATTTGTGCAAACATGGATCACAACAAAGCACAAATAAGATCTGGAGATACGGATTCAAAAAGACCAATTCTGCCTCTTGTTGATTGTATCATTTGGCAAGTTATTTTACTTATATAAACCTCAGTGTCCTCCTATATAAATTGATCATATTAATATTTCCTTTCAGGGGGTTGTGAGGATCAAATGAGGTATAAAATACCCAGTGCAGACTCTGGCAATTATAGGAGCTCGTTTCCTAAGTATTATCTTTTCTTTTTTTTTTTTTTAATCAGCTGTCATGATTGACTTGGTTCCTTTCTATCTCCCCTTGCTACTTTTCCTTCTGTTCTTCATGAGTTTTCCTTCTGGATCTGGAGGAACTCATCTTGCATTTGACCTTCCTCTGCCCATATTTGTAAGACTGGGCATTGGACTCAACTGGTGTTGGGCTGGTTGCAGTACCTGCTAAATTAGGAGGACTTGTAGGTCCACCTAACATCACATTTTCCACCAGTGTAATGGCACCTCTTATATGGCTGTTTTCTCCTATTACCCCTGAACAAAATCCAGAGCCATGAAACCCAGACACTTTCTATTCAGAGGGTGCTGGAAGTATGTGAGGGTGAGTAAGCAGAGACTTATCAATACTCATATGGAGTGAGCAATATGCCCTACCCTGACACCCACTCTTTTATGTAATCCTTATAGTATTCCTAAAAGGGGGATATGATGCTTCCTCTTATAATTCAGATAATATAAATATTCTGCCTGCATCCATGCAGCTAATTTGTCAGAACTAGAATAAGATACAGATCTTTCTGATATAAAGTCCAAGAACTCCCTACTATACCACACAGAGGTTGGTCTCAGACAGCTATGACTTCAAAACTGATAGATGTATGCTAGAAGGGAATGAGAGCTGAAGACAACTCCAGCTGTAAAGATGCTAAATAAGCTGTGGACCTCCTGGCTCCACTTCTGTCTGCTCCTTAATTCTCAGTGGGTTTATTGCCTGATTTATCCCATATATTCTATAAATCCCCATCAAATTGGTCTTCTCGAGCATCTGGTCCTTTCTGTGCTTCACACACTTCTTTCCTTCAATAGTCAGGCTGTTGCATTTTGCCCACCAGTTTCTGGACTTGAAACACTTGATGAAGACCAGATTTTACCTTGATTTGGTTATCCCAGACTCTTCTCTACATAGTGAAGATGGGAAATGTCAAGCAATGGACTTGACTTTAGCATAGCTAAGCTTTTAAAAATAAATTCAAAATGAAGGATTCCCAGACATTCAAAATTCAAAAAATTACATATGTTAAAATGTAATTTCACTAATTACATAATATTTATTTGCCTCCTTATAATTAATGATAAGCTAAGTATTACTGGTTCGCTGAGCTCTGTGCTTTTAAAAAATTCCCTTTTAAAATGGTGATTAGTTTACTTGAGTCAGTCTTCCCCTTGATTTTTAGCTATTGTTTATGCATCCAGACTTCCAAGATTAAGTAATTTTAATAGTCATTATGGTTATTATATAGTCATTCTGTGGTTAAACTTTTCATATCATGAGTGTTGTTCTTCATTTCCAGATAGGATTGTCTTCTCAGTCTGGTATAACCTGAAGAATTACTTCTTGGAGTAAAGCTTTATAAAGCAAACTTTTTGCCAAGCTTCTCAAATAACCTTTTATACAAGAGTACTTTATGAATTTATTTTTCTTTTAGATCTGCCACCCCCCCCCCCGCGGCAGTTGTTTACTGAAAATTACTACAACTTGTTTTTTCTTTTTTTAGTGGGTTTCTTTAGAACCATAACTGACATTATCACTTAGGATGTAGCTATGTATGGCCCTGATGACTGCTACTGGATGAGACATACAAGGAGACTGGCATTTTCAAGAGATGAGCCTGTAGATCTGTTTTCATACAGAGGATGAAGGAGAGTCTGAAATATACACTTGATAGTAAGAGGCCATGCTAGTGGAGAATAGCAACAGTCTGAATATTGAATTCTCAAAAATGTATGTATGAAGCACAACCTCTGGGATTTCATGGAAAATAATCAAATGGGAAGTGAGAAAGTAGACTAGAGTCAGAACTCAGAGAAGAAACGTTAAGTGTGAAACTCTCTGCTTAGTAGGACTGAGATCTAAGCAATACACTGGGATTCTAAACAAAGGGGAAACATTATGGGAGTGTGGGTGAGGTTGAGTTTCAGGAATACATCTCAGGTCTCAGAACAGGGCACAAGATAGATAACCTGAGACCAAATTCTACAGTGTTAGACAAAATATTACTGGTTTCAAAAATCTCATTTGTTTGAAGTTCAGTTAGGTCTTGGGAATAAATCTTGTAAGAGTCTGCCATGGGAAGTTGAGACAAGTTGAATAAAGGTATCAAGGCTGGGCCTAACTAGCATTTTAACGTAGAATGCAGTTAACTATAAATTTTACCTAGTTCATATGTAATTATAAGTGAAGATGTTTTTTTACTACAACTGTGTGGAGATACATTTGATACTCTGTCATTTCCCTGAAAACTCCTTTATTTCCCAGTGTTGCTTCTGCATGTGCTGTTTCTTTAGAGCATTCAGCCTTGGACTGCAGGGATCACCTAGGCCAGGTGGTGAGCAAAGAGTGGTGTAATTTATGTTCTCAGAGCTCCCTGCATGATCTGGCTGAATTGGGGTTCATTTGAAAATGCACCCTCTGGCTCTTTTCCTGTGCCTCATTTCTCTTAGAAGAAATTTCCTACTAAATAGCTTGTACATGAGTCTTTCCCTTATGTGCTGTTTCTGGGGACACTGAGTCAAGATAACCCACGTTTGTGATAGTTTAGGAAATAGTGAAAATATACTCACAGTAATGTAAATATGATGTCATAGAGAGTATTAACTGCAGCTTTGAGAATGCAGTATGGGGATGGAGTTTGGATGCATCAGTTCCTTTGTTTTATAGCTCTGCAACTATTCTTTGTTTTTTGAGTTTTTTTTTTTTTTTTTAACAATTGTACTGTTCTTGAAATACTTTAATCTAAATCCCAATCTTGTAGTCACTATTACAGATTAGCATTCAGCTTGATATTTGGTGATGTGTACCATAGCAGCTTAAAAAGGGACTGCACCTTTTCAAGTAACCTCTTTTCTAGGAAAAGAACCAAGAAATGTTAGGTTCTTGGTATTGTGTACTTACCTTTGTATTTGATAATCCTTCCATATTGCTGCACTGTTGTTGCTGGCTTATTACTGAAAATTTAATAGTATTTAATTAAAATCCGGAAATGTGCTTTCAATGCTATTACCCTAAAAAGTGGGGGAAAAAAAGGCTCATCCTTACCATTTGCATTATACTGGAAACTGTTAAACACTTAATCTTCTCGCATAGTGGTTCTGTGCTTTTAAGAGGATTACATTATTAATTGTTTGATTATTCATTATGCCGCATTTTGCCATTCAGTACAAAAGCTTTTTTAAAATTAATTTAATGTTTTATCCTTCTTAGCAGTCATTCTTTGTACTGGTCTCTCTGTTCTTTCATGATAGGATGTCGCAGCAAAGAATCAAGAGGATGCCTTGTTGAAAGCTAAGCCTTTAGCTTTAGCAAATAGATCTTTTGCCAGAGCAATGACTCAACACAACACAAGGCAACTGAGTCTTGCTGTATTCCAGAGACTGTGGTAAGAAATATGTCACCAGCGGGAGCATCATTAATCATAATTGTAGGAGTGACAGTTAGTTTCTTGACCTCATTGATACCGGCAGGGAGGTCAGTGCTTCAAGCAGTTCATCCTTCAGGCAAGGAAAACTATTGGGAAGATTTCCATTTTTTTATCACTGGCATTTTTATTTAATACCATCATTTTCCCTACAGTCTGGGCAGAAGTACAAAAGCTTCAAGCAGGCACAGTCTGGCCCTTTTTCTTTTTCTCTCTGCCAGAAGTAACCTTGGCAATTGATGGTTTGGGGGAAAGCTACCACACCTCTTTTCCTCAGCTGGGTGTTCTCTTGTCCTACCTTCCCTCTTTTGCTCTCTCCTTTTTTCCACCTCTTCTCTCTTGGCATCTGAAGAGCAGGAGGGAAGAAAAAGTCATTCGAAAGGAGCATGGTGATAGCAGCCTTGTCCATTTCTCCGTGCTGATCGTAGAGGTAGTTTACGAAGCTACTTTTTTCATGCATGATGGCGCATATGCCCCTCCAGCAGTGGTAAGTCTGGCAGCCTGCTGCTGGAAAGGAGCTGGTGCTGATTTTAGAGCCTGTCTCAGCTAATGAACTTCATCCCAGCCCCACAGAGGAACCTTCATAAAAGAAAACATGAATGAATGAATGAATGAATGAACGAATTCATTGGATGAATGGATGAGTTCATTCAATGAATGAAAAGAATTTAAGGACTTTAGTTTGTAAATCTGAATGTATATTCAGACATGAAAACATATTTGATTTCATACAGAACATCATCATGATATCCTAATAAAAGATAGATATAAAAGTAGTGAGTGAATGCCTGAAAGGCAATTTAAATAACTCATTGTCTTGCTGCTCTGCCAGATATATTGTAGGGTCATGGAGGTACACAGTTAACAGGTTATATGTGATCCTGTTATATAATGTGCACATTCTTGGGGAATGGAAGATGGATAAATAAATAAATGAATGAATAATTAAATACTGATAAGGAAAAAAGAATGAGATGGGAGTATGTGGTCTTCGGTGGTTAGTTTATTTATTTTTGTGGGGGGGGTGTTACGTTAGATGTGATAGTAAAGGAATGCTGACCTGGGAAGGTAGAGTTATAAATGATTATGGTATTTCACACACAAAATTTTTTTTTCAAAGATTTTACTTACTTATTTGACGGAGAAAGACACAGTGAGAGAGGGAACACAAGCAGAGGGGCTGGGAGAGGGAGAAGTAGGCTTCCCATGGAACAGGGAGCCCGATGTGGGACTGGACCCCAGGAACCTGGGATCATGTCCAGAGCTAAAGGCAGACGTTTAACCACTGAGCCACTCAGGTGCCCCAGTATTTCGTGAAAATTTTAAGAAGAGTCTAAATGTGCTAGTTTCTCTTTAAAAAAGAAAGAACACCACTGATACGTGTTTATTGTTATTCAAAAGAGATGGTTGTTTTCAATTAAAAATTTAGATAATGTTCTAAAATATTTGGCTAGATTTTTCTTTCAAAGAAAATTTTTTAAAGACCTCAACAATCTGATCTTAGATCAGACCTATTCTGTAAACATGTAGAGTTTTCATTCTCTTTCAATTAATTAACCTCTAGTAAATGACTATCTTATGAGAGATTTAAGTTTCTTTGCAATGCTTTGCCCTTTTTTCCAGTCCCAAGAATATGCATGCATTGGGAGCCTATAACACCAGTGTTACTGAAATTACAGCATCTGCTTATATTATGTGCCGTGCTTTTTCTCTCCCTCTCCACAAATCACTTTATTTTAAAAACAGCAAATGGACTTGGCCGTTTTCTTCAAAGAGATCTGAATGATTGAAGCTATTTTTTCTCTTTCTTTTTTTTTCTTTCACTTTTGAAAGATACTACCTTTCTTCTTGCCATCATTGAGATGTGTTGCAAGATCTCTCTGAGGTCCTGTTTTAAGGACTTTATTATTTTAGCCATAGAAAATCAAAGTGTTTGGTAACATATACTTCAGAAGTTTCAAAGAGCCATGTCATCAAATACAGTCATTTAAAATCTCATCTAATGTGAGTTTAGTGCATGAACGCTAACACTTCAACATTTGAAGGTAGTGAATTAATTTATATATAAGTAATTGCAATGTGAAAACAAAGGAGTTATACATTTATAGCTGAAGTTTATTTATTTATATTTCTTAAGATTTTAAGTAATCTCTACACCCAACTGGGGCTCAAACCTACAACCCCTAGATCAAGAGTCACATGCTCTACTGACTGATCAGCCAGGGGCCCTATAGCTACATTTTCTATTATGAATGTCTTTACTCTTTTTTAGGGGGGAGGGTTAGGTTTTATTTATTTGAGAGAGAATGAGAGAGAGAGAGAGAGCATGAGTGAGGAGGAGAGTCAGAGGGAAAGGGAGAAGCAGACTCTGCTGAGCAAGGAGCCTGATGCAGGGTTTGATCCCAGGACCCTGAGATCATGACCTGAACTGATGTCAGATGCTTAACTGACTGAGGTACTACCCAGGTGCCTCAAAATATCTTTACTCTTTTGTTTTCAGTAATGATAATGAAATGAAATGCAAATATTATAGGAAAAATTACATATTTAAATGTATGTGTTCTGAATTCTGTCTCAGTTATATCAGTTCTGCTTAGTTTATTCTTCAGGGGTTGTTGGGATGATTATATCTTTAAGAAATTGGGGATTGAGTTTTCTGAGGATTTTTCGGTTAGGCTTAACACCTATATCTCTATGTTTAACTGAGAGTAGTAGTATTAATAACCCATTTCAAAGGGTATTTTGATAATCAGAAAATCTTCTAGGTGATTATTTTAGCACATGAGGAATGTTTCATCCAGCATTTGCCTTATTGCTTAACTAGCAGGGAATTTAATAAAAGTTTTAATAATAGGAATGCCAAAAGATCTTTGGAAAGAATTTTACCAAAACTCAGTTCTAGTGCAATTTCCCTAAAAGATGTCATGATTTCAGCAAATCTCATGTTATCTTTTTCTAACTACAAAATAAAAGTTACTATGGATTTCAGCCTTGTACATGAACACAAAGCCCTGAATGTATGATGATAATAAAATAATTTCCTTAAAGCACTTCTGTTTTTCTGAGGAGAAAAAAGAAAGATGAACTCTTCTTTTCCAAAGAGCCTTTAAAGAGATTAAATTGAATTGCAGGAAACTTTACATAAATATATTTGTTTTTCATTGGAGGGGGACAGAATTTTGTAGAATGTGGTTACTGTGAGGAGGGTGTGGTCACAGGATGAAAAGAGGAAGAAACAAGGAAAACTATTTATAAAAAACAATCAGTAAATTTGAGCTTTGACCTCAAGTTGTTTATATCAATTACAGCATAATTAATGGGCCACCTGAATTATGCTTTGCTTTCCTGTTCCTGGCTGATGTGCTTGTGCACATTGATGAAGAATTTCCCATCCTTCTGGCTTCCTTTTCCTTACTTTCTTTTGAATGTCCTTTTGTTAAATAAGGGAATTACTTGTAGAAAGCATCTCCCTTATGATAGCATGTCTCTCTTTCCCTAAACGATAAATTAGAGATATCATTATTTACAACACCAACCAAACAAAATAAAAACTAGGATTTTTTTTTTGTATGGAAATTCTGAATATATGTGAAACAACATAGTCGTATTTTAGTACAAAATACATCTTTTTAAATAAGAGGCTGTATTGCATTTTTAAATTTATTAGTTAGGCTTGCAAAATTAATGGGTAAAAGATAAATGTTCCTAAGCATCGAATAAATCTCTAATGTCAGATTTGATTTTAATACATTGAGTCATCTTTCTACAAAGAAAGACCCTTTCAACCTTTAGTGTTGCTTGGAATGAGACAAGGTTATTTGGTAATTTTCAGTTCAGTGTTCTGAAAATCAGATAGTGTTCCTATAGCTGGAATCATTACAGTAGAACTGGACGAAATTCGACTTCTTTCCTTAGGATTGGAATTTCTAACTCCACTTTAATGGCAAAATTTTGTTTTGGGTTATACACAGGCAAGTAAGTAATATTTCTGCTGGTAAATAGACATCATTAACTTAGTTAAAATATTTTAGTGACTTCTTAACAAATCAAAGAAAGACAGATTGGAAAAATGTGCTCCTTCAGAAATCATTTATTGATTATCTGTGGTGTTTTGGGCAACAATGGCACTGGTAATTTAGATATTAAGAGAAAGATTAATACTCACATGATAATTGACAAAGACAAATAACAAAGCAATAATTATAAAAATGTTAGTGTGCTGTAAATGATAAGGATGTGAGAAGGGCGACCTGGCAGCACAGGAGGGGCACTGATACCAGCCTGAGGCAGAGATCAGAAAACCAGAAATCTAATGTTTCTTGAAGATTGAGAGGCAAAAAATGAAGCACTTGCAGGGAGAATGAGAGGTCTGTGGATAGGAAAGGCTTAGCGGAGTGGGCACATTTGGAGGGCTTCCATTTTCAACAAGACTGGAAATTAGAGAGGCAGTTCTAGAAGGAAGCTGCATCTGGAGAAATCTGCATGGAGGAATTCATATTTCACCCTCATGATGCTGTAAATTTATAGAGATTTTGAGAAAGGGATTACCTAATCAGATGTATATTCCATTGAGAGTATTTTGGCAGCACTTTGAGGGATGAAATGGAATAGTGGGGTTGAGGATAAGTAGATCTGTTAGTAAGATTTCTCTTAATTCAGGAGAGAAGTGAAGGCTTGAACCTCAACAATGTCAATAACAATTGATGCAGAAGTTTGGCACTGAGCAGTATTAATGACATAGAATGACCAAGGCTGGTAACTAGCTGGAAGGAGATGATAGAGAATTAGATAATAATGGATAGTGGTTCCAGCAACAAGAATGCAAGAAAATTGGCAGATTTTTTAAGAGGGGAAGGAGTGGATTCTGACTTCGAGGAACTTGAGGAGCCTGAGAAAGACTCGAGAGTAGAGATGTGTAGAAATCAGTGGGTTTTAAGTGGATGGAATTGTGAACAAGACAATTGTGAACAAACAACAGGTGATCACTGAAGCCATAAACTGAATTTCAAGCTTTTTTATAGGACTGTTTCTTTGAGACAACAGGAAGAAACAGAGGTGGGTGGGGGAGGGAGGAATCAAAAACCTAATATTTATATAGAGATTTCATAGTGCAAAGTATTTTCAAATGCTTCATTTTTGTGCCCAAAGCGATGTTATGAAGGAGGCATTATTATAATTACCTTTCCCCATTCATGAGGATATCTGAAGCTCACCTGAATTAAGAAGTTCTATTAAAAAAAAAAAAAAAAAAAAGAAGTTCTATAAATAAGGAATAAATCCTAGCTACAAATATAGGTCTGTTGTCTGCTTTTCAAGATAATATTTCTTTCATTAAATCAGAACTATGTTGTAACCATACATAAGCTAATATCATCTAATATCTCATACATGTGTTATACTCATGAAATTGTTGAAAAATGCTCACTCCTTTTGTGCTTTCATTTTGTGGAGTAAAGGGAAACTTTCTTAGGTCAGTATTTCTAAGGTCAGTACTATTCTAAGAAATTGTAGCTGAGTTATGGCAGGGACATTGGCATTGCCCAAGGGAATTCTGAGTTGGTATTTTCAACTGCTGTAGTCACAACAGAACAGCTTCACATTTAAGATGGTCGAAAATACATTATTAGCCATATTATAGCCCATTTGCCAATGACTTGGCTTCTGTATAGGCCTCTTTTGTCGTGGCAGTTTGGTTATTTTAGAATTGATTTAGATAAGGGGAAAACACAAACTAAAATACCACCATGTGACTTAATATCCATCCAGTCTTATTAAATCAGAATGTCCAATCTTGGGGGAACTATCTGAGAAACTCGTTAAAAAAGGATAGTTTAAAAGGGGTGCCTGGATGGCTCAGTAGGTTAGGTGTCTGACTCTTTTATTTCTGCTTGGGTCATGATCTCAGGTTCATGGGATAGAGCACTGAGTCAAGCTGTACATTGAGTGTGGAGCCTGCTTTAGATTCTCTCTCTCTCTCTCCCTCTGCCCGAACCCCCCCTCCCCCACACATGTGGTCTCTCTCTCTCTCTAAAATAAAAATAAATATTAAAAACAAAGAATGGGTAAATGGTAGAAAAATTATTCAGTAAAATCTTGCATACCTTTTACAGAAGGCTGAGTTAGAAGATAGTTTCCTTATCCTCCTCTACCCTGAAAAAACAGTCTCTGATATAAATATATCAAGAAAATATATGTCTTAGTAAAGAGAAACATTTGCCAAAATTAGTAGAGTTAGAACATGAGATATATACTTGCTAATTTCATGTTATTATAGACATTTTTTCAAGGAAGACATATACCTGACCAATAGGCACATGAAAAGATGTTCAACATCCCTAATCATCAGGGAAATGCAAGCCAATGAAATATCACCTTATACCAGTTAGAATTGCTATTACCAGAAAGGAAAAAAAAAAAAAGCAAGCATTGGACAATCTATAGGGAAAAAGGAACCCTTGTACACTGTTAGGAATTTATATTGATGCAGCCACTATGGAAAACAGTATGGAGGTTCCTCAAAAAAAAAATTAAAAATAGAACCACCATATGATGTAGATAATCCACTTTGGGTATTTATCCATAGAAAATGAAAATAATTTGAAAAGATATATGTGCCATGCTCATTGCAGCATTATTTACAGTAGCTGAGATACGGAAACAATCTAAATGTCCATTGATAGATGAATAAAGAAGATGTGATATATATATATACACATACACACACACACACACACACACACACACATATGCAATGGAATATTACTCAACCTTAAAAAAGGAGGAAACCTTGCCTTTGCAACAACATGGATGGACCTTGAGCATATTTGAGTAAAGTAAGTCAGAAAGAGAAAGACAAATACGAGTTCACTTTCATGTGGAATGTAAAAACAAAACGCATACACAAAGCAGCCCAACCGAACTAAGTTAAACCAAATCAAACTCAGATACAGAGAATAGATTGGTGGGGAAGAGGGTTGAGGTTGGACAAAATGGGTGAACGGGGGTGCGCCTGGGTGGCTTTGTGGGTTAAGCCTCTGCCTTTGGCTCAGATCATGATCTCAGGGTCCTGGGATCAAGCCCCGCGTCATGATCTCTGCTCAGCAGGGAGCTTGCTTCCCCTCTCTCTCTCTGTTTGCCTCTCTGCCTACTTGTGATCTCTGCCCATCAAATAAATAAATAAAATCTTTAAAAAAAATGAGTGAAGGGGTCAACTGTATGGTAATGGATGGTAACTAGACTTACTTTGGTGATCACTTTGTAATATATACAAAAATTGAATTATTATGTTGTACACCTGAAACTAATACAACACTGTATACCAGTTTAATCTCAATTTTAAAAAATAAGTAAAATATAGTTAGTTGGAAGAAAAATCTTAATGCTGTTTTTTTTTTTTTTGAGATTTCCATCTGAAAGAAAGAACTCTGAAATTCCTTTGGGTAGAAATAGAGCTACCCATTTATTCTACTGCATTTTTAGTAATGTTGCATTTAATATGCAAAATGATAGGTTTCTTATATTGGTGAGAGGACAAAGTAAAATATAATTTTAAAAGATAGGAAAGTGGCACTCTTCTAAATATGGACACTGCCTGAGTACAGTTGGCTGATCATAAAATGTGCAATTCAGGCTTTCATTGATATTTTAGATTGACAGTACCCTTGGGTTAGTGGGGTGAGCTTCATTTACTGAGAAGTCATAGAAAGTCATGTTGATTGTCTGAGTAGGTGGCTGTACTTGAAGGATAATGCTAAAATGCAAGAGAATAGAAAAGCTAGTTCTTAGTATGAGAAGTCCACTATACTCTCCTGCCTGACATACACAGCAGAGGAAAAAAATGGAAACAGACCTCACTTAAGATTCTGTTGGGTTTTAAATATTTCTGCTTTAATGTTGTCAGCTTTAGTTCTTCAGTTTCACCCAGTACAAGAAAATGGTGTAAATGATCTCTTTTGTGGAAGAAAACGTGACTAGTTATTACAATATAAGAAACCTTGCTTGTTATTCTCTCCCTTATCCTTACCACTTATATCTTACTGAGCACAGGCAAGGATTTGTGTATTAAAAGTGACTGGAGTGATAAAATGTTTGTTTTTTCAATTTCAGAAAGCATGTTTATTTTTCTGTGGTCATAGAGCCAAAGATTATGGTAATATGTTTCACACACACATATATAAAGGCTACCATTAAGGCAGTCTCTAGATGTTCAGTTCTCTCTATCACCCAAGAAGTCTGAGAAAGGGCTTGCACAATATTTTGTAGCCATATTTATTGCTATATGGCCATTTCTAAATTACATCATGTTGTAAGTTGAGATTGTTTGAAGGAGTTTGGCTAACTTCCAACTTAGGAATACCTTTCACAGAGGCTGTTGCTAATGGGAATGTGTGATCATCTGGTAATGTAACAGCGTTAATATTGTTTTTATTGAGTTAGCTGGACTACTAGCTATTGGGTGCTGGAGAAAATACAGTTTATGGTACAGTGATCTAATGTAGCTATCTTGCCAGGCATCTGTCTTGTTAAGCATGTAATTCATCTAAGCAACCCCGGCTGTATGACTTTTTGCTTTGGTCTGAACCACTTTCTAGCAAAAGCTTCCAAAAACTGACATTGAAATGAACAGAGAGAGACAAATGTTTCTGTGAGTTTATCTTATTCTATGGTCACCTTTATATACTTTATGGCTACCATTTTTGTGTGTGTTCACAGAACAAAGCTATTCTTTAGCTCAGTAGTTCTTAAAGTGTAGTGACTTGACCAGCAGTATCGCCTGGGAATTTGTTAGGGATACAAATTCTTAGATATAGCCTCAGTCCTACTGAATCAGAAAATTTATGGATGAGGCCCAAAATTCTATATTTTCACAAAGTTTCCATGTGACTCTGATGCTGATTCAAGTTTGAGAACCGCTGCATTAGACCTTTATTTTAAACTTTATTTAAATACAACAGAAGATGAACATGTAACTTCAGAGTTGAAAACTGATCATCATACATGATTCTTCCCTAGAAGTTTCTAAGACGTGATCTCAAAATTTCTTTATATAATTCAGTTAAAATACTACATTTTATTGAAAGTGATATAGATACTTTTATATTTATTTAACAAATGGAGAGAACAAAGAATTAGAAAAAAAAAAAAAAAAGCCCTGTATTTCTTTAGGGGCCTGAGGTGACTTTTTTTATGAGAAAGAAAAGTCTGATTCTAACCAGTTGTCTTCTATTCTGCTGTGTCTCAGTGATTAAGACAACAATAACACAAATCAGAATTTCTGATACACAGGAATTTTTACCTACTTTTATGTACCTCAAAAAGTCCCAGTTGATGATGTTATAATTGAAAAGGAATAATTTTAGAAAAATGGGTAGTTATAGAAAAAACTGCCTGGTGATAATAAAGCAAAATATACTTTAGTCCTGTCCTTCCTTTTTTGTTCCCCAAATGACTGGTACTTTCATGATGTTACCAACCTGAGAAATAGAAAATGACTAAGATGGAGGACTGCTTTTCAGTAGAAAAACAGTTCTTTAAATTAAACAAATATAATGGAGTGATCTTCCAGACATATTTTGTATGTACTTTCCTGATAATATTGCATAACTGAATATGATCTTCAGGACGATGAGCAAGTTTGTTTTTATTTCTCTACTATGTTTAATCACACTGTTATATTCTGTAATATTTAAGGTTTATTTATTTATTTTTTGTTAGTCGGCTAGCAGTATGTTACATGATAAGCCATATCCATACCAATTTTTTAATCAGTGTTGTTCATGAATACTAAATGTGGAGGGGAAAATAATTGGGGGGAGATTACCTTCCTACCAGAGCCAGGAGTGTTAAGTTTCATGATATTAAAAAGAAAAAAAAAAGAAGAAGGAATTGTCAAGGCTGTAAGTCAGTGGCAGAAGCAGGAATTACTGCTACTCAGGGACCATAAATTTTGGAGTGTGAATGTGACTTTCCATACATGAATTTTCAGAAAAATTAAAATATTTAATATCCAACCAGGATATAGATTATCCTAAAGTTACTGAAAATTTATTTCCAGTATATTTTGGCTACTGAAGCAACTTGGGATGCCAGACTAAAGCTTGAAGTAGCCACCACTGTAAGCAATTGTATAAAGAAAATGTGATCATTTATTTTTTAATCAACCTTTTCTACTAAATTTAGCTACCTATTCTCCATAGGTCTGTCCACTATTTTAAAATTAATTCGTGGGGGGCGCCTGGGTGGCTCAGTGGGTTAAAGCCTCTACCTTCTGCTCAGGTCATGATCCCAGGGTCCGCATCAGGCTCTCTGCTCAGCAGGGAGCCTGCTTCCTCCTCTCTCTCTGCCTGCCTCTCTGCCTACTTGTGATCTCTGTCTGTCAAATAAATAAATAAAATCTTTAAAAAAATGAAAAAAAATTCATTCGTGGCTAGCAACTATTTCAAAAGCATAAATTCCCTGTTGCTATAGACACAGGCAACTGTAAGCTCACTTACCTTTTGAATATTATATAGATCAGATAAAAATTTTAAAAATGACTTACATTACACATTACTAGCAATGCCTCCAAAGATTCAAAATCTATCAAAATATAATACTGCAGCTGAAATTTCATCTTAATTTAATGTTTGGTTTTTGAGACTGCAGATCAAAGAATCAGGTCAACAATTTAAGAAACTGTCCCAAAATGTAGATGCTGGTTGCTTCAAAAACTCTCTGTAGGGAAATAGATGGATTGAGTGATTGAAAAAATAAAAATGTCTATAACATAAAACTTTGTCTCTATCACATAAAATTTGTGGATAGCCATGTTGGTTGGGTATTAAGCCATAAGGCATTTCTTGCTGTAAGAAATAGAAATACAAGAGGGTTTTTGAAATAAAAATTTCCATTTTCTCTATAAAGATTTCTAGAGTGAAATATCTAAGATTCATTTCTGCTAGTCCATTCTTGAAAAATTTAATAATTATGACTGGACTTTGGGAAAATATGAAGTGGCTTGAGACAAAGTACAGATGGTTACTGTTGTCGGAACACCATGTATAAACAAGCAATCCTTAGGATTCTTGCCTTTAGTTGAATAAATTGGTAGATTTTGTGATAAATACCAATAACACTATACTTGAAATTGTTGAAATTCTTTATTAAGGAAAAAAAATCAACCAGTATTATTATTTGACCTCAGGCACAGAAACCAGTGATTACCTAGAAATTGGAAATATTTGTTGTACTATTGATATTATTATTGTATTATTTCTAAGTTGGCTTTAAAGTAATGTTATCTAAGAATTTGACACCCAATTTTTCTGGATGAATGGAGTAGTATTATCCCTTTTTTTTTTATGGATTTCTGAAGATTAACTTTTAAAATTGCAAGTGTCTGAGTAACAAGATTACTAATAGGAATTTTGACACCAGAATTGGACATTTCTTCTCCATTTCAGCAAATGATCTCCTCTGCTTCAGATTTTTGAAACTCTGCTCAGTATACCACATATTTCTGATATTTATGTGTTTCATAAAGAATAAACCTAGAATGGAGTTGAAAGGAAGTTAAGCTCAGTCCTAAATTATTCCTTATGTATATTGTTATAATGTGTACTGTTTTTTTTTTTTAACAAACATGGAATTCCAGTTCAAAATTTCTACTCAAAAGAACTTATGAATACTTTATAGGATGGAAAAAGTCTGCGAACTGTAAAATAAAGAACTGTGGGCTGCACTTCTACTGCAATTTGATTTACAGGATTTATATCTAATTCCAAAGTGGAGGGCATTAGATCCTGAGGATGCTTGTCTTGTGTCATGACCCCTTGTCACATATAATGTACCACATTACACATACACATTCATTTCAGAACCTGTCATTCCACAGTAAGACAGACATTTGTGCAAATTATGTTTGTCCCTCTTAAACGGTTAAGTTCTTTGTGGGTCTGAAATGTGATACTTTAAAAAAATGTGTATGTGTGAAACAGGTTTGGAAAAGTGGTAAAGTTGAAATTCATACCCTATAACCAGATGTGCAAAAATTTCTCTGTAACTCATTTGAACTTTTTCATAACCTCTATCCACAGAGTTGTTAGATAAAATGTGAACTTACTAAGTGAATGTACCTCAGTCTTATCTAGTTTAAGCCCTTCTCCTTTGGGATAAATATTGAGGCAATATGACCTCAGCTGTTTGAGAGTTGTTTTTTCCCTTTGTCTGCTTATTCCAAAGATGCTGTGTGGGCTAGATGGGGAGATTGCTGTGGCCTTTCTCTGGGTGTGGGTGGAGCCTTCATGTGGCCATTTTTGACTCCTTCTTGGCCTCTGTGATAGGTATGGTATTCCATATGCTCATTGGGTATTCTGCCACCATTTTCTACAGAGCTGGGAAACCTAGTGACACTTGGAGTAACTCCTGGGCTGAGTTGGCCTCTCCTAAACTTGTTGTCTATAAATTCTCTTGAGTCCCAACCAAATTCTGTTTGTCTTGGCTTAGACTTTTCATCTCAGTCTCTGACATAGTTCCTCATGATGTTTATCACACTGCCCCATGGTAGGTAGACTAACTTTTACCTCTCAGCTATTTCTAATATCCCCTGTCAGCATATCACATTGCATGGAAGTCACCCTACCATTCCTGTGTAGTGGTCAGTTCATATTGTTGAGAAACACTCTAGACATTCAGTAGGGCAAAAGATCCTCTATAGGAACCCAGTTTACTTCTAAGTCGTCTGGTGTCCTTTTTACCATACTTCCTTTCTTCTTACATATGCTAGGATGACAGATTATGAGGATTGAGATTTTTCTTTTTGTCTCTCTCTTTTTGTCCTCTTTTCTTGGAAAAAGTTCCTATTTTCCTTTTCTTTTTCCTTCAGGATTATTTCCTTTATCATATATTTCTGCCTCTAAGATAACATTTCCCAGGGAGATGTGATAACATTACCCAGGGAGGTATCTAATTACTGAGAAGGAAACTATGTCAGAAAATATTAGAAAATATTATTCTCATTTTTCACAATATTGAGCTGACATGAATTACTGAAATATCTTAGGGAAAAACTCTCTAGTGCCATTAAGTTGATATATCTTTTATATATTATATGTTTTAGTTCGATAGTTACCAAAATGGCCCGATCAAGCAAAGAAAATTTTTTGCTTTTGAAACTTTAATGACAAAATTTAGAGATGCCTACGAAGAGATGCTTTACTGAGACCTGTAACCGTTATAAATATATGCCACATGATTGAGCTCTGAAAAATATTTTTAATAATATTTATTTGATGCTTTTTACTTTTTAAAGTAGTTTTCATTCATCATCTTTAATCGTTCCAACATTCTTGTGATATGGGAAAGTCACATATTATTGTATCATATTATAGATGGGAAATTAAAATTTTAAAATAATTTAGTAAATTGCTCTGTATCCCATGGTAAATTGATGTTTGTGTTGGAGCAAGGAGGGATCCATATTTGCTGATTCTACTTCTAGTTTGGTAGTCTTTCCTTGAAATTATGTTTACAATATTTTATTACTTGAGAAATAAAAGAAAAAAGGAAAAGGAAACCACCTTTTCTTGTTTTCTTCAAAAGGGAATTGCTGATATGCCTGCTTCTCCCACATAGATCTTATATGTCTCTGCAAGAGTCTTTAACCTAGCTTGCCCTTGCTCCAAGTCCAAGTGTGCTTCTTTCCCTGTTGTACTGATACTCCTGCCCTGCACACATCTCAGTATTTCCCATTCCGGGCTTCTCTCGACATTCTCATAATTTCCTTCTTGACCTGTCTACTTGCTTACAGTCTTTATCACTTGGAAGAAACATTTAGTGTTTGTCCTCCAGCTCTGACTGCTGTCTTCTCTCCATGATCATGTTTACTATTGATCTTGATTACTACATTTTCAGTTGCCTTACTCACACACTTGTTGAAGTTACCCTGGTCCTTGATATCCTGCACAATTTCTCAGGAACTCTTTTGTCTTTGATCTAATCCACGATAAATGTAAATCATTTCAGAAAAAAAGTTTTATTCTATGCCTTAGATGAATTGTTACATTTGTATACCCTGTTGGCCTGGATGACTAAATATGCTGAGAATGTCTGCAGTGCTTTGCCTTGCTACAATCAAATCTATATGGCTTTCTTTGGTTTTGGTGAATCTGGGAAACCAGCACTTTGTTCAAAGTAGATAATAATTAATCACAGTGAATAGAAAGAAGAATGATTAGGTTCTGTTGATCACCCTACATATCAGTCAACAGTGAGGAAGGAAACAGATGGCACACTTGAAAGAAACTGTTTACTAAGGTGTGGGCAGGATTTCAGTAATAAAACCAGAGATGGTGTGTTCAGCAACTTCTAAGATGATCCTCAGTGATCCTGACCTTGTAGTAGTTGCTGCCTTATGTAATTTACCCCCCGCCTTGAGTAGATTGTTTACAAGCAACAGAATATCTCAACTTTAAGAATTTACCACTTGTAAGATTAAATTACAAAAGATCCCGGCTCTGTCTTGCGAGTATTTTCTTTTGCTGGTGTTGATGAAGCAAGTAGCTATGCTGGGGAAGGCCACATGGCAAGGAATTGAGGACAGCCTCTGGTCAATAGCCAGAAAGAGCCTGAGACTCTCAGATCAGCAGCCCAAAGGGAATTAAATATAGCTAACAACCATGTAAATGAATTTCCTTAGTTGATCCTTCAGATGAGCACCAACTTTGATCAAGACCTTTCATTGTCTCCTGGGAGACAATGAAATCCAGGATCCGATTAAGCCACCCCTGATTCTTGACTCACAGGAACTTTGAAATAATGAATGTATGCTGTTTCAGGCCACTGAGTCGATGATATTTTCTTATGTAGCAAAAGATACCACCCAGAAGCCTGAAGGTCGAAGGGGACAAGGTGGTTAGTAGACCTGGAGGGCATAGCTCTCTGGAGAAGGGTAACTGGCAGGAGCTGTGGCCTTTGGGAGAGAAACAATAGAGTCAAAGCAAGTAGCAGGAGGTAACTAGGGGAATTAAATAGACATCCTCATTCTCCCACTGCTCTTGCATTTCCTGCTAGTACTTTATTTTGGCCTAGCTGAACCAAATGTGAGAGGAAGCCCGTTGTTACAGCCTGTATGGGTCATCTTCCTGGGCACAAAGCAAGATAGACAGTGCATTCATTTCTTAGCGGCACAGAACGACAAACTGGATGGCTTAAAATAATAGAGATATATTATTTTACTTTTTTAAGTTAGAAGTCTGAAATCAAGGGGTCGGGAGGACCATGCTCTCTCTGAAGCTTACATGGGCAAATCTTTCCTTGCCTCTTCCCAAATTTTGGTGTTTTGCCAGCCACCCAGGATCTTCTCTGGCTTGCAGCTGCTTCAGCCTCTCCTTTTGTCATCACATGATGTGTCTGTGTCCTCTTCTTATGAAGACAGAGTAGATTAGGGCCCACCCGATTTAGTATGACCTCATTTCAAATTTGATTACACCTGCAAAGACCCTTTTCCCAAGTTAAAGCCACATTTACAGATACGGAGAATTAGGAAATCAACATATCTTTTGTGGGGGATACAATTAAACCCATAATAGGGAAGGGTGGATGTCTAGAGGGGCAAATAGAAGAGACCCAGTACATGGAGAAAAAAAGGTATGTTCTGAGTACTTACATATGATGCTGATATGGAACATAAGCCTGTCACTAATAGAAGTGACTGAGTATTTTCTCATCATTCTTGAGGACAGATTTCTTTTACAATCTATGCTTTGTGAGGAAGAGCTATCAAAGGAGAGTAACTGGTACAGGCTGTTTGAACACTATAGACACAGAAGACAGGTTTGTTGCCTTTATTGAATGTACTGCCTTGGGCTTTGAAATTGGCATGCTTTTTATAAATCTCCCCAAACCACTAAAATAAGATTCATGCAATTTTGAAAGTTGTGGGAAGAGGGAACTATATTACCTATAGTAACTACATCTTATATGGCAGAAAATCTAGACTTGTGAAATGCATTTTATGAAGTATCACATTATTCAAGCTCTGTATTTGTTTCTTTTTTTAACTTTGCATATTTAGATTGGAGATAATAATTCCAGATAGGAAAAAGTTTCATGAATTTTGTGGCTATATTTTTTATATTACATAGACCTTTCATGACATTCATTGCAAAGTATTTGTAGTTTAGCCACCATATTTTTTTCTTTGCATAAACTCCCAAAATGATTTTTTTTTCTCTAAAAATAATTGTGTTAATTTCAGGGGCATAAGAGAGTAGGAAATATCCCATTCTCAAATTTTAGGACTTTCCATATTTAAGTTTTAATTGCTTAATCTGGAAGGCAACTTTGGTAATTTAAAATTGTGGTGAAAGGCACTGTAAGCAATCAAACCTACAATCAATTTACAAAAATATGCCAGTTCTGAATTTATTGACCATCTGTCAGTCTTCACTCACTACTAGCTAGCTGTCAGTGTTTATTATTTGATGCACTCTGTAATGAGTCACTGCAAGGAACAACCCATATCTCCATCACAATGATTAATGAAGTCATTGTCTATCCACAGCCACCTCAGCTATCATTCTTTCCTTCTAGGCATGGGTAAATGGCAATCCCCAAATCAAAAGGAGATTCCCGAAGAGGTCCCAAAGCACAAAGTTACTTGTGTACTGTGCTAATTTAATTGGCATGTAATAAATTCAGCTATACTCAGTCAAACCTTTTCTGTGACAATACTTTTTAAAAGTAATCATTAAAAAGGATATCCTAAAAATTCAGGGCTTGTTTTTACACACACACACACACACACACACACACACCACACCCTATATAGTTATATGCTTATAATATGCACTATTTTGAAAAATGATTAGATCTAAAACAAAGTGACATCTTGGGATACTGCTGACTCTGACTTATTTTTTTGTTAGATACACAGGTAAACTTAAAGCATGCAGGAGGTATTCTTGTGGTGAAACAATCTGTTATAGTGGAAGGGCATGGCCATTTGAATTAGACATATCAGAATCTGCTACTGATTAGCTGTGATGCATGGCACGGCTACAATTCTTTCATTCTCAGTGTCTTTGAATGTAAAATATGGATAACTTTCACTCCTTGGCATGCTTGTTAGTACTATTAACGAGATGAGATAACAAAGCCTCTGGTGTCTAGAGGCACTCAAAAATGTGTATCCTGAATCCTGGTTGTTGGTGGCAACAACAAGTAGAGTACAGGGACCAGAGAAGAAGGAGGTAGGAAAAAATTTGAAGTCCAAGATTCACCCAGGTTAATCTCTGTGTAAGAAAGTTCTAGGATGTATATCTTTAGAAATCAAACTCTGATGATTTAGGAGAGAAACTCTAGGATTTAGGTAGGGGTAGTTGATAGTTGCTTTTATTTGTTTGAAGAGATACAGAGAGGTTTGAGAGAGAGGGAAAAAATATGGGGATGAAATGAATAAGAGGGTATCTATTTATCTATCTAGCCATCCATCCATCCATCCATCCATCCATCTATCTATCTGTTAGGGTGTTTATACCTGTGTACTATTCTTAAAGTAGAAAAAAGGCTATCAGATGGGAGTTGGAAGCCAACTGAAGAGAAGCATATAAAAAAAGCCAGAAGGAACAAATATGGTTATACTTAGATGAGAACCATACCATGTCAACAGGATGACTATAGAGTATAGAGATAACTATAGATTTCCTTAGTTGATCCTTCAGATGAGCACCAACCTTGATCAATGTGGCTTTAACCTATTAACACATCCCTAGTCTCTTTAGTGACATGTGACAAAGACTGCTTCCAGGTAAGTTACTGTTATTACCTGGATACCCCCGTGCAGAATACAGTAGACTCATAAGCTTTAATGTGGCTTAACCTATTAACACATCCCTAGTCTCTTTAGTGACATGTGACAAAGACCGCTTCCTGGTAAGTTACTGTTATTACCTGGATACCGCTGTGCACAATACAGTAGACTCATAAGCAGGTAATGAAAGTGGCATGGCGGGAGAAGTTTGGTCCAGGATGAGTCTGTCTACTTTTTTTGACAAGGCTAATTGAACATTAGATATATACCTTCTCTAAATGGGAAAAAAAATATCCAGTATCTTGAAGTGAAATAGCTCTTCTTTAGGCTTTGTGCACCGGGATGTGCTACCAGGTTAGGCATATATATTATTAGATAAACCTGGATATTGGTTATAACTTAATGATTTAACTTTGGAAAGCTTCTTTCATCATTCACCTTAATATCCCAGGCCCTGGAATAATCACTTTGTGCATTTGTGTCTTTTCATATTTTGTTATCTCATATTTAAATAGAAAACATTGAGTTTTTTGATTGGTGGCTCTTATCTAACACTAGTTTTCTATCAGGCAAACCTCTAAGAGTTAGGTACAAAATTACTAGAGTCTGTTTTACCTGAAAAGCTCCACTAATTGGCTTGAAGCTAGCAGAAATGTCCAGTGTAGAGGGAAATAGCACATTCTAAGAGAAGCTTATGGTGAGTGGAACCCCTGGGGCAAAGTTTACTGACTATGATCAGACCTCAACTGTCTTGCTGTATTTGCCAGGTCTTAGGCATGGTAGTTTCGCCCCCAGTCATATAGGAACTTGGTTTTTGTTCAGTATTGTAGAGACAGCCAAACCTGAAGGGGTTGGTTCATACTAACCAAACTAAGGTGAGAATAAAATATTTTACCAGAATGCATTTTGTTGATATTGGGGAAATTGTCAGGTAGGTTAGAATGTTCATGCAGGCTATATGAAAGCAAATTTTCATGCAAGTGAAATTTGATTGTAATAATAATAATTATTACTATGATAATTATTTATTATGATAATTTTTATTGTAATAAGAAAGGAAAAGATTTATTAGTTGGATAGTGCAAATGTTTATTGACAGAAAGGAAAAACATAGACTATGTAGTAAAGTCTCATGATTTGGATGTTAATAATTTGAATTAGTGATATTTTATTTTTGATCATAACTAATGTGGAATTAATGATACTTTAGGCTAAGCTGAAGTAACATATACATAATTCATTAAAATAATAGAGACAGGATGTATGTAGTTAAATATATATATAAGGAGCAGGTGGGTTAATATATATTAAGAGTAGAATAATGTCTTTTGAATATAATGTGCTAATTGGGAATGTAATCAGAATTTAAGAAATATTATCAGAATCAGAACAGCTTTTCCTTAGGTTTATAGAATTTTAGGTCTTAAATCCAAGAGATGATATTATCTACCTCTTTCCTTTTACAGAAAATCAGTGTGAGTGATGGTTATTAACTCACCCAGTATCACATAAGTAATTAGTATTGAGCTGAATCTGGACATTGGGTGTCCTGACTATTAGGCCTCTAGAGCTTTAGTTGATCTCCAGATCATCTCAGATCTATACAGGAAGCAAAATGCATCTAGCAGGACCTAATAACTTGTTTTAATACAAATACTTGAAAACTGTGACTTTAATTTATTAACAATTAATATGTAATTAGACATTTCTGATTTCTCATTTACTCCATAAAGGTCGAATTTTGTTCTATGACCAAAAAGTAAGTAAGTTTTCCATGATCATAAAATGGTAAATGGTAATAGCTGGTTTTATATGTCAACTTACTTGACTAGCCTAATGGTTACCCAGATAGCTTATATTTATTATTAAATATAAATATATATAAAACATTATTCTAGATGTGTCTGTGAGTAGAGATTAGTATTTTGAAGAGATTAGTATTTGATTCAGTAGACTGAGTGAAGAGATCCACCCTCATCCATGTGGGAGGGTATCACTCAATCTTGAGGGGTTGAAGAGAGCAAAAAGTTGGGGTAAGATTGAATTTACTTTCTTTGCTTGAGCTAGGACCTCCATCTTCTCCTGCCCTCAGATATTGGTGTCCTGATTCATGGACTGAATTATATCAGACTCAGACTGAATTATATCACTAGCCACCAGCTTTCCTCATTCTCCAGCTTGCAGAAGGCAAACTGTGGGACTTCTTGGCCTCCATAACTGCATGAGTCAATTCCTATAATAAACCTACATACAAATGTGTGTGTGTGTGTGTGTGTGTGTGTGTATGTGCATGTGTATCCTATTGGGTGTATATATCCTAATTGATTAGTGCATATCTATATATATCTATATATCTATATCTATATCTATATATCTGTATATCTCTATCTCTATCTATCTCTATATATCCCCGATTGGTTTTGTTTCTCTGGAGAACCGTGACTTATATAGTAAACTTAAAATTTTTTTATGGCTCATTTGGCACTCTGTTGTGCTGTTCAGAAAATTTGTTTTGGGAAAAAGAAATAAAGTGGTTCCATAAACGCCAAAATATAAGGGGCCTGAGGAAAAGTATAAATTACAATTTTGAAAAAACTTCTGAACTTCCAGGCATGTAGAAAAGCATCTTTGAAAAAATTTCCCCACATAATTTTCTGAATGCCCAACTATCGTTCCAATTACAAATCTAATTGTAAAAATATAATGTGATTTCTTCAGTTTTCTGTTGAGTCTCACAGAAGATAGACCTAAAGATTTCTTCAGAAGGAGGGTAACTTTAAAAAGAAAAATATAGCATAAAGCTTGTTAATGAGTATATCTAGACATTCTTCTCTTACTTTTCAGGGGCACTCAGACAATGTTATTTGGCTAATCTTGTTCTTGGTAGGTTCCAGTCTCCTGTCCGCTATTGGAGACTATCAGTTTTGTCTGGATTTAGTGTTCTTTGTGATGGGGTTTTAATGCAGTTCTAAAATTATGTTTCAAGAAGATGCTGTCTTATGATGAATATCTAGCTTGTAAAAAGATGTATATAACAGATAAAAATATTTTCCTCTAATGCCTTAATCAATGGTTTCTCTTAATATCACCTGTTAGATAAATCAACTAAAGATTAGTTTATTCACAATTAATAACAAATTCAACCATATGGTTAGGTCTAATAAATGTAGAAATAATAAGAAAATCACCCTTTGGCAACCTCCATAGTAATAATTGTTTTAGGTACAAATCATTGTTGCAAGGTAAAACTAGTGGAGGAAAAATGTAGTGAGCAAGAGGACATTTACATAGTTTTAAAATATTTCCTCACAGGATACTTACTGATTTAAAAGAGAGAATGAGTAACTTCACAGTGGAAATGCCTGGCATACTACCTTAATCTAGTGACTATAAAAGTTAATATCACCATTAGTGGGACAGATCGACCTCATGTGCTGCCTGATATGATGCAGTGAGGCCACATCGCTTTTGTGTTATTTTTGCCAAAATGGCATAAACTGAATCTAATTGTGAGAAAACCTTGGGAAAACAAAAATTAAGTAACATTTTATAAAATCTCTAAAATGTCAACGTGAAGAAATACAAAGATAGATAGCGAAAATTTTCTAGTTTAAAGGAAACTAAAGTGACCTCACAGTTAAATGTGTGACCCTGGATTGGATTTTGGACCAGAATTTTTTTTTCTCTTTCCTTGTGAAGGAAAATAGTGGGACAAGAGGTAAAATTTGAGTAAGGTCTAGATATTACTTGCAGATTTACAGAATCATAGGGAAAGTTGTATGAAGATTTACTGTATTGTTTTTGCAACTTTCAGATCTTAAATAAAATAAACAGTTTTTAAAAGGCCACTGCCAGTCTTATAAGATTTCAAAATATTCAGTGGTTATCTTTGAATTGTTTTCTCCTTCTACTCAGTTCTTACTTTGCTTTCTGATTCCCCATCCTTTCAAGGTGCTCAAATAGACAAGTTCTGTATGTCAAGATCCTTACAAGGATTTTTGTTTTCATTTTGTTGTTAACTAATCTCTCCTAGGCCTTTCTCTTTTTTGACTAAATGATTATTAGCATCATATAATAAAAGAAAATAGTAATAAAATAATAATAACACTAAAAAAGAAGTATTGCTGGTTAAATTTCAGACATTATAACTTGAGATATATTTATAGTTATATTTATGGAAAGGTGTTATGTCTGTTTTTAAATCTTCTTGTAGGCAGGTTGACTGCTTCCCCTATATGTGTAAGGACATCTTTAATTTCTTCTCCATGGTTTTCCCATCATCTCTATTCAGTGTCTGTTGGTAGAGCAGTAGAGGCAGACAATGTTGCTCTCTTCTTGTTGCTCACTTTGTTATTTCACTGTGATATTTGTTGAATGTCACTGAATTGTATAGACATTTTATATGGTAGTGTTTACAAAACAATCAGAAATGTTCTATTTAGTAGATACAAACTATTATTCTCTCTTACCTTTTCTGTGACCATAAGTCATATTCCTCATTAAAGAAAATTCAACAAATGTGAATTAAAGGAAACAAAATACGAACTCCTTTTTATTAACAGCCGATTCTTTCCCCTTGGTATTTTCTTCTGAGAAGTTCTCATTACAAATTTTTAGCCTGAGGTCTGCTGAAAATCATTCAGGCCCTTTAGAAATGTAGGTGTCAAATCCTTCCAGATGTATATTTTAACACTCTAGCCTTGTTTGAAACATTTATTCCCTTTGGACCTTTTCACTGTCATGCTTTTAATCACTTTGCCTTGAAGAACTTACTTTTTTTTCTTTCTTTTTGACTAATAGCCTTGAATTTTTATTTTATTCTCTTTGCCCTTTCCTGTACAAATTCACTTCTGTCAGTTCCTTTCAATATCATGGGTATAAACACTACATCAAATCAGCCCCTCTCCCATTCAAAATATAGGGAATTTTTATGAGGTGCTGGTGATGGCCTAAGTGTTGAGACCTCCAAGGCATTATGAAGATAGCACCTGGATCATTTATCACCAAGCTTTTTTCAGTTTTAAGATTTGTATAAACTTTATACAGAAACGTAGAGTCTGGAATATGTTTTCATGTGTCTGCATTATAATGACTAATAATTGAAACAGGAACATTTTTTAAAAAATTTACTATTTCAAGGGCACCTGGGTGGCTCAGTCAGTTAGGTGTCTGCCTTTGGCTCAGGTCATGATCTCAGCATGCTGGGATCAGCCCCATGTTGTCACATTCCCTGCTCAGTGGAGAGTCTCTTTCTCCCTCTCCCTCTGCCCCTCCCCCTGCTGGTCCTCTCTCTCTCTCTTCCAAAGAGATAAATGAAATCTTTAAAAGTTTACTATTTCATGTTGTTATTTCTTTAATTTCTTTTGTGGCCTTGGGAATATTTCCGTATTTAATAATCAAAGTGCTCACTCCATGTATTAATTTATCTTTCTCCTTTTTATTCACTCCTTCAGAACCTTTTGGTTTATGACTTCTCTTCTTTGGTTATCAATATATTAGATGTAGATAACTAATCAATTTGCCACTTTACTGATCCCAGGTTTGCTAAATTACTTCCATTACAATTATTCTGGTATTTCAAACTGGCTACAGAGTCTTAGTGTGTCCCTTGAACTTGTTATTCTCTGTGGGGTTTTGAATGCAGTCAGTTCCTCAGCACAGAAGTACTTACAGCATGTTGCAGGAGAAACTCCTCTGGGTGGGGCATGTGTGAAAGACAGATGACAGCTGGATGCTTAAGCAGCTGCTTGATGGCAAATGGAGGAGGGAGCTTTCCAGGATGTGAGCAGAAGGACACAGTGAAGCAAAACTCAAGCAGTGAGGCATGGCTGTGAAACCCTGGAACTTGTCAGCAGGACCCATTGCAATCGGAAATCAGGGCCTCATTTAGAAATTCAAAATAGCAGCAAAATCCACTGTCTCTGAAGGCAAGTCTTTTTATTTTATTTATTTTTAGTTTTTTAAAGATTTTATTTATTTATTTGACCGGCAGAGATCACAAGTAGGCAGAGAGGCAGGCAGAGAGAGAGGAGGAAGCAGGCTCCCTGCTGAGCAGAGAGCCCCATGGGGGGCTCGATCCCAGAACCCTGGAATCATGACCTGAGCTGAAGGCAGAGGCTTTAATCCACTGAGCCACCCAGGCACCCAAGCCAAGTCTTTTTAAAATAAGGCACACTAACTGCTTGGTTTTTAATCAAGGGAAGTCTTTTGTTCACCAGATGAGCAATCCTTGCTGGTTGGTATTAATTTCCTCAAGTCCAGTGGTAAGACTTAATTCAAAAATTCCTATATCTGAAACTTTTAGTGTCCTGCACATTTACAAAGACATTTAACTTACAGTATGAAATGCTCTTACATTTAGTAGGCTACTAAATTTGCATATGATACAATAATGTTATTGCCTTGTAGACAATTTGCAGAAAGATTTGGAAGAACTTTTCAGGCACACAATTCTATGGAATAAATATTTCAAGTATATCTACATGAAACATAAGTCATTATCAAGTATATCTACAGTCAGACAAAGGACACAGTATATATCAGCTCTAGTACTAAGAAATCAGGCATTCTGGAAATATTACATATGAAATTTTAGTATTATATAGGTCTATGGCTAAAATATAAGGATGAATACTTGATATTTAAAATCTCAGACTTTTTTTATGTTTCCTATATTACCTCTAAATAAACATCTATATGTTTGTTCTATTTGTTCAAATATTTATTGGGAATCAAATTTGTACAGTAGCGTGCTAAGCATTTTGGGGGGTAGCATAATAAACAATGCTGTTTTTTAAGGTGTTATCATTCTATTAGAAGATAAAATACAAGGGCACCCTGGTGGCTCAGTGGGTTAAAGCCTCTGCCTTCTACTCAGGTCATGATCCCAGGGTCCTGGGATTGAGCCCCACGTGGGCCTCTCTGCTCAGCAGGGAGCCTGCTTCCTCCTCTCCATCTCTGCCTGTCTTTCTACCTATTTGTGATCTCTGTCAAATAAATAAATAAAATCTTAAAAAAAAAGATAAAATACCATGTCAATATAGTGTGATGTAAGAGGAGTACAAATTAAAACCCCACATTTGAGATAGTAAACAGGGGAGAAGTTTGGGGGACAAATTGATGCTGGAGAAGTGAGTAGAAAATATCTCCCTTATGGCAGTGGCCAACCATCAGATAGTGTCATAAGTATCCTAGTGTCATGAGGAGCTGCAAATGTGCCTCAGATTCCATGGGATTATTTGAGGATTATGCACAAATGGTGGCAGGGTCCAGGATTAGGTTCAGATATATAAGGAGTTTACCTTCTAGAAATATAAAGAGGTCTTCAAGAGCCTATTATAATATCGAATACTCTTTTATGAAGGAGTCTGTTATTGGAGAAATCAAAAAGGAGACAGATGGAGTAAGTTATAGGTAGAACCCAAGAAAACCTAGGGAACTGTAGGATATTTTACTGGACCTAAGTGCTCCCACTGCAGACTCAGAGACAAGCTAGCTGCCCAGCATTAGTAGAATCCCTGGGTGTTCAGAACTTGACCTATGACTATAATTCCCAGAGACTGAGCATAGTTACATCAGGTTTGGTGATGCTGCAGAGAGCTGAGGACTGCCTCTAAGGAGAATGGCTGGGATCCCATAAAGACATTGGCATCCTGATACTCAAATTGATTGAAGCAGGCCATCTTCCTCTTCCTGCCTCATGACCTATAGATGATGTTGCAGGTGCTCAGGGGTTTTGTTTTATGGAAACCTTCTCAACTCAATAATATTGATGAGTATCATATTTTAATTTTAAATGTTATATCCACAAAAATATGTATCAATATTTATATTTATCTGTTCATCTCTCTGTGTATCATCATGAGTCTAATCTGACAAATCTTTGTGCAGTGATTCTGTTATATCTTTTAAGATAAATTACTAGATTCTGAAGAGGGAAGTCATATTTAAATTTTGATACATACCATCCAACAGCTCTATAGGAAATTTTTATTTGTTTATATTCCAGTAACACTGTCGGAAGTGCCTGTGACCTGTATACTCAGAGTCATTTGTTATCTTTTGTTTTTCACAGTCTTTTTAATCTTGGGCAATTTGAAAGTTAGAAATACTGTATCACTGTTGTTTTAGTTTACTTTTTTCCTGGTAGAACGTATATATATTTCACACATTTACTGGCCATTTATCCTTTATTTTTGGTAAATTTCTAGTTCATAACCTTTGCTTCTTCCACTGTTAGGGTATTCATGTATTATGCACAGATTTATAAGTACACTTTTAGAATAAGCTATTTGTCAAATGTATACATTCATTCAAAAAAATGTCAAGTAATGTCTCAGTGCTAGCTACTATGCTAAGAGTTATAATATTAATTTTCTCATCATTAACTGCAGCTTGATTTTGATGATGGCAATTTTGGTCATACAGAAATTTTGTTTTTACCTTATTTCAGTAACATGTACTGTACTAATCTCTTAATCAACTCTGGATTTGTCTTCATGCTAGAATAGTTTCTCTGCCATACAAAATTATGGATAAATGTAAAACTGAGTTTTTTGTAAAATTTAAAAACGAATTATTTGGAATTTGTTTTGTACTCATTATGAAGTAGAAATTCAACTTTTTCATCCTAAGTACTTCAGTTATCCTTATTCCTTTTATTTACTAATAAAATTATTGTCAACCATGTAAAATATTACCTCTTCATATCTTTGATTCCCAGGCATATTTGAGATCTTTCATTCTATCCATCCATGTGTTCATCCATGTGTCGATTCCTCAGCATTATTGAATATCATTCTGTTTGGAAATTTTAAATGTTTTATTAGTCAGTGATATTCTTTTCCCTTCCTTCCCTCCCTCCCTTCCTTCCTTTCTTCCTTTTTTCTTTCTTACTGTTATTGGCAAAAAGTTTTTTTAATTGACTTTATGCTGGCTTAAGAAAATCAGTTCACCATAATTTCCTTTCCATGAGGTGTTTTATTTGGAGGGGTAGTTTTCTTACAACACTCTAATTTTTTCTTATAGTTCTTAGTATAACTAAGTTTTTTACATCCTTTTAAGTCAGATAAGTATTTTATTTTCCTAGAAATCACTCATTTCATCCAGATTCTCAGATTTACCATCAGAGAGTTGTATAAAACATTTTTAGATGTCTTTGATTCCTTGGCAACTGTGGATATAAACATGTATATATTATGTATTTCTTGATTAGGGTAGCTATTTTTTTATTATATTGTTTTGTTAAAAAATAACTCTGGATTTTTATATCTGTCCTTTGATTTTGGATCTCTTATAATTATGAAATCCTTCTTTGCACTTATTCATATATGTAAACATTTACAAATATTCAAAGACTTGGAATATATGAGTACTTTGTATTGGACTGTTAGTATTCACTATTTTCTGCCCTTTACCGAAAGAGGAATTTATTTCTCGACATTATCGACTATATATGTAATCATGTGATTTGCTTTGGGTAATGAAGTATGAGAATGGATATCATTCTAGTTGAAAACAAGATAGCTAGCTTTCAGTTTGCTTTATTCTTTTTAATCCCTCTGCCATGATACCAGCAGTGTTTCAGAAAGAGGCTGTCCACAGTCTGGCTCCCACTTTGAAGGTGATGTGATTCAGGGGCAAATGCCATGCAGGACATGGAAAGCCAGAGCGAAATAAACCTTTGCTCTTGTCAGCCACTGGGATTTAGGGTTTGTTTCTTACAGCAGCATAATCTATGTACTCTTTGTCTGACATACTTTGTTGAAACAAACAAGTAACAAGAACTTCAAGAGTCAAGTTAACAGATAAATTAAATGAGAAGAGAGTTTCTCCATATAAGTTGTTGTATCTCTGGGAAGAAATTTCGAGTAGATTTTTAAATATCAGCTTCTGAATTAGAAAGACATGGCTTTAGTTCACTGTTCTGCTACTTACTAGATGTAAGTAAAGTTGAAAACATCACTGAACCTCTTTAAGATTTATTTTCTCATTTGTAAATTGGGAATTGTAAATTATAAATTCCTCCTTTGTAAATGATAACATCTATATTATATAGTCCTGGTAGAAGAACTTTAGTGAAATGAAAGGTATAAAGTCTCTGGGACACAGCAAAAAAATACTTAAATGACAATTACAACTCTGTTGACACTACTGATAATACCTTAATACTGTTTAGGACTTGGCAAGTATGTTTTTCTTGTCATATGTACTTGGACTTCTTGGCATTTGTATTTGGCTTTGGAGATATTTTATTTGTAATTTTCAAATACTGTAATAATTTACTTATATTATTCTTTAACTTTTTATCTGCTGTTATTTCCAACATTCTGTTTTATTTTGGGACCACATGATTTCCCTCATCTGGGATTTAAGTTTATTATACTATTGATTATCTTGAAGTTTAAGATTTCTTAAATTTTTTATGCCTTACATTTTTTAAAGGATTAAAAAATGCATGTGTGCATAACTGAGTCATTACTCCCTAAGTCATCAAGAGGTAAGCACAAGCAAATACATTCTAAAGGATGCTGTAATATGAAAAGCTTTCAATAGGGGACGTGAGAACAAGATTTGGTGAACTCTCAAAGGTTGCTTTGATTTTCTCCAAACAGAATGATTAGGGAATCATTCTGAAGTCTTTTATAAAAAACACAAATCTGTTGGCTTTCTCTTGCTGCATAACAAATGCAGCGATGTAAAACAACACCCCTTTATTATTTCATGGTTTCTGTGGTGGGTCATGAGTCTGGACATGGCTACCAAGGGTCTCACAAGGTGTCAGCCAGGGCAGCGTTTTATCTGGAGCTCAGAGTCCTCTTTCCAATCCATTCATGTTGTTTACAGAATTGTGTCCTGAGGTAATAGGACTGAGGCTGTCAGCTCTTGGAGACTACTCCTAGTTTCCTGCTACCTGGCCTCTTTCTTCAAGACCAATAAGAAAGTCTCTTTTTCCAGTCTGATAGGAGGTCTTATATAACATAACCTGAGCAAGGGAGTGACATCTCGCCTTCCTTGTTATATTCCATTAGTTAGAAGCAAATCATAGATGTCACCTATGCTCAAGGGCAGGGCATTATAGAAAGGCTAGAATCATTGTGGGATCACCCTAGGATGTCTTCATCATTGAACTTTAGTAAATTGATTTTATAATAAAAGGTAATATATATATATATATATATATATACATACTAAAGAAACCTCTGTTTATCCTTAGCACTAGTTATAAACTTGTAGAATATTTTATTTGTAGTAGAAAGTGTCATGTGAAAAGTCTTAAGAATATTAGAGCTCAGAGATGTGTCAATTAGGATTATATCTCCTGGCATTTCCTAACTATGCATATATAGAAGGGGTTATGTTCTGATATTTGGGTACAGTGTGCTCAATGATAGATATTTTTAAAATTCTGGTACATAGTTTTTAAACCTCTGAACAATATTTTTCTTGAATGTCAGTGAACAGTTAGGAAGGAATTTGGTTGAGAAGTTTAATGTCTGGTGTTATGCTTTAGAATTTTGTTTCTTCAAAAAGAAGTTTCTCCTTCTTATAGTCCATTTAGGGAAGAAACAACAACAACAACAACAAACTCCATTTAGTAATTGTGTGTGTGTTTTTACACAATTAATATATCTTAAATGACATCTACTTATTCATGCATGCATACATACGGGCATCATGTAGATGTACTTGAAAGAGGTCTGCTGATAAGATCAACAAATCCTCCAGGCCATATATATGAGCTAATCATCATGAATTACTTTTCAAAACAGAAGTCATTCTTCCTGCTATAATTTACCTTGATCTCCAGGGATGATTTTTCTCTTATATTTCATTATTTCTTAGTTTCCTATGCAAATAGATATTGTTAAACATTTCCCCAAAACTTTAAATATGAACTTGGAGTTTCCTTTTAAACAAACCCTGACAGTTATCTTGAATGATTATATGTAATTTTATCTATGGATATTTGAGAATAGTGAATAAAGTAATTACAGGCATAGGATTAGTAGTATTTTCTCTTTCTTTCTCTGTTTCCATCCAAAATGGTTTAAGTCATAACAATAAATACAGAAAATGATGTATTTTTGACTCTGAGAAAATATGCTGGTGTTAATGAACTCAAAACTCTTTGCATTGACTTTAGACTATGATTTCCAGTAGGAATAGTACTTATCTTCGTCAGCACTTTGCTAACCTGAGGTGTGCAATTTAGTTATTTAGAAAACTGTTCTGTGTTCAGATGTCTTGAGAACATTTAAATCATTTCAAAACAGTGTTCTATTTCTTAAAAGTCAAACAAAATTCTCCCAAAGATGACAGTTCACCCCCTACCCCCTTTATCAATTGGTAATAGGTGAGATCACAGTGACAAAACTATGGGCAAAAAGAGTGTATTGCTAAAATCATATACATGTTTTAAAAAGAAAAAAATGCAAAATTTCTCTTTGAAAATTAAAGAAAGATATCTATTTATCTATCTATCTATCTCCAAGTCTTTTCATTGTTTTGGCTATATTTTCCTTAAGAGAGCAATGCTTGAAATGGATAGTTTATTACATCTGAATTGTTTCTTTTTTAAGGATCAGTTCTCTTCATCTTATCTCAGACTTCCTGCTCTTCACCATTTTAACTCATATCTATTTCTGTGTGTCATCTCAGAACAATTCTATAGCTACAGTTCATGGGTATAGTTTGGAGTCATTAGGGTTTTCCTTAACTTCCAAACTTGACCTAGAATTGCTGTCATTTCTGGGTGTGCCACCAAAACACTCTGTTTACAGTATAGCTCTTCAAACTTTTGCCCATTTTTTTTTCTCTTTGTGACCAACTTTGTGGAAGAGTTCCCTAAACTTGCTGTCTGTATTTGTTTATTTTCTACTCCTAAGTCTCTTTAGTCTAACTTGTACTCCATTACTCCCCAAAAGAGCTCTCACTAAATCATAAAATTCCTCCATATTTCTCTGATAAGTGAGCACTTTCCAATTACTTTTGAATCTGACCTTGTAGCGTTATTTAGTGATATTGACTATATCCTTCTTAAAATTCTCTCCTCCCTTGGCTTTCTGAACATCACATTTTCCTGAATTCACTTCTACCTGTGCATCTCTTCTCTTTTTTTCTTAGCAGATTGTCTTCTTCTATCTGATTTTAAGTGTTGAAATTTCTTAAGGCTTAATTGAAGATTTCTTCTATTCTTACCCCTAGGGAAGCTCATCCATGCCATAGCCTTAGTTACCAAATATAAAACTAGGACCTCCAGTTCAGTCCTCTTCTCTGAGCTTTAGAACTAACTGCACAACTGCTAACTTAATGTAGTTACTTGACTGTCTCAATGTAGTTCAAATGCATCAGGTAAAAAATTGAACTCTCTATCACCAAGCTATTGCCCAGTTTAGAAAATGACACTTTACTTCTTAAACAAGAAAGCTGGTAGAAAACTGTGACTCCTTCATTTCGTCAACTGCCATATAATGCAATCTATTTCCTTTTCTATTTTTAACTTTTTAAAGTATTATTATTATTATTTTTCTTTATTAAGTAAGCTCTACACCCAACATAGGGCTTGAGTTCATGACCCTGAGATCAAGAGTCACATGTTCTGCTGATTGATTGAGCCAGGCAGGTACCCCTTATTTTCTTTTCTAAGTATTTCATGAATTGATCCACTTTTCTTTACCTCCAGTATCACAGTCATAGTCCAGATTACCCTTGTCATTTGCCTATGCACTAGTCAAAGAAACAGAACCAATAATGTGTGTGTGTGTGTGTGTGTGTGTGTGTGTAGAGAGAGAGAGAGAGAGAGATTGAAAAAGAGGATATTTTTGTATAGGAATTGTCTCATATGATTATGGAGGCTGAGAAATCTGAGAATCTGCAAGCTAGGAAGGCTGGTATTGTAATTCAGTCTATATCTGAAGACATTAGAACCAGGGAAGTTGATGGTTGTGTCTCAGTTCAGATTTAAAGACCGGAGAATTGGTGGGGAGGGTTAATGGTGTAAATCCCAAAGTGAATCCAAAGGTGTGACAACCAGAAACACCAGTATCTGAGGGCAGGAGAAAATGGATGTCCTAGATCAGGCAAAGAGAACAGATTCATCCTTCCTCTGCTCTTTTGCTCTAACTAGCCCCTCAACAGATTGGATTGCAGGATACCTACCTTGTCTTTAATCAGTCTACTGATTCAAATGTTAATCTCTTCCAGAAATGCCCTCAGAAACACATACAGAAAGAATGTTTTACTAGCTAACTGGGTATGCCTTAGCCCAGACAAGCTGACACATAAAATTAACCATTATAGCCTAGAATACAGAACTGACTAAAACCTATTCTCCTCATATCTTATCTTTTCCTCTGCAATATAGTCTTTCAATAACAACCAGATACTTAAAAATGCCGATCATCAGACACACATCAGGCTTAAAAACTTTTATTGAGAGATTGTTGATCTTAGAAAAAGTAAAATAAAGACCACAGTCCTTAAAATGGCAATGAAGCCCCCAGTAGTCTGGCTCCTTGCTATCCCTGACGTCTCTGGCCTCCCACCTTCTGCTTTTCTCTTCATTGACCCCAGGTCTGTAGGATCTGCCTGCTCACTTCTGCAACAGGGTTTTTCATGCTCCGTTTTTCTCTGTGAGGAATATTTCCTTTCTCCTTCCTTGTTGTGTAACTCTTTCATCCTTAATATCCTAGCCAGCTGTATTTCAGGAAGCTTGCCTTGATTCCCTGTATAAATCAGGTATATGGGATATATTCCCTCATAGATTATTTCCCTCAGTATACCCATCTCAGTTCCTAATTACATGTCATCACTGTGATTATTTGATTAATATATGACTCCCCTACATGCTTTAGACTCACCAAGAATAGGGACTGTGTACTTGTTGCTCATGATTTGTATCGCCAGCACATAACATAATTGCTACCATATTATAGACATTCTATAAATATTTGTATAATTAATAAATTAATCTTGGCAGATGATAAGAAGCAGAAGGGCAGCTACTTAAGGAAAACTAATTTGGAAGGAAAATTTAGTTGGCCAGATAAAAGTAATTAGTAAATTCAACTCTTTATGCGAATGATATTTTATTTTATTTGCTTTTTCTACTTAGTCCCAATATATTATCATCCATCATACTGGTAATTTTTAAGTAGGGCATAACAACGATGAATTACAAGCAAAGTTTTTCAAAATACCCATTCTTTCCCCCACCCACACCTCTAAAGGACTAACATAATCTTGCTGTGAGATAAAATGAGAGTTACAGAGCAACAGGAGTAGCATGTGGGACTGTACAGATTTTCTTATGTTTCTGCAGTTAGAGCTTTCTGAGCAAATTTTACTGAAACTTGGGATCTGAATTAAAAGACAGGTTTGGGATTTAAATTATGACTGAGTGGATAGTGAAAAACCATCCAGAGAGATTTACCTCCCTGGAGGCATGTGTTTTTATTTTAAGAGGGGATAAGACTAGATATACTGGTTCTACATTTTCCCTGGAGAATTTATTTACATTCCAAAAGGTTAGGATTCAGGATCCTTTCCATTACATTTCTAAGAAAACTTTATTGGAAGGGGAGGAAACAGTGTATCTCTCCTTCATATGAATACCCAGGTCTATATTTTTTGAGTTCTTCACCTGTAATACTGATGCCCTATATGTAGGATGATACCTGCATTTCACCACATTTCCACAGAAGTAAAAATTGGGACACAAGAGAACTACACATTTATTATTTTTGTAAGTAAATTAAAAATCAGTTCTTCAGAAATCTTGTGTGTGCATTTAGGATAATATTAAATACAGATATCAAAAAATTTAACAAGGTTTTGTCATGAAAAAGGACAGTAAATTGTGCCAGCTTATATAATAAGGCATCCTAGTGATAAACGTGAGTGTTCCTGGTGATTAAAGGAGGAATGGAGAGTTGTGATATCCCAGAGGGGACTTCAAAAATTTTGTTTTAGTTAAGCAAGAGAAGATGAAAGTCTGTAGTTGCTCATTTGCTCTAAGGAGGGAAGGAATTTGAAAACATGTTTTAGAGATTTAGTTTGTCAAGAGTTGGCAGTGGAGTAAATACAGAATGTTAGGAAGGGAGAAGAATCAAAAATGACTTTGTAACTCTCCTTAAATAATTGGGTAGTTGACATAATTGACATTTAAAATATAGGTACAGGAAAAAATTGAGGAAGGGAAGATAACGGATTCAGTATTTGGTATGTTGATATTTTAAAAAGATTTTATCATTTTGTTTATTTATTTTTAAAGATTTTATTTATTTGCCAGAGAGAGAGAGAGAGAGTGCACAAGCAGGGGAAGCAGTAGACAGAGGAGTAGGAGCAAGGAGCCTGGGACTCCTTCCCAGGACCATGGGATCATGACCTGAGCTGAAAACAGACACTTAACTGACTGAGCCACATGGGCATCCGAGGACTTTATTTGAGAGAGAGAGAGAGTGAGAGAGCGAGAGCGCGAGAGTGTGGTAGTGAGTGCGTGTGAATGGGACAGAGAGGGACAAGAAGGCCCGGCCCTGAGCCCAGACCCTAAGTGGGGCTTGATCACAAGAACCTGAGATAATGTGAGCCAAAATCAAGAGTCAGGTGCCTACCCAACTGAGCTCCCGAGGTACCCCTGATATGTTGATTTTTTTAACATCAGTGTTATTAAAGTATAATTTACATGGAATAAAGATAAGTTCATTTAGGTGCAGATTAAAAATTATGACAAATATATATGACTCACTATCAAAATCAAGTTATGGAAGACATTGTCACCTCATAATGTTCCCTTGCTTTCTTTTTCAATAAATCTTTCATAGACATCCAATATCTGGAAAACACTAAATTGTTTTCTGTCACTAAACTTTTTTCTTGCTGTAATGTTATAAAAATAGAATCATACAGTATATAACTTTTTGTATCTCATTGCTTTCACTTAGCATGATACCTTTGAGACGCATGGATGCTACTCCGTATATCAGAAGTTTTGTTTTGTTTTACTGCTGAGTAGTATTTCATTGTATAGTTAGATTACAATTTGTTTATTCATATGTTTAGTCAATGATATTTTTGTTATTTCCAGTTTTTGGTGATTATGAATAAAGATACTATAAACATTCATGAAAAGGTCTAAACTTAGAAGAGATACCTGAGCTGATTAAAACTTTAAGAGCTACTACTTGGGGGCATACATAAAATCTATGACATATATGTAGAGTGAAATGATTAAAGGGCCAAAAAAGAAATCCTTAGAAAATCAACCTTTAAAAGTTAGACAAGGAAGAGGGAGCCCTGGTGGAGACAAAGAAAGAATAATAGTGAGATATAGTGTGAACCATAAAAAGTATTGGATCACAGAAACCCGGAGAGCACAGTTATAAGAGGTCAAACAATGTTTAAAAAGAAAGAGATGCAAAGCATGTCTCATGAAGCAAAAGCCAAGTTAAAGTTAACAGTGGTGAACTGAGTTGGGTAGTCCCATCACCATTAAAGAAATGAATTTGAAATAATTTAATGTGGGGAATCAAGGACGGCTTAATAGATATCTTCAGGTTTAGACTGTTGCCTTAGATGAAAAGTTTTGTTTTTTGGGGTTAGGACTATATTTCTGGGCTTCATTGTCCCCTTATGAGACTCAGTTCTAATGAAGGAGAGTTGGACAACTCCATCCAGGAGGTACATGTCTGTGGTGTGCATGTCTAAGTTAAAGTTGCTAAATGCTATAAATTAGTGTTTTTACTCCCCTTGGAGAACTGGTTGTTAAATATTTACTAGCACATCCCTGCGTCAAAAATCAGCAGGGATTCCTTAGATAGATATGAAAACAAAAGTCCCAAGGATGAAATTATATGTCATGGAAGGGAACAAGATTGGTCTTATGAAACATTTGATTAATTGGCAGAGGATACCAAGAATAGAGTTTAATAAAGAACTGGGTCTTTTATGCTTCATGCTAGGGCCAGAAATTGTGTCTTCAGGTAGTTATGCATTGCTGAAGTGCAAGAATAATTCGTAAGTGCCAAGCATTATTATGTGGAACAGGAAGTGACAAGCGGTGTAATATTTCTTCTTTATTTTTTCAACTAACAAAATTATTATTATTAAGTCATCATTATAATAACAGCACTGATACATAACATTTTACTGAGTGCAAAATTCTAATTATTTTTTTTAAACCTGAATGTGATGGAAAATTGCCCCAAACAAAAATCTAGAATAGAGGATTAGTTCAGATTAAGACAATAAAAACAATGAATTTATTCCCATAATGAAATTAGCAAATGAGATTTGTCTAATAGCAAATATGTTGCATTCATTTGGAATTTTTTTAATGTGGATATTCCATTTTACATTCATATGTACTATTAAAGATAATTGGGAAATAAACTTTACACTGCTATCTTTGTCTTAAAATTAGAGAAGCATTTTGTTTCTTTGTAATATTGTTTATTAATTACAGGTATGTGTATATTACTCATCATTTGTGACAGCAAACTGTTGCTATTAGAAAGATTGAATAATAAGGTATTCTGATAAGCAAGGAGAAAGAACATAGGAAAATAGAATGCCAGAGAAGCTCAACATATTGATAACTCAGGGAAGCAGATAGGCAGCCAGGTAAGTATTGTCAGAAGTATCTGTTGGCATGAAGCAGAATTTGGGATTTAGAAACAGGAATTTTCAGTTCCCAGGGCAAGACAAAGAGGGATGGCTAGTACGAAGAAGGAAAATGTCATGGCACAGATACTGGAGGACCAGTCACATTACAAAGCTGGGCCAAAAGCACAAGGAGAGAAAGGTGGGAAAGAGCTTCCCGTTAGAAACAGGAAGATGACAGAAACTCAGTTACACAAGTGATCTTTAAGGCTGGACCCAGATGAACAGTAGCAGTCTGGGCCATCCATCTACCTCTAGAGACCTCAACAGAGCTCCTTCTGGGTCCATAAACTGTAGTTAGCATTGTTCTTTAAAGAATGGAGAAAAGCTGACTCTGCAAGCAAAGTTCAAAGTGCTTAGCTCTAAGGAAAAACAGTCAAGGGCAAATGAGTTTCATGGTTAAGCTTGAATTTATTTGAATATTACTGCTCTGTACACATACATTGTACATTTTCATGTTTGTTTGTTTTCATCTCTGTGGGCAAATAAAAAATGAACATCCATGAAATTTAGGCAAAAAGTCACCTTTGTTCAATTTTTCCATATTGTAGGAAATGTAATTTTTGAGGTACCATTTTAAATATTATTCCATGACTTTCTTGTTGAAATACAAATTCTGTAGTGTTCTTTTGAACTAAGTACTTTGGACTGATACTTTTTATAGATTGATTCTCGGATTTAATGGCTCCAGGGATTTAATTAACATGTTGTCTCTTCTTTCCTCCTGATCATTGATGAAGCTGTTAAAAGAGACTAACTGGACCTAACATTGGTCCCAGTGATACACATAAGATCCTCCAAACAACTTTATAAACTGTTACTTGTCACGACTCTTCAATAACTTTCAAACAGCTTGCAATTCATGTGTTAACACTGGCAAGCAAACAGATGTGTTTTCTCAAGTATTATTTCTAGAGACAAATATGTCTCTAAAATATGTCAAAATATGTCCCTAAAATTAAACTTGCTATCTTCAAAACATTGTTTCCAAAATAATACAGTCAAATAAAACTACGAACTTCATCTACTTATAAAGATTTTTAAAAATTCTAGGTATCATAGTTTTGTAAATTAGAATAGATAAAATAATATTTGCAAATATTTTTAATTTGTATATAATAGAACAAAAGACTAACAAAAAGATTACAGGCAGGCAATCATAAAATTAGAGACATTGTCATTTTTGGTTTAACATTCAGTCTAATGGATTGGCTTCATAGTTGAGAAAAAAGTTATATATACAATTTTTAGACTACAATAGGAAGAATTTTATAGCTAATAGTTCTTATGAAGAACTCTTGTCTGTAATACTTCCTCCTTTTCCATTAATTATTATTCCCAGAATCTTTTAAGACAACATCTAAACAGGTAAAAGTAAACAATGCATATGGACATATTTGTTGAGTATTAGAAGCTGATATGGAGTTGTATTTTGAAGAACAATAGATGACAGGTGACACCTAAGTGTATGCCATTTTTTAATGCTTTTCTTTTATAGGCAGAATAAGTTTGGCATTAATTGCCAATGGAAATTCACTGGCTTTAAGAATTTATATAGTACCATCTATCTACTGCTACTCTGAGCTGACTTATGCAGCCATTTTATGAATAATGGCAGTTTATATCAGAGACACAGTTTACTAACTTGACTACATATTCAAGCATTAGTCTACATTAAGCTTTATTATCTATTTTTAGGTTTTATATTCTTATGGTTTTAAAATACATTCTTGGCCATTTTCCAAACTCAACACTATTTTAAGTCCAAGGTCCTTGCCAAAGTTAGAAAATTCATAATGAAATGAATACTTCCTGTTGTTATCAAATGACAGTATTTCCTAGTAGTTATTCTAAATTGTAAGTATAACTTTTTATTTTATTGACAAATAAGGAATCATATCCTAAAATATATTTGAAGCTTGTACCTTCAAAATTATCTAAGATTTTTATGGCTCCTTATTTTTCTTATGGATAAGCAATCTATAAGCAAAGAGATTTAAATTATTAAATAATTATACCATGTTGGTGGATGAGATTAAAAATGCTACTTCCAAGTACCAAAGGATAAGGAAAAAAATTAGAAAGGGACTTGGTAATGGAGACAGAGAAAGAAGTCTTTTACATTTTTATCATTAAATACTACAAGCCTCAAGATGGGTAAGACCAAACCCACAAGAAAATGTTTTCTACCTTATAGTGAAAATTTCTTTGTATATTTCAAGATACCTTTTCATGAATTACAAAAGAGAACTATACTAATGAGGTGAACACTGATTGACTGGATTGTTCTCACTTTGTTAACCTGGCCAATCACGTTGAGTTTTGGCTCATCATCCACACAGTCCCTAGCAGAGAAAATTGTCAATAATCAGAGAAAATCAAGGTAGAAAATTGATGCTTTTTGGACACTTGGAGCAACATAGGTCAGGATGCCCTTCAAGAGCACACTAACAAGATGATCCAAAAAAGATACCACCAATTTGGTTGTGTAGTGTCATTTGATCATTGTTAGAGTTTTCAAAAGACCTTAAAGCTAAGCAGAGTATTATTTCAAGATGGTTATAGACCTAGGATTAACTTTTCCCATTTCCCTTTGCATGCTTTTTCTGTATTTCCCTGGAAATAAATGTGGAACAGAAAAATAGTTTTATATGTTTATAGTTAAAAATGAATTGGGAGGGGTGCCTGGGTGGCTCAGTGGGTTAAGCCTCTGCCTTCAGTTCAGGTCATGATCTCAGGGTCCTGGTATTGAGCCCCACATCGGGCTCTCTGCTCAGCAGGGAGCCTGCTTCCTCCTCTCTCTCTGCCTGCCTCTCTGCCTACTTGTGATCTCTGTCTGTCAAGTAAATAAATAAAATATTAAAAAAAATGAATTGGGATATTTCTGTCTCCTTTAAATCAATATTAAGGAACAAACACTAGAATGGAATCTGACACACCTTTGTTATATTATTCTCTGGCACAGCCCTTGGGTGGAGATCATAACTTTGTGACAGAGGGGGAAGTAGACCTGGTTCCAACCCTTGAACAATGCTGTGTGATTTTAAGCAAGTCACTCAACCACTCCACACCTCAATGTCTTTTTATGTAGATTAGAGGTAACAATATACAACTCAGAATTTGTTTGAGGATTCAGTAGATGAGAAATGCATAGCATTTAAGTAAAGAACATAAACCTCTTATTATTGATCGTGTTGTCAAGCTCCCTGCACGGAATTTTATATTTCCAGCTGACAAAGAATTTCAAACACACAGGGTCTCACTTCCATGTACTAAAATCCTTAAAACATAATGCAAATACATACAATTAAAGGCACATACAAAGACATTAAAATACAGAAGACCTACAAATGAAAACATTCTTTGACACCAACTTTAGACCTAGGATAGAACGGACCACAAGTTCTTTTCTTTGCCCAAGTTGATTTTCCTTAACCTAGGAGTTATCTCTGTAATCTTAATAAGTGCAGTTCCTTTAACTTGTTTTATAACACTGTATGACTTGACTGTATAAACAAAATTTTAAAACGTATCTGAAGTGCGAGATATAGTTGAAATCCATTTGTGATATATGTTAAAAGTGTTAGGGGAGTGAGAGTCATGTGATTTGCTCAGGAGACAGTATTTCATCTCTGATATAACATTTAAAGTGTTCTTCAGCTGCTGAGAAAGTAACACATAATGTGTGGCATACCTCTCACTTCAGTAATCAACAAGCATACAACAGTACCACTGCATGAATAACACTGAATGTATCGGTATCATGAGGGTGTTATACTGCTGCTCCATAAATTTCACTGATTAAAATACCCTTGAATCAGATTGTGTCCAATTCAGCACATAGCTCCATAGAGCACCCACTATTTACATTTCAAATAACAGCATTATGCTGTTAAGTAATACAGTTTAGGCAAAGTTCTTAGTGCTAAAAAAAAAAAACACAAAAAAACCTAAACCAAAAAACAAACCACCAAATGTACTATCATAGTATAGTTCCAAAGATAATATTCCCATCCTATAATATTGCTCATATTTGCACTGAATTTGTGAAACTTTAATCAGTGATGTCACATACACTTTGTTGACCCACATGTATCAGTCTTGTTTTTCCATTAAATTTTTACTAATATTTATTAGTTTTATTATTATTCACTCAGAACAAATAATGTTTTTTTTCAAATCCAGATATAAGAAATTAAATGTTCTGATTTTATTGGTCATCAACTTCACTTTTGTGTAAAAATCAAGAGATTCTGTCAGAGAACTACAACAATACCATCTCCTCATTTAGGTACCTGATACCAATAGATATTTTTTTTTCAAATTTCATGCTTCTGTATCTGGGAGTCAATATTTGACCAATATCAAACACAAAGAGACTAAAAAATGAGCCATATCAAGAAAAATTACAAGTGAAGCTCTAACTTCAGTACCCTGAAAAGCATATGATTCAGATTTTTTAATTTTCTTTCACACAAATCTAACCATAGGCTTACCTAATTTCTTAATCTATGAAGATAGTAATTTGAAAGAAGGAGTCATACAGAGCATTTTTAATAGCAGAGGTGCTGGATTAAGGAAGGAGAGAGAAAAGCTGATATAGAATGTATAATGATAAATACATTCAATAAGTATTTGTTGTTTTTGCTACATATATGGTCTGAGAAGCAAAAATGAACAAACACATCTTTAGCATTAAAGTGAGAGTGATTAATCTTTTTAGGAAAAAAATGGAAGTTTGACACATTAAAAAAAGTTAAATTTTATTATCTGCAGAGTTTTCTTATGTGAATATCCTTCCAAGAATCAGACAGATTAGGTGATAATGATCATTTAAAGTCTGTTGCTGTAAGTGATAGTGGATGATGCTAGGGCACTGAACCTTAGCTTATTTTCAGAGAAATTGTGTTTACTGTATTTCCTTTAGGTGTGTATTTATTTCATGTAATGATACATTTGTTATACTTTTAAGTTCATCATTCCTACAAGTGAATTTTTCTTACTTAATCACTACATCAGCTTGTTCACTGTATGTATTACTACAGTCATTTTTCCTCACTGTTTTTAATAGCTGCCATGTCCCAGATACCCTAGGGTTTGCTTCTAAAAAGGTCATAAAAATGAGCAAAATTAAATTTCTTCCTAAAAAGTATTCTTAATTTAGATGGGGAAACTAACACATAAATAATGCATCACAAAAGCTATAATGGAGATAATGAATTTATTGGCAAGAAAGCTGGAATGGGCATTTCTACCTAGGGTATTAAAAGATGAGTAGGCATTTCCAGTTGGAGAACAACTAGGAAATATTCCAGAGTGTAGGACATAGAGTTTGGAAGTAATGGTAAAAATTGGCAAAGTTTTGAAGAGTAGAACTTTCTTTAGGTGGATAAGTGAATAAAAAAATTAACCAAGGACATAGATTATTTCATGTAAAATGATTTGTGGGATCTCTGCATTGTCAGTGTGGTTTTTTGGTGAGGACTGATATCAGGGTGATTATGAAAATAAAAAGCTATTGTTTCCCAAACCTTCATATCAATTTGGGAAAAGGTAACTTTCAGTCCCCTTTCTCAGTATAGAAAACTATTATTGAAATCATTGAAAACACCTAATTCCAACTTCTTTCTTATATTTGTGTTTTGTTTTGTTTTATTACACTGGATGTTCTATCAGTTGCTGAGATAGTATTAATAACTTGTGTTGAGGGCACACCTAGCTTCATCCTAGGGAGTAGGATACCAATGCCATGTGGGAAAGAGGATGTAAGATCTGAGGGCATGCTCATTAAAGGAGAAGTGAGTTGGGGGAAATTGGAGGGGGAGACAAACCAAGAGAGACTGTGGACTCTTAGAAACAAACTGAGGGTTTTGGAGGGTAAAGGGGTGGGAGATTGGGTGAGCCTGGTCGAGGGTATTAGGGAGGACACGGATTGCATGGAACACTGGGTGTGGTGCATAAACAATGAATTCTGGAATACTGAATAGAAATAAAAATAAAAAGAATAAAAATTGGTGGACAGATATTTATATAAGGTGTATACTAATAATAATGCAATGTATAGAACCATAGACTCTTAGAGTTAAACAAACTAGGGACCATGAAGTGTTAACTTCTCTCACAATTAAGAAATTTTCCCACAGCACCCTTGATGCATGACCACTTTACATTTTGTCATTTTCTCAGTTTTCATTTCTTTTAAGGAAATCCATTTACCAGTTCCTGTCATTTAAATGTCTTCCTTTTATGGAGATGTAATCTGCCTCTCTATAAGTTTTACCCATTGATCCTAGTTTTGACTTTCAAAATGTTTATAATACGTCTACTTTCCTTTATACACAGTAGGCTTTCAAATATTTGGAGATCACAGTCAAGCATCTCTCTTTCCAAGCTAAATATTGCACATTCTCTCAACATTTCTACAGAGATGTCTCTGGGACCATCACCACCCCTGCTTCCATTCCTGCACACTGCTGTTTATTAACTCCATGAAATAAAAGTATAGAGCATTCACACTATAGCCTTGTTTCCTTTTTGGAATAGTAGAATACGTCTGGCTCACACCGATTCTGTGATTTCAAATTAAAATCAGTTGCAGTCTTGTCTAGCTTGAATTTGTATATTTAATTGTTGAATCAAACAGGGTATGTGAATCTAGATGAAAGCCTTAAATGCCATGTTTCTGCTATCCAGAAATTTAGCCATCCCACTGAAATTATTGCATCCTGAAAATATACTAAATATGGCTTGTATGGCTTCATCTGATATGTGATTAAAGACACTGCACAGGATGAAACCAAGGATACCTTCTAAGACATGTTCTTAGAGGGCGCCTGGGTGGCTCAGTGGGTTAAGCCGCTGCCTTCGGCTCAGGTCATGATCTCAGGGTCCTGGGATCGAGGCCCACATCGGGCTCTCTGCTCAGTGGGGAGCCTGCTTCCTCCTCTCTCTCTGCCTGCCTCTCTGCCTGCTTGTGATCTCTCTCTGTCAAATAAATAAATAAAAATATTTAAAAAAAAAAAAAAAAAAAAAAAAAAAAAAAAAAAAAAAAAAAAAAGACATGTTCTTAGAGTCTGGTTTCTAGATTGGACATAATCCACGAGTCAACTCTGTTCATGCATCTGAGTATACCTGTGGGTACTACTGTTAACTGTTATGTAGGAATATCATGAGAGATTTCGTCAAATGTTACCTTCCCAAATGGTTTTGTATTAAACTTGATGGCCTGGCCTCCTTCAATTGTAAGGTGCTGTATTTTCCCTTTTCCCTCGTTTGTAACACATTTTCTTGTTCATTCAGTTTTTAGTGAATGAAATGTAAGTTATGCAAGAGGTGACCTTATTATGCAGGTTTGATGGTTAAGCAGAGACCCAAAACTTTACCCATTCTTCAAAAGATTTAAAATACCATTAAAAAAATTGAGGATTCTTGAAATAAACATAAGAAAATTAACTAAGATTAAGGGTCAAAGTCATGTTAGCTAAAGATACTTGCTGAACTTGTAATTACAATAAACTTAGAGACATAGTTTGCTGTTGCTCATTGTCTGATCAAAGCAATTATTCAACAGTTTGACTTCTTACCTTAGTCTCTATCAAAATATGACTATAGAATTTGTATGGTCTTAACATTCCACTTCAGAACATAAGTTTCTTAAGGGCAGGGACTGCATCTTTTATTTTCTTTCTTTTTTTTTTTTGAAGATTTTGTTTATTTATTTGAGAGAGTGAGTGAGAGAGCATGTGCACGGGAGCACGGGAAGAGGGAGAAGCATACTCCTCTACTGGGCAGGGAGCCTGACACAGGGCTCCATCCCAGGACCCTGGGATCATGATCTGGGCTGAAGGCAGACACTTAACCAACTGAGCCACCCAGATACCCCAGGACTGAATCCTAATTACTAAGCAACCTCAAATCCTTCCTAACAAACAATCTGGCATGTGCTATCTGTTTTTTCAATGAAAATGTAATATATTAATATTTAGTTCAGATACCTAAATTAAAAATCCTTTTGGATGGATTTCACTCATTTTTTTTCATCTGCATTTTGGGACGTCTATCTCAAATAATTTGGGGTTTTGGTACAATGGGTATTAAACTGACAGTGTTTAGCCAGCAGGCTTCGTAGCTTATCAGGGCAATTCCTGGAACCTAATGAGAAATCTGTGTCTTCAGCACAGAAGTAGGTTCTTGTCTTCTTATTTCCTGTGGCAGGAAGGTATTCATTCAGATCATTCGAAAGATGTATCAAATTATTTGAAATAAATTAAAAAGAAGTAGGGCTAGAACACAAGTCTCTTTCTTGGTTTCTGATTGAAATTTAATGTTGAGAGCCCATACCTATCTGCTCTCTCACAGTGGTATTATGGTTCAGACTTTGAAGGGACCTTCATAGCCTAAGACCTGTGCTGAGATCACATAGTTTGGCCCATAGTGATGCCTGTCTTTAGAATCAAAGACTAACTGTAGATCAATACTGCTGACAAAGGCTTCCATTGTTCTCAAATGTTTTTCCAGTGAAGTAAAAATTTCTCCACAAAACCTAAGGTTAAAAAAGGGTAGATGTTTGGCAATGGTCAATAATACAATAGCTTTATCTGAGACCCACATTTCTCTTATAAAAGAATATTTTGTCAAGGGACACAGTTCTGTAACATTCCAAAGTATAATCTTTCCCAAGGACGTCCTCATTCATCCTTTCTAAGTGAAGATATTTGTAGTTTTTAAATATTTTTTTAAATTTATTATCTTTTGAGAGAAATGGGGGGAGGGGCAGAGGAGAGACAGAGAGATAATCTTTAAAGTAGGCTCCACACCCAGAACAGAGCTCTGTATAGGGCTCTATCTCACAACCCTGAGATGATACTCTGAGATCATAACCTGGGCCAAAATCAAGAGTCAGATGCTTAACTGACTGAACCACCCAGGTCCCCCTTTTAAATATGTTTTTAGCAAAGACTACCCTCCCCTCAAGCCAAATTATGTGTATTCAACTTTTTAAATCCTAGAACCTAGCATAGTGCCTTAGTACCTTAGTACCTTAAAGCAGAATTTAACAACAACAACAACAAAAAAAAAACACAAAAAAAAACAACAAAAGAAAAGGCTTTTGCTCATTTATTTGAAAAGTCCCAAAGTAGAACTATTGTCAGGCCAAGCCTGATCTAGTGGCTCAAGTGATGCTGCTCATTTCTGTGTCTTTCTACGCTGCTTTCTGTTATGTTGGCTTCAGCTCAGTGCTCCTACAGTTTTGTGTCTGGTTCACTGAAGTATTGTCTTTCTCTGTACTTTTCCACCTGGTTTTTTTCTTTATCCAGAGATAAATGGAAAAGTTAATCAATTTCCGGTGACTTTTATATTGAAGCCATGGCTTTTTAGTTTGTAGACTTTCTCTTATGTGCAACAGTTATCTGACAGTTTTCAAAGCACTTTCAGATCCGTGATTTTATTGGATCTTAACAGCCCTTCCATGGAGTGGGTAGAGCCTTTATCATTGTCTTCCTTTCACAAAGCTAGGGAGTCAGTTTCTTGTTTGAGGTCACAGTTAATAAAGGTCTAAACGCAGATTAAATAAACTTTCTCACACTAGATCTTATGCACTTTTGCCTCTACCATGATACATCTGAATTGGTCAGGAAATGAAGTGACACAGTTTTACTAACAGGAGCCCAGTTTGCAATTGGGGTTGATTATAGTATTCTGGTATATGCTGGCAGTGAACCTGACCATTTGATAATGGCACCTCTCGTTCCACATTTGAAAAGAAAAGAATAAGAAGGTGGATGAAAAATAAATAAAACAAAGACACATTGAGAGATAGGACTTTAAAGGAAAATGAGATGAAACAGTAAAAGTAGACAAGGTGAACACACAAAATTCCATTGAACAGAATATCTTCAAAGGCCTAAGTTAAGTCTTGTCTGAATTTAAAATAGTTAAAAGCAAGAAGTTAATGCATTGCCAGAGCAAGACTGAGGACTATAGTAGCCATCAAAGGGTAGAGTTGTACTGAGGACTATAGGTGATTTCCTGATCTAATATCACCAAACCTTTCTGGCAAGTGAGGATGGAAATAGAAAAATGACCAAAGTTGCAAAGAAGAGAAAAACTTTTTTAATAAAAGTTAGAAACTTAATCAGAGGTTAAGAAGAAGCAGCCCAAGTTCTAAAAACTTTATGGATTTTCATTTCCTACAGTTTGAACCAATTTAAGATAAGTAGGTAACCACAATGCATATTTTAAGAGTGAAAGCATTGTGGTTTGTCAGGAAAAACCCCCCAAAGCTTTTAGAACTATAGGAATTAGCTGATCATGATTTCCAACTACAACTGCAAAGCAGAAGCAGTTGGAACTCCTGTTAAAAACAGAAATGCTTCAGATTCATCCCTGATGGTTTTGATTTAATATTTTGAGATATGGCCAAGAAAAATTGGTATTTCTTAACCTGGGTGCTAAGAAATTGTTAGGAATTAGGTCTGTCCTTGTTAGTTGGGGACTTTGCGTTAAGTGAAATATTATCTGTGAAAAGGAGAAAGATGCAGACAGAGAAGTACCAGTTCTACTAAAAGGATTTTGAATTAATTGAGAATGTCCTCAGTTTTCAAGTGACTATCTACAACATTGTCAAAATACGGAAAATCTTTGTAGTATTTCATCTATAACTCAAATAAATTATGAATGTGATGTCTTTTTTTTTTTTTAAACCAGAACATTGATTTATCTCTTTTATCAAAGGTTGTCCAGTGTGAAGGCAAATGAAATGTTTTGTCATTTTCGGGCATCCTGATCATCTTAGCAACATGTTAATGCTTCTATGAGTAAAACTTAATGTGTTTCCTTACTTACCTTGATCCTTAAAGCAGCAGAAATTAATAGTAAAACTTAGTATATATATGGCACTTTTCATCTTCAAAATGCTTTAGAAATATTAACTAATTTGTGCCCCTCTGCATAAAATGTAGTGCAAAACTTATTATTACAGGGGAAGAAAATCTGTCAGAAATCTGCTCTGGGAACTGTTGCACAGCATGCCATGTTTCCTGCAGATTCAGCACTTTGTCAGATTGCCAATGGACATTGACAGAGAGCAAATATAATTTGGCAAGAAATGGCAAGAGAAACCCAGAGCCAGCAAAATGGGGTTTGTGGAAAAGAGAAGTTGTGGGCTTTATGTTATGTGCATACAGCCTTTGTTTGAGATTCTACTTTTTACCAAACTTGGTATAATAAGTGTATTATTATTACATGGTGAATTCAAGTCCAAATCAAGACAAGAAGGACACAGCCATTGAGAACTCTTAAGATCCTGTTAAAAAGTCTTGTTGACTTTTTCCAAGGAGAAAATACTTATATGCTTAAATGAAACTTTTCTTTGGATATTCTTGTTCTTTTGTTTTAACAGCATACAAACTTATCTGAAAGCTTCCTTTTTGGGGGGGCCATTATAAGCTATTTTAGGGTATTGTGTTCTCTGTTCTGGAATTATCACCAATTTCTCTAACTCTCCACCTGAGTTTCAAAGTTTTGTTTCTATCAAACCAAATCACATTTCCCACAATTTCGTACAACTTCCCAAACTTACATTTGGCTACTACCCAGCCAAGTTCACATTCTAGTTATCTTTAACAACCATTCTAGATCAATTTTATGGAAAGGTGAAACTTGAATGAGTTATGATTTTGTAGCATTGCCTTTGTATAGATGTTCTCTCAACACACTGATTTATTCATTTATTTAGTCAATAAGAATTCCTATTAATAAAATAATGTATAGAGTATACTTAGCATCATCACAATATGAGTACTCAGAAAAAAATGTTTCCTATTACAATCATATACATGTACTGAAAAAATATTCAGTGCCTAATAGGTGCCTGTCATATTTAACTTGCATCATTTCTTTACAATTTTCCATAATTTTTTTATTCTTATGTGAAGAGAATTGTAGTTGGAAAAAAATGTGAATAAAGTCCACTTGCTTCTATATCCTGTATCTTTTTAAATTTGACCTAATTCTTTTCTTACTTTGTTCTTATTCTAGAGCATCCAGTCTTAGGGTATGCACTGATGATCTCTTACCCAACCCTATTTTCTGAAGTTGTTAGCCTACAATGAGCCCTGTTCCTAGCCAGCTTTCACCATTTTTTTTCCCTTACTAAAAACATCCATTTTCTTTAGGTCTTGACCTCTACTTCTTTGGTTATGTGCTTCTGGCAAGTTGATTCCATTTATTAATTGGAGTGTGCATTTTTAACTGGTATAAGCTAGTCAGTGCCTAGAAATGCACTGGTAATGTTAATCTTCTGGAGGTGACCTTATATCCTTCAATGGCCCAGTTGTACCAAAGAAAAGAGCAGTTGGGAGTGAGGAATGTTTATAAACCAGAAAGCATGGTTCCGCAGTTGTGGCTGGCAGCCATTTTATTTTAGGACTATGAGGAAAACCTGCTTTAAGATGAAAAAGATCCTGTTAATAGAAGAAGTCATAAGAAAATTGCTAGATAATTTATTTAAATCACTCATTTATCTAATCCCAATGTAACCTGTCCTTCAACTGTTATAATTAAAATAATTATATTTTCTTATTGCTTGACCAATTTGAGAAAGGTGTTTGCTACTTGAACAGAAGACTTTACAACTGCTACATAGTGCAGCATTCCCAGTATCTTCAGCCCCAGGGACACGACACCTGTTATCTCCTCAAAGATTGCTGAAAGACTGGGGATCTATTACATAGATCCCAACTGTCTAATAATTTGGGCATAGGATTGTAGACTCATAGGCTAAGGGATCTTAGTATTGTTCATTCCATCACTCATCTGATATTTGATACCTTTCTATATCATTCCCACCGACAGGATCTTTAAACTATACTTGTATGAGGGTTACATATCTTTTCAAGATGGTACATTTTATCTTTGAATTGCAAAGCTTGAAAAGTTTTTTTTTAATTGAAATTAAAAAAAAATTATTTTAAGTAAACTCTGTGCTCTATGTGGGGGGTTGACTCATGACCCTTATTAGACCAAGAGTCATATGCTCTACTGACTGAGCCAACCAAGCACCTCAAAAAGTTTTTTTTTTTAATTAAGCCAAGATAGATCACTATGCTAAGAAGATTTAACAAACTTTCACTGAATCTTCAGAACCACCATATGAAGGTTATTGCTATTGTTGCTGTAAAGAGTTGAGGAAACAGAGGCTTAGAAGAGTTAAGCAAGTTGTCCATTGTTATAAAGCTAATAAATATTCGAGCTCATACTTAAAGTTAGCTCTGTCAGATTTCTAAGCTGAGTGATGTTCTCTGTAATTATTCTCTGAGCGTTGTGTTAAAACACTTACTAATTCATTTAATTCAGTTAGCTTCTTTTCTTTCACAAAACTTTTATCATTCTATTCCTCTTTAATTCCCATTCTACAAGAGAATCTTTGTCTGTTGCCTTGCCAAACAGTGATGTACTGTGTCTATCACATTTTTTTTCCAATCACAACTCTAATAATTTGGCTAAATAGGTTAATCTGATATAATTTATAGTAAGATATTTGATTTATCTCTGAGGCTGACAGTTGAAGAAAAATCCAGGGACAGGACCTAGTGATTGATCTCAATCATCATAAAATTTAGAAAGGGTGTGTGTGCATGTGTGTGTGTGTGTGAGAGAGAGAGAGAGCAAGAGAGACTGTGAGTATGTGTATGAGTGAGTATATTTGAGTGTGTATATATGTGTGTTTGTTCAAGAAGTTTTGAGCTAGCAAGAATCACCCTTGACCTTATTTTTTTTCCAATTTCAGTACCTCAGATGTATATCCAGAAATTTCCAGGTTTTGCTGCCCTTATATTTTCTCCAAATGGAAATTAACAAACTAGTAAATCTTATGCTCCACTTAGAGGCCAGGAAAGATTTGGAATTATTTAATCTTTCCTATACCCTAAATTAGTTTAGAAGTGTCAGACTATTTCTACAAATTGGCTAAAGTTTCCACAGAGTAGTTTTGGAAGCAATGAGCATTTCAGCTTTTCCACAGCTTTTCAGGGTCCATTTTTAATTCTTAGACACCTTGGGTGAGCCTGCCCTGTGGAGTTGCAGTACTATTATCTCTTCTCAGTATCCTGAAAGAATTTTCCCATTCCCTAGAGTTCTACTGCAGCAACGACTTACCATGTCAGTTGTAAAATTCAGTTTCTCTGGCCTTTAGCTTGCCTTGTTTCCTCACATTTTTGTCAGGTCCTGCACCTTATTTCATAAAAGTTAATTCTTCTCATATCCCCAGCTTACCATGAATGAAAGTGGTAGATGATTAACTGCAATCCACAACAAATTAGAGCTAAAGCTTGGGTTTAGCTTTAGACACTGGAATACCAAAGAGAAAATAAGAAGCTCAGGTGGATTTGCTGACCTAACAAAGAGGGTCTAGGGACAGGCTACAACATTAGGATAGGCATAAGAACCTGGAGACTAAGGGGTTGCCCAATGTACATGGGATGCCAAACCAGAGATACTTTAGTATCAATTATGCCGCATCCTAACCAGTAGTAGGGTGGAAACTTCTGGAACACTCTGTCCTGGTCAGTCTTGGCTCTGTAAGTTTGTAGAAACAGCTGGACAAATCTGAAAAAGGCAGTCTCATATTGCCAAGTTTATTTACATTTTTATTATCCAAAGAAAAAGAGCCCTCATGATTAAAAAGACTGAAGAAAGATAGGATATATTTATATCTATATATCTTCTATTAATAGTGCAGTGTTATTCACAAAAAGGACACTTACCCTAGAAGTCTGAATATCTTCATAATTATCATGTTCATTAGGCTAAAGTTACATTTTATTTTTATTATTGAGAACATTCTAGATAATGTGCACACTAGATATTGTGAACACTATATAAACATTGTTTAATTGTCTACCAACTGTATGAAAAAGAACATGAATTTTGGAAAATTGAAAGAACTATCCAAAGTTAAATAGGTATTTAACTCAGTCTGTTTGAATACAAAGCCTGTGTTGGTAACCACTGCCTTTGTGGTAGTGGTAGAAATCACTCCCTGACATGCCCTATCCTCACTTTTCGTTTTTGTTTTCAAGATGACTGTCTGCTGTTTGGAGCTTCCAGATGCTATTTTTGGCTGGATTGATATATCTCATTTTGAATTCTTTTCTGTTTTTGGTTATGTTGCACCCATCTGGCCTCCTGTCACCTTGGACAGATTTCAGGATGATCTTCTAGACTTATGCCCAAGCTGAGTCGAATTTCTCTACCTTGTACCCTTTAGTTTGGACCCCTATTCTATGTAGGACCCAGCAGATCTGCCCTCTGGTTAACCTGGCCCATTTGCTGTTGCCTAAACATTCTGGCAGCTTGCATCCTAACCTGCTCCCACCCCCGGTGTCCTTGGATAATTGCTCTAAATTCTCATTATTATTTATTAAATAAGAGTAAGCTATCAGTGTTGTACATTAAAGTGACAAAGTTAAGTTGAATCTAAATCTAAAAATACTTTTCATCAACAACACCCGCATTGTTACTTACATGTTCCTAAGACAGAATGTGAGAAGGAAACTGATGCCAAGTAATTAAAGGAAATGCTTTTATCTATGATTTCCTTTCCTCAACATTTAATGTTTGAAGTTCATAAATACCAACTCCATGAAAAGGAATAATGAATGTTGTGTCTCTGGCTTACTGGTCCTGACAGGCCTTTATTCTTAAAGACTAGAAACCCCAAAACTAAACAACAAACTGCAATTAGCTTATGCATTGGCTTAATTCATGCAGTTTGCCCAGAAGCTAAAACAGAGCTTTTAGGACTCAGTCTTACACATGGAACATTTTTTTTTTTTTTTAAATCTGGATGTTTATTCTAGATGTAAAATAATATGAAGGGTTCAGAGTGTTTAGTAGTAGTTGTAGTACCACTTTACAAATGAAAAACTGAGACACCAACAAGATGAATAATTTATTTAGATCTCATAACTGAAAAGTAGATGTCCTGGAATATAAAGAGAGATGATCTGAACCCTGCATATATGTATAAACATTTATACAACACATTAATAAAATAACAATATCTTTGTGTTCATGACAGTTGTCATGGTGACAATTAAGTATCTACATTTCTTAGACAACTGTCATGAACACAAAGATACTGTTATTTCATTAACTATAAGCTGACTAATCGAATTAAGTAAAGAAAAAAATTCTAAAAAAAAAAGGAGTGTGGAGTAAACATTTAGAATTTTTATAATGGCTTTTTAAAAAATTAACATACAATGTATTATTTACCCCAGGGGTACAGATCTTTGAATCTTCAGGTTTACACATTTCACAGCACTCACGAAACCACATACCCTCCTCAGTGTCCATAACCTATCCACCCTATCCCCACCACCCACCCTTCAGCAAACCTCAGTTCTTTTCCCTGAGATTGAGTCTCTTATGTTTATCTCCCTCCCGATCCCATCTTGTTTCATTTTTCCTTCACTACTCCCCTCATACCCCACCCTGCCTCTCAAATTCCTCATATCAGAGTGATCATATTATAATTGTCTTTCTCTCATTGACTTATTTCATTCAGCATAATACCCCCTAGTTCTTTCCATGCTGTTGCAGATGGAAAAGATTTCATCTTTTTTGATGGCTGCATGGTATTCCATTGTGTATATATACCACAACTTCTTTATCCATTCATCTGTTGATGGACATCTAGGTTCTTTCCATAGTTTGGCTATTGTGGACATTGCTGCTATAAACATTCAAGAGCGCATGCCCCTTTGGATCACTACGTTTGTATCTTTAGGGTAAATACCCAGTAGTGCAATTGCTGGGTCATAGGGTAGCTCTATTTTCAACATTTTGAGGAACCTCCATGCTGTTTTCCAGAGTGGTTGCACCTGCTTGCATTCCCACCAACAGTGTGGGAGGGTTCTCCTTTCTCCACATCCTTACCAGCATCTGTCATTTCCTGACTTGTTAATTTTAGCCATTCTGACTGGTATGAGGTGATATCTCATTGTGGTCTTGATTTGTATTTCCCTGATGCCGAGTGATGTGGAGCACTTTTTCATGTGTCTGTTGGCCATCTGGATGTCTTCTTTGCAGAAATGTCTGTTCATGTCCTCTGCCCATTTCTTGATTAGATTATTAGTTCTTTGGGTATTGAGTTTGAGAAGTTCTTTTTAGATTTTGGATACTAGCCCTTTATCTGATATGTCGTTTGCAAATATCTTCTCCCATTCTGTCAGTTTTCTTTTGGTTTTGTTGGCTGCTTCCTTTGCTTTGGAAAAGCTTTTGATCTTGATGAAGTCCCAATAGTTCATTTTTGCCCTTGCTTCCCTTGCCTTTGGCAATGTTCCTAGGAAGGCAGCTGAGGCTGAGGTTAAAGAGGTTGCTGCCTATTGTTCTCCTCAAGGATTTTGATGGATTCCTTTCTCACATTGAGGTCCTTCATCCATTTTGAGTCTATTTTTGTGTGTGGTGTAAGGAAGTGGCCCAATTTCATTTCTCTGGATGTCGCTGTCCCAATTTTCCCAGCACTATTTGTTGAAGATGCTGTCTTTTTCCCACTGGGCATTCTTTCCTGCTTTGTTGAAGATTAGTTGACCATAGAGTTGAGGGTCTATTTCTGGGCTCTCTATTTTATTCCATTGATCTATGTGTCTGTTTCTGTGCCAGTACCATACAGTCTTGATGATGACAGCTTTGTAATAGAGCTTGAAGTCCAGAATTGTGATGCCACCAATTTTGGCTTTCATTTTCGATATTCCTTTTGCTATTTGAGGTCTTTTCTGGTTCCATATAAATTTTAGGATTATTTGTTTCATTTCTTTGAAAAAAATGGATGGGATTTTGATAGGGATTGCATTAAATTTGTAGATTGCTTTAGGTAGCATAGACATTTTCACAATATTTGTTCTTCCAATCCATGAGCATGGAATGGTTTTCCATTTCTTTGTGTCTTCCTCAATTTATTTCATGAGTACTTTATAGTTTTTGGAGTGCAGATTCTTTGCCTCTTTGGTTAGGTTTATTCTTAGGTATCTTACGGTTCTGGGTGCAATTGTAAATTGGGTAAACTCCTTAATTTCTCTTTCTTCTGTTTTGCTGTTGCTGTATAGAAATGGAGGTGATTTCTGTGCATTGATTTTATATTCTGACACTTTACTGAATTCCTATAAGAGTACTGGCAGTTTTAGGGGTGCCTGGGAGGCTCAATGGGTTAAGATCTCTGCCTTCGGCTCAGGTCATGATCCCAGGATCCTGGGATCGAGCTTCACATTGGGCTCTCTGCTTAGCAGGGAGCCTGCTCCCCACCCCCCCCGCCTGCCTCTCTGCCTACTTGTGGTCTCTGTCTGTCAAATAAATAAATAAAATCTTAAAAAAAATTATAGAAAAAAAGAGTACAGGCCGTTTTGGAGTGGAGTCTTTTAAAGTATCCTATCATCTGCAAAGAGTGAGAGTTTGACTTTTTCTTTGCTGATTCAGATGCCTTTTATTTCTTTTTGTTGTCTGATTGCTGAGACTAGGACTCCTAGTACTATGTTGAATAGCAGTGGTGACAGTGGACATCCTTGCCATGTTCCTGACCTTAGGGGGAAAGCTCTCAGTTTTTCCCCATTGAGAATGATATTCGCTGTGGGTTTTTCATAGATGGCTTTGATGATATTGAGATTGTACCCTCTATCCCTACACTTTGAAGAGTTTTGATCAAGAAAGGATGCTGTATTTTGTCAAATGCATTTTTAGCATCTATTGAGAGTATCATATGGTTCTTGTTCTTTCTTTTATTAATGTATTATATCACATTGATTGAGTTGCAGATGTTGAATCATAGTTGCAGCCTGGGAATAAATTCCACTTGGTCATGGTGAATAATTCTTTAATGTACTGTTGGATTCTATTGGCTAGAATTTTGGTGAGAATTTTTGCATCTTTGTTCATCAAGGATATTGGTCTGTAATTCTCCTTTTTGGTGGGGTCTTTGTCTGGTTTTGGGATCAAGATAATGCTGGCCTAATAAAAATGAGTTCGGAAGTTTTCCTTCCATTTCTATTTTTTGGAACATTTTCAGGAGAATAGGTATTAATTCTTCTTTAAATGTTTGGTAGAATTCCCCTGGGAAGCCATCTGGTCCTGGGCTCTTGTTTGTTGGGAGATTTTTGGCGACTGTTTCAATTTCCTTACCAATTATGGGTGTGTTCAGGTTTTCTATTTCTTCCTGGTTCAGTTTTGGTAGTTTATATATCTAGTAATGCATCCATTTCTTCCAGATTGTCATATTTGCTTGTGTATCATTGCTCATAATATGTTCTTATAATTGTTTATATTTCTTTGGTGTTGGTTGTGATCACTCCTCTTTCATTCATGATTTCTATTTTTTGGAACAGTTTCAGGAGAATAGGTATTAATCTTCTTTATATGTTTGGTAGAATTCCACTGGGAAACTGTCTGGCCCTGAGCTCTTGTTAGCTGGGATATTTTAGATGATTGTTTCAATCTCCTTACCGATTATGGGTCTGTTCAGGTTTTCTATTTCTTTCTGGTTTAGATATGGTAGTTTATATGTCTCTAGGAATATATCCTTTCCTTCCAGATTGTCAAATTTCCTGGTATATAGTTACTCATATTATGTTCTTATAATTTTTTGTATTTCTTTGGTGTTGGTTGTGATCTCTCCTCTTCCATTCATGATTTTATTTATTTGGGTCCTTTCTTTTTCTTTTTGGTAAGTCTAGCCAGGGGTTTATCAATCTTATTAATTCTTTCCAAGAACCAGCTCCTAGTTTTGTTGATTTGTTCTACTGTTCTTTTGGTTTCTATTTCATTGATTTCTGCTTGATCCTTAGGATTTCTCTTCTCCTGCTGGATTTAGGCTTTCTTTGCTGTTCTTTCTGAAGCTCCTTTAAGTGTAGGGTTAGGTTATGTACTCGAGACTTTTCTTGTTTCCTGAGAAAGGCTTGTATCACTATCTACTTTTCTCTCAGGACTGCCTTTATTGTGTCCCAAGATTTTGAACAGTTGTGTTTTCATTTTCATTTTCATTTGTTTCCATGAATTTTTTAAAATTCTTTTAAAATTTCCTGGTTGGCCTATTCATTCTTTTGCAGAATGCTTTTTAGCCTCCATGTATTGGAATTCTTTCTAGTTTTCCTCTAGTGATTTGAGTTTAAGTTTCAGAGCATTGTGGTCTGAAAATATGCAGGGAATGATCCCAATATTTTGGTGCTGGTTGAGACTTGAATTGTGACCCCAAATGTGTTCTATTATGGGGAATGTTCCATGTGCCCTAGGGAAGAACATGTATTCTGTTGCTTTAGGATGGAATGTTCTGAATATATCTGTGATGTTCATCTGGTCCAGTGTGTCTTTTAAAGCCTTTATTTCCTTGTTGATCTTTTGCTTAGATGATCTGTCCATTTCAATGAGGAGGGTGTTAACGTCCCCAGCTGTTATTGTATTACTGTCAATGTGTTTCTTTGATTTTGTTATTAATGGTTTATATAATTGACTGTTCCTATGTTAGGGGCATAGATATTTAAAAAGTTAACTCTTCTTGTTGGACAGACACTTTAAGTATGATATGGTGTTCCTCCTCATCTCTTATCATCTTTTACTTAAAATCTAATTTATCTGATATAAGGATTGCCACTCCAGCTTTCTTTTGATGTCCATTAGCATGGTAAGTTGTTTTCCATGCCCTCACTTTAAATCTGGAGGTGTCTTTGTGTCTAAAATAAGTTTCTTGTAGATAGCATATCAATGGGTCTTATTTCTTTATGCATTCTGATTGCTTGTGTTTTTTAATTTGAGCATTTAGCTCATTTACATTCAGGGTAACTATTGAAAGATATGAATTTAGTGACATTGTATTGCCTGTAAGGTGACTATTAGTGTATATTGTCTCTGTTCCTTTCTGGTTTGTTACTTTTAGACTCTCTCTTTGCTTAGAATATTCCTTTCTGTATTTTCTGTAGGGCTGGTTTGGTGTTTGCAAATTCTTTTAATTTTTGTTTGTCCTGGAAGATTTTAATCTCTCCTTCTATTTTCAGTGATGGTTTAGCTAGATATAGTATTCTTGGCTACATATTTTTCTTAGTTAGTGCTTTGAATATACCATGCCAGTGTTTTCTGGCCTGTCAAGTCTCTGGATAGGTCTGCTGCCAATCTAATATTTCTACCATATTATGTTACAGACCTCTTGTCCTGACCTGCTTTCAGGATGTTCTCTCTGTCACTAAGACTTGTAAGTGTTACTGTTAGATGACCGGGTGTTCACCTATTTTTATTGATTTTGAGGGGGGTTTTCTCTCCTTCCTGGATTTTGGTGCTTGTTTCTTTTGCCATATTAGGGAAATTCTCCGCTATGTTTTGCTCCAATATATCTTCTGCACCTCTTTCTCTTTCTTCTTCTTCCGTGATCCCAATTATTCTTTTTTTTTTTTTTTACACTTTATTTTATTTTATTTTTTTTTAATTTTTTATTTTTTATAAACATATATTTTTATCCCCGGGGATCCCAATTATTCTAATATTGTTTTATCTTATGGTGTGACATATCTCTTGAATCTCCCCTTATGATCTGGTAGCTTGTCTCTCTTTTGCTCAGCCTCTTTATTCTCTGTCTTAGATCTTATATATCACTAATTCTCTCTTCTGTCTCATTTATCCTAGTAGTAAGAGCCTCCATTTTTTATTGCACTTCATTAATAGCTTTTTTTATTTCAACTTGGTTAGATTTTAGTTCTTTTATTTCTCCAGAAAGGGATTTTATTTCTCCAGTAAGGGATTCTCTAGTATATTCCATGCTTTTTCAAGTCCACCTAGCACCTTGATAATCATCATTCTGAACTCTAGTTCTGACATATTACTAATGTCCATATTATGTCCACAGGCAGTGGTACTGCTTCTTGTTATTTTTGTGTGTGTGTGTTGTTTTTCTGCCTTATTTTTTTTATCCAGATAAGAATAGATGAATGAGAGAAGAAAATGTTAAAAGATGGGCAAAGACCCCAGAAAAATATACCCTAACCAAATCAGAGCAGCCTAATGCTCTGGTTTCTCTTCAGATCGTATAAATCTTTTGCCTTTTACCAAATCAGAGCAACCTGAATCTAAGGGGAGAAGAAGAGGTAAAATAATAATAATAAAAAAAAGTAAAAAACATATATGTATGTATTAGACTGTAGAATAGACAGAGCCACCCACTTGATTTTGGGTGTATTCTGGTCTTAGAAGAAACTACCTCCCAAAATTTTAAAGAAAGAAAACATATATATATATAAAATAAAAAATAAGGGTAAACACTATGAAGGGATGGAATATGACTGTAAAGATGAAAATTAAAAAAAGATTCTAAAAAAGGAATTGGTAAGATAAGAAGTTGGGTGGAAAAGAAAAAAAAAAGAAGAGAGATTTTGATCAGGCTGGAGACTAGAACAAAGCCATGAACCAGATTTAGGATGTATATTGATTTATTAGAAGAAGTTGTATCTCAAGATTTTAAGGAAAAAAGCCCCTATATGTATACAAAAAATAAGGTTAAATACAATGGAGGGATAAAATATGACTATAACAATGAAAATTTAAAAAAAAATTTAAAATGTTTTGATAAAATAGTTTAAAAATGTTAAAATTGGAAGAAAAATTTAAAAAATAGAATAAGAAAAAAATAAAATTACAAAAGTTAACTTTGAAAGACTAAAGGATCATGGGAAGAAATCCATGAATCCTATGTGTTGCTTTCCCCTAACTCTGGAGTTTCGCAGTTCTCATTGATCGGTGAACTCGGTCTTGGGTCGATGTTCTTGATGAAATTCTTGGGGAGGGGCCTGTAGCAGTGATTCTCAAATGTCCTTGCCTGAGGCGGAATTGCCTCACCATTGCCAGGTGCCAGGCTGAGTAATCTGCTGGGGTTAGCTCTCAGTAGCTTTTTTCCCCCTGAATGCCTTCTGTACAGCTTTAGAGGATGAGAATGAAGAAGCCCACCTCCAAATCTCTGGCCCATCAGAGCCCAGCGTTTATGACCCCACTCCTCAGGGCACCCTCAGAGAAAAGCAGTCAATCCCTCTTGTCTCCCTGGTCTCTGGCTGCACTCCTTGCTCACCCAGCTTGTGACCAAGCATTTCTATCTCTAGTACATGGCCCTGTTTGGAGTCTCTAAACCAGCAGTTTCCTGAAGCCTACTCCTGCACTGTTCCTCCCAAAGGATGAAGAAGGGGGTCTTTCTGGATCTGATACTTGTAGGATCCCTGGTTGAAGACTAGTAGTCGACTGTGCCTTAGATCTTGGTTTATGGTAACACTGAGCTGAAAGCTCACTGGTAGGCTCCATCACTACAGCTGGCTTTCCCACTCTGATACCTGGAGGCTCTGTCACACTCAGACACCCCAGTCTTTCTGTGACCCCATGGGTCCTGACACCACACTGTCCCCATGAGGGCTCCACTCCCCACTTAGCCTCTGGAGCAACATTCCTCAGTGAAGCAGACTTCTAAAAGTTCTCTTCTGCACTCTCTCAGTTGTTGGGAGCTGGCCCCTCCTTCTGTGGTCTCTCTTCCCGTTGCTTTAGATTCACTTCTCCACACGTCCTACCTTCCAGAAAGTGGTCGATTTTCTGTTCCTAAAATTGCTGCTCCTCTTCTCTTCTATCTCCTGTTGAGTTTGTAGGTTTTCAGAATGGTTTGATAACTATCTAGCTGAATTCCTGGGACCTGATGATATTTCAGTCTCCTAGTCCTCTGCCATCTTGTTTTGACATTTAGAATTTTTAAAGGAGTTTTTGTCACAAGCATATGATCATTTTTCTTCTAATCTTTCATTTTTTTATTCTATTTTCCAAAAACACTAATTTCTCCTTGAAAAAGAAAAAGAAAACAAAAACAAATAAAAAGCATAACCAAACAGAATCTGGGCATACACTAAGAAGCTCTGGTGGAGGGCTGTGACATCTATTGCTTGAACTACAGCAGCGCCTCCTAAGGACTCCTCCTCTTCCCAACTTTCCCTGCTTGATCCAAGTCCTATTGGACCTGAGGACTTTTTCAAATGCAAATAGTTCTGTTATAATCATGGATCCTTTTTGGTCCACTTAATAACCTCTTAACCTCCCCTTAAGTTCTTAAGGAGGAACAAAAAAATCCTTGAGCACATAATAAATGTTTATTAAATATGTGTTGAATACTTGTGGCCTGGATTCACCCATGTACTTTTTTTGTCCTATTTCTCTCTCTCATCTCATTCTCACTCTTTGTCTCTCTCTCTCTCTCTCTTTTTTTTTTTGTTGACTCTTTTCACTGCCCTGGCATTGTCCTCCATTACCTAATTATTTTACTGTATCAAACATGTATGGCTTCTGGAGGCTTCCCAGAAAGCTCCCTAAAATGTCAGAACTTGTATTTGCCAATCACCTGCAAAATCCCTCCCCCCACCACCCTGCCTTATCTGGTAGTTAGGAGTGACAGAGATCTGGGTGCTGTAAGAAAATTTTGCTCTATCATAGAGAAGCAGTCCTTAATATCATACTGTTGTGTCATTTGGGTGTTAGAAGCAATTAGAAATTCCTTAACACTTTTTGAATTTGTCTTTCTGAGAACTTTCCCACAGACCAAATATATTTCAGTAAACACATGTAACTAAAACTTATTTCCTCTTTCCATTGATTAGTTTATCTTTCACAGCATGTTAAAAAAAAAAAATACTGTGGTCATAGTGGGAAACTGCAAAGATAATCAGTTTCCCCTCAAAAATTCTGTGCAAGAAAATAACAAACTAATGTGTATTGTGCGCTTGCTTTATGTCAGGCACTGTATGCTGACTGATTTATATATACATTGTCTCATTTAATAAACACAGTAAAGGCGGACCAGGTGGGTAGCTGTTGGATTTCCACTTCACAGATGAAGAGTACCTATTGAGATTCAGAATATCCCACTTTTTGATTCATTTTAAGACTGAATTTTGGCCATATGCTTGTTTTGTTGTTTAATCTGCATTAAAGAAAATCATGGGGCCACCTGGGTGGCTCAGTGGGTTAAAGCCTCTGCCTTCGGCTCAGGTCATGATTCCGGGGTCCTGGAATCAAGCCCCGCATTGGGCTTTCTGCTTGGCAGGGAGCCTGCTTCCTCCTCTCTCTCTCTGCCTGCCTCTCTGCCTACTTGTGATCTCTGTCTGTCAAATAAATAAATAAAATCATTTGAGGTACCTGGGTTGCTCAGTGGGTTAAAGCCTCTGCCTTCGGCTTGGGTCATGGTCTGAGGGTCCTGGGATCGAGCCCAGCATCAGGCTCTCTGCTCAGCGGGGAGCCTGCTTCCCCTTATCTCTTTGCCTGCCTCTCTGCCTAGTTCTGATCTCTGTCTGTCAAATAAATAAATAAAATCTTAAAAAAAAAAAAAAAGAAAGAAAATCATGTAACTGCAAAAAAAAAAAAGTTGTAACTACAATGGGATTCCAACTTAAGAATAGACTAGCTTGATTGGAATTGCTGATGATAGGTTAAGGGGGCAGGAAGATTTGTGTCATGATTTATTTGCTCACTAAATTAGCCATTCAGGTCTTTATATAAATGTCTGCTTCAGTATGCTACATCTTTCATGTTAAGGTGTTAAGACAAGAAAAATAATACCATATATAAGGATAGGAAAAAGTTAATTTCACTGTGGCTCTCTTTGTAGTGCAAGTTCCTTGATTTAAGATCTGAGGCACTTCAAAAGCATTGCGAACTTGGAGAAGTAATACATCAGCTAAAATCTAGAGGCTTAAGGCTTGCACTCCTTCACCCCATCAGACTTTGTGTGATATGTAACAGAAAATGTCTTTTCATTAGTGCAGTTGATAAAGTTAAAACTTTTCTTGATTAATATTCTCTTGCGGAAATCAGTTACAGCCATGGATTTACACTGCAGATTTGCCATAGCAGTTCTAATTTCTTTTGTGCTAAGATTCAGCTGATACAGATTTTATTTAATAAGGATAATTGTTGTTGAAGGGCTGAGGTGGTTAATATTCCTGCAGTATCTCTGCTTGCAGATCTAAAAAAAGTTAGAATATTTGATACTCGACAATGACCTTCAGTGATATTATGGGGATTTTTACAAGTCTCATTCAGGGAAATGATGCTGGGAATAGGCTGTTTCATTGTTTAAGGCAATGCAATGTGTAGCAAAGGTAAATGCCAGGTAACTGTATGAGATTCTGAGAATTACATGACAGTTTCTGATATTTTACTTCGGTTTTCAGATGGTACTTTGTAATAATATATCACTGGATATATTTAATTTAATGCATAAATCACATTTATTTACTTTAACATTGAAGAATAAAGTATTTTCTGGAAGTAACTTTCTTTTTTAAAATTTTTTCAATTTATTTATTTTCAGAAAAACAGTATTCATTATTTTTTCACCACACCCAGTGCTCCATGCAATCCGTGCCCTCTATAATACCTACCACCTGGTACCCCAACCTCCCACACCCCCCCCACCCACTTCAAACCCCTCAGATTGTTTTTCAGGGTCCATAGTCTCTCATGGAAGTAACTTTCTTATCCCTGTAAGGTAAATTAACCTTATCAAGGTATCATATGCTGTAGTGGGACAGCTAATTCACGGGTACTTCACAGAATTGGATTCATTTCCCATGATTGATCACTTGCTTTTCCCTTCATTGTCCTGTCCCATAGAGAGAACTTTCTCTCTTTCTCTAATTGTGATCATTTCTTTTCACAGTTTCTTCTAAAAAAAGTATTTTTTTCCAAAGATATATTTATAAAAGGAAGAATGATTTGTTCTTCAAAGGAAAATTTTATTTTAAAATTAATTATTCATAACATTTTTAGATAATACCTAAATCTTGTGATCAGTTATTTTAAATTGTTAGGTCTATACCAATCAAGGCAGAAAGATGGGTGCATTAGGCAGGAAGGCATGACTCTTCTCTGGCAAATTCTATCCAAATTAGATTGGTCTTATTTTATGGAATCAAATATTCGCAACATAATTGTGTACCTTGTATTTTCCAGTAAGGTTCAAAGATACTCTTTTGGGAGGGAGAAAGTTAAATATTCACCTTTCAGTTTTTCCTTTTAGTTGGGGATCAAGATTCATTAAAGAAAGCTATTCTTCTTTGGCACTCAGTATTTGAGAAGTTCTTGTGGAAGTGTTTTCTATGTTAATTTGAAGGCTTACATCATTCCCATGTTTGTACAGGCTGCCTTCTTTCCATAAGGCCACCCAGGTTGTAAGGTCATATTCTCTTTTCACACTGAACTTTTAAAAAAGTATTTTTCCTCCAAAGCAGATTATTTATATTAAATACCTACAATAATTGTACAATACAAGAAGCTTCCAAGTGCTGGTTATCAATACATTTTTGAGTCAAATCTTTTTGAGCCTCTGGAAAAAGTGATGAAATCAATGGACTCTCATGTTCATGTATGTAGGCACTTTACATTTTCAGACTACGATTTTAGAAAGCCCATAAATCCTCTGGAGGCTATCTTTGGACCCCAAATAAGAACTTTCAGTTCAGGAGTTTGTTTAGTCTGGAGTATCCTGGAAACTCCATTTTGGAATATCATTCTAGAGAGAATGAGGGTGAATTAAAAGAGTGTTATTTGTCATTCGATGCCATGTCAAATGACAAGAGCATTTACTGACCACCTACTGTGTGCCATGCACACCTGCTTCATGTACATTATCTTTTTAAAATTCTTTCAAGTCCTGTAGGTTGCCAGTAGTACTCACATTTAAAAGTTATGAAAACAAAGTTTCAAAGACAGTAAGAAGCTTGTGTACAGTCATGCAGTTATCTTCAGTTACAAGAAAGAGAACACCTAGCAAAAGTGTGCAGAGTAATGGTAATGCTTTTTATAGTATGTAAGACTGCTTAGAACTGGTTTTTTGTTTGTTTGTTTGTTTGTTTTTCTAATGGTGACAGCCTATGCATAGGTAAATGCTGGTTTTCAGCAGGAGCTGTATAGCCCTGAGGCTCTGGATCAGCAGGCCAGCTAAGCTTTGACTTCCCTCTTATTCTCCAAAGATGGCTGCCTTATCTCTAAGCAAGACAGCTTTCCAAGCCAGGAAAAAAAAAAAATCTCCTTAAGGAAAACAATCATTTCTAGAAATTTTTCATTATATTTTTGCTTTTTCTGATTATAGTTGGGTTACCTGTCCATTCCCAAACTAGGAGAAAGATTTAAAAATTTAATATTTCTATTATTTATCTTCAGTGGTTCTAAACCAGGGCAATTTTGTCCCTCAGGGAATATTTGGCAGTAACTGGGGACATTTTTATTTGTCGCAGCTTTGGAGGTGGAGATGCTTTTGGCAAGTACCAATTAAGAATTCTTGATATCATGTGTTGTAGCATTGTATTTTCTTTTCCAGTGTCTCACTCGAGTAATCAGTTTTTTTTCTAACAGCTTCCGTTTTTATTTAGTGCTGAATATCTGATTGAAAATTTATTTGACATCTCATTAGAAACATAAAGCCTCGATTAAGACTTGGAGTTGCTGCCTAAGCAAAATTTTTCTACCTAAAGCATAGTGAAAAAATTTTGTTATCAAAGTGATACATGAAGTTCACTATATTTTTGCTAAATTTAATTAATTTGTATTAAGTTAGAGAAGATAGGCAGAATATATATTTTTTAACATGTAGAACCCTCCCCACGCTCAAATCAGAATACAGGTTTTACATGCTTAAGTGTATTATTTTTAAAACTTCTGTTTGATGTGTTCAGGGAGAAGTAGTTTCCATGGGACAGTTGTAGCCATCCTGACTAAAATGAAGATAGAAAAATGAAGGATCCAGAAAATAGAATTTTTAGGGCAGTGCAACTACTCTGCATTTTACTATAATGGTAGATACATGTTATTATAAATCTGCTCATACCCATAGAACGTACAACTTCAAGAGTGAATTAAGATGCTAAGAACTGTGAGTGATTAAAAATGTGTCAATGTGGGTTCATCAGTTTTATGAATGTGCCACTCTGGTGAGGAATGTTGACAGTGGGGAAGCATATACATGTGTGAGTGCAGAGGGCATTATTATCTCCGTATCTTCTGCTACTCAACTTCACCATGAACCTGAAAGTGCTCTAAAAATCAAAATGCATTAAAAATTAAGGATCAATTGGGGCACCTGGGTGGCTCAGTGGGTTAAAGACTCTGCCTCTGCCTCAGGTCAAGATTCCAGGGTCCTGGAATCGAGTCCCACATCAGGCTTTCTGCTCAGCAGGGAGCCTGCTTCCTCCTCTGTCTCTCTCTCTCTGCCTGCCTCTCTGCCTACTTGTGATCTCTGTCAAATAAATAAATAAAATCTTTAAAAAAGAATTAAGGATCAATAATAGCTCATCCAATAAAATATTGGAAATGAAGGCGGGTGTGTGTGGATATACTGCTTGTTATTTAATCATGAGTTTCAGAAAAGATGACCTTTTGTCTTAAGGTGTAACTGAGAATCAGCTATACATAATGAAGACTGGTACAGATGCAGAGGGCCTGTGACCTACTGTTCTCATTATATCATTAGAAAGAAACATCACTGGTCTTAAAAAATGTGTTTTTTGTTCATTGTTTTTAATTTAAATTGTACGTTACTGAAATATTTATGACTGACTTGGATTTTTTCAGTGACTCTAAAATATTTTCATTAATTACATTAAATATCATACTTCCCATTCTTGGTTTTCTATTGTTTAGCCACTTTAGTTAATTCACAGTGCTTTTGGCCATAGGAAATGGAGCTGTTCATAGGAAAAAGTTTGAATGTGTGAGTTCCGAGGTTGTGGGTATTATGTGCCTGATGGACTAATACATGAATGGATGACTTAGTTGATCATATTGATGGTAAGTCATTTGTATGGCATTTCATTAAGGGATTTAAAAAGATAGTGTATTTCCTTTTTGAGCAATCATAAAAATGGAGCTAAGGAATGATAAGAAAAAAAAATCCAAAACTAAAATGTAAATGCTAGGAGACAAACCCAAATCTTCTAACAGTATCAGCCTTGCATGCAAAACTCTTGCTTTCTCTTATAAGTCATGTAAATCATGTAAAGCTTCCTGCTTTTTTCTTTAAGTCAGTGTTGAAGTAGTGGGATGTTTTCTGAGCACCTTTCTATAGCTGGTGCATTTGTTAAGATTCATTTAGTGCTTACAATAATTCTAAGGGATAGGTATAGTTGTTCATCCCATAATACAGATGAGCTAACAGAAGCAGGAAATGGAACTTGCTCAAGTTTATTTAGCTGGCAATTAACTGGTAGAGTTGGCATTTGAAACAGAACAAGATTTGGAGTTAGACATTTTTTTAACCAGTATGTTACGAAAGCAAGATGTTTCACAGGTTATCTTTGACTTTTTCCTCTTTCTCATCCCCCTGCAGTTGTTCAGTCAACAAATGATATTAATTTGACCTCTGAAAAGTTTCACATCTCCCTCCTTTAATCCCTCATTCTTTACTCCATTCTCAGTTTTCATGTTTCTCAACCAGAACTATTTTTTTTATTACTAGAGTTTCAATGTGTCTTCTTCCTTATATCATCTGTTTTCTCAAAATCTACCTGTTACCTGCTATGGATTCTAAAGTGTAGTTTGAATCTTGTCATGATTACCCACACGCTCAACATCTCCTCTCCAACCCTAAAAATCCTAACCCAGACTTGCCCTGTCCCGGAAGATCTGCCCCAAATAAACTTCCCTGCCTCGTACTCCACCATATTTTACAGATTTCTGAAATGTGTTACTCCTATTTCTTGAAGTTGCGCTTTCTTTTCTGACTTTGCTTCCACTTGTTATTTACCACATATATCCATGTCTTCTCAAATTGTATACAGTTCTTGAAATACAAAAGGAACTCAATGAATATTTTCTTGACAAAGAAGTAAAAATTGTGTGGAAATGCCCCCTGCTTCATGAAGTGTCTCCTGAGACTGTCTCTATGAAATTACAGGTATATTTTCTCCCTTTTGTGAATTCCTGTGGAACTAATGGTCCTCACCATTTTCAAAATGTTGGGTTTTTTTTTTTCTTTTTTTCAGAAGATAAGACAGGCAAGAGATTTGCTAGTAATTGCTAGAGTATCCTCAAATTACACTTTATTATTTTAAGTAGCTGTGGTATAAAGATAAAAATACTGCAATTGCAGTAGATATCCGAAATATGACTTCTGGTTCTGTCACTAATTTTTGAGTTTCTCTGACTTTATCTTTTTACAGACAATAAAATATATCCAATAATATTTTTTATCACAAGGCTATTGTGAAGGCTAAAGAGATGATTAAATAAACATTTTACAAGTTATAAAGTGGTATATACTCTCAAAGGAACACTGGTATTCTCAAATACAAAATTTTATTAACATTTTTGAAAGCCAAATCTAGGCCAGGTATTTCACATGTTTGATATTACCTTATCCATCCAATAGTTTTATATTACTATTCTTATTTTACAAATATGTACTGTAAAATTAAGGGACTAACTCAAAATCAAAAGAATCACAAGGCTAAGAAGTTAAAGAACTCTCATTGTATCAATCTCCTTATTTTAAATCTTGCATTCTTTCCACGACCTATAGTGGTACCTTCATTTGGCAGACATTCACAGTAGTGGAGTATAGAGGTTCAGAGCATGCTGTCTCAAGCTTAGCAGTGCCTGGGGTCAAAGCCAAGATTTACCATGTATGAGCTGAGTCATGTTTTTAACCTATCTCAGCATCTGGGGCACCTGGGTGGCTCAGTGGGTTAAGCCTCTGCCTTCAGTTCAGGTCATGATCTCAGGGTCCTGGTATCGAGCCCCACATCGGGCTCTCTGCTCAGCAGGGAGCCTGCTTCCCTCTCTCTCTCTCTCTGCCTGCCTCTCTGCCTACTTGTGATCTCTCTCTGTCAAATAAATAAATAAAATCTTAATCTATCTCAGCATCATTTTTCTCATTTGTGAAATGCGTATAATAGTAGTAATTTCCCCATAAGGTAGTTGCAAATATTTAATGAGTTCATATATGTATCTTAGGTCTCATACCCTAGAAGCAGAGCTTGAGGCAGAGCTTATTGTACAAATGATTTATTGAGAGGGGGATCTCAAAGAAAGGAAAGAGAAGGAAGGAGAAATGCATAGGGGTAGAATGTTGGGGAGGAAGCTAAGCAAGGAGGTGCTTTCTGCAGTAGTCTGATCCCACTGGGAGTGGAGTACTACAAACTATACCATGGGTCTGGTTCTACCTTAGGTTTCTACCTTAGGAGAGAGTTGTCCTTTTATAAATCCCTGTGTTAGTCAGTCATTGGCTGCAGCTTGCTCCAGAGAGGTGGAGGTACGTAAACTCCCAGACTCCTTTCTGTAGAGGGTAATGTTTAGAAGAGTAGGTCAGCTTTGAGCAGTTTGCAGCCCATGCATATAGAAGCTAGGTGTTGGGTACACAGAGCCACTAAAGCTGTTCTGGGCAACACACCAACAGAATTTGCTGCAGTAGACAAAGTGCTTACAACTGTATCTGGCTCATTGTATTCTGCCAATAAAAGTTAGCTTTCATTACATTATTTTGCTTGCAAGTCTTCTCACATTGCTTCATATGTTTAGGTTTGGCTTTGTAACCAGAATGTAAGTTCCTTAAGGTCAGGGACCAATTCTAATTCTACCTATTGTGCCACTCACCTACAACTATAAATCGATGCATTGTGATGGCCACCTAGCAGTTCTGATTTATGTCTGGTGCTGAGAGCTGGACTTCTAGCTATTTTTCTTTCTTTCTTTCTTTCTTTCTTTCTTTCTTTCTTTCTTTCTTTCTTTTTTTTCTTTTCTTTCTTTCTTTCTTTCTTTCTTTCTTTCTTTCTTTCTTTCTTTCTTTCTTTCTTTCTTTCTTTTTCTCTACCCACATGCCTGCTTTTTATTACAAAATATAATAATAAATTAGAATTGCCTCTATTTTGGGGGGAAATCTCCCCTTACAGAGGTATGTGTGAAAGGATATAATTGTATTTTTATCTGTACGAGACACATTTTCTGCTAACTTTGTGCTCAATACAATTCCCCCAAATTTGTTATTTTATTTGTGAACTGAGTTTGTCAATATTTAAAGTGAAAGTTATTAGACAACACAGACATACTCTTACTTTTGCCAATGCTGACTTGTTCTGGAATAATTACTTTTTAATATCTAAAGCAATTGAATTGATCAGAATATTGATCCTATTCTCATTTTTGATCATTGTGCCATTGATTTAACATTATCACTGGCTTACCAAGCAGGGTAGAATACAAGGTGTCTTGTGCATTCATCTTTGTTAAAAGATAAATGCATGAGACAGGCTTTAAAAGCTTTTTAAAGTGCAAGATGCTGGAACTGCATTTTCAATCTGCATTCTCTCCTGCTGTTTTATGGAATTTATTGAAAATGTGCCTCTTAGAGGTCAGATCATTTCTTTCTTCAAGTGTAAAAAAAAGATATAAGTAATATATTAAAAGGCTTCTAGGATAATATCAAGAAATTAGAACAACCTCATTCTATATTCAGATACCTCTTCTCTTGAATATTATGACTCATCAAAAATAAGAATCACAATTCATCTGTTTCTAGCTAACTTCAGACTTTTGCATTTTTAGGTTTTATTAGAACGGAGCATATAGGATACCTTTTTTCTTCTCTCTCTCTTTCTCTCTCATATTTTCCCTACTGCCAGTCTCCTCCCATTAGGTAATTTAGAAGGCTGCAAATCAAATTAAAAATCTTGAGAAACTTGGTCTTATCTAATTTGAAATCTATTAATGGATTAAAATTGTTCTCAATTCTTCAGTTCCCAAACACTTTTATCATATTATTCTTTATTAGTAAAACATTCTCTGTACAGACTATTCAAAATATATTATTTGTATTGTGCTTTTTTAAAGTGTAACATCCAAATAATTGGTGTCTAGAAAAAAATACAACTAGGGGCATTGGAAAAAAATGACAGTGGTCTTTTAAAATAAGAAAGTAGGCTAAATTATTTATTATACTAGTTTTCTAATCTATAGATATGCTACAATAGATCTTTTCTTTTTATGAGTAAGGATATATATCTCCTTCTCTACATACATACACACACAAACACACATATGTATTAATTTATTCAGGGCTGATTGCTGCCCCTTATTTGTGCTTCTAATCTGGAGAAAAGTTCATAATCATTTCTGGTCACAGTTTGATGAAAATATTTCCTCCTTTTTTTGATTGCCTATCTTATAGTTTGAAGTGCTTCAGCAAGTCTTCCCTAAACACGAACAGTTTGCTTTCATCTATTCAGGGAGAGTCCCCTTTCATTTACTCTGATTAGTTGTTAATAGATTGTTTTCTCTTAGTTATTAAAAAGTAATGGTAATGATTCAAGAACCACTTGGGAAAGGATCCTATTTTTAAGTGCTAAAGATGAGCCAAGCGTGAGAAGTTTGTAGACCAAATAGAAGTAGCAGAATTCCTCACTGGTAGGGGAACTCACTGGGAGTTTTTAAGCTGGGAGCTTTATGAAGCATTGCTTGAGGAAGACCTAGCAGGTTGATGGGGAAAAAATTACAAAGAGATGAGTTTCATGAAGAATATAATAATGCAGATGTAATGGGGTATTAAAATGGAGTTCTTTCTGTCTCACTTTTGGTATAAGGTCCTAAGACTGAGAACAATGGGTACCAAGTGCCTGCAAGACTTGTTTGTAGTTTTTGTCAAGGAGCTCTTGCCAAATTGCCTTGTGAGCCGAAATCAAAAATCTGACACCTAATCAACTGAGCCACCCAGGTACCCCAAAAAGTTTGGTTTTAAACAGAATTTCTTCAGAGGCATTGAGGGATAGGTGTTCAGTGGGAGGAAGAAATGTGGAACTAAGTTGCATAATGGCAGAGAAGGAGATGCCTTGGTGCAAAATATCCTTATGAAAGTGATTGTCATTTCTTTTAGCATGTCCACTCTTGCTTTGGGCTATGTTCCCTTTCACCCATTTCTTAGATGATTACCAAACTGTGCATAGCTATACCCATGCACTTTCTATTTTGTTTGTTTATTTTAACCTTATTTTTAAATTGATATATAATGTATTATTTGCTTCAGGGATACATGTCTGTAAATCATCAGTCTTATGCATTCACAGCACTCACCATAGCACTTACCCTCCCCAGTGTCCATAACCTAGCCACCCTAGCCCACCTCCCCTCACCCCCCAACAGTTCTCAGTTTATTTTCTGAGATTAAGAGTCCAATATGGGGGCGCCTGGGTGGCTCAGTGGATTACGCCGCTGCCTTCGGCTCGGGTCATGAGCCCAGGTTCCTGGGATCGAGCCCCACATCGGGCTCTCTTCTCCTCAGGGAGTCTGCTTCCTCCTCTCTCCCTCTGCCTGCCTCTCTGCCTACTTGTGATCTCTGTCTCTCAAATAAATAAATAAAAAAAAAAATAAAAAAAAAAAAAAAAAAAAAAAAAAAAAAAAAGAGTCCAATATGATTTGTCTCCCTCCCAGATCCCATCCACTCTGTTTTATAACACATATCTCTGTGAAGTGATTTTCCTAAGAGACCCTGATTCTTTAAGGATAGACCCTGCATCTTATTCACCTTTTTGTCGCAGCCAGCGCGACAAATTGATGAGGAAACGTGAGGGTTGAGAGGATGGTGAAAAGAAATTAAGAGACAAAGAGATGGGGCAGGAGGGACACTGAGGAGGATGTCCAACAGTGGCAATTTTATTCCACATCTTACAAGCATTTATAAGGCAGACCACAATAGGAGTAATACATCAGTACCTAGTCAGAGGACCGCAAGTTTCTATAACAAGTTTAATCAACTCAAGCAAACTTCTTGATGCCAGCTAATGCCATTAGCAAGACAATCAACCAGGAAGTGGGTTATGGGAAGTACAGAACAACAAGGACCAATTAGGAATTCATGACCCTGACCACACTGTTCCCTTCTGTAGGGAGAGGGTGTGGGAAGTCACGTAGGCGAGTGCACGACACATAGCACAGAACCTTTCTCAGTGTTACTCAACTTTCTGGTCCTTAACCCCTTGTCAAGGTGTCTGAACTTTAAAGGAGACACAAGTCAGGGCCTGGTTTGGTCTTCAACTCCAACCATGCTGTGGCCTCCAACACCTTTTTATCATCAGGTCCTGGCAGAGTGCCTGCCATCTAAGTAGGCAACCAATTGATATGTGTTGAATAAATGAGGGAGTAGACGAGCAAATGAATGCGAAATAGTGAGTGGGGTGATATCATTCAGGAAGATAATAAAGAGAAAAGAGAGACTTGAGTGCTGAGTTTTAGAATCGGCCACCAGAGATGAGGTAATAAAGGATACAAAAATAAATGACAGAGATCAAGTGGGGAAAGTAGGAAGCGTTCAAGAAAAGGAATACAGGAAGAGCCTCCAGAAGATTATTATGTACTTCAGAGAAATCAAGGAAAATGTGGACCCCAAAAACCACAAGACTTAATGAGGGACTGGGCATTTGTGATTTTTAGGAATGCAGCTACTATGGAATAGCAGGAACAAAAGTCAAGGAACATTTTGGAAAGGGAACATGAAAACAACACAGTAGAATGAAAAAAACAATGCAATTGGTTAAAGATGTAGAAAATAACAGGTAGCTTGGAGTAGAAGATCAGTCAAATGAAGGATTTTTTACTAATTTATTTGCTGATTGATTGGAGAGGGAGAAAGCAACCTGTTTCCTTACAGAAGGAAAGATCCCTTGTCACAGGGGTAGTGAAGATGCTGCTGAGAAAAGAGTTAACTCACACCAGCAAGGATTTCTTCTTTCTAGTGTGGCTTATATTTGGTTCTGCATAATACCTTGTAGAGAACCTGAGCAGAACTAAGGCTGATGGGTAGTGTTCTGTTAACTGAGCTCAAAAGTGGGTATTTGTCATGTTTTGTCACTTAGCATCTTTTAATACCCTCTGTGTTTTGTTAATTCCCTATATCAGAAGATAGTCCTCATCTTACCCAGACTCACAGCTGGGAACAGGGCTTATCATCTAGACTCAATTAATTATACACAGCTGAGTTCAGACACATCTGAGCATTAAGGAATGCTGTATGGAATCTGCACTGCTGCTGTCCTTAAACAGGCAAAGTTGAGGTGTCGAGTTTTAACTACAGCAGGCTGATGGTTGTATAGGGGTCATGATCTGGTTTCAATGGCTGAAACAAGATGGGATCCTTTTGCCAAAGTGCCTGGAAACATACCTGCAGTAGTTTTGTTTTGTAGCTTCCCTATAGCTTCCAATTTTTGACCTTTTAATAGCTTGTATACCCCCTCTTCCATGGCCTTTCATTCCTTTTCAGCTTGAAGGAGAGTGCCAACCAACATGTACATAATTTTCCCCATCTTAAACTCCAGAATCTTGAAATACATAGCCAAGTGATATTAACTCAGGCTAAGGCTAGTTAATTAATTGTTAATAGTCAGCCATGCTTTCTATAACCTCTACTCCAAAAACTGGTGGTGGTAGAATTGGGAATCCAGGGATTTAGAACTGGATGTGAAATTTAGGGCCAAGGAATAATATATGTAAAACTATTTTTATTTCATAAAAAATATTTTATTTAATTACAAACATAAAATATTAATAATTATGTATAAATTTTGTTTTTACTATTCCTCATTTGCTAGAAACTTTTCAAGATCTTCCTCTTCAATATTGATAGGTTATAATTTCTTTCTTTCTTGTGCATACTAAAAGCCTGTGTTCTTTTGTTTTATTTCTAGTTCCACATCAAAATGTCTTAAGGCTTCCTGTACTTTTTTTTTAAGATTTATTTTATTTATTTTAGAAAGAGAGGGGGAGAGAGCATGAATGGGAGGGGCAGAGGGAGAGAGAGAGAGAATTTCAGGCAGACTCCATGCTGAGGGTGGAGCCACACTGTACCACCCAGGTGCCCCTCTAATAATTTTTTTTTTCTATAAGTATTAACTTCTGTCATAGGACTTGCCTATTAGGACTATCATTTAGGAGCTCTTGTTTTCAAAAACAAAGTATAGTTAGGATGCTTAAGATACAAAGAACTTTGAATAATGCTTATTTAAATACTTGCATATTCCAGATAGGATTTTTACAAGCCCTTCCTCAGTGTATGGTGTTAATCCTATTTTAGCATTGCTTATGTAGCCTCTCTATCCAGATCCTATCATTCCCTATGGACATGGCTTTTTTTTTTTAACAAGCAAAGAAGTGTGTATCTAGGCCCAGTTTTCCCTTTCATTTAATTAATTAGCTAACTAAATAAATTTTTAAAAATATTTTTAATTTAAATTCAATTAATTAACGTATAATATACATTGGTTTTAGAGTTACAAGCCTGTGATTCATCAGTCTTATATAATACCCACTGCTCATTACATCACATGTCCTCCTTAATGTCCCATCACTCAAGTGCCACCCTCAGTTTGTTTCCTGTGATTAAGAGTCTCATGGTTTGTCTCCCTTTCTGGTTTGTCTTGTCTTATTTTTTCTTCTCTTCCCCTTTGATCCTCTGTTTTGTTTCTTAAATTCCACATATCAGTGAGATTGTATGATAATTGTCTTTCTCTGACTGACTTATTTCACTTGGCATGATACCCTCTAGTTCCTTCCATCCATGTCATTTCAAATGGCAAGATTTCATTTTTGATGGCTTTGTAATATTTCATTGTACATATGTATATACAATGGACTATAACATATATATACATGTATATATGACATCTTCTTTATCCATTCATCTGTTTTTTTTTCCTCTTTCAATGTTTTCTTTCAGTGACCTCTCCTTTTCCTTCATGAGGTACTGATCTTATAGTTCTTACATCTTCCAGGTTGTCTTCTCTTTTAAAAATAATTCCAAGGAGAAATAAAAAGATGACTTTTAATGGGCCCTGGCATAATCATGTGTATGAATGTGTGTGTATGTGACCAAATATTTGTAGAAGTCTGTGTCTGTACCTGTATCTCTGTTTATATGTCTGTCTATAGAGTGGAGTTCTGACAGACTTATAATTCCTTTTCACTAAAGAATTGTTGAGTAAGTATACCAAGCAAAGGTAGGAAATGGTTTTAGTTTGTGTTAGCCTGGACTCATTCTTCATGTACTGTGAAAGTCAAATGCTCTTCCTCTGTTTATGTCATTATGCTCACACAACCACTGTCCATAAGAAATGTCATTTCCTTATATCACTATCTGCAGGAAATATTTGATTGTCTCACATATTCACTCAAATGTCACAAAAATGTATTTGGTAAAAGTCACAATATTCCATTGCTATTCTTTATAAAGTGCTGATATGGATAGTAATTTGAAGTTTTTGTTATAATCCATGGAATAAGACAATTACCTGAACCTTGAGATAATAACAATAGAATTATGTGGGGACTCTGGCTAGCTCAGAGGAACATGTGACTCTTGATCTTGGAGTTGTGAGTTCAGGCCTCATATTTGGTCATAGAGATTCCAAAAAAACCAAATAAACTTAAAAAAAAGAATTAGTGTATATTAATTTATTCATTTATTCAATCAACAAGAAATTATTTAGAAATTACTAATTCTTATTTGGAGCAATGATACAATTTTTTAGAAATAGACGACCATGGAAAGCATTATAGATTTCATACTTCCTCTGAGTAAACCTATAGTATGTAATTCCAGGTTTCAGGGGTTCAGGAAATTATTTTTATACCCAATCTGTGTAGGTTTTGTATTTGTAATACTGTTTTTATAATTTACTATTTTGATTACCATATTGAATAGGGTATTTTAAACAGACTACCTTTATTATATAAAGGGAATAAAAATTGGGTGATTACTTACTATGGTTTAAACACTGAGTTAGATACTTTATGTACATTCTCATTCATTATTTCTAAAAATCCTATGGTGGATTATTTCTCTCATTTTAGAAATGAAGCAACAAATTCAGAGTCAAAATAATTGTCATATGACATTTCTGAAAGTTTGGAATATTTGAAAACTAAATTGAATTTTTATTGAAATTTTTGAATGTAGTTTATTTAAATATGAAAGCCAGCAAAAAGATATTCACTGAACCTACTTTATATATTCCAGAACTAGTAATAAACTGAAACTTAATATATGTGATAATACAACTGGGAAAGAATAAGAACTTTTATGAGTCATGGTTTAATTTGCAGTCATCAATTATTCTAAAGTGATCAGCAGCTAATTATATCAAAGTTCTCTTTTTTTCTGAATGTTTTGTCTTGCAAAGTATTGCAGTGGTGCTACTGAAATTTCATACTTTTTCTGTGTGTGTGTTCTAAGGCTGTCTATGGTTCGCAAAGAATTCATGTATTTTTTTTATCCTATTAGGGAGAGAAGGAGAATTGTTTGGCAGAACAGGACAGGATAGGTATTATTAGAAAGGGCATTTGAAGAATGAAGGTGTGAATGGCATTTTGCTTTTACTTTCAGTAGTGTTTGTGGCATCAGAAAGAGCAAGAATAGCAGTGACTAATTTTATCTCCTAGTTCACAGTTATTTTTTTAATTAAATTAAATTAAATTTTATTCATTGTTCTAAAATTCATTGTTTGTGCACCACACCCAGTGCTCCATGCAATACGTGCCCTCCACAATACCCATCACCAGCCTTACCCCACTCCCCAATCCTCCCCTCCAAAACCCTCAGTTTGTCTCTCAGAGTCCACAGTCTCTCATAGTTTGTCTCCCCCTCCAATTTCCCCCAACTCACTTCTCTTCTCCATCTCCCAATATTCTCCGTGTTATTGCTTATGCTCCACAAGTAAGCGAAACTGTATGATACTTGACTCTCTCTGCTTGACTTACTTCACTCAGCGTAATCTCTTCCATTCCCATCCACATTATTACAAAAGTTGGATATTCATCCTTTCTGATGGAGGCATAATACTCTATTGTATTTACAGACCATATCTTCTTTATCCATACGTCAGTTCAAGGGCATCTTATTCTTTCCACGGTTTTGCGACTGTGGCCATTGCTGCTATGAACATTGGGGTACAGATGGCCCCTCTTTTCACTACATCTGTATCTTTGGGCTAAATACCCAGTAGTGCAATTGCAGGGTCATAGAGTAGCTCTATTTTTATTTCTTAAAGAATCTCCACACTATTTTCCAAAGTGGCTGCACCAACTTGCATTCCCACCAACAGTGTAAGAGGGTTCCCTTTCTCCACATCCTCTCCAACACATGTTGTTTACTGTCTTGTTGATTTTGGCCATTCTAACTGGTGTAAGGTGGTACCTCAATGTGGTTTTGAATTGAATCTCCCTGATGCCAATAGTGACGAACATTTTTTCATGTGCCTGTTAGCTATTTGTATGTCTTCTTTGGAGAAGTGTCTGTTCATGTCTTCTGCCCATTTCTTGATGTGATTATCTGGTTTTTGTGTGTTGAGTTTGAGGAGTTCTTTATAGATCTTGGATATGAGTCCATTGTCTGTAGTGTCATTTGCGAATATCTTCTCCCATTTCGTGGGTTGCCTCTGTGTTTTGTTGACTGTTTCCTTTGCTGTACAGAAGCTTTTAATCTTGATGAAGTCCCAAAAGTTCATTTTCACTTTTGTCTCCTTTGCTTTTGGAGACGTGTCTTGAAAGAAGTTGCCGTGGCCGATGTTGAAGAGGTACGGCCTATGTTCTCCTCTAGGAGAACATCAGATTCCTGCCTCACGTTGAGGTCTTTCATCCATTTTGAGTTTATCTTTGCCTATGGTGTAAGAGAATGGTCAAGTTTCATTCTTCTACACATAGCTGTCCAGTTTTCCCAGCACCATTTATTAAAGAGATTGTCTTTTTTCCACTGAATATTTTTTCCTGCTTTGTCAAAGATTATATGACCGTAGAGTTGAGGGTCCATATCTGGGCTGGTCTATGAGTCTGTTTTTGTGCCAGTACCATGCTGTCTTGGTGTTCACAGCTTTGTAATAAAGCTTGAAATCAGGCAATATGATATCCTAGTTTTGTTTTTCTTTTTCAGCATTTCCTCAGAAATGTGGGGTCTCTTCTGGTTCCATACAAATTTTAGGATTGTTTGTTCCAGCTTTTGAAAAATGTTGGTGGAATTTTGATAGGGATGGCATTGAAAGTATAGATGGCTCTAGGCCGTATAGACATTTTGACAATGTTTATTCCTCCGATCCATGAGCATGGAATGTTCTTCCATTTTTTGTGCCTTCTTCAGTTTCTTTCATGAGTGTTCTGTAGTTCTTCGAGTACAGATCCTTTACCTCTTTGGTTAGGTTTATTCCCAGGTATCTTATTGTTCTTGGTACTATAGTAAATGGAATCAATTCTCTAATTTCCCTTTCTACTTTTTCATTGTTAGTGTATAAGAAAGCAGTTGATTTCTGTACATTGATTTTGTATCCTGCCACATTACTGAATTGCTGTATGAGTTTTAGTTGTTCAGGGGTGGAGTCTTTTGGTTTTTCCATATAAAATATCATATCATATGTGAAGAGAGAGAGTTTGACTTCTTCTTTGCCAGTTTGAATACATTTTATTTCTTTCTGTTTTCTGATTGCTGTTGCTAGGACTTCTAGTACTATGTTGAATAGCAGTGGCGAGAATAGACATCCTTGTCGTGTTCCTGATCTCAAAGGGAAGGCTGTCAGCTTTTCCCCATTGATGAGGGTATTCAGTGTGGGTTTTTCATAGATATATATTATGAAGTTGAGGAATGTTCCCTATATCCCTATACTTTGAGTCATTTTAATCAGGAACGGATGCTGTATCTTGGCAAATGCTTTATCTGCATCAATTGAGAGGACCATGTGGTTCTTCTCTTATTTATTTGTTCTGTCACATTGTTTGGTTTGAGAATGCTGAACCACCCTTGCATCGGATGGATAAATCCCACCAAGTCATGGTGGATAATCTTTTCAATGTACTCTTGGTTCGTATTAGCTAGAATCTTGTAGAGAATCTTGGCATCTGTATTATTCAGGGATATTGGTCTGAAATTCTCCTTTTTGGTGGGATCTTTGCCTTGTTTGGGAATCGGGGTAATGCTGGCTTCATAAAAAGAGTCTGGAAGTTTACCTTCTGTTTCTATCTTTTGAAACAGCTTTAGGAGAATAGGTGTTATTTCTTCTTTGGATATTTGGCAGAATTCTCCAGGGAATCCATCAGGTCCCTGGGTCTTGTTTTTTGGGAGGTTTTTGATCACTGCTTCAATCTCTTTACTAGATATTGGATTATTCAGGTTGTCACTTTCTTCCTGATTCAGTTTTGGAAGTTTATAGGTTTCCAGGAATGCATCCATTTCACCTAGGTTGCTTAACTTATTGGCATATAACTGTTGATAATAATTTCTGATGATTGTTTCTATTTCCTTGGTGTTAGTCATGATCTCTCCCTTTTCATGTATAATTTTATTAATTTGGGTCCTCTCTCTTTTCATTTGGATTAGTTTGGCCAATGGTTTATTGATCTTATTGATTCTTTGAGAAAACCAGCTTCTAGTTTCTGTGATATGTTCTACTGTATCCCTAATTTCTATCTCATTGATATCTGCTCTAATCTTATTTCCCTTCTTGTATAGTTCACAGTTTTTATCATGTATCTTTTTGTTTGCTGTTCTGCAACATCAGTGAATTATATTTCTGCACCTTTTCCTGGATAATTACAGAGTAAATGCAAGTTAGATTATGAGAGCTATTATAATCTTGTCAGTATGTTTGGCTAGAGCCTTTTTATTTCATGCTTTTTTTTGTGTGAAGATTTTTCAAAGGACTGCATCTTTTAAATATTGTTACTCTTCATTGACCTAATGATGGGGCAAAACACCAAGAAATTAGGCTATTTGAAAAATAGTTAAAAAAATACTTTTGCGATTTATAAAAAAGTATCACAGAATTTCACTGAGTAATATTCTTTCATAGTTTCACAAAGATTTATGATTTTTTTTTTCCTGTTGATTTAAAGTTGTAGACAGTGGTCTATATTCAGATGCCTAAGTGTATTTAGGAGCTCATGCTAAAACTGATAGACAGTTGTTACTTACATACTTTTAAGAAATATTAAACATATTTTTAAGCTGATTATCTCAGACAGTAACATGTACTACAAATTTACTCAACTCAGAAAACAACCTACACCTTTTAATATCATACATTGCATCAAGCACTATGATAGACCCTAGTGGGGGAGAGGAACTTAGCCCTTACTCAACAGGAATTTAAGATATACTAAGGACACTAGAGGATTGGATTTCAAATAGAGTGCCTCACAGCTTTCTCCAAGTTATTGCAGAATAGGTGGAGGCTTTGCTGCCTTTCTTGCTCTTTTACTCATACTCGACTTTTAATCTATGCAATAAGTCATTGATGTCATCTGCTTTATGTATTGAGTTTTCTTTATGTATTGGGTCAACTGAGTAAGACTTTGAATCTAGAGCTTAATGGCTAACATTACTAAACCACTGACTCTGATGACAATAAGGAGTGCTCTGAGTTACAGAAGAAAATCTCAAATTCTTCTTAATTTTTAAAAAATAAACCTGTACGGTAATGAACCCCTTTGTGTAGTATCCTTACCCACTGGTTCTTTTATTTCTATAAGACAAATTGGATTTTTAGAATGAAGGGCATGTACCTTTTGATTTTTAGCAGATGTTGTAGGATTACTTTTCTTTCTTTCTTTTTTTTAATTTAATTTTTTTTCAGTGTTCCAGGATTCATTGTTTATGCACCGTACCCAGTGTTCCATGCAATAGGTGCCCTCCTTAATACCCACCACCAGTCTCCGGCAACCCCCATCCCCTCTTCTCCAAAACCCTGTTTGTTTCTCAGAGTTCACAGGATTACTTTACAAAATTGCTGTAACAGTATATGAGAGTACTTCTTTCATTCTGATTCTTTTCAGCATTAGGCTTTGTCTTTTTCACTTAATTCATATTTTCCTGACATTTAAACAGACTGGGAATATTTTCTTTTTTCTTTTCTTTTCCTTTCCTTTCCTGTCCCCTTTTCCCCTTCATTTCATTTCTTTTCCTTTCCCCTCATTTCCTTTCTCCTTTCTCTTTTCCTCTTTCTTTTCTTTTTTTGGAAAGGCTTATTTATTTATTTGAGAGATAGGGGGCAGAGGAAAAGGAGAGTGAGTATCTCAAGAAGACTCCCTGCGCATGGAGCCCAACACAAAGCTCCATCTCAAGACCCTGAGATCATGACCTGAGCCATAATCAAAAGTCGGATGCTTGACTGATAGAGACACACCCAGGCCTCCCAAGACTGGGAATATTTTCATGCATTCACCAGCCATTTGGCTTTGCTTTTCTGTGAGTTGTCTACTCATATCCTTTTCATTTGTGTCTTTCAGGTTGTTAAGTTTTTGTAACCATTTTTGCAATATTCCTTTATGCATTACAGATAGTCATTTATCACTCTTCTGTGTTGAATTCTCTTTTAAACTGGTATATGTCTTCCAAGCTTAGTATATTTTTGCAAAAAAATACTTTTATAACATATGTGTTTTATTTCTTGGTATGGAAAAATCTTTTCAATCTCTAGATTATAAATAGTCTCTTAAATTTTCTTTTAATATTTTTTATTAGGTATATATTTGTTGGACATTTAAGTAATTTCCTTTTTTTTTGCTTTTATAAACAGCAATGTGTTTTAAAATAAGTTACGATGAATATCCATGATGATCACTTCCACAGTACACCATTAAATGGCTAATTAATAACCCCTCCAATGTAAAACCTACTCTCCATCACAGCAACTTCTTAAATTTATTTATTTAAACATTTTTGAGAGCCTATCTTGATCAAGTCAATGCTAGCAGACTTTACATTCATTATTACATAAATAAAGTAGTTGTGAAATTTCATGACAGAATTATCTCAAGTAGAAATGTGTTATTGATTTGGAGAAAGATGAGTAATATAGATATAATTACAAGTTCTCTTTTTCTGTGTGTCCATAGTGCTACCTGAATTTATTTTTTTTATTTTATTTTTTTTTTAATTTTTTATTTTTTATAAACATATATTTTTATCCCCAGGGGTACAGGTCTGTGAATCACCAGGTTTACACACTTCACAGCACTCACCAAAGCACATACCCTCCCCAATGTCCATAATCCCACCCCCTTCTCCCAAACCCCCTCCCCCCGGCAACCCTCAGTTTGTTTTGTGAGATTAAGAGTCACTTATGGTTTGTCTCCCTCCCAATCCCATCTTGTTTCATTTATTCTTCTTCTACCCACTTAAGCCTCCATGTTGCATCACCACTTCCTCATATCAGGGAGATCATGTGATAGTTGTCTTTCTCTGCTTGACTTATTTCGCTAAGCATGATACGCTCTAGTTCCATCCATGTTGTTGCAAATGGCAAGATTTCATTTCTTTTGATGGCTGCATAGTATTCCATTGTGTATATATACCACATCTTCTTGATCCATTCATCTGTTGATGGACATCTAGGTTCTTTCCATAGTTTGGCTATTGTGGACATTGCTGCTATAAACATTCGGGTGCATGTGTCCCTTTGGATCACTACATTTGTATCTTTAGGGTAAATACCCAATAGTGCAATTGCTGGGTCATAGGGCAGTTCTATTTTCAACATTTTGAGGAACCTCCATGCTGTTTTCCAGAGTGGCTGCACCAGCTTGCATTCCCACCAACAGTGTAGGAGGGTTCCCCTGAATTTATCATATCAGAATAATTCTTTTATATTGTGTATCAGAATTATTCCTTTATACTATGAATTCTCTCCTATAAAGTGCTAAGTTATAGTCTTACATTGTTTATATCCATAGTGACCAGAACACTATCTGAAGCATACTGGGAGCATAGTAGATATTTATTGACTGAATTGATAAATTAAAATTTAATCAGTGACAAGATTTGATACCAATAAAAATATACTAACTTTTATCTAAGAATTCTAAAGTCAACAGTTATGAACTGTGAGCAAGTTAGGAACAATACATATTTGAAGACACTGGAGAGTGACTGAAACAGGCAGCAATTGAGTAGCTTGGACTTGAGATGAGGAAATTAATTACATAGTTAAGTTTTAAATTGTATTGGGGAGACTAGAACTGAAGCATCTTATTGGCACTAGAACCAAAACAAAATCTTAAATCTTAATGGCTTTTAGAAGGAGCTTAAGGCTCCTAGATCCGCTGAAAAGTAAGGAGGAAAATGCTGGAACTGACGGGCCCATAGAGCCCTTTCAGAATCTATGTAACTCCACCTACATCCTCTCATACATTCAAGGAACACTCTAACTTACTGGCAAAAAGCAACAGTGGGAATGCTGAGAGAAATGGGCAAACATTTCAGCTGCTGCCTCTGGCAAGGGGAAGAAAGTTCAAAATTTGAGTACATTCAGTTTCACTGACTGATAGGAAAGAAATACTTTTATAGTATGATAATAGAATCCAGAGTCTTTTCAATATAACAATGTCTAATATACAGTCAAACACACTAGACATGGGAAGAAATGAGAATGTCACTCATAGTCAAGAAAAAAGCAGTGAATAAAAACCTATCATGAATGACAAAGATGTTAGAATTAGGAATAAATGATTTAAAGCAGCTTTTACAAAAGTGTAAAAGGACTTAAAGGCAAATGTACTCATAATGAAAAAACAGTTGGGGGTTTTGGCAGAGAACTAAAAATTATAAAAGAGAACCAAATGGAAAACATAGAACTGTGAAGTACAAAACTGATCTTGGAAAATTTACTGATTGACACTACTTATAAATTGGAGACATCAGAAGAGAGGATCAGTGAACTTGAAGATGGGTCAAAATACATCATCCTACCTGACAGAGCATACTTGTTAGTAAAGCCAGACAGAAAGGCAGTAATTCTATAGATGTGAGCAAACCTTTACCCATTTTGATCTTAATTATATTTATAGAACTTGACATCCTACATATTTATAATACATGTACTTAGTAAGAAAAGCACATTCACTGAGATAGCCCATATTTTGGGGTCTAAAATAAGTTCTATTATCTTTGAAAAGGTTGAAATCTTATACACATGATCTATGACCAAAACCAAAATATATATCAGTAATAAGATACTTGGAACTGCTTTAATGTTGGAGATTAAACACCATACTTATAAATAACATATGAATCTTAAAAATTAAAAAAATGAAGTTAGAGAAGATTTCTAACTAAATGGTAATGAAAATGCAGTATATCATAATATGTAGGGAATTACTGAAGCATTACTTACAAGGAAATTTATGACATTTAATTAAATTTAAAAACTATCACCAAAATTTCCAACTTAAAAAGCTAGAAATAGAAGAGAAAATTAAACTCAAATAGAGGGGTGCCTGGGTGGCTCAGTGGGTTAAGCCTCTGCCTTTGGCTCAGATCATTATCTCAGGGTCCTGGGATCGAGGCCCACATTGGGCACTCTGCTCAGCAGGGAGTCTACTTCCCCCACCCCCTCTGCCTGCCTCTCTGCCTACTTGTGAACTCTGCCTGTCAAATAAATAAAATCTTTAAAAAAAATTAAACTCAAATAGAAAGAATAAAATAGTAAGAGCAAAAATTAATGAAGTCAATGCTAGTGGGAGTTTAAAACAGCAAAAATGTCATGGGAAACAATTCGGCAGTTTCTTATAAAGTTAATTGCATACATACCTTAGCACTCAGCAAATGCATTTTTAGGTATAGTTAGTTCTGCTCTCCTTCTTGTTTTAAAAAATGCAAATTTCATTCACTGCATAATACATTTATTTTACTTGTTTATGTGCAGTTTAAAAAAATTATTTTTTTTCAGTGTTCCAAAATTCATTGTTTGTACACCACACCCAGTGTTCCATGCAATACTTATCTTCTGTAATACCCCCCAACAGGTTCACCCAAAGGACCCCCCCCTCCAAATGCTTATTTTGTTTCTCAGAGTCCAGTCCACAGTCTCTCATAGTTTGTCTCCCCCTCCAATTCCCCCCAACTCACTTCTCTTCTCCATCTCCCAATATATTCTCCGTGTTATTGCTTATGCTCCACAAGTAAGTGAAACTGTATGATACTTGACTCTCTCTGCTTGACTTACTTCACTCAGCGTAATCTCTTCTATTCCCATCCACGTTATTACAAAAGTTGGATATTCATCCTTTCTGATGGAGGCATAATACTCTATTGTATTTACAGACCATATCTTCTTTATCCATACGTCAGTTCAGGGCATCTTATTCTTTCCACGGTTTTGTGACTGTGGCCATTGCTGCTATGAACATTGGGGTACAGATGGCCCCTCTTTTCACTACATCTGTATCTTTGGGCTAAATACCCAGTAGTGCAATTGCAGGGTCATAGAGTAGCTCTATTTTTATTTCTTAAAGAATCTCCACACTATTTTCCAAAGTGGCTGCACCAACTTGCATTCCCACCAACAGTGTAAGAGGGTTCCCTTTCTCCACATCCTCTCCAACACATGTTGTTTACTGTCTTGTTGATTTTGGCCATTCTAACTGGTGTAAGGTGGTACCTCAATGTGGTTTTGAATTGAATCTCCCTGATGCCAATAGTGACGAACATTTTTTCATGTGCCTGTTAGCTATTTGTATGTCTTCTTTGGAGAAGTGTCTGTTCATGTCTTCTGCCCATTTCTTGATGTGATTATCTGGTTTTTGTGTGTTGAGTTTGAGGAGTTCTTTATAGATCTTGGATATGAGTCCATTGTCTGTAGTGTCATTTGCGAATATCTTCTCCCATTTCGTGGGTTGCCTCTGTGTTTTGTTGACTGTTTCCTTTGCTGTACAGAAGCTTTTAATCTTGATGAAGTCCCAAAAGTTCATTTTCACTTTTGTCTCCTTTGCTTTTGGAGACATGTCTTGAAAGAAGTTGCCGTGGCCGATGTTGAAGAGGTACGGCCTATGTTCTCCTCTAGGGTTTTGACAGATTCCTGCCTCACGTTGAGGTCTTTCATCCATTTTGAGTTTATCTTTGCCTATGGTGTAAGAGAATGGTCAAGTTTCATTCTTCTACACATAGCTGTCCAGTTTTCCCAGCACCATTTATTAAAGAGATTGTCTTTTTTCCACTGAATATTTTTTCCTGCTTTGTCGAAGATTATTTGACCATAGAGTTGAGGATCTCTACTGGGTTCTCTACTCTGGGCTTTCTACTCTGTTCCACTGGTCTATGTGTCTGTTTTTGTGTCAGTATCATGCTGTCTTGTTTATCACAGCTTTGTAATATAGCTTCAAATCAGGCAGTCTGACGTCCCCAGGTTTGTTTTTCTTTTTCAGCATTTCCTTGGCAATTCGGGGTCTTTTCTAGTTCCATACAAATCTTAAGATTGTTTGTTCCAGCACTTTGAAAAATGCCGATGGTATTTTTTTTCATTTATTTATTTTCAGCATAATAGTATCATTTTTTTTTTTCACCACACCCAGTGCTCCATGCAATCTGTGCCCTCTATAATACCTGCCACCTGGTACCCCGACCTCTCATCCCCCTGCCACTTCAAACCCCTCAGATTGTTTTTCAGAGTCTATAGTCTCTCATGATTCACTTCCCCTTCCAATTTACCCCAACCCCCTTCCCTCTAATTCCCCATGTCCTCCATGCTTTTTTTAATGCTCCACAAATAAGTGAAACCATATGATAATTGACTCTCTCTGCATGACTTATTTCACTCAGCATAATCTCTTCCAGTCCCGTCCATGTTGCTACAAAAGTTGGTTATTCGTCCTTTCTGATGGAGGCACAATACTCCATAGTGTATATGGACCACATCTTCCTTATCCATTCATCCGTTGAAGGGCATCTTAGTTCTTTCCACAGTTTGGCGACCGTGGCCATTGCTGCTATATACATTGGGGTACAGATGGCCCTTCTTTTCACTACATCTGTATCTTTGGGGTAAATACCCAGGAGTGCAATGGCAGGGTCATAGGGAAGGATGGCATTGAAAGTGTAGATTGCTCTGGGAGCATAGACATTTAAATAGTGTTTATTCTTCTGATCCATGAGCATGGACTGTTTTTCCATCTTTTGTGACTTCTTCAAATTCTTTCATGAGTGTACTGTAGTTCTTCAAGTTTAGATTTTTTACCTTAAACCTGGTTAGGTTTATTCCAAGGTGTCTTATGGTTTTTGGTGCTCATACAACAATCCAGTAATATAACAGGATAGAAAATCAGTGCACAGAAAGCAGTTTCTTTCTTATACACTAACAATGAAATTGTAGAAAGGGAAGTTAGAGAATTGATTCCATTTAAATGTTTATATATAAAAAAAAAAAGAAATGTAAATAGCACCAAAAACCATAAGATACTTTGAAATAAATCTAACTGAAAAGGGAGTTAATTTTCTCAATCAGAAGGAAGTTACAAAATGAGAAAAAAACAAAAAAAACAAAACAAGAATGGAATCTGTGCTTTTGGGTTGGATTTGGATTTATCAGTAAGAGCTACACATATTGTATATACGCACACATTATATACACTTATCTATATCTGTATATCTGTCTAAATCTATTAGATATAGATTGAGAAATGATAAAGATATAGAGAATAACTATAGACATACATGTACAAATTAGCATATATATTCTAGCATTGTCTGCTGAGCTATCCTAGAAGCAAGGACATATGAGCAACTATGAGCTCACCTAATGATGAGATCTTTTTAAATGTCATTCACCAATGAAAAGTATCATGGCTCCTTAATGAATTGGCTTATTTCAGGCCTGGAATGAAGAAAGTATCAGATAATCATTGAACATTATTTTGCATAAGAAAGATGATAACATAAAAGGGTTATTGAAGTCAACCCCCAAAGCCCTCCTAATCAAATATAGGAAATTGGTAATCAAAATCAGTAATGATAGCCATGGGAGTATAAGTGGAATAATACCTAATGGTAATGACTTAATGACAAATGAATAAAGTGATAGGATCAACAATGATAGTAATAAATAATGTATGATCCCATATAGATGTAGTAAATAAATGAATAAAAAATAAATAAATATGAAGGGAAAGGTATTCTTTACCTTATGAAGTGAATTAATAATTATGAAGGGACAGGAAAATCAGTGAATTTTATTAATGGGTGAAAATTTAAGAAGGATATTTCCGTTGTCTTAAAGCATATCCCACACTCAAATTACTTATTAATTACAAATGGAAAAACAGTAATGTTATAGTACAAAAATCTTGTGTACCCTACCTTAACCATATAGTCAAAATTACAATCTCTAATATTGGGTAAAACTTGTATCAGATGTCTCCTAATATAATGCACTGTGATATTTCCTTTAGCAATGCCCAACACAAATTTAGTCTTGAGGAGACATTAGACAAAAATAGAGAGATACTCTATAAAATTCCTGGTTTGTATGCTTTTAAAATACCCCAAATCAAGAAAGACAAAATTGAGGAACTCTTCTAATTTAAAGACTAGGGAGATAGGTCAATGAAACAGAATTCATGATCTAAATTAGATCCTGAACCAGGAAAATACAAGTAAAAGTTGTTTTTGAGACATTAAAGATTTGCCTACAAATTGGTTTAGATGATAGTATTTCCTAATTTTGATAATTGTACTGTGGTTACACAAAATTTCCTGTCTTTGGAAAATACACACTGAAGTATTTAGGAATAAAGGAGCAGGACATTTCCAGGGAACTTCCAAATGGTACAGAAAAAGAAAATGTGTGTGTATGTGTGTATTTCTGTATTTAGTGAAAATAGTAAAGCAAAAAATCATAAATTGTAGAGTTGTTGAATCCGAGTAAAACTGTTCAAAAGTTCCCAATACTAGTCAATATAATTTCTGTAAGTTTAAGATTGTGTCAAAATAAAAAGTTACAGAAATAAAACTGGAGACAATAGACATAAACATAAATGTATTAACTTCTTTTATAAAGCCATCGTGACCTGTCACCAGAAGCCAGTGAGTTTCAAATAATAATTACCTGCTAATAAAGTTGAGCATGATACATACTGGCAACTAAAAGCAAATGAGCAATGAGAGAGATGAAAGTGCTTCTCTGGATGGCTGTGAAATGCAGTGATGATGCTATATTAAAGAGCCCTTTTATTTCCCAGTTGTGAATTATGTATTCTGAATAAAACCATTTGTTTTTCAATATGTTTTTATTAATTTTTTTATTCTCAAAACGCAATCTCATTCTTGATTAAATTGAATAAAGAGGAATATAAACCTAAGATCCAGCTTATAAGGGTTGTCTGATACCAGCAGATGATTTGATTCAATTTCTGCATTTTAACTGCAGCCTCATCTGGTTTGGAATCACAAACTCTAAGGGGTGGAAAGGACCTTAAAGATTATCTTACGACCCTCCCCATTCAGTGCTTAAATTTCCCATTCACCTTCCTTGCCACATAAAACGTTAATAATTCTCCAAATATCTTATTTTGGAAAAAAACATTGTGCTTAGATTAGTGAGAAGACTGTTCTGTTTTTTAATGGATTCCCACCCCCCCCCGAAGAAGTCAATAAAAATATTTTCCGTTAGAAAACTGCATTCTACTTTCCTAAGAAAATGAAAATGTATCAGTAGGGCAATACTTAGGTGAACCGTTTATAAGACACCCCCCCCCCAGCCACACTGCATTATGACTGTCATGAATTTTTGTCTGGATAGTCTAGCCTAGATAGGCTTTTCTCTTTGTTTTATATTAAAAGTAAACTTGCACATAATTATTATTGGTCTAGATTTTAATCCAAAGACAATTGTGTTGGATTTAAACTTAACATCATACCTTCATAACATTATTTTGTAACGGAGACTAGAGTGCTTGGTACATTTGCTTCTGAGATATTTTAAGTCTCCAGTCTTTATTTGTTTGTCAAATTTAGGGTCTAAATTGTTTGAGGAATATTCATTAGAAAGTAAAAAAATATGAAGTTAATAGTGAAGGACTGTGTCAGGGATTATTGACATCTATTAAAATGTCAGTATTTGTATCACTATTCTATATTTCTTCCTCTTTTGACTTAAGCAAGCCAAATCCAAATTCTGTTTTATATTTTGAAATAGTAGAAGTAGCTAATGACCCCTTTTCTCCTTTAACCACATTCATATTCCTTCTCTGATATTTTAATGAAGAAGCCCATTGTGATAATTTATAATTCAGAACATAGGTATTTTGAGCAAATACATGAGTTTATCTTTGGTATTTCTGGACTTGTGATATTCCCTCTTTTTTTTTTTTAATGTTCTCTCTCTCTATTTCAAATTTTCCTCGTGTCTTTTGTTTTTCCTTATAAACGGAAACCTTATAAAAGTGACCTGAAATCATTCCCCTTTAAATATAATTAACAAATACCTAAAATGTTATATTCTTTAGGGTATTACTCATTTTAATGAGATCAAAAGTTTCAAGTAAAAGTATGTCCTCTCAGCCATAAGTTAGTATATGGGATAAATACTTTTAATATAAAGTATTTTCCCTTTCCTTCTAAACTTACAGACTATTGTTTACTCTGCTTTTGAAAAAACAATACTAGGGAAAATTGCATAATCAAGCTGATTAACAATTCATTAAAGTAGCTGGCACTTGCAGATGTCCAATTTAGGTCTCTTTGTCAGATAATCCTTTCAAAGATATATTCTGATTCTTTTACACCAGGATATGTGAATATACTTTTATTGAAAGATCCAGGCATATCAGAAATATATGAAATAAAGCATCTAAAATTTTATTAAAATCTCCCTACTTTTCTCTCAACCATGGATAATTTGATATTCAATTTGAGTACATTTCCAATGTATTTACTTGCATGAAATCTTTTACATATTTTTAAAATATGAATTGGAACATACTTTTCATACAGTTATACAACTTTTTCATATAAAAATGTTTTGGAGATATGTCCATATTATTCAAGTTGCAGAGTGTTCCATATTAAGGATGTGCATGAATCATTTTAACAACTTCTCTGAGGCAGATGTTAAAATACAATCAAAGACCACTACAAATATACTTTTAGTAGAAAGAAAAAAATATAGATTTTTATTGAGTTTACTGCAGCTAGGGAGGATGTACCTGTGAGCATTGGTAGGTTATTTAAAAATGAAGGGATAGGCTTATGGTTTTTAGATGTTTAATTGTTGAAAATACATGAAATGGTCATATAATGTCTTTTTATAGACTGTAATATACAGGTATGTACACATTCATGCACACTTACCCATATATGTGATTTGCTTTATTGTGTTATTAATTCTTCTGTCCTTTTTGTCTACTTGATTATTGTGTTTCATTTTTAGTTTATTTCCTCTTATAGGTGGCTTACTTCTTAAAAATATTAAACTCAGTAGCATTGCCAGGCAATGTCATAATGCTGATTGTTAGGGTATAAATATTTCCAGGAGATTGTATTCCCTTTGACATGCACATTAATTTTTTTCTTTATTTCAGAAAAATTTTTTTTTCTCTCTCTCTCTTTAAAAGATTTTATTTATTTATTTATTTGACAGACAGAGATCATAAGTAGGCAGAGAGGCAGGCAGAGAGAGAGCAAGAAGCAGGCTCCCCGTCGAGCAGAGAGCCCGATGCGGGGCTCGATCCCAGGACTCTGGGATCATGACCTGAACTGAAGGCAGAGGCTTTAACCCACTGAGCCACCCAAGCTCCCCTATTTTTTTTCTCTTCTACTTTGAAAATTTGATGTGTTCCAAATTTTCCATTATAATTTGCAGTTCACAGATTTGTGAATCTATGTTTTTTAAGTGGCTTAGCCAGTTATTTAATCTATCTGAACTGATTGTAAATAGTGAAAGTTAAGTTCTTTTCTTTTTAATAAGTATACTGATAGTTTACTTTTCAAGTTCTCTTGAAACAAGTTCTCTAGAAGAACTTTTCAAGTTCTTCTAAAACTGCTGTTAAAAGAATGAGTGGATGGTATTGATAATCCTGGTTTTAGTAGCATTGTTCTTATTTGGGGGGGTAATAATGTTTCCCTTTTAGATTTCTATAGATAACCTTTATTTGATCCTACTTACTTTCACTTTGTTTTAAAATCAGAAATTGGTGTTGCCATTTTTTTATTTACCTATTTATTTTTCTACTTTAGTAATGTCAAAAGTTTTACTAATGCATTTTTTAGTATTACAAGTACTAATAGTATAATCTTCCATATATTCTGAGTTTACTATATTGATTATGGCATATTATTCTTTAAGTATTCCTATATTTAATTTATTAATATTTTATTTTTATTTGTAAATGTGTGATTAGTCAACTATTTTGTTTTATGATGGTATATTTAACAGCTTTGGAATGTTTCTATCTTTTTTTTTTCTGTTCTGAATGTATTCATAGATATAGGGATTATCTGTTCATTTTGAGTTCAGTGAAATCCATTTGTAACTTTACTTGGGCCAGTTTCTTTGTTAGTGATTTTTTTTCTCTTTCTTTTTGAAGTTCAGAAATTTTACCAGTATGTGGCTTAGTATTGATGAGCCCAGATCAGGTTTTCTGAGACATGATGTAATGCAGGTCAGCTTTTATTTCTGGAAATTTAAAAAAATAATATTAAATAACTAAAAGTATTTTAAAATTCCATTTGTTTTATGTTCTTCCTCAGCTATCACTTTGAGTCTTTATTTTGACTTTTATTAATAAGCTCTCCTTCCTCCATGTGATCCTGTGTCTTTTTTTTTTTGTAATAGACATTTATTGCCTCACAGTTGTGAGAACAAGGTGTCTGCAGGGCCATGCTCTCTCACTCTCTCTCTAGGTAGATTCTAGGTAGAATTCTTCCCTGCTTCTTTTTAGCTGCTTTCAGGAGTGAGTAATTGTCGGAATTCCTTGGCTTGGAGCTGCATCAGTTTAATTTCTGCTTCCATCTCCTCATGGAGTTCTTCCTGAATGTCTTCACATCATTTTCCCTGTGTGTGTCTGTGTCCAAATTTCCCCTTTCTGTAAGGATATCACTCATATTAATTACATTAGGGCCCATCTTGACTTCATTATTAACTTGATTACCTTTTAGTGACTTTGTTTCCAAATAAGGTCACATTGCAAAGTACTGGCAGTTAGGACTTCAACTTGTCTTTTTTGGGAACACAGTTCAACCCATAGCACATGCCAGAGTTGACCTTGGAAAAAGGGAGCATATATACATGAGTTTACTGATACATGAGCTTTTAAAGGCAGATTAAAATCTCTACTTTTTCTTTTAAAATCTTTACTCCTCTGACTGAACTGTTCACAATGGTCTGTCTTTTTACCAATTCTTTTTATCTGCCTAGTAGAGTCTGTTGTTGGAACTCATTGGTGACTTTTTCAGTTTACTCATTGTGTTCTTTGCTCTTTTTAAATAATTTCTATTCTTAAAATTCTTACTATGTTCATGCATTATTCTCTTGACTTCAGTGAGCAACTTTATGACAGTTATTTTAAATTTTCTGTCATGTAAATCATATAACTCCATTTCGCTAGGATCAGTTTATTGAGACTTTTTTTTGTTGCTTTGTTTGGGACATCTATGCCTGATTCTTCATTTTTTCTTGATTCTTTGTGTGGGTGTCTATACATTAGACAAGGGAGGCACCTCTCACAATCATTATAGGCTTGACTTTTACAGGAGAAGTCTCCCTTTAATCAGCCCAGCCAGAGATTCTGGGGGTTTCTGCCAATTCTTTTCCTCTCCAGGGAGAAGAAAGCAGGTGTGGCTTTAGCCTTTTCAATTTGCACTAAGCTGGGGGTGAAGAAGGGAAGCTATGGTATCTCAGACCAAATGCCAATTCTGTTCTCTTCCATGCAGCAGGACTATGCTGGACCTATCATAGTTCTAAGACTAGCAAGATAGATGCCAGTTCTTTGAGAAGCCCATAGAATTTGGACTGTCAGATGACTGGATCAAGTCTTTCCTCAGTTTGTTTCCTATGATTAAAAATCCCTTATGGTTTATCTCTCTATCTGGTTTTGTCTTGTTTTATTTTTTCCTCTCTTCCTCTATGATCCTCTCTTTTGTTTCTTAAATCCACTTATCAGTGAGATTATATGATTATTGTCTTTCTCTGATTGACTTATTTCACTTAGCATAGCACTCCTCTAGTTCCATCGATGTCATTGCAAATTTCAAGATTTCATTTTTTGTTGGTTGTGTAATATTACATTGTGTGTACCACATCTTTATCCATTCATTTATCCGTAGACATCTGGACTCTTTCCAGATCTTGGCTCTTGTGGACAGTGCTGCTATAAACATTGTGGTTCACGTGCCCCTTCGGATCACTACATTTGTATCTTTGGGTTAAATACCCATAGTGCAATTGCTGGATCCTAGGGTAGCTCTATTTTCAACTTTTTTGAGGAACCTCCATACTATTTTCCAGAATGGCTGCACCAGCTTGCATTCTTACCAACAGTGTAAGAGGGTTTCCCTTTCTCCACATCCTCACCAACATCTGTCATTTCCCAAATGGTTAATTTTAGCCATTCTAACAGGTATGAGGTGGTATCTTGTAGTTTTGATTTGTATTTCCCTGATGTGGAGTGATGTTGATCATTTTTTCATATATCTGTTGGCCATTTGTATGTCTTCTTTGGAGAAATATCTGTTCATATCTTCTGCCCATTTCTTGACTAGATTATTTGTTTTTTGGGTGTTGAGTTTGATAAGTTCTTCATAGATCTTGGACATTAACCCTTTATGTGATATGTCATTTGCAACTCTCTTCTCCCATTCTGTTAGTTGTCTTTGGTTTTTCCAACTGTTTCCTTGGTTGTGCAAAAGCTTTTTATCTTGATGAATTCCCAATAGTTCATTTTTGCCTTTGTTTCTCTTGCCTTTGGAGACATGTCTCGCGAGAAGTTGCTGTGGCCGAGGTGGAAGAGGTTGTTGCCTGTATTCTCCTCTAGGATTTTGATGGATTCCTGTCTCATATTTAGGTTTTCCATCTACATGGAGTCTATTTTTAAGTACAGTGTAAAGAAAATGGTCCAGTTTCATTCTTCTGCATGTGGTTGTCCAATTTTCCCAACACCATTTGTTGAAGAGACTGTCTTATTTCCATTGGATTTCCTGCTTTGTCAAAGTTTAGTTGACCATAGAGTTGAGGGTCTATTGATGGTTTCTCTATTATGTTCCATTGATCTATGTGTCTGTTTTTGTGTCAGTACCATCATGTCTTGATGGTTACAGCTTTGTAATAGAGCTTGGAGTCTGATATTGTGATGCCACCAGTTCTGGTTTTCTTTTTCAACATTCTTCTATTTGGTGTCTTTTCTGGTTCCACACAAATGTTAGGATTATTTGTTCTAGCTCTATGAAAAAAGCTGATGGTATTTTGATAGGGATTGCATTGAATGTATAGATTGCTCTAGGTAGCATAGACATTTTAACCATATTTGTTCTTCCAATCTGTAGACATGGAATGTTTTTCCATTTCTTTGTGTCTTCCTCACTTTCTTTTATGACGGTTCTATAGTTTTCGGAGTATAGATCCTTTTCCTCTTTGGTTAGGTTTTTTTCCTAGGTAGCTTATGGTTTTGGGTACAATTGTAAATGGGATCAACTCCTTAATTTCTCTTTTATTTGTGTCATTGTTAGTGTGTAGGAATGAAACTGATTTCTTTGCATTGATTTTATATCCTGCCACATTGTTGAATTCTTGTATGAGTCGAGCAAATTTGGGGTGAAGTTCTTTAGGCTTTCCACATAGAATATCATGTCTTCTGCAGAATGAGAGTTTGACTTCTTTGCTGATTCAGATGCCTTTTATTTCTTGTTGTTTTCTAATTACTGAGGCTAGGACTTCTAGTACTATGTTGAACTAGCAGTGGTGATAGTGGACATCTCTGCCATGTTCTTGACCTTAGGGGCCATGCTTTCAGTTTTTTCCCTATCAAGAACAATAATTGCAATGGTCTTTTTGTATATGGCTTTTATGATATTGAGATATGTATCCTCTATTCCTATGCTGTGAAGAGTTTTAATCAAGAAAGGTTACTGGCCTTTGTCAAATGTTTTTCCCACATTTATTGATAGGATTATATGGTTCTTGTCCTTTCTTTTATATATGTAATGTGTCACATTGATTTATTTGTGGGTGTTGAGCTACCTTTGCAGCTCAGGAATAAATCCACTGGGTTGTGGTGAATAATCCTTTTAATGTATGGTTGGATCCTATTGGCTAGTATTTTGGTGAGAACATCCTGTGAATCAGGGATATTGGTCTGTAATTCTCCTTTTTGGTGGGATCTTTGGTTGGAGCATAAGGAATAACATGGAGGACATAGGAAATGGAGAGACGGCAGTTGGGGAAAACTGGAGGGGAAGACGAACATTGAAAGACTGTAGACTCTGAAAAACAATCTGAGGGTTTTAGAGGGGTTGGGGGTGGGGGATTGGGTGATCCTGGTAGTGGGTATTATGGATGGCACGTATTGCATGGAGCACTGGGTGTGGTCCATAAACAATGAATTCTGGAAGACTGAAAAGAAATTAAAAAAAAATAGAAAATTTTGAAAAAGATGTCTTGTTATTTCAAATATTAATTTGTCATGCTGCATTCAGTCACAATTTTCATCTTTTCCATGGCAATAAATTTTTCTTGTGTTACTCATCTGAAATTTGCTTTCTTATACCACTTGTAGTTTTCTCATATGCTATAACTATATTAACCCTGTGCATTTCTTTTTAAATTTTACACATTTGATTGAAGTAAATCCTTGAACTCATATTTACAGGAGGATCACATGGGGATCAGGGTAGAGCCATGTTTCATAGTACCAGGTATTGTTTTCTGGTTTATAATGAGGATTATTTTGTAGCAGGTTTAGGTGTGAGTAAATTCCTCTGGTTCTTGTTTTTGGCTGACCCACAGAGATTGGACGCTATAGGGCTGCTGACAATGCAGACTATCTCCCTTTTCCTCTGCCTTGCCTGATGGTCTGTTTTCTGTAAATACGTCTTGCCGCTGCAATTCCTCTGTCAGGTTGACCTCCTTGGTATCAACTTGTTGCCAGTCAAAGTCCAGGAAGATTCCTGCCACCAGTTTGGTCTTACTGTGTAAGTAATAAATTGCTAGATTTCCCTTAATAGTATATTTCTTAATTTGAAATAAAAATGCTTGCTCCCTTGGATTTTGATTCATATTCCCTTAATTAAAAAAAGGATAAAGACATTTTTTGTATTTTAGTGGATTTTTTATATTTTTCTTTGGGCAATTAACATTTTAAATCTTTTGTCATCATTTTTCTTTTCTTTTTTTTTAATCTATAACATTTAATAAAAATACTAATACTTTGCCATCTATATTGTAAATATTTTTTCACAAGGATTATCATTTACATCTGAATTTTGTTTATATTTATTCATTATTTACTTTTTTAAAACTTAGATGTCTGTTCATCTTTTTCTTTAGTATTTTTGTATTTACTTTATGCTGAGGGTGAACTACTACATAGTAGTGAAACAGAAAATTCTTTCACTTTAATTGTTATATATTATGTATCCTATCAATTGTAGTTGTATTTCATCATTTCACTAGATTACAAACAAAAACATGAACAAATAAAAACTCAAAAGCAAAGTTTTCACCAAGTAATAAAAGTTTTTTTTCCCTAAAATACTAATTTCAGCATCCATATTTTGATACTGACTTTTTAAATGTATTTATCCTACAGGTCATTGACATAAATTCAGAAGCAAAGCATTCTAGTAATGTTTCAACCTTCTTGGCCCCATGCTGGTTTTCCTCACTGCATTTTACTTCCTTCTTTATTGTCTGTTCTGCTTCACCAGTTTTAGCAGATGCATGTGGATCATCAGGCTCACTGTTTTCCTCCTGACATTAACAGTGCTTATAGATCTGATGTGATTGCTTACCTATAAACTGGTAAAAATATCCTGTGCATTCTATATAACATAGACCTAGCTTTAAAATATTCACCCAGCAAAGGTGACTTCAAAAAGACATTATTTTCTGACTTAGTGCAGTGAGGAGAAAGAAATTCACAGTTAAGGATCAAACTTGAAAAACTCAAACACGATAGAACACTGAGCAGATAGCATTAAGGTGGCACCCCATTGAGACTAGGTACAGGAGGCTTTGAGCCTTGACTGTAAACTTGTGTTGACTTTGTGCAGAGCCTACATTTTATTTTATGAGTCTTATGATGTGAATCTTATTTCTCATTTTACCCTATTTAAATTACTAGGAAACCTTGTTCTATGCCTGAAGCCTCTTGTATATCTGTGTTCAGTGGAGCTAAAGCTGTGATTCTTTTATTTTATTTTATTTTATTTTTAATTTATAGTGCTTGAGGGCATTCCTGTGTATTACTCTTTTCAAGATTTTTAAGGCCTTTATGAGAATCTCCCTGAAGAATCATCCTTTCGAAAGATGATGACTTGTTTTCCCCAAATGCAGGACTTCTGGAGGTCCTGAGTTGTCTCATTAGATGATTAGCTTAGATGTGATTGTCCACATTTGAATTGTTGTAACCTGACCTATTTTCACCCTCCTGCAGCTGGATTCCTCTACCAGTCCACTTAACCAACTCCATCATTGTCTAAATCCACTTTTGGCTTATGTGTTAATTATTCAAGTCAGTTATTCAGTGGCTTGTTTACATGGCTTATCTTGCCCATCCTTGAGTCTGAAATGTGACTGGAATTTCTCCCACCAACTGGGTTTCTTTCTTTCACCCAGCCCTGTCTTTTGCTTGGGCATACTTTTTCTTTTTCCAAGAAATTCTTGTCATAAATCAGATAAGAAAAACAAAGATTGTCTGGTAATCAGTTAAAAACAAAAAGATATGAAAGATGTAGATCAGTGGTTTTTTTTTTTTTTAAAGATTTTATTTATTTATTTGACAGAGATCATAAGTAGGCAGAGAGGCAGGCGGAGGGGGGGGGCTCCCTGCTGAGCAGCAAGCCCGATGAGGGGCTCGATCCCAGGACCCTGAGATCATGACCTGAGCCGAAGGCAGAGGCTTGACCCTCTGAGCCACCCAGGCACCCCAAGTTCAGTGTTTTGATGAACAGTCAGACTGGCACAAGCTCCACAGCATTTCTTCCAGCAACAATGAGGAAGATGTGTGTTCAATGTGGATTCTTTTCAGACCATGGTTGGCTGTGGGAAGCTGGAGGCAGTCAGCCAAGCTAAAAATCATTAGTTAAGGATATTTTTGATATTATGTATTGTATCAATATTATATCAATATTGTAATGATAGTTTTTGATATTATTTATATTTTTGGTTTTGTTTGTCTCTCTTGCATATTTTGTTTTGTGAATTTTTTTTCTTTTTCTGTTAGTGTCATATGGTTCCCTTTAGGGGCTATCTGAAAGCCATCACTGAAATTTGTTTATATTTTTCCTTCATAAGCACCTGCAAGTTTGCTTTCACTCTGTAATACTTAGGTAAATACCTTCTATATTAACTGTAAATTTCTCCATGTTGCCAAGGTTGAAGATGTATGTTAAAGAAGAGATTTATAAAAATATTTTTAGATATTGGACTAGTTACAAACTCTGAAAGTTGAGGCATTGATAAGAGACAAAGGACTCTGGCACCTACATTTTACATAGAGTAGAGGTAAGCGGAGGGATTCAACAATACGATCTTGTACAGCCTTTGTCTTTACCAGAAAAGATATCTATCATAGTTGTTGGTTCCTGCTTCCTTTTGCCCAAACAGAGATTTTCTCACTATAGTAAGGCTTCTTTCCTCATCCTGATACTAGTTGTAGACATCCAAAGATTTTTACCAGTGGCTGAAATACCGAGGTATAACAACTCAAGTTAGGTACCAGAGAATGTTATTTAGCAGACCCAAGAAGAAGAGCGTGAGCTCAATTAACTCATTTTTACTGACACTGAAGATGATGAGCTGTATGTATGTATGTTTTTGTGTTTGTATGTATAATAATGGCTAATATGAGTGAGAACAAAGGGCAAAATCTTTTGTAATTCATCAATAAATGTGTCACCTGAGGACCAAAAAGAACTTTGGCACATCATAGTACATTTGAGGAATGTGTCACCACAGAGGCAAATTCGTTGTTTATAATTGTTGTTAGACAAAGACAGAATATCTAAGTCTGGACAAAGTCAAAATTCCTGGAACTAAACACTGTGATACTGGGAAATGATTTATGCTGGGAAAAAACTTGGACTGTTATCAATAAATCCTGACAAAGCAGAACACTCTGCTATAGATTATAAGGTAGATCTTGCCAAAGTGAATTAACTGGCCCCAAATCTGTAAATAACCATATTTTCAGAAGACATACACATTTTAAGCAACTTGAGAAACCCAGGACAACCTATGAATGGAGAAAATTTTCAAAATCTTTGGATAATGAAATTTGCATAAAGAATGGGTTGTTTTTACAATGTCAGATTTAAGAGTTTTACTTCCCCATGTGATTTCCTGATGACTCTCCCAAGTCCCAGACCTGCATTTTCAAGTGTTCATGGCATTTTTCATGTGGGTGGAGATTTGCTAATGTTGCTAACACAAAGGATACCAATTCCACTCATCATTTTCACCCCACAGTTTAGCTCTTCCTTTTGATTTCTTGCTGATGGTTTCCGATATTCATTTTTAGTCCCAGAAGCTCAAGACCTCTGAGTGCTCTTTGATTTATCTCTCTCCTTTTCCCCATTACCAGTGATTCATCAGGGGCTGTCAATTCCTTTTCCCTACTGTCTCACACTGCCTTTGCATCTTTGCATTACCCCAGCCCTAGTTAACAGTTGTATTACTGCTTACCTAAACTACTGCTATAACTCTTCTCCCTGGCTCCAGTCTCACTTCTAATCTACTCATTCTGCATTTGGCTGCCAAATTAATCTTCCTAAAGTATAGCTTTGATTATGTCACTCCTGCTCAATAACCTTCAAATCTCTCTTCTTTGCCTACCAAGTAAAGTTCAAACTTTTTAGCCTTTGACATTATGATCTAGGCTTATTTTTATGGGTTTAGCAATAAATATTTTTCTCTTGTTGAAACTCTGAAAAAATTGAACAAATGAACTTTCTACATCAGGCCTGGAAACATCTTTCCACCAAAGGTTTTAATATTTTTTCCTGCCTGGAATGTTTTTAATGCTACCTATTAAAATCCTCATCAGCTCTTCAGGGGAGTTTTGTCTTTCACTGAAGGATCTTGGATACACAGGCTGGAATATCCTCATAAACACACATGAAGGCCCCTAAGGCTTGGAGTGAAGACAAAGGTAGAAAGATAATAGGAGAAAATGGAGTAGTAGGGTCTGGAAGCCAGAAGTAAGGAAGTCTGGAAAGTCAGAGAATTCTGAATTTGAATTTGATATTCCAATTCATTGTGAAGTTATGCTTATAAAGATAGGTTGATAAAACACATTTAATAGTCTAATTTCTAAATATCCACGGATATGTATGCCTCCATTTATATTCTTTCTCTGGGTCTTAAAAATATGAGAAGCAGGTTTGCTTTTTACCCTAAAACTCAAGGTTTGAGCACAGTTGTCTTTCATCTGGCACATCTTTATTAATATTTGTTGACTGTATGAGGTAGTCTGCTCTTCTTTCTTTGAAATTCCAGAGCATTTATATATAAATTATGTCCCTTTCCTCTGGTGCTAATCACAGTGCACTTTAATATTTTGCATTTTGTGTATGATACTGTCTTGCCATCTACATGGGAATCTCTGTGAGAGAAGTATACATAATGCTCTAGGTCCTATGCTGCTCACATAGTAATGGAAGTTAGAAAAATTTATTTGATGAAAGACAGAAACCCAGAGTTTGTTTTAGAAGAGATATTTAGACTCAGGGATTTGAGAGTTGGAAGATACCTCAGAGACTAATAAGAAGGTGACTTCAGAAAAGGGATAGCTCATCCAGATCTCGTGACTATTAGTAGCAGCTGTAGAGCTGGAACTTAAACATTCTGATGACTTCTCCAAGTACAGGATCATGTTCGCACATTGTGTTAAACATTTATCAGGAATTGTCACTAAGAAAGACATGGCATTAATATCATAAATTACATTGCTCCTTTTCATGAATGCTGCAGTCAATTTGTGAAGTAGAGTAAAGATATTAAGCTTATAAAGACTGAAACTTTCTAAGGACCCTAGTTGTTCACATTCATAATGGACACACATTGAAAATTTAGCCAAGTGTGTACCCAGTGTTGACATACAGTTTATCCAGATGACAGAGGGATTATGTTGCAGCAGTTGTCTTCATAAAGATTTAGTATTGATGCCACTTAGAATATCCAACCTGACTATGTTTGTATAGGGTGTTACTGTGAGGAAATATTGTCAGGTTAGGGTAATTTCTGTAGCAGTAAGGCACTTGAAAAAGACTGTTTACCACCCCTAAAATCTGTTTAAGCATATGAACCATGATACTCTAAAATCTGTTTGAACATATGAATCAGAAAACTTTTGCCCTTAGTGACACATATATATTTTATATATTGCAATAACCTTATTTATTGGGTGTGGGTGGGGAAACATACTGTTTGAAATTGTAATGGTCTGTGAGATGAATCTCTATACTGGTCCTGTAGCACTTTGATAAGTCACTTACTTAGGAAAATAAAACATAGTCATATTTCATTGTTTCAATCTATTACCAAAATAAAATAAATTTAAAGTGTTTGGCAATGTATACACTGTGTTTAGAAAATTTCAAGGGAAGGAAGAAAACTTGGTGGTTAGCACAATGTAGCAGTCATTTCCAAGAGGGAAGTTTCCTTCTAGCAGGTTACTGTGAGAACACTTAGCCTAAGTGCTATATACATGTGGCACATTTATAAACTGAATTTTATTATTTTATTTCTAACAGGTTCAGATATCCTCCCTCCTTGATAATATTCATATGTAAAGTAAGATGGGGGTAGAATTAGAAGTATTTCTGAAACATGTCGATGTGACTATAAAGCTAGGTGTCTTGATACCTCACCTGATTGGATACTTTAAAATCAAAAAGTAAGTCATTCTTGCCTAGGATGAGATTATGAGGTTGCTCATCTTGAAAAGGAGGATAAATCTTTGGCATCTGTTTTTAATTTTGACTGGCTGATACCAAAGTACATTAAACAACAATAGGAAAAAAGAAAGGTAGATTAAGGGAGTGTTCACATTGGTGATTTCAGTCATTCAAACATGCAGATTCTCAAGTAAAAAATGTCCTTAGGTTGCGCTGAAGTGTGAGGATTTTGAACTTGATATGGCTTGAAACAAGGCTGCTGAAGTGCCATGCTAGGATGGAAACAACACTAGAATGGATGCATTTCCAGGGCGTATTTACAGCACACCTTGCTGAGACTGTGGCTGAGGGAAATGGAACAAAGCTCTTGGGGCAGGTAAGGGAGCATTGCCACATATCCTTCTGCTCCCTGGAGTAGCAACCCCGTCTCCAGCTATGTAGCTGCTATCCTGAGGTCCCTCAGCACAGCTTGCTATCTCAGGTATCAGACTGTACACCTGCTGGGAAGTGGTTACATAAGCCTCAGGAGTCTCCTGTGCAAATCTAGGGAGCCACTAATTGTGTCTTTTCCCATCTAACTTAGACACCTGCTTCCTTTTCACTTGGCTGATCTCCACCTATGCCTCGAAACTAATGGCTTCAGTGTGATCCCATCTTTTTCAGTTACCCTCCTGATATTGTAATTAAATGATACCCTGGTATGCTTTCTGTCACAGCAAAGGATTCAACTTCAATTTTGGACCTGATTGCTCAGCATTTAGATATTAGGGTACCAAAAGACTTCTCTGTGAGGGGAGCACAAGGAAATTCAAGTTCAGATGAAATAGCACTGTTAATTTTAATGTTGCAAAGTTCTGATTTATTGAATTTCATTATTTGAAAATTAGATATTTTTATTAAGTAATGGTTAATATGCTTCTGTGTGTAATTATTTCGCATGAAATATGACACAACATGGAGAAAATGGGAAAAAAAGTGATAAATGCCAACCTGGACACATAATTATAGCTGTGCCTATGAATGCTGTCTCTGGCTCTAGACTGCCTGGGTTTGAATATTCTCTCTTCTACTGATTCGCTGTGTGACTTAAGCAAGTAACTTAACATCTTTGTGATATACATCCTCATGTATAAAGTGACAATAAGGAAGGTACATGTCCCATGGGGTTTCTGTAGGCTTAAATGAGGTAAGACATTTAAAATGACTGGCACATAAAGAATGTTAAATAACCCTTTGGAAAAAGAAGAATGTTATTTCGTTCTACTTTTCCTGGTATTCTTTTGTATAAATTATATTTTGGTTACATTTTGTTTTAATTATGTAAAATTATACACAACTCCATGTGTGACATGTTTTTCTAAACAATTATTTTAAAGAACTAAATAATTTCCAGTTGAACATAGGTGGTGTAATATAACCATTTTCTGCTTAGCGAAGTTATTTATCTTGTTGTAGTGTATCATGAATTGATATATCTCTTTTTAGATAAAGTAGTTTTCATAATTGAATTTGTATAAATGGAATTTCTGGGTTAAATGGTATGACTATTTTAGAGAGTTTTTAAATGTTTGGTTTTCTAAAATGTAGCAGCATTTAAAATTTCCACTACTATGTATGTTCATTCAAATTTAAATGACACTTAAATAATGCAGTGGGATATAGTTTAATTGCTTTATGTTATTAGTAAATAGAGGAAACTTACTTGAAAAATATCTGCCTGTTTGAATGTATTATGTTCCAAAAAAGGATTGAGCAAGATGACAGGGAAATGTTTAAATTGAAACTAATGCAAGTTAATCAGTTTAAATATTAAGCATTATTTTTTTTAGCTTGGGGGGCAAAACTTAAAATTTCTTACAATCTAATTCTTCTTAAATCTTTTTTAAAAAATATTTTATTTATTTATTTGACAGAGAGAGATCACAAGTAGGTAGAGAGGCAGGCAGAGAGAGAGAGAGAGAGGGAGAAGCTGGCTCCCCACTAATCAAAGAGCCTGATGCAGGGCTTAGATCATGACCTGAGCCAAAGGTAGAGGCTTAACCCACTGAGCCATACAGGCACCTCTGATTCTTCTTAAATCTTATCTTACTTTAATGGTTTTCTGATATTGTTTTAAAGATTTATAATTGTGTATTTCTGGGATTATTTCCTGAGTTTCCTACTTTGCGATCTGTTTAGCATTTTCCATTTTCGTGCAGTTTTATTTCTGATTTCTCTTCTTCATTCACTCAACAAATATTTCTTGAGCATTACTCTTTGCTATGTTCTTAGAGTACAGAAGTGAATAAGAAACTGTCCTTGTCCCCAAAGAACTCTCAATCTAGTGTGGTAGAGACACAAGTGACAGAGGGATGTGGCCAGTAGAAGGTTGTCTGACATAGCAGGTGATCCAAGGCCTGGGAGAGAAGAAATTGCCTAGTTAAAGAGGGTGAGATGGAAGACATTAAAAAAAGAGGAGATAACATGTCACAACTTCATGTCTTACAAGGAAAAGTTGCTTCTATTCTAATATATTCTATTTAAAACCAAAAACCATTTCATAACTGCAGAAATTATGTTAGCACTCCTTACATGTTATATTTTGCAGCTTGTGGGGCCATGTGATAACAAGTACTTTAAGTCTTAGCTCTTCTCATTGACAAGATCGATGTCCTCAAGTGAAGTCAGAGCAAGCATGGGACTATTGCCAGTATCTCTGGTATTGAGATTTTATCTGAAGTCTAATCTCCCAACCCTCAATAAGCCTGTTGTGAATAGCCTTGCCTTTTTACACCTTCCTGGACCCCACGTGCCTTTAAAAGGAATACATTACATAAATGCAAGTACATGATCTTTATCCCAGGTTTGGAAATTCGTTCTAAGTCTCTGTATCATTTCCTGCCATTATAATCTAGGATGAGCAACAGGTCACTCTTGCCCTCTAGTCCCATCTAAAGTTGGCAGTTTTAGCAAATAAAAATGCAGAAAAAAATTGAATTTCAGATTAAAAATGAATAATTTTTTAGCATAAATATACATCTTTCTGTATTAGGGACATACACTGAGAAGTTATTGTTTTATTCATTCATTGCTTTATCTTTAGTTAAAATTTAACTAGGCATTTAATTAGGCAATTCTAATCCAGTCCTTAGAGCTGAATTTACTCAAATTGCCCCTACCATGACTGTCTGCTCTTTACTCTACCTTCCAAGAGCTAAATTTTCTATAAAGGAGAGCTCCTTCCAAGTGGGAACAGTCACTGGATTCATCTAAAGTAGTAGCATGGAGGGGAAAGATAGTAATAAGAAAATAAAATACAAAGAAATTATCCCTTGAGAAAGAAAGAACTTCCTTACTTCATTCCACCCACAGAAGCTCCTCCTTACTATAAACTGTGCTTTTAAACAATAGAAGTGACTTTAACTAGAGGCTAGTCATATTATCAAAGATACAATTTCTAAGATTCTATCTCGTATTACAACTGCAAAGTAAGCCAAAACAGACATAGAGGTGAAATGAAAGATACCTCTTCCCTAGATTGGTTTGTTGATAAAAAAGTGAGAAATAACAGCTTTTAGTATTCCCTCAAGTAGTGCTGCTCTGCTAAAGTGTAATATTTGGGACTCACATGACTTAGGATACAGGCAGGCAGGCAGCATGTGTAAGGTCCTAGAATATTCATTTTGACCTCTTACAGAGTGTAATTGTTGAGAAGTGGGATTCACAGTTATAAAGAGTCTTTGCCTGTGACAAGTTCCAGGGTGGCCTAAATCATAGAGGTGGGACCATATACCAAAGACTGAAAGAACAAAGTCAGACAGGAATCAAAGTATAGCATTATGTACCTGGGCCCTGGGTGGGGCTGTGTGGCAGGATAGTCTTTACTTACATGTGACCTGACTTTGGGGTACAAATGGCCTTTAAGTTTCTGAAGATGTTTAAGCACAAAAAGAAGAAAGTCTGTATTCACCTATCACCCTGAGCAAAGATTTAGCAGATGAAACCACAAGTGTTTTACTCAAAAGAACATGAGGGAAAGATCGGAGTCGGTTAAATGTTTCATTTGTTCCTCATAAAAATCTCTAGTCAAGGACATTCCAAGACCTTTATAGATTTTATACAACATTCAGTATTTGAAAGAAAATTTTCCATTGCTTCTGTCTATTCTTAGATGTTTATACTTAACTCAAGCCTAATCATTTAAAATACACTACACACTATACAATCCTGAATGCAGGTTTGTAAATACTTGAATATTTTTATCCACAATTTATTACTTGAGTCCTTTATTTATTGTGGGTAAATGGTTGTATGCTGCACACTCATTTCTTGTGCAAAGAAAATTCTCAACTATGCAAAAACTCAGAAAATTATACAGTACAATGCCACTGGATTTCAAAGGAGGAAACAAAATTAAAAGCTGAAAATAGACAATCATACAATAAAAGGACTTGTAATATATATTAATGCCAATTAACTTTTTGTTACATCTAAGTGATTGTTTTATATATAATTTCATATAAATATTTAAAAATATTTTGTCATTGAATTGTAGTGATGTAGATAGGAAGTAGAGAAGTGGGCAAGAAGAAACAAGGAGGTAGAATCAAAAGAACCATCTCAGCTTTGGTATTGACAATCAAAGATATGTAGATGGAAGTATACTTTTAAAAAATTTTAAGCCATTTATCTTCTTTATCCCTGAAACTTTAAATTAATAAATGCACCATGCAACTGAAGACAAAATAGAAGAAATACAAAGTCTTTGAATGCTCAAAGTCTTAAGGGAACACACACCAAATTTTTTATGGTATTCAAAAATAAAATCCCTGTACTCTTCTCAAAATTGAAATTGAGATTACATGCTCTGTAATCCAAAAGTAATACTAAAAACTTAAATGAAAAACCACTTAAAAACTTAAAATACTCTGAAAGTACTTGTTAATAAAAATGGACAGCTAAAGTAGTGTCAAGGACTCTTAATACATATTTTGTGAATGTTGTTTCCATTCTAGAGACTGTCACATTTTTATGGAGTTGGTGATGGTCAAATATAAGATAAATGTGTAAAAATCAATTGTTTTTCAAAAAGTGGTGACCATTAGAAGATATAATGTGAAGCATTGTTTAAACTAAAGAGCAGTGTTTATACTCAGTAATCATATATTATTTAGAAATAACCCTAACAAGGAAATGGGTAAGGCCTATAGAGAACTTTATAAAATTTTATTGAAAGAGATAAAATATTTAGATAAATAGAGAACTATACCATGTTTCTGAATTCAAAGCCTGAATATTATAAAGATAACTTTTCAAATTAATGTGTGGCTTATAATGGGACCTAATGCTCTTAGAACAGTCAACCTCTCTTTATGTCATTTTGGTTCTACTTATGCTTCTGCTGTCAAATGTAATTATTAAAGATTTTTCTGTGATTGTACCCTGAGTAATATTACAGAATCATTAAGTAGTAATTGTTCAGTTATGCCTTGGAATATCATATGCCACTTTAAAATATATGTGCTGGGAGGGGAGTGAGGATCAAAACCCATGAAGCTCTCTATTGCATAAAAATAACGAATATTATGGGATTACTCTGAATGGATGATTTGCCAGATACCAATTCCCTTTATTGCTGTCATACATTGATTAAAATCTTGCCAAAAATGAAGAATTTCCAATTTTAAAGGGCCTAGTGAAGAAGGCCTGCAGTTCCTTTACCAAAGCAGGTGAATTTAATGGTTGGGACGGTCTGATATTCATTGCCTTGGGAGCAGCAATTGTGACCTCACTCTGCACTTCTAGGTCTTCCCCAAAGTGGACAGCGTTGCAGCCCAAGCAAGGCTCAGACAGGTAGGCAGCGATCTCAAGAGTTATCTAAATGTCAATCATTTCCTGAAGGTCTCTGTATACAAGAGAACTATCTCTAAGACAGAGAGGAGTGCTAAAAAGGAGCAGTCATGTAATCGAATTTTTCCTACTTGAAGCCTGTTTCTAGAGTAGCCTTGTGTTTTAAAAGAAGACATACACATGTGTTGGTCAGAGAAGATGAAGAAGGAGTATAGCTCTGCCAGCAAGAGCTCTGAACATCTGGACTGAAAAGCCTTTGTGGGGAACAGGTGGACAGTTACAACAAAGCATTTTTCCTTGGGATGCTTTAATGAAATATATCTCACCTTATTCTCCATCACAGCATCCTATTAGTTTACTTCATATCTCTTATCACCACATGGTTAATTCTTATTTCACATGTTTGGTTGGATTTGTTTTCTCCCAACAGATTCTAACTTTCCTGATGCAAAAATCATACCTTGTTTACCATTGTATTCTTAGCTTTTGGCAAGGTGGCTGAACCAGAGTAGATAAAAGCATGTATTAAATAAATGAATGAATAAGTGAATAAACAAACAATAAAAAGTTGGACTATTTAACAGATAATATAGACAAATTTGGCTGTTTGGGAAAAACAAAGAAAAAACCCTAATGTTAATCACATTATCTTTATCAACGACATAGATTTGTAATCTCAGTAACTTGTTACTAAAATACACAAAGAAAGTGGATAAATTGTCACAAGATTTTGTAAATGTATGTGGTGTAACCTGACTGAAATTACAAACTACATGTCCTATGTGAGACTCACTTGAAGGATTCTTGAATGCACTGTGAAACCCTGCATTCCTCAAGATCAGCTGAGACTGAGGAGTGATGACACCACTGAGCAGCCTGTCCTGAGAAACTTCCCACACACATTAGGGCATCTGCAGCAAGGAAATTAATAGTTGTTTGAGTCTCACATTAAAAGTCATGAACACAGAGGCCCTCACCTGCAGCAGTAATTTGTCACTGAGGTGTTTTTTCCTTGGGCAGCTCTATATACCAAGGAAGCTCTGGGGAAGAGTGAAAACAACAGTTCGGGGGACAAGGTACTTAACTTGTTGATGTTTATGCCCTTGAGTCATATGCTTTCTCCCTTGAATGTGGATGGAACTTGTGATTTCTCTTAAACAATAGAATATGGCAGAAGGAATGGATGTCAGTCATCCCATGATTATGTAACATTATATGGGACAGTTTTCACTGGCTTGAAAAGTGACTTGTAAAGTACCTACGGAGAGAGCCTTGTAGCAGAGAACTACAGATTACTTTTTGAGGCTTCTAACCCACTACCAGCAAGAAACCAAAGCCCTCTGTTGTATAGCAACAAGGAGATGAATTCTGCCAACAGCCTGAGGGAGCTTCAAAGCAGACTTTGTCCCAGTTGAACCTCCAGATGAGAAGGCAGCCTGGCTGACACCTTGATTACAGACTGTGAGTTGCAGGGGAGAGGTCCTAGTTAAGCTGTGTCTGGTCTCTGACCAATAGACACTGTATATAGTAAATGTGTTGCTATTTTTAGCCACTAAATTTCTGGTAATTTGTCAGACAGCATAGAAAACTAATTTGTACAGACTGATGAATTTAATAATTTAAAAATGTTCATTGAGTCTCCTGAGTAAGATTGAATAAACCAGTTATGCCTTTATGTCCAAAACCTGTTAATTGTTAAATAAATTGTGATACAATTAAATGAATATTTAAAAAATACACTCAGTGAAGATTTAATGACATTAGGAAATGCTTGCTATATTGGTAACTTAAAGCTCTCTAGATCCAAAAATAACTCTAACAATATTCAGTAGCTGTATTAACTATTGTATCTGGACCACAGGATTATTTTCTGCCTTATCTTTTTCTAAAATTTTCACATTCAAAAAGTATTTTAAATACACAGAAAATATCTTGTTCTTCATTTCATTTTTGGCTACATATTAAATCCTTCTCTATTTGGTGAGTGACAGATCCACTTCACAATTCCCTTTTTGGAGTGAGTGAGTTAGTTGTGTTGAATAAACCTGGAATCTGTTTGGTTGAGAAAACCAGTTCCATCAATAAGAAGTGCTGTAACTGTCCTTGGAAAGTTGTGAACTGCTCTGTTTCTAATTTTTCTATCTGAAAAATCTGAATACTATCAAAGTAGACTTACCTTTTGAGACTCTTTAAAAAATTAAATAAGTTAATAGATAAAGGACTTAAGAGTATTTGACAAATAATCAAAACCAAATGTTTTTGTTCCCTTTAACAACAACAACAATAAACAAACGAACAAAAAAACAAAAACACTTTAGGAAGTGAAGGCAAGGATATCAAGCCCCTTCCAAATTCTCTCACTTTTCAGCAGATAGCTTAGAACTAATGAATTCCAATTATATCTCCACATATAAATCAAATGATGGGGAATATATATTATAAAAGTACTAGAGATTCATTATTCTTCATCTTTTGACATTTATTTTTCATTCTTTTTTTGTAATGTAATAGTACAATAAAAATTTGAAAAACAGAGGACCTTGTCCATTCTCTGGTTTTCCATTTCTGTTTTGTAAGTATGATTGGTGATATAACTATGGGAATATTAATACTGAAAACATCAGAATGGTCTGCTTTTTATTCACTCATAAGATTCTTAGATCCTGGGTTTAATCATCTTCTCATTCTGTCTCTTTCTTTCTCCATCCCACCCCTCTTTACATATACACACACACAAACTCAGTGACTATTTATGCATGTATTTGTTTTCCATTTCTTTAGTTACAAGCTCACTTATCAACAGTGTCAAAGCTTTTCCTTTTGTGACTTCTTCCTGAAGGAAATGTTTATTATGAATTTTTAAAATCCACAACCAAAATAGGACTTCATAAAAGAAGTGCTGACAGAAACTTATTTATTCTCTTAAGAATGCAACACGTGCATAATAAACATTTAGTAAATTGTTAAACAGCATATGATGAAATGTTAACATAAATAAAAGAAAGTGCTTAAATGAATTTTCATTCCTTTTGTTTTCCTCTTGCTGAGATACAGAGTCATTTCAATAAATAAAAAGAAAGTAGTGGGGAAGAGGAGCAAAATTCACAGAAAAGCAGAAGTCCATCCCCCACCTGTGTTTTCCTTCTCCATGCCTTTTTGTTTATAAGAACTGGAACAATAATGACTGCCACCTCTATAACAGTAGTAATAATAGCAACAACAAAAGGTTGATTCCTAAGAAAAGCAATGACTAAAGCAGTTTGTAATAAGCACTTGGCAAATTTAGGGATAGGTAACTTAAGGAATCTTAAGTTATACTTAAGGAATCTCTTTATTCATAGTGATAATACTCTTATCAGTCATGAAGGAACCTTTTTTTTTTTTTATGAGCAGGGTCATTAAAAATAGCTCCTATGAAAGTTTACAGGAAAAAGAAACTAATGACACTTGATGCATTCACTACAAAATATAATTTAAGTATTATTTTGGATAAAGCATGCACAGCCTTTGGAATTAATCAAATGCTCAAAATATTTGAAAGCTCTCCTTTAGAATTACATTTTTTTAAGCCACTTAGCAAAATTCTGCTAAGATTTTAAAGGAGAATGTGCACATAGGCACATTTGTAGAGTTTTCAGAATAGTTAGCAGCTGTCTTGCCTAACGAAGTTATTTGATACATAAATCTACTGTAACAGCTTCTTGGGAGCCAGTACCTAACTTTTTAAGCGTCTCATTTTCCTCTCTTTTTGAGAGCCTCGTAGGTGAGAATAAAGCTGCTATGCAATGAACTTACAAGCATTTCCTTTTATAAGCCTACATATAAATTTAGCTGTATGTATATTTCTACATATTTATATTTACATATTTAAATATATTTTAGTTCTTAAGATTTTACAAGCTGGAAGAACTCAGTTCTGAGGGGTCCTGGAGCTAATTTTCTGAAAATCCTGGAATGATCCTCCTTGAGATCTTCAACTCAGGACTTAAAGGGAATGCATTTTCTTCATTTGTTGTCAGTGAGGACTTTACACTTAACTGCATTCTGAGATTTGGCACTTTTTTTTGGTAAGTAGAAGCTGTAGTTTCTGGTGCTATCTCTACTAGTTAACACTTTAGAATTTGTGAGAGTTTGAAAAATTCTAAGTTATAGATACGATAAAAGAGTCAACATTGCTTGTCTTTTGGAAAACTCCCAAATATGGCACGTGGCTTTGCTTAGTGTACTATCAGTGAGACGCCCACATATCTCCTCCACCAATCTGATGGCTGAGCTAGCACCTTTCCACATGTTCTTCAGGTCTTCATCTGCAGTCTGAGGTTAATAGCACTTTCTCTTAAGGGAAATACAATTTTTCTCCCTCTCAGATTCCATATGAAGGATTTGTTTCTCTCTTTAAGGTTATGTGCAAGATTTTGCCTATTGTGCATCTTTCTCTTCCATTTTTTTTTTCCCTGCTGGGATCCATTCTATTTTACAGATAGGGTATACCATGTATTACAGGGCTGTCAATGTGAGGCAGCTTTTACTACATTCTAATGTAGGCTATTCAATGTGATTACCTCTTTGCATTTTCATTTCTTAGTCTATAACTATTATATATTGATATAAATAAGACAAATATAAATATGTATGAATCAAATAAATACTATATATAAATTATCTGGAATATAATACGTATTATTAAATAATAATAAGTATTATTACATATTACTATGGTACTAAGTACTATTACATAAACCACTCTGTCTTCTTCCCCCGCCACAGAACAGTTGATTTATCTTCATTGCATATTTTAAAAAAAAAAAGTGTTTTAGAGATAAGTCATTTTTAGGGTGTAAATTCCTCAAATTTTGCTTTCAAATAGTAAAACAATCCCTATTCTTTTTAAAACATGTTTTCTGTCTTAGTTTTCCTTTGACATCTGATAACTACCTATTAAGCCATAAGAAGGGTCTAATAACTGTGGGGAGGTTTCCTGGCAACACATATTTAGTATCTTTAGACTATAAATGTTAAATCATGATCAATGAAATATCCTTTGCCCCTCAAGGAACACTGAGCTTTCTTTGATAACTGGTTTTTCCACACTACATGAGTGAGAGAAATAATAGGGGAAAATATAGGAAAAATAAAAATTTTCTAAAGAGGCCCAAGAGGAATAGAATGCTTCATGAGGGAAAAAAGGGTAGAAGAGCATCTTAGGATTAGACTGCTCAATTGCTTGAGAGTAATTCATAACCAACCATTCCAAAGTATAAGCTGTCAGCAAGCAGAAGATGTGTAAGTTGTGGTAAGTGGAAATAAGATGGCTGGTCAATCATTTAAAATTCAGTAGACTAATAATTTTCTTATATTCTTCTTTGAAATATTAAAAATATGTATAAAATGGATCTGAGTGTCATTCCACTATAATGTGGTTCTGCAAATTCAAGTTGATTTGTAACTAGGGATTTTATTTACTGATGTTTTGACATGTGAAATTTTGGTTGTTCCTAAATGAAAACCTAAACCTATTACTCTAGAATTCAAACAGATTTGGCCTGGCTTCTTTTTATACCAATGGTGATTGTTTCATAAACATTTTGTTTATTTATTTTTATTTATTCTTATTTCGCTTAGGTTGTTCAAAATGATGTCTGAAGTTGTCTTTTCTACTCAAGAAAGACTATTAAGAAATACTGGTTATAGTAAAGCTTGAAATCAGATAACGTGATACCCCCTGTTTTATTTTTGTTTTTCAACATTTCCTTAGCGATTCGGGGTCTCTTCTGATTCCATACAAATTTTAGGATTATTTGCTCCAGCTCTTTGAAGAATCCCAATGGAATTTTGATCAGAATAGCATTAAAAGTATAGATTGCTCTAGGCAGTATAGACATTTTAATAATGTTTATTCTTCCGATCCAAGAGCATGGAATGGTCTTCCATCTTTTTGTATCTTCTTCAATTTCTTTCATGAGTGTTCTGTAGTTCCTCGAGTACTTTACCTCTTTGGTTAGGTTTATTCCCAGGTATCTTATGGTTCTTGGTGCTATAGTAAATGGAATCGATTCTCTAATTTCTCTTTCTGTATTTTCATTATTAGTATATAAGAAAGCAACTGATTTCTGTACATTGACTTTGTATCCTGCCACGTTGCTGAATTGTTATATGAGTTCTAGTAGTTTGACAGCATGGTACTGGCATAAATACAGACACATAGACCAGTGGAACCGAGTAGAGAGCCCAGATATGGACCCTCAACTCTATGGTCAAATAATCTTCGACAAAACAGGAAAAAATATGCAGTGGAAAAAAGACAGTCTCTTCAATAAATGGTGCTGGGAAAACTGGGCACCTATATGTAGAAGAATGAAACTCGACCATTCTCTTACACCGTACACAAAGATAAACTCAAAATGGATAAAAGACCTCAACGTGAGACAGGAATCCATCAGAATCCTAGAGGAGAACATAGGCAGTAATCCCTTCGATATCAGCCACAGCAACTTCTTTCAAGATATGTTTCCAAAGGCAAAGGAAACAAAAGAGAAGATGAACTTTTGGGACTTCATCAAAATCAAAAGCTTCTGCACAGCAAAGGAAACAGTCAAGAAAACAAAGAGGCAACCCACGGAATGGGAGAAGATATTTGCAAATGACAGTACAGACAAAAGGTTGATATCCAGGATTTATAATGAACTCCTAAAACTCAACACATAGAAAACAGACAATCATATCAAAACATGGGCAGAAGATATGGACAGACACTTCTCCAGTGAAGACATACAAATAGCTATCAGACACATGAAAAAATGTTCATCATCACTAACCATCAGGGAGATTAAAATTAAAACTATATTGAGATATCACCTTATACCAGTTAGAATGGCCAAAATTAGCAAGACAGGAAACAACATGTGTTGGAGGGGATGTGGAGAAAGGGGAATCCTCTTACACTGTTGGTCGGAATGCAAGTTGGTGCAGCTTCTTTGGAGAACAATGTGGAGATTCCTCAAGAACATAAAAATAGAACTTCCCTATGACCCTGCTATTGCACTACTGGGTATTTACCCCAAAGATACAGATGTAGTGAAAAGAAGGGCCATCTGTACCCCAATGTTTATAGCAGCAATGGCCACGGTCGCCAAACTGTGGAAAGAACCAAGATGCCCTTCAACGGATGAATGGATAAGGAAGATGTGGTCCATATACACTATGGAGTATTATGCCTCCATCAGAAAGGACGAATACCCAACTTTTGTAGCAACATGGACAGGACTGGAAGAGATTATGCTGAGTGAAATAAGTCAAGCAGAGAGAGTCAATTATCATATGGTTTCACTTATTTGTGGAGCATAACAAATAGCATGGAGGACATGGGGAGATAGAGAGGAGAAGGGAGTTGAGGGAAATTGGAAGGGGAGGTGAATCATGAGAGACTATGGACTCTGCAAAACAATCCGAGGGTTTTGAAGGGGCAGGGGGTGGGAGGTTGGGGTACCAGGTGGTGGGTATTATAAAGGGCACGGATTGCATGGAGCACTGGGTGTGGTGAAAAAATAATGAATACTGTTATGCTGAAAATAAAAAATAAATTAAAAAAAAATACTGGTTATAGTATGCAGAGATTTTTGTATAGGAGATAGTGACTAAGTACCTAATTAGGGAAAGTCTGATGAAAGATTGTTTTGGGGTGCAGGAATGTGCTCCTATATAATATGGAACATAAAGTTTTATAAAAGTAAGGGTGTTTTATTTCAAGGTTTTCTAGAGGTGGGAACATAGCTAGCCATATGACGATGGTCAAAAAAATGTTAAATCAATATAATACTCCTATTTGGTGTAATCTTCTATGGAGTATAAAAGACGAAGTTATTTGAATTTAATAAAAAAGGATTGAGAATCATGTATTACTATGATTTCATGTTAAAATGAAGCTCCGTAATTTAAGATGATTATCTCAAGGTCACATGGCAAAGTTTAATGTAAGCTTATCTGGTACCCAAAAGTAGCTGTTATTGATGGAAAAGACGTATCAGAAATCTTTCTTCTAAGAAGACTGAAACCTTTTTGGAGCACCCGGGTGGCTCAGTGGGTTAAACCTCTGCCTTCAGCTCAGTCATGATCTCAGGGTCCTGGGAACAAACCCCACAACGGGCTCTCTCTTCAGCAGGGAGTCTGCTTCCCCTCTCTCTCTGCCTACTTGTGATTCTCTGTCTGTCTGTGTCAAATAAATAAATAAAATCTTAAAAAAAAAGACTGAAACCTCTTTGGGAAGAATACGTCTAAGGGAAGAGGACCCCAGGCATGATGTATGTATCCTAGGAATGTCCTAAAACTGGAGGGATGAGTTATTTTGATTCCAGCATAATGGCTTTCATTCTGTCCCAAACTGGCCTCATAGACACATGGAGAGGGCCACAAAGAAAACACAAATGAGCTAATTCACTAAGATCTACATAAACCTTTGGGGCATAGCACAATGACTTTGGGTTACTATTAATTGTGCACTATATAACAGAGTACTACACAGAATTATTTTATTAAGATCATTGCTATCATAACTATGGGGAAGTTTAATTACTTAAATTGCTAAATACTACAGAACATATATATAGAGAGTAAAGCATAATTCATAATTAATTTCTAATAGTTGAAAATATAGATTAGGAACCTGATAAATAAAATATATGGTTAAATTATATTCATTGACTTACTGTAATAAAAGGCACAATTTTCCTACAGATCTGGTGGGTTTCTAAAGACTAAATTTAGATAGTTAAAGAGAAATTGCATCATAAATATATTAAAAACATGTATGTGCACAAAGATATTTTGTGGCAGATGTTGAATCTCAATACATACACTAAATTCATACTTGTCTGGGTCATTTCTGAAGCTGTCATTTGATTTCACAATACAGTTAACTTGGTTAAAGTGTAGGATTAGTATTTAGCATTTAATAAAAATAGAATTCCAGGAAATAGTCAAAGTTACATAATGGTATTTTGCCACTATTTATTGGCAAGCAAGGATTAAATTAAAACTGTGTTTTTTCCAACTAACATAGAGGTTTAAAAATGATTTAAAAAGCGAGTAGATATTTGGTTACACCAAAAACCAGGTTTAGAAGATATCAAATTAAAAATGAGATGAGAAGTCCCATCTAATGTAAAGTTTGTCTGTTGTTACCTCTAAATTATATCACTTTTTGAGTGCTGTGACCAGATCATTGCCTTTTGATATAGAAAGAAATCTGTCTCAAATTGTGTATGTGTGGAGACTTTCTAAATATTTTTTCTCTTATGAAAAGATGGACTAAAGGGATTATTTGTAGATAATATTGAACACGGTTTCCCTCATGAGTTAAGTGAGGCAAGAGGGAAGGGGAGAACAAACTATAATAAATTACTCATGGTTTTTGCCAATATCCTAAATGATTATAATGGGAGGTATATGCAATCATTTGGGGGCTCCCAGGAATAGATGTTTTATTTTGATTAGAGTACTGCTGGTATTTCATTAATAGATCTTTACCATATGCATGCATTCAATGTGGCTTCAAATGTTGGATATGAAACGTGTTCACTACAAAAAATTCTCTGTGCTGCGGGTCATTTTGTCCCCCATACTTTGGAGTAATAGATATTACTGTAGTGGATGCTGTGTATCTCAGATTATCTTCCATATCTCTTCATTTCTAAAGTGGATGTGGTTGTATTAGCACTGAATATGAACTTTGTGAACAGAGATGTCAGGACCTTATTATTATGAAGTCTCATTACTCTGTCATCCTTAACATCATCACAGCTGTGGAAACTTTCATTAGTAAATTCATTTTATTAACTCTTTTTTCTAGAACTTGGAACCTCATCATTAACACACATTCTATTTTAAGTAACAAGATATGCTCAGCATTGGATAGAAGTGTGTATATTTGATAGGTTAAGTATCACAATATTCAAATATGAGAATTCTACCATTTTGAAGTCACTAATCAAATATCTCACTGTTGGTACATAGATATGGTATCCTATCAGTGAGTCAGATCTTGTTTTGTCAGTCAACAGTCTACCCCTATATGGATTTGATAAAAGATGCATCTAAGGGAAGATTCTTGATTGGCAGCAGAGAAATTGCCCAGAACCAATAGAACCCCACTGCTACTTGAAAATTAACTGCCAGAGACTGATTGGGTTGTCACTGGTATTTCCCCTCAGGGACAGAGCCTCATAACTAAATTTGTATTTTAGAGAACCAATATTAGAAAGCTAAGAAACACCGAATTTAGTCTCTCTTTTTTTTTTAAAGATTTTATTTATTTATTTGACAGAGAAAAATCACAAGTAAGCAGAGAGGCAGGCAGAGAGAGGAGGAAGCAGGCTCCCCGCGGAGCAGAGAGCCTGATGCAGGGCTCGATCCCAGGACCCTAGGATCATGACTTGAGCCGAAGGCAGAGGCTTTAACCCATTGAGCCACCCAGGCACCCCAAATTCAGTCTCTTAATTATGTCTTAATGCTAGTTAAGTCATGTAATGCTCTGGGGGCGAGGCAATGTCAATTTTAGTCTAGAGGAAAAGGTAAAATGGGGAGATAGCAAAAACAGTTGAAGTACAAGTATAAAATTAGGGGATCTATTTTTAAATGTGCAAATGACAGCAAATATTAAATTAAAGGGACATTTTACAACTAAGACATCATATACTGAAATTCTTAGAGCTCAGTGAAAAATCACACATCTGTAAGTGAAAAAAAAATCACAAACTAAACCATTAAATAAACTTACTAGAATACTGCTAAGCAAATTGTCAGCAAACAAGATGTTAAGACATTGGCAAGATAGTGGGTAGTCAAGTTTTAAATGGAAACTGTTGATTCAGTTTGTATGGATTCAAAAGAATAATTAGAGGGGATTCCTTTAAGCTGCCTTGAGTTGTGTCTTTCTAAGTATATTAACTTAACATTCCTTGCCTCAGTGCAGTTTTACAGTGCCACACAGGGGTCCGTACTTAAGGCAGGGGGTAAAAAGAGTCACAGTAGGTTGGAAAAGCTCACGATCCATTTCCACAGCTTAGCCTGGGGTAAAGCATAGCTATCCTGTGAGACACCACAGAGGAAATTCAGAAGCAGAATGATTTTCTTTAGCAAGGAGAAAATGGCAGGATGTTCCCCACACAGCTTTTAGGCCGTTCATTGGGAATGTGTTTATGAAATGATGTGAGGAACAGGCATGAATAGTTTGGGAAACAGAGAAAGAAATAGAGGGATACCTGTCTGGAACAGTTTAGTATGTTATTTTTATAATGCAGGGACACAAAATATAAACATTAATGGTAAAGATTGTGGGTTTCAGATTAAATCAATAGCCTATTTTCATCTGACTGCTTTTCAATATAGAACCAGTTTACTTTCCCCCCATTGCATTATGCTTTTGTCTACTATAGTTCTCAGTTCACTTTTTGACATTTCTCCCCTCCCCTCCCCTCCCCTCCCCTGCCCTCCCCCCCCTCCCTTCCCCTTGCCTTCCCTCCCTCCCGCCCTTCCTTCCTTCTTTCCCTTTTTATTGAAACCAAAGAACAAATAAAGGCATAAAAACTCATGGACATTATTAATAGGATTTCAACATGACACCAGACATCACAGTACATTGTCAAGATGAGCATTTAATAATTTAATTTCAATGTACTGAAATTTCTGTACATTGGCATTTTCACAAAAGAGAGTATAAGCACTTTTTCTACTTTAATACCATGTTCTTCAGACATACAGAAATCACCTTGAATTCACTTGATTTTGCCACAGTGAGGAATGAATTTCTGGCATAGAATTCCATCTTTCAAAGCTTCTACAATGGAAGAGAAAAGCTTGGATTTGAGAAACTGGGATGAGCCCAGTGTTCCAGGGTTTTAGAGAATTTAAGGCTCTTTATGATTGAAAGACCATCTGACATGAGCCCTGAGCATCTCTTCCCATTCTTGCTGGGTGTTCCAAATTGCAAAGCTTATGCTAGTCAATAGGCTACTGAATAGGTCAGGGTGATCAAACTGTGACTACCAGGTAACTGTTCAACTCACAGGCTGTGTAGATTTGTTTGCTCTTTGCCCAGAGTATACTGGGTTCTTGGCCTTGGGTTTCTCCCCTTAAAACAGTTCACTGCTTATGTAGATGTCATCTGGCCCCTTTTGTCCCTCTGTGGGAGCTGAGATTAGAGAGACTGGCTCAAATTTACTGACCCATTGGCTATTGCTTCTAGTTTGAGTAATAAAGCCTTTAGTCTCAGATCTGGGAATCCCATGTCTTATGTCAGCATCCATGAAACTGGCAAGCTAAGTTGTCAGCTTACAACTGAAGTGAAATTGTTTCCAGCTTTTGAGATATTAGAGATTAAAAGGTGAAAATAGAAAATTTATTAGTAGAGTAAATGTCTGGTCAAGATATATAAACTTTGGAATCACTTGTATGTAGATGGGAATTGAAGTTGCTGGCACAGATGTGATTGCCTAAGGAGAGGGTAGAGTCCCAAGAGGAGTCTGCTGAAGCTTGGGCTTTGAATAACTCCAGTAAATAAAGGTTTGGTAGAGGAGCATGAGCCTGTACAAATTTAGGGAAAGGAGACCAGAAAGGTAGGAGATAAAACAAGAGAATATCGTTTCAAAGTCAAGAGAAGGCAATCTTTTTTTTTTTTTTTTTTTTAAGATTTTGTTTCTGTCACAGAAAGAGAGGGAGGGCACAAGCAGGGGAGCAGCAGTTAGAGGGAGAAGCAGGCTTCCTGCTGAGCAGGGAGCCTGATACAGAACTTGATCCCAGACTCTGGAATCATGCCCTGAGCCAAAGGCAGACGCTTAACGGACTGAGCCACCCAGGTGTCCTGAGGAGGGAAAACTTTAAGGAAAACAAAAATATGTAACTCTGTTAAGAGATTCAGTAACATGAGAGTAAAAATGGTCACTGGATTTAATAAGATGAGGAAGAGAGATAGAGTTATGAGAGGAAAAATGAGTTGAATAAAGTCTTATTAAAATGTTGGTGAAGGATCTAGTTGATAAATTGTGGTTGAATACACAAGGCAATTGATAATACAGAGTGTAAGCTTCTCCAGAATTAGGATAGGATGTCATGGGGTGAGAATTCAGGTTTGGCTGAATGCATTGAAAGCAAAGGTTAAGGAAATTCCCTTACATATAAGGAGAAAGCACTAGTTCATTATTATAGGAAAGAAAGATGAATGTGATATTATAGGATTTAACGCTTGTTAGCTGGAAGATTAAGTTTTGATGGCTCCATTTACTCTAGGAATAAGGAGGCAAATCATGCATAGACATGTAGTGGGCCTTAAGGTTTGAATCAAGTGAAGATATTTTAAAAACATGCTTTATTAGAACATGAGTGAGTCAGTCAGAGAATCAGAGTAGTATGGTTTGATAGTGTTGAAGGCCCCATGCAAAAATCATGGATTTGTAATAAAATTTCATGGATGACATTATTCAGTGGCATTTGGCTGTGAAGGTAGAAGAACTTAATGTAGAGCTGGGTTTAGCTAAGGCAGTAGTTTTCAACCATGGGTTGTATATTCGCATCATCTTGGTAATTTTTCAAAAATCTTGATGCTCAGGCCACTCTCAAACCAATTAAGTATGAGTCTTCACAGATGAAACTCAGGCATCATATTTTTTATAGCTTCTTACGTGATTCCAATGGGAAGCCAAAGTAGAGAACCACTGATGAAAAGAGCAAAAGAGGTAAAAGAGCTTAAGGCATAAGGCACTTACAATGTTAAAATGTAAGTCATATTTGAAGCTCTAGCTCCTCTGGGTGAGCCGTTCACCTGCCTTCTGCAGACAGGAGCAGTCAACTACTAGCAAGCTTGCTGGGAATCCATTTTGATAGGGGCACGTAGGAGGCTCAGTCACCTGGGTGACTGACTGCCTTTGGCTCAGGTCTTGATCCCAGAATCCTGGGATTTAGCCCCACATCAGGCTTTCTGGTCAGCGGGGAACATGCTTCTCTCTCTCCCACTACTCCTCCCTCTGCTTGTGCTCTCTTGCTCTGTCAATAAAATAAAATAAGATAAAATAAAATTTAATTTAATTTTAAAAAAGGAATCTACATTGATAAAAACAAGGAATCCAGTAAACTTTCTCAGATATAAAATAAACAAATCCCTTCAAAATAAATCAGTGTTTTCCAAAAATGTCCCAACATAATTTATAGTTTGAAGTCATGAACAATTCTGGTACCATAGTCAGCACTAGGGATAGGGAGGTGAATGGGGAAATGTTGGTCAAAGAGTACAAAGTTTTAGTTATGTTGGCTGACTAAGTTTGAGAGATGTAACTAATAGCATGGTATCTATAGATTAAAATACTGTATTGTATACTGGATGCTAAGAGAATAGATGTAAGGTGTTCTCACCACAAAACAAAACAAAAAGGTAACTATAAGAATAGGTGGGTAACCTTAAATATATGTAATTTTTTATTTTAAAAGAGTAAAAATACCCTGAAAATATTGAATTTAAATTGGACTGAATGATTCCTTTTTTTCTGTATCATACAAACTGAATGGACAATAATTTCAAGTTTGATCCTGCACACCACTTAAAAATATTGTATTTTGCCAGATTTGGTCTGAGAACATCCACAGCAATGTGCAATACATTTCTCCTCATGTATCTTGCTTTGAATACACTGGAATCATCAGATTTTATGTACTCAGGATTAAATACTGGTCTTACAGCACACATACCCGTTACGACTATAGCATGAATACTATTATGTCAAATCTAAATTTGCTTAAGTGTCAAATAGTTTCATCATTAAGTACAATTTGCACTGAACAAGATTATCAACCTGGGCACTATTTTAAACAAAAGAAATCTGTTAAACTTTGATTATATTTTTACTTTTTCAAATGGCTTACTTTCAATTACTTTTTGCCTTAAATCATATTGTTACAGACTTTAAAACATTTTTGCTTGAGTAAATATAATGTAAGCAAATAATCCAATATCTTTTGACAATCTGTTGACTCTACTACAGTGACTGAAGACTATAATTCATAATATCAGTTTTAACTGTACAGTATTATAAATCTAGAACACTGTGGGGACTTTGTATTGGTGTAAAGTTTCTTTCTGTCTTGTTTTTTGCTTTTAGTTTTAAAATATATATCATGATATTTATTTGTTTTCTTATCATTCAAAAAGAGACAAGAAAATTCCACTCCTGGACATATACCCAAGAGACATGAATGCATATCCACATAAAAACTCGTACACATGTTTATGGCAACATTCTAGTAACGAAAAATTGAAAACAACTCAAATGTCTCTCAATTGATGAAGGGATAGACAATTTGTAGTTGTCATTATTGAATACTATTTGGTAATTAAAAAAAGAAATGGAGTACTAATACATGCTATAACATGCATGAACCTTGAAAACATACTAAGTGGGGAAAAAAAGCCAGCCATTCAGAAACGAACATTTATTGTATGATTCAATTTATATGAAATGTCCAAAATATCAAAGTCATAGAGACTGAAAGTAGATTAGTGGTTGCCCAGGGCTGGAAGGTTATGGAATTGGGAGAAAATAGAGAGTGTCTGCTAACAGGTATGAGGTTTCTTTTTGGGGATGATGAAAGTGTTTCAGTAGAAAATAGTAGTGTTGGTTGTATGATGGAATATACAGAAAAGTACTGAGCTGCACAATTTAAAAGGGAGAATTTTAGTATATGCAAATTACATCGCAATAGAAAAAAAGTTCTTAAAAAAAAAAAAACCTGTCTCTTTTTTATAGAGAGAGAGTGGGCATATATGTATGTATGTGTGTGAGGTCGGGGAGGGGGAGAGGGAGGGGAAGAGAGAATCTTAAGCAGGCTCCATGCCCAGCACAGAGCCCCATGAAAGGCTCGATCCCACAATCCTGAGATCATGTGAATATACTTTTTATTCTTTTTGCTTATTATAGCAGCATTGATGAAAGTCCCCCACAAATAATGAATTTTGAAGACATTCTTTGATGCACTACTCCTAAATTTGCTTCTGACTCATCTGTTTCTCCATACTTCAGCTTTTTTCTATCAATAGCTTCAGGCTTATGAATCACTTTTCTAAATTTTCTGTTTTTGTGTTTCTTTTAAAAATAGGCTCCTGGAGCTGTTGTAAATGGTTTAGTGATAACATTTTTGAAATTTTTATTACATAACTCTGGGTTTGCTAATGTAAGTACCATATTTCCCAGGTTTCTCTATAAATAAGTATTCCTCTCATCTTTTCCATTTGAAGTATATTTTGAGGAATCTGTGTCTTTACTAAAGGATAAGCATAAAGCCCTGAAAGCACTGACTCCAATAGAAATAACCAATTTAAGATGTTGCATTGCAAATTTATGATTAAATGCAAATGTCTCATTAAAAAGCAAATCCTTTATTTAAAGTTGTTCAGTGGAATGGGACTCAAATATTCAATCTAGTATAATTTAACACACCAGAAAACCTTATTCAGAAACACTTAATGGGCTTAGAGAATTGTTAGATCAATCTACCTCTAAATGTCTATACTAGTGACTTTGTTTACTCAAGCCATTCTTATCAACAGAAAGTTCTTGGACATCTTAGTTTATTACATCAATTGCTGAAAAATATGGTTCAAATTTTATCTCTTCCAGGATATCTTAGACATAAACCTGTCTTCATGATGTTCTACTATTACAAAATTTAAATAATGAAGCACTTAATTTATGTGTAATACATTTGGACCTCATGTATCCTCTTTACAATGGTTCTTAAGTTATTCCATGTTACATGCTTTGTTTTATAATTAGATTTCAGATATTTCAATGGCATGTTTATGTTTTATTTGTTATATGTTTCATAAAACATATAAAGTGACCATTGTCTATATACTGGGTTATTTACAAGGGCAGATATATTTTAAAAAATGTTAAAATAACACAAGTTTAACATAATATCCTACCTCCTACCTCCCTAACATAATGTATTTTATCTCACTTCCTCAGTATTCCTTTGTAACTGTTCTCCTTCACATAATATATGTTGTCTCACCTCCTCAGTATTCCTCTGTAACTATTGTCCTTCAAGTAATAGTTACAAAGGAAATACCAGTGAAGTATAAAAGAAGATGGGACACTAAATAGTATGTGACCACAAAAAGGGAGGTTTCCTGTATAACCATAATCTACTTTGTCAAACACTGAGGGAGGGTTAGAGATAATAAATGTCCCCAAAGATTAATTTTAGCTTTAATATCAAAGTCATCATTAGTAAGTACAATCTTACTATTATGAAAATGGCAGAAACCATAGTACAGTTGCTCAGGAAAAGAAATAGTTGGTAGAAAATTCATGCTGTTGAGGTTCAGAGACAAATGCTGAGGGTGGCAGATGTTTGTTTGTGCAGCATTCCCAACATACAAATTATTATATTCCTTTGAAAAGTGGCAGGAACTAAGTGGAGAGAATGGGACCCCCGACAAGAATAGTGGATGGTGTCTCCCGGGGCTGCCCACTCTAGCTGCTCTGCTTCCTTTCAATTGGAAGTCTGCTCCTTTGCTGAGAACTTACTGTGATGACACCTTCCTAGGCATCAGCGTTACTACAGTGCTTTTTCCCTTTGTGTCTCTTCAGCTTTTGCCAGATGGATGGCTTAGTTCTTCAAAGTGCAATATCTGTCCACTGGGAAAGAAGCAGGTTTTGTAGGAAGAAGTAGTTAAACTTTGGTGAAAGGCAGTATATATTTTTACAACAGGAAGACAATGTACAGTAGCATAAGATTATGTGTTTTAGGCTCTTATCTGGCTTATTTTTCCAGGAAATTTGAGTGTATAATCCTCATCACATTTCACAATGTCTTCCAATCATGTTTGGACTTATCTATTTAAAGGGCTCTTTCATCCAACCGAGTTATTTATTCCAGAACCTCATTGTGCCTCACATTAATGCATTATTTTCTACGTGGGTTTGTTCACTACATCTCAGCACAATGACCCTTTTTGTCTCTACTGTGTCCTGCTCACTCTGCCACCTGCCACCCTGGGGCAAGCCTGTCTTTAAAATTTCTTCTAAATGCAGACCATTGAGGGTAGTGTTATTCCACCTGTCTTCTTTTTTTTTTTTTTCCAGTTTGATAATTTCTAATTTAAAAAGCCTAGAAAATGCTTTTTAAGAAAAAGTTGCATACTGAATAGCAAATCTCTTTTTCACTTTCATGGAAGCTGAACTTTACCACGTGTTCATCTCCTGTGTCAAATTCACAATCTGTTCACTTTGGTGAGTGGGTACCTTCTGCATGTTTCGTTTCTACTGTCTGGAGGTTTGTAGTTGCTCCTTCCCAGTCAGCTGCCCAGTGAAATCTTTTCAGATTCCTCTTTTATGCTCCTTTCTACTCTTGTTGTAACTTTCTGCTTAATCAGGGAGAGCCACTGTTAAAAGTGAGAAACTAAAGATAGGGATTTATTTCCATTAACAGGCAGCTTCAGTTAAAGAACATTTTCATAGTGACAAGGGATTGTTTCCATATTGTACCATTTAAAGGATTTTGGCCCAGTATTTCTTGGTGTGCTGAAGATATGTTTTCTTCCTAGAAGTTTGTCTTGTTCTCAAGGAAGTGCTGCAATCTGAATAAAATAAGATTCTAATTACTACTTTTAGGAGGAAAAAATAATTAGCCAGTAATTTAAGAAATATTTGAATTATATTTGATGTGTTAAGCAAGTAGACAGTACATCATTGTAATGAAAATTAACAGGATGCTTTAAAATGTTTTCCTTAAGAGAGTTCTAACACAGCTCCAGACAGATACGTTTTCACTTTAGTTTTAAAGGCAGAAATGACAGTGCTCTATGAATAAAAATCAAAAGTAAATTTCAGAATCAGGAGGCCTACTTGCTGCAAACCCTGTTCCATAGGACTTCAGATTATACATTGGGCAAACTAATAGCCTGCTGATTTCAGCCTCAGTGAGTGACAGGAGACCCATGGTGACAAAAGATCTAAAAATATATCAGGCTTTGGCCATTAAAAGCCTTATCAGCAAGTAACAAAAATCAACAGAGCTTTAGGATTGCCAATGCAGGGATTTAAAAAGGCTCCTAGCAAGGGAATATTACTAACCATCCTGATAATCTGTTGACATACAACGCAGGCCGCCTCTGTCACCACTTTCTGGCTGAGAGCTTTAGGTGATGAAAGGCAAAGTGTTTGGGGGTGGGGCATCAGCTTTAATACCGACATTCTGCACCCACGCTGAGGCATGTGGTGAGGGGACATCAGCTCTACACCTGTCTCAAAGTTTAGCTCTTGCTCTGAGGTCAGCAGGTGATTAGATTTGCATCGTTCTATGAAAGGGCTGTATATATGTTGTTCTTCTCCAGAGCATCTCAATAACTAATCATTGATTTTGATACTGTGAATACTGATTAGACCCAGGACATTTTCCATTATTACAGTGAGTAAATTCATTCTTTGTATTGTTCCCCAGTGCCTCTCAGTGTGTGCATGCATGTGCGCATGTGCGCGTGCACGCGCGCACACACACACACACACACACTTCTAAGGAAACAGGAGTGCAATAAAATATTGACGTTACTTGTGGATTCTGTTTCTACGAAAGGAACTTAGAAATAGTGTGCGAGGATGTACTTGGGTAGAACTAGTAATTATTTTTACAGTGTTTTCCTGGTCTTTCTCCTGGTAAATTCTTTAAACTGACACATTAGATCTCTGTTAATGGGTTGATAAATGGCCAAAGTTGGAAGTTGTCTTCTAGTGTAATCTGTCCTTGGTGGGAGGTAAGAATCAGAGATGGTTTTCTATTCATTCTGCCAAGGTAGACACATTCCTAATGTCTTCCCAGGTATAAAGTAAAAATAAGAATCAACCTATTTAACTAAAGAAATTGAAAAAAGAATTTACCATTTAATGCTTAGAATAAGATGCTTAGCTGAAAGGCTGGAAGGAAGAGAGAGAGAACTGGGCACAGTTAGCAGCACAGATGAGAAGAGTCAGTGGAGCTGCTTGTCCTGGGAATATGAAATATAAACCAAGATGAACAGCTAGACATCCATCAATATAACTACTGCCAGACTCAAGTCATCAGCATGTATTATCAATTGTAGAGACCCAGTAGATGAGACAATTAAGGACAAATTTTAAGACACCTCTCTAGGCAAGTCAGTCACCATAATTTTCTAAGGATATCTTAATGAATACCAGTAAGGAAATCCTTACCACACAATGAGATAGATATTTTTTCTCCTTTTACTTTAAGGTATTTTTAATGGCTCCACTAACCATTTCCATCAAAAATCTGGTCAGGAGTCATCAGGCTGATATGTAGTAATGTCTGAGTGGTAGTGGAAGGGAAGTCAATGTAATTAAATTAAGAAGTAAAACACAAACAAACGAAAAATACACAAAGACTTTAGGTGAGGATTTCCTGCTGACTCTAAATGAATTGGTGCTAAAAATATGATATTCTCTTTCCATCAACTTTTCTCTCCCTTTAGTGCCCTCCACCCCATTTTTGACACACTTTTTTTTTTTCCTAAATGGAAGGATGAAGGCAATCTCAAAGGGAAGACGCAGTAACCAAAGGTGACCTGTAACCTGAATAAGGTGCACAAGGTGAAGGTGAGAGGAAGAAGCTTCCACTGTGTTTGCTGTACTGACACCAGGGTGATGAGCTTCAAGCTTTTGGCAATGCAAGCTAACAGAGCTGCTTTTCCCCTTCGTGCCATGACCACCTTTCCATATCTGCACCTAAGTTCCCAATTCACTAATCCCAGTTTATTAGGTTCAAAATATCTAAAGATAATTCTCATTTAGGTTTTGGTTGAGCAGTGGTTTCTTCTTTCCATGTGCAGGAATTCTTGATACTTACTACTTCCAAATTTCAACTAAAATAATTTCTTGACAAGCTATTCACCCTTATTTTGCATATCTCTTCCTTGACTGGTACTGACCTTTACCTTTCTGTGTTCTAGAGCAGGAATTATTGAATATGGGAGAAATGATTAGCAGCTCAGTTCACAGGGGTCTAACAGAGAAAAGTACCATTAAGATGATGGGATGGGGGTGCCTGGGTGGCTCAGTGCATTAAAGCCTCTGCCTTTCACTCAGAAGTCCTGGGATGGAGCCCCACATTGGGCTCTCTGCTCAGCAGGGAGCCTGCTTCCTCTTCTCTATGCCTACTTGTGATCTCTGTCAAATAAAAAAAATCTTTAAAAAAGAAAAAAAAAAGATGATGGTATGATAGAACTAAGGTTGCTAAACATTATGGTGAAAATGTAATCACTCTTAATAATATTTGTTTGTTTTCTCCCCCATTCAGCTCAGTTACTAATACAGAGAAAAATTCATTTCATGGCCATATCACTCTCAACAATTCTATGTCATAAGATGTGGTTCGAGTAGAGAAACTTCAAGAGGTTTTCTTGCTCTAAAATCTTATAATTCTACAACTGGTCTTTAAAATTGTGTGTATTATTCAAAGGAAAAATAGAGAAAAAATAGCCCACAGGAATAGCTATACATTATCACCTTTGAAAAACCCGTTTTCTACTGGTATTTAAAGCAAATATGAATACATCCTTCAGAATGCTTTGGTTTGTGTTAAGAATGTAATGTAACCAAATTCCTGAGACGAAAGCTATTTTCTTAAAAAAAAAAGAAAAAAGGAAAAAAAAAGAAAAGGAAAGAAAAAAGCAGACCTCAACATTTACATTATCTGGAAAATAACATACAGTATATTCAACTCTGTTAAATGTCTGTCAATGTAAAAATAACGTTCCCTCAGAGTATTGGATAAAATGTAAAAAACAAACAAACAAAAAAACCCAAAACCAACCCAAAGAACCTTCAGTTTGACTCTGAATAGTAAATGTATCCAACAATCTTTAAAGACTTTGTATTCATCAAATACCATTCTGAGCATAGACATGAATGGCAAATAGTGCTATGATCTTTCAGTGGTGGCACAGGAGTTTTGTGGATCATTCTCTCAAGCTGTGACATACCACCAAGGTCAACGATTCAATAGAAAACATCCGTAAGCCGTCAATTATGGAGTGCTTGACTCTAAGCCTATGTCTACCAAAAAAAAAAAAAAAAGGAAAAAAAGAAACGAAAAAGCAAACACATGTTTGGAGAGCAATAAGCATTTCAGAGTAAGTATTAGAGTCTTAATAAGAGCTTCATACCAGCTTAGCAAAAATTTCCATCAAAGAAGTTTCCATTTCTTAAAACCACCTATTTTAGCCTATTACTGGAGAAATTAAGTCACACTAGTATTTCAGAAACTATTAATGTTGCCTCTCTCTGTGAATTCCGTAAGGTTGGTGAGTAATGAGTGATGTTACCAAGTGAGACAAAAAGGTTAGTTTAAAGTTGGATAAGGGTGATTTTTCAGATTATTAATTCCACAAATAATTTTAGCTTTCAAAAATATCGTTGTAATTTAATGCAGTCATGCAATGTAAAGAATATGTGTTAGGGAGAGAATATGGTGCTAATTGTTACAGTATATCTGGAAAGACTCATTTATGGTAAACAGGGTATTAGGGTCCTACTGCCCATTTATTTTATACACAAGATATTCACAGGTGCATGAAATCAAATCTATTTCTGTAAAAAGTACTTAAGATTAGCTTCAAAAATAAAGAGAACTGTCATTTTGTATGTATTGAAAGACAAAAACATCGATGACTTCTGTGTTCTGCCTTTTGTCCCCTTTCTGATTGCCTCAGAGACCTGGAGAGTGATGATCAGATTTTGTGAAGGTGTCTTGGTTCACAGAATACACATTTGAAAATGGTTGGGCAGAGGATCCTGAGAACAACAGACCCCAGCCTTCTAAAGCCCAACCCAGTTTCTTTCAAACCACAAACAGTGAGGACAGTTTACATTATACCAAGAATTACCCAGAAATAGAGTCAACTTTCTTAAGGACTGCCTACTTTCTGTTTTACATCTAAGTCTGAATCTGGTTGCTATAGTAAGGGTGAGTTGGGGACAATCTAATATCAAAAGGGCAGTGGGGACTCATCTGAGGCTTGAGGGTACATGTGTGTAGAGGTAATAGTGGGGGTTGTTTTCTTATGACTCAAATCTCCTTTAGGATGTGAATGACTTTGGACCATCATTAATGAATTTCAGCTTGAAAAAAAGCTTGATGGCGATCCTCATTTTTAAGAGGATTACATTATGTCATATAGTCATATGTATTTTAGGCTAGCTTCCTATGTTGATGGTGGTGGGGAAACACGTGTTTGTATATATGGATGGAATAATTCAGTCTTCTGCTTTTTTTTTTCCATATTTCTTTTTTGTTCTATTTTTGAATTTTCCAATCTATTATCACTAGTAATATATACACATGTGAGCAGCTTGGAATGTGATGGCAAATCTGAGAATCAGAAATTAGAAGTTATTATCTCATCTAGGCTTTATTTGGTGGGGGCAGTGCTTAAGCACCCAGGGGCCTTGGGAAGTGAAGTGATTTGTTCAAAATCATACTGACAGAATTATGGACGCTGTCTTGAGTAAACTAAATCTTCAGGCCCCAATTGTTGCTACTCTATCTTGCAAAATAATGAACTCAAACATCACATAACAATTTTAATGGAATTTAAAATTGCAAGATTGTTACCAATTGAAATACAGTGCTTATGATAATAGAAAAGATACCTTTCAAAGCATATTTGTGGCCCACTAAATGATGTGCCTGCCCTTTATATTTGGCTATTCCCTAGTATCAAAGGCAAATTACTTATTTTGATAATTCATCCTATAATTTACCACTTGAGGGTGGATTATTTTGAGTCAACTGGCATAATTCATTCAAGTTCTATAGTCAAGTCTTTAAAACATAAAATACATCCTTTCAATGACTTGATTACTGAGATCAAAACAATTATATTGGTTAACACAGTGAAAATGGGATCATGAAGACATCTAGAGTGTACACCTCAAAAAAAATGTATGCTTTGTGCTTTATGATATCACAGAGCTTCAGCCAGATTCATGACTCTAAGAGCAACAGAATCCAGTCATTTCTAGCTTTACAGGTCACTGAGTTTTATGATGACATCAGAAGCAGGAAAAGCTTGTCTTCCTCATAAGATAGTCTATGATCAGATGTATGACTATGCTGTTAGAAATATTTTTTGCTGCAGTGTCCTTATTAGAAGAGTAATAAAGTGAACCACCTTGTCATATATACATATATGTATGAATTAAATGGAAACCCTGACATTTCATATTTCATACTTTTTAATGTATGAAATGAATTTATGTTGTATGTTGTAAATATATATAATGTTGTAAATATGTATGAAAATAACCATATGCAGTGTTTTCTTTTGTAAATCTAAATAGCCTGTCGCTTTTCAATTTTCCTGATTTGTAGAAGAAAATGATTGCAGGCCTCCTTAAAATCACTTGCCCTGTTTCTTCTTTGATGAATTTTATTTTTTTTCTTGCAAGGCTATTGCTGATTGAACCATTAAAACTTAATTTGTGGATAAATCTTTATTTTTTCCTTGGTCTTCTGTCCAAACTGCCAAGTAATCATTAAGGTAAAAATGGGCATCAATTCAGAATTTTCAAGTATCTATTATGTATTATCTCTGGCTACTTATCTATTTATTTATCATATTTCTAGCTAGTATCTTTCTTGATTTTTATTGAGAAAGATGTAGAAATATTTTTGAAGCTAACTGTTTACTCTAAAACTACTTATATATGTGCATAATATAGGTTCTTGTTAATAACTGTATTTTACATATACTTTGAAAGGTGTTTGATGTAATACAGTTACTTTTTTAGCAAAATATAATCACTGCTGTCATGGGACACTGTAATACAATATATTGACAGCTTTAGGTAATTGAAGGCTGGGGAACTTTTTGATGATTTCCTTAGCTTTTGGGAGATCATTTTCACTCTTGCTGTGCTGAACAATCTTCTTCTAGATCTTTTTCCACCAACCAGAGTATGTGCTTACACTACAGTATAAAGGATTTATGTTGTGTATTAAAAACTCTGTCGGATTTCTCAACATTATCTGTAGTAATATCAAATGCTTAGATAGTACTTACTATATTCCAGACACTATTTCTTTACCTAAATAAATTCATTTAATCCTGACAACAACCATATGAGGAAAGTGGTATCAGTAGTACCATTATCCTCATTTTACTGATGAGGAAACTGAGATACAGAGAGATTAAGTTACTAGTTCACAGCTCTATAGCTTGTGTGCATAATCTTGCTCCTAACCAGTCTGCCAATGGTTAATAAAGCACTTTGCCTTTGATTCTTGTTGTATTTCTCTTAGTTGAGTATACCTAGGTTATACCCTCAGTAAGTTGATGAGGTCATTGAGGCTCAGAAATATGTAACGATGTGCTCATCATTACTCACTCCATCAAAGGAATAACTGAGAGCCCAGGTATACATTGTCAACAGCGAAAGATCGTTTAGGTTTGGGGTAACATAAACACACATTTGCCAAAGACGGTTTCGTTAATCCATCCTGCTCCCTTGAGACAGAAGTCAGAATGAATAGTGTACTCCCTCTCTCTTACTATGCTTTGTACAACTTAAAAAATTCATTTTTGGAGATAATAAGAGCCATCCTTTCTGTGAATCTAAATAGTAGCTTTACTTGGGTTAGGGTTGAGAGGATAAGTGGTATGGATGATTAGTAAAACTTAGCCTTGTCCTTTTATGATCCTGGAATTTTTTTTCCAATTAGCACAATTTTCACTTTTCCTTTTGCTGTAGTATGAATACAGAGGTGACCTCACACTTTTTTTTTTCATTTATTTATATAATTCAGAATGAAATTTGCATCTCAGCCTCATCACTACACTGCTAACCTGTGACTCCTGTGTTATTTAGGACACATGAGAAAATTATCTGCATGACTAATTTTTTTTTTTTTTTACCTTAATTGTGCTTGGCTAGTTCTTAATTGTGCTTGACTAGTTCTTGACAACATATAGTTAATAGAATTTGGACATGACACCCTGAGCTGGCACTGACTGACTGCATTCATTCTGGGTTTGTCTTCTTTTCCTTTCTTTCCTTTTTTTTTTCTTCGACAGAGAGCAGCAAGGTGAGACAGAGGAAGAGAATCTTGAGCAGGTTGCATGTTCAGTGCAGAGCCCAACACAGGGCTCAATCTCATGACCATGAGATCATGATCTGAGCTGAAATCAAGAGTCAGGAACCTAACTGGCTGAGCCACCCAGGCACCCCTTGTCTCCATTTCTAAACTTACCACCTATCTTTTCTTTCTTCTTTTTTTATTTATTTGTTTTTGAGAGAGAGGAAAAAAAAAGTATGCACATGTGCAGAAGCAGGAGGGAGGGGTGGAGGCAGAGGGAGAAGCAAGTACCCCGCTGAGCAGGAAGCCTAATGTGGGGCTCCATCCCAGCACCCTGGTATCATGACCTGAGCCAAAGATCGATGCTTAACTGAGTGAGCCACTCAGGCTCCCCACTACCTGTCTTTTAAATTCTGATTGCAATTTCAAAAATTACCTTAAGAATAACTTCTTTATATAAGTTCTTTGTAGGTCTTGGTTACAAGCCCTTTATCTGAATGTCATTTGCAAATATCTTCTCCAGTTCTATTAAAAAATAGAGCTACCCTACAAACCAGTGATTGCACTACTAGGTATTTACCACAAATACACAGCCGTAGTGAAAAGAAGGGGCACAGGCAACCCAATGTTCATAGTAGCAACGTCCACAATAGCCAAACTGTGGAAGGAGCCTAGATGCGCTTCACCAGATGAATGAATAAAGATGTAGTACATATATGTAATGGAATATTACTCAGCCATCGAAAAAATGAATACCCACCATTTGCATTGACATGGATAGAATTGGAGGGGATTATGCTAAATACAATAAGTCAAGAAGAGAAAGATAATTATCATATGGTTTCACTCATATGTGAAACATAAGGAATAGGGCGGAGGACTATAGGGGAAGGGAGAGAAAATGGAATGGGAAAAAATCAGAGAGGAAGACAAACCATGAGAGACTCTGGACACCAGGGAGAAAAACTGAGGATTACAGAAGAGAGGGGTATGGTGAGATGGGGTAACTGGGTGATGGGTATTAAGGAGGGCACATGGTGTGATAAGCACTGGGTATTATATGCAACTAATGAATTGTTGAGAACTACATAAAAAACGTATGATGTACTATATGCTGGCTAACTGCACATAATAAAAAGAGGGAAGAAAATAGTAATCAAAAAAGTTGATTTTTTAAATTATTTTTATCAATAAATAATGTATTAATTGCACCAGGGGTACAGGTCTGTGAATTCTCAGGCTTACAGACTTCACAGCACTCACCATATCACATACCCTCCCCAATGTATATAACCCAAACACCCTCTCCACCCCCGTCCTCCTAACAACCCTCAGCCTGTTTTGTAAGATTAAGAGTCTCTTATGCTTTGTCTTTCTCCTGATCCCATCATGTTTCATTTTTTCCTTCCCTAATCCCCAAATCGCTCACTCTGCCTCTCAAATTCCTCATATCTGGGAGATCATATGATAATTCTCTTTCTCTGATAGACTTTCTTCGCTCAGCATAATACTCCTTGGTTCCATCCACATCATTGCAAATGGCAAGATTTCATTTCTTTTGATAGCTGCATAGTATTCCATTATGTATATGTACCACATCTTCTTTATCCACTCATCTGTTGATGGACATCTAGATTCTTTCCATAGTTTGGCTGTTGTGGACATTGCTGTTATAAACATTTGGGTGCACATACCCCTTCGGATCACTACATTTGTATCTTTAGGGTAAAGACCCAGTAGTACAATTGCTGGGTCGTAGGGTAGCTCTATTTTCAACTTTTTGAGGAACCTCCATGCTGTTTTCCAGAGTGGTTGCACCAGCTTGCATTCCCAACAGTGTAGGAGGGTTCCCCTTCCTCTGCATCCTAGCCAGCATCTATCATTTCCTGACTTGTTAATTTTAGCCATTCCGACTGGTGTGAGGTGGTATCTCATTGTGGTTTTGATTTGTATTTCCCTGATGCTAAGTGATGTTGAACACTTTTTCATGTGTCTGTTGGCTGTCTGGATATCTTCTTTGCAGAAATGTCTGTTCATGTCCTCTGCCCATTTTCTTGATTGGATTATTTGTTCTTTGGGTATTGAGTTTGAAAAGTTCTTTTTAGATTTTGGATACTAGCCCTTTATATGTCATTTGAGAATATTTTCTCCCCTTCTGTCCTTTGTTTTTTGGTTTTGTTAACAGTTTCCTTTGCTGTGAAAAACATTTTGATCTTGATGAAGCCCAGTAGTTCATTTTTGCCCTTGTTACTCTTGACTTTGGCGATGTTTCCAGGAAGAAGCTGCTGTGGCTGAGGTTGAAGAGGTTCCTGCCTGTGTTTTCCTCAAGGATTTTGATGGATTCTTTTCTCACATTGAGGTCTTTCATCCATTTTGAGTCTATTTTTGTGTGTGGTCTAAGGAAATGGTCCAGTTTCATTTTTTTGCATGTGACTGTCCAATTTTCCCAACACCATTTTTTGAAGAGACTGTCTTTTTTCCATTAGAAATTCTTTCCTCCTTTGCTGAAGATTATTTGACCATAGAGTTGAGGGTCCATTTCTGGGCTCTACATTCTGTTCCATTGATCAATGTGTGTTTCTGTGCCAGTACCATGCTGTCTTGATGATTATTGCTTTGTAATAGAGCTTGAAGTCTGGAATTGTGATGCCACCAACTTTGGCTTTCTTTTTCAACATCCCTTTTGCTATTCAGGGTCTTTTCTAGTTCCATATAAATTTTAGGATTATTTGTTCCATTTTTTGAAAAAAAAATTGTATTTTGATAGGGATTGTATTAAATGCATAGATTGTTTTGATAGCATAGACATTTTCACAATATTTGTTCTTCCAATCGATGAGCATGGAATGTTTTTCCATTTCTTTGTGTCTTCCTCAATTTCTTTCATGAGTAGTTTTTAGTTTTCTGAGTACAGATTCTTTGCCTCTTTGGATAGGTTAATTCCTAGATATCTTATGGTTTTGGGTGCAGTTGTAAATCGGATCAATTCCTTAATTTCTTTTTCTTCTGTCTTGCTGTTGCTGCAAAGAAATGCAACTGATTTCTGTGCATTGATTTTATATTCTGACACTTTCCTGAATTCCTGTAAGAGTAATAGAAGTTTTGGAGTGGAGTCTTCTGGGTTTTCTAAATAAAGTATCCTATCATCTGCAAAGAGTGAGAGTTTGACTTTTTCTGTGCTGATTCAGATGCCTTATATTTCTTTTTGTTGTCTGATTGCTGAGGCTAGAACTCCTAGTACTATGTTGAATAGCAGTAGTGACAATGGACATCCTTGCTGTGTTTCTGACCTTAGGGGAAAAGCTCTCAGTTTTTCCCATTGAGAATGATATTTGCTGTGAGTTTTTCATAGGTAGCTTTGATGATATTGAGGTATGTACCCCCTATCCCTACACTCTGAAGAGTTATGATCAAGAAAGAATGCTGTACTTTGTCATATGCTTTTTAAGCATCTATTGAGAGTATTGTATGGTTCTTGTTCTTTCTTTTATTAATGCATTGTATCACATTTATTGATTTGCATATGTTGAACAATAGTTGCAGCCCAGGAATGAATCCTACTTGGTTGTGGTGAATAGTCCTTTTAATGTACTGCTGAATCCTATTGGCTAGTATTTTAGTGAGAATTTTCACATCTGTGTTCTTCAAGGATATTGATATGTAATTCTCCTTTTTGGTGGGGTCTTTGTCTGGTTTTGGGATCAAGGCAATGCTGGCCTCATTAGGTGAGTTTGGAAGTTTTCCTTCTATTTCTGTTTTTTGGAACAGTTTCAGGAGAATTGGAATTAGTTCTTCTTTAAATGTTTGGCAGAATTCCCCTGGGAAGATGTCTGGCCCTGGGCTCTTGTTTGCTGGGCAATTTTTGATGACTTCTTCAATCTCCTTACGTTATGGGTCTATTCAGGTTTTATATTTCTTCCTGGTTCAATTTTGGTAGTTTATACGTCTCTAGGAATGTATTCATTTCTTCCAGATTGTCAAATTTGCTGGCGAATAGTTGCTCATAATATGTTCTTATAATTGTTTGCATTTCTTTGGTGTTGGTTGTGATCTCTACTCTTTCATTCATGATTTTATTTATTTGGGTCCTTTCTATTTTCTTTTTGATAAGTCTGGCCAGGGGTTTATCAATCTTATTATCTTTTAAGAACCAGCTTCTAGTTTCGTTGATTTGTTCTAATGTTCTTTTTGTTTCTTTTTCATTGATTTCTGCTCTGATCTTTAGGATTTCACTTCTCCTATTGGTTTAGACAGTTGTGTTTTCATTTTCACTTGTTTCCATGAATTTTTAAAAATTCTTTTTAAATTTCCTGGTTGACCCATTCATTCTTTAGTAGGATGCTCTTTAGTCTCCATGTACTAGAATTCTTTCCAGCTTTCCTCTTGTGATTGAATTTAAGTTTCAGAGCATTGTGGACTGAAAATATGCAGGGAATTATCCCAATATCTTGGTGCCAGTTGAGACTTGATTTGGAACTCAGGATGTGATCTATGCTGGAGAATGTTCCATATGCACTAGAGAAGGGTTTGTATTCTGTTGCTTTGGGATGGAATGTTCTGAATATATCTGTGATGTCCATCTGGTCCAGTGTTTCTTTTAAAGCCTTTATTTTCTTGTTGATCTTTTGCTTAGATTATATGTCCATTTCAGTGAGGTGGATGTTAACATCCCCTGCTATTACTATATTATTGTTGTTGTGTTTCTTTAGTTTTTTTTTTTTTTTTTTTGAAATTAATAGTTTTATATAATTGGCTGTTCCCATGTTAGGGGCATAAATATTTAAAATTGTTAGATATTTTTGGACAGACCCTTTAAGTATGATATGATGTCCTTCCTTATCTCTTATTATAGTCTTTGGCTTAAAATCTAATTTATCTGATATAAGATTTGGTACTCCAGCTTTCTTTTGATGTCCATTAGCATGGTAAATTGCTTTCCATGCCGTCACTTTAAATCTGGAGGCATCTTTGGGTCTAAAATGAGTTTCCTGTAAAGAGCATATTGATGGGTCTTGTTTCTGATAGTTTGTGTCTTTTAATTGGGACATTTAGCCCATTTACATTCAGGGTAACTATTAAAAGTTATGAATTTAGTGCCATTTTATTGCCTGTAAGGTGACTGCTACTGTATGTTGTCTTTGTTCCTTTTTGGTCTGTTACTTTAAGACTCTCTTTGCTTAGAATATTCCTTTCAATATTTCCTATAGGGCTGATTTGTTGTTTGCAAATTCTTTTAGTTTTTATTTGTCCTGGAAGCTTTTTCTCTCTCCTCTATTTTCAGGGACAGCCTAGCTGAATATACTATTCTTGACTGAATATTTTTCTCATTTAGTGCTCTAAGTGTATCATGTCAGTGTTTTCTGTGGATAAGTCTGTGGATAAGTCTGTGGATAAGTCTGTGGATAAGTCTTCTGCCAATCTAATATTTCTACCATTGTATGTTACAGACCTCTTGTCCTGACTTGCTTCCAGGATGTTCTCTCTGTCACTTAGACTTGTAAGTTTTACTGTTAGATGACAGTGTGTTCACCTATTTTTATTGATTTTCAGGGTGGTGCACTGTGCCTACTGGATTTTGATGCTTGTTCCCTTTGCCATATTAGGAAAATTCTCTATTATAATTTGCTCCAGTATACGTTCTGCCCCCCCCCCTTCTTCTTCTCCCGGGATCCCAATTATTATAATATTGTGTCATCTTGTGGTATCACTTATCTCTCGAATTCTCCCCTCATGATCTGATAGTTTGTCTCTCTTTTGCTCAGCTTCTTTATTTGCCATCATTTGGTCTTCTCTATCACTAATTCTCTCTTTTCTGCCTAATTTTTCATAGCCACAAGAGCCTCCATTTTTTTACTGCACTTCATTAAAAGCTTTTTAAATTTCAACTTGGTGAGATTTTACTTCTTTTATTTCTTGAAAGGGTTTCTCTAATGTCTTCCATGCCTTTTTTGTGCCCAGCTAGCATCTTGAGAATTGTCTTTCTGAACTGTAGTTCTGACATATTACCTATGTTCATATTGATTAGGTCCCTAGCCATTGGTACTGCGTTTCTGTATCTTCTTTTCTTTGTGGTGAGTTTTTCTGCCTTGTCATTTTATCGAGATGAAAATATATGAATGAGAGAATAAAATATTAAAAGGGTGGCAAAGACATCAGAAAAGTACACGCTAACCAAATTAGAAGATATCCAAAATTGGGGGAAGAAGAAAGGGGAAAAAAGAAATAAGAATAAAAAATTAAAAATTATACATATATATGTATAATTATATATATATATATGTATATATATATCCAAATATATATATTAGATTGGTGAATAGAACAGAGCCTGAACTTGATTTTGGATGTGTTTTGGTCTCAGAAGAAGCTACCTCCCAAAATTTTAAGAAGGAAAAACATATATATACAAAAATAAGGGTAAACATGTTGAAGGGGTAGAATATGACTGTAAAGATGAAAGTTAAAAAAGATTCTAAAAAGGGAATTAATAAGTTGGTTGGAAAAGGAAAGAAAAAAAGAGGAGGGAGTGTGCTTAGCCTGGGAACTAGAACAAAACCATGTGCTAGATTAGGGTATATTCTGATCTATTAGAAGAAATTGTATCCCAAATTTTTTTAGGAAAAAAAAAACTATATGTAGACAAAAAAATAAGGTTAAATACAATGAAGGGATAAAATATGACTATAACAATTAAGGTAAAAAAAATTTTTGGAAAGATATTGTTAAGATAAACTAGTTTAAAAATGCTAGAAGAGGAAAGAGGAAATGTTAAAAAAGTAGAATAAGAAAAAAATAAAATTAAAAAAATTTAACCTTGCAAGACTAAAGGATCATGGGGAAAAAGCCATGAATTCTATGGGTTGCTTTCCCCTAGCTCTGGAGTTCCACTGTTCTCCTTGATCATGGAGCTTGGTTTTGGCTGGATGTTTTTGCTGATCTTCTGGGGGAGGGGCCTGTTGTAGTGATTCTGAAATGTCTTTGCCCTAGGCAGAATTGCACCGCCCTTGCCAGGGACCGGGCTAAGCAATCTGCTCCAGTTTGCTCTTGGAGCTTTTGTTCCCTGAACACTTTCCGTAGAGCTTTGGAAGACGGGAATGAAAATGGAGTCCTCCCAATCTCTGGCTGGGAGGAGCTGAGAGGTTGGGCCCCACACCCCAGTGTGCCCTCAGAGATAAGCAGTCAATCTCTCTTGTCTCCCTGGTCTCCGGCCGCACTCTGTGCTCACCTGGCCTGTGACCGAGTGTTTCTTTCTCTGGCGCATTGCCCCCTTTGGAGTGTCCCAACCCAGCAGATTCCTGCCGCACTGCTCTTCCTGTAGCAGAAAGCAGAGTGTCCCCGGATCTGCCACTTGTGGGGTCCCTGCTCAAAGAGCAGTGGTCCTACTGTGCCTTGGATTATTGTTTAAGGTAACCCCGATCTGAAAGCTCACTTTTTGGCTCTGTCTGTGTAGTTGGCTTGCCCACTCTGATACCTGGGAGCTCTGCCACACTCAGGCACACCCAATCTTTCCATGACCCCACAGGACCTGAGACCACACTACCTTGCTCTACCCCTGCTTAGCCTCTGGAGCGATGTCCCTCAGTAGAGCAAACTCCTAAAAGTTCTGATTTTTTGCTCTGTTGCTCTGCTGCTTGCTGGGCACAGGCCACTCCCTTGTGGTCTAACTTCCTGTCCCTTTGGATTCACTTCCCCACACTCCTACCTTTCAGAAAGTGGTTCATTTTCTGTTCCTAGAATTGCTGCTCTTCTTCTCTTCTATCTCCTGTTGAGTTTGTAGGTGTTCGAAATGGTTTGATACTTATATAGCTCAACTTCTGGGATCTGATGTCATTTCAGTCTGCTACTCCTCCACCATCTTGCCTCTCTTGATTTTTATTTTAATTTTTTATTGTCATATCCTCCAGTGCCGGCTATTATAGAGTTCATACTTACATAGTGCTAGGCTTTTAGAAACTGTATCAGGAACTCCTGTTTGTGACAACATGGATGGACTTTGAGGGCATTATGCTAAGTGAAATAAGTCAGATAGAGAAAGACAAATACTGTATATATTACTCTTATATGTGGAAACTAAAAAAAAAAAGTGTGAAGGCGGTATTCTACCTATGTGTGGGATTAAAAAAAAAATGCATAACGTTGGTCAAAAGGTACAAACGTCCAGTTATAAGATAAGTAAGTTCTGGGTATGTTATATACAACATGGTGACTAATTAACAATACTATATAATATATTTGGATGTTACTAGAAATTATATCTTAAAAGTTCTCATCATAAAAAAAATTGTAACTCTGTATGATGATGTGCCAGACTTATGTCAGTCATTCACAGTATATATGTATATTGAATCATTGTGTTGTACACCTAAAAATAATATGATGTTATGTCTCAAATTAAATCTCAACAAAATTTGGCACCTGGGTGGCTCAGTCCATTAAACAGCCACTTTTGGCTCAGGTCATGATCCCAGGGTACTGTTCTCAAGTCCTGAATCGGCAATCCTGCTCAGTGGGGAGCCTGCCTCTCCCTCCGCCTCTGCCCATCCCTCTTCTGCTTTCCCCCACACTCATGTGAATGCTTTGTCTCTCTCTCTCAAATGAATAAACTCTTAAAAAAACCCAACTCAACAAAATAAAATAAAACCGTCAAAATCATAGAAGCAGGGAGTATAATGATGGTTGACAGGGTTGAGGGGTAGGGTTAAAATAAGCAGGTATTGGTTAAAGGGTACAGACCTTCAGTTAAGGAAGATGAATGAGTTCTGGAGAGCTAATATACAGCATGTTGATGAGAGTTAGCAAAACTGTTTGGCATACTTGAAATTTACTAAATTTACTTGAAATTTACTTAAATCAGGACTTGAATTTTAGTTTTTTCTTCTCTTCCTCTTATTACTGGGCAAAATAGTGACAAAGTTGACTTTTAACTACCTTACAGATAGTGCAAGTTTTGCAGGTGTGATTTCATCTTTATAGACACGCCAACAAAGCTCTATAAAGATTCTTAAAAATTATTTGAGAAGAACACATTAGGATGCTTATGTTTACTAACCAACAATCAAAAATGCTAATGTGCAGAGGATCAGGGAAAGCAGCTTTATTTCATATAACCTAGTGTGTTAAAGGAATTGATAACTTTCTGATGCATTCTTGACATGTAGCCTACTCTTGGAAGGTTTTGATTATATAAGAGTAAGCTTGATTTCTCTGAAAATTTATATTTCCACAGAGAAAATTTTCAGGTTCTTTTCCCATGGGAGAGAGACTGGACAAATATAACAAACCTTTAAATTATTATTTTTTATTCCAGTACTGCCAGAAAGCTTCCATACAACAACGTGCTCTATGTGCAATATGGTTCTATATAGCAAGGCTAAATAATCAAGGAAAAGGAGAAGAAAATAAGACTTACTTAGAAATGGGGGAATGGTATTAATGGTTTCAAAGTGGGGATTTGGTGTTATCCTTTGTTGAGTTCGATCTATAAATATTATATTAAAGAATTTTAATATTATTGTATTAACATAGCAATTAATTGTATAGCTATCTGCATATAAACCAATATGGCTGCATCAAACAGGCTACATTCTCATCATTTTGTGGATGGTAACACAGACTTAGTTTTCTGAAGAGGGAAACCATAAAAATATGGCCCTGATGCAAATCGGAATAGGGTTCTCATTTTCACCTCATGTAATAGTATTTATTTTGACTCTGTATTTCTTAATACTAGTCTTAAAAATGATGATAATGGGATGCTTGGGTGGTTCAGTCGAGTAAGCATCCAACTCTTGGTTTTGGCTCATGTCATGATATTAGGTTTGTGGGATTGAGCCTGGGTTAGGCTCTGCAATCAGCACAGATTCTGCTTAAGATTCTCTATTCCTCTCCCTCTGTCCCTCCTGCTCATGCTCTCTCTCTCTTTCTCTCAAGTAAATAAATAAATAAATCTTATTTTTTTAAAAATGATGATTGCATGTGTTTTAGTGTAAACTCACACATAAATACTCCAGATATTGAGACCTGTAAAAATAAATCCTGCATCTGAACTTATCATTGGATAAAGTAACTAAGAGTGCTTTTTTGTTTTTGAGAAGATGTTTGTTGCTGGTTCTGAATTCCCATATTAACCACAGGGCACTCAGAATTTCATTTATGCCTAATGGTAGTTATAGAGATGGTAGCTGTACAGTATAAAAGGAGCTTGCCTTTGCTTCCCTTCTGGCCTTCTTGGGCACTGGAATGATTTTATATTACTCAAAAATTATCAAAGTTGTCCAGTAATTGGCAAGAGATGTGCTTAGAGTTTTAACTGGCAAATGGTAGCTGTTGCCACATGAACTGGTTATAGTTAAGAATGCCAAAAAGAGCGCTGTAGTGTAGCTGGATTCCCTGACTCCCATGCTATGGACTGCAGAGAGTTTGGAAATAGAAAGAAAGAAAGAGAGAGAGAAAGAAAAAAGGTTTGCTTCGCATACTGTCAAGCAATGTCTTTTGGACACAAGGTGATAGATTTTTTGGGAATCAGGGATGGGGAGAAGTTCTATAGGTACTTAAAATTTCAATGTAAAACATAAAGAGTGGGTGGATGTTGAGTTTTTGTGATTTTTGTTTTTTAAAAACTTGAAGTTTCTTTTGTTTCTTACCTTCCCCTTCCCCATTTGCCTTTTGTTCATTTTCATTCCCTCCTCTGATATGGAAAGTCACAGTTCAGGTGCAGCAGTCTAAATCATCTAAAGCAAATCAGGCCAGAAATGGGCTGATAATGAAGGGCAAAAAAAAAGTGTGCTTGCTTTTTTACCAGTGAATCATCAGTTCGACAATGGAGTCTAAAGATTCTATTAGCATTACAGAAGCTCTCAGGAAGCAATCTACTTTTTCTCTCAAAAATTTTCACTCTAGTAATATAGAACCTTGATTATTAATTGAGATTGGTGTAGCTGAAGCTCAGCATGTTGATTTTTTTCCTTTTTTTGTTTTTTTGTTTTGTTTTCTTCAAAGAACTTTTGCAGTGGTTATTCTATTTACAGTTTCTGTCTCCATATCTTATAAATTAGAATTTTCTTTCATTTGATTACTCAATAAATATTCATGTAATGCCTACTATGTGTCAGATACTCTACTGGGTGCTAGGTGTAGATATGAAAATAAATGCCTTTCTAGAACAGCACTAATTTTCCATGTTTACCCTAATTATGCTGTGTACAACTATTCAAAAACACATCTTCTTTGAATGTTCAGTGTGTGGTGACCACTGTGCCAGGTGGTTTCTAATTTATGCGTTATGTGAAAGTGCCCAACTCGGCGAAACCTACAGCTCTTTCTTATAAAGGTACTGTTGAAAGTAAGTTGTTTGGGATTTTGATATTTAATGAATTAAATAATTTTATAAATAGTAGTTAAATACTCAGGATATATCCAACATGTAATTTAACTGATAAATATTAGCACTAAAATATAGTAAAATACAGTACTGTCTTCCTAGTTTCAGATAGAGTTCCAGCTCCACATCCCGTCTGGCCCCTAGCAATTTTAGAGGACAGAGAATAAGACTTTCAATCTGAGAACCATTCACAATGAATTATGCATGATTGATAACTGTCTTTGTGTTAATTTAATGTGAGAAGGAAGCAGACAGCAAGGAAATGAGGGAGTGGAAAAATAAATGTATTTGTGAAGAAAAGAAGGCATCAGTAAAAAGGTTTTAAATTTCATATTGTCTTGATCATATTATGGTGCCTGACCCTTTTCCCCACACTGTAGATGAGCTGTCATTTGCACATTTCCTTGCAGTGTGCCAAACATTTGGGGAGTAAGTATAGAGAAAAGGAGTAATTTCAGTTTCTCTAATGCTAAATTGGATAAGACATTATTTGTTTTGAACATGCAGTTCTGAGTAAGAGGAAATGATAGAATTGAAGTTACCCAGGGATTTTTTTCTCAAAAGTTAATATGATTATTAGGAATCAGGGAGCGATCCATGTGAGGATCTTCCCTAGGTTTTTAAATCTTGTGGGTGTGAAGGAGGAATCTCCCAAATGGAACAGTTCTAAGGGGAGGAGGAGGCTGTGGACTCTTCTCACCATAGATGTGTACACAATCCTGCATATACAAACACAACGTATAGGCAGACATACCTTCCTTTTGATCTGGTTATTTCTGTGGTAAGGCTCTGTGGTGGATAGCTGTTGATTCTGCCATCCCAATGTTCATTCCTCCCTCATCAATCAGGATCTGACTTCCTATAGGGCAACCCCTCCTACTCAATGGTGCTGACCAGTATCCCCCTCTCTTTCTGTCAGTACTTGCTGTGGGCAAATGATCCAGGCAGGGCCAGTTTGCATATTCTCTCTCCACTGGATTAAATAGTTCAGGGATAAACACATGCCCCAAACCTAGCCAGTGAGGTTCAATTCTTGTACTTTCTTTTGAGCTCAAAATAAAAAAGACTCTTTTCCTAATAAAATGTTTAAGATGATATAAACAGAGAGCTACTAAGGGCCTTGAGTATAGACAAAAGTAACATGAGAGTAAGGTCCCCCAGAGAGAAGTAGATCAGAGAAAAAGGATAACATTTGAATTTTTTATGGAAGTATAATTGGCATATGACATTATATTTGAATCTTGATGATGTTACTGGAGACATTGGATCAAGCAATTCCCGAAGCCATTTCTTGGATCTTTTGTTCATATGAACCAATTACCTTTTTTTTTTTTTCTGTTAAGTTAGAGTAAGTCGGGTTTCACTCTCTTGTAATAGGGAAAATTTTAGACTTAAACACAGTGAAAGCTTGTTGGGATTTTTCTCCTCAGATGGTTTTTCCCCATTTTTTCCCCCAGTTGCTATTGAGAAACCAGCACAGAATTCTTTAACTAGTTTCATACTTGCATCCTGTAAGTCCTTCTCTGAAATGACTTTGATCCCTCAGAAGATAAAATTCCACCAAGGCAAAACAAATTTCACAAGGGCTTATTTTTCAATTTGGTTAAGGCAAAATTACCTTTTTCTCTTACCTTGTATGATGCATAGAGAAGGAAAAGCATTTTTGAAGTGTATTTAGGGTGCATCTGTACATGCTTATATATATATTTTTTTAATTTTTTATTTTTTATAAACATATATTTTTATCCCCAGGGGTACAGGTCTGTGAATCACCAGGTTTACACACTTCACAGCACTCACCAAAGCACACACCCTCCCCAATGTCCATAATCCCACCCCCTTCTCCCAACCCCCCTCCCCCCAGCAACCCTCAGTTTGTTTTGTGAGATTAAGAGTCACTTATGGTTTGTCTCCCTCCCAATTCCATCTTGTTTCATTGATTCTTCTCCTACCCACTTAAGCCCCCATGTTGCATCACCACTTCCTCATATCAGGGAGATCATATGATAGTTGTCTTTCTCTGCTTGACTTATTTTGCTAAGCATGATACGCTCTAGTTCCATCCATGTTGTCGCAAATGGCAAGATTTCATTTCTTTTGATGGCTGCATAGTATTCCATTGTGTATATATACCACATCTTATTCATCCATTCATCTGTTGATGGACATCTAGGTTCTTTCCATACATGCTTATATTTTACAGTAGCTTTGCTTTTCCAACTTTTTGTCTTGTATCCATCACCTCCTACACATATGGAATTGCTCATAATTATGTCATCCTTACCTCAAATTCAGTATGCCCATGTGGGATCCCTTTTTTTTTTTTTTCCTTTAAACATAATGCTCCTCCTGTTTTCTGTTTTAATTGTGCCTCCATCATTCAACCCTTTAGACACACTAGAAATGGAGGAGCTGAGCTTGAAAGTGTCTGGTCTTACTGTCTTAATCAACTTGGCTGCTAACACAAAATACCAAGAACTGGGTGATTTAAACAATTGACATTTATTTTTCAGAGTTCTGGGGTCTGGGAAGTCCAAGATCAAGGTGCATTGCAAATTCAGTTCCTAGTGAGAGCTCTCTGACTTGCACATGGCCACCTTCTTGCTGCGTCCTTACATAAGGTTGAGAGAGAGAGAGATTTGGTCTTTCTTTCTCTTCTGGTACAGACACAAATGTCATCATGGGACATCACCTTCATGATCTCAACTAAATCTAATGACCATTGATCTGCTCATCTCCATCTTTATTACCACTGTTCTCACTCTGGTCCTTGTCATCTCTTAGCTCAATAATCATAAATTCCAATTTGGTCTCATCACCTGTCATGTTTCACTAATATATATTTCCCAGATTAAAGCCATTTTAGTATATCCAGAATGCAATTCTAAGCATATTAATCCTTTGCTTAAAATTATTCAGTGGGTTTCACAAATCCTTTGGCAAAATATAATATATATATATGGCTTGATCTGTGTCTACCTATTCATCTCATGTGATACCATTTCATAGATTACTTTTCACACCCTGACAGTCCTGAGATACTATTCAAACACACACACACCCTGTTGTTTCTCATATCTGTGATTAGTGATTCTCTTCTGCTGGAACTTCATTCTTTCATAATGCTCTTCATTTGACTAACTCCCTGGTCTTGGAGAAGTCAAAGAGATCTATTTCTCCATTTTCACCTGTTTCACTGTGCATCCCCCACTCATTTGGCTGATGACTCTGTGTAAGACAGTATTAGAATTTATTCGTTAAACTACTGTTTTCTCCTCTAGGTTTCTTGTTCCTCGATGACAGGATCCATATCCTACTTTAATTTTTACCTCCAGCGTCTACTGCAATATCCAACACAATGTATGACTTCATTGTAGTTAACTGAAATTCTAATTCTCTTTAAAATTCAATAATTTATCATGTGAAGCATTTATGTATATAATCAATTTAATTGATGGGCTTGATTAACTTAGAATGGATCTTATGACATGATAATTATTAAGCAGAAGTGTGAGAGATAGACCAAGTTTGATCTTCAACTGAAACATCCCTCAGCACTTTGTAAATCTGAATTATCAACAAAATACTAAAATTGTAAGGTGAAATGAATAAAAGAAAAGAATGAATGAAATGAATATCAAAGAGGTAAGAGCAGCATGAAGGTGATAATCTTATTAAAGGGAGTTGGTATAGCCCAAAGAACCATGCATCAGGCTAATGAGAACTTTTAAGTAATTTTGGGTCTCTTATTAGTTTGGATCTAAGACAATTGCAGAAATTTGTTAAACTGCTATCATGTCCTTCCTTTAATAATATTTTTCCAAGAAAGAACATAATTTGAAAAAATAACATCTCTATCACCCTTGTTATAGTCCCCTTTCCCTTAAATCTATAGCAGCTTTTCTAAAAGTGAGTAATTATACTGAGACAGAAAAGGATAGTGGGTATAAGCATGGATTTTTTGTAACAGACTAGTCCTGAGTCTTACTGGTTCTATTAATTCTAGCAAATTCTTAATTTAGCTAAGCTTCAATTTCTTCATCTGCAGACGGGTAACAATGCTACCTAGCTCCTACAGTTGTTATGATGATTAAATGATATAAGTGACATGCTTTATGTGGTTCATGGTACATTATTTCTAGTAAGTTACCTGGTAAAAGTCAAAGAAATTTGAAAATCGTTAGCTAACTGAGTTAAGGAGAATTCTTTACTGTATGATTTCTCAGAACTTTTAATATGCTAATGTATACATTGAATTTCTATGGAGGGGAATGGGTTCTGTAATATTTTCCTTGCTTGTGCAACAATGGCTCTTTTATTGTAGAACATATCACGAAACTACTGCTTCATGCTACTCACTTGAGTGATGCTGTTTTAGGTGAGTATTAGTAAACTAAAATAGAATGAGAATAATAAATAAAGGAAAATAGCACAAGGAAGACAGTGAAAGCAAAAAACAATGCTAGAGTTACTAGCTTAGAACAAATAGATTTATTAATAAACTTCCATATGTATATGCTGGCTGTCTTTATCCCAAGGCCAGCTAAAGTATTGAAGTTTCTATGGCTCATCACAAAATTACCATCACACTTACAAGTATTCTCTGCAGGAATTATAAGTAGATATTTAGTTGTCCAAGTGTCAAAATGGGAAAAAAATCTTTTGGGGGCAATAGTTTTTGAACACTTCGTTGTAATGCAATTCTTACATTTTTTTTTTAGACATCTTTATTTTACGTCTACGGCCATACCACCCTGAACGCGCCCGATCTCGTCTGACATCTTTATTTTACTTATCTCTTTCTATTAGTTTTATATTTTAACATTTGCTTATAACTTATTAACTTTTTTTAGGATATATTAATGGCCCAAGAAGAGGAATGATTGTCCCTAATCTATATTAGAATGACACGGGAACTATGTGTCCGTAATGAAATGTTATCTGAAAAACATGTCAGTGAGCTACTTTTATTGGTTAGCTCTATGATTTTGATAATGCACAACTTACCTTTTTTTGTTCTATGATTCATGCATTTTATAAAGCTTTATCAAAGGGCAAGACTAAAAACATGATATTGGCTACTGAGTTGTAATTTAGCAATTGTATAACAAAGGAATTTGATAGGAATAGAAAACTAGTAATTTTTATGGACCACATTATTTGAGTTCAAATTATATTGTGAGAGTTCTTAAAACTAGAATTACATAAAAATTATTAATATTTGCTTTAACTACTTCTTTGCCTCTTTTACTATTAAATGGAGATAAGCAAGAACTGTTCAGTTTCACTATTTAGCAAATATTTATGGAGCACCCACTGAGGGCCAAGTAGGCAAAGTACTATTATAGGAGCTGCAGGTGATGCATAGATCAGTAAGACTCAGAAAAATAATAGAACTACAAAACAACTATATTAAAAAATAGTGCTATAAGGTAGGGATGGTCTTTTAAGGTATTTCATAAAAGAACCATTTAGTCAGAAAAATCAGAGGACATAGTATTCAATGAGTATTTAAAGAATACAAAATATCCTGAAAGATGGACATGTAGAGATGGTTCTCTAAAGGAAAGAGAAAAATCTTGTTACATTAAAGACAAATTATATGCCACACAGTGAGAGAAAGGTTATCTTGTCAAAATTACATTTTTGTTGTTGCTTCCAAACCAAGCTACAAATGTTTTGGTAAAGAATCATGCCATATTTCTGTTCAAAAGGCCTAGTATGGTGCTAGCATGGTGCTGTCCACATAGTAGCTGCTTTAATAATAATTCCTGAAACTAAGTAGTTTTGCATAGGTAACCTTGAAGGGTTTAGAACTTACTTCAAGAGTTTAGAACTTCCTTCAACATGACTGATTGGTTCTACTGATTTTACTAAATTGACCTATCTGTAAGTTAATAAAGAAAAAAAAAACTCTTTTAAAACATTTAAACATTTATTTTATTTCATCACAATAAGTATACTCTTTAACCCCTATCGTCTTTTTCCCCATCCCCCCATCCACTTCCCCTCTGGTAACCATCAGTATGTTCTCTATAGTTAAGAGTCTGTTTCTTGGTTTATTTCTCACCCTCTCTCTTTGTCTTTCTCTTTTCTTTCCCTTTGCTCATTTGTTTTGTTTCTTAAGTTCCACATATGTCTTTCTCTTGCTGACTTATTTTGTATAACATTATACTCTCTAGCTCAATCCATGTTGTTGTAAATGGCAAGATTTCATTCTTTTTTTAATGGCTAAAATTCCATTGTATGTATGTGTGCATGTGCATATATGTGTATATATATATTTCATACAATATATATATTTCACATATATATACACACACACTCACACTACATCTTCTTTACCTATTCCTCTATCAGTGGACACTTGGGCTGCTTCCATAGTTTGGATATTGTAAATAATGTTGCTGTAAACTTTGGGGTGCATGTATACCTTTGAATTAGTGTTTTTGTATTTATTGGGTAAATACCGGGAGTGCAATTCCTAGATTGTAGAGTAGTTCTATTTTTAATTTTTTAAGAAAACTTCATACAGAATATGACAAAGTTGTGTTTTATATTATAACCAACAGTGGTAGCACCAAAGGATGTCTTGCAGGGTTTATGATCCTCCTGATCTCTATCACTTCTTCCAAACGTATCACAATAAAATGATATCATAATTTAAAAATTGATGTGCTTGCTATGCAAATGTAGCTTTCAGTTAAATGCTCCAGTCTTACTTTTCAACCTCATTTTCAGCTCTTTCTATGCAGAAATGTTGAAGTCATTACTGAGCACAGGCTACTTTCTAACAATGAAATTCATATGAAGTAAAAAATAATGACAAGATTAGCCACCTGTTGAAATTGTCAACTTAGATAATTTTGAAAACACTTAGAGCAGAAAGAAAGAAACTGAGCTCTGGAATCCTTAGGATGGCTTCCTGGCATCTGCTTAGAAATTCAGGTAAACTCAATGCCTGCCTCTTCTGTGCTTCCAGAGTTACTGGTTAGCACAGATCAGACCATATTGAAATAATTTGCCATTTCCTTTGATTTGAGAATAAACTCCTTAAAAGCAGAGACTATCTTATTTGTTTTCATACTTTAGGTGGTACTTCACTGCTTAATATACAGTTACTGTATAAATGCCTTGCAGTCAGGGAGGAGTATATATGTGTGGTATAATAATACTGAAAATTACTTATGTCTTATCATGCTATAATGCAAAGCCTACTGTGCTAAATCTTTTCATGTCTTCATTTAATCTTCAGCAACCTTTTGACACAGCTACTTTTGTTATCCCCTCTGATTAGATTCTGCATACTTCCAGGAATAGGAAGCTCTCCATTCTAAGAAACATTATTAGACATTTGGGAAGACATAGACTTCCATGTGACTGACTAATTCCTAGTGATCATCAGTCAGATAAAAAGTGGGGGGGATAGCTATATGCTATATCACAATCTATCCCTTGCAGATTTTCTTCATAATGAATATTTCTAGTTTCTTTAGTATTGTTTTATACTTCATGGTTTTTAAGGATATAGTGATGCTATTAATTTTTTTTAATGATGTCATACACTTAGCTCAGGAACACATAGTTGGTCTTACAATTTTTGTCAAATGTGAACCTATCAATCTAGAATTTTAGTTCCATTGCCCCCTAGTATGCCTAAGCTTGTAACAATCTACAAATTTAATTTATTTTAAATTAATATAATAAATCTTAGCTTAAATAGGTGTTGTGAAGAACAAATGACACAATTTACTTGGATAAATTTTGAAAATATAGCACATAATATTAAATTACTGCATTATTAATATTTCTTCAAATTTCATTTATGACAATCTCATAAATTTAATTTATGAAAGCTTCTTTGATTTGTTCTTCATGCTTTTTGTTTTCTTAATTTGTCTATTACAATTTTCCAGTTTTTTTTTTTAAGATTTTATTTATTTATTTGACAGACAGATCACAAGTAGGCAGAGGCAGGCAGAGAGAGAGAAGGGGAAGCAGGCTCCCCGCTGAGCAGAAAGCCTGATGTGGGGCTGATCCCAAGACCCCGGGATCATGACCTGAGCGGAAGACAGAGGCTTTAACCCACTGAGCCACCTAGGCACCACAGTTTTCCAGTTTTTGATAGAATATTTTTTTGAAAAACTATTTCTGTTGTTTCTTTCAAAGGGAGTGGATTAAGCTATTCGGTTTAGGAAAGATTCAATATTTCTTTTACATACCTGGGTGGCTTAATTATGAAAAAGGTAACTTAGAGGATAATCTAAGTGGCCAAGTTATTTAAAAGAAAGAAGTATGTTGAAGGCTTGGAATATGGTTGCAGTATGACAACAAACAAATCAATATTGTGTCCCCCACAATAGAGTTCTTGTAACTGAAATTCGAAAGCACTGATTTATTTTAGTACTGTTGTAATAAGAGCTCAAATATGTCCTGATCGAATTTCTAGTTAATCTTTTGTAAAGAAGACCTATTTTATGAAAATGTCTTTATTATTATAGTATGCTTTGAATCTCTCTCTTTTTTTAATTGTAGAGGGTTTAGTTAGGATGCACTTAGTACTGTATGACAATTGGAATAAATAGAGAACTTATGAGTGCATACCTTATGACAAATATATGGCCAGATTTGTCTTCTGTGTTTAAGTCTATTGTACGCTCTACAAATATAATACTGCCTTCAACAGAAGTATGCATCCTGGTATATAAATCTAATATGGTCCATAAGTTTAGCAGCATTTGACAATCCTTGATATTTTTCTGGAAGATTCTCCATGACACTGAATTAAGACAAATGGTATTTCTCAGATACAGCAAACTTTACTGTTTCATGCTTTATTTCTAATCGAATTAAATATAACTCAATTTGAAACTCAAAAAGCATGTTCACTTCTAAAGGAAGTTTTCATGTTAAGTGTTAACTTAAAATCTCTGTTAACATTAGTGAGCAAAGCTTTCTCAGAGTGCTTTTTGTTCAGTAAAGTACAGGGGAAAATAACATTTTAAATAAGGTCAGGTTTCAACCCCTTTTACATATTTACTCATGCCTAGAGTGGCTTTCATTATGGATCACTGGAAACAGATTGCTCTAAAGAAAATAAACTTGAGAACAGTCGATGTATTACAGCTTTCTAGGTGACTGTTAATGCAGTTTTGTTTTGTTTTTTAACTGTACTAGTTTTTGTAGGATACTGTTCATTCTCAAAAGAAAAAAATCATTTTTATATTAAAATACCTTCAAATCTGCCCCCTTTTTTTGTTTTCACAGTTCTCAAAAGGAAAAGTCGTCTAAATTGTGGTGATTGTGTTTCAGAATTTATCACACATGATGGGTAATGATACAGATGTTGCCTCAGAGATATTCTTTGAAAATCACCATGAAAGTGATTTTTCTTAAACCTTATCAAAGAGGAGGCACAGCAACCAGCCTTCTAGCCAGTACTGAAATAGCAATGCTGACAAGCTTGTTAATAATTCAGAAGTCTTTTTAGTGAATTGTATCCATTCCTTAGTTATAGTTTTGTAGAAATGCTAAAATATATTACCTTCAGTTCTTTGCAATTTTTTTTAGTAGTTTGTATTCCTTCTCCTTAGAAAACAGACTACTTTTGAAACTCATATCCAGCTAGTCTGTTGAAGAAACTGTTATTTTTACTTCACTCTGGATAGATGTTTTTGCACAGCATCTAAGCAATAGTCATCTCAGCAAGAATGGGGTAAAGCCTAGTGCCAAAAAGAGGATATGTTTTGAAAACTTCTCCTTTCAGGTAAAGAAGGTTTGTTTCATAACAAACCACATAGATTCAGACCGTGATTTTGGTCTGAAATTTTGACCAAATTACTTAACCTCTTTATCTCAATATTTCTCCTTTTTAGTTGAGATTAAGTGTTAGACAGAAAAAACAAAACAAAACAAAACAAAACAAAACAAAAAACAACCCATAGGTAGAAAAATGAGTAAGTTGTTTAGCAAAAGTAATATAGCAATTAATTGTTAATTGTGTAACATTTCAGTTTAGGATCTACTTATAGAAATTATCAAAATAGCAATTTCCTCAGCTACAAGATGGAAGTTAGTAATACATTTACAGTCTTATGAGTATTAACTGAAATATAAATGATTAAGAGAGTCATGTAGCGTAAGCCCTCAATTACCCTTTGTTCCTGCTATCTTTTCTGAATTTTGCCACTTTACTTTGTTGTATACAAGTTAAATTGTTATCCTAACTCTCAAATGACTGTGAATTAAAGGTTAAAGTTTTTCTCCTTTCTTATTTCTACCCAGGTAATCCTAAATTTCAGGAACATCATCTTTTTGTTTGTTTTTCAAAACAATAATGTTATCTAAAAATACACTGTTACCACCACCACCCCCCCCCACCCCACTTAAGGAAGGGCTAAAAATATAGTCTAAAGAACATAGGAAATCTTTTATTTTAGAAGACATCAAAGTGCTTTTTGATAAAGCAGTAGCCCTGGAAATGTAAGCCAGAAACAGAATAAGGATATCAGTACTCAAAAATGGTTTTAAACCACTTAAAACAGGTTTTAAACCAAGCATTAGGAAGAATACTGGGAATTAAATTGGCTTATTTTAAATTATAAAATATTCAGAGAATCTGATAAGCTTGCTTAAATTAGATTTTATTCATCTTTGATTTCATGTATCTTAAACTATGCAGTTTTGTTCTCTTTAGTTTCCTTGCTGAAATACTAGGAAAATTGGTCACTTAAAAGATAAAAGAGTATATATTGACATCAACCAGCCACAAGAGGGAAGTCTTGGCTATATTAGAAATAGAGTATATGTAGGGAGGGGTCCATTTTTGCAGAAAACAGAAATTAAAAGAAAGAAAGAAAGTAAGATTTTATCTTTTTTTTTAATATCCTGATGCTATATCTACTAGGGAAAATTATTTGTAAGTCTAGTACATTATTAGACTTAGAATAGTACTTTTGTCACATAGTATGTTTTCCTTAAAACTTAAAATCATTTGTTATCTGTGAAATTCAATAAAAATCTACTATTAAAATATATATTTAGATAAATTTTTATCCATACATTACATCAATTTATATTCACACAATACAATTCATAAAAGTATTTATTACCTAAGTCCCTGAGCTATACTCAGTGTGGTATCCATTAATTCTCTCTGTTACTTATTAGTGGCTTCTTTGGAATGAATTCTGACTGTATTTTATCCTCTTTCAGAATCATACTTGTGTAATTATGAGATTTAGGATCTCAGATATATGTTGGGTAAGAAATAAATGAAAAGGATAAAGCATTTCTTAATAAGACCAGCTATTAAACTATTTTGAAATTCACAGTGAAGAAAGCCCTGAAATAGATGTTGGGATCTAGAATGGAATATTTTAATTGAAAGGTAGTGGTTGGAAGATTTTGTTTGGATTCACTATTGGATCTTTTCTGTTTGAGTTCATGATAACTCACTAAATAATCAGCCTTACGGGGCATAATTAGATAATGTGTGCATCGTATTATCCACTGAATAGAATGTTCTACTGATCGGTGGCAGAACATGAAATATAGAACTCCTAAATTCTGACTTTGATTTTTAAGAACTTTACTGGTGATATATGCAGTAAATAGTAAATATTGCTTAATATTTCTGTCTTATCATCTTACAAAGTATGTAATTTTGTCTTTTAGCTTTTTCATTAAAAAAGATGATAAAATTCTGTGAAAATTTGAAGTACTTTTATTCTAACAAGAATATTAGGCATGTAATGCTTATAGAACACATATGAATTATAAGTATTATAAGTATTCATCAGAATACTTATTGAGGTTTGTATGCTTTGAAGTTATAGACACTTTGAGTATATAAAGAATTTATCACAAGTTATTTTCTTGAAACATATAGGGAAAATTTGTTCTTAGCCTAACTTGTATTAACTTCTTCAAGTTAATTAGTAATTTGGTGGTAACCCAAAGTAATAAATGGTGTGCCTTTGGTTAGATTTAATTTCATATTTAAGTACATCTCTGTACTCTTAGCTGAAAAAAAATAGATCATTTAATTTAAATATCGGGTAAAAGTATATCTTTTCTAATATAATAACTTATAACATATGGAACACAATATACTAATCCCATGTTTAAGTAGGTTTTATTTGATTTTATTTATTTATTTAATATTGCATTGTTTTGATTTATTTTGGTCACATGAGGGTTTAATAAACCATGGAAAATATATTTTATTGGCACAGAGCTCATCAATTCCTAGTTTGAATGGAGTCTATTCTACTATCAGAGATTTTTTTTTTAAGCTTACAATTAGTAATCACTCATGTTCTGAAGGACTTTTAATGGCAGAATAGATAGACTCTGTTATGTTTTCCTTCTATTAGGATGGATGACTTACAAATAGTCCCACTGTGATTAGGCAGTTATTGTACAGTGCAAAATCTATATAGGGATCATTCTTAACATGTCTCTGAAGTTCGTTTTCATCATCAATCAAGAAATACAGAGGTAAAGGAAGAACATTTAGAGAAGATGTAGAATGTTTAAGCATTGTTATAATGGGCCTGCCAGGGAAAAATGCTTTTATGAAAGATGTGTTTTTTTCTTAAACAGTATGTAAGGCCAAGTATAACTTCACATATGGCACTTTTATTTTTGTTTTAGGACTTCGAAATTAAAATTAAGCCATATTTAATAGTAGAACAGGATTTAATATTAATAAAAGACTTGTTATAGTCATACTGCTGATCTAGATGTAAAGGTAAACAGAATTTTGGGGTCTATGCTATGATACATAAAGAATTAGTGAGCAGAATGAAAGATGTTCAATACCCAAATGATGTTCAATTCTAACAATCCTAACTACTAGGGATGAATATGGTCTTATTTTCTTTTTGTTCTCTTCACATAAATGTGCATTTATTGAAAACCCGTTACATTATTGCTCTGAGAGATGTGTTTTCTTATCAAACTAAAATCAAAGCCCCTTTCTTGAATGTCACATGATATTTATTTTAATATTATATGTTAGCATTTTAAACATTTTATTGTAAGGAAAATGATTATTGTGAATTCAGGTAGACGTTAATGGTTTTCTTTCTAACAACACATTTGGAATTGGACAGGATTTTTTTGGTTACTTTTGTTATTTTTAAATGAACTGAACTTGTTTTCCTTGCTTTTCAAAGTATCATTGGTGGTCTCCGATTCCCTTTTCCAGACTTTTATAGAAAATGGAATATTTCCATCATCTTCTATAAAGAGGACATTAATTTATGAAAACAACATTTTGCATTTAAAAATAAAACTGCAACTTCACACTCATGCATAGATATTTTTTAGCTAAGTATTGCTAAAAATATCAAACTCTAGCTTTCTTCTCATTTTACACATGGGTTACCATGTATGCCTAATAAACCAGTGTACTAGTAATAACATTAGGGATTCCTATATGTAAGGAAGTGAGATTTTAATGGAGAAATTAATATAAAATGTCCAGAAATGTTTACAACTTTACTATTATATTATTCCAGGGCTTTATAGATCTTAATGATCTATTAATAAATTTAGGGCATCTAATCATTTATAGAATTTAGTGTCCTGATCAGACTGCAGAGGATTGTTTCTGGATCACATTAGGACAAAGCAGAAATTTATTGGTCTGGGGTTCTTTCTGCCATTTAACTAATGTCTCTCTATGTCCTTAGGAGATGCATATTGTCGCATCATATTATAATTCAACACATTAAAGATTATCCAGAAGGAAAATAAATTGTGATTAAAGTTTTTTTTCAACTTTTGAACTCTCCCTGGTTTCGTTACTTTGCCCACAACCTCTTGTTTAGAGGCGGCACTTTGACTAAAAGCTATCTTCTGTTTCTCTGTCATCTTTGGCAGTTGCAGTTTGAATATACAGTCTTAGTTCAGCCAATTAGATCTTTTTTCCAAAAACTTAGATTAGTTAGTGTAGTTTCTGTTATGTGAAACCATGAATTGTGACTTAATTATAGATTATAAAATTTAATATCACCTGACCCAGATTGAGAGTGAATGATTATGCCTTGAAAAAGGGTATAAACTAGGATTGTGGGGTGCCTGGGTGGCTCAGTGGGTTAAGTCTCTGCCTTTGGCTCAGGTTATGATCCCAGGGTCCTAAGATTGAGCCCTGCATTGGGCTCCCTGCTCAGTGGGGAGCCTGCTCCCCACCCCCCTATCTGCCTCTCTGCCTACTTGCTATCTCTGTCAAATAAATAAATAAAATCTAAAAAAAAAAAAAAACACAACAGGATCTTCTTGGATAAACTGGATAGACTGAGTCATGTGGTCACCATTCTTAAATGGTTACCTAAACTGATAGTTAAACTCCAATTTAAAATACTAGCCTCCTGGCAGAATTGGGGTTTTACCTTGTGATTCTTCATCTGTAAGTCACCAAATACTTGGGAAGTGAATCTTTAATGGTAATGGGTTGATATCTTAGAGTGAAAGACTTCTTACCAACTCCTCAAATCATATTTAGGAGGCCACTTAATTAAATGATTCATAAGGCTCTCTCCGGGGGTAAAGAAATTCCTAAGAAAGGCTTTTTTCTCTTCAAAAGTAATGAAGTTTTGCTTAGCTCACTTGCTCTATTAGTCACCACATTTCTAGGGTGACACAATAGTGTTTCCTGAGGATTCCTTCTTCACCCGGCTGCAAAACTGATCATCTGGTGAATAGGTAATTATGGGCTGAACTAGGAACCATGCCGGGATGTGAATGTCTAGTAACCACATAGTGTTTGCATTGTAACTAATGAATAGTCCCTTGCCTAATATAACCCAACCTAATTACCCATAAAGCTTTGGGTAATTTTCACTTGACCCTAAACTTTGTGCGTTAGTAGCTTCTTTACCCAATACTGAATGATAAGTCAACAGAGAGTAGTGAGCATGAAGAGTAAAGGTTGTTCCCCTTGCAGTATGTCATTATGCTGCATGGTATTTTAATCAGAGAAAGTCAGTTGTTTCAGTAAGGTCTCATTTACTCACCTAATTATCAGTTGTCATTTGGAGAAGAGCCAGCCCAAGAAAGAATACTTCAGATGGTTTTTCCATTTATCTCTTTTGCTTGTGTTTATCAATTCCCCTGTACAAGTTGTATCAGCATCCACTGTAAGGGAAAGAAAGGCCACTTCCAGTGAGTAAAGGGAGAAAATGAATGTGTCTCATTGGACTGTGAGTTCTGGGACAATGTCTCACTCATCTCTGCATCTCCAGCACCTAATGTCATGACTGCAGCATATAGATTAATGGTCAAAAAATACTAATTTCATTCTGTTTTCACATGATTTGAGATTATCCCAGGTTGGTACAGAGGATAATACTTAGGGGTCTTGGAAGAACATTTTGTTAATAAATCATTAACAATTAAAACATGATATGGAGATTATTTTTAGTCTTTTAATTTCCTGATAGAAATTTTAGATATTATAGAGAGACTGATTATGAGAGTAATTTTAATAAATAATAAGGGAAAATTTTCAATAAAACAACATTTTATAGATTATGTTCTCTAACATCCATTATAAATGAACCTTTCATGATAGGTCTTCAACCACAGTCCAGGCACCATGAAAATAATCCCTAAATCCAAACCAAAATGGGAAAAAGATGTATATATACACTGTGGTTATTTTTTTTTTTTTTTTAAAGATTTTATTTATTTATTTGACAGAGAGAAATCACAAGTAGATGGAGAAACAGGCAGAGAGAGAGAGAGGGAAGCAGGCTCTCTGCCGAGCAGAGAGCCCGATGCGGGACCCGATCCCAGGACCCTGAGATCATGACCTGAGCCGAAGGCAGCGGCTTAAACCACTGAGCCACCCAGGCGCCCCTACACTGTGGTTATTAAACACATGGGTTTCAACATGTTAAACTAGTGACCACTTGATGTACAAGATTAATGGAATTAATAACAGGATCAATGAGGGAGGCCTCTGAGATGAGGAAGAAATCCTCTGAATATACTTGAGTTTTGGTGAGTTAAACATCTCATCAGTATCCTACCGGAGAAAGAGGAGTATCTTTTGTGAAGCCATCACTAAGGTCGTAGGACCTAAGGTCTTTGCTAGAAACATGCTTGCAAGCATAGCTCAGTAATCTCTTCTAATTATTGCTGAGGTTGATGGTGAATGTGAAACTTAATGTCTAAAAATGTATCCAGAACTGTGTCTGTAAAAATGACCTTCCTTTATGCTTGTTTTTTGTTTTATTTTTGTTGTTTTTTTAAAATCTTGCACTGATTTTCTCTATATGCCCAGAGGACATATGAAGAAATGAATAAAGATGTCAATAACTACATTGAGGAAATTGTCTACAACTGAAAGTGAGATGCATTTGTGCCAGTTTTGGGTTGGAATGCTGTCAGGATGCTAGGATCCAAGTTCTGAAATGCCTGCAACAGTAATATAAAAACATCCACAATGTATTTAGAACTGTATTTCTTTAAGCATTGGATTCTATGCTGCCACCAGAGTTTAAAAGCTCTTGACCTCCTCTCCCAGGATGAATATTGAAGCAGTAGTATTTGTACTGTAATGGGAGTCAGGTAAAGACCTCTTAGGACTAGGTATGGTGAAATATTTTTGTTCTGTTCAGTGTTAAAACTGAAGAAAGTTCTGTCAACATGGATTTGATTCTCAAAATGAATCTCTGCATGATAATAAGGAAGAAGGCCATATGATGAACTATCACTCGAAGCTGTCTTCTATAGCTATGTGCTGGGGTTGGAATAACAACTTATAGGGGAGGTTATGGCTTTACTGGTCACCATCCTAATCCACCCCAGTTAGACTCTTACTGGGTATGTGCCCATCCTTCATTGTCACCTCTCCCCCATTTCTGGAAAGTTTTCTGGGCCAAAAGCAGAATACTGCTTCTTCTTTTGATAAGAATAAAACTTAAAAGTCTTTAAATCTGATGATCTTTTCATTATTATAAGGTGATAGGCAATCTCCTTTATGTAGAGATTACGTCCAAGTATTCATCCTAGGTTGTTTGCTATACATGACATGAGACCACCTTTAACACATTTGGGAGTTTTTAGAGACATCTGACAATAAAACTATTAGAGCTTCCCCAGGAAAATCTGAAGAATGGTTAATAATATCAATGCATAGAAAATGTTTCAGAAAGAAATATTTGGTAAATCATTGTATTTGATGTTTGTTGAAGCTTTAAGCTATTCATCCTTAAAATTGGAACATTTCCAGTGGGGCAAAATTACCAAACTTCTGACACTGAATCTTAAAGCCATTAAAATAAGTTTAATATAATTTCAAAAGCACCTATTATGACACTGATGACAACAAAAGAAGGTTGAAGGTGTTCTGATTGCATGCTTATTCCGTAACTTTAGTGTGTTAAGCATTTCCATCACTTTATAGGGAATGAAATGTAGCATCATAAAAGAAACATCATCATAAGTGTGTTTGCTGCCATTCCTATAGGAAACATGTGCTAAAAAGCCAGTGATTTAATAGCTAGGAGACTGAATTACTCTACTGCATTTGGAGTTGCTCTCTGAGGGTCAGGATTTTGGTCTGTGGATAAGGTAAGGAACAAGGGAAGAGGAAGCAAAACAAACATACAGCTATCTGTGTTATAAATGCTCTGATGGCAAACAGGAAATGTTTGTCTCTAAGGACTTGTAATCTGACACCTGTCAAGAACACTAAATTCTTTTTTTAAGAATAAAATGGGGCTAAATTGACCTCTTGTCTTCCAAGTTCTTGAAGACAAGAAGAGAATACAAATATGGCTAAGTCATTTTCCTCTGTCTTACTGAGTATGGAGTCCTAGAGGCCATTGTGTCACTTGTTTAATGAAATTAAATGATCCCTTGAGGTTAATAGGAGTAAAAAGCCTTAAAATGTTGTGGGCTTTTTTTAAAAATAGATTTTCCATATACTATTTAAATAGTGTTCACACTCAGCATTTTTGTTTGTTTTTGTCCGGTAAAAACAGCTGAAAGCAGAATGGCAAAAATACATATATATTAATGAAAATCAAAAGAAGGAATAAGAAGATAAGCTTTAGATAATATAGAATTATGATATAGAAAAAAAATGTTTCATGCATTCATTTATTTAATGCACTTTTTTTAATTTTTTATTTTTTATAAACATATATTTAATGCACTTTTTAAAAAAAAGGTTTTATTTGTTTATTTGACAGACAGAGATCAGAGCTAGGCAGAGAGAGAGAGGGGGAAGCAGGCTCCCTGCTGAGCAAAGAGCCTGATGTGGGGCTCCATCCCAGAACCCTGAGATCATGACCTGAGCCGAAGGCAGAGGCTTAACCCACTGAGCCACCCAGGTGCCCCTATTTAATGCACTTTTAATTAAAGTTTTAGATAATTCTAATAAACACCAAGAGATACAAGAGTTAGAAGAATTAAGAGCATGTATAGTCAGGAGAAACAAAGACTAAAGGATCATAAAAGAAAATGGAAATTCCCAAGTCTAATAATGGCCACAAAGGTAGAGTAACTTGATCTTGGCCATCATGTAGGAAGGAAGGTTGACCTGGTTTAGAAGGTCAAGAGAAATATGTATGAGGACTGAGAGTGGAGGATAAGATCTAATTTCAAAGTTCTGGTAGACCAGATTATGAAAAGAAGGAGAATAACTGAAGATAATACAAGACACAGTTACCACTACAAATGAAGTTTTTGAACCTAAGGTTATGTCAACTAAGAAACTCAATTGAGAGCCAAAATTTTTTGTTCACAAAACAGTTTTACTGTCTTACATAATTTTAATAATACTGGAGATGGCAGAGTTCATATAAAAATTGAAGGTAATGTTTAGAAAAGGCTCACTTCATGCAACCCCAATCTAGGTTTTGCATGAACTGATGGATGTAATTGAGCAAAAGGAGGGTAAACAAACAAGTAGCTATAGTTCTTGACCTCTAAAATTTTAAAATATAGACTAATTAAATGCAATTTACATAAAATGTGTATGAGATATTCTCCTCAAATAGCATATAGAGTTATGAGTTTTCTAAAAAACTAAGGCTATAATAAAAACAAGCTCTTAGTTGCTGGATTTCATACCCTTAAAAAATAGTTTGAAAATTCTAATGAACTATACAAATGCAAGGATGAAATTAAAGAGATCAAGTGAAGTTTCTGAAGGAAATGGAGATGGATCCTTCTTTCTGTATTACATTTTAGGTAATATTGCAACCAACCTAGTTACATAAATCCAGAAGATACTATGATCCTTGACTCCGTTGGTCAATTGTACTTTCTTGGTAGCTCTGAATTTCATCCAGCTATCAAAATTACTAGTTCCACTCTTTTTCTTTAGGTTCTCCTCATTTCTTATAATGTGTTCCTATAATGCCCACTCTTCCACTTTACTTGTTCTTCTTTACATTCACTTTTCACACTGTGACTAGTGTAACTTGCTTCTGAAATGAAATACTGGGACTTTAATGCTCTGCTTATATAATTTGTAGTTCTTTTTTTTTTTTTTAATTGTGTTGTGTTAGTCACCATACAATATATCATTAGTTTTTGATGTAGTGTTCCAAGATTCATTGTATACATGTAACACCCAGTGCTCCATGCAATATGTGCCCTCCTTAATACCCATCACCAGGCTCACCCATCCCCTTACCCCACTCCCCTCTACAACCATCAGTTTGTTTCTCAGATTCCACAGTCTCTCATGGTTCATCTCTCCCTCTGATCCCCCCTTCCACCTCACTTTACCTTTCCTTCTCCTAATTCCTCCATGTTATTCCTTATGTTCCACAAGTAAGTGAAACCATATGATAATTGACTTTCTCTGCTTGGCTTATTTCATTCAGCAAAATCTCCTCCAGTCCCATTCATGTTGATGCCAAAGTTGGGTATTCATCCTTTCTGATGGCTGAGTAATATTCCATTGTATATATGGACCACATCTTCTTTATCCATTCATCTGTTGAAGGGCATCTCGGCTCTTTCCACAGTTGCGTGACTGTTGCCATTGCAGCTATGAACATTAGGGTACAGATGGCTCTTCTTTTCACTATATATGTATTTTTGGGGTAAATACCCAGTAGGGCAATTGCCAGGCCATAGGGTAACTCTATTTTTAATTTTTTGAGGACTTTCCATGCTGTTTTCCAAAGTGGTTGCACCAACTTGCAGTCGCACCAACAGTATAAGAGGGTTCCCCTTTCTCCACATCCTCTCCAACATTTATAGTTTGCTGCCTTGTTAATGTTTGTCATTCTAACTGGTATAAGGTAGTATCTCAGTGTGGTTTTGATTTGAATTTCCCTGATGGCTAATGATGATGAGCATTTTTCATATGTCTGCTAGCCATTTGTATATCTTCTTTGGAGAAGTGTCTGTTCATGTCTTCTGCCCATTTTTTTGATGTGATTATCTGTTTTGTGTGTGAGTTTGAGGAGTTCTTTATAGATCTTGGATATCAGCCCCTTGTCTGTAGTGTCATTTGCGAAGATCTTCTCCCATTCTGTGTGTTGCCTCTTTGTTTTGTTGACTGTTTCCTTTGCTGTGCAGAAGCTTTTAATCTTGATGGAGTCCAAAAAGTTCATTTTCAGTTTTGTTTCCCTTGCCTTTGGAGACATGTCTTGAAACAAGTTGCTATGGCTGATATGTTCTCCTCTAGGATTTTGATGGATCCCTATCTCACATTGAGGTCTTTCATCCATTTTGAGTTTATCTTTGTGTATGCTGTAAGAGAATGAAGAGAATGGTTGAGTTTCATTCTTCTGTATATAGCTGTCCAAAATTCCCAGCACCATTTATTGAAGGGACTTTAAAAATTTTTTTTTCCTGCTTTATTGAAGATTAGTTGACCATAGAGTTGAGGGTCCATATGTGGGCTCTCTACTCTGTTCCACTGGTCTATGTATCTGTTTTTGTGCCAGTACCATGCTGTGTTGGTGATCACAGCTTTGTAATATAGCTTGAAATCAGGCAACATGATGCCCCAGTTTTGTTTTTCTTTTTCAAAATTTCCTTGGTGATTCAGGGTCTTTTCTAGTTCCGTAGATTTTAGGATTGTTTGTTCCAGCACTTTGAAAAATGCTGATGGTATTTTGGTCAGGATGGCATTAAAAGTGTAGATTGCTTTGGGCAGTGTGGGCATTTTAACAATGTTTATTCTTCTGATCCATGAGCATGGAATGTTTTTCCATCTTTTTATGTATTCTTCAAATTCTTTCATGAGTGTTCTGTAGTTCCTTGAATATAGATCCTTTTACCTCTTTGGTTAGGTTTATTCCAAAGTATCTTATGGTTTTTGGTGCTATTATAAATGGACTCAATTCTCTAATTTCCCTGTCTACAGTTTCATTGTTAGTGAAGAAAGCAACTGATTTCTGTGCACTGATTTTATATTCTGTCACAATCCTGAATTGCTGTATGAGTTTTAGTTGTTCGGGGGTCGAGTCTTTTGGGTTTTCCACATAAAGAATCATGTCCTCTGCAAAGAGAGAGAGTTTGACTTCTTTGACAATTTGAATACCTTTTATTTCTTTCTGTTGTCTGATTGCTTTTGCTAGGACTTATAATGTTGAACAACAGTGGAGAGAGTGGAACATCCTTGTGTTCCTGATCTCAGTGGGAAGGCTCTCAGCTTGTCCCCATTGAGAATGATATTCACTGTGGGTTTTTTCATAGATAGATTTTATGAAGTTGAGGAATGTTCCCTCTATCTCTATACTCTGGAGAGTTTTAATCTGGAATGGATGCTGTATTTTGTCAAATGCATTTTCTATATCAATTGAGAGGACCACGTGGTTCTTCTCTCTTCTTATTGATTTATTCTGTCAAATTGATTGATTTGCAAATGTTGAACCGCTCTTGCATCCCAGTAATAAATCCCACCTGGTCATGGGTGGATAATATTTTTAATGTACTGTTTGATCCTATTAGCTAGGATCTTGTTGAGAATCTTGACATCTATATTCATCAGGGATATTGGTCTGAAATTCTCCTTTTAGATGGGGGTCTTTGTCTGTTTTGGGGATCAGGGTAATACTGGCTTCATAGAAAGGGTCTGGAAGTTTTCCTTCTGTTTCTATTTTTTGAAACAGCTTCAGGAGAATAGGTATTTCTTCTTTGGATGTTTGGTAGAATTCCCCAGAGAATCTATCAGGCCCTGGACTCTTGTTCTTTTGGGAGGTTTTTGTCTACTGCTTCAATATCGTTACTAGTTATTGGTCTATTCATGTTGTCAGTTTCTTATTGTTTCAGTCTTGGAAATTTATAGGTTTCCAGGAATGCATCCATTTCTTCTAGGTTGCTTAACTTATTGGCACATAACTGTTGATAATAATTTTGATGATTTGTTTCTATTTCCTTAGTGTTAGTCATAATCTCTCCCCTTTCATTTATAATTTTATTAATTTGGGTCCTTTCTTTTTTCTTTTGGATTAGTCTGACCAGTGGTTTATCGATCTTATTAATTCTTTCAAAGAACTAGCTTCTAGTTTTGTTGATGGCTTCTACTATATCTCTGGTTTCTAATTCATTGATTACTTCTCTAATCTTAATTAGTTCCCTTCTCGTTCATGAGGTACACTTAATTTGTTGTTGATTCTCCAGTTAAAGAACTGGTATAAGAGAGTTTGTGAGTTTAGGATTTTTCTGTTTTATTGAATGAGGTTTGGATGGCTATGTATTTCTCCCTTAGGACTGCCTTTGCCATATTCCATAGGTTGTAGACCTATGTGTCTTCATTCTCATTGGTTTCCATGAAATGTTTAAGTTCTTTGATTTCCTGGTTGATCCAAATATTTTTGAGCAGAATGGTCTTTAGATTCCAAGTGTTTGAATTTCTTCCAAACTTTTTCTTGTGATTGAGTTTCAGTTTCAAAGCATTGTGGTCTGAGAATATGCATGCAATAATCTCAGTCTTTTTGTATCAGTTGAGCCTTGATTTGTGACCCAGTATGTGGTCTATTCTGGAGAAAGTTCTAGGTGCGCTCAAGAAGAAAGAGTATTCTGTTATTTTAGAGTGGAATGTTCTGTATATATCTATGAGGTCCATATGATTCCATGTGTCATTCAAAGCTCTTGTTTCTTTGCTATCTTTCTGCTTAGATGATCTGTCTATTTCTGAGAGTGGTGTGTTAAGATACTTTACAGTTAACATATTCTTATCAATATATGTCTTTATTTTGATTAACATTTAGTTTATGTTGGCTGCTCCCATGTTGGGGGCATAAATATTTATAAGTGTTAGATCTTCTTGTTGGGTAGACCCTTTAAGGTTGATGTAATGTCCTTCTGTATCTCTGACTATAGTTTTTAGTTTAAAATCTAATTTGTCTGGTATGAGAATTGCTGCCCCAGCTTCTTTTGAGGCCCATTGTTATGAAAGATAGTTCTTCATCCCTTTACTTTTAGTTCGAATATATCGTCTCTTATAGACAGCATATGGATGGGTCCTGTCTTTTTATCCAGTCTGCAACTCTGTGCCATTTTATGGGAGTATTTAGGCTGTTCATGTTAAGAGTGATTATTGAAAGATATGTTTTTATTGTCATCATGTTGCCTATGAGGACCTTGTTTCTATAGATGGTCTCTGTACATTTCTGTTCTATATCACACTTAGGGTCTTTTTTCTTTTACAGAACTACCCCCCCTCCCCAATATTTGTTGTAGTGCTGGCTTGGGGTTGCATATTATTTTAATCTTTTCTGATCTTGGAAGCTCTTTATGCCTCCATCCATTCTGAATATCAGCCTTGCTGGATAAAGTATTCTTGGCTGCATGCTATTCTCATTTAGTGCCCTGAATATGTCTCGCTAGGGGCACCTGGGTGGCTCATTCGGTTAAGCATCTGCCTTCAGCTCAGGTCATCATCCCAGCACATCAAGCCCCACATCAGATTCCTTGCTCAGTGGGAAGCCTACTTCTCTCTCTCCCACTCTCTCTGCTTGTGCTCCCTCTCTTGCTTTATCTCTCTCTCTCAAATAAATAAGTTAAAAAAAATATGTCTTGCCAACCCTTTATGGCTTTCCAGGTTTCTGTGGACAAGTCTGATGTTATTCTGATGTTCCTCCCTCTGTACATAACTAATCTCTTCCCCCTAGCTGCCCTTTAAAACATTTTCTCTGAATTTACTTCTTGTGAATGTCATGATCACATTCCTGGAGGTCTCTCTACCCTTGTTGATCTTCAGGGGTGTCCTCTCTATCTCTAGGACATGAACACTTGTTCCAATGTCCAGATTAGGGAAAGTCTTATCTAGGATTTACTCAACTATATTTTCTAGTCCAATCTCTCTCTCTCCACCCACTCAGAGATCCCAATAATTCTTACATTGAAACATTTCATGACATCATTTATTTATCTAATCTGTTTTCATGGCTTCTAAGGTGTTTATTCCAGGCCTCCTCCTGATCCTTCTTTTCTATTAGTTTGACTTCGAGATCACTAATTCAATCTTCTGCCTCATTTACCCTAGCTCTTAGAGTATTTAGATTAGATTGAATCTCATTGATAACATTTTTAAGTTCTGCTAGATCAGCTCTCGCTTCTGCCCTTGGAGATTCTACTAGCCACTAATGGTTTTCTCCAACCTAACCATTGTCTGGATAACTGTTACCCTGAATTCTATTTCCAACATCTTGCTTATGTCAGTACCTAATAGTTCTGTGGCAGAGGTCACAGTCTCTGAATTTTTCCTCTCTTGGGGGGCTCCTCCTTCTAGTCATTCTGTGAGAAGTTGTTGAGGGGATGTATAACTGAAAATATCAACCATGATCCAGTGAAGGTGCACCCTGGAAAGTTTTGGAACAATCAGAAGTCACCACTGAAAAGAAAGAAAAAAAAAAACAAACAAAACAATAAAAGAAAAAAAAAAAAACCCAGCCAAAATGAGCCCCAAGAGTAAGATTTATAAAATACAAAAACAAGAATGGTCAAACAAAAATACTGACAAAATAAAAAGAAAAAACAAAACAGCCAAAATGAACCCCAAGAATAAGATTTATACAGTACAAAAACAAAAACAAAAAAATAGACCAAGAAAAGAAAAATAATAATAAAAACAAAATAAAATAATGAAATAATAACAAAATAAAATAATAAAAACAAAATAAAAAGAAGGAGTAATGGGAAGGTGGTTATAATCCCTCGATGTGGGCAGGGAAGGGTATTTCAGTTCTTTCTGGGTGTATCTTGTTATCTTTGTTAGAAGACTCAACTTTCCAGAGATACAGGGGAATTAAAACTGGTATATATCAAGTGGTAGTATTGAATAGGGAAAAAGGACTACATTGAAGCTTACATCTATATATATGAAAAAAAGAGAAAAGAAAAAAGAAAAAATATATGTATGAAGACTGTTCAAGTTAAAAAGTTACTATGAAATATGTTGTATTAAACATCTAGTTGAAATGGTAAATAGGTAAGAAAAGAAATAAAGGAACAAGATCATGAGAACGCATTAAAGAAAAAAGAGAAAAAATGTATCTAAGAAATATACAGGGTGTGAGGCAATACCAGGAGCTTAATATATTGTTTCCGTTTGATATTGGGGTTTTAGTTATGGGGACGCTGTGGTTGTTGTCCTCTTGTTCTTTCATCTTGTCTTCTGGGAGAGGGACCTGATGCATTGCTTTTCAGTCAGGTCTGCTTGGGCGGAGTTGCCCTGCCCCCTATTAAGGGGTTTGGGCTTCTGGAAACCAGTTTTTCAAACTTTTGTTCTCTGGAGGTTTTTGTTCTCTGGCAGCTTTTCACACCTTTTCAGAGGGTCAGAACAAAGCATACCTTTTCTAAGGGTCAAAGCAAAGCAGAGTTCTTAATCTAGTTTCCTTAGTGAGGAATTTCAGGCCCTCCATAACTTGAGTTTTGCCTACTGTTTCAAATATTTAATTTTACCACTAGAACACATGGTTTCTAGGTTGCTGGAAGAAAAAAGAGAATGTGGAGAATGAACAACTATTTTATTGACCAAGGACCATTGGTGACAAATCACTTGCCCCCATATTACATAGATAGAAAACAAATTACAAAAACATTTCTAGATGCATTACTGTGATCAACAAAAGGTTTCATTTTATTTAGCCCCACAGCTATACTACACTTCCTAGTGTAACAGTTTTCCTAGTAAAATGAAATGATTTGGTGAGGACAATAAAAAATTTTTAGTTTACAATGAGAAATTACTTTCCAGGAATAGTAGCATATATGTTTGCATGATTATATGTTGTCCCTGTAAGTAAGCAATATGTAATATAATACTAAAAATTATTTAGAAAATTCTGTTGTGATTGACGAATTGAAGAAAGGGAAGCTGGATTAATGAAATGTTTACTAGTAGGACTGAAATAACTTGGTAACTCAAATGGGGATGATTTTACCACTAGGACCAGAGATATTTAAAGTCTGCTGAAAAAGAATCTCTGCTGGACATGGCTTCATGGTATCACAGACTATATTTTCCTTCTTGAATTCCCTTTATCTTTGCTGCTTTTTTAGACCACTCCTACCCTACCCTCATCCCCAGTGGTAGGATACAAAATTTTTTGAATATTATTAATACACTTAATCATGTTACAGTAAATTTTGCAGACCTAGGATCAACTCTTGAAGATACCTATGTGATTACATGTTCTTTTTAAGGGTCAAGTCTCCAAAGATTTCCATTTTTCATTCACAAGGTTTTAAAGATTCTGCTATATGGACCGCATATACTGAAAAGCTAAGAAAAAAAAAAAAAGATGTCTTAGTGGCAGAATAACGGTCAGCAGTCATGCTATGCAAATCTGTTAAAAGAATTTATGGAGTATTAGGGGCTTACTGATCCCCTCAAACCATTTTATCTGTATTGGTCTAATCCAGACATGTGTGTGCAGAGTTTTTGTCATATATGGAAACAGGAAACAACAAGTAGAACTGAATTCAATTAGTGATGGAGGAGTTTTATGCCACACATACATGATTCCATTATAGTTATACATACTGTGTTATATTAATTTCAGGTGTACAGTATAGTGATTCAGCAATTCTATACATTACTCAGTGCTCATCATTGTAGGTGTACCCTTAATGCCCTTCATTTCTTTATCCACCCCCCCCAACCCATCTCCTGTTTGGTAATCATTAAGGTTTTTCTCTATAATTAAGAGTCTGGTTTTCGGTCTATCTCTTTTTAATTTTTTTAAAATTTAAATTCCAATATAATTGACATATAGTGGCATATTAGTTTTGAGTGTGCAGTGTAATTTAGCTATTTCATATGTCACCCTGTGCTCATCACAAGTGCACTTCTTAATACCAATCACTTGTATCAATCATCCCTCCACTCATCTCCCTTCTGGTAACTATCAGTTTGTTCTTTATAGTTAAAAGTTTGTTTTGGGGTACCTGGGTGGCTCAGTGGGTTGAGCCTCTGCCTTCCGCTCAGGTCATGATCCCAGGATCCTGTGATTGAGTCCCGATTCAGGCTCTGTGCTAAGCAGAGAGCCTGCTTCCTCCTCGCTCTCTGTGATCTATGTCTGTCAAATAAATAAATTGAAAAAAAAAAAAAGTTTGTTTCTTGGTTTGTCTCTCTCCCTCTTTTTTTTTTTTTTTTATTCTTCTCATTGGTTTTGTTTCTTCAATGCCACATATGATTGAGAATATATGGTATGTTTCTCTGACCGACTTATTTCACTTAGCATAATACTCTGTAGACCCACTCATGTTGTTGCACATGGCAGGGTTTCATTCTTTTTTAATGGCTGAGTAATATTCCACTATATATACTACCTCTTCTTTATCCATTCATTTATTGGTGGGCACTTGGACTGTTTCCATAATATGGCTATTATAAATAATGCTGCTATAAACATAGGGGTGCATATATCTTTTCAAATTAGTGTTTTTGTAGTCCTTGGGTAAATACTTAGTGGAATTACTAGATTGTATGGTAATTCTGGTTTTAATTTTTAAAGAAACCACCATACTGTTTTCCTCAGTGACTGCACTAGTTTGCCTTCCCACCAACAGTGTGCAAGAGTTCCTTCTTCTACACATCCTTGCCATCTCTTGTTGTTTCTTGTCTTTTTTTTTTTTTTTTAATTTTAGCCATGCTGACTGGTATGAGGTAATATCTCATTGTGGTTTTGATTTGTATTCCTGTGATGATGAGTGATGTTACGCATCTTTTCATTTGTTTGTTGGCCATCTGTATGACTTCTTTGGAAAAATGTCCAATCAAGTCCTGAATATTTTTAATCACATTATTTATTTGGTGTTAAGTTGCATGAGTTCTTTATATATTTTGGATATTAACTCTTTATTGGATATCTAATTTGCAAATATCTTCTCTGATTCAGTAGGTTGCCTTACTGTTCTGTTGATGGTTTCCTTTGCTGTGCAAAAGTTTTTTATTTTAGTATAGTCCCAATAGTTTATTTTTGCTGTTATTTCCCATGTCTGAGTAGACATATCTAGAAAAATATTGCTAAGGTTGATGTTCATGAGATTACTGCCTATGTTTTCTTTCAAGGGTTTTATGGTTTCAGGTCTCACACTTAGGGCTTGAATCCATTTTGGGTTTATTTTTGTGTATGGTAGAAGAAAGTGGTCCAGTTTTATTCTTTTGCCTGTAGCTGTCCAGTTTTCCAAACACCATTTATTGAAGAAACTTTTTCCCAGTGGATATTATTTCCTGTTTTCTCATATATTAATTGACCATATAATTGTGGATTTATTTCAGGGTTTTCTATTCTGTTCTATTGATCTATGTGTCTGTTTTTGTGCCAGTGCCATACTGTTTGGTAGTCACAGCCTTTTAATATGTCTTGAGATCAGGGATTGTGATGCCTCTAATTTTGTTCATCCTTTTCAAGATTTTTTTTGGCTATTTGGGGTATTTTGTAGTTCCATGAAAATTTTAGGATTGTTTGTGCTAGTTCTCTGAAGAATGCTGTTGGTATTTTGATAGGGAGTACATTAAATCTGTAGATTGCTTTAGGTAGTTTGGACATTTTGATAATATTTGTTCTTCCAATTTATGAGCATGGATATCTTTCCATTTGTTGGTGTCACTTCAATTTCTTTCATCAATGTTTTATAGTTTTCAAAGTACAGGTCTTTTACCTATTGTTAGGTATTTTAATTTTTGTGAAATTGTAAATGGGATTATTTTCTTATTTTCTCTTTCTGCTACTTCATTATTAGTGTATAGAAATTGCAACAGATTTCTGTATATTATTTTGTATCCTGCAATCTTATTGAATTCATTTACCAGTTCTAATAGTTTTTGGGGGGAGTTTTGAGGGTTTTCTATATATAATGGCATATCATCTGCAAACAGTGTAAATATTACTTCTTTAACAGTTTGGATGCCTATTCTTTCTTTCTTGTTGTCTGATTGTTGTGGCAAGGTACTATGTTGAATAAAAGTGGTGAAAGGAGACATTCTTTTCTTGTTCCTGACCTTAGGAGGAAAGCTCTCAGTTTTTCAATATTGAATATGATGTTAGCTGTGGATTTTTCACATATAGCCTTTATTATGTTGAGATATGTTCCCTCTAAACCTATTTTATTGAAGGCTTTTTTTTTTTTTTAATCTTGAATGGATGTTGGAATTTGTCATGTGCTTTTTCTGCATCTATTGAAAATGAGCATATGGTTTTTATCTTTTCTCTTGCTGATTGATATATCACCATTATTGTTTTGGAAATACTGAACCACCCCTGGATCCCAGGAATAAATCCCACTTGATTGTGGTGATTGATTTTTTAAATGTAGTTTTGAATTTGGTTTGATATTTTGTTGAGGATTTTTTCATCTGTGTTCCTAAGAGATACTGGCTCCTGGTTCTCTCTCTCTCTCTCTAGCATGCGCTCTCTCTCTCTCTCTCGTGTCTTTATCTGGTTTTAGTATTAAGGTAATGCTGGTCTTATGGAATAAATTTGGAAGTTTTCTTTCCTCTTCTATTTTTTGAAATAGTTTTAGAAGAATAGTTATTAAGTCTTCTTTTAAAGTTTGGTAGAATTTGCATGTGAAATCATTTGGTCCTGGACTTTGTTTCCTTGATTATTGAGTTCATTTCAGTGCTGGTAATTTGGCTATTAAAATTTTCTATTTCTTCCAGATCCAGTTTTGGGAGGTTGTATGTTTCTAGGAATTCATCCACTTTCTTCTAGGTGGTCCAATTTGTTAGCATATAATTTTTCATAATATTCTTTTATAATTCTTCATATTTCTCTGGTATTTTTTAAATTTCTACTCTTTTATTTCTAATTTTGTTTGAGTTCTCTCTCTCTCTTTATGAGTCTGGTATATCGATTTTGTTGATTTTTTGAAGAACCATTTCCTGGTTTCATTGATCTTGTTCTATTGTTTTGTTTTTTGATTTTTGTTTAATTTTTATTTTATTTCTGCTCTAATCTTTTTTATTTCCTTCCTTCTACTGGTTGGGTGTTTTCTTTGTTGTTATTTTTCAGTTCCTTTAGGTATAAGGTTAAGCTATTTATTTGAGATTTTTCTTGCTTACTGAGTTAGGTCTGTATTGCTGTAAACTTAGAACAGCTTTTGCTACATACTAAAGACTTTGGACCACTGCATTTTCATTTTCATTTGTCTCCATGTAATTTTTTATTTCCTCTTTAATTTCTTGGATGACCCATATATTGTTTAGAACCATGTTACTTAACCTTAATGTTATCTGTGTTCTTTCTAATTTTTTTTCTTGTGGTTGAGTTCTAGTTTCATAGTGTGTGGTTGGAAAGAATGGATGGTAGACCTGGATCTTCTTGAATTTGTTGAGACTTGTTTTATGGCCTAATATGTGATCTATTCTGGAGAATGTTCCATTTGCATTTTAAAAAATTATGTATTCTGGGACACCTGGGTGGCTCAGTGGGTTAAGCCTTTGCCTTTGGCTTAGGTCACGATCTCAGGATCCTGGGATCAAGCCCCACATGGGGCTCTCTGCTCAACGGGGAGCCTGCTTCCCCCTCTCTCTCTCTGCCTGCCTCTCTGCTTACTTGTGATCTCTGTCTGTCAAATAAATAAATAAAATCTTTTAAAAAATTATGTATTCTGTTGTTTTAGAATGGAATGTTCTAAAAATATCTATTTAGAGCCACCTGGTCCAGTATGTCATTCAAAGCCACCATTTCTTTGTTGATTTTCTGTTTGGGTGATCTGTCCATTGATGTAAGTAGGGTGTTAAATTCCTCTACTGTTATTGTATTACTATCAATTGCTTCATTTATGTTTTCTAATAGCTGCTTTCTGTATTTCAGTGCTCCCATGTTGGGTGCATAAGTATTTATAATTATATATTCTTTTTAGGTTATTCTCTTTATGATTATATAGTATTATTCTTTGTCTCTTGTTACAGTCCTTGTTTTAAAGTCTATTTTGCCCAAAATAAGTATTGCTACCCCAGCTTTCTTTTCACTCTATTTGCATGATAAAAGCTTTTCCATACCTTCACTTTCAATCTGCATGTGTCTTTAGGTCTCAAATGAGTCTCTTATAGGTAGCATATATATGAGTCTTGCTTTCTTATCCATTCCATCACTTTATGTCTTTGAATGGAATGTTTAGTCCTCTTATGTTCCAAGTAATTATTAGTAGATATGTACTAATTGCCATTTTTAAAAACTTGTTTTACAGCTGTTTTTGTAGTTCTCTGTTCCTTTCTTTCCTTGCTCTCTTCTCTCATGGATTGCTGGCTCTCTTTAGTGATGTACTTGAATTCCTTTCTTTTTATTTTTTGCATATCTATGTCTGGTGTTTGATTTGTGGTTGCCAGTAGGTTTATAATTCACATCTTATACATATAGCATTCTATATTAACTTGATAGCCACTTAAGTTTGAGCTCATTCTTCACTCCTATCTCCCCATGTTTTAGGTATATAGTGTCATACTTTACCTCCTTTTATTTTGTGAATTCCTTGACTGGTTTTTACAGATATACTTGTTTTTACTGCTTTTGTGTTTGTTTCTTTTCTTACTTCTGCATGTAGTCTTTCTTGTCCACTCAAAGAGAATATTTTAATTGTAGGGTTGGTTTAGTGTCATGAATTCCTTTAACTTTTGTTTTCTGGGAAACTTTTTACCTCTCCTTCTATTCTGAATGATAGCTTTGCTGGATAGAACATTCTTGGTTGCTGGTTTTTTCTTTCAACACTCCGAATATATTATGTTATTCTATTTTGGCTTGCAAAGTTTCTGCTAGAAAAAAATAAAACAAAACAGCTCATAGCCTTATTTCTCTTGTATGTAACTGTTTCCTTTTCTATTTTACTTTTACTTCTACAATTCTCCTTTCAGTACTTTTTGCCATCTTAATTTCTGTATATCTTGGTGTGGACCTCCTTGGCTTGATATTGTTGGTGGCGCTATATGCCTTCTGGATCTGGATTTCTGTTTCCTATCCCAGATTTGGGGACTTTTCAGCTATTATTTCTTCCAGTAACATGCTCCACTTAACATCTTAAATTTTCTGCCCCTTTTCTCTCTTCTCCTTATGTGATATTATGCTTGATGGTGTCACTGAGTTCCCTAAGTCTGTTTTCATTATATTTCAATATGTATTTCATTACATTTCCATATATATATTTCTCACTCTTAATCAGCTTGATTGATTGCTTTCCATTACTGTGTACTCCATTTTACTGATCAGTTCTTCTGCTTCCTCTGTTTATTCCACCTAGTGTATATTTAATTTTAGTTATTGAGTTCTCCATCTCCAATTGGTTCTTTTTAATGTTTTCTGTCTCTTTGTTAAAGGTCTCAAAGTTGTCCTTTTTCTTAAGTCCACTAAGTTCTTGTGATCATTACTTAACATTCTTTAAGAGGCATATTACTTATCTTTGTTTTATTTAGCTCTCCGTGATTTTGTCCTGGTCTTTCATTTGGGATATACTCTTCTTTCTCCTCATTTTGTGTAACTCTGTGTCCATTTTTGTGTATTAGTAAAGTCAGCTGGGTCTTCTGCTCTTTAAAGTAGTGGCCTTATGAAGAACAGGTCCTGTAGTGCTCTGCAGTGCAATGTCCCCTATTCACCAGAACCTTCCACTTCAGGAATGCCTCTTATGTGTGAGAGTATGTGTGTATGTGTGTGTGTATGCTGTACATTGTAGCCGAGCTGCTTTTGCCTTGAGTCCATTCATCTGCAATGACTTTTTTGCCTATTGTGGGTAGAATTTGGTTCCTTTGTTTGTGGACAAGTCTGAAGCTGCCTTGGGCTTGAGTTGAGTCAGACCATGCATTTGATAGAGATAGAGTAGAACCAAACTGCTGGGTGCTTTCCCTGTGTTTTGCCCTGAGAAGCTTTCATTGGTGGGTGGGCTTACTGTCAGACTAGATGTCTGTTCTTAGCCTACTGCAGGGGCTGCTGTTGAACTGTTGTGTGTGGTTATCATCTTCTCTGCCTGGGTCAGGACTATCTTAGTATGATCCTGGTCCCAGTTGTAACTGTTTGCACTCTGCTAGGCTTGTGGCACCACTTTGGATGGATTCTAGCCCAAAGTATATTCAAGAGGGCGGGTCTGCAGAAAAAGGTGGGTTGGGCATGCAATTAGCAAGTTTGTGCAGGTCTGCTGTGGGAGGGTACCTGGAACTGAGTGAGGCCTGGATAGATAAGGGATATCTGCAGGAGAATGCAGGAGTTTGGGGATGGGGCATACTGTTGGCAAGTTTGGTAATGAGTGTTTGTGCCTTCCTGGTTCCTGTAGGTCTCCATGTTATCTAGGCTAGGAGGGCAGGGGGGCTGAAACAGTGCTATCCAACTCTTTTGTTCTTGGTGAAATTGCCCAAGGACCCCTATCCCTCCAACACATGGTCTTAGATTAGTAAACAAATCTCCTTCACATATAACCCAAGCATTTTTCAAACTCCTGTTTTTATGCTGTATCTTCAGGGTTCTGTAGTGTTATTTCTGTAAGTGCAGAAGACTCAAGTTTTCTCCTCTTCCAAGCTCTCTCAGGATGAAACCCGCTTTTTTTTTTTGTATATATTATATATATGTATTATATGAATTTAGCATATTTATTATATGTTTTCTTCTCTCTAAAATGGACTAATGTTTATTTCACATTTATTTGTGAGTAACAAGTGAAATGGACCATGTAAGGTATTAAGCACCATGAGTAGAACAAGGTTATTACTAAGTAAATATCTGCAATTATTCTTAGTTACCTCTACAAATCAAGATATCTATCTATCTATCTATCTATATATCTATCTCAGGAGTAATGAGGCTTGTGTTCCAATCTTCATTTTTCCTGTTGCTGACTGTGACTCTTTTTACCTACCTTTAGGTGATGATTCTTAGCTCTGGGTACTTCTTTTTATTAAAAACATTGAAAAAAAAAAAAGAACCTATTTATATAAGGGGAAATGGGATGGCAATAAAACATATCCAGAAACCATGTCATAAAAGAAGTATTTTGAAATATGCAAATAAATGAATTAATGACTTGCTTTATTCCAAAAAGTTATTTTAAATTTTTTTAAGATTTTATTTATTTATTTGACAGACAGATCACAAGTAGGCAGAGAGGGAGGCAGAGAGAGGGGAGGAAGCAGGCTCCCTGATGAGCAGAGAGCCCGATGCGGGGCTCGATCCCAGGACTCTGGGATCATGACCTGAGCCGAAGGCAGAGGCTTTAACCCACTGAGCCACCCAGGCGCCCCCCCCAAAAAGTTATTTTAAATTATTGACAAAAATGCATACAGTACAATAAGATAAGAATCAGTCAAAGTAAAGAGAAAAAGTAAAATGACACCGGGATTAATAAATAAATTATAGTTGCATTAAAAGATGAAGCAGGAAAGATTTAAGACTGGGACAGCACGTAGCACCAGAAGTTACTTTCTTTGCTCTAACATTTACCTCCTAACTTTCCTACTCACTTACCATAATGGCCCCACATCTATAATCCTTTCACCTTTTGAGACGTCCCATCCGTTTACCCCACATCTTAAAAACTATCAGACTTCTACCTTTATTTCCCTATTCTATGGTTTTTATTATAACTGTTTATCCCCTTCTCTGTTAGTCATACTCAAAAGCCAAACCAAAATCCTGGATAAAGCACAGTATTTGTCTTTCCTTACCCTGGAAGGGAAAATTGCAACTACATTGACCAGTCACACTTGAAATCAGTGATCATTCAGTTTGCCATACTTTCTTTATTAGCTTGATATTTCTGCTTAACTATTTCATACCTACCCACCTATTATTAAAACTCTCTCACTCTTTCCCTACTCTCAGTTTGTTCATACTTCACTTAGAGAATCCCAAATTCTTTATCAGTCTTCCCCCCAACTGTAAAGCTACCAGCTCCTGAAATATCATTGTCTCCTTCCTTCATGTAAAGATGAGGAAATGGATTGGCCTATTTAAGTCCTTTTTTTTTTTTTTCATGTGTGCTTTGGGTTACATTCTTTTCCATCATCTCAAGGAATTCATGCCTATAGCTATGATTTCTTTCTAGTACATCATAAATCAATTCCTATGGGATATTTCCATCAATGTGAAACAAGCTTTAGTACCTCAGATTCTTTAAAAAATCCCCCATAGATCCACACCACTTTTCAGGTATTTTTCTATTTCTGGAATTCTTTTCGATAGTCTCAGTTCTCTAAAGAGAGACAACATATGCTTATTTGGCTGGAACTCATGCGTTAGCCCTTGCAGTCCAGATTCTTTCCTCCCCATTATTTTCAAAATCACTGAGAGCCTTTCATGTTATCAAATTCAATAAAACACTTTCTTTTCCCTGTAATGTCACTTGGTGTCTCAACAACACTCAGCAGATTTTACCACTCTATTTTGGAAAGACTTAATAACCCCATGTTATGTCATTTTCATGTGTTCTTCCCTTACTAACAACTGATCTTTACCCATCTCTTCTCTGAACTTGCTCCTTACTTAACTCTTAAGTTTTGATGTCCTAAGCTCAATGTTGGATTTTTACCTGCTTCTCTCTGTACTTTTACTGAGAAATTTTGTATGTATTTTTGCCTTTAAATGACATTTATATTGTGATAATTCACAAATCTATGTCTCCAGTACAGATACTACCCTTGAACTTCAGTTATATTTACCCAGTTCCCTCCCTGATATTTCTATTTGAATGTCTCATAGCAAGATAAAATTAATTGGCCAAACTCGAATTTTCCATTTACTATAACAATTTTATAACTGCTCCTATGCCAATCTCTAGAAATGGCTCTCATTTTTCCCTTCCTTTTCTTTTCTTCTGAGAGAGAGTGTGAGTAGAGGTCGGGGAAGGGACAGAGGGAGAGAGATAATCTTTTTTTTAAAATTATTTTTATTAACATATAATGTTAATATTTGCTCCAAGGCTTATGCACTTCACAGCACTCACCATATCACATACCTTCCCCAATGTCCATAACCCAACCACCCTTTCCATATCCCCTGCCCCCCAGCAACCCTCATTTGTTTTGTGAGATTGAGTCTCTTATGCTTTGTCTCCCTCCCAATTCCATCTTGTTTCATTTTTTCCCTTCCCTACCCCCAAACTGCCCACTCTGCCTCTCAAATGCTCATATCAGGGAGATCATATGATAATTGTCTTTCTCCGATTGACTTATTTTGCTCAGCATATTACCTTCTAGTTCCATCCACGTCATTGCAAATGGCAAGATTTCATTTCTTTTAGTGCATAATATTCCATTGTGTGTATATACCACATCTTCTTTATCCATTCATCTGTTGATAGACATCTAGGTTCTTTCCATAATTGGCTATTATGGACATTACTGCTATAAACATTTGGATGCACATGCTCCTTCAGATCACGAGATTCGTATCTTTAGGGTAAATAACTAGTGATGTGGTTGCTGGGCCGTAGGGCAGCTCTATTTTCAACTTTTTGAGGAACCTCCATGCTGTTTTTCAGAGTGGCTGCACCAGCTTGCATTCCCGCCAACAGTGTAGGAGGGTTCCCCTTTCTCTGCATCCGAGAGAGAGAATCTTAAGAATCTCCATGCACAGCATAGGGCCTGACACAGGGCTTGATCCCATGTCCCTGAGATCATGACCTGAGCCAAAATTAAGAGTCAGATGTTTAACCAACTGAGCCACCCAAGAATATTTCTATTCTTCTCTTTATCTCATATCCTACTCTATCCCATTAACAATTTCAACTATTCCATTCTCAAATTAAATCTCTAATATGGCCTCAGTTTTCATGGCCACTTTCCTCATATAAGTCACCGTGTTTACAAAGACTACCTCATATCTTACTGTTTCATTTTCTTCCACCCTCTTCCCTTCTAACCTATAGTCAGAATCATCTTTCATGTATGCACTTCACATTTCAGCCTAAAATCCCGTAATTGACTTCCATTGCTCTTAGAACAAATTGTTTAGTATACTTTGGCTCATACAGGCTTCCTTTCAATAACTGACATGTGCCAAATTCTTTTTCCTTTAGTTTTTTGACCATGTTGTCCCTATCCTTGATCCATTCCTACTTTATCCAGCATTCCTTATAGCTTGTTAATTTTCATATTTTTCTACCTTCAGGGTAAATTTAATTGTACAGAGGTGTTTTTTAAACACAATATCTAAATCAGATCTTAACTTTTCAAGTCTCCCTTTCCCTATTCTAACACTTAATTAAATCCATTCATAGCCTTATGCTCAATCTCTAATTCTTTATCTGCGTTAAAAGCATTTCTTAAAAACAAAGTTTCCTCATTTTTCCTCTGCTCTCTGTGAGCAGAGACCATCTTATCTTGTTCACTCCTATACTCCAAGAACTTAATAATGTGATTGAAACTAAACCATGTTTGATGAATGAACAAATAAACAAATGAAGGAATGCATTTACATGCCTTACAAGTCAGGAGAGAATAGGCTACGCTTTATTTATAAACAACAACCTCATATCAGTGACTAGCAGCCAACACAAAGTTTTATTTCTTGCTCATGTTGGTGTAATTCCACTCAACATGGTTTTCCTTACAGCAGTCTCACTGACAGAGAAGCTCCCACAGCCGAGGGAGGCAAGACATGGCAAAGCATGAATTACAACTGTCTCTTGAAGCTTCTGCTTACAAGCTACGACTTACTTTCAAACACATTTCATTGGTCAAAATAAGTCAAATAGCTACTTCACAGTTCAAGTTGATACCATGTAATCATCATGCAGGGATGGGGGAAAATAAGATCAGCATCTTGGGGATAGTTTGTGAATATTTTAAATGAAAAATAGGATATATTATATGTGCCACTGACGGTTCATTGGTGGTGTTGGCCCATAAAACTGAGTTAAAGATTCTAAAGTTAGATCTAGATTTGGCCAGAAAGATAGCTTGTGTTGTTATATGATCACAATATAGGAGAGTGGCAGCATACATGCTACGTATTGGCAATCTCTGTCATATATGTATTGTTATTATAAATAATTGAAGGACTGTCATGTGGATGAGGGGCTGAACTAAGGTAACAGAATTAAGTTCTTAATGAGAAAAGTATTTAGTTGTGCATGGCTTATTAAGGTAAAAGCATTCTATGATATATGTTTTTTGAAAAATGAAAAATGATATACTCTGCTTTCTTAAAAAAAAGTGAGCTTTTTAAAAAAATCACAAATGTATTTGCATTGTATAGTGTGAAGTAACTCCATATTTTCTTCTAGGTTTAAGGGTCTGAGTCCATCAAATAATACAAGGAATACTGGATGCTTCTTTGAGGCCTGAATTCTAAAGTGGCCTTGTAATGGGCCCCGTTATGCCACCCACAAAGAGATCATATAATCCTCAAGGGTCTTTAATGCTCTAAAATTTGAATTTTTCTTTTATATCAAGTATCTGTTAAATATCTGTTCTTTACAAAGTATTAGTAATGTGCTAAATCCTAATAGCACCTAATAGGTCCTAAATGCTATGAATACAGATTCTACCCTTAAGAACAATTGCCTTAGGGAAGAAGGTAAGAACATGTATGAATCATGAGAAAATCTGTGCTGAAAACACCAAAACTGATATAATGAATGGGAAGTTCTGATAAGGAAGCAGCTAGAGATGGCACAAAGAATTATCTTTTTAAAAAAGGGTAAATTTTTGTTAGACAAAGAAGAAAGAAAGGGAGAACAGAAAGAATATTCTGGAAATAATATGATTTAAAATTTTCGTTCCAGATGATGGACTAAATACATGTTTTACTCCACTCCAAACTCTACTAAGAGAGTACAAAGGTATTAAACACAGATTAAACTTCTAAGTCTGAAAAATAAGGATAAAGACTATCAGGATAAAGTAATTTTAAGGTTTCTTTGGAAAATAGAAAACAGTTGAGATATGATTTGAGAAATTTGATCAGAGAGAAAAGCAATCAAAACATATGTGGGGAAGTGTGATGGCAGAGGTCACAGCCATTCTTCTCTTCAACTGTGACTTCTTTGGTAGTTTGTTATATTTTCCATCTCTTTGTGGAAGTTCTCACTGTATTCATCCATTCTTCTCTTAAGTTCAGTGAACATCTTTATGACCATTACTTTGGAACTCTTTATCTATATTTTATTAAGTTTTTTTTTTTCCTCTTGAGATTTTATCTTATTCTTTGGCTTAGAATATATTCCTCTGTTTCTTCATTTTGCCTGAGTATTTGTATTGGTTTTTATGTTTTAGCTAAAACAGCCACCTCTCCTCTCCTTATCTTGAAGAAGTGGTCTCATGTAGGATAGGAGCCTTGTACTTCTTCCCTGCCCTAGATCTTACCTGTCTTTTAAACCTTTGTGGTTGTCTTAAGTTTTTTTTAATGACAGCATGCGTCAAGATCTGCCAGTGTTCCTATGGCAAAAATCTGTCAGCACCTAGATTCAGGCTGATTGAAAACAGACCCTCAGGCAACAGATTTGAAATTATGCAAATATATACAGTCTTATGGAATCACCAGCTTAAGCCCCATTGCCCACCAGTGCCAGGTGATTTAAAGTTGTGTGTCGGGCTATAGTGGCAAAAATTGGGACTCCAGATGAGTTTATAAAATGACTGACTCGGAGATACTGGTGGGCTATGGTGAGGCAGAGAAAAAATACAATGATGACATCTCTTGGCATACGTTCCCTGAGAGGATTTCATAGCCTCAAGATGCAGGAGAAACCTGAAGACTGCCCCCTCAGGCCAAAGCTCCAGGACAAACAAATAAGCCTCTTTTGCAGAAAGACTGAAGCCATGTTTTATTCAGCTTGTGCAGTGCCCTGGGGGTGGTAGACTGCCAAGAACTGTCTTTCCAATCATTATAATCCTGTGGGAGCCAGCAACACAAGCCACCTGGTCACCAGATCCAGGAAATCAAGCGTATACTCTGGGAAGCAGTCACAGAGGTGGCACCAGAAGTGAAAACTAGGGCACCAGATACATGTGAAATCTACCCTCAACCCCTACAAGAGGCTCACACTCTGTAACATAGGGGAGCGTAAGATGGTGCCCACCAGCTAGCATAACATCATCAAAAGAGAGACCCTTTCAAGTTGTGTAAATATATATATGAATAAACTTATAATCTCTTTGCTAAGTCTATATATGAAATAAAAGATACAAATGCTTGAGAATAAGAGATTGTCAAAGATATATGTATTAAGTTCAAACAAACTGACAAAGGTGTGAGTTTTAATATCAGACAAAACAAAACATATGGCAAAAATTCTGACATGGAAACAATTATATAATGGATGAATAGACACACACAACACACACATACAGTCAGAGATAGAAGCTGAGAGACAGAGAGATCAAAATAACAGATTTAATAGCACAGGTGATTCTGCCCAATTTTTCATCAACGAACATATTTTTAAAATGAGCCCCAAATGGGAGACTTACTTAGTTTCAGTTCTCCATTGCTTCTCATACTGTATGTGATCACAGTAAATATTTGCTATTATTTAAATATACACTTTTAAAAATAGAAAATAGAAGGTAGCCTCTAAATGCAAATGAGTGACTTCATTCTGTGCTGATCAGATGCATTGATCTATTCCAACATCATTTTGTATGTTATTAGACTGGAACATTCTTAAAGGATTTTCAGACAATACTGACTCATGCTAGCTTTCCTGTTACATACTGACTATATATTCTAAACCCTGTGAAAGATATCTGATTACCATATGTGTTTATATGGACTTCTGAGCCCACAGTAGAACACACTTTCTTCTCCAGTACCCTACAGTAAACAAAAACAAAAACAAACACTGATCATGAAAACATAATAGTTTTTAAGGAAAACTGGCTAACTGCTGATACCATAAATCACTTTTAGCTGTACTTTCTGATCATGATGCAAATAGAGAAATATCAAATTGATTAATAATTACATAAAATTTTTAATAAATAATACATAATAAATAAAATAATTTAATAAAAGGGAAAATACAACCTTGATTCCTCCAAAAACATACACATGAGAGTTTATTCGTGTTTATTTATTTATTTATGTAAATTCAATTAATTGACATCTAATGTATTATCAGTTTCAGAGATAGAGTTCAGTGATCCATCAGTCTTATGTAACACCCAGTGCTCATTACATCATGTCCCATCCTTAACATTCATTACCCAGTTACCTCATTCCGCCACCTCTTCCCCTCCAGCAACCCTCAGTTTCCTATGATTAAGAGTCTCTTATGGGGGACGCCTGGGTGGCTCAGTTGGTTAAGCGGCTGCCTTCGGTTCAGGTCATGATCCCAGCATTCTGGGATCGAGTCCCACATCGGGCTCCTTGCACAGCGGGGACCCTGCTTTCTCCCTCTGCCTCTGCTGCCACTCTGCCTGCCTGTGTGCACTCACTTGCTCTCTCTCTCTCTGGCAAATAAATAAATAAAATATTAAAAAAAAAAAAAAGAGTCTCTAATGGTTTGTCTCCCTCTCTGATTTTGTCTTGTTTATTTTTCCATTCCTTCCCCTATGCTTCTCTGTTTTGTTTCTTAAGTTCCACATATGAGTGAGATCACTGTCTTTTTCTGATTGACTTGTCACTTAGTGTACGTAATACCCTCTAGTCCCATCCGCGTTGTTGCAAATGGCAAGTTTTCCTTTCTTTCTTTGTTTCTTTGTTTCTTTTTTTTTTTTTGATGGCTAAGTAGTATTACATTGTATGTATATATGCAACATTTTTATCCATTCATCTGTTGATGGACATCTGGCTCTTTCCACAGTTCAGCTATTACGGACATTGCTTCTATGAACATTGGTGTATGTGCCCTTCTTTTCACTACATCTGTATCTTTGGGGTAAATACCTAATAGTGTAAATGCTGGGTCATAAGGTAGCTCTATTTTTAATTTTTGAGGAACCTCCATACTGTTTTTCAGAGTGACCACCAGCTTGCATTCCCCCCGACATGCACATGGGAGTTTAAATAATGTCCTTCTAAGAAATAATTAAGTGAAACAGAAAATCAAAGCAGACATTAGAGATTGTTTAAAATGAATTATAGTGTATAAATTTCAAAATCTATGGGAGATATTTAGAGCAAAATATATTATGTGTATTTATTAGATAATAGTACCAAGCAAACAGCATGTGTGTGGCACAGAAATCAAGGAGGAAACAAAGTGCTAGAACATGAGGTTGAAGACCAGTCATATAGGATATTATAGGCTAAGATCTCAAGTTTGGACTTATTTTCAGCCATTGGAAACCTACTGGATTTTAAGTAGTAAAATACTGTAATTTAATTTACTTTTGTATGATGATTAGATAATTTGAGGCAAGTAAAACATTTAGGAGGCTATTGCAGTAGTTAAGAGAACTACCGGGAGCTTGGAGAAATGAGCCCACAGAAGAAGAAAAAAGAAGGGGTTTGGGCGCCTGGGTGGCTCAGTTGGTTACAGGGCTGACTCTTGATTTCAGCTCAGGTTATGATATCGGGGTCATGAGACTGAGCTCTGCATCAGGCTCAACCTGGAGTCTGCTTGAGATTCTCACCCCCACTGCCCCTCTCACTGCTCTCTCTCTAAGAATAAATAAATAAAAAGAAGAAAAGAAGGGGATAGACTCAAGATATATTTCGGAGATGGAGCCAAGCATAATTGCTGATGCATTAGATGAGAGGTAAGAAGTCGGAAAGGAGAGATCAGATAAGACTGTGTTGGAGAAGGTTTTTGGAAGGAAAGTCCCTTTTGTTTTTGATATGTTTATGATACCTAGCAGAGAAGTTGATATGTCAGGTAGATTTTGAAAATATGAGTCTGGATTATAGTAGAGAGTTATGGATTAGAAATACATAAATTCACAGTAGATATTTAATGCACATTGATGAATGAATGGATTTGTGGATACCTTTCTTTAAGATGATCACAGATCAGGGAAAATACCATATAACTGCTGGAAAAATAATTGGAAGTACATGTGAAATCTACTTGTTACTTGATCTGTTATATGATAACTGGTCTTTCAAAGATTTTGACATTCAAGACTTCTCTACTCTTAAGATTCTATCTGAGAATTAGACTTACTAGAAGCCAGGATCAAATGGGAAATGAAGTGCTACTATATCAAGAGGTGGGCAAATCCTCAACAACTTCTGAGTTAGAACTGTGATAAAAGCTAATTACAGAATACCACTTAAGCCATGAGAACTAAGCAAAACTTGTTTCTGTCCTCTTTTCTTGAGTATGATATGGGTGGAATTGTGTCCAGATGTCCTACAGTTATTCATAAGAAAGATGCAGGTAGGAAAACAGTTGAAATAGAACAGTTGTCTGGGTAAAAAATCTGCCTAGATAGAATCTGAGAACTATAATCTGAAAACTGTGGCTAATGACTTCTAAGGCTTTAGTAGTAAACCATGCCTCCAAAGAATACTTCAGGCATAGGCCACTCAAGTTAGCAATGACTGCTGCCTTAGGGAACAACCAGTAAAAGATATGAGGAGAGGTTTCGAAAGGAGAAAAAGTAAGCCTGATGAGGCCCCTTCTCTTTCAGGAAGAATCTTTTTAAAGGTGTTTTTCTGGTTCCATAATAAAAGAGGAGAAACTGAAAGGAATTAAAACACAACCAATTCCAAATAAAATGCTAGGAAACACATTTTAAAGCGATGTATAATTAACCTGTCAAATGCTTTACCTCACACATTATTCAAGCAAACAGCTTACAAATATATTCCATCGACAATGGGATATAAACTGTTTTGTTGAGAAGGACGACTTGTAACTATACTTTTAATGTTCTACCTGTATTATGAATTTTTGTTGTGACAAATCCTCAATATATAAGAAAAATGAATAGCATTTGAAGTTCATTAGCATAGATGAAATTATAAGGATTATCAATCCCTATTCTTTATGATGTATGTTTGTTATTATCTTTTATGAAGATAAAATTACCCTGCACAATAAAAGTGATAAAGATAATTCTATAGAACATTTGTTTGGGATTGGGAAGGAGGGTGAAAATGTGAGCAATAGGAAATATTTTTCTGACCAGTGACATTTGTGATTCTCATTTTTGAGAATCTTAAAAAATGCTCCAAAATAAAATACAAAGTGCAGATCAACTGACATAAATCTTTTCAGGGCAAAAAGTTAGGTATTGAACAGAGTCTTACATAACACAAACATCCTCATACGAATACTTTTCTTAATAAAATGTATGTGTCTCTTTATGATCTGCCTGTTACATTTTTTATCTCAATTCGCTTTTCCTTAAATACCTTGTGTTCCAAAGTATATATACAGAGACCTTCCCTGTCCAGCCACTCTGTATAGAATATTTTTAAATGTCTCATAAGAATACCAAGTAAAGGTTTGAGATACCATCCTTGTCCCCCTCACCACTTGCACATTTCATTTTATTTGCCTCCATCTTATTTCAAGCTGAGATGCCATCTCTCTTGATCAATCCAGTCTGGGTTAAGAACTCTTCAGTATATGTCTGTGTACACTGCTTTTCCTTGAGATATCCTAATCATCACATGATAGAGCGACCTTGAATTTGCATATGTTTTTTTACTCATCTGCTTCAGGTAGGGACCGTTTTTTCTAGATTCTGATATTCTTGGAAACTGACACAGTGTTGGTCACATGGCAGACATGAATGAATGCATAAACAAACCATGTTGCTTTTATAAAATTATCTTAAAAAGTATTTTTTCTAACCCATTCTACATAGAAAGATGATATATGATATTTAGTTGTAATAAAAGGAATTAGAATGAAGACTTAAGACATAATATCTATATTCAATATAATAAAATATATGTAAATTTCAGATATATTATTTCAGATATTTATAGAAATGCTTATATTTTGATACTATTTAGACAGATGGTGAGTATACAAACTTATTACTTTATTGTTTACTTGGATATGACTTTCCCTTCATATTATTCATTTTTTTAATCATATCAAGAAAAATCAAAACATGTATTGAAAAACGGTCACTGTTATCACTATAAAATAGTCTTTTCATAGAATAGATGCAATTATCAAACAGAATTGTATTCATTATTTTATGCCAATTATCATTCAACTTATGAAGCAACTCCTTTTGCTATTGATTTTATTATCCTGATGGTTTGTTTATCCTCTCCTGGCTTTCAAAACTAGACCATAATTATTACTCTAATTGCTACTCTCTCTTCTTCTTCTTCTTTTCTTTTTTTTTAAAGATTTGATTTATTTATTTGACAGACAGAGATCACAACTAGGCAGAGAAGCAGGCAGAGAAGAGGAAGCAGGCGGAGAAGAGGAAACAGGCTCCCTGCTGAGCAGAGAGCCCAGTGTGGGACTCTATCCCAAGACCCTGGG